>NC_137166.1:19830649-21080594 GCF_951394435.1 Stenella coeruleoalba
CCCTGATTCAGTTAGCATTCTTGTTACAAATGCTTTGAACTCTTTAACTGGTAAATTATCCCTGTATCATTCGTTGTTTTTTTCAGTTTAAAATTTGGAGTATAGTTGATTTACAGTGTTGTGTTAGTTTCAGGTGTACAGCAAAGTGAATCAGTTATACATATACGTATATACACTTTTTTCTTTTTAGATTCTTTTCCCATATAGGCCATTACGGAGTATTGAGTAGAGTTTCCTGTGCTACACAGCAGGCTTTTTTTTTCCTTATTCTTTCATTTGAAACAAATTCCTCTGTCTCTCATTTTGCTTAACTTTCTCTCTATGAAATTAGGTGAAACAGTTACCTATTCTGGTCTTGAAGGGGTGTCCTTGTGTGGGAGCGTCCCTATGCAGACTACATGTGCCCAGTGGCTTTGGTGGGAAAGCGGGATTTGAAATGAGCATGGGTCACGTCTTTCCCCAGGGTGTGCTGGCAGCTGTCACACACAGCTGGAGATGGGGCTGGGAGGTCGGAGGTGGGGCTGGAGATGAAGGAGCTAGAGCCAGAGCCTGGTGTGAGCCACTGCTTCTCCTCTGCTCAGTGGCTGACACCGCCCTATACAGGGTCGGGGAGGGTCCCAAGGTACTAGAGCAGAAGCCCTGAAGTTCAGGTTCCCTCCAAGTGCACACTCTCCTCCATCCCAGTATTGACACCTTCACCCCAGAGGGGAGGAATGCTGAAGCAAGAGAGGCTGGAGCAGGCGCTCGTCCGTGGACTGGGGCACACGCAGGGGCAGTTGTGGGAAACTGGCTAGAGCTCTGGGCAATTTCAATCTGCTTCCTCTGTCTTGCTCTCGGGAGTAAGGAAGCAGATGTATGCTCTTCACGAGCCGAGTCTAGGTTTCTTACACCCTTCCTGTTAGCCTCAGGAGTTTTCAAACCAGCTAAGGAGACTCCTGGTGTCAGAGCCCGGGGGTGGGGTGTTCCCACATGTGGTTTGAACTGCTCACTCCCCAGGGAGGATCTCTGAGCCTGTGTAATCCCCCTCCTCTTCTGTGTCCCCTCCCAGGGGTATAGGTCCCAACCTGTTCGCTTCTCTTCCCTTCTACCCACCTCTGTATGGATCTACCCAACTCTGTAAGTCTTTGTGCCAGTGTCCAACTTGTTTTCAGTGAGAATTGCTCCACCTGTAGATGTAGGTTTGATGTATTCCTAGGGGGAGGTGAGCTCAGCGTCCTCCTCCTCTGCCACCTTCATCTCCTTCCAGGCACTTGTGCTTTAGTTATGTTTTCAAGTACTAAGAAATCAGGTTCTTTTTATGTTGACCTTGAAAATCTTATATTTTGCTTGGTCTGGATTTCCTGACATTTTGACACCAGGAGAGCAAGACGACCTCCAGAGGTTTCTAATTGTTTTGTGCCAATGCCTCTTGCTTTCTATTTCCTGTCTGTGCAGAGACCCTGGAGAGTGATATGTCTGTTTTCCCCTGTTCTTGAAATGTATAGAAATGTAACATGAAAATGTCAATGTGAACAAAATGCAGCCTTTTCTTTTCCAGTCTCTCGTTTTCCTTTGGCCCCTTTGCCTGGTCGGTGTTGACAGCTGGTATCACCCACGCTTCTGTTCCCCCAAACCCTCCGTGCCCTGCGAACACCTCCAGAGGCCCCGCTCCAGCCTCGCCCTCTGCGCCAAAACCTTCGGCTACTCTTGTTGAATGAACAAGATAACGTTTACGTCAACTTTAAGCTTTTAAAATTCATTTAAGGAGAAACTTCCTTTCCAAGCAAAGGTAGAGTCGTTGAAATGGAAAAGAAGACCATTCTAGAGAAAAGACAAGTTAGACAGTGGAAACATGTTTTGCGGTAAGATACACAGCCACTTCCGACCCCAGGCGCCTCGGCCTCACTTCTTACCGCCACCTTTGCCGCCCTTGGCAGGTGGCGGTACCGGTACTGCCGGTACTGCCGGTACTGCCGGTACTGCCCTCCTCTTGCCTGCTTCCTCTGGTTTTTCTCCTTCCTTTGGCTTTTTGCCCTTTTTATCCTTTCGTGGAAGAATCCGCACACGCGCTTTGACCTTCTTGCCTTTGAAGTGTGTCATTTGAAGACAAACATCTATTAAAGCAACAAGTGCAGCCACACCGATAAGGATCTGGGAAACAAAAGAATCCTCGTTACTTGTGCTTTTCCTTCCAAAGCTGTCACAGTTCCTTCCCGGCTCGTGATTGTCCGTAGGTGCTGTTTAACCCCTTCCCTTGACCCCTCAACCTGCCAGACCCCAGAGAGACTTTGGGTTTGCCCCTCCCCTGGCCTCAGCTCCCCGATTCTGATCCCCATCCCTGTAGCCGGTCACCTCACCACATTTTCTTTCTCTCTTTGGACCCCGCCCGGGTGGGGCCCTTCGCTCTGGGGCCGGCAGGCAAGCTTCTGGGGGGAAGCTGTTAGCTGGGTGGGCTCCCTGGACATCATCTTCCTTTCAATGGCTTCTCCCCCGGAAACGTTGACCCAAGTTACCTTTAAACTTTGCTTGGATCCTAAGATTTTGTGAAAAGAGACCCTTTTCCTTAGGGGGAAATAACCATTCTCCAAATGAGGTGATTTCTGAACAAGTAAACAGCCCAACATGAAAGACTCACCACACCATAAATGTAGTGCATTGGCACGGTTTGCCGAGTTTTCACGGCAGAGAGGGCGGCCCCCACGAGGAAAGCACTGGAGGACAGGTCGTTGAGAAGGTCCTGAAAGCATGGGAGAGATGAGTCGGCCTTAGAGCCGAGGCCCCGTCAACACCAGACCTGGCCTAGCTTCCTCCAAAGGGAATGGTTTTCAAACTTCTGCCTGATTTAAAAAATATATATAGGAAGATGAATATTTACTGGGCTAGGTGGACATACCTGTGGCCTACCAGCTGGACTCTTTGAGTTGAGACACAAAATCCAGGATGCTTAACTGCCTTTACGGGCTGCCTCGGCTACCATCCCATCTGTGAAATCACACATTTGGTGGCTATGTTTTCCCCCCTTCCAGTGCCCACTTAAATAAGTGCATGGCTCTCCGACTAATCGATGTCCCGCTTGGGTACCACCTCACAGCATCTTTCTACTCTGAAGGCCAGCTCCTCTTTCTGAATCCAGGGTGGGCTGTGTTGCTGGCAGGAGGTTCTGTTGGACTCTGGTCCTTCACTGGGAGCCTGGCAGCTGCCTCTTCCCCCCTTACTCATCCCTTCCCCCACCTTACTTCTTAGACACCGACCCCCCCTCCCCCCCACCCCGCCTTTGCAAGGCCACGTCACTTCCTCCATCATCCACTCTCCTTCCCATCCCTTGCGGCCACAGTCCTGCCCTAGCTCCATATTTGTTTCCCTTACCCTATACTGACAAGGTCCAGATGTTCTCAGACTGGGCAAAAGGGCTGCCTCCCATGCTGCCTTCCTCTCAAGTACCACCCACTGTCACTCCCTGGCACAGCCAAACTTAACTCAAAGTTGGCCAAACCATGGCCACAGCAAGCCGGCTTCCTCCCCCATCACTCCTGGGGTGATGCTGGCCCAGAGCTTGCGCATCCTCTTAATCCCATGGGCAGCAGCTGACCCTGCAGTGCTGGGTGACGCCCATCTTTCCCCTTGATTTCTCTGATGCCATTTTCTGGGGTTGTACTTCCCTGGCCACTTTGTCTCAGGCCTTTTCTTTTCCTCCTCGTTCTGGATTTTAACACACTTCAAACATACAGAAAATAATAGAACATCCCATCCCCAATCCCACCTCCACCAGCCATGACCCACTGAGATTAAACAGATGTTAATGTCTTGCAATATTTGCCTCAGGGCTCTCAAAACAAAAACAAACCATAAACAAAAAAACTTTGTGGAATGAGCTACAGTCTTACCATTCCATCCCTTTCCCTGCCTTCTGCATGTGCTCCAAGTCTATGGGTAGTCTTCCCAAGTGCACAGTAGTATTTTCCTCCATATTATATATTCATAAACAATATATACTATTTTGTGTTTCAAAAATTTAAATAAAAAGATATATCTTATAGCATGTGCTTTTTAAACTTAAAAACCTTTTTCTGAGATTTACCCATTTTGAGAAATATATGAGATTGAGATTAATGAGATTGAATTCATTGATTTTAGCTGATGTATGAATAAACCAAACTGGAGACGTTAGGGTGTTTCTCCCTTTTAGGAAATTATTATTGCCAACTGTGCCTGCAGTGACCACTCTTGCCTGTGCCTCCCATGCACATCTTTTCCTTGTTGAGGTATTGCCAAGTTTCTCTCTAAAGGGCTTGTGCCAGTGTCCACTCATGCCCGCAAATGTATAGGGGCTCCTCTTTCCCATGTCCTTGCCAAAGCCCAGGATTACCATGCTCATTTATTTCTGCCCATCTGGTGAGTTGAAATGGTACCTCATTGTTGTTTTAATTTTCTGATCGCTGGTTACTAATGAAGCATTTTTAAAAACATGTTTTAGGCAGTTGGGTTTCCTGTCTATTCATATCCCTTACCCCATTTTTCTATTGGCTTGTTTTAAAAATTTTGTTTATGATGTCTTCTGTTGTAAAGTTTTAATTTTAATGGTATGCATAGTTTCTCTTTCTTTCTCTTTCTCATGGTCCCAAGAACATTTATTAAATACTCCATTCAGCTGTGTTATGCCACCTCTGTCATATGCCAAGTTGCCATATGTATGTAGGTCTATTTCTGGGTTCTCTTTTTTATTCCTATATTAGTCTGCTCGGGCTGCCATAACAAAATGCCACAGACTGCGTGGCTTAAACAACAGACATTTATTTTCCCACAGTTCTGGAAGCCAGGAGTCCATGATCAAGGCACCAGCAAATTCAGTTTCTGGTGAGGACTCTCTTCCTGGTTTGCCTGGCTGCCTTCTCACCATTTTCTCATATGGCCTTTCCATGGAGAGGAGGTAGGGGGAGGGATAGGGGAGAGGAAGGGGGAGGGAGGTCTCTGTTGTCTTTTTTTATAGGGACATTAATCCTATCAGACCCTTAGGATCTCATTTAATCTTAATTACCACTCTGGAGGCCCCATATGCAAGTATAGCCACACTGGGGATTAGGATTTCAGCATATGAATTTTGGGGGTACACAAACATTCAGTCCATTAGTCTTTGTCAACCCCTGAGCTAGTACCAAAGCTTTATAGTAATTCCAATATGTCGTTGGGTGAGTCCATCCTTATAATTCTTTTCATTCTTCCATAAGAATTTTATTTATTTATTTTTAAAATACATTTATTTATTTATTTTTAGCTGTGTTGGGTCTTCGTTTCTGTGCGAGGGCTTTCTCTAGTTGTGGCAAGCGGGGCCACTCTTCATCGCAGCGCGCGGGCCTCTCACTATGGCGGCCTCTCTTGTTGCGGAGCACAGGCTCCAGACGCGCAGGCTCAGTAGTTGTGGCTCACGGGTCCAGTTGCTCCACGGCATGTGGGATCTTCCCAGACCAGGGCTCGAACCCGTGTCCCCTGCATTGGCAGGCAGATTCTCAGCCACTGCGCCACCAGGGAAGCCCCATAAGAATTTTAGAATCACCTTGCAAAGTTCCACAAACAACCTCTGTTATAAAATTTCATTTAATGTGGAGATTGCTTTGGAATGAAATTGACATCTTTATGATAGTAGCTCTTCACATCTGTGAATGTGGTATATTTCTTCTCTTACTTAGATTTTTCTTCTATGTCCATTAACAAAATGTCATAATCTCTATGTAAAGTTTTACAATCTTTGAACGGGTGTATTCTCAGACACCTGTAGTTTCTGTTGCTGTTTTAAATGGTTTCTTTGAAAAGCCATATTTTCTCATTATTTGTTGCTGGTATTCAGGAACACTATTTTTGTTTTTTGTAACCTTGTGGAACTCAATCAGTTCTAGTAATTTGACTGTAGATTCTTAGATTCTCTGTGTAGAGAATCATATTATCAGTGAGTAATGCTAGTTTTTTTCTCCTTCCCAATCCATATACCCTTTGTTTTTCTTGTCACATTGTACTAAGATCTTTAGCACAATGTCAAATAGAAGTGGGGATAATAGGCATCTCTAAGGAAACGCTTCCAACATTTTACCATGAAATGCAATGTTCATTTTAGGTTTGGGTGGTTTTCTGTTATTAAGTTAAGGAGGTTCCCTTTTTTCCTAGTTTGCCAAGAGTCTTCCAAAAATTAGTATTGAATATTACTAAATAGTTTTCCTACAGCTTATGAGATGATTAAATGGTTTTCTCCTTTAAATAAAAGATGGTGAATTATGTTAACAGAATTTTGAGACAAAACCACCTTTACATTCCTTGCAGATGCCCTGCTTGATCCTGATGCATTGCTTGCTTATATATTGCTTGATTTAGTTTGCTAGTATTTTATTGAGAATTTTTATGGCCGTATTCAAATAATATAGGCCTATAGTTTACTTTCCTTATTATGTCTGGTTTTAAGATCAAAGCTTTACCAGATGGTACAACATATTATAACCCCCCCCCTTTTTTTTAAGAGAAAAAGGGACAGACAAGTAGAACTGAATATGAATCTAGAAATGAATTGCATATGGGATTTTATTCTTTTTTTTTTTTTGCCACACGACGTGGCATGGGGGATTTTAGTTCTCCAACCAGGGATCAAACCAGTGCCCCCTGCAGTGGAAGCGTGGATTCTTAACCACTGGACTGCCAAGGAAGTCCCACGTATGGGATATTAGCATTTAACAAAAATGCCATTTCAAATCAGTGGGGGGAAGTTGTACTAGTCAGTAAATGAATAAACTGAGTGATAGGGTGGAACAGCTGGAGAGCCATCGGGATACAAAGCTGGAGCCATGGTTCACACCATATACCAAAAGGACTCCAAATAAAAGATTTAAATGTAAAAAATGAAACAAGTGCCAGATGAAAACATGGATGAATTATTTTATACCCTGTTTTTCTATTTCTTTTTCAGTCAATTTTTGTACATCATATGTTTTTCTGGGATATTATCATATAATAATTTATTGGCATAAAAGTTCATATTTTCCCTGTGATCTTTAAAACCTCTTCTTTATACTAATATTTTTCTTTGTTCTCTTTTTTTCTTATGGTTTATCTACTTTATTAGTCTTTTCAAAGAACTAGATTTTGGTTTTATTAGTCATCACTATGAATCTTTGTTTCCTATTTTATTAATTTTAACTCTTTGACATTGCTTTCTTAATTCCTTTTTTTGTTTTGTTTTGGTACCTCTTTTTAAAAAAATTTTATTTATTTTTTTATACAGCAGGTTCTTATTAGTTATCCATTTTAGACTTATTAGTGTATACATGTCAATCCCAATCTCCCAATTCATCCCACCACCATCACCACCCCAAGGCCCCTCCTTGCCCCACTTTCCCCCCTTGGTGTCCATACATTTGTTCTCTACATCTGTGTCTCAATTTCTGCCCTGCAAACTGGTTCATCTGTACCATTTTTCTAGGTTCCACGTGTATGCGTTAATATACAATATTTGTTTTACTCTTTCTGACTTACTTCACTCTGTATGACAGTCTCTAGGTCCATCCACGTCTCTACAAATGACCCAATTCCGCTGTAATAAATTGGCTGAGTAATATTCCATTGTATATATGTGCCACATCTTCTTTATCCATTCGTCTGTCGATGGGCATTTAGGTTGCTTCCATGTCCTGGCTATTGTAAATAGTGCTGCAATGAACTTTGGGGTGCATGTGTCTTTTTGAATTATTGTTTTCTCTGGGTATATGCCCAGTAGTGGGATTGCTGGGTCATATGGTAATTCTATTTTTAGTTTTTTAAGGAACCTCCATACTGTTCTCCATAGTGGCTGTATCAATTTACATTCCCACCAAGAGTGCGAGAGGGTTCCCTTTTCTCTACACCCTCTCCAGCATTTGTTGTTTGTAGATTTTCTGAGGATGCCCATTCTAACTGGTGTGAGGTGATACTTCATTGTAGTTTTGACTTGCATTTCTCTAATAATTAGTGATGCTGAGCAGCTTTTCATGTGATTCTTGGCCATCTGTATGTCTTCTTTGGAGAAATGTCTATTTAGGTCTTCTGTCCATTTTTGGATTGGGTTGTTTGTTTTTTTGATATTGAGTTGCATGAGCTGTTTATATATTTTGGAGATTAATCCTTTGTCAGTTGCTTCATTTGCAAATATTTTCTCCCATTCTGAGGGTTGTCTTTTCATCTTGTTTGTAGTTTCCTTTGCTTTGCAAAAGCTTTTAGGTTTCATTAGGTCCCACTTGTTTATTTTCGTTTTTATTTCCATTACTCTAGGAGGTGGATCAAAAAAGATCTTGCTGTGATTTATGTCAAAGAGTGTTCTTCCTATGTTTTCCTCTAAGAGTTTTATATTGTCCAGTCTTACATTTAGGTCTCTAATCCATTTTGAGTTTATTTTTGTGTATGGTGTTAGGGAGTGTTCTAATTTCATTCTTTTACACGTAGCTGTCCTGTTTTCCCAGCACCACTTATTGAAGAGACTGCCTTTTCTCCATTTTCAGGACTGGCATATTGTCCTCTTTACAACTCTATCTCCACTCTGATAACCTCATCTTTACTTGACCATCTGCAAACAGCTTATTTCCAAATAAGGTCATATTCACAGATACTGGGAGTCAGGACATCAACATATTTGGGGGGTACATAATTCAACTCATAACAGATAGCAAGTTTAAAAGATAGACTTCTTGGTGGACAGTTTGTTTTCCTTTAAGGACTTTAAGCATATCATTCCACTCCCTCAGGCCTCCATGGTGTCTGATGAGAAATTGGCTGTTAATCTTATCAAGTGTCCCTTGTACAAGATAAGTTGCTTCTCTCTTACAACTTTCAAGACTTTCTCCTTGTCTTTGTCTTTGGACAGTTATTATAATGTGTCTCAGTGTGGATCACTTTGAGTTTATTCTACTTGGTGTTTTTTTGGATGTGTAGACTCCTATCTTTTACCAAATTTGGAAAGTTTTTTGGCCATTATTTCTTTGAATATTCTTTCTGTTCCTTTCTCTCTCTCTTCTTTTGGGGCTCTGCCTATGTTAGTATGCTTGATGGTGTCCCATGGGTCTCTTAGGCTCTGTTCATTTTTTTCCTTCATTCTTTTTTTCTTTCTGTTCCTCAGACTGAATAATCTCAATTGACCTGTCTTCAGGTTCACTGATTCATTCTTCTGCCTGCTCAAATCTGCTGTTAAACAACTCTAGTGAATTTTTCACTTCAGTTATATTACTTTTCAGCTCCAGAATTTCTATTTGGTTTCTTTTTAAACTTCTCTTTACTGACATTCTGTATTTGTTCATGAATTGTTCTCCTGGTTTCCTTTAGTTCTTTGAGCATTTTAGAGACAGTTGATTTAAAGTCTTTGTCCAGTAAGTCTAATATCTGGGCTTCCTCAAGGACAGTCTCTATTAACAATTTTTTCCTGTGAATGCGCCATACTTCTTTCTTTGTGTGCCTTATAATTCTTTGAAAACTGTACATTTTGAATATTATAATATAGTTACTCTGGAAATCATATTGCCTCTCCTCCCCAGAGTTTGTTGTTGTTGCTTGTTGTGAGTTAAAGTCATTTGTATGTTTAATGATTTTTCCTAAACTATGTTTTGAAAGACTATTCTTTCTCTTGTGTGGCCAGTGAAGTCTTTGTTTTTCACTAGCTTAATGGTCAGGTAGTGATTTGACAGAGATTTCCTTAAATATTTGGAAACAAGTCTTTGCAGATTGCCTTTGTGTTGGGGCACTCCTTCAACACCTCTCCAGGATGTTTAGAGCTCTTAGTTTTTACTTGCTGCTTGTGCAGGGCCTAAAGGTCAGCCAAAGGTGAAAGCTTAGGGTTTTTTTCTGGGCATGTGTCCAGCTCTGGCCATGTGCAGTCCTTCTAGATTCCCTGGTATAGGTGGGAGCTTTTCAAAGCTCTTATTCTCCCAAGCATCTGCTTCCCAAACTTCTGGTCTGTCTACTGCTTGGGAAACCTTGCCCCGGGTGGCTATGGTTCGTATATACGTCTTTAAATGCTTTAACAAATGCTATCTAGGAGACTGCTTCAGCCCTGAGAAAACTCTGAGGCAGGTGAAACAAAGGCAAGTCCCTGGCTAATCCCTCAGGGAGCCACCAGACAGGTCAAGCACACAACTCTAATGCTTTGGGAACAAGGTTTTTTTGTGTTTTTTTGTGGTACGCGGGCCTCTCACTGCTGTGGCCTCTCCCGTTGTGGAGCACAGGCTCCGGACGCGCAGGCTCAGCGGCCATGGTTCACGGGCCCAGCTGCTCCGTGGCATGCGGGATCTTCCCGGACCAGGGAATGAACCCGTGTCCCCTGCATCGGCAGGCGGACTCTCAACCACTGCGCCACCAGGGAAGCCCAGGAACAAGGTTTTTATTGTTCCGTCTGCCACCAGCAAGGAATGTGGCCAGGAATGTGGGCTGTCTTCATGGCCACTGACCAGCTGGGGATTAAGGGATGGCAGGCAGGTTAAGTAAAATGCTACAACATTCTCTTACCAAAATTCAACAGCCTCTTTCTTCATTGAGCATTCTCCTGTTTTATTTTGTTTTGAATTAGATTCCAGAGTTCTGAAAAAGTCGATTCTGACAGTTTTTGAGAACCTAATCATTGCTTTAGTGGAAGGACGGAGATTTGGAGTTCCCTACTCTGCCATTTTTAGTGATGTCACTCTTATTAAATCTGGCAGGTTCTCAGTCACTATCACTTTGAATATTTCTTCTCTATTATCTTGAGTGTCTTCTTCTGGAACTCCTATTAGGCTTATGATGAACTTTCTCATTCCATATTCTATGTTTCAACTTCTCTCTTTCATATTTTCTCTCTTTATCTGTCAGTACTATAATCCGGGTAATTTCTCCACATCCTTCAGCTCATTACTTCCCCAGCTTTTGTCTGATATGCTTTTTAACCCATTTATTGACATTTTTATTTCAATAACTATATGTTCAATTCTAGACATTATATCTTGTACTTAAAAAAAAATCTGTCTGTTCCATCCTAATAATGTCTTATTCTTTTCTTAGGGCTTTTATTTATGTCTTTATAATTTAAGTGTATTTTAAATTATTTTCAGACAGTTCTTTTATTATCTCATATTCTCAGGGTTCTAATCCTCCCATTTCTTGTTTTTGCTGGTTCTTGATTCTTAGTCCTGGGGATTTAAAAATCAGGTGTTTTGTAGTTTTGAACTGTGAGTTGATTTTTGTACACCCCCCCCCCATATCTGTCCTGTGAGAATCTCTTTATGCTTTGATTATGATTTTGCATTTGTTTTTCAGGAGTCCCATGGATTTCTTCAGAATACCATCAAATTGGGATCGATTTTTATGCCAGTTCCCAGGCACTACATTTTCTAAGCTGCATGAAGGTTTCTAGGCTGAAGGTAGGAAAAACTTATACCAAATCTGTACAAAGTGTAGGCTCAAGGTTCGTATTTCTCAAGGTGGTCTTTTTTGCTTTTCCCCACTCAAAACTCGGGCAGAGATGAACATGCTTTCTTGTTCCTCTGTGTGGGTGAAAGGTATCGTCTCTGTCTTTTCCCTTAGGGTGCAGTCTTTGCAGGGTGCTGGCCTTATGCAGGATTCTCAGTTCTAAATTCCCACTTTGCTTGGGACCAAGGCCTCAAGTCCTAACTTGAAAGTATATGAGAATCCATATTCTAGGTTCCTGGGATAATATCTCGTGGGTCATTTCCACCCACACTGAAGCAGCTGATTTGTCACTGCTCCTGTTTTCCATTTCCAGCACCTCTGTGTTTCCTCTTCTTTTTTTTGCCAGCTCAGCCATTCAGTTAAAGCAATAGTGTTTACATTTCCCCTGGTAGTTTTAGGTAAGTACAGCAGGAGGATTTTCAGGGTTCAGTGATTTTTCATCTTGCTGGAACTAAAAGTATCTTCTCAAGCACCTTGGCTGGGAATGTGTCCTCTGCCTGTCCCTTTACTTTGTCCTCTGCGTATCCATCTCCCAAGAGTCTTATATGGCCCTCTTTTCCTTTCTCCTGATACTGGGAGTCCTCATCTACCCCCCTGAGACCTATGGATCCCTGGACCCTAATAACTTTTAATAAGTAGGCAGGACACAGTGTAGTTAGGGACTCAAGATTCTACTGATAAAGCTGGGTTTGAATCCTTTTTCTGCCACTTACTGCCTGATTTACCTGGGGGCAAGTTACTTAGCCATTCTGAACCCATTTCATGTGTAAAGTGAGTGAAACAGTGAGCATAGGCTCTGGAGACATGCTGTGAATGTGCAATGAACAAGGGACCTTGGGTTAGTTGGGAGTTAGGTAGGTAAGCTTTGTGATTACAGAGGTAATGGGCAGGGATTCAAGTCCATGAGTCTTCAGGCACAGCAGCTGGGGCTTTACTTTTACTCCTGAGGAACAATCTCACACAAGATTATTACTGTCTTCATGTTACAGATGAGGAAACAGAGTCTGGGAGTGGGTGGTAACTTGCCCAGCTCAGTCCCATTCCAGTGGATGACTGCTTTGGGCTGAACATCCTTCTGGGCTTAACATCCCTTGCAGGGATAGTCACTGGAGATCTGAGGCTGCTTTAGATGTGACTTTTTTTTTTTTAATTCTCATTTTATATTACTGATTTTTTTCTTTGAATTCTGGGGATGGGGTACCGTCAGAGTGGTCTTTCCAGTCAAGTGGGAGCTGGCACAGGGGATGGAAGGAACCGCTGGTTGCTACACCTCCCCTGCTCCCAAGGAGAGCAAAGCCTCAGGAAGGCAAAGACTCCTTCCTTTGACCACCAGGTAGGAAAGAGGTCCTCCACCCCCAAGTTGGGCATTCTGGAAGCCTTTTCTACCTAACTTCAGCTGCCCCTGCTCTGGCCCCACTGGAAGGTCTGAGCCCATGCCCGGAGCACAAATAAGGGAGATGAGGCATATCTCTCTGTTCAGTCGCTTTCCAGGTGCCAGGATATACGCGTGAACGCACACCAGGCTCAGGCACTCCCCACCGCCCCTCACTTACAGAAATGGGCCACAGGATGAAGAACGTGTATCTCTGGATGGCGAAGGTGTAGATAATGATGAAGAAGATTAAGATGGACAACTCCATGGTGATGATGAGTGTCACGTGGGGGTGCACAGTGGTCCCCTTGAACATCATCAGTGAACCTATTAGGCAGCCCTGCCGGGAGACATGCCCTTTGAGCCACGGCAGAGGGCTCGGGCCAGAGGAGGCCTCGGGGAGCCCGCTCCTCCCTCTGCCCGTCTTTGGGCACTCCCTACCCCCCCCCAGCCCCACCCAGGGATACGGGCCCACTTACCAAGATAATGAGCTTGACCTCAGCGTACCCATTAAGCCAGAACTCTCTATTGCTGTTCTTGACTTCCAACTTGTAACGGCGACACCACCCCTTCCACCTTCCCACTTCATCGCCCGGAGGAGGGGCCGCCCCCAGCGCGGCTGCGGCTTTGGCTGCGTCTGCGGCTTTGGCTGCGGTTGCGGCTTTGGCTGCGGTTGCGGCTTTGGCTGCGTCTGCGGCTTTGGCTGCGGTTGCGGCTTTGGCTGCGGTGGCCCCGGGTTTGCCCTTTTTGCCTTTGTCAGCCATCTTGCCGTGGAGTTCTCAGCTTCTCACGGCCTGCCCAATTTTTGCTGTTCCCGGCCAGGCCTGGCCTTTGAGCGAGCCGAACGCCCACCGACCTGCTTGGAGGCCGCGCTCAGCCAACCGCCGGGAACGACGAGCGAAGGCCAGCGCTTAGCGCCCTCTCGACGCGCACCTAGTCTCTGCACGCGAGTCCCCTCCGCCCAGCCGCGCCCCCGCGCCCGGCAGCAAGCGCCTCGAGTGTCCGCGGCCGCCCAGACCCTGCGCGGGAGCCCCCGCCCCCACGCCGGCTCCGGTGGTGGTCCCGCCTCCACGCGGAGCGCTCCCCACGCGGAGCGCTCCCCACGCGAGGCCTCTGGGGGTGCCGGGGGCTGTAGCCGCTGCTCCCGCCTTCTGGTCGGGTTGGCTGAAACTGTGGCCGCCTGGGGCAGTCGCGCCCAGAGCCCCGAGGGCGCATTGGCACTCGTTTGAAAATGTAACGCGACTTTTACACAAGGCAGCACGAGCAAGCAGAAGTGTTCCAGGTTTAGCAGCCCTGATTTTACGATCACATGTGGGCTGAAATGGGTGACAGCGTGCGAACTCAGCGGCGGGAGGGAGAAGACGATGGTGCTTGCGAAGGTGCCCGCGACGGTGCCCGAGAGGGTGCTTCCGAGGGTGGCTCCGACAGGCCACGTTGCTTCATGGTTGCCCTTGTAGGTGCCCTTGGGCTTCCCCTTGGGGGTACCCTTGTGGGTGAGATGGGTTCCTGGGTGGGGGAGGCACCGGTTTTGGTTTCGATTCCCAGAGCTTTTTTCATGGTATTCCTCATCGTCTTGGTGACCACAGTCGCATCGATGAGACACACGATTGCCGCTGTGAGACACAGGGACTGTCAGACACAAGACCATATGCGGGAAGGAAAGGCGGGGTTATTCTGCAGCTTCTTAGCAGCCTGTCCTCCCTATCTGGGCGGCGGGCGTGCAGCCTCCTGTCCCCCTCTGACCCTCCACTACCTTCCTGGTGTCTGCCCAGTCGGCTGCTGCAGCCCATTCTGGCATTCCCAGAGAAAGGGTTTTTGGAAATAGGCTTTTCTGCCAGTGACGGCCTTGCCTAAGGTCTGAGGCACCAGGACGAGAGTAGGGCACTGATCCTAGGAGGCTCCGGGTGGCTGTGGGCCTCCCGAGAAGGCCCCTCAGTGGAAAGGACTCTTGGGCTATGTTTGAAAAGGCAGGAAGGAGTTTCCAAGGGGACCAACTGGGAGGAGAACTCCAGGTACTGGACAGGGGTCTCCAAGGAATCTGGTGTGGCTGAGACGTATGGAGCCGGTGAGGGTGGGGGCAGAGTTGAGGCTGGGGAGGTGCAGGATCTGGGACTTCATCAACAGGGGAGGGGAGGTTCCCGATTCAGAAAGCCCACTTGTCGCAAGATGAATGGAAAGCGAACCAGGCTGGTGGCAGGGAGACCAGTGGAGGGTGGTAGGAGCCCCTGCCATCCAGGTAAGGATTGATGGAGACCAGGGCGTGGGAGCTCCTGGCAGGTAGGAGAAGGCTTGGTGGCTGAGTTAGCAGATGGGGGTCAGCGGGCTACAGCACACTAGATTCCAAGTGCTCCCCAGCTCCTGTCTACCTTGTATGTTTTTCTTTACTGTCACTTAATCCCTGGCTGCCTTCATGAACTTTTCCCAGATAGGTCTTGCTCTAGCTAATCTGTGAGCTCCCTAAGGGGGAAGGGACTCTATCTCCAACACTGAGCTCAGGCGCAGTCCAATGGGATCGACAAACATTTACTGATCATAGAATGAATTCAAAGAACTTAAACTTTTTTTTTTCTGGATTAATTTCTGTTCCCATAGCTTAACTTCTTGAATCAAAGTCTCACCACCCCGTTCCACACCCCCTATCTTCCAAGCATTTAATCTGCCATTTCTTGTGGTCTTCATATGTTGAGGATTTGTCCCAGCCTTGTGAGCCAGGGTAAGGTATTTAACCTCAGTTCCCATATCTGTAAAAATGAGAGTTATAGAGATTAAAACAGAACGTGCCTAGCCTGGTGTGGGAACTTCTTTTCCTTCCTCAACAAGGCTGAGTCACTCACTTTTGACAATGCACTTTTTCTTTTCTACAATCATTTTTTTTCTTGTGATTTAAAGTATGATTTTCTAGTCCAGAAAAGTCGAAGTCCTACTTATAGATAAAAAGAACATCTTGTTGCAACATTTAAAAGAATAGTGTGTATGATTTTCAAAACAGATTCTGTAGGTTTGTTTCCGCACCTATTTGGAGAATGAGCTTAGAGTTTGTGCAACCTCAAATCTTCTGAAGAAGTCAGCACAAGAAAGAGAAAGGGTGGTGGCGATGGTGTTCTATAAATGAAATAATGATAGTCTGCCAGTTTCCCTTTTCCAAAGAGTCTTGAAATACTGATCTTAAATGGAGTCATGAAGGCCTCTACTTACCCCTCCAACGTAGAATAAATGACTTCTTTCCTTTTCTTCCATCGCCAAGACGGCAACTACGAAAAGGAACACAGCAGTAATGAAACTGTTGATAAGATCCTGCAATACAGAATTGAAAATTGTCAACTTCACATGAAAATGTAATTTCATAAAATATTTAAATTGGTCAGTTACCCATCTAAGGATGGATGCCTTTTAAAAACTTTCCCTTTGAGGAACCCTCCTGCACTGTTGGTGGGAATGTAAATTGATACAGCCACTATGGAGAACAGTATGGAGGTTCCTTAAAAAACTAAAAATAGAACTACCATATGACCCAGCAATCCCACTACTGGGCATATACCCTGAGAAAACCATCATTCAAAAAGAGTCATGCACCACAATGTTCATTGCAGCACTATTTACAATAGCCAGGACATGGAAGCAACCTAAATGCCCATCAACAGACGAATGGATAAAGAAGCTGTGGTACATATATACAATGGAATATTACTCAGCCATAAAAAGGAACGAAATTGGGTCATTTGTAGAGACGTGGTTGGACCTAGAGACTGTCATACAGAGTGAAGTAAGTCAGAAAGAGAAAAACAAACACCATATGCTAACACATATATATGGAATTTAAAAAAAAAAAAAAGGTTCTGATGAACCTGGTTGCAGGGCAGGAATAAAGAGGTAGACACAGAGAATGGACTTGAGGACTTGGGGTGGGAGGGGGGCGAAGTGAGAGTGGCATGGACATATATACACTACCAAATGTAAAATAGATAGCTAGTGGGAAGCAGCAGCATAGCACAGGGAGATTCTGTGCTTTGCAACGACCTACAGGGGTGGGATAGGGAGGATGGGAGGGAGGCTCAAGAGGGAGGGGATATGAGGACAAGTGTATGCATATGGCTGATTTGCTTTGCTGTGCAACAGAAACTAACACAGTATTGTGAAGCAGTTATACTCCAATAAAGATCTATTAAAAAAACAAAAAAAAATCCAAAATAAACTTTCCATTGATTAATATTAAGAGGAACTCTCAGCAGCATAATTCTTATATCTTCCATAGACATGAGTTTATGTGATTATAAGGTTCTGGATAGGATCGTCAGTAGAAATGGGTTTAACTTCATTAAAGAACACTCTTAAAAAAAAAAAAGCTGACAACTTTTCCATCAGACTTTTTAAAGGTCATAGGAAAATGGGCAATAAAAAAACCTAGAGGTCTAGGGGCCTCACCCATATTGACCCTCCATAAATATGATCTTATTGAAGTTTTGTATTTTAAATTAATGTAAATTCTGCATTCTATTCCATAATACATTTGTTTTAATATAAAAATAAAAATTTAGATGAACACTTTACTGATTTAATTCTACTTCCAAATCTGCAAATCAGTAGAACTGATACTTTGGAAGTTGGATCATATTTATTCTTTAGGGTCCCACATCCCAAGAAGCAGGAACCCATCTGAGGAGCTAGCCTGATGTTCTGGAGTGAAAATGACTTTCTCTCTTTCCTAAAACGGCCAGAATTGAGTCTGCCTTGACATCTATAGGCTATCTGTGTCCTTCTTTTTGGACATTGATACTGGGTTCTTCAAATGCTGGCCCAATCTGTTTCTCCATGTGCTAAATAAAGGATGAGGATGAGTGGGAGGGGGCACACTCCTGAGGATAAGCACAGCCTGGGCTTTGGTAGCACAGTGATAATGAAAGAGAAGGTTCTCACTGAGTCAGCGGCACCAGCGTTGGAGGATGAGTAAAACCCCGGGGTCCTTTGACCTCCATACGGCCCAGGTAACTAATCTGAACATTTTAAGTTTTTACGTCTTGGTGGCATGACTTGGTAGTGTCAGCTTGGCTGGTGCACTTGCCCAAACACAGCGAGGAGCCCTGCTGTCTGATCATAATGGGTCTAAGTGGAGCTCCTCAGCGTGCCGAGTGTTTCCCCTCTTATTACCTCATTTAACCCTCACAAACACCCTCCAAAGTCAGTATGGCTAGGATCCCCATTTTAAGAAGATGTAACAGAGGCTTAGAGAAGTTCATTAAATTGACTATGATTGAATATCTGGCAAGGAGTGGAGTCAGAACTCAACTCACTATTGCCTCCCATCAGGGACACCCAAATAAGGAGGAAATGATCTGTCCCCCAAGGCTGGCAGTGCCGCACCCATCTTTGGCATTTTCTGTGGAATGGGTAATGGAGGGTCAAAATGGTATGGGACAAATAAGGACAAATAATTGGCCTGCCAAGTCCTAGATGTATGACCTGGGGCGTGTTTTATCACCCCTCTGTGCCAACAGGCTAGGATCTTAGTTCCCTGACCAGTGAATGAATGTGTGCCCCCTGCAGTGGAAGTGCGGAGTCTTAACCACTGGACCACCAGGGAGTTCCCCCAACAGGCTTTTTTTTTTAAACATCTTTATTGGAGTATAATTGCTTTACAATGGTGTGTTAGTTTCTGCTTTACAACAAAATGAATCAGTTTTATATATATATATATATATATATATATATATATATATATATATATATATATATGTTCCCATATCTCTTCCCTCTTGCGTCTCCCTCCCTCCCACCCTCCCTATCCCACCCCTCCAGGCGGTCACAAAGCACGGAGCTGATCTCCCTGTGCTATGCGTCTGCTTCCCACTAGCTATCTACCTTACGTTTGGTAGTGTATATATGTCCATGCCTCTCTCTCACTTTGTCACAGCTTACCCTTCCCCCTCCCCATATCCTCAAGTCCATTCTCTAGTAGGTCTGTGTCTTTATTCCTGTCTTACCCCTAGGTTCTTCATGACATTTTTTTCCTTAAATTCCATATATATGTGTTAGCATACAGTATTTGTCTCTCTCTTTCTGACTTACTTCACTCTGTATGACAGACTCTAGGTCTATCCACCTCATTACAAATAGCTCAATTTCGTTTCTTTTTATGGCTGAGTAATATTCCATTGTACATATGTGCCACATCTTCTTTATCCATTCATCCGATGATGGACACTTCGGTTGTTTCCATCTCCGGGCTATTGTAAATAGAGCTGCAGTGAACATTGTGGTGCATGACTCTTTTTGAATTATGGTTTTCTCAGGGTATATGCCCGGTAGTGGGATTGCTGGGTCGTATGGTAGTTCTATTTGTAGTTTTTAAGGAACTTGCATACTGTTCTCCGTAGTGGCTGTATCAATTTACATTCCCACCAGCAGTGCAAGAGGGTTCCCTTTTCTCCACACCCTCTCCAGCATTTATTGTTTCTAGATTTTTTGATTATGGCCATTCTGACTGGTGTGAGATGATATCTCATTGTAGTTTTGATTTGAATTTCTCTAATGATTGGTGATGTTGAGCATTCTTTCATGTGTTTGTTGGCAATCTGTATATCTTCTTTGGAGAGATGTCTATTTAGGTCTTCTGCCCATTTTTGGATTGGGTTGTTTGTATTTTGTTATTAAGCTGCATGAGCTGCTTATAAATTTTGGAGATTAATCCTTTGTCAGTTGGTTCATTTGCAAATATTTTCTCCCATTCTGAGGGTTGTCTTTTGGTCTTGTTTATGGTTTCCTTTGCTGTGCAAAAGCTTTGAAGTTTCATTAGGTCCCATTTGTTTATTTTTGTTTTTATTTCCATTTCTCTAGGAGGTGGGTCAAAAAGGATCTTGTTGTGATTTATGTCATAGAGTGTCCTGCCTATGTTTTCCCCTAAGAGTTTGATGGTTTCTGGCCTTATATTTAGGTCTTTAATCCATTTTGAGCTTATTTTTGTGTATGGTGTTAGGGAGTGAGGCTAATTTTTAATATGGGGATAATGATTGGGATTCATTGCGTTCATCTGAGGATTAAATGGCACAATGAATCTGAAAGCATCACATGAGGTGTAGTGGGAATGCATCAAAGTGTAGATTCCTGATATCTGCCTTCAAGATAGTAAACTTTTCTGTGAACTTCTGGTGTTCTTCCTGTTGAGACTGTTGAGCAAGGAGCCCTGTTGTGGAATGGGACTTGCCTCTTGGAGAGGCACTAATGTCTGTTATTTGGGCGCCTGGTGAGTAACACTGGAAGGGGCACGTGGTGCAGGGCTGGTGAGGGTTGGAAGTCAGCTCCAGTTGGGTTCTGTAGGCTGAGTGAGAGGTCTGCCCACACTGGGGCAGGTACAATGGTTTTCAGCTTTGCAGGAAGCGTAGGATCTGAGGATTGTGTAAACCAAGATATCAAAAAATGTGAACAAGGACCCAAGCGGAGTGTAAACTTATAAAATTAAAAATTAACTAACTGCAGTCTAGATCATTGAGAATTTGGACGAATGCACACTAATAATGATAACAGTAACAAAACAAATGCAGACTCGGTCTCCCTAGCCAATTGTTGACTCCCTGTCAGAGTTCCATCTCCTCGCTGGACTATTGGACATTATAGTTTACTGTGGTCCTTACTTGCAAGGAAGTGCTCTTCTGAACTGTCCCTTGGAAGTAATGCTTTCTTCGTACCTAACATTTCTATTGTAGCTCACATATCTTGAGCACTTACTATCTGTCACATACGGTGCCAAGGTGTTCATGTGTGATCTCATTTGATTCTCACAACAAACTCTCATTATCCCCAATTTACAGATGGGTAAGCAACTTGCCTGGGGTTGCTCAGCCAGTAAGTGGCTATGACCCTCCTCAGTCTGACTTGAGAGCCCAAGGGTCTTCTCCTGACTAACACCCCCTCCCTTTTGCCTTAGACACAGACCCTCTTGTTGGCCTCATCTTTGACAAAGAGAAAGATACGTTCTCCCAGATGGGTAAAACTACAGCTGAGTCTTGCCATGTGCAAAAGCACTTTTGGTTTCCCCATAAATGTCATCCTTACTCATCATCTTTTTCTTTCTCCTTTTGACTAAATACCTTATTGACTCAAGTACCTGCCTCTGACACAGTGAGAGATGGGTTTGTGACTTGACTATTATTTTTTTATAAAGCCCCCAAACCGTTCCCTGAGATAAACAAAATTGTATAGAATTAAAATTGGGAAAGAAAAAGATGCTTTGAGGGTGAATGCTTTTTTTTATTTTTTTAAATCATTGAATATTAGGAAGAAGTCAAACCTTTACACTTTGTTTCACAAAATGTGGTATTTGTAAGAAGGATGTATATACAATAAACATTATGTGGTATTTGTGCCTTGGGGTTCTCCAAACACATGGCAGAACCTGATCAGTCATCACCAGAATCTGAAGGGGACATTCTGAAGCTGATACCTTTTACTTGTAAATGTAAAGATATTGCTGGTAGTCTTGGAATCATCCCTTCAATAGAGTTCTAGTTAAATATGTTTATTATGTTCTTTCTTCTAGGTTGCTTTCTATTGGAAAAGACATCAGCTTGACCAGAACTCAGTTTCTCGGACTGTATGGGGAAATACCTTCTTTACAGTGTAGAAGTGTTGAAAATATGGGCTATTCAGAAGACAATAATTATACTTCATACTTTTCTTGGGTACGCTGGTGACATAAGACTAGGGTGGGTAAAGTTGATAATGAAATCTAGCAATGAAGACAGTGACCCCACCACAGGTGGGGTGAGGAAAGCTGGCCACACCCTGGAGGACAGAAACAAGAAAAAGGCAGGGACTTTGTATCACGCTCTGGGCTCCCATAGCTATCCAAAGAAAAGAGGATGCTCTCCCCCAAGGACAGAGGTAGCAAAAGGGGGCCTGGCTTTACCAGAGTCGCCCAGAGGCCTGCAGCTCTCCACAAGCTGGCCTGAGCTGCCCGTGACCGGGAACAGCTCCTCTCGCAGCACCTGCTTCATGCTTAGGAGACCCTGGCTCCTGCCTCTCCCTGAGGCTCTTCCTGGACGCTCCCCCTGGACCCTCCAGCAAAGCACGGGGCCTTGAGGCTCTCTCCAGCTCTCCAGCTTTATGGCCATGGGCCTTTGGAGGGCTCCGGTCCTCCTGACCACAGCTGCTGACCTTGGTGCAGCCCTCAGTCGCCGACCCCCAAAGGCTTGTACCCTGCCCTCCACTCCAGGAAAATCAGTTCACCGTTCGTCGCACATTTTAAGGAAACCATGAGAAAATGGGAGCGGATTCAGAGAAGGTAAGATTTTGAGAACGTGAGGGAGACAAAGATGTAGGGAGGGTGAAGATAAACCAGCACAAGGCTATAGGGCATAAAGTCTGGAAAGAGTCTGGGCTTTAGAGTCAGACAGACCTGGGCTCAAATCTGAGTTTCCATGTGCCTAGATACAACCACGGGCAACACAGTCTCTTTAATCCAATTTTCTCATTTGTTAAAGGGGGAGTGGGGGACGACCACAACCTCACTGGGTTGTTGTGAGGATTAAATGAGGTAATCTATATGAAGAAGTACCTGGTGTGTGGCATGTGCTCAGAAACAGTTATTTTACCTTCCGCTCTTGAAAACTTCCATGGACAGAGATTTTAGTTTCCGCTCAGAAACCTCTCCGTGGTTGTAGCTCTCCAGAACTGAGAGGGTCTTCCACGTGTCCAATTAAAGCTGCTCAGAGATTGCTTCCTGTGCTTTCTGCTGCTGAGAGAGCTCAGCAGCCTTTCCAGAAAATCCCTCAGACGCTTGGAGAAAGTATTTTGAGTTTTAGTTCAATAGCAACCCATCCTACCTTACAGTTTAAAAAAAGGTACCATAAAAATGTATGATGTGGAAGAGGCATGGGCTCGGAGTTAGGATGGTTCACGGTGCAAAAGATAAAAGGGTAAAAGCCACCCAACTGCCTCAGGGGGTCCGACCCACACTTTGTAGCGAATATATTTACTTTGTGGCAAGCCTTTTGTGATCTTTGCTTTAAACACATTTAAATGTTACAGGACCCCTATAGACAGCTCTTATCATCACGCTTTTCCTTCTCTGAATTTCCCAGATGGGGAAACTGAGGCTAAAGTTCTCACAGCTAGTAAGGTGGCAGGGCCAGGAACGGGGCCCATGTCTGTATCTGGACAAAACTATGCTTCCTGTCCAGTCTGTGAGGATACAGAGCCTCAGAGTCCGGAATGAGAAGGATTTTTCTGTGACCTGAGGAATTAGCTTTGGGAATTTTTCAGTTGGTAAAGAGTATGAAATTCTGGAAAAAGCTATTGAAGAAGGCCATGCAGTGTCTTTTCCTGAATACTCCACCATACGGCACCCCTTTGGAAAAGCTGGACCCTTGACACATGAGAAGTTTGACTCTTGCACTCCTTCAGGGCACACGTGACAGTTTTCTGCCACTTAGCCATGTTGTAGAAACATGCTTTTTCGGAGGGACATTTGTAATCTGTTAGAGAGGGTGCTGTTTGACAAGTAGAAGAAGCACGTGCCGTTTTACAAGCAATATACTACTGAATACACTGAGTAAAATTTTCTTTAGGACCAGCTGAAAAGTACCACGTGTTTAGGGCCGTAATGAGATGGAAGCAGGTGTGTGTGTTGGTTGTCCTATAGATGGAGGGGTTCAAGGAATCTTTCTGAGCTTTAGGCTAGTTTCCTCTCTGGGATTAGGGTGACACTCTGTCATAGCTCAGCTATGTCCTTGTCCAGAGAGATCTCTCTGTTGTGCTCCCTTGAAGAGAGCCTTTACTGTGGGGCTGAGGGCAAAGCTTATATGAAAATTATGAAAATGAACACTTACAAGTAAGGGCCAATGTAAATAAGTCATCGAGTGGTGAAGGGTTAGCATATATATTAGAATGAAAAAAAAGAACGATGCAGGTTTCCAGGACTGTGATTGCTATATAGGACTCCTGGGCTTCAGCAATGATGAAACAAACTAGTGCCCCTATGAGAAGGCCCTGCAGTAAAAGAAACAGGATTTGTTTTAATGCAAATGAGCTATTAAAAAACAAAATAAAATAAATGATCAGACTGTAAATCTGATTATATTGCAATTGCCTGTATTGTTTTGCACATATATATTATTTAAAAAATTCCTTACATGTTTAAGAAATGAAATAACACAGACAAAAATTGCACACAGTACAGAAGCTTCTTTCTCCTCCCTCATCCCAACCCTAGTCTATCTCCTTAAAAGTAATCACTGTTAACAGTGTATATTTCATACCAGAAAGAATTGTGTATATACAGGTCAAGTAAAGTAAATATATATTGATTTTGATAGAAAGAGTGAGGTAGAGTCCCAGCTTTCTTTCTTTCTGAACAGCTGTTGATTATCCCAACATCATTTATTGGGAAACACCACTGATCTGAAATCCAACCTTTATCATATACTAAATTTTCGTGTGTATTCGGGATGCTTTTGAAACTCTTTTCTTCTATTGAGTTGCTGATTTCTTTTCTAGTACTTCTGAAATTACAAGCAACTCATTTTATGTTGTATTATTGTCTGACTTAGTCCCCCTTTCAGTACTCATTCTCAGGTTATGTTTCTCATTTTTGTCTTGGTCAAGTTCCCGAAGCTAAGCCTGTTGGTATTTTAATTGGAATTTCCTTTAACTTATAATATGGAAAGATTACAAAATTTAGTCTTAACTCTTTAAGAACAAAGTATATCTTTCCGGTTATTTTAGTGGTTTTTAAAATATCTCTCAATAGAGTTCTAAAGTTTTCTTCATATAGGTCTTTCAAATTTATTTCATTTAATCTTAGATATTTTGTCATCTTGATTGCTATTGCAAAGAGAAATATTTTCTTCTATTTTAAGTTCTTGTTTGCTCATTTCTACTAATGAGTTAGTAGAATTTATCTTGTTCTAAATTGTTTCCCAGTTGATTTTATTTTTTAGATCTTTGATCATATCAGCTGTAAGAAATGATATATTTTGCCTCTTCTTTTCAAATAGTCATACTTATTCCTTTTTCCTGTCTGATTGTGGTGACTAGTGGGCATCCTCTTTGTTCCTCATTTTAATGGGAATACTTCTGAGGTTTAATTATATATGATGCTGACTTTGGGGTTTATTTTTATAATGTCAGTGAAATATCTGTGTATTCCTATTTAACTGGTCTCTCTCTTCTTCCCTTGTTCACTTTTTTTTTCACTCAGAGATGAAAGTTGAATTTTGTCAAATGTGTTCTCTACCCTATTTGATAGTGTCCTAATTTTTTCTTCTTTTACTTATGGTGGATTAGTTTAATAGAGTCCTAATATTGAATCATCCTTATGTTTCTTCTTCATGGTGTGTTTTGAAGAAGCACTGATGAGCATTTTCTGTTAATATATTAATACTGCTGCTTTGATACAAGTGAGATTTCTATTTAGTTTTCTTTTTCTGAACTTGGTCAGGTTTTGATATCAGTGTTACACTGACTTTGTAAAAATAGCTCAGAAATGTTTCTTCTTTCTCTATTCTTTGAAAAAGTTTGAATAGTATCAGAATTGCATCCCATGAAGGTTTGAAAAGAGTTAACCTGTGAAAAAGTCTGGGCCTGACACATTTCTGAAAGATACTCTCATTCCCCACCCCCCCACCCCCCACCCCCACCCCCCCCCCCCGGTGCTTATATTGGTCTGTTCAGGTTTTTCTCTGTTCTGGGATCAGTTTTGGTAATTTATAGTTTCCCAGAAAATCAACTCTTTGATCCAATTATTCACATTTATTTGTTTTGCAAAGTGCTCCTGTGAATCCTTTCAGTTTCTTCGGGGTTTGCATTATTTTCCCTTTCTGGTTTCTAACTTTAAATATACGTCCTCTTTTACCCCATTTTTTCCTGTTATATTGGCCAGTGGTTTATCAACTTTATTGGTCAAGTCTATTATTCTTGTTTGCTAATGTACACATTTCTGTTATTATCTCCATTGCTTCCCTAGTTCCCTTTGTGAGGGGAAACCTGAGGAATATAAAAGTGAGGGGTGGAGGGAAGCGTGCCAAATTTAGTAGCAAGGGTAGAGTGTGTGGGAGGAGCAAAAGGAGAGGAGGAAGAAAGGGGAGGCGAAACAATGTGGACCGGCAAAGGGAATTAGGGAAGTTTCCCCCAGGTGGCGCCCCTGGGAATCACTCACTCCCTGAGGCCGAAGCCGGCCTACATCCGCCCTTGCATCCGCCCTTGCATCCGCCCAGCGGGCAATCAGCTCTCTCTGCTCACCAGCCTAATGATCTTCAAGATTCTTGTGGGCGAGAAGAGAAATCGCTTGAGGCCGTCCCTGAATTTGGGCGGGAGTTTGGCGCGGCCCTCAGCACGCTTTTGTATGGCCTTCTTCTCTCGCTGGCTGGGGATCGCGGGTTGTGCAGTGGGCTTGAGTGTGGGTGCAGTGCGCCCCCGGGATGCTGAGGGCGCCGCGCTTGTGTCCCGCACCGAGCTTGTGGATGGCGCCGAGCGCTCGGGATGCGCCGCACGGGCGACGTTTAGTGAGCGGGAGGGACGCGCCCCGGATTTCGAGTCCCCCGAACGTGCGTTGTCGTCTTCAGGATTCATGGTGGACCCCCGGGCCTGGTGGTGTCTGACGGGCCCCTCGGCTCTGAGCCTGCACGGCGGCGGCCGGCTCTCCCCGGGGAGCCAGCGTCGCGCCCCAGCGGCTGCCGGCCGCCTCTCCCTCGCGCGCAGTCAGCTCTGGCTGCCGGCAGACAAACCAAGCCCTTCAGCCGCCCTCGTAGCCACTGGGATGCGACGCCGCTGCCTAGCCTGGGCACTCAAGGTCCCCTCAACGCCACCACCTCCGTGCTGCCAGCCAGCCGGGGAGCGGGCTCTGAAGACCATTTCGGGCGCTCCCGGCGCTTTCTCCTCTGCCTCCCGGGCCCAGGAACAGGAAAACCAGATCCCATAAGATTGAGGCGCTCGAGCGCTCCCTTGAAAGTTCAGCGCTGGGCCCACAGCTCCTAAATCTCTTCTTCCAGCTCCCATATAGAGATTAAAATGAGAACTGCAGAATATATGTGTTAGAATAAAGAGATATGTTTAATAATTAGCATCAACTAAAAAGGAATATAAATTTACAAAACTTATAGTTTGTCATGAACAGCACTTTTCTGATAAGGACCACTTGGATTAAACAGCAGCTTCCGGTAAATGAGGGCCCCGTCGGCAATAGAGAGCACCGAGGCCACGAGTCCAAACACCTGAAACAAAGACACAGTGTCACTGCTGTGGCCATGGTCACACAGGTTTTAAGTGGTCTGCCCACCGGCTTCCTCTCCTGCGAGGGCACCAGGATTGCTCCCTACGCTGTCACCGAATACTAAAATGGGAAGAGACTTCAGAGATCATTTTATTCTCATTCCCAAGTTTTCCCAGTACCTTCCTAGAGAAAGGGAAAGGTAATTTAAGTGAGCAGAAACAATACTGAGGTGGTGTGGGCTCTGAAACCAATACTTGTCTGGATCTCTTGACATGCTCCTGGATATACTGTTTAAAGCCCTGCCGATGATACTTAGTTACTAATCAACATTTCTATACCCAATGATCAACTGTTTGACTTTCCTACTGCAAACTGTACTGGAGAAAAGGTCAGGTTAACACCAGCTCAAGCTTTAACCATGGTGATAGTAGCTGTGATAAGAGATTTGGAGAAATGGAGTGATAAGATGACCCAAAGTGAACTCTCAAAGGCCGGGCTACATCCACTTAAGGGGTGGGATTCTAAATAGGCCTCAGGAAAACAAAACTGAAGTAAAGGGAATAAACTAGAACATGGTCTTTAGGTACTCTGATGGCTGTTTGAGAACTGGTGCCGGGGCTGGAGAAAGGGGATGTCAGTGTTATTTCACCAGCTCCATCCAACTGCCAAGAAATCTGGCTTTCTGGCTTCAGACACTGTTCCTTTTCCATCCTGAATCTCAAACGCAGCTTCCTAGGTTCTGACCACGCTACATACCTCCTACCGGTGCTTTCATGACTCTGGTACACAGCATGTTGCTGGTTCCTCCACCTGGAACCGTCCCCGTTTCCTCCCCTTTAGTTCTGGCAAACCACAATTCCACTGCTGGAGAGAGGTAGCTGCTTCCTCTTCTCTGTGCCCCACAGTACTCTGGTAACAGCTCAGACACAGCTGCTTGCACTTTTGTCTCCTGTATTAGGCTCTAAGCAACTTGAGGATAGGGCTTACATTCTAGTCCAGAGCTGTCTAAACGAAATATAATGTGAGTCACCAATGTAAGCCACATGATTCACTTAAAATTTTCTAATTGCCACATTAAAAAGTAAAGAAAAAAACAAGTGAAATTAATTTTAATAATATATTTTATTTAGCCTGATACATCCAAAAGAATGTATTTTTAACATGTCATCAATATAATAAAATTATAAATTCTACACTCTTTTGGGGGTAGCAAGTCTTTGAAATCCAGTGTGTATTTTACACTTACAGCTCATCTCAGTTCAGACCAGCCGCATTTCCAGCGCCCAATAGCCACCTGTGGCTTGTGGCTCTATACTTTGTCAGCACCTACCGAAGTGCACTTAAAGAATGAATCAATGAGTGAATGAGTAAATAAGTGAGTGAAAGTAAACTCTATGCCTCATCCCTCTTTCTCCATAATTATCTTTAAAGACAACTAGGAGAGATTGCTGTTACAGCACTATGTCATTTCTAGAGTAATTCCCATCCCTCATGAAGTTGCTTTGGGCCTAATGAAGGAGTTGAAAAGCCATGGGTTCTGACATATGTGGCCAGTTCTCCTAAGTGGCCCATACTATGAAAAGACAAGGAAGTAGGAGGGAGATTTATTTAAGAAGAACTTAATAATTCACTTCTCTAGATCAGAACCTAGAAAAGCCAAATGATTTTGAACCCCCTGTAAGAAATCTAAAAAGAATATCAGATGGAACTGTAACTAAATTACTTGACTCTTCGTTTGTTTGGGCTTGCCTTCCAAATTAAACTGATTTGCTTCTCTTCAAGCAGTGTTCAAAATAATCCTTCAGTTACAAGGCTTCCTACCACCATTCCCTTACGATGACACATCTATTAAATTCCATCTGAAGCAGGATCTGGACAAGAAGTAACTGAGCTCAGAACAGTCTGTCTCACATTAGCAAGTGGGATGTATCCTCTTCTTGAAAAGGGAGAGCTCTGAAATTCATCCATGGTTTGTTTTATTCTTGACATCAGGTTTCTGAGAGTTTAGTTCTGTAACTGATTCCAGTAGCTTTTCTCAGTCTAGTCTAGCCCTACCTATCTATGAGAAATATGGAGGAATCTCTTTATTTGGTTAACTTCAATTTTAGCGTGAAATCATCTTCCTTGACATTAATCAGGGCACGTGTTCACACACAAAAGTATTAAGCCATTAGGTACTGTGTACTGGTATAGAAGCCTCAAGGATGAATACAGTCTAGCTTTCTGTTCTTGTATTTATTCTTCAAGTACATTTGAATTCTGATTGAACCGGAAGGAAGAGACCAGAAAGACCTCCACTTACCCCTCCAAGGACTATGTATGTTGTGGTTTCTGGGATCAGTGCCAACACAGATATAACTATCATGAATACTGCTGTAACCACTGAGTTGATAATATCCTGAAAACACAGAATAGAAAGGTCAGCTTTACATGAAGATCACCAACAAAATGAATCAGCTCCCTAAAGATTTCGAAAGTTCTATTTTATTAAACAAATTTATTTAGTTTAAATAGTTTTATTTAGTTTTAGGAAGTCAAACTGCTGCAGTAAAATATCACATATATTGTATTTGGCCTGTAATGATGCCTAATGGGTCTCTTATCCTATGATACACCAATCATTTAACTCCTTAACAGGCTTATGTCTTTTTTATTTAAATGTAGTTGGAGGGAGAACTCATCTGGTTAGGAGTGGATGACGTATTATGCGGAACGTTTAAAGTAGAATGGTACACTGGGAAGTCAGGATGCTGAATTTTAATAATATAAGAGAAAGTGTGGAGTGCTCTACACCATAAAATAAACAACTTTATAATGTTACTCCAAATGCAATTAATAAAACTTAGAGCTGGAGAAAGTGGTAATTTTCGGGAAAAAGCTCCCACGTATCTGTATGCAACAGCTGGCCAATTATGCAATTATTTTTTGATGATGTAGCTCATTCATTTAATAATTGCCTGAAATGAAGTACTTTCATTCTGAACTGTGGCTTTAAGAGGTGCAGCTTACATTTTGAATGGATGTAAACTGTGGGAAAGTTAAATTGTCTTTATTCTGGAAAGGTTTATGTATATTTGCAGACAACGGTAGCAAGAAGGAATTGTTAACACAGAAATATCAAACTTCAAAACTCTGGTAACTTAGGAAAGCGGTTATTACAAAGAAAATAGGAAGAGGTTCAACAGGGACAGGGTAAGATTAGATACATTTAGGCAGAAAAAAAGTCCTCATTTGCAGGAGATAGTGAGTTCTAGGTTAATGCTCCTCTGTGCTGGGTATTTTTCTCTGCTTCAAGGCAATAGACCACACCTCTGCTTCAGACAGGCAGCCCTGCCTCCTGTTAGTAATTTGGCTAAGTGTATGTGAATGGCTTCAGATAAAAATGGTGTTCTAGGGAGTGCAGAGAATCACGGGGGGGACAAAAAGGATGCACCTGCCCCAGAACATCAGTGATCCTTAATGGTGGTTTAAAGCATTGCTTTTCTTTTAAAACCAAACATCAGTATGCCATGGAGTAGAATATAAATTTTATTACAAAAATGGAGATTTCACAGAAATTTTGAGCCTGTACTTCCATATCAGCACAAAGCCCTGGGTTGGCTCACTTTGTGTGTTTTCTGTCCCTGGAGCACTTGAGGGGAACAGTCAGAGGAAGCCTGCTCTACAAACTGTGTTAGTGACTGCAACTTTGGGACAATGACACATCTGTGTGCAGATGACCAAGCTCTTTCCTAATCAGTGAAGACAGTGGCCATCAGATAGAAGTATTTACAGGTTACCTCTTCCCCACCTACAGATTAATTGGAATCTTCAGGCATCTTTGTGTCCTTCACTTTTGTTATAGTGAAAGAGCCACAGACAACTTCTCCAGCTGTGCTCTGGCCCCATTCCCATCAACCACTCTGCTGGGACCTCACTGTTTATTACCCTCCTTTGTCCCTGGCCAGGTTTCCTCAACTCAGTGGTGGCCCCTCTAGTTACAGCTGTGTCCTTCCCTGCTCAGTCTAACAATCCCACTGCTTTGCTGTCACCTGTCCATTCGAGGCAAACCACTCTGGGAAAGGCCACTGGGGGCCTCTATTAATACAGTCAGTAAATATAGATTTTTTTTTTTTCTGGGCTTACTTCCTTTACCTGTGACATTATTCACCCCTTCTTTCTTCTTGAAATGCTCTCTTCTCTTGGCTTCTGGGACATGGGTCTCCCTTGGGTCCTCTCCTGTCCTTCTCAGGCCACTCCTCCTTTCCACGCCAGATGTTGGTATTTCCCAGTCTTGCCTTATCGTCCTCTACTCTCCCTCCGAGCCCTTCTCCCAGAGCTCATCTACCATCACGAGGTGATGACTCCCAAAGCTGCAGCTCTGACTTCTCTCCCCTAAGCTTCAGACCTGAACGTTTCCCTGAATACCCCATAAGCAACTAAAACCTTCCATGTCTCAAACTGAACTCATTACATACCACTCTCCTTGGCCCTTCCTTAAAGCTGACCTTCCTCCTATACTTCCTGTCTCATTACCCTCTTAAGACAGTTCTTTAAATGGCAGCTATCCTTGATTTTCCTGTTACCCAGTCCTAGCAGTTTTCATCAACACTTTTTCTCACCAGCTACCGTTTTAACCTTAATTTAGGCCTTTCTCATTTCCACGTCTGGATTAGGATAAGAGACTTTTAAGCGGTCTCTGAGACCTAACTCTAGTTTTGCTCCTCTTCAAGCCATTATCGACACTGCCAGCAGCGATCTCCTCAGATATGAGCTAATCATGTCACTCTCCTACTTAAAAACCTCCCAAAGGTTCCAGCAGCCTTTGGATTAAAACTCAGGGCATTCAAAGCCTTGCATGCTCTGACCTCCTACTGCCTTTCAAACCTCCACTCTTGCCCCTCTCTTCTTCACAGCCACTCAGAACTCCTGCAGGTCCTTGAGGGTCCAGCTCTTTCTCCCCCTAGACCCTCACACACACTGCTCCCTGTACTGGGAAAGCTCTCTCAGTCCCATATCAGTTGGCTAACTACTTTTCATCCTCCAGCCCTCAACGCAGGCGTAGTTTTCCTCAGGCAAGCCTGTTATGACTTGGTCCCCTTCCCTTCCACACCATCCGGTATACACCTGTCACAGCACCTGTTATACCGGATTGCTCACCTATCTTACTTTCTGGCTACATTGAAAGTTTCTCAGGTGCAAGATTTGTGTCTTGTTTTATCGAAGAAGCTAGTATAGAATCTGGGATTAGCAGATACTTAATATTTGTTGAATAAATGATTTCATGAGATCAAGAGCATAGAGGAATCTGGGTTTCATGATGGAGTAATAACTTAGTTGACCAATATAGCACCATTTCTAAGAGTACAGTATCAGCCAGGTGTGAGCCTCAGAGATTTGGAGACATGCTATACATAGGCCATGCTCCTTCTCAGTGTGTTCTGTTAACTTTAGGACTCCAAGTTTATTACTGGGACGTGTAAGAAGCTGCAGAGAATTACTACAGTTTGAGGAAAAATAAATGCTAAAATGTGTTAGTTTCATTAACTTTGGAAAAGCAGAGTGTGAAGAGCAACTATGCGACTTTTTGGGTACAAGATTAACAGGATGTGGACCATGTTCATCATCTCCTTGAAGAAATCCTTGGGATAATTTAGCTTCGTCCTTTCTGCCACTAAATGGTATCACATACCCTGAGGGCCAACTGAGGAAGGCTTTGTAATCTCTTGTCCCAGACCTTATACTGCAGTCAGGTCCAGCTCCAAAGTGTAGATCAAGGAGGATTTTGGAGAGGCGCCATGAAGATCCTATCTATTTCCCAGCCTTCCACTCTGGGGACTTGCTCAGCTTGTGATTAGTCTGAAATGCTCATCGTTGGTCTTCAAAAGTGGTTCCAGGAGGCACCACTTTAAGGGATGCTTATGGTTTGAGAATAGCTCTAAAGTCCTCTCTTCTTAATACGGGTTATCAGCTTGGATATCAGCACTCTGGAATCCAAGAGGATGAGACAAGTGCTTTCACCAGTCCAGCCAAAGGGTGGAAGGGCAGCAGGGGTCTCAGAAAGGAGACCTATGGACATAGGATTCTGGGGATAAGACTTGAAAGAGGAGCAGTGAAGTCACTCAGTCCTTCCTAGAACCAGCTTATGGTCCAGGCTGAAGGGCCAAGTATCCCTTAGTATCTTCAACTTGCCTATTTTGAAAGTTTCCAGGCCATCTGGGCATTCCACTGGGCAGTTATTCCTAATGCTGTGAGTATGGCAGGTAAAGTCCATATGCTACTAAATAAGGTTCTACAAGATGAGTTAAAAATTATGTGGCATTAATGATTACAGACATTTTTTCCGGTACACGGGCCTCTCACTGTTGTGGCCTTTCCCGTTGCTGAGCACAGGCTCGGGACGCGCAGGCTCAGTGGCCATGGCTCACGGGCCCAGCCGCTCCGCGGCATGTGGGATCTTCCCGGACCGGGGCACGAACCCGTGTCCCCTGCATCGGCAGGCGGACTCTCAACCACTGCGCCACTAGGGAGGCCCAACAGACATTTTGAAGTAAGAAAATGTTGTGTTTTATTTAGCCTCTAAATTATTTTGATTTTCCATTTAGTGATCAGGGATGTGTAAGATGTAGATACTTGTGTATCTGTCTCCATTTCTATTCCCCAATTTTGAGGTCATATCAACGTGCATTTAAAAAGGAGGTAAAGATTAAGAATGCCGTATAATTTCATTAACCATGATCTTGAATTTAAATTTCTTTTGAAGATCTACACCTACGTGAATTCTCCTTAGAAAGATAGGTCTGAAAGGTCAGCCACATCTACTGATAGATAGAGCTCAGAGGAGAATTTATGCTCCGTGGCTGCCCTGGTTCCCTGAGAATCTCCCCAGAGCACATTAGCAGTGGGTAGAGTTCCTCCTTCCTAAGCCTGTCAGAGATTCCTTAAAGGCTTAAGAAAACTAAAGAACAGAGTTTATTAAAATGTCTTTCTATGGCAGGAAAAAGTAGTTAACTTTAACAGTGAAACTGAACACTTACAAGCAAAGGCCAAAATATACAGTTAATTAATTGATCAAGTCTGAGTATATATAAAACTATGAAAAAGAAAGTAACAGTGACTTCAAATCCAGTGACAACAATGTATGGCTCTGGGGCTTGTGCGATGATAAAAAGGGTCATAGATGTCACAGTTAGCGCCTATAGGAAAAAAAAACAGGATTTATTCAGTGATTATTGAATACAAGTTTAAGCTGTAAAAATGATCATTTCTAAAATAACGAAATAATGGGTTTCTTCCATATACACACACATCTAAAAGAGGAAGACTAAAATGTATGGATGTTGACGTCTCTTTGTGTTTTAGAGAACTAGGTATCCCTCTCTGTTTTAAGTCTATTACTCCGCTTGTATACCTAATACCATCACTTCCCACATCTGTTCCCTTGATCTTTTTCCACCAAATATCTCCTTTTCCCTCTCGTACCTTCAATCTCTCCTCCTCCACTAGTTCCTTTCCTCACCATCCTCTAAACATATCTAAGGTTATCTTCTCTTAAAACACACATACCTTCCTTTCACCCTGCTCCCCACAGAAATTCCCATTTTCTACTTCGCCCTGTAATGCTTCTCCAAAAAGTCTGTATACTGGCTGATATAATTCCTTATCATCCACTCATCACTCCTTAACTCTTACCAATCTGGAATCTGCTGTCAAATTTAAACTTAGAATGTTGCCATGAAAAATACTGGGGAGGAAAGTTGAAAACAAATGGTCAGAGAAAAACAATTCTCTAAAGAATCCTGTGAGGAAGAAAAGGAAAAAAAAAAAACCCCAACAATTCTGATGCTTCACTTTTTAACACACTTCCTCTTATCTAAACATAATGCAATCAGAATTAACAAAAACTTAAGTGGAAAAAAAACCCTTGAAGATTATTAATCTAATCCAATCTCCTCATTTCCAAATGAAGATATAGAAAACAGAAATGAAAAGTGACTTAAAGGAAAAAATAAGCTGGGGGTCTGTCAATGCCATGATGTTCTTAGGAGATACAGCTCTATCCAAAGTCTCTGTGTTCTTGGAAAATGGTTTTGTCAAGAGTCTTCCCTGGCTCGACTTTTATGATCAGTCTGTCAGCATCCACATTCTCTTTTTTTTTTTTTTTTTTTTTTTGCGGTATGCGGGCCTCTCACCGCTGTGGCCTCTCCCGTCGCGGAGCACAGGCTCCGGACGCGCAGGCTGAGTGGCCATGGCTCACGGGCCCAGCCGCTCCGCGGCACGTGGGATCCTCCCAAACCGGGGCACGAACCCGTGTCGCCCGCATCGGCAGGCGGACTCTCAACCACTGCGCCACCAGGGAAGCCCCACATTCTCTTTTTAACCTTAGATCTATATAGGCTACTTATTCATAATTCTTTCAATTACTTTATTAGTATAAAAGTAGCTTACCTTTAAACTTCTAAATTGGTTAGTTTGCTTACACAGTAAATATAACTAGTTACTAAATAACTCATTCTTTATAATTAATATAATTACCATCAGCAACATGTCATCTCAAATCACTTCATTTACTTTACTGAACCAGGGTCTTGAGTTCATGGGTTATGAAATCAAGGGTCACTTTTTCAGTCCGCATCTTCTGTAACCTTGGAATTTGGCACTGGTGATCAATCCATTTTCTTAACAGTTCCCACGATTTCAGTCACACTGGGTTCTCCCCTAATCCATACTAACAGCTCATATCTTTCCTAACTCCTGGCTTTTGTTTTCAGTTAGCTTTTAAATATTCCACTAATACCTCAAACATCTCTTCACCACTCTATGTAGACTGCTTTTGCCAAGATCATCAATGATTGCAAAATTACTAAATTTAACAAACATTTTTCAATCCTTATCCTACTAGACCCCCATGACTTATTTGCCATTGGCTTTTTCCTACTTTTCTACTCCTTGGCTCCCATGTCACCTTTTCTAGTTCTTATACCTCTGAAACTATTCTCTCGGTGGGTTTCCTTTTGCCCATCTCTTTAAAATGATGGCATTCCTTTAGATTCTGTCCACAACCCACTCAACAAATCTGGGTCTCTGTCCCAGGTCTATCCTCAACATCTCACACATAAATAGCCATTTAGAATCTTTAATTCACCGTGTGCAAAACTGTCACCTTGCTCCTTCCTCCTGTATTCACTATCTTAATTGGTAATATGACCATCTATCTTTTCACCTGCCCCTGGAAACTTAAGATCACCGCTCCAACTTACTCCTTACAACTGACCAATCATCGGGTCCTGCTGACTTAATGCTTAAGCATTTTGGGAATCCACTTTGTCCCTAAAACCACTGCCCTTCAGTATCTTTTCCTTGAATTACCATGACAAATATGTTACAGTAAAATTTCTAAAATAAAAATGTGTGCAATTCTTCACCTATTTAAAACTCTTCAATGGCTCCCCATGGTTTTTAGAATAGAGCCTACCTTCACCATGGTATTCAAAGTCTTCCATGACTCAGCTCCTGTCTACTTCTCTAACAAAGAGTTGTTCACAATTTATCCACAGGATAATTCCAATGCTCAATTCTCAGTCCTCATCTTACTTGAACTATCATCAGTGTTTGACACAGTTGATCATTCCGTCGAGAGAGTTTTCATTTGGCTTCTAGGACACCATACTTTTAGTTTCTCCTGCCTCCCTAATTGTGCTTTCTCATTCTTCTTTGCTGATTCCTCCTTCTCTCTCCAATCTCTCTTTTTTTTTAATTAATTAATTTATATTTTTGGCTGCGCGCGGGCTTTCTCTAGTTATAGTGAGCGGTGGCTACTCTTCGTTTTGGTGTCTGGGCTTCTCATTGCGGTGGCTTCTCTTGTTGTGGAGCACGGGCTCTAGGCACGCGGGCTTCAGTAGTTGTGGCACGTGGGCTCAGTAGTTGTGGCTCACGGGCTCTAGAGCGCAGGCTCAGTAGTTGTGGCGCACGGGCTTAGTTGCTCCGTGGCATGTGGGATCTTCCCGGACTAGGGCTCGAACCCGTGTCCCCTGCATTGGCAGGCGGATTCTTAACCACTGCGCCACGAGGGAAGTCCCTCCCCAATCTCTTAATGTTGAAGTGTTCTGGGGCTCCATCCATGGTCCTCTTCTCCACTCTATGTACACTCATCTCTTGATGATCTCATCAGTCTTGTGACTTTAAGTACTTCTATTTCTGCAGTGCCAATCTCTCTCCTAAAATCCAGTCTTGTATATTCCAAATGCCTGTTCAGTATTGCCACTTGAATGTCTAATAGACATCTCTAAAGTGAAATCCAAAATTGAACTTCTGATCCTCTGCCTACATTTACTTCACCCACAGGCTTTCAGTGGATGGCAACTCCATTCTTCCAGCTACTTAGGCCAAAAACTTTGGAGTGATGTTGGACTCCTCCCTCTCTCACACCACATCTGGTTCATCAGCAAATCTTGTTGGGGTTACTTTCAAAATATATCCGAAATGTGATCATTTCTTATAGCCTACTCCACTAACAGCCTGGTCTGAGCCGCTATCATCTCTTGCCCAGATTACTGCAATAGCCCCAACTCATCTCCTTTTTTTCTACCCTTGCCTCTGCAGGAATCCTCCTGTCCCCACCAGCCCCCACCTCCCAATCTATTGTCAACATATCAGCTGGTGTAGTTTTTAAAAATGTTAGTCAGATCATATACAACTTTACTCAAAACCTTCTTCATCTCCCACTGTGCCCCTATGTCAGTCCACTCCCGCTATACTGGTTTCCTTGCTTTTCCTTGAACCCTTCAGGTACACTCCTGCCATAGGGTCATTGTACTGGATTTTCCTTTGCCTAAAACACTCTTCCTTCAGATATTCATAGCTTAACTCCCTCATCTCACTCAACGCTTTGCTCAGAAGTCACCTCAACAAGGCCTAACTTGACCATTCTATTCCTGCAATCTTCCTCTCCAACCCTACCTTCCCTTACACTCTCTTAGCTGGCTTTAGTTTTCTTTGTTCCACAGCACTTACTCCCTTCTAGAATATTACACCATTTATTTATTTATTGTGTTTATTGTTTGTCTTCCCTGCCCTCCCACCCCAATATGTAAACTCCATGTGGACAGGGATCTTTGCTTTGTCCCCTGATATCTCCCAAGAGCCTGGAACAGTGCCTGGCACATGGCAGGCTTTCAATAAATATCTGTTGGCTGAAAAAAATAAGGTAAAACTCAACTTCTTATGGTTTGCTCATAAATCATGCTGGGTTTTTTTTTTTTTTTTTTTTGCCTCCACGCCTTTGCTCAGGTGGCTGTCCCTTAAACCCTACCCAATGTCCCCCTAGGACGTTTCCTGACACCTCCTTGGTTAGATGCCTCACTCTGTGCTCTAACTTCATCCTGTCACACATCACAGCTATCTGCTTGTGTGCCTCTCTCTGACTAAACTGAAGGACTCCATAGTCAGGGACTTTTGTCTTGGGTGTCTTTGTTGTTTCAAGTCCTAACTCAGGGCTGGGAATACATTAAGTATTCAAAGTTTTGTTGAGGGAATTAATATATCAAAAATGAAACCTTTCTGGAGACTATAAAACCAGAAATAGAGGAATGATAAATGTGTTTCATTCACACTATAGAATACTTTGAAGCATATACAAATGATAATAAAGATTTATAATTATATTTAAAAAAATGGAACCTTTCTCACAAAATCCCATTTCTCCTCCAGTGTTCCAAAGCTTTCAGTACCTGGCATAAAACCCCAGACCCTCAGGTCACTTCTTTCCTGATTATTTACTTCCAACCCAAGCTAATCTCTCCGTTTTCTGAACTCCAGAGTAGTTTTCTAAACTTCTTTCATGCATTCTGACTTGCATTACGTCATAGTTATTTCTCAGAATCACAGACTTTGGTGTGAGAAGGACCTTGCGTGCAGTTTGTTCTGCCCACTCACCTGAAGCTGAAATCGCCATCACAACATGCGAAGTGCTCATCTGCGCCTGCTACCTTTTCTGTCTGGGAATGTACTGCCTTCCCAAGTGGCCACTTAATTTTGGCAACTTTCCCAATAAAAAATTCTTCCTCATAATAAGCAGGAATGTTTCCCTGTAACCTCTAACTTTCCACCTCCTCTCCTTATATGTCGCCTCTTTAAATTTTAAGAATTATTTTTTTCCTTCCCCTTTTCTCTTCTTGAATTCCTTCAACATATTCTCTTATGATAATTTCCTCTTCTCTAACTAGCCAGGTCGCCTTCCTCCAAATGACGATTCATTCTCTCCCAACCTCTGCCAGAACTGGCTGCAATGCTCCTGGCATGTCTGACACCCCAGGAACCAGGAGTTCCACCGTCCTTGCTCTGGACTATATCAGCCTTGAGCTCACTCACATCAAAACTACTGAGTTCTAGCAAGTAAACACAGCATCCACTGAAACCCCTCGGTGCTTTTGTTTTTGTTTTTAATCTTGTTGGCATCTGAGTGGTACAACTGCAGCTGCCTCCCCTGGTAACCTGGGTACCTGGTTTGTGGGTCCAAGTGTGGGCCATTCATGTAGGTGTGCGGATTTTGCTTTATGAGTGAGTCCGTAAAGCCCCTGATGGGGGAGGACAGCGCCCTATTTCTCTCCTCCTACCCTCAGGGTGCAGAGCGAAATGCCTTGCCTCTAGGAAGGCCTTGACAGAGGTTCAACAAAGTTGAAAGAGAGTACAGGGCATCGGCTTCATGCTTTGCAGCCCTACCTCCCTGCGGGGGAGCGCGCTGGGACACCGTCCCTCACCCCGAGGCCCCGCCCTCACCAGCCGCAGCATCTTCACGTGGCCATTCACGCTGAAGCAGAAGGGGCGGTGCCTCGGTTTCAGCTTCACCGTCGGCATCTCGCCTAAAGACCCAGCAGCAGCACTTCTCCGTCAGTTCCCCTCCTCAGCGGACAGCTCTGCCAGGCCTCACGCCACAGCTGCAACGGCCACTGTGGCCTCGAGCCGCTCTTGAAAGCGTCCCGCCGTCGCGGCGCGCATGCGCAGTTCACCTCGGCCCGCACTTGGGTACATGCGGCAGCCACCCTGGCCCTGTCCGCCGCCACCTACTGGTGGCCCCCGGTATGCGGAAAGCCAGGGTTCGCGCGCAGCGTTTCCTCAGACCTAGAGGGGAGCCAAGCAGGCCAGCTTCTCCCCACCCCCTAGTTGTCTGTCCAGTGGGAACGTTGGTTGTGCCTTTGTTAAAAGATAAATTGAGGCATATTAAAATTTTTAAGATTTTATTTGAACAAAAATGGATTCAAATCGGGTGGCATCTGAAGTTGAATCCGGCCTCTGTACCCTGCCACCGAATTAATCTCGGAGACAGAGTTTTGGGTGAAGTAGAAAAGTTTTATTGCTTTGCCAGGCAAAGGGGGCCACAGCTCGCTGATGCCCTCAAAACTGTGTGTCCCAACTTGGAGAGGTTAGTCAGAAGGTTTACAGTAATTGTTCAAAGAGGGCGTGATCAGCTCCTGGACATTCTTCTGATTGGTTGGTGGTAAGTGGGAGTCAGCATCATCAACCTTCTGGTTCCAAGGTGTCTGGGGTCTGCGTGCTTGTGGGCAGCATACCGTCCTTAACCATTGACTTCTCCCATCTGATGGGGGTTTCAGTATCTGCAAAACAGCTCAAAGATACTGTCGTGTATATTGCTTGATGGGGAGCCAGGACCTTGCCCCAAGTCTGCACTATTGTTTCTCTCTCCCTCTCTCTTTTTTTTTTAATTGTCTCTCTCTCTCTCTTTTTCTTTTATTGTTTCTCTTGACTGTTTGTTTCTCCTTTGTCTTGCATCCCCTCCCTTCCCTAATTAGCAGCTGCTTGAATATGCCAGATGGAATTTAGGGAAGGTCATAGAGGCTGAATGAAGCCTATTTCCTGTAATCAAAGAGATGGGGCACATAGAAAGGCTTTTGTGCCCAGGAGCCCCACAGGATCCTGCTAAGTGTCACACCCAATCTAACATAGAAAGGAGCTCTGAAGAGCTGTACAAAATGAAAGACTTATAGGCAGAAGGGAGCGAGAACAAGGAAGTTGGTTATTGCAAGGTTACTTTTCTTTAGGGCATGGCAGGGGGTCTATCAGGCAGGTCACCTAACTAGTGCTGATCAGACGAAGCCTGATTGACTGGAGAGCCAAAACTATAATTAAGCCTTGGTTTGGTGAATGGGGCTTAGCATAAGCGACTCCATTTGGGGCCTGTTCTCGTTTTTTTTTAAAATAACTTCCTGAGGGATCTAATATATTTACAGTCCAGACCCTGGAAATGTCAAAGTTCAGAGGAAAGAGTGCTGGCTGTGAAGCAAGATAGATGAGCTTGAATTCCAGCTCCACCCCTTAATGAATGCTTCTGATCACTTTTTACGAGTTACCTAAGTTTCCAAGGATCAGCTAAGCCCGGAGAATGGGATTGACAATATCCACCTATACGGTTGTTGGGAAGAATAAATGACACCTTGCGTGCCAGGTGCCTGGATACAACAGATGCTCAATTAACTAATCTCCAATAGTTAATTAACCAACCAGTCGCTGGTGTTATTGGCCACCCATGCCCCGAGTCTTGCCAAATCATGGGTTCATTCTAACAGCGTCTCGTTGGCGGGAAGATTTCCAGGCTGCAAAGGGCGAACCCCTCACCTTCTCGGAGAGAGGGTGAAATGAGACGGGGTCTCTTTAAGAGCCGGCAGGGCGGGGCGGGCGCGGGGCTGGAGGCGGTGCGCGGAGGCGGGCCCGGTCGCTGGGCCGCGCTTTCGCCGACGTGCGCCGGAAGGAAGGTCAGGCCCGGTGGATTCGCGCGCGGGGCAATGCTGCTGCGGACGCTGCGGAGCTGGGCTTCCTGGGCGCTGCGCCGCGACAGGCCCGGGAGCCCCGCCTCCAGCCCGGGGTTGCCAAGGGCGCAGCGTTGGGCCTGGCCTCGGGGTAACGCGTCTCTCAGTTCCCTTTGCTGGCGTCCCGGAGGCGGCCCTCAGCCCCATTCCGCGCCCTCAGCTCGCGGAACCTGCCTGAACCCGAAACCCCTTCTCCGAGGCGCCGGGATTTCCTCGGTCGGCCTGGGGGGAGGGGCGGGGCGGTCGCTGGCTGGTGTCCCAGACGCCCGCCGGCAGGGAGCGGGTGGGGCCTTGGGGCTCCGGGCCCAACTCTTGTTCGGAGCTGGGGAGCCCTCTAAAGAGCGGAAAGAACCCCCCTCCCCCAAGGTTCCTGGTCCCATTCTTTGGGCCTTGGGGGAGATGCCGGCGAGCGGTGGATGCGTTAGGCTCGGTGCGCTGTTTCTCCCGCTGGGAGTGGAGACCCTCCCCTTCAGAAGTGAGAGCCCCTGTTGTGGCCAAGTTCTGGCGTTCTTTGGCTTCGGGGTGTTCAGTGGCACCTGAGAACCCCTGTGGTGTGGGTGGGCCGCGATGTCAGCCCCGGGCCTGCAGGAGAAGCCTGAGTCCTGTGCTGAAACCCGCCCCTGGGTTTCAGTGGCCCACCCGCCAACCACTCTTTCCCCGGAGCTACGAGTGGAGGTAACTCTGCGTTTTAACTAGCTGGACACCCATCAGTGAGGATCATAAGTATAAAATGTGTGGAAAATGGAAAGCAGAATATACTAAGTGACCAAAACTGAGCACAGTTGGGGCCCTGACGTGCCAACAGGACCCCGGCGGCAGTTTCAGTGTCACACAGGTAGATAGCAGTGGTAGGCCTGCCTCCGTCCACCTAGGGAGGGTCCCAGGTGTCACTGGAAAACATTTTTAGGCCAGGGAGCAAGCATAAAAATTACTGTTTTTGTCGTGGTTTAGAAAATTAGGACAAAGAAGAGTAAGCTATTTTTTTAATTTTTTAAAAAATTTATTTATTTATTTATTTTTGGCTGTGTTGGGTCTTCGTTTCTGTGCGAGGGCTTTCCCTGGTTGTGGCAAGTGGGGGCCACCATCGCGGTGCGCGGGCCTCTCACTGTCGCAACCTCTCGTTGCGGAGCACAAGCTCCAGACGCACAGGCTCAGTAGTTGTGGCTCACGGGCCTAGTTGCTCGGTGGCATGTGGGATCCTCCCAGACCAGGGCCCGAACCTGTGTTCCCTGCATTGGCAGGCAGATTCTCAACTACTGTGCCACCAGGGAAGCCCAAGAGTGAGCTATTTAAAACTAAGTTAAAAAATTGATTTCCTTTCTTTTCTAGATAAAGGTAGAGAAAATGAAAAAGAGAAAAAATCAGTGGTAAGTCTCCCTTTTATGTGCCCTCTTTCCAGTGTAGGATTATATATGTGTAATAAACACACACGTATAATACACACATGTTTTGAGGAGGGGAGTGAAGTTTTTTTTAACTATGTGCACATAGTTAAAAAAACGAATACAAGAGGATCTCCAGGGATAAGGAAGTCTGTCTCCACTCCTGGGCCCCAGACTCCCTCCCCAGAGACCACCTCTGTTACTAGTTTCTGGTATGTCCTACCTGAGAATCTACACAGGTGGGAGAATACATGTATTCATAGCCTTAGGTGGATTTGGACTATTAGCTCGATGAATGATTACAAAGAGATTTGAAAAGTGGAAGTTTAGGTTGACTGGGTTAGTGGGTGGCAGCCTGGCTGTGAGGGCAGGTCTGCTGACCGCTGCCCCCAGAATTCCAATGCTGAGACTGGTGGGTGGGGGAGGGATAACAGAGAATTCATGGGGGTCCACGGACAAGGGTTCCACCAGTGCAATGACTTGGAGGTGCTAACTCTGGGGTGGGACTGTGGCTGGTGTGAGGTTGAAGGTCAAAGGAGGGTCAAACTGGACATGCCCATGGGATGTTTAAGACTTTAGCAGGCTGCGGTGGGGAGCAGTATCTCGGTCACCGTTGATCCAGAGGCTCAGTTCCTTAAGGGAGCTGGAAGTTGGTAGATATGGCTGGAAAGGGATTTGCTTGGAGGGTGTGGGCAGGAGTACCTTGGCTGGAATATGCAGAAGGCGGAAGGTGTGGGGAGGTCCCCTGGGGTATTTGGGGTGATGGAGAGGGCCTGGGAAGGAGTGAAGTCACACGGAGAGGACTGGTGATGAAAATGCTTGAGATTTATGGAAGTTTGTTGAAACTAGAGGTGGGGTGGGGTATGGCGTAGGCATCATAGCAGGGGGAAGGGGTTGGTAAGTTGAGCTGGATGGGAACTGATGCAGTATTGTACTATTAATTATTGAGCTAGCATTGTTGTGAGCTGGCTTGTCCTAGGTGCTTTCTGGGTGTGGTCTGTTATCCCCCAGACACACAGTAGGTGGTCCATGGGAAGTGATGTGGAGCCTGCGTTCAGGCCCAGGGCTGCTCTTAGTCATTCAAATCCTCTGAGTTCCTGTGTGGACCTGGGGACCTGGGAATCCAACAGCCCCTGTTGTTAGTGAGCCTGTGGTTGGATGAGGGGGATGGCAGTGAATAGGACAATGGTGGATCTGGAACAACAGGGAGTAGGGGCAGGGCTTCTAGAGGATGATGACTGAGGGGAGACTTGAGGCCTCCTGGGAGAAGGAGGAGAGGGCGAAGCAGGAGTGTTGGAGCAGAGGGAACTGCAGGGGTAAGTCACAGAGGGATGAGAGACTGAGGCTTGTGGCCAGTCCCAGAGAGGTGGCTGGGGAGGGCCTGGGGGTCGGGAGACAGGACCGGAGACAGATCCCAGCTCCCGGAGCCACTGAAAGACTTTACCAGCTGTGATCTGGTTTGCGTCTCAGGAAGAGGTGGTGGACCATGGATAAGGGATGAGGGACCTGGCCGGGCTGGACTGGAGGGGGAGAGGCCAGCAGGGAGGCTGCTCCCACAAGGAGGGTTAGAGACCTTAACTAGGGGCCAAGGAGACGGGCCAGGTTCTGCAGGTGAGTAGGAAGTGGGGCCCAGAAGTATTGCTGAGTTGCTGGGTGAGGAGAGAAGATATCCAGGGCCTTGAGGGTGTCTGGGTGGATGGTGCAGCCTTTCCTGAGGACAGGAACGGGAAGAGAAGCCATATGTGGGTGTTGGGGGGTGATAAATTGAGGTGCCCATGGGACATCCCATGGGATTGGACAGGACAGGGAATATCTGGGCTGAGCTGCAGCTGCGAAGTGAGTCACCACCACAGAATTACAAAATAAATTCCAAAGTCGGGTTAAAAAGAAATGACTAATGTTTTCAGGTGAACAAAGTCTGAACAGACATTTCCTGAGTGAATTTATTAATGGCTAATAAACATAAGAAAGTGCTCAACCTCCCTAACAGAGAAAGAATGCTTTGGGAGATGGAGTGATGAAAGCTGTGGATCAGACCTCAGACCTGGTTCCAGTCCCAGCTCTGCTCTTGGAGGTGGATAAGTCCTTAACCTCTTAGAGCCTCAGTTTCCCCATCTGTGCAAATATTCATAGCTGTGATTGTTGTGGGGATCAATGTGACAATGTTTGCAAAGTACAGAACCCACAGGGGCTAATTTTATAGACATTATTATTATTAACAATGAAATTAATGAAGATTTAGGATGGGATATGCCCAGCATTGGCACAGTATGTTGATAGGCTCACTCTCATCCTTCTAAAAGGGGTGTGAATTGGGTCAGCATTTTGGAGGGCAATTTGGCATCATGCATCAACAGCTGTAAAAACTCACTTATCCTTTGATGCACTGATTATATTTCTGGAAGTCTATTGAAGGGGATAATCAGAGCCAATGACAAGGATTTATGTACAGGAATGTTCACCACAGCGCAGCTTATCATATCAAAAAAATGGGTGTCACAACACAGTTTTATAATAAAAGTAACTGGACAGAATGTAACATCCAACAGTAGGGATTTCAATAACACGTTCCTTGCAATGAACAGGAAAGAAACAGTCTGTGCAGAATGATGTCTAGGTTGAGCTCTTTTTAAATATCTAGGAAAAGTTGTTTCCTTTAAAGAACGACAATAAAAATAAAATCCACTGGTGCCCTGACGGGGTCTCCCTTTTGCACATTCACTGTGTTTTCTTGTGCTGAAGGAGTAAGCTGACAGGGAGCCGGGATTGGAGGGCCAGGCCTCTGTTGGAACTGCGATTGTCCGTCCAGCTCTCCTAGGTAGCCGTTAGGATCAAGGCAGGAGGAAATCTTTGCAGCCAACTGAGAGAGAGTCCAGTTGCTGACGAGAGTTTGTAGAGGTGGGGCAAGGTGAGACAGCCCACCGTGCCCCTGTGTTTTATGCAGGGTGTGACTGAGGCTCCACTGGGGTCATGAGAAGGGAGTTGCCAGGCTTAGGTGTGAATTCTAGCTCTTTCCCCCGCCAACCCTGGCACCTGGGGCAAGTCACTTAAGTGGCCCACGTTTCTCTGTGGGTGCTTCCAACCTGGGTGTAAAGGTCACTGTGCAGCAGGACAGGTCCCCTCTGGCTCTGTGTACCCCAGGGGACATGTAATATGTGTTGTCAAGGGCAAGTTTGTCTTCTCACATATGTGGAACTGCCCATTTCCTCTCATGGTCTGATGGAACCAAAGCCATTTGGCCCGTGTCACCAGCAGTCCTGGCTGAGCAGCGTTTTGTCAGAATTGCTGGGCAGCAGATTCAAGGGTCCCAACCCAGAGTCTGATTGAGAGGGTCTGAGTGCTCCGCTGGTGCTTCTGGAGCAGGGTGTCTGTGGACCACTCGTTGAGAAACCCTGCCATGGGTCCGTGGTACTCAGCTTCCTCCATGTTGAAATCACCTGGAGAGCTTTCCAAGGTACTGAGGCCTGAGTCCCACCCTGAGATCATGCCAGAATTGGCCTGGGTTGTGGCTTCCTTTTGTGGATTCTTAAAAGTTCCCAGGTGATTGTAGCACATACGTAAGACTGAGAACCACAGCTTCAGTTGCTTTCTTTCCCTGCAGTGGGGTACCTGTAGGAGGCTCCTTGTCTTTCTTATGGGTAGACTCCTCCCACCAGTGCCAAGACAGCCCCTTCCCCCCAGTACACTTAGTGTGAGCAGAGTGAACGTTCAAGCTCTACTCCTCGCCTTATGCCCTTCTAGAGCCTCATTTTTCTCTTCTGTGAAAATGTTAGAACCCGCTTCTCAGGTTCTGGCAAGGTTAAGTGCAGGATTGGTGTATGTTGCCCATCTTAGTCCTTTTCTCCTGTCCTCATACCTTCCAGTCCACGGCCAAGCATGTTTTTCTGCACAGAGCAATGCATTAGGTTCTAGGTAACGTACACACGCTTCCCATCCTTAAAGCCATTAGGTTCTGGTGAAGGAGGCAGGACATTTAGGCCTAAAATCTGATAGTCTGAGGAGTTGCGCTAGGGAAGGGCAGAGCTAGCGCGGCCGAGGGCAAGCTGTGTGGGGTCTAGGCGTTGACCTAAGGGAGTGTCTGTCCCGGAGGGCAGTGGCCTGGTGGCCAGCAGCGGTGGACCTGGAGCCTGCCACTGAGGGGAAGGATCGGGTGGTTGCTATTACTAACAACAGGACCCTGGGGGTTTCCTCCAGAGGGATTTTCGTGTACACACTGGAGTCTTGGGCTGAAGCAATTATGCTGTTCACCTGAGCCCTTCCCTAGAAATTCTTCCTGGTATTCCCCCAGGCACTCGATTTCTGATCCTAACATGCGTTTGTCTTTTGCTAGATATGTGTCGAGGGCAATATTGCAAGCGGGAAGACAACGTGCCTGGAGTTCTTCTCCAACACAGCTGACATCGAGGTACAGCTTCCACGCCAGGTTTGAAGGAACCTGCAAAAGCTTGGTGCATTTATAAAGGGTGCAAACCGGACCTGCCCTATAGAAATACTGCTGGGGGAATGCGTCCTGTGTGAGAGGAGGTGGAGGCCCCTTGGAAGCTTGTGCCTGGTTTTCCCCCAGGTTTTGCTCCACACACTCTTCTCCTTGGCTGATTCTGCTTTGTCACCTCTCACTGTAATAAATCTTACCTATGAGTATGACTATATGCTGTATCCTGTGAGTCCTCCTAGTGACTCCTCAGACCCGGGGAGGTGGGCGTCTGGGGGACTCCCGACACACCTGTCCTGAGCTGTGTAACTCTCGCTGACACTTTAGAAGCACGTGTATTCTCACTGAACACCTTGGAGCCAATGTACAACAACAATACCGTCAGCAAGGAGAGTGAACAGCTAATGAGGGTAATACTCTATGCCAGGCACTGTGTTGAGGCATCGTTATATTATCTAATTGATTTCATTCTTACAGGAGTAGTCGCTATGAGACAGGTCCTGTTATTACTTCAGTTGCAGAGGAGGAAACTGAGGCTCAGTGAGGTGACATGGCTTGGCCAGCGTCGCATGGCTAGTGCTTGTGATGCCATGTCGCAGCCCAGGCTGTCTGCTCCAGGGGCCATGCCCTTGTTTGGCTCTATAGTATGCAGAGCTTTTTTGGCTTTAGGAAAACCACCCAGCCTTCAGATCTCAGCTCTGCTCTCTGACCTCCCCAGCTAGGTTACCCTCCATGGTGTAGGTTCTTCTGGCTCCTCTGTATCCTTTTTGTTTTGTTTTGTTTATTGTTTTTTGTTTTTTTTTTGTGGTACATGGGCCTCTCGTTGTGGCCTCTCCCGTTGCGGAGCACAGGCTCCGGACGCGCAGGCTCAGCGGCCGTGGCTCACGGGCCCAGCCGCTCCGCGGCATGTGGGATCTTCCTGGACCGGGGCACGAACCCGTGTCCCCTGCATCGGCAGGTGGACTCTCAACCACTGCGCCACCAGGGAAGCCCTGTATCCTTATTTTGTACTACTTCTCGGGGTTTGAAAATATGTGTTGCTTTCTGTGATGACCTGATTAATGTCTGCTTCCCCAGTAAGTTTAAAGTTGAAAGCATGAAAGCAGGGCTGGGGTGGTTTTTCTCTTGCTGAATCCTTGGCACCTGGCACAGTGGGTGCTCAGTATTTGTTGAGTGACAGTGCCACAGATGGGGCACAGGTCAGGGCTGCCTGTGTCCCAGCCTCTGGTGGGCCTGAGTGGTACAGCATATGCTACTCAGGGGACAGGACCAGAGTGCTGAAGACCCAGAAGAAGGAGAGGGAGGTTGGGAGGAACAGGGAATGATTCACAGAGGAAGGGATATTTGAACTGGATTCTGAAGGATGTATAGGAGTTTTCCATGTAATGAAAGTTGAGGTGAAATGAGGTGAGGTGGGCATACTGGGCAGAACAACAGCATGAGCAAAGGCACAGAGGGGTAAAAGGTGGGGGGAGGTTACTCTTCAAGGGTCCCATGCATTGCTTTCCTTTGGTCTCTTGTGACCTGTGGCACCTACTCACATGGACTTGAAGGTCCACAGAGGGATCCGGATATTCTCAAAATCTTGGCCCCAAGAGCACCATTTACTTATTTATTTATTTTGGCTATGCAGGGTCTTAGTTGCGTCAGGCGGACTTCTTAGTTGCGGCATGCATGCGGGATCTAGTTCCCCCACCAGGGATCGATCCCGGACCCACTGTATTGCGAGCACAGAGTCTTACCCACTGGACCACCAGGGAAGTCCCAAGGGCACCATTTAAATCCTTTCCGGCACACACCTGCACAGCTTAGGGAGGCTACTAAAGAAACAGGACTCTGCCGTCAGTGTGCCCAACACAGAGATCAGAGGGAGGAAAGGGAGGCAGGGCACACTGCCAAGGTCGCTGGAGAGCCCCCAGACCGGAAGCTGGGTGCAAGCTGCAGCCTGAAGTGCAAGAAGCAGCCTCCCTCGTGGCTTCTCTCACCTCCCTGCCTTCCTGATGTGCTGGGCAGTAAGGGGCAGGATGGAACACGTGGAGGGGGATTGGGAGAACCCACTTGCCCCCGGGAGCTCCTGTGGCGGCAGGAGAAGTGGCGTGTGCATATGCTCGTATACAGGGGTGGGCAGAGTGGTTCTCAAGTCATTTCTCGAAGCTGCGCCTGGAGCCACATCTGCATGGAGTTGTGGCCTCGCAGGGAGGGTTGCTCCACTATTTTGGCCCACCCTGGGCGCCCGAATCTTGACTCTCTCCCTGATCCCACCCCTAACACGAGCCTTCACAGAGCTCAGAACTGAGGAGCAGCAGCTCTCTGATGTTTTCTTTCCTGACAGGTGTTAACGGAGCCCGTGCCCAAGTGGAGAAATGTCCGAGGCCATAATCCTCTGGTGAGTGTGTTGCTCTATGCGTGAACCGCCAGCTGCCCCTTAAGTGTGCAGGAGCAGCGCTGCTGGTGCCTGAGCCTGCACCCTGTCCAGACGTGTCCTTGCTCTTCGCTGGGTGGTGGGGGAGAGGGAGGGGACAAAGGGAAAATGGCCGCATGTCGATGGTCTGAGGTCAAGGTTCTTTGAGGCCTGGCTGGGCATGTAAGGAGCCCAGGGACCTCCTGTCAGCTATCCCAAACTATCCCAAGTGGTCGGCCCCAGCTACCGGAGGGTCCTTCTCCTGCTGCTCATTCTTACCCCACCCTCCCCTAGAAGAAACCCAGGTCTCCTCAGGCCTAGCCCCCCAGGACCTGTCCCTAAGTAACTAGCTTCCTTGGTAAACCTCTGATTGGGGTTTGCACTTGCCAATGCCCAGGGGCTGCCTCATGCTCACCCTGAAGCTACCAGTCTGCTTTCCCAAGGGTGGACCTAGCAAGTAGGGGCTGTAATGTGCCTGTGCCCCTCCCACCTCCTTCCCGTTCAGAAGGCTCAACTCTGGCTGCTTGAAAGAGGTGGGTGGAGTCTGGGTCCTGTAAGAGTGAGCTCAAGAAAGGGATGCTGGTTCTGGGCTCCTGTCCCATGATGGAGGAACGATTAGTTTCGTTTTTCAGGTAAGGAAACCATGGCTGAAATAGGTTGCCCAAGGTCACACAGCTGGTAAATGACAGATCTAGGTTTGAACCTTGGACTAGGGGGAGCCTGTGCTGTCCTGTCATTTCTAGCAACACAAATGGCATCTCCTTGTGTGGGTCTTTAGACTCTGAGTTCCACTAAGGGCAGGGACTGTGTCTCATTTGGCTCACCGTTTTTTGCTAGAACATAGCACAGTGCTGAGCACTTAGTAGGTGCTTGTTCACTGATTGATTCAGCCAGTATTCATTGCATGCCTGCCATGTGCCAGACACTATTCTAGACGCTGGGGCGGTGAGCACCTCGAAGCTTCTGCCCTGCTGGCCCCAATATCCCAGTGTGGGGAGGCAGAAGGCAATTAAAAAGTGTGTGATATGGCCGGTGGTGACAGGAGCTAAGAAGGCATCTAAAGCAGGTAGAAGGATATTATTTAAATAAGGCAAAACCTCTCAGAGCTTTCGAATAAAGAATCCCAGAGACGGGAAAAGAGTTTCACCTCTCAGCAAGGGGGAGAGGATGGAATGCCAGTCGTGGGCATACAAGGAAGCTCAGAAACATTCCTGTCTTCTAGGAAACCCAGAGGAACCAGGGCTGGATTGTTATGTAAGACAACTAGAGTTGCAGACGTTAGGGGTTAGAGGTGACTTTCACAGGACCCAGTCCCAGTCTCAGAAGTCTGAGTATCCGTGGCACAAAGAGCATTGCCAATGACAGTTTTATAATAAAAAAAAAAACAATAGAATTAGATATTTTTACACAAGTTTCCACTCTAGACAGAGGAGCAAGATTGATAGTTTTGTGAAAAGTCTCAGGTCATCACTTTATCTGAATTGGTTTTCTGATGCAGAAAGGTCTTTTTTTCTGCAGCTGTCAGGCAAGAGGGAGTGTTTCTCCTAACTTTTCTGAGATTCTTTCACCCGCAGTTAGGAGTTAGCAGTTTTCAATGCAGAGCACCGGAGTTCCATTAGTTAGCACCAAGAGAAAAAGAAGCAAAAATGTGGAAAAGAGCAGAATAGGATTTTTTTTTTTTTTTTTTTTTTTTTGCGGTACGCGGGCCTCTCACTGCTGTGGCCTCTCCCGTTGCGGAGCACAGGCTCCGGATGCGCAGGCTCAGTGGCCACGGCTCACGGGTGCAGCCGCTCCGCGGCATGTGGGATCTTCCTGGACCGGGGCATGAACCCGTGTCCCCTGCCTGCATTGGCAGGCGGACTCTCAGCCACTGTGCCACCAGGGAAGCCCCAGAATAGGATTATTAGCAAGTGGAACATGGAGGAAGTATTTTGTATCTACACGCGGTAGAGAGTGATTGAGGAGGTGGATTCTGTTTTAAAGAGGATGGTTGGGAAGGCATCTCTGACAAAGTGACATTTGAGCAGAAACCTAAACAAAACTTGGGAGGGAGCAGTGCAGGTGTCTGGGGGAGAGTGTTCAGACAGAAGGCACAGCAGGTGCAAAGGCCCCGAGTTGAAATCACACTTGTGTGTTTGGGTAACAGTAAGGAAGCTCATGTGGTTGGAAGCTCACAGAGCCAAAGAAAGAATGGTTGGAGACAAGAGAAGATGGAAGTGATTGTCTAGGGCCCTGTGGGCCTTGGTAAGGGCTTTGGATTTCATTGTGAATGCAGTGGGAAGCCAGGGAGAGTCCTGAACAGGGGAGTGATGATAACTGGCTCCTGTAGTATAACAGGCTCACTGGTTGCCGGATAGAGAGCAGGCTGTAGGGGCTCAGTGAACATGATTGAATGCCTGAATGAATGCTCCCTGGGACTTTATATAGGCTTCTATTATAGCTGTTCCCAGGCTGTCCTGTAACTGCTCCAGTGTCTGTCTCTGTCCACTCTGTGACCGGGCTGGGAGTCCTACAGATAGAGCACTGCATTCTCCCCTCTTTAGGGTCTGATGTACCAGGATGCCTGTCGATGGGGCCTCACGCTGCAGACATATGTGCAGCTCACCATGCTGGACCAGCACACTCGTCCTCAGGTACATTTCAGATGCTTGGTTTCAACCTTCTTTTTTTTTTTTTTTTTGTGGTACGCAGGCCTCTCACTGTTGTGGCCTCTTCTGTTGCGGAGCACAGGCTCCGGACGCGCAGGCTCAGCGGCCATGGCTCACGGGCCCAGCTGCTCTGCGGCATGTGGGATTTTCCCGGACCGAGGCACGAACCCGTGTCCCCTGCATTGGCAGGCGGACTCTCAACCACTGCGCCACCAGGGAAGCCCATGGTTTCAACCTTCTTAAACACAGTTTTCTTCAAATGAGTGGCATGTGGTTGCCAGGAAGGGAAACCTCACAAGGAAGCCCCACTGGGCCTTCAGAGCTGCTCAGCCTTCTCTGTCTCTGGGGTGAAGGTCTCTGTTCCTACAGCTCTCTGAGGACCAGCCTCCAGTGCCCCCACCCACCAACCTCAGCTAGCCAAGAACTTGCTATGATGCCATGTAAGCCCGAGTCTTCATGACCCGATCGCTCCTGGGCTCAACTCCCTTTAACTCAGCTCTTCTCAAAGTGTGGTCCCTGTACTAGGAGCAGCGGCAGCACCTGGAAACTTGTTAGGAATGCACATTTTCTGGCCCCATCCTGGACCTGCTGAATCAGAAATTCTGAGGTGAGGCCCAGCAATCTGGGTTTTATCAGGCTCTCCAGGTGATTTTAACATATCCCTTATTTGTTTGCATGAGAGCTGCTGATCTAACCTTCACAAGGCTTGTTCACATTCTCAGTTCAGGTTCTTGAGAGAAGAATCTGATTGGCTCAGCTTGGGTCAGGTGTCCAGCCCTGGTCCAGTCAGGTATTGGGGCAGGTCACAAACACGGCCACTTAGGCCCCTTCCATCAGCAGGGTGTGAATAGGGGCAGAGTCTCTTAGAAGAAAGGCTGACTGAGAGATCCAATTAGCACCCGTGGTTCAGAATGGCAAGTACCACCTAAGAGACTGGCTTTGGAGGCTCTCCTTGAAGGAGACAGGAGATCCATCAGCCAGTTTCTCTGACACAGCCATTCAGTGGTTTGATGCAAGGCTGGGCACTTGCAGCCGTAGCTGTCATTCTTCTACAAATCTGTGTCTTTTAATAATAGAAAAAGATATGAGCAGAACCATATAAATTTCTATCTCCCCAAAAATCTGTGTAAAAGATCCATGTCAGAGTATGGTCTGAGGTTGGCCTGCAACCTGCTTCTCCTGGGTGGGCACTCGATTGCAAATGTAAATTGTATCAAGTATATCTGAATATAACGGGCTGTGTGTGTGTTCCTCTGTTTAAGGAAATCTATCAGGAAGGAGGCAGAGAAAGAGAGATGGACAGACTAGGAAAGAGGAAGAGAAGGAGAGAGGGATAAATGGGGAACTAGCAAAAGATGGGCAGCAGAGAGTCATAAGTAAGGAGAGGACTGAAAAACAGAAAAGAAGGCAGATGGACAGATAGACAAATAGGAGAGTCAGGAAATTCCTGGGTTATGGCTTTAAATCAGCCTCCGATTTGCTGGTCCAGGCCCCATTGGATGCTGTGGGCCAGGCTGAGTGAGAGCAGTGTTTGTCCACTTGGTGTGAAGAGTAAGAGCACCTCCGGCTTCCCAATGGGACACTGGACAAAGGGAAAGGCCTTCTGTGGAGGGTGTGTGCATGCTGGCAGAGAGGGGCCATGTCAGTGTCGTCCTCCCTCTTCCTGGGCACAGTCCTTTCCAGTTCTGAAGGGCTGCAGTGATCCCCAGCCAGCCCTGTGAGGAGGCGGCGAGGTTGGCAGGCATGCTGGTGGGGTTCCATAATGCCACAGCCCAGCTCTCTCGGAGCTGTGCCTCCGCTTAAGCAAATGCATCCTATTTAGGTCCATGATAATCACCACGCTTTGTGCTTGCCACCACTTTCCCGGGGGGCACTTGGCAGTTTTTCTAGCACTTCCCCAAACCCACAGTCCAGTGGAGCCTCACCCCTCCTGTGAAGGAGGCTGCTGCTGACAGGCCCTCCACCCGGCCTTGCTGCACTGACCACTGAGATTCAGGGTATGGTGTGGGGAGGGTCCAGGGCCCAGGGAGCCTAACGTGGGACACACGGTTCTCTGGTGTCCACCTCCCTCTCCTGAGGCTTCTCAATTCTTGTATTCAGCATAGACCATAGGTAGGGGGAGCAACAGGCATTCTTCAAGGCTTCCTGACCCCTTCCTCTTTGCCTGAGTTAGTGAATCACTTTTTGTTTTCTTGTAGACATTGCCTGTACGGTTGATGGAGCGGTCAATTCACAGCGCAAGATACGTTTTTGTAGAAAACTTGTATAGAAGGTACCGTAGTTTGCACAATCGATAATTTATTAAACCATTACATTTTTAGAAATGAAATTGAAACTTATTTATCTAATTGACACATACTGAGTACCTACTGTGTTGCCACAGTAACACTGTGTAACAACCAACCACAAGGCCTCAGTGACAGCTCTCCGCGCTGATGGCTCGGCTGTCCAGGGCGGCCGGCCCGGCGGCTCTGCTGACCTTGGCTGGCTCAATGATATGTCCAGGGGTTGGCTGGTCTGGGGTGGCCCAGTGAGGGTGACTGGGGTGACTCATCTCTCATCTGCTTGCTGATCCTCCTTCTGGGACCGGCAAGCTGGCCTGGGCATTCACATCTCATGGCTATGGCAGATCAAAAGCACCGTAGTTCTTTTCAGGTCTCTGCTTCACGTTCGCTAACATCCATTGGCCAGAGCAGGTCACACCAGCCCACCCCAGTCTGAGAGGGGGCAGGGCCCTGTGGGTTACATGGCAAAGTGGGAGGAGACAGGGAGGGGTGAAGAGTCAGAGCGACCAGAGCCATCAGTCCAGCAGTGTGCATGCTATTTGTTGTGGTTTCACTCACAGCTGTCTTCTGCCCTCGTGGGAGCAGACTCTGTCACACAGACCTAGCTGGGGGGGCTTCTGGTGGCCCTCAGTGCTGTGGCCTCAGAGGTGTGGGGTCCTCCACTCCTGCGCTCAGTTGACTGCTGATGTTTGGGGGTCTTGGGGAATGGGCTGCAGCTTCTTCTCTGCGTCTCCCTTCTTGGTAGCTTTGAGCTTCACTCACTCACAGAGCTGGTCCTGATATCTGCCTTCCACTCTCTACACCCTGCCTCCCTGTTCCCTCCCATCTGCAGCTGTGGTCCCAGCCTCCCTGTCTAGGTGGGTTGAGCCTCTCATTCTTTTTTTTTCTGTTATTTATTTTTGGCTGCGTTGGGTCTTCGCTGTTGTGCGTGGACTTTCTCTAGTTGTGGCGAGCGGGGGCTACTCTTAGTTGCAGTGTGTGGGCTTCTCATTGCGGTGGCTTCTCTTTGTTGTGGAGCACCGGCTCTAGGGTGCACGGGCTTTAGTAGTTGTGGCTCGCGGGCTCTAGAACTCAGGCTCAGTAGTTGTGGCGCACAGGCTTAGTTGCTCCGTGGCACGTGGGATCTTCCCGGACCAAGGCTCAAACCCACGTCCCCTGCCTTGGCAGGTGGATTCTTAACCACTACGCCACCAGGGAAGCCCCTCTTGTTACTCTTAATTACTTGTTTCTGTTGGTTTTCTTCGTGGTATTCAAGACAACTTCTAATTAGGTTGAACCGTATGAAATTATTAGCACTTGACCAATTTTGACCTACAAAAATGGCAGTTTTGGGCTTCCCAAAGGGGGGGCCCAGGGGGGCCAGGCCATCCGCCACTTTGGTTTCAGGGAGATGAGAGAAGGCAGTGCTCCTCAAACCCTTTCCCTGAAGTCTCCAAAGGCAGAGAAACGCTCACCCAGGCGGCCGCTTCCCTGCAGGTTTTCCCAGCCTGCGTACCCGAAGCAGCCGGCTAACTAACTGGAAATTTCTTTGAAGACTTCTCTTCGAAGTCTTTGCATTCTATCCCATAACATATCCCTGTGATTGTAACAACTGGTGTGCTCAGCATGTGGCTGGGAGTCCCCCTCACTCAGCCACACTCCCCAGAGAGCCCGAGTTTGGGCGGCAGAGATCCAAGGGCAGGGACACCAAGAGGCACCTTCCCAGTGCAGGCCATTCACTTGTGGGACTGGTCCAGCTTACCTGAGAGTAGGCACAGCTCATGTGGTTGAGGGGCAGGGCAGGGACCCGTGGGCAGGAGCTACAGTCGTTGTCCTTCCGTTTGAGCCCTCCAGGCAGCACTGAGCTGGGCACTGTTGACCGCGTTTGGCAGACCAGGAACCACGTGGGGTTCGAAGGCCTTGCTCCTTCCTGGTTGGGCAGGAAACTGACCGGGGGGCTGACCTGCACACTGCTCTGTGGGGCAGCAGTGAAGGAGGAAGTGGTGAGACATCTAGATTTGTCTCTGTAAGGCCAGAGGCTTCAGGCCCAGGGGAGTTCCCAGTGTGCTGGCTCCGGGGGACCAGGCCTCTGTCCCTTTCCACCCAGGCCCTACACTCAACTTCTCCCACAGACTCCATGCATCTTGTTAATGCACCCATGCTGCTTCCAGGGTGGGGCCCGAGAGCCTGCATTTGTAGCAGAAAAGCACCCTGGGTAGCTATCATCCTGCTGGTTGGCGTCACACTTGGAGGGGCAGCCTCCGAAGAAGGCAGCAGCCAGGTGGCCCGCAAGGGGCCGTCTGTGCCAATCATGGTCCTTTCCCCTGGGAGTTTTGCCCCGTGGCTTCCTTGGGGCCTCACCTGGGCCTTAGGGGTCGTTGAAAGCAAGACCTGCGGGCTGTCTTTGTGGGGGTCCGTGGGGCAGGTGGCCAGCCAGAGTGAAAGTTCTTCGTGGAGCAGGATTTCCTCAGCTTCCTGCACCACCTGCAGTTTCTTCATTTCACATTTGTGGCTTCAGATTTTGGTTGTTGGGGGTTTTGTTGTATTACCTTTGTTTTCAGGGTCTCTGGGTGTATTCCTAGGTCAGGAGTGAGGCAGCTGTAGGCCAAAGGTTTTCCTTTTGGAGGCACAGTAAACGGTATTTCTAGCCAGAGCTAAAGAAGTGACAGGTGGGAGGAAGGGTAGGATGTGGGCTTTCTTCTTGATCACTTTCATTAGAAACCCAGCTTCTCTCCATGCAGTGGGCCTTCCACAGTGAAGTGGTGCTGCGAATGTAGATGTTTCCATGCCCCCCAAATACAGATTACCATCATTTTGAGCCTAAACCAAATGACGCCTAGAACTGGGTTTGGCTGGATCCTTTGCTCATAGCCAGAATAGGATGTTTTGGTTCCCACCTGTGGAAGTTCAGCTGGGTACTGGGAACCACAAGATGGCTTGTGTTGGGTGTCAGCTCTTGCCTGGGAGCTTGTGTTGGGACAGCCCTTACACAAGGCAGGGGGTGCATGGTTGCTGCCCCTTCAGCCTTGGGGTTGGCCCTTCTCTCTTTCACAGAAGCCCTTGCAGCCTTGGCTTGGAATCTGGAGGGACTGGGATGGAAGGAAGTACGGTAGGCGTGGCTTTGCTGTCTGCAGTTGCAGGCTCGGGTGCCCAGAAAAGCCCACATTCTGCAATTCTGCATCCCCCAAAGCCAGATTTCTGGAAGGGCTTTCTTGCCTTTTGGGCCTTGGACAAGTGAGGAGCTACTCCAGGGAGAGACCCGCCTCTTCCGCCCGCATCCTCACCCCAGCGAGTTTGGGGTGGGCAGAACATACATGCAATTATGCCACCAGGGGTTAATTGCCAACAAGGAAGATTCTGGTTCCACAGTCTCCTTAAAGACTTAAAGAACCAGAAGGACTTCTGAGGTGTGGGCCCTGTGCTGGAATGAACAGCTGAAGGTGGCGAGAAAGACTCAGGCAGCTAGAGCGGCCATGCAGGCCACTGTGTGGCCCGACCCTGTGGGCTAATTGAACACAAAGGTTTCACAGGATTGCCTGGTTGGTGTTCTCTAAGAACAGAAGGAAGGGAATTGCATGGGGCCCAGCTGGGGAAGTGACACACTGACTCACCTGGGGCTGCGGGTTGTGGACATCCATTAAGGCCCTGCGTTTGGAACAACAGGCGGGTCCTCCTGCTGCCCTGATGGGCCCTGAGGCTTGGACTCCTCCTCACTCTAGGCCAGACTGGGGACGCACTGCCTGTGTCATGGGCCTGCGAGCGGTGGCTTTCCTCAGGCTGAGGCTAGAGAGACACTGGACGGGCCCAGGGGCAGCCCCCTCAGCTGACAGACGGGGCAGGTGGGGTTGGGGCACGTGGTGCAGCCAGGAGCGTATGGGTTTGGGAGCCGCCGAGAGCCAGACTTCAGTCCCTGGCTCAGGGCTGGGCTGAGCTTCTCTGGGCCTCAGTTTTCCTCATCTATAACTTGGGGCTAAAATTGACCTCACAAGGTCTTGTGAGAAACAAAAGAATGTCATGTGCACAAGGAGGCTGGCATTTGAGTGTGTGATTTCAGTTTCAACCCGTGCTCTCTGGGCCTCGGGGAGGGCGGCAGCAAACCGTGCCAAACAAAACGGCAGGATTCGTGTGGACTCGTGGCCTCAATTTTGCCCCCCTAGGATAAGGGGAAGGCACCATGAGACCCCCTCAGTCCACCGTTGGTGGGTCTGCAGAGAGGTGCTGCCCTCCGTGTGTTCTGTGGAAATAAAAGCAGTGCCTTGGCGGTGGTGCTGGGCGCCCCATTCTCGAGGCAGACAAAGGAGGAGCCGGGCAGATTCCTAGGAGGAAAACTGCAGATACAGATAAAACAGCGCCCGCTGCCTGACATGCCTCAGAATCATGGAAGGCAGCTTCCGTTTCCTCACTCCGCTCAGCCGGTGGCCAGTTGTCCTGGACCCCCCAGCACATGGCTCCTGGCAGTCTTGGAAGGGTTTTCTGGAGGTCTGCCTGCCGACCCTGCCCTCAGGGAGGCTGCCCCGGAGCCGTCTAGAGGACCTCTAAGGAGAGCATCGGGAAGGGAGGACCTGCTTCCTCCCGGGTTTGCCTGGGCCAGGTGAGAATGGGAGGTTCCTGAGCCACCCAGGAGGTGTCCTAAGACCACCTGGGGCCGATTTCCAGCAGAGCAGCGGCTCTCAGGCCCCAACACTTTTTGTGGTGTCAGCTGGTTTGGTTTTAGTTAACACTGTGCTACCTATGTCCTGAATTGTGACTCAGTTCGGTGGCCACAGCTAAGGGTATCCTCCCAGCTCTGGGATTTGACAGAACCTCCCTTGAGCCTTACAGACACCGGTGAAGTCCTCTGGGGCAGTCTCACACCAGCTGTCCAGCGTTCATGACGTGGGAGGCTATTGGGCAACTTTCCCTCCATGTGTGCTGCTCACTGGCCCTCACCCTTGAGTTGCCAGTCTGTGCTGTGTGCCCAGGCTGCGTGTTCGGTGGAGCGAGTGGGGCTGATCAGCAGCTTCTTTTTGGCAAATCCTCATTCCCTCGGAGTCAGCTTTGTTCCAGAGAAGGAAAACATGTCAAGAAGAGTGGTTTGGTGTCTGAATATCAAATACTCTCAGCTGCAGCTAACTGCAGCCCAGCTCAAAGTAGCCTGAACACTGAGGTTGTCACGGGCTGTCTTAACAGCAGGCTTTGGTGTTGGTTTCATTCGGTGGCCCTAGTGCTGTTTCTCTCTGTTTTCCTACTGTCTTGTTTGTGTCCTCAATATGAGTCCCTCTTGGTGACACAACGCCTGTGGCAGAACCGGGCTTCTCATTGCTGGCCAGAGGGTGGATGTCTTGCCAGTGGCTCTCCTCTAAGCATGAGGAGCAAACCTCCCTCATGTCTCACTGGTCAGGTTGGGCCCTTTGGCCTGGGCTGATCAACTCAGCCTGGCCAGCGGAGAGGACGTCCCTCAGACCAGTTGGTTTGCTCTGAAGCTTGGGCTGCGGTCAGGTTTCCCTGAACACTCAGGCCTGTGGGATGGACCCTGAATAGACCATGGGCTACTTTTAAGGAGGTAGGAGGAAAGAATTGGGGGATGGGCAACCATATGAGCTGTGATCGCAAAGTTGTTACCTTTAGTATCTGAATTTTGGTCCCTTCTGCAATGTCCTGGGACTTCCTCCCTCTCCCCTCCCCTACAAAGCCTCCCCGACTTATTCGTGGGGGCGGGTGCTGGTCCTCACACGTTAGTCTGCTCTGGTCTCCCTGCTGAAGTCTGATGCCTGAGACCCCTCAAGGCGCCGACAACTGCCCGTCTGCCCCTGCTGTTCTCCCGGGCACCCTGCATTTTCCTGCTGCTCTGCCAGGCACAGCTCTTCTGCGCTGAGGGCGTCTGGTGGTCTCAGGGACTAGGGGAGGATGTCCCCTTCCAGTCTGTGCCCCGCCCCATCGTTTGGGCCCCCAGGCAGGGCTGCTTGAGCTTGTCATCTTCAGAGCGCCTTCCTCCACGCCCATCCTGCCCCCTCACCCAGGTGGGAGTCAGTTCACCACCCGTGGCGGGGGCAGCTGCAAACCACCCACTCCACTGGCCTCTTTTCCCCGCCTTCCCTTCTTTAGTCAGCAGTCAGAAGACCCCCAGCTGCACACAGCTCAGGCACCTTCACTCGCCCGTAGCCCGCCTTGCCAAACCCAGTTCTGAGTGGATCCAAGATGATATTCAAGACGGGTGGAGGATGTTGAAAGGAATTCCTCTCCTGGGCCTTTGAGGGTCACCCCACAGCTGCCTGGTTTGTTTCCTCCAGCTGCTGCCCCTCCTCCCGCTCTTCCCTGCTCATTTCCTCAAGGGCAGAGGACAGACGCCAGGTCTCTCTCACTTGTGGGCTGCTTCTTCCTTTCTTTCTTTTTCAGTTATTACTTAAAATATGTAGTAATTTCCCCCCCACCCCCGCCCCGAATTGAAAACTAGTATGTTGTTAAATTTTGGAAAATACAGAAAGAGATAAAGAAAAAAATGTCTCCCATAATCCTACAGTTCAGAGGAAAGCACTGTTAACCTTTTGGTGGTTTTCTTTCCAGTTTCCTTTCAAAATGTGTGGATGAATACTCTTGAAAGTATGGTTGGGTCGTGATATATGCACAGTTTTATATCCTCCTGTTTTCACTGAATAATGAGAATTTGATTGTGAGCATTTCCCACGTCATTAAATATTATTTTATAGCATCGTCTTTCAGTTGCTGTGTGGTTTTCTGTTAGATAGATGTACCATGATTTAGTTTTTCATTATTTTTTAAATAGTGCTACGGAGGGCATCCACGATTGTTTCCACAAAATAAATTTCTAGAGGTGAAACGGGTTTGCTGTTCCACCTCCCAGCCTGAGCGCTGTCCGTGTTCTCAGGGGACAGGCTTCACAGCCCCTTCCTTGGTTTGGAGTTCAAATCCCAAATGAATTCTCCCCTCGGGCAGTGCCAAGATACTCGCTGCATTATACCATCGACCGTCCCTGGGCAGCGGGAGGTCGGGAGGTTTCGGGTCCTTGTCATCACTACCCGCTCAGTATCACGTGATTACACTATGTCATGGTTCCCTTGGCAGTGCCCTTTCAATAAAGGCAGTGCCCAGATGTTTTGGGGGAACGGCACAGCCCAGGAACTTTCTCATGGGGTAATAAAACCCTTATAACTCTCGTTCCAGTGGGAAGATGCCTGAAGTGGACTATGTGGTCCTGTCGGAATGGTTTGACTGGATTGTGAAGAACATCGACGTGTCCATTGACTTGATAGGTGAGACAGTCCCTCTCTGGCCTCCCTCCCCTGGGCCCAGTGGGGAGGTGGTTGGCTGGGCCTCAAGCAGCAGGGGTGGTGGGCAGGGCCCTCACCATAAGCAATTCTTCCCCTGCTTTGACTCAGCCTTCTCCCAAAGGGCAGATAGAATCTGGGGCTTTTGGTCCCTCCTGGAGAAGCACCCTGGCCAGTTCCTCAAACTGCTTTCCCCTCGGTCCCTTGTGATATGATGGGTTTTTTCTAGTTTGTAAAGGAGGGAGGAGGGACAGAACCTGGACCGTTACTGAGACGGGCCGGGTGCCAGGCCCTGTGCTAAGCTCTGGCAATGTACGGAACCTGTTCAGCTTCACAGTGACCCTGTGGGGCTGGTGATGTGGAAAGAGAATGAAAGTCAGGATGAGGGTCAAGAAGCCTGTTTGGCCACACAGCTGGTCTGCCTCTCCTGCTCAGGGCTGCTGGTAGATGTTTCTCTCCACGCCTTGCCCACACGCCTTCCTTCCCCCTACCCCTCACTTTCACTTCCAAGCCATGAACAGAGTAATTAAAGCCACATATATGTTTTTTAAAATCTTAGTTTATCTCCAGACCACTCCTGAGACCTGTTACCAGAGGCTAAAGATGAGGTGCAGGGAAGAGGAGAAGGTCATTCCACTGGTAAGAGCCCCTTTAACCTGGGGAAAGGTGCAACTTCATCCCGTCCTGGCCCCACCCTCTGTGAGATCATTGTGCTGTTGTTTCAGGGAGAGAAACAGGAACTGAGCACGTTGGAGGGTGAACTCTGACTTCCTCTGAGCTGGAGACCCTGTGCGGTGTCCAGGTCTGCTTCACTTCCTGTGGCCCCAGACTCAGTGGTGGGCACCCCCGGGGCTCAGAGGCGTCCCTTCTCCTGTTCCCACCCAGGTGTCCCCAGGACTTGTTTGGTCCACCTCCTGAAAATTGCCTGCCTTTGTGCCGTCCCCTGGATCCTCGCTAGGACGTGCCCACTTGCTCGCTGTTGCAGTGCCAGTGCTTGGCACAGTGCCTGGCTGGGAGGTGAAACTCACTAGTGTCTGCTCAGTGCCTCACCCTTCTGGGTTCTGGCTCAGGGCCACATCAGCTCTAGTCAGGGCTGTCTAACAGGCTTGGACTGCTCTCCTTGCCCTGGTCTCTCACTATCCGCATCCCCCTCAGAAATCCATCCTCCACACTGCTGCTTGGGTGATGTTCCCAGTACAGAACACCACGCATGCAATCCCCTAACCCCGCCCTCTTCAGTGCCTCACCACTGTCTAGGATAAAGTCCCCACTTGTAGCATGCCATCCGAGATCCTGCATGATTGGCTTCATCCCCTTCCACTCCCTGCCTTTCATGCTCTGGCCATAAAGAGCTAGTTGTGGCTACACATGCTCTCTCTCTCTCTCTCTTCTCCCCCCTCCCCCTCCCCTCTCCCCCCTCCCCCTCCCCTCTCCCCCCTCCCCCCTCCCCCCTCCCCCCTCCCCCCTCCCCCCTCCCCCCTCCCCCCTCCCCCCTCCCCCCTCCCCCCTCCCCCCTCCCCCTCCCCTCTCCCCTCTCCCCTCTCCCCTCTCCCCTCTCCCCTCTCCCCTCTCCCCCCTCCCCCCCTCCCCCTCCCCTCTCCCCTCTCCCCTCTCCCCCCTCCCCCCTCCCCCCTCCCCTCTCCCCTCTCCCCTCTCCCCTCTCCCCTCTCCCTTCTCCCCTTTCCCCTCTCCCTTTCCCCTTTCCGCCTCCCTTCTCCCCCCTCCCCTTTCCCCCTCCCCTCTCCCCTCTCCCCTCTCCCCTCTCCCCTCTCCCCCCTCACCTTTCCCCTTTCCCCTCTCCCCACTCCCGCTCCCCCCACCCCTCACCAGGGAGTTACACAAATGTACCTTTGCCATAGTGGTTTCTTTTGCCTCAGGTGTCACCTCCTCCAAGAAGCTTTCTCTGACCTTCCCTCTACTGTGGTCCCCCAGCCTCTGTGCTTATTATGATCACAGCCATTAGGACAAATATTCTGAAACTATTTCTTTATGTGTTTGCTCCCCATCCCTCAGAAAACTACCATGAACTTTTTAAGATTAGATCTTATTCCCTCTGCGTCCCTAGAATGTGTCCCAGGCCTTGGCACCTAGGGGTTGCTCAGTTAATATTGATCGGAATGCCCCATGTGAATGCCACTGGAAGTACACAGACAGAGGCTGGGCAAGCATTTACTGGGATATCATGGGGGTCTGAGCCCAGGATGGGCTGGACTGGGGTCCTAGAAGGCCAGTCCAGCTCCTGAGGCCCACCCAGCCTTGTTTGCCCCCGGCACCAGCAAGGTGGATTCCAGCCATGAAGGCCCAGGCCTCGTTCTGCGCAGCTGCTTTGAAATCTGGAGACAGGAGTGATTAGAGGAAGGGTGAAGTGGGGCGGGGCTGGACCAAGCTGGGATGGGGCACGGCAGCTCTGTGCGGTGACCCAGACGTTTGGAAGAAGTGACAAATCTGGAGTCTGTCCAAGTCATTGTCGAGGACATTGTCTTAATGGTTTTGACAAGGCCTCCAGGACAAGTCTGTTGTTGCCAAGGGAGAACTTGGTGGTGGATAAAGAGGCAGCAGTGTGGTTTACCCGAGAGCCTCAGGGCTGGGAGTAAATTGCTGCTTGAGGAGGTGTTTGCCTGTGGCCGAGAGCACCGGGGCCTGCTTGTGGGAGAGTGCCGTCCAGTCCTACCGGTTGCGCAGGCATGGATGCCCTAGGGGTGGGTCTGGGCCTCTTCTCCCTTGCGTTTCACCTTGTCCTCCTTCTGAAGTTTGCCCTTAAGCTTTCAAGGATCAATAGGTTACAAGTTGTCTGTTGGAGTGAGAGCAGCCAAGTGGGGCTCCTGGGCCAGTGAGGGTCATAGTCCTCTTGGTGGGAAGGACGGAGGGAGGGTTCAGAGGCTTCCCAGGCCCCTGTGAAGAAACAGAGGCCCTGCTGATGGAGAAGTGGCAGGAAACGAGAGCAGCCAGGTGGGAGGATATGTCCAAAGCGCCAGAGGAGCAGAGTGCGCTGGAGGGATGGGCAGGTGGCCAGAGGGATGCTTCTGCCTGTTGCGACACCTGGGCTGGCTGACAGAGTGCTTGGCCACGTTTCTCATTGTCCACCTGAGCCAGGTTGGCTGTTGTGGGTCCTTAGTCCAAGCCACTGCCCTGTGGTCATTGCCATTCACCTAACCTGCCCCTGATACCCCTGGAGGGGAGAGGTCTTCTCCCTGTGTGCTCCCCACAGCCCTTGCCTTTTTACCCCCTCCGGCAGGAATACCTGGATGCTATTCACCACCTGTACGAGGAGTGGCTCATCAAAGGGAGCCTTTTCCCCGTGGCGGCCCCTGTTCTGGTAAGCCCCCCTAACAGGGCAGGAGACTTTTCTAGAAGGAGGAGCGACTCGGGGGATGTCGGCCACTCTGCAGCTGGAGAATTTGAAAGAAGGAAGCGGGGAGGGTGGAAGGGACTCTGTCTCACAGTCCCCATTCTGGACTGAGCCTTAGTGAGCTGGACAGACCTGAGAGAAGGTGACCTGTCCCAGTGTCATTACGCCGGTGGCACAGTAGCATCTCAGTTATCCAGCATTGTCAGCAAAGGAGAGTTCCAGATGGCTGGAGCCCCTGGACCTGGGTTTTGGCCTTAACCGCTTGGGGTGGTGGTCTTTCTGACATGCCCGTCCCTTCTCCGGCGGGTGGCAGGCCCAAAGCCTCATTGCACCTTTTCTTGGTGACCCAGGGCATCTGAAGGAACGTCAGTTGCTGTTCTGGTCTGTCACACAATGATGCCCCCTTAGGAGGTGCTGAGGTGTGTAGGACTGTTTGCCCCAGACTACTAATGCCTTTGAATTCCCCTGTTTGCTTTTTACCCTCCTTTCTCCTGCTGGCACTCACCATTTCTAACTGTGTTGATGCTTCTGCCCCATCAGTGTTTCCCCACTTCCTTGTCCCCTCGTTTTCTGATTTGCTGCTGCCAACTTTCTTTAGGCAGGCCGTTGGGTCCCTCGGACTGTTAGGAACGTGTGTACAGTGTGGGATCTGAGGGAGGGCCTTGCACAAACTTGTGTGCATGGCCTTGGAGACATCTGTCTGAGCTGCTCAAACACTGTACTCATGGCTCTTGCAGGCAGTGAGGTTGCTGGAAAGTGAGATATTACTGTACTGGATTTTTAAAGAAAATTTATTTTTTTCCCCTCATTATAGAAAAATGGTTGATATCGAATGATGATAAAAAAATCATTCATGAGCTTGCCGCAGGGACAACTATCGTGGATTCTTAAGTGAAAATATAGTTGAGAATGTGGATTGACCTAGAAACGGGAGCTGTTTGGCCCTAACCTTCCCTTTTCTCTGCCTGTGACCTTGGGCTTCCCTGCCTCTCCCTGCCTCATCCTGCCTGCCCCTGTCTCTCTCTCTTCATCAGTGAAGGGAGGATGATGTTGAGGTCAGGGGCAGCCCTGTGACCTGTGTGTTTAATTTCCAGGTGATTGAGGCTGACCACGACATGGAGAAAATGTTAGAACTCTTTGAACAAAACCGGCACCGAATACTAATTCCAGAGGATCGGAAGCTTGGTCCATAGGACGGGGAAGATCATGCCAGAGAAATGCCCGCTGCTGCCAAGTTTGCTCTCACGAGCAGTTTGGAACAATCCACTCACGAGAGGGCTTTCTATCTGGGCACATTTGTCTTCCTGATGGTCTTCTCTCCTTTGCCAGTGTCTTTATCCTGGGATTCTGGCCCTCGTGGGTAAATGACATGATGGGACCAATGGGTTTGTCGTGGCCCTTTGGTGTCGCAGCCTTGCATTCCCCCGGTGCTTCTCCCGGTGGTTTCCCACCTCTGAATCCCTCTAAATTAGGGAAGAGCCACCTGACTGACCCTGGGCTCATGGTCTCTAGCCCTTCAGACCATCCTCGAGGGCGAGGTAGTGGTCTTACATCCCAGGGGAGGAAGTTGAAGCTCAGACTGGCTAAGGGACTCCCCGGGGTCACACAGCCAGTGACAGTGGAGTCAGCACCATTCAGACTTCTGGTGACTCCCAAACGATCAATCTCTTGCCCCAGGCTGCCTCATCCCAAGAGCCCTGCCTTCCCTGCTGGAGAGCCCCACACGTGTGTGGGAGTGTGTGTGTGTGTGGGGGGGGGGTAGCGGGGGCAGCGGTGCGTGCAGCCAGCATCTTCATTTTCTCCTTATTTGAGCAGCTCCTGAGGACAGTTAGCATTTCTAGACTCTCACAAAATTGTGTGGTATTTGGCTGGAGCCCAGCGTTCAGTGGTTCACTAGCGTGAGGCTGATGTGGTACTTACCACCTCATCATCGGGACTTCCCTGTCCTTAGGAGAATCGTGGTTTGGCTCCTGAATGGTGCTCGGTCTCCTTGGTGACGGAGGTCCTGCTTGAGCTGCTGCCGATTCCCCGGCAGGGCAATGGCCTATGGCGCCAGGCTGGTGTGCCCAGTGCTGTTCTGGGCAAGGGGCTGCCAGCCTGGCTTCTGAGGCTCCCTTCCTCCATAGTGGCCTTGTGTGAGGAGCTTCACCCTTGGAATTCCTGGGAGTTTGTGGCCCAGGGGAGAGATACAGTGGCCTTACGTCTTTTTGAAATGTTTTTCCATCCAAAGGGACACCATGGGCCCTAGGGCATGAACCATCTTTATTAGTTCAGAGAATATCTAAGCTCCGCTCAGCTGTAACAATGCACTGAAGGCACGGCTGTCTCCTGAGTCAAGTAGGAAGCAAGAGAAAGGAGGAACATTCTCTTTGGGGACAGTCTGGGCAGGAAAGTTGGGGCTGGCAAGCAAAGGCTCTTGGAGCACTGGAGCTCCTGAATTTTGGAGGTGGGTGGAGAGAGCTTCCAGAAGGCTGTTGCAGACACGGGGAAGGATTGATTATGAACTTGGGGAAACAGGCCTTGGCCTCTCCCGAGTGGTGGTTGGTGTACCTGAAGGTTGGAAGGCCTCATCCCAGCCTCTGTGTGAGTGTGGCACCTGTGCATGCAGTTCTCTGACACTACATAGGTGACAGGTGCCCCGGGTGGCCTGGGCCCAGAGGCAGCGCTAGGAGGGCAGCACTCTGGCTTCCAGCCCTTTCTGGCTGGACTGACTCCTGGGCCGTGTGCACAGGGTGAGGGCGGCAGTCCGGTGGGGATGTGTCTCTCAGCCCAGATGTTGGTGATGGACCAGAAACCTGGGGGAGGCAGCGCCTCTGCTTCCAGGCATCTGGACATGCCAGGACCATCTTTGGGCCTTTGCAAACAGTCCAATTTCCCCTCAATTTGAGCATCTGTTTTGGGGGAAATGTGATTTAAAAAAAACAAAATCTTGCTCTGTGATAGCCAATAAACCCTTCACTTAAAACCTGGTGACAATTCTGGAGCGCTTCCTGCGCCAGCGATTTAGGCCCCTGCAGCGTCCTCGTACCAGCAAGGTAATGTTTTAATTTTTAAACACTGTGTTCCTAACGGGATGTCCGGGTCCATAAGAGCTCTCTGTCCTCCCACCCCGGCACCTTGGAGAGGATGCTGTATGTACCCACAGTGGCTGGGGCCTGTCACAAAAATCTCCCAGCCCAGAGATGTCACAGGAAATGGCTAGAGCCCAGCCCACCAAGGGTTGCTCTCCCCCATGTGGCAGGCAGGGCTGGTGGTGGCAGGGATCACAGCAGTTATGAACACTGCTGAGAACCAGGGCAGGGAAAGGGCAGATGGCACGTGGTAGGCACGGGGCCCAGTTCCTCAAGCAGAGAGAGGCACTCCCCAGGGACTCCCAGGAACGGCTGTGAGGAGCGTGGCATGGCTTGGCAGGCCCTTGCTAAACGTGGGCCCTGGGAAGTGCTGTCACCCTGCTTGTTTTTCCCTTTCTTTTTCTCTTCCTGCCTCTTTTCTTCCTTTCCACCTGAGCCCCTCACCTAGCTGAGAAGCCCCCCTGCCTGAGAAATGCATCAGTCAGAGACCCTTCCTGGGGCTCCCGCAGGCTCCCACCATCTGACCTGAGGAAGGAAGGATTGAGGTATTTATTGCTGTGAGAGCAGGTAGGAGATGTTTCCAAAACCTGTCTACCCCTGGGTGCTATGGAATCCGCATCACCCTCATTTTCCTAGAGCCTGGGGCCAGATGGGGGAGCGCACTTCAAATGCTCACACATCTGCGGAATGAGTAACCTCACCCCCTTGGCCTCTTCACCCTGAAGTTACAGTTATTAAAATAATTGACAAGCTCTTGGAGACGTCAGCCCTCCACTGTTGAGAATCTAATAACAATAATATTGTGCCCAATGTCTCTGGGCTTTGACAGTGGATTACTTATTTACCAGAGGCCCCAGGGTCACTGGCACACGCTTTCTTTTCCTAATTAACCCCAACCTTGTGGCTCCCCTAAGGCTGGGGTGAGCTCTGTGTTCCTCTAGTTTCTGTAAGATGGTGAACTTGGCAAAAGCTGTCGTTAAACAGAAGCTATAGGAGAAAGCCGAGCTTGTGGAATCAGAATGGGTATTGGCATTTACTGCTCTCTTCTTGAATTTCTGCAGTTTTTGGCTTTTCCTTCTCCAAGACTGGGGTCCGTGGAACACAAGTGTCCTGGGAGATAGGAATAGGTGCTCTGAGAAAAGAGGGTTCCGTAGTCCACAAAATTTGGGAAACACCACCTGGGTACTCTCTCTGAGATGCACAAGGTACATTAGCCTAGATAAAGTCAAGAAGTCCTGCAATAAAAACACCTTCTAAACTTTGTTTTAGCCAGGGACTCTCAAACTCACTTGACGGTAGGGCCTCCCATTTGGGGAGTATACATCAACAATCTCCAGATGGGCTAATGTTCCTTGGAACACACATTGGGAAGCACTGTTTTAGGGGGCCTGCAGCTGCTGCTGACTCCTGGTTCTGTGTCCGTTGGGATGCTCTAGCTCATGGTTCTCTAACTTCAGAGCATCTGAGTCCTCTGGTGGGCATGTTAAAACACAGACTGCAGGGCCTACCCCCAGAGTTTCTAATTCAGTAGATCTGGGATGGGTCTGAGAATTTGTTTTCTAATGACTTTCTAGGTGATGATGAGTCTGCTGGTCCAGGAACCACCGTTTGGGGACCACTTCTCTTAGCTTGATGTTTTCTAGAAGTGGACATCCAGGAGTTCCAAGAAAACTTGGCATGTTTTTGAGTGTTGTCACCCCTCGTGAGTGTTGGCTGTCTTACCTGTTGAATGGGAGCATTGCTCACTTCCTAGGGCGGTGAGGATAACCAGCCTGGCGTGTGGAAGGGGCCCAGAGCAGGACCAGTTGCTAAGTTTTAAATAAATATTACCTTTGGGGATCCAGATGTTGAAACATACTATAAAACTTCTATAATTGAAACAGTATGATACTGGTGCATGAATAGACAAGTAGACCAGTGGAATAGAATAGAGAGCCCGGAAATAGATCCAAGTACATGATAAAGGTGACATCTCAATGATTATTGGGGATAAAGATAGATTTTTAAATAAATGGTGCTGAGATGACTGAGTAGCCATTTGGAAAAAGATAAAAATAGATCCATATCTCACATCATACCCAAAAATAAATTCCAAGTGGTTAGGGATCTAAATGTAAAAAATGAAACCATGCAAGTATTAGAAGAATGAATTCTTCTTCTTTAAAACCTTGATGTAGGGAAAACTTTGTAACTCTAATTCAAAATCTAGGAACAATAAAAGATTGATAAATCTGACTAAAAAATGTGTATGACAAAACTCATTTGGAAACAAAGTCAAAAGGCAGTGGACAAAGTGGGAGAAAATATTCACAGTGTATATCACAAAGGGCTAATATTTGTGAAGAACTCTTAAAAATGGACAAAGAACCAAAACTCCAATAGAAGAATGAGAAAAATATCCAAACAGAAAATTTACAAAAAAGATAATAAAAATGGCCCTTAAAGATATGAAAAATACTCAAATTCACTCAATTAGAGAAATGCAGATGCTATGATCTAAATATTTGTGTCTCCCCCAAATTCATATGTTGAAAACCTAATGTCCAAGGTGATGGCATGAGGAGGTGGGACCTTTGCAGGGGGGTGATTAGGTCATGAGGGTGGACCCCTCATGAATGGGATTAGTGCTCTGATAAAAGAGACCTCGTAGAGCTCCCAAGCCCCTTCTACCATGTGAGGACACAGGGGGCAGTTGGCAGTCTGCATTCTGGAAGAGGGCCTTCACCAGAACCCAGCCATGCTGGCACCAGGATCTTGGACTTCCAGCCTCCAGAACCTTGAGATATAAATTTCTTTTGTTTGTAAGCCACCCAGTCTGTGGTATTTTGTTAACAGCAGCCCAAACAGACTAAGATAGCAAATAAAAGAACACTGAGATACTTACCAGACTGGCAAACACACGAACATACATATCAAAACATCCTGTTGTTGAGGCTGTGGGGAAACAGTCACTCTTACACGTTACTGGTGGGCATGCAAATGCGTTTACCCCTTCTGGAGGGAAATAGGATACCACCTGACACACTACATACATACTTACATCGCAATCCAGCAACCCCACTTCTAGGACATGAAGGTGTATATATGTACAAGGTTATTTATGGCAGCATTGTTTGTAATTGCAAAATAATTGAAAACAACCTAAATACCCATATACAAGAGAGTGGTTAAATAAACTATGGTACATCCACACAATGGAATAGTATACAGCTGTGAAGAAGAACGAGGAGGCTCTCTCTGTGAATGGATGTGATATGATTTCCAGGACACACTGTTAAGGGAAGAAAACAGTGTCCAAATGAGTATCTATAGTATGCTATAGGAAGTACAGGAAAGGCAACCCAGAAACTAAATAGATTGGTGGGAAAAGGCTGGAGAGAAGGGAAAAATGGGATCAGGGTTGCTGGGATGAGAGGGGAATACACTCCTGTGAATATATCATTTTGTATAACTCTAACCATAGTAATGTCTCACCCCCCAAATAAATAAATGGTTAAGGTGGAGTAGGATGTAGGGGGAACGGAAGATGGAATACAAACAGATGAATCACAAGTAACAACCACACTGAAGGTGCTGGGAAGAAAAGAACTCACTGAAGTAACCTTGGAAAACAGTGTCTTGATTGGATACGAGAAGAGTAAAGGTAAAAATTATTTTACATAAATGCTGAAAGATAGTTATTAGAAGTGTTTCTTGCAGGGATATGTTTAGCAATTCTGAAACTATACCAGAATCGACCAATATATTAGAATTGAACAAATAAGTAAATAGTCTGTAGATTATGAGAGCTGGGTTTCTCACTATTAGAGAATTTGAGTTTGGTGTTCTCTTATGGCTAGAGTGAGGTTAGACATTTTTGGCATGATGCCACCATAAAAAAAAAGATGCTGTATCTTCCCTCAATGCATCTTATCAAAGGATGTATGATGTCCATGCATCTTATTACTGGTGATATTTACCTGCTCATCCCTGGAATAAACTACTAGGATCTCTGGTTCCTTGTATTGGAGAGTGAGTGATGTTTAGAGCCCAAGATCTAAGTGCCAGGTGTAGTCATTGTTACTGGGTGTCTGCTTCTAAGCCCACTCTTGGGACAGAGTTAGGAGACATGTATGTGTACTAACCCACTCATACACACACATAGCTATATTTCTGTATCTAACTATAACTTAAAAACCATGAGTTCGTATTGATACCTCTGATTCTAATCCAACACCACAGAGTGAAAGTCATGATGGAACCTAGGTTTTAACAGGATCCTCTGGCAGCTGGATGGAGCTGACTGCAGGAGGATGAGGGCAGAGGCTGGGAGACCAGGAAGGGGGCTGGCATCCTCCCAGGATCTGAGTGACAGGCCTTGGTAGCTCAGTCGAGGGGCTCAGGCCTCTGTGGAAGGAGGAGGGACGTGGTCAGATTTGGTCCTTGTTGTGACAGCTATAGTTGGATGAAGGATGTGAGAGAAAGAGAAATCAAAAATGATTCCTGCCTTGGGCTCAGCTTTCAAGTAGATGGGGAACACTGCGGGGCAGGAACACGGGGAGAACAAAAGTTCTGTTGTGGTTTGGGACTGAGCATGCTTATTATGTTAATGATCAGAAAATAACGAATAAAAAATGGTCAGGGGCTGCAGGTCAGACCCAGGACTAGGTGCCCTGGTTGCCATGATTCCTAGGTCCGTACCCCCTCCCACCTCATCCCTTCTCCCGAGGCTCCTGACCCTCTCTGTCTCCAGCCCAGCCTGTTCCTGACGTTCTCCTTCCCCAGAATGGAGGCTTATGGCTAGGGTCTGCTCCGACCATCCCCGCCCCCCGGCCCCGCTTCACTGGCTCCAGACGCTGACAGCTTACCGGCCTGAGTGTCGACTGCTGTGTGCTGTGCTGAGTAATTGGCATGGGTGAGTGGGAGGAAGGATGGATGGACGGATGGATGACTGGCCAGTGCCTCTCTCTTCCCAGTGCAGAGTGCTTCCCGATGTGTCTTGAAAAGCCTGTGTAGGGCCTGGCCAATAGTCTGATTGGGAGGGAGGCAGGGCCAATGCCCCTTAAATCCTTCCCACCTGTGGTCCCCCTTGATGTAGGGACTGAAAATGGTGGGGTCATATGCTCAGCTCTGGGGACAGCAAAGCAGGCGCCAACGTTTATTAAGCATCTGCTGTATGCCCAGAAGGGGCCTTTACCACCACCCTCAGAGGCAGGGGCCATCCTCCCCACTTCACAGATGCAAAGCCGAGGGACAGGCCCTGGGCAGGTGCCACCTGCCACCCCATAGAGAGGGTCTTGGCTTTCTCTTGGGGCCCTTATGAGGATTGCCCGTGTGTGTGTGTACGTTCCTGGACACACCCACTTGTGTGCAGGTGTGCATGCATGTGTGCATATGTGGGGGCAGGAGAGACTGGTGGAGGGGGCGCCCCCACTCCAGGCAGCCCAGATGATGGAGCCCCCAACCCTGGATGCAGAGCAGGTCATTGAGCTGACCCTGGGCTCCCAACTGTGGCCTTGCTCTCTGTCGACCTGAAGCTGGCTGAGAGAAGAGGGAGGCTGACAGAGGACCCTAAACAGATTAAGGGTATATTATACGTCTGGTTGTCTACACATCTCTCTTTTAATCTGCTCTGTGACAGGTGCCTTAAGGATGCTGAGGGAAACTGCTATTCAGAGATGCAGGGTGACTCTCCCAAGGTCACACACTGAGCTGGTATGTGAAGGGGACAGGAAGCCCCCCTGAGGTCAGCACTATGCACACCTCCCCTCATTAACTCTTCTTAGCCTCCTGTGAGGTAGATCTGACACCACACCCACTTTGAGACGAGGAAACATGGCTCAGAGAGGTGCAGTGAGTGGCCCAAAGTCACACAGTCTATAGGTGGCAGTGCTGGGACCTGAGACCAGCTGGGATTAGCAGGTTTGTCCCTGTGGCTGACAAGCTGTGGGTTTGGCTGCTGTCCCCACTGTGGTCCCAGATCCACCATCTCTCCAAGCGTCACCTTCCTGGCAGAAGAGCAATCGGCTTAGTCAGGTGTCTGCCCCTGTGCCACCCAGGGGTGACAATCTCAGCTGTTGCTCATGTGGCACCTGGCACCTCCAGCCCCTCCGGGGGGACGTAGTGAGCACTGGGGGGCTCTTGTACATGAGAGGGGGCCTGAGGAGAACTCCAGAACTGAGTGATTGTACCGTCTGGGCTGCCACCCTCACCGGCTGGCTCTGGCCTCATGAGAGGCTCTGATTGTCCGTTCTCCTCAACCCCTGGGCCAGGGGAGCCCCCGGGGTGGCCTGCTGGAGCTGGGGCTCTGAGGAGATGGGCAAGGTACTCACAGAGCTCACCCATCTCAGAGGAAGCATTTGGAGGGGCAGCTTCTGGACCAGGGGCGGCCACCTCCAGCTGTGCTTCTGGCTTTGGGTCCAAGGAATTCTCTGACAACTGGGGGCCTGGCACCAGGCAGAGCTGGCCGGGAATGGTGACCCCTTTGCTCTCAGGAGCTGCGCTGGGGACCAGGGGCTGCTCGCTGCTGCTACCTGTGGGGGCAGTTGCCTCCCCTGGAGGTGGGCTGGGCCCCAGGCCTGAGCTCTGGAGTCGCTTTCCCTTCAGGCTGCTCAGGGGATGGTCCCTGGGGAACAAGGGTGTCTGGTGCAGCACAAGGTCGCTGTAGCAGGTCAGGAACTCCTCACTGTCCGAGCGTGTGCTGGCGCGGCGCTGGGGCCCCAAGGAGACCGGGGGGCCAGTGAGGGGGCTGCCGGGGGCTACTGAGATCTCAGGCAGGCTAAAGACCACAGGCAGAGAGCGCTGACCATCAGGGCTTTCAGCCAGGGCCCTCTCAGTCCTCGCCCCTGCTGAGGGGCCTCGGCTTGACTGGGCCTCCTGCAGGCCCTTGTGGGTCTTCAGCAGCCCTCTCTCTGAGCTCGGCCTGCAGTGGGGCCCGTCCGCGTTCTCTCTGCCCGGCCTGAGGAGCTGCCTGCCTGAGGTTCCGAGAACGGCCTCACACATGACTCTCGTCAGGAAGATCTCAAACACCATCTGCTTGGTGTCCTCCTCGCTGCTGGCCTGGACCAGTGAAAACTCGGCCTCGGAGGTGGCCATGTAGCCCAGCCTGCCCAGAATGGTCTGCAGTGTGTGTTCAGAAAGCACAGGCCGCACCCAGTAGACAAAGTTCCCTGTGTATGTCTGGAACAAACAGGGTTGTTTGTTAGAGGGGGACACGTCTCAGCAGAGTGGCAGAGAGGGGCCAGGCAGGACCAAGGGCTGATGTCCAGGGCACAGAGGCTCCTGAGAAGCAGGTGGGCCAGGGCATGGGGCCAAATGGAAACCTGGCCCACAGTCATGTCACCGCTGTCCCATTTTATAGAAGGGCACCCTGAGGCCAGAGGCAGGACTTTGTCTCGAGTCACACAGCAGGAGAAGGACTGAGCCAGCTGGTATCCTGGCTTCCAGCCCAATAATCCTGGCCTGGAGCTGGAAGAGATTAAACCTTTCCAGTGGCTTTCCACAGCCAAAATCTTTCCCTTGTTTCTTGTGAGCTCCTTGGTGCTGTCTCTTTAGAGAAGCAGTACAGCCTAGTGGTTAGGAGCTACACTGCCTGAGTTCGAGTCCTGTCTGGGTTGCTTATTATCTGGTGACCGCAGGTAAGTTGCATTAACCTCTTTTAGCCCTCAGTTTCTACATCTGTAAAATGGGACCAAAGTCAGTGGGCATGACAGACGACACACTGTTCCCCCTCTCAGAGGCACAGCCCTGGTCCCTCCCCGAGACCCAGAGGCACAGCCCTGGTCCCTCCCCGAGACCCAGAGGCACAGCCCTGGTCCCTCCCTGAGACCCAGAGGCACAGCCCTTGTCCCTCCCCGAGACCCCCTCTCTCCGGGACATGGCGGTGCCTACCTTCAGGGACCTGATTTCCTTCCTCCAGGGAAACAGGAGTAGGTTGACGGAGATCAGCTCTAGGAACTCCAGTGCCCGCACCAGTTTGCGGCAGATGTGCTGGGCAGAGCTGGGAGCCCCCTGGGAGTGAGTGGTCCCCAGATCAGGGGCCACATCCTCAGGCAGATAGAGCTGAGGAGGGACCCCTGTGACCAGCAGCCGCTGGGCCCTGCAGGTGAGAGCTGCTTGCCTGCAGACCCCGAGCCGGCCCTCCCCTGCCCTGTCCAGGTAGTAGCTGATGAGGTCATCCAGGAGGGTCTCCAGAGCATCCTCGTCTGGGCCTGGGGGTCGGGGCCGGCTCATGGCGGCTCCAAGAGACTGGATGTGGACAAGAGTCCGGTGGGCCTCCCAGGCCAGGCCCAGGCTGGCCTGCCTCTGTCCCGCCCCACAGCTCAATCAGGAAGCCGAGGAGGAAGTTGTGTTAGCAAAAGAGAAAGCTGTGCATGGTGTGGCCTGCCACAGCTTGTCACTCTGGGGCTGTGTTCATCTCCTCCCAGTGGAGCAGAGCCGAGGTCAGTCTGGGTTCTCGCCTTGACCCAAGAGCAAGTGGGAAAGCACAGCAGCGCCTGCATCCTTCCACACCCCCTCTGCAGCGGTCGCAGCCCTGCTGCCCGGCACCCTCAGCCCACCCTGATGTCACCTGCGAAGGCTCCTGACGCCTCCTGCTTGAGAGCCACCTTTGGCTGGTGTGCGGGCTGCAAGTGCCAGGGAGTTAACACCCAGAGGCAGCCCTCAGCCCACCAAGGAGGGGCAGTGGTAGAAACCCCAGCTTCCTGTCCTTGGTGGGACGCTCTGAGGTGTGTTCTACTCTGTCTTTTAGAGGGTCCCCAGTGGATCGCCCCGGTTGCCCACAGCAATAACCTGCTCACTGATGCATCTGTGTTGACTTCTCCCTCCCCGTCTTAACTCCTGACTCCTTCACTGTGCTTCCTGGGATCACCTCCCACATAAACATTTACACCCAGATCTTGAGTCAGGGACAGCTTTTGGAGGAATTGAGGTGGGTGCAATCACCTATGCACTCTCCCGTCAAGCCTTCCCTCCCTCCACTGCCCCCTCCCTCTCTCCCTCTGTCCCATTCTCCCTTCCTTCCATTCACCCACTACTTAATTCAGTGATGATTCACTCATTCATTCAGCCACTCAGTGACTCACTCGTTCCACGTGGGTCAGCATTTCTCAAAGTGTGCTCCACCGAGGAGCACTTGTTTGGGGCTTTAATCAGTCTTATGTGAGTGAAGATGTCCTGTGGCCAAATGCATTGGGAACCACTGGATTAAGTAAGGTCTCTAGGCTTCTTGGCTTTAGGACCTCTCATGTGGGAGCTCACTGGGGGTGTGAGTTTCTAGGAGGGGGCAACCTGCGCTCTGTTTCCCAACTTCTTGGACCTGGGTCCTTTCAATGTTCTCATATGGTGCTTGCGACAGTGTCGTCCTTGAGCAGGTGGCCTGGCCCGTTCCACACCAGCCCGGGGACTTCAGAGGCAAATGAGACAAAGCACCTGCCCTCGGTGGCTCACAGTCTGGAGAGCCCAGTTGGGTGTGTGTGTGTGTGTGTGTGTGTGTGTGTGTGTGTGCGCAGGAGCTGGCCGTGACCTTGTAGTAACACAGCCCAGGAAGACTTGGTTCTTGACCATCCTTTGCTTTCTGTGAGACTCTGCTGGCCTCCTGCCCCTCCAATCATCAGGAAGGGCATCTGCCCGGTGCTTGGCCTTGGAGCGGCCTCAGACCTGGGCTCACCACACCTGGGGTCTGTTTGCTTCCTGCCCCCGACTCCCCTGCCCCCTGCAATCTTTTCCGAGCTCTGTGGCCAGGGCAGTTCCTACCCCTCTGGTTGGGAATTTACTTCCTCATGGGAGTGCTACTTGGAAATGGGTCTCCCAGTGAGTAGCAACTCTCCCTCTGGAGGCTGGTCTAGGTTAGTCATTTTTTAGGTCCAGTGGTGGGGATGCTACTCTTTCACACACATTAGTTCACCTGATCCTGAACCTCAGCAAGTTTAGGTAACTAGTCCAGGTCACATGTGACCACCCTTCTGGGTAGGAGACATAGGTCAGGGCTGTGCAGGCCAAGGTGGGTGGGAGCATGCTGGTGGTCGTTTGTCATCCTGACAGCCTGGGGCCAAAGAGAGCCAGAGAGGCCCTTGTCCATCACTAGGCCAAATCCCCTTTCCTCCCATTTTATGAATGAGGAGACTGAGGCAGGGAGGGTAAGAACTGGGATTAAAACCCAAGTATATTAGTTTCTTATTGCTGCTGTAACAAATTACTGCAAATTTAATGGCTTAAAAGAACACAAATTTATTATCTTATAATTCTAGAGGTGAGAAGCCCAAAATCAGTCTCATTGGGCTGCTTCCTTTTGGAGGTTCTAGGGGAGAATCCGTTTCCTCGCTTTTTCCAGTTTCTGGAGGCTACCTGCATTCCCTGGCTGTGGCCCCTTCCTCCATCTTCAAAGTCAGCAGTATAGCATCTTGAAATCTCTCACTTCTCTCTTCATTCTGCTTCAGTTTATCACATCTTCTCTATGACCCTGTGCTTCTCTCTCATAAGGACCCTTGTGATTACGCTGGGCCCACCTGGACAATCCAGGATAATTGCCTCATCTCAAGGTCTTTAATCACACCTGCAACGTCCCTTTGCCATGGAAGGTAACATATTCACTGGTTCTGGGGAACAGGACCTGGACATCTTTGGGGGGCCATTATTCAGCTTACTACACCAAGTCTATCTGATACCCAAGGCCATGCTTTTTCCATAATACCAAATATTTGTAAGATCACCGAATAGAAGTGGCAGGTTTGGGGATGGGTCCCAGGCCACTGAATTATCTTGAAGGGCTGGTCACCAGATAATGGAATCGGGTCCCGGGGAGGTTTAAAACAAAAGGGTTTTAATTTTCTCTTTCTCTGTCTCTCTTCTTGGCCTCATTTGCTCTCTGAGGAGGGGCCTGGAGATGTTAAACCAAAGTTTAACAAACTGGTACACACAATTTAACCCCCCCTCCCATGTGATTCTCCTATTGCTTTTGGTTACCTATGATTTAAACACTTCACTCATTCTGGACATCTTAATCCTTGGCTCTTGGGAACCCCGTCATGTCTGTGAACTGCCTTCCACCCCAGTCTCTCCAGGGTGGTCCAAGATCATGGTGGGAGAGCGCTGGCAGTTTGCCTGGATCCATTCGCCTCCCTGCTCTCTCGCAGGTGGGTCAGCTCCGCTTCTCCAATGCCAGCTTCCTCCCCCCATTGGACCACTGCTTCTCTTGAACCGTCGGATTTAGTATTAATCGCGTTATTCACACTTTCTGGGCCCTCAGGGGAGTGAGTGCCTTACTGAGAACCTGCTTTCTGTGCCTGCTGGGGTGACTTGCTTTGGGGACAACGCAGGGGGCAGAGGGAGGAGAGGGGATGCTGGAGATTTGTGGCGGGTGCTTTGACTTAGGATAGGCTGATGGGGGATGGGGTCCTGAGGCCCAGAGAAGGAAAGGGCCTGGCTCAAGGTCACAGGAGTCAGGCTGGTGGGGATGCATAGCTGTGGTCTGGCTGAGGCTGTGACCACAGGGCCTGAGGCCCTGCAGACCTGGGATTCCTTGGAGAGATGCTGAGCGGGCACAGCTGGGCTGCAACCCTGGGGGCAAGGCATGCCCCGCCCCCTCCCTGCTCAGAAGCACCAGGCCTGCCCCAGGCAATTGGTCCTACTTGAGAGAGTTCACCTGGGCTTGGGGAGGGGCGCTGTGAGGTCGAGCAGAGCAGAGCCAGGACAGAGGATTTGCTCTCTCAGATGTTAACGCTGCCTGTGCTTCCATTGCTCATGCCCCCAACCTAGTCAGTCTTTAGGGGACACCGATGATGACGCCTGAGCGTGAGTATGGGTGCCCTTGGGGTGTGCATGTGGGACCCCTGAGTGTGTGAGCTCTGAGTGTGAGGGGCACAGTGTGTGTGCAATGAAGCCATCTGAGCCAACGCATACAGACCTCAGGTGGTGTGAGCTGCGTGATGCTGCATACGGGTGTGCGCCCGAGGGTCTCTCTAGGAAGCTGGTCTGAGAGACCCCTGTGTGTCTACGTGGGTGGGCTTGGCTGGTGCAAGCCAGTGGGTGTTCTGACAGGAGGCTCTGGACGGCCGTGCTTGGCATCAACCCTCGTTCCTCCCTCCCTCGGGTGATTCTGCTGCTCATGTGTGGCAGGTGCTGTGGGTGCCCTGTCTGGAGGCCGTGCTTACTCGCCCGGCGGCATCTGGTGCTGACCGTGGCGGTGGCCTCATCAGCAATCAGCTGCAGCTTCCCTGTCTGAAGACTTTCTTTGGCCAGAGGTGCCTGCTCAGCGCACAAGGGGCAGGGATTAACGTTCACTGAAGAGCAGCGTCAGACAGTGACCCTTGAGAGTCTGGGAGCCGCGCGTGAGTAATCCATTTCCCTCTCTGTCAGCTAACTTTAAGGCGAGCTCTTCGGAGTTGCCAAGGGGATGGAGCTCAGTTGCCCACAGTGGTGACCAGCATGACGACACCCTGCATGGGCTTCCTTCCTTTCCTGGTTTCACTGCCCACTCTGTGGTGGTACTCCTGGGGCCACCTTCCTCATCAGCCCCTTGTGTCCACATCCCGTCCCAGGGCCTGGTCCTGCCCCTCCTCCCGTTCCCACCATCCTGGGAATTTGACTTCACTTCCCATCTCCTTGGGGCCCAGGGTGCTCTCCTTGGCCTGACCCCTCAGGCCCCTGGCAGAGGGAGGCAGCCAGTCTCCTTGTAGGAGTGTGCACAAGGACCTTGGATGTGGCACCATATGTAGACACAAGGCACGTTGTGGATGGAGGAGGTGGAAAACACCGAGCTCGATAGTGCCTTGGGCCAGGGGGATCCTGAGTGTATTTGCTGTTGGAACTGGGTGTCAGCGTGGCGTGGTTCTGATTGGGGTCACCACGGGCACCACGTGGCCTGGGCACCGTCACCATGAAGGCTGCTGCATTCATTCCCAGGAGCAGGGGTCTCAGAGCACAGAGGTGGCACCTGAGCCGTACACGGTGGTGTCTAGAAGGACAGGGGGGTGATTATTTTGCACACAGCAAGGGGCATTTAGGTGTCTGGCTGTGGCCAGAGAGATGTGGAGGCAGGAGTGATTCCTGAAAATGGGGTACTTGAATGATTTAAACCTCATGGAACATCCCAAGGGTGGAGGACAAGCCCAGAACCAAAACAAGTTCTGTCTTCAATAATGAGTGTCCGCAGGCAGTGGGTTAGAAAGTGGAAGAAGGGAGCTTCAGGGGCTGACTCATTTGCTTTGAACAGTGACGGGAGGCAGTCAGCAGGTGGCAGTGTGGGCTTGCAGTGAGGCTGGTGGGACAGGGCTGTACCTTACTTCAGGATCGCACCCCACTTTTAGGGCACTTGGGGGTTTAGGACTATGCTAGTGGACTCTGCCTGAATTCGAGTGGGAGGGAATAGTGACAGAAGAAGGGAACCAGCCTCTGTCACCCAAGGGATCAACGACCAAAGCCAAGGTCTTACGGAAAGCAGAGGCAGGAAGAGAATTTCTGCAGAGGGGGAGAAAACAACTCATTTCAGTCTAATTACCCGCCCACCCCTTCCTGGCAGTCAAAGCCATCAGGGTGTGGAGAGCCAACTGCTGTCGAAGTGCAGTCCCTGGTGTTCCTGGAGTCCTGAAGTTTATGGCCTGTCTTGGTGGCAGTTACACTGGCCAACTTGGAGAAATGATGCCATGTTTTAGAGAGGTTAAAAAAAATTAACTCGTGTAAGTCACTAGCTTCGCAAATATCCGCGTCACTAGGAGAGTGAAAAGGCTTCAATGGCTGCTGATTTTGAGATCAGTAACACATTTTCCGTTTGCCGCTATTTACCATTTCCCTTCCTTACAAGTTTCAGATGGTGTCAGCCGCACCATGGGCTCCTTGATCTATTACTTCTTGCAACGTTTGTTACTGATATATTTATTTTGAACACAGAAAAGATACATTGTTGCTTATTTAGCGCTTAATCCAGGAACAAGAAAAGCTGTTCAGCTCCATCCCTCAAACACTGATGAGCATGTGGGGATTTTTATCTTTTCCGCGCCCACCCCCCTCCCCGCCAGCACTCTCTAGGGTTGCAGAAGCAGGATGCGTTTCTTAAAAGAGTCTCATCCCTGGAGTGCATTTTAAAGGCTATACAGTACAATAGACAGATATTTTTTGCCTAGAAAACAGTACACCACAAAGGTGGACAGAACTGCTTGTAAACAAGGTCCCTCCCTGGGGCGGAGTCGGGGGCTCCAGGATGCTACAGAACCTCTGGGTGGATTCCTTTCAGTTCTGCACCAGAAGAAATTCTATTTCTACAGAAAATAAAATTCACGATTGCCTTCCTTGCCCCCTCTCTTCAGAAAGGGATTACTAAATTGTCTTAGCCCTTTGTTGGAGGAATTGAAATGCGGGGGAGAGGATGGTTGGAGGTGCTGTTGTTTAAGGAGGGGGTGAGGAGGGAGGCAGGGTGGATTTGAGAACTCTCTGCCGCTGGTGACGCCGGCAGGGACACTCTTCACAGATGCTGGGCTGCCGCCCTCTGGCAGGCTGGGTCTTCAGGAATTAGCTCTGTTACTTGCATGGTCTCTGATGGAAATTGCTGGGATTCAGGGGCCAAGATCTGAGTCTCTACCACCAGGCCCACATATCCCCTTCCGTGGTACCCCCGGCAGCAAGGCCAAAATATAGCCACTGGTGCTTTTGCAGTGGCATAGTGGGGCCCACATCCCCTTCATTTCGTCTCCTCAAACACCATGGAGGGCAGGACCAGAATGCGTTGGCTCACAATTCCCCACTAAGCGCCACCGCCCAGGAGCACAGCACTGCTTCTGGGGTCTGACTCCAGCCCACTCAAGCTTAGGCTGTAGTGGTCGGCTGGGCACGTACTTAGCGAGGGGCTGCTCCTCTCCTCAGAACCGTACCCGGCAGCCCTCCATCTTCTTTGACGACCCTCAGTCCTGGGCAGTGGTTGGACTGACGTGGGCACAGCTGTGACCCACTACCACCACCGCATGCCCACCAAGGGCCCTGCCCATCACCCGTGGCTTGGGGTGGGGGCTTCGGAGATGATTCCGCTAGCACCACCAGACTGAGGGCACTGGGCGAGGGATGGGCAAGGCGGGCTGCGAGGGTCTCCAGGTTGTGCCTGAGCCCCCAGACCCGGGTCCCTTACCCTATAAGTGGCAGGATGTTGACGTTGTGGCTCTTCTGCCCTGGGGTTGGGAGAGGGGGACAGTGCGGAGCTGAGCCTCACTGAGGCCTGTCCTGCCAGCCGGGAGGGCCAGCTGCTCTGGGGTGGGGTCGGGGCAGGCAGCTACCTGGGACGGTTGAGCAGTTTTTGGAGGCAGAATCAGCGTTTGGGCACAGCCTGCCTGGTGCGGGCAGGGCAGACAGGCCGGTGGAGAGGGCGGGACGAGCCCTGGTCCCTTCTCCACCTCTCTTCTCCCTGCATTGGCTACAGAGGCATCACTGACAGGCTGGGGAGGAGACTGGGCGGTCGGGAGAGCTTCCTTTATAATGAAACCTTCGCAGATGGGATTGTGTGTGTGTGTGGGGGGGGCTATGTGTGTGCACGTCTGCACACGTGTGGGGCGTCTGGATGTGTATGTGCACATGGGTGCATCAGTGTGTGCGTGTGTCCAAGTTGTGTGTACATGTGGGAGTGCCATGTGTGCACATCTGTGTGCGCTTCTGTGTGTGTGTGTGTGCGTGCGTGCGTGTGTGTGCGTGCGCGCCCCTGCGTGCCTGAAAGGTGTGGCCCAGCTCTGAGGGGCTGGCAGGACCGGCCGCTGGGTCCCTCACATAATCCTCTCTGGGCCTGAGGCTGGGGCCCGGGTTGGGGTGGGCGAGTCCTGGGAGCTCCTCGGCCCTGGTTCTGGTCTCGGCAGTGGCAGCAGGCCCGATGGGGGGGGACTGGCCCCACACACGGCCTCATAAGGCGGCAGGGTGTCCACGGAAATGGTGCGGAAGCCACTCTGGCCCTGCGGTCTCTGTGCCTGCTGGTGTTGGCCAGGGCTGCGGCCACTGCCCGCATCCAGGGCGCGGTCCAGCGCAGGGCAGGAGTCGGTCAGCGAGTAGGGGGGTGGGGCGTCTGTGGGGACGTACAGCTGAGTGGCCCCCGGCCCCACACACTCCTCGTAACTGCAAGAGAAGAGGCTCCCTCAGGGCCCTGTGCAAGCCGGCCTCAGTGGTGGGTGGCGGGGTCGCCCCCGAGGGCCGGGGGCCTAGCCGCAGCGACAAGCTGCCCCGGCATGGACCAGGTCAGGCCTTTGTCACACTGACTCCGATGAAACCCCTCTACTCCCTGGGGAGGGGCACCCCAGAACCACCGAGACCTGGATTCTGGCCCTGACTCAGCCCCAGTGTTCCGTGTGAACGTGAGTGAGCGAGCCACCAAATTCAGGGTCTCAAATCGCTCAGAACTGTAGCCGCTGCTGCTGGAACATCTGCAGGCTGGCCACCGAGTGTGGGTGGTGCTGGTGGGAGTAGCCTCGGGCTGCCAGACACTTCTGGGTCTCAACTCACCCCAAAGTGGCCCTTCCAGGGTTAGGAAGGTGTCCCTGGGGCCCATGGTTGCAGGGTGAAAAAGCACCCACCTGCAGGCAAAGTTCATACCTCCCAGTGCCCCTGGGGGCAGAGGGTAAAGGGTGATGGAGAGGATGGGGCTGTTTGTGGGGCCCAGGTGGTCTCCTGGCGGGGAAGTGATAGAGGCCCAGACTCCTCTTTTCATGTACAAACTGGTGGCGATATGCCTGAGGGTGGCTGGCAGGACGGGATAGGACTCAAAGGCTCCCCAGGGAAGAATCCCCCCCATGGGACAGGGCCACCTGCTGGCCACGAGTGCAGTCTGGACACAATGATGCCTATCCCAGTGGATGTGATTTGGGCTCCGGGGGCGCAAACTAAGGGGTTGGGGCCTGGACCTTCCACCTCACCTCTTCACCCAGCCTGAAGGAGCTGAACGTTTCTTCCTTTTTCCTTTTCGAGTGTCTCTCAGGGACATCTGCTGAGTCACGCCCCGCCTTACAGGGACCAGCTTGGTCAGGAGGGTGAGGAGATGTTTTCTGCCTTTATGCCATCTGGGGTGTTGCTGTTTCCCATGGGGGCTGGAGATTCTTGCCCAGAGCCCTGCCCTCTCAGGCCTCCTTACCCCGGTGGAGAATCTGGGTACAGCTCTCGGAGCACCGTGGCATCCACGTCCCCATCAGAGCTGAGGTCCAAGGGTGGAGGCCAGTCCTCGGCAGGGCTGCAGGTGTAGCGTGTCCTGTGGCTCGAGCGGCTATACGTGTGCCTGTCGGACACTGCAGGGAATGGACATTCAGCCTGGGCCTCAGGCTGGTGCCAGGGAGGGTCCTCACATGTCTGCCTGAGGCCACTGAGATTCTGTTCTCTCTGACTCACCATCCTGCCCCTTACCAACCAGGGCTGCTTTCATTCCGTCAGCAACAGCCCCAGAATGTGAGCGCCAGTGCCCTGCTGGGCATGGGGGTCACAGGGAGCAGAGCTGGCCCTGCCCTGGTGGGGCTCCCAGGGTAGTGAGCAGCCTGTCCTGTGGACAGCCTGGTAGTGGGCAGCATGTCACAAGCTTTGATAGATGTTGTACTGGGGCTGTGGGAGCAGAGACGGGCCTGACCCAGCTTGGAGGTCAGGGAAGGCTTCCTGGGGGGAAGGGCTCCCAGAGCTGAATCTTGTCTAGAAATCAGCCAGGGGAAGAGGGGCAGGCCTGGCAGAGGGAACAGAACAGCTTGAGCCAAGAGGGGGAGTTGTGAAAGAAGACTGTAGTGTGAACGGGAAGCTTTGAGCTGTGGAGAAGGGCTGGGGCACAAAAAATGGGGAGGAAGTGTCAGGGAATGAGGACAGCAGCGGTCTCTGGGGTCAGGCCTCCGTCCCTTTAGGTATCCCAGGGAGAAAAGGGGTTTCTCTGATGACTACATCTACTACACTCTCTTCTGGGTTTTTTTGTTTGTTCTTGTTTTTGTTTTTATCACATAGTACATCAAAGGCTCTGAAATGTCCCACAGCTGAGAAACACATTTAACTGTGCTTGTGCAGCATTTGGCCACGGAATCTTATTTTCTGAGACCTAGTAACACTGCTTAGGAAATGCCGATGGAGTACAATCTTCTCATTCTACAGCTGGGGTTCAGAGAGGCTCAGTGTCTTGCTGGAGGCCACACAGCAAATTATTGGTGGGGCCGAGGGTGGCTGGATGTCCCAGCTCCTCTGCCTCCCAGTTTCTGACAGGTCTGGTAGAGGGGTGGGCCGAGAGGGGGTGCGGACAGGGGAACTGCAAAGATAACTGGTTGAGACACGAGGTCTCCTCACCTCCAACGGGCTCCCAGGTGGCTCAGAGGGCAGGGCATAACATCAGGGGCGGGGCTTGTCTGTCTGGGGTGGGACTCATGACCTTTCTTTGAGGTCAGCAGCACTGTTGCAGTTGCCCTTTCCATTCTACAGCCAGAGGCTCAGGGTCGCATTGCTGGTAGAATGTGGAGCTGGAATTCATGCATAGTCTGTAGACCCCAAAGATTGCTCTTTCTACGCCCCAAATCTCTTTTTCTCACGTCGATACAACAATGAATGGAAAAAATCTGGATATGAAACACTATTTGCAGGTGCAGTCCCAGGGTTATCTATGGACCTCGAGAAAGCTCTCGGAAGAAACTATTCCAAACATAGTAACAGCGGCTCTGTCTGGAGGACAGGATCAGAACCCTTATTTTCTTCTTTATATTTTCTGTATTTTAAAGGTTTTCCACAGTGAACACATATTACTTTTCTACTAGGAAAAAGGAACCCAATAACATATGCTGTAAGAAGGAGCTGAAATGAGATTTGTTTCCTTTTAGGGCACCAGCTGAAGGATGAGAATTTTGGGAAGAAATTGGGGAAGAAACTCAGGAGAGAGGAAGACATGAAATAAGTGCGTGAGGACAGAAGTGGAACCGAGGCCACTGGGCTCTGGTGCCAGGATCCCGTCCCTGCCAGCGTTGCTGCGGGGAGGGTCCCACTCGCAGTGCCAGTGGCGGGGGGCGCTATGGCTGTCCAGACCTCGGGAAGGTAAGGCTATTTCCTGGTGGGCAGGTCTGAGAGCTGACCGGGCCGAACCACTCTGCTGTTCACCTCTCTCCCTGGGTTGCTTTTCTTGGGCCCCCCAGAGGCTGAGCGTCTCAGGGAGACTGAGGCTTCCCTGAGGCACTCACCTAGTCCAGACCCCAATCCTGAGATGACCCAGGTCAATCCCAGACATCCAGCTGGGTGGAGGTCCTGAGGAACAGCTGGAAAGAACCCCCTCCCCCCCCCACACCCTGTTTGAACTCCCCAAATTCCTTTCTTATTTCCTTTCCTTTCCTGTCTTCAACAACAGCACAGACCCAAATGGTCCAGGGAGGCCCAAATCTCCCTCTTCCCTTATTTACCCAAGTTAAGATATACTTCGGTTCATTATTCAGCCCAAATCCGAGGTTAACAACTTTGACAGGCCCGGGAGAGGGGGGAGGAGGAATTTGCGTCCATGAGCACCTCTGTGCTCTAGCCCCACGATCTCATTCACCCTCAACAATTTGTGAGAGGGGGAAAGTGGCTACTCCCTTCCCTCAGATGACGAATCGGATATAAAGCCGCTTGCTCTAAAGCCCAGGCAAGTGAAAGGGGACCAGATCTGTCTCCTAAAGCTCAAGGTATTTCCATCTTATGGAAGGAGAATTTCCCTTCCTCCCTCCCTCCCTCCCTCCCTCCCTCCCTTCCTTCCTTCCTTCCTTCCTTCCTTCCTTCCTCCCTCCCTCCCTCCCTCCCTCCCTCCCTCCCTCCCTTCCTCCCTCCCTCCCTCCCTCCCTCCCTCCCTCCCTCCCTCCCTTCCTTCCTTTCTTCCTTCCTTCCTCCCTCCCTCCCTCCCTCCCTCCCTCCCTTCCTTCCTTCCTTCCTTCCTCCCTCCCTCCCTCCCTCCCTCCCTCCCTCCCTCCCTTCCTTCCTTCTTCCTTTCTTCCTTCCTTCCTCCCTCCCTCCCTCCCTCCCTTCCTTCCTTCCTCCCTCCCTCCCTTCCTCCCTTCCTTCCTTCCTTCCTCCCTCCCTTCCTCCCTCCCTCCCTCCCTTCCTCCCTTCCTCCCTTCCTCCCTTCCTCCCTTCCTTCCTCGGTCTTTCTGTCTGTCTCACTCACTCACTCCTTCATTCATTCTCAAACATTCGTTGGCTCCTCTCTGCACCTGACCAGCCTACAGAAGGGCCCTGTGGGCAGACAGAGGAGGACCGACTTTGTCCTGAGGGCAGTGGGGAGCCACTGAGTAGTGTTGAGTGGAGTCACAATTCAGTCCTGTTGGCTGTCTTGTGGAGAATGCCTTGGAGGTGCCAGGGCCGGTGGCTGGCAGGTGAAGTGGCCCTGGAGTAGGTATTCTCGGGGTGGTAGGGAGAGATCATGAAAGTAGTTAACATTTACTGAGCACTTACTCATAAGCCAGGTACTGTTGCTAATTTAGTCCTGACAATAACTTTTGGGGGTGGGTCCCCGTGTACCCATTGTACAGATGACTCACAGAGGTTAAGCAACTTTCCTGAGGTTGTGCAGTAGAAGCGGAAGATTAAGGCTGTTTTGTACCCCCTGGGTCTGAGGTGCCTCTGAGACTTTCAGGGGCCGGTGTCTCGGGGGACGTCTTGGGTGAGGGTGGTGGGTGGTGCTTGGAGCTGTCAGGTGGATGAGATGGGCATGGGTACAGATGGGGTGGGTACAGAGAGAGGACCCAGGGCCCAGGGTTGGGCTCTGAGGGACCTTAATATTCCTCTCCTCAGAGAATAGGCATCCACCGGGAAGTCTGAGAAGGAGCGGCCAGAGCGGTGGGAGGGAGCCCGGGAGGGGCTGAGTCACTGGAGCGGGGGGAGGGCATCTGAAGGACAGAGGGTCCCCAGGGCCAGTAGGGTGGTGTTTGTCGGTGCTCTGCTGCTTTCAGGTCCCCTCTTCCCTGGCTTCTTTCCAAGGTTCCTTGCAGCCCCTGTGCACCCCCTGAAGGCTAGAAGGTGGTGTAGGGGCATCAGCACCTCCAGGCTCCCTGCTGAGGCCCCAAGGAGGTGCCAAAGCCAGAGCTGAGAACAGAAGTGGGCAGAGAGGCGGGAGCCCCACAGAGGGGTCTCCACGGTAACAGGGCTGCAGGGCTGCTGTGAGTCATCGGACCGGGGGCTGGGTAAGGAAAGGCTTGACCCCAGACTTGGCCTGGCTGTGGCCTGCTGTCACCCCACCTGCTCTGATGTCAGGGACAGGGCCTTGCTCATGTGGCACAGGCCCTGTGTCTCCACCACAGACTCAGGATGGACTGGCCTGCCCCTAGGTCCATCTCTCTCCTCAAGGCCAAGGTTGACCTCTCAACCTTAATGTAGGGAACCCCTGTGGGCATCTCTCCTAGGCTCTAAGTATGAGGCGCAGGCTCAGGGGCACTCAGGCCATTCAACAAGTCCCTCCAGCTTCCCAGTCTTTAAAATGGGCTAACACAGCTCTTGCTGTGAGGATGAAATGAAGTGGTTCCTTCCCTTGCCTGCGGAGTACTTCTTCTGGGCCAGGTCCTGTTCTGGGCTGTGAGCTCGACTCTCGGAGAGCTACATGCAGCTCCTGCTTTCACCGATGCAACACAGCCATCCTGTGTCGGGGTACTGATGGCAGTGTGGGTACGATGCTAAGGAAGTACAGGGAATGGGGGTCAACCCTGCCTGGGGGGGTGGTTGAGGAGGGGCCAGAGAAACTTGCAAAAGGAGGTGGTATTTGAGCCAGGTCTGGCAGGACAAGTAGGGTTTTGTCAGGTGGGGAAGTATGGGGAATGGCATTCTGGGCACGGGGAAGAGCATATGCAAAGGTGCAGAGGCAGAAAGCAGCATGGAAGAGGTGCCTGGGGAGGGGCAGGAGTGGAGAGCACGGGTCCAGTTATGTGAGGTGGGCGTGCTGGCTGTCCTGCGGTGGGGGGAGGTCGAGGGCAGTACCTGGGCTCCTGGTTGGGGGTGGGCCTGCTCTGAGCAGGAGCCCTGTACTCTCCGGGGGTCAGGCTGGTGATACAAGGGTAGGAACAGGCAGGCCTGGTCTCACAGTGGCCAGGGCTGGGGAGGGAGCACCACACCCTCCCTTTGACCTTCAGCCTCACGCTTGGCAGGCAACTGGGCTTCTTATGCCCCTGAGACATGGTGAGTGCCTCTGAGCTCTTCCTGATTACTTATGACCTCGAGGATGCCTCCTCTGACCGCCCTGCGCCACCCATGGCAGAGCCATCACCTCCCTGATGCCTCCTGGGCTATAGGGGCCCCAGGGCCCGGGTGGGCGGCAGCTCACCGTAGCCGTGCTCGTACTCTCGGTGGCGGCGGCGGCGGCGGCGATGGTGGTGGTGGTGGTGGCGGCGATGGCGGTGGCGGTGCCGCTGGAGCCGGGCTTGCCTGTCCCTGCGGATGCTGCCCACGATGATGGTGATGCAGGAGAGGATGATGACCACGCCTATGACTGCGCTTGCCACCAGCACAGGAGACACGAGCAGATGGCTGTGCTCTGAGCTCTCTGAGAACGTTGGGTAGAAGTAGCTGGTGCGGTTGTATCGAGCTACTGCGGACAGAGAGAGGACGCTGAGCCGGGGCACGGACCCTGCCCCACACCTTCCTCCTCCCTCCCTGCTGCCCTGTGAGTTATTCATCCCTAAATAAATGGAGGAGATTCAGGCGCTGCTCCCCTCCTCCCCGCAGGAGCCTCTGCTAGTGAGGGCTGACCTCCTCTCGCCTCTCCTCTGAAGCCTCTGGCCTAGGAGCTCAACAAACTCACAGAAAGGAAAAAGGAAGCTCAGAGAGGGCAGTGGACTTGCTCAAGGTCACACAGCAAATTAGCGGCAGAGCTGAGGCTTGAACCCACTGAACCTGACTCAGTGCTAGACAAGGAGTCTATTCCACCAAGACATGAGGTTGGAAGGTCAGCATGACTTTACCAAAGACTTGGGAAGGCATGGGGGATACACAGGGGTCAGAGTATGAGGACCAGATGGGCTGGCCTCCAACACTGGCCTCCTGCCTCAGGGGCGAAACCTGCCGAGGGGACTCCAGGGAAATCGGGCAGGCCTGGGGTTAAGAGCACTAACTGACCCAGACATGACAGTGGGTTGGATCAGATCAGGGAAGGCTTCCCAGAGGAGGTGAAGCTAGGAGGTATTCCAGGCAGGGGAAGAACAAGGGTAAAGGTGCAGAGAGGTGGGAAGGGGCTTCTAGGAAGGGGTGTGGTATGGTGGGTCCCTGAGAACCCTACTAAAGGGAGCTTCTGGGGCCCACGATGGCTTTGTCCTCCCATAAGATAAGATGATGGAGCCCTGGGGGCTGGGGTCCCAGGGAAGGGTTGGAATCAGCCAGGACCATCCATGGGCACTCGCTGCCTCGCTCAGGGAGAGCCAGCACCACATTAGGGAGCGTCCGTGACTGCCCCTTAATTCCCTCCCACTCAGCTGGGCAGGGATGTGGTTTTCCCCTTTTATAGATGTGTGGACTGACGCTCGGCTCCAGCCCACGGTCACTCAGTCACTCTGTGGTTGAGCCAAGTGAGAACTCAGGCCCAAGCTTCAAAGTCCCGAGCTCACTCTCCACTGTTCCCTGCCCCAGGCGTGAGCCCTTCCTGAGTGTGCAGGTCCCATCTCTGGACAGCCGTACGGAGCCAGCTTCAGATACTCAGCGAGCCACAGGGCAAGCTTTCCTGGGCCCTGTTCTGAAAGCGGTCCCCCTGTCTGTCCTCCCAGAGCCTGTGTCCCAGTCCCTGTTCTGCACTTGTCGCATATGATTATGCACGGTTTCCAGGACTTGTGTTTGATCGCTTTCTGTGTCCTCAAGCTCAGCACTGGGCCTGGGCTCACCAAAGGTGCCCAAGCCACGTACTGAGTGAGTGGCTGCAGCCTTGAGACCAGATGGGGAAGTGGCAGGGAGGCCCTGAGCTGCCTCAGGGGAATGAGGTCTCTGTCTTGAGTGGTAATCAAGCGGAGTGTGGATGGTTACCTCCCTGGGTAGTTGTAGGAGGGCTTTGTTCCCAGGTGAGGGCAGGGACTTATGCAAATCAGAAGGTAGAAACTCAACTGTGGCCTCCTGTACCTTCCCATCCCTTCCCAGCACCATCTCCAGAAGCCTCTCCCACACTCAGCCCATGTCAGGGACAGGTAGGTGAAGCATGAACTTGGGGCCTTTGCCTGAGCTATGAACACGCCCGCCAGCAGTTCCGGCCCATGCTGGTGGCTCCTGCAGCCTACTGACCTTCATTAGGAGGGGCTGGCCTCGAGGCCCTACTGCCTGGGCCAGAATGTCATCCTAGCCTGAGAGCCAAGCCTTTGCTCGCTGAAGTTCATTGGAAGCTGCTCCCCTCCAGGTGCCTTCCCTGGGGAGAGGGAGCTGCCCTTGGGCTTTGGCTGAGTGTGCATGCTTCCTGACCCTCTAACGTGAAAATGCCAGGGTAAGCAGATTTCTGGGATTCTTTGAGGGCCAAACACAGACCACTGTTTTGAGAGCCCCCACTATGTGTAGGTTCTGTGCTGAGAGCTCACTTCATCCCTGAAGCTATGTTCTCCCCATTTTATAGGTGAGAATACTGAGGCTCAAAGGTATTAAGTAACCCACCACAATCATATATAGCCAGTATATGGCTAACTCAGAGTCATTCTCTTCCTGTTTGGCCCAGGAGGCAGCCGCAGCATCCTTTTCAACATAGTACTTCACACAGTGATTACCCTGGTCAGGAGACAAGCTTTTGGCCACCACTCATCTAGTCCGCCGTGCTTTCACTCCTGAGCCAATGACCGGGCTTTGGCTTGGACTAGAGCTGAGCCAGTGGTTATTCTGCTACCGTATTCTCTCTGATAAAGTACAAGCCAGCTGGCCATCCAACCAATGTCACCCTCTTCCTCTCACCTTTGAAGCCAATGGCAGGGCTTGGGAATGTCAGAGACAGCAGCCCTCCTTGGGGACGGTAGGAGTGTATGGGGTCCACACTGCTCTCAACTGTCCTGTTCAATCTGTTCCAGCTGTTGCGATGGTTTGGGATGTACTGGTCACCCCCACGGTCCAAGGCAGATGTGCTACCAGAAAGCTGGCCATGGCAAGGCTGGAGGTGCCCAGAATGAGAACCTAGGGTTGGATTTGTGTGTGCATGCCTGCCCTGCTCAGCACGCAGAAACTGCTGCGGAGGTGCCAGTCCCATGGGGTCACCCTGAAGACGCCTCTCCCTCTCCCTGCCTCAGCAGCAAATGAGAACCTCGCTCTCGTGGCAGTGCCAGGCTCATCACCAGCCAGGTGTGGAGATGGCAACACCCATGCCTGCAGATGGAGCCAGTTGGCGCAGGCGTCCGCCTGCATGGCCAGGGGGAAGTTAATCTTCCAGTCCCTGCGACCGGCGGAGGTAGATGCTGCTTTAAATTATGAGGGAAACTTCCAATTTCCAAATTCAGGGTCCACTTCATCAACAAGATAAAAATGACTGCAGAGAAACAACATGATGCTAGCCCCCTTTCCCACCGCTCTGCCTCGCTCTCCCCCTGCACCAGCTGTGGAAAGGACAGAGGGTAAGGCAAGCTTTGCCCCTATCCTAGACTTTCTTCCCAAGCAGCTTCTACAAAGGTGCTGATGATCAAGAGGAAATTGTACCTCAAGATACTAGGTCATCCCTGAGATGCGGCCCTCCCTCCACATACAGCATGAGTAGCTATCATCTCCTGGACACCTACTGTGTGTCATTCACCATGCTTGGTACTTTTCATGCTCTGTGTTATTTAATTCTTGTGATGGTCCATGATGGGATCTCCAGTTAACAGGTGGAGAAACTGGGCTTCAGCCAGGTTATTTGTCCAATGTCACTCAGCCCACAGAGGGACCCGGGTCAGTGGGCAGCCAAAGCCCCATGCTGTTAGCCAAGATGCTACCCTGTGGCTACCAGGCACTGTGCACTGGCGCTCATGTTTCTGGGATCTTGCTAAAGTAAAATTTTTCTCTCCCTAAAACGGTGCTTTGCTTTTTCTGGGCCACCTTAACATGTAGTCAAAGTAGGCCATGACCTACGTCTTATTCAGGGTGAAGGTATATCATCAGCTGAAAGAACATTGCTGAGTATTGAAGGGCTGGCAGGGCCCCGCCATGAAGGTCAAATCAAGAGACTGTCTTTTATCTCAAGGGTAGAGAGGAGACACGAAGGGGCGCGGTCACAGTGTTTTAAGAGCGCCCTCTGGCTGCAGAACTGGACACAGGGTGGGGGGGGCACCAGCGAGTAGGCTGCTGTGAGGATCCATGTGAGCGTGGAGCGTGGAGGGTGGAGCGTGGAGGGTGGAGCAGGGAGCGTGGAGGGTGGAGCGAGGAGCGTGGAGGGTGGAGCGTGGAGCGGGGAGCGTGGAGCGAGGAGGGTGGAGCGAGGAGGGTGGAGCAGGGAGCATGGAGGGTGGAGCAGGGAGCGTGGAGGGTGGAGCGTGGAACGTGGAGGGTGGAGCGTGGAGGGTGGAGCAGGGAGCGTGGAGGGTGGAGCGAGGAGCGTGGCGCGTGGAGGGTGGAGCGAGGAACGTGGAGTGAGGAGCGTGGAGGGTGGAACGAGGAGCATGGAGGGTGGAGCGTGGAGGGTGGAGCAGGGAGCGTGGAGGGTGGAGCGAGGAACGTGGAGGGTGGAGCAGGGAGCGTGGAGGGTGGAGCGTGGCGCGTGGAGGGTGGAGCGAGGAACGTGGAGGGTGGAGGGTGGAGTGAGGAGGTAGAGGGTGGAGCGTGGAGGGTGGAGCGAGGAGCGTGGAGGCTGGAGCGTGGAGGGTGGAGCGAGGAGCGTGGAGGGTGGCGCGTGGAGGGTGGAGCGAGGAGCGTGGGGCGTGGAGGGTGGAGCGTGGAGGGTGGAGTGAGGAGGTGGAGGGTGGAGCGAGGAGCGTGGAGGGTAGAGCGAGGAGCGTGGAGGCTGGAGCGTGGAGGGTGGAGCGTGGAGGGTGGGGTGAGGAGCGTGGAGGGTGGAGCGTGGAGGGTGGAGCAGGGAGCGTGGAGGGTGGAGTAGGAAGCGTGGAGGGTGGAACGTGGAGGGTGGAGCGTGGAACGTGGAGGGTGGAGCAGGGAGCGTGGAGGGTGGAGCGAGGAACGTGGAGGGTGGAGTGAGGAGCGTGGAGGGTGGAGCGAGGAGCGTGGAGGGTGGAGCGAGGAGGGTGGAGCGCGGAGGGTGGAGCAGGGAGCGTGGAGGGTGGAGCGAGGAACGTGGAGGGTGGAGTGGGGAGCGTGGAGCGTGGAGGGTGGAGCGAGGAACGTGGAGGGTGGAGCGTGGAGGGTGGAGTGAGGAGCGTGGAGGGTGGAGCGAGGAGCGTGGAGGGTGGAGCGAGGAGCGTGGAGGCTGGAGCGTGGAGGGTGGAGCGAGGAGGGTGGAGCGTGGAGGGTGGAGCGAGGGGCGTGGAGGGTGGAGCGTGGAGGGTGGAGCGTGGAGGGTGGGGTGAGGAGCGTGGAGGGTGGAGCAGGGAGCGTGGAGGGTGGAGTAGGAAGCGTGGAGGGTGGAACGTGGAGGGTGGAGCGTGGAACGTGGAGGGTGGAGCAGGGAGCGTGGAGGGTGGAGCGAGGAACGTGGAGGGTGGAGTGAGGAGCGTGGAGGGTGGAGCGAGGAGCGTGGAGGGTGGAGCGAGGAGGGTGGAGCGCGGAGGGTGGAGCAGGGAGCGTGGAGGGTGGAGCGAGGAACGTGGAGGGTGGAGCGTGGAGGGTGGAGCGAGGAACGTGGAGGGTGGAGCGTGGAGGGTGGAGCGAGGAACGTGGAGGGTGGAGCGTGGAGGGTGGAGTGAGGAGCGTGGAGGGTGGAGCGAGGAGCGTGGAGGGTGGAGCGTGGAGGGTGGAGCGAGGAGCGTGGAGGCTGGAGCGTGGAGGGTGGAGCGAGGAGCGTGGAGGCTGGAGCGTGGAGGGTGGAGCGAGGAGCGTGGAGGGTGGAGCGGGGAGGGTGGAGCAGGGAGCGTGGCCCATGGAGGGTGGAGTGAGGAGCGTGGAGGGTGGAGCAGGGAGAGTGGAGGGTGGAACGTGGAGCGTGGAGGGTGGCGTAGGGAGCGTGGAGGGTGGCGCAGGGAGCGTGGGGGGTGGAGCGAGGAGGGTGGAGCGTGGAGGGTGGAACGTGGAGCGTGGAGGGTGGAGCGAGGAGGGTGGAGCGTGGAGGGTGGAGGGTGGGGCGTGGAACGTGGAGGGTGGGGCGTGGAACGTGGAGGGTGGAGCGAGGAACGTGGAGGGTGGAGCGTGGAGGGTGGAGCGAGGAGCGTGGAGGATGGAGCGAGGAGCGTGGGGCGTGGAGGGTGGAGCGTGGAGGGTGGGGCGAGGAGCGTGGAGGGTGGAGCAGGGAGCGTGAAGGGTGGAGCGTGGAGGGTGGAGCAGGGAGCGTGGAGGGTGGAGTAGGAAGCGTGGAGGGTGGAACGTGGAGGGTGGAGCAGGGAGCGTGGAAGGTGGAACGTGGAGGGTGGAGCGAAGGGCGTGGAGGGTGGAGTGTGGAGGGTGGAGCAGGGAGCGTGGAGGGTGGAGCAGGGAGCGTGGAGGACGGAGCAGGGAGCGTGGAGGGTGGAGCAGGGAGCGTGGAGGGTGGAGCGGGGAGGGTGGAGCGGGGAGCGTGGAGGGTGGAGCGAGGAGCGTGGGGCGTGGAGGGTGGAGCGTGGAGGCTGGAGCAGGGAGCGTGGAGGGTGGAGTAGGAAGCGTGGAGGGCGGAACGTGGAGGGTGGAGCAGGGAGCGTGGAGGGTGGAGCAGGGAGCGTGGAGGGTGGAGCGTGGAGGGTGGAGCAGGGAGCGTGGAGGGTGGAGCGTGGAGGGTGGAGCGGGGAGCGTGGCGCATGGAGGGTGGAGCAGGGAGAGTGGAGGGTGGAACGTGGAGCGTGGAGGGTGGAGCAGGGAGCGTGGGGGGTGGAGCGAGGAGCGTGGAGCGTGGAGGGTGGAGCGAGGAGCGTGGAGCGTGGAGGGGGGAGCGAGGAGCGTGGAGGGTGGGGAGAGGGACGTGGAGGGTGGAGCAGGGAGCGTGGAGGGTGGAGCAGGGAGCGTGGGGGGGGTGGAGCGAGGAGCGTGGAGCGTGGAGGGTGGAGCGTGGAGGGTGGAGGGTGGAGCAGGGAGCGTGGAGCGTGGGGGGTGGAGCGAGGAGGGTGGAGGGCGGAGCGTGGAGCGTGGAGCGTGAGGGAAGCCCGCAAGCCCGCACTTGGAGCGTGGAGTCGGGCTCAGCTGAACGCCTTTGATGGCAGCTGCTCCTGAGGAGAGTTCCTCCACCTTGCCAAGCTGACGTCCTTTGAGCAGGCCTCAGCGACAACCCTGGTGCTATCCCCACTCTGTAGATGGGGTCCCAAGGTCCCCTTCGGGGCTGTGCCAGGCAGAAGCCAGTTCTCGCGCCTCCAGACCTCTGCTCCAGGCTGGGACTGGGAACCACAGGTGGGTCAGAGGCCCTGCATGACCGCGGCCTGGGTGTGGGGCCGGGTCTGGCGCTTGCCCCCTCTGTGTGCGGAACCGTCGTCACCCGCATTTGTAGGACACTGAGTCTTGGTGAGCTGAAGTTTGCTCACCTAGTTTTGTGGCAGAGCTGGGATTTGAACCCAGGTGTGTCTGATAATCCACGCACTGGGGCCCAGAGCAGGGGAAGAGAGTTGGGTGCGGTGGAGGTGGAGGCAGGAGAACGGGGCTCCGTTCCTGGTTCTATCACTCACTCGCTGTAGAGTGGGTTTGTCCTCTGCCCACTCTGGACCTGGTCGCTCTCCGCCTGAAAGACGCTTAAAGACGCTTATTCTTGAGCCGTTTTAACTGCAGGGTGGGTGAAGGGGTCTGAAAAGGTGGGGAGGAGGTGGGAGCCAGGTGAACACAATGGGCGAGGCAATGAGATCCAGGCTTGCGTCGGGGGATGGGGTCAGGGCTGGCTGCAGGCTGGGAAACGTGGGGAACGTGCAGGGCAGGGAAGCTGAAGCAGACCATCACTACTGACTGCTTGCTGAGTGTAGTGTGTGGGCAGCTGTGCAGTCACTCTGTGTGGGTTCAGGCAAGTGCTCTTTGCAGGCTGAAGCCACCTGGGAGCGCTGACAAAGAAAGGGCACCGATAGTGGAGGTGCTGAGCCAGCATCTTTAGGCCTCCAGAGCTGCCCACACTTTCGGAGACGCTGGCTAGAGGGAGAAGGGGGGGCCAAGGACTGAGATCTGACTGATGGTTCCTGTCACCAAAAATTCTGAAGACATTTGTCATAGGTCCACTTGCCTGGCAAGTCTGGCCTCAGTAGTTCATCTCTTTCTCCACTGCTGAAACCACTAGGGTGAGGCCTTGAGGTCATTGGAGGGAATCTGGGGAACAGGATTCAGGCACCGTCTTCCCTCTGCTCACCAATGGCTGGTCTCAGCCTCCCGGCAGGGATTGGGACAGGGGACGTGGCAGGGCAGGCTCACTTGCTTGGGCACTTCTGAGTCCCTTCCCCTTCTGTTTTGGGCAGCCTCTTAGCCCACTTGGTGATATCACCTCGTTACCAGGAGACTGTAATGGAGAGAGAGTACTGGGAACAGGTCAGGGACATATCCACACAGAGGGGCTGGGTCTCGAAGGATGAACCAGCAGAGCAAGATCAGGGGAGGGAGGAAGGGGCCTGAGCGGGAGTACAGAGGGTAAGGTCCCAACAGAGCTCAGGAAAGGAGGAGGTGCTCCTGGGGTGAGGCTGTGGGATGTCCCCTGAACATTGGGATATGGGGATGAGGAGGAGGCTGCTTGGGGTTCAGTATTCTTCTTACAATGGGACGTAGCTCTAGAAGAGGTCAGCTAATGGTATGTCAAGGCCCTGACACGTTTTACTTGGCCATTTGTGGCATTACAGGTGGGGCAGGTTATAGTGAAAACGAGGATTGGAATGTGAAGTCATCCACCTATTAATCAGTCCTCCATAAATTCACTCACCCTCCTAAAGTATTTATCTACCTAGGCATCTATTCAGGATCCACTCGATCAGCCATGCATCCATCCATATATTCAGTCATCCGTCCATCTACCCACCCATCCATCCACTCACCAATACTCACTAAGTGCTTATTCTGTGCCTGGACACATGCTAGGCACTAGGAACATGTATATGAATCCACTAAAATGAACCTCTCAAACCGTGGAAAGCAAGAGTTCCCACACAGGTGCCCCAGTGCTGAGAGGGAAAGTCTTGGTACACCATGGAGTTCTCTGCTCTCACGTCATGCATAGTAGCTCTGCTTCCCTCTGTTTTACACATCAGAGTTAATAGGAGAGTGCTCCATTGCCAAGTGGAAGATTTTCAGCCACTGCATTAAAATATAACTGGAAAAATATAAGTGACCACCCACAGGCCTTTCATGATTCTATAAATATAAGATGAAAGTGATTTATTCCACTATTGAGATAGATTCTGCCACTTAAATAAACTCACCAAAATTGATTATAGCAATTCAATGTCAAACAGTGTCAACTGAGTATCATACGTCTTGTGATGATATAGGAAAACTGATTTGGGAACCTAGGCCTCATGTTCAATGAGGGGACCTAAGACAGCCTTTCTTCAAATAATTGATAAGTAAGAAGCCCCACAGTATTCCTTTTTAGTTCGAAAAGTGCAAGTCTTAGCAGCAGCTGACAGGAAATGTGTGATATTTACCCGGGCTGTCTTTTGATGATGACTCATATTACTAGTGCGTTTGCTACTTCTGATTACCTATGTTTCAGTACTAGTGTCACTTTAGTGCTTGAATCCTATAAAGATTTTTGCAGTGGAAGTATAGTTCTTGGTTACCTACTACACTTAGAAACAGGTCCTCATTCTGTTTTTATAATATGTTTTTTGCATTCTACTCTAAATCAAAGCCAGTGTTGAACAAAGAGATGATGCTGTGCGCGTTTCTCTCTTGTGTGTGTTTCATCAGCTCGCCTTCCCCATGGCTCTTGTAATAAGGCAGTGGTGTATAGCTGGGCCTTTCATTCTTGTGCATTTAAAAATAAATGTCACTGCAGGAGAAATGCTGGCTGTGCTAGGATTGAGCAGAAATTGATTTTGAAATGATAGTAAACGGTTGTTAAACCAGACACTGAACTTCACGCGCTATGGTGGTTACATTACTTAGTTCAGTGTTTTTAATGCTAAATGTAATTCCTATTTTAAAAGAATTTAAGGAACAACCCACAGGTTTCTGAATATACAAACTGAGAAATAACATACTCTCTGGGAATCTGATAGTCATGTTGTTTTAGATAACTGGATTTTACACTTGGTAGATACGCCAGTGCACTAATGTCACTCAGGTGTAATTGATCATCCTGTTCGCTCGCAAGGATGAGGAGAGCCACTGTGCCCCAGTGCTATGATTCTTATTGTTTAGACAGTGTTGGTGACATACTGTGCATGTGTAGTAGCCACGTGTACTATAACAGTACTTAAGCTATTGGGATCACTGTCAGTATTTTAGTGTTGGAGGTACTTTTTTATCTTGAAAAAAATGAGAGATTTTTAAAAAAGTTTAAATTGTTTCACGAGCAGTCCTTTAAGTTTCATTTAACCTAAAACCTGAAATTTCAGTAATAGACAAAAACCCTTTAACAAGGCTGCCGTCCAACTTAAAAGGTGCCCACCTTGGCTTTCACATTTGTAGAAATGTATTCTTTGAAGTGCAGCAATAGAATCCTCTGCTCCTAAGGAGTACAAGAGGGTGTCCCCTAACTGTGTGCTCCGTATCGTTTTATTTTCTGTAAATTTTGAAGTTAAATATGTATAAAGCAAATTATATACAAGAATAGATAGTCTATATATAAAAGTTTAAGAACATCTGTGCATCCAAAGACATGATTATAAGAGTCAAAAACCAGTCCACAAAGAGGGAGAAGATTTTTGCAATAATATATCCAACACAGGACTGGTGGTCAGAATATATAAAGAACTCCTAGAAATCAGTAATAAAAAGACCCAATGAAAAAGTGGGCAAAAGGCTTAAACAATCACTTCACAAAAGAAGATATCCAAGGTGTTAAATACACTGTACTTAATCACCAGAGAAATTCAAATGAAACCACAAGGTAATATCTCTACTGTCTAGCCGAATTGCTAAAGTGAAAAAATCCAGACAACGCCAAGCATTGGTGAGGATGTAGGGCAACTAGAGCTCTCATGTATTGATGTTAGGAGTGTGGATTGGTACAGCCACTCTGGAAAACTGTTTAGCTCTATCTATTATCTAAATTCCACTCCTGGGCGGAATGAATTCTCCAACAGAAAAGCATCAGTATGTTCACCAAAAGTCACATGCTAGAACAGTGCTGTCCAGTATGGTAGCCACTAGCCGCGTAGCTACTTAAATTAATGAAAATTAAATTAAAATTCAGTTCCTCAAAATTGAAGGTGATTCAAAGAAATAGAAAGCTATCCCATGCTCCTAGATTGGAAGAATTAGTGTTATTAAAATGTCATACTATCCAAAGAAATCTATAGATTTAATGCAATCCCTATCAAAATACCCAGGACATTTTTCACAGAGCTAGAACAAATAATCGTAAAACTTATGCGGAGCCATAAAAGACCCCAAATTGCCACAGCAGTCCTGAGAAAAAAGAACAAAACTGGCAGATACACACACTACTATATCTAAGATAGATAACCAACAAGGACGTACTGTATAGCACAGGGAACTCTATTCAGTGCTCTGTGGTGACCTATATGAGAAAAGAATCTAAAAAAGAATGAATATATGTATAGATATATAATTGAATCACTTTGCTGTACACCTGAAACTAACACAACATTGTAAATCAACTACACTCCAATAAAATTAAATACAAACAAACAAAAAACCACCAAAAAACAAAGCTGGAGGTATAACCCTGCCAAATTCCAGACTATACTACAAAGTTACAGTAATAAAAAACAGCATGGTATTGGCACAAAAACAGACACATAGATCAATGGAACAGAAAAGAGAACCTGGAAATAAACCCACACACCTGTGGTTAATCAATCTATGACGAAAGGGGCAAGAATACACAATGGAGAAGAGACAGCGTCTTTAACAAGTGGTGCTGGGAAAACTGGACAGCCACATATAAAACAATGAGATTAGAACATTCCCTCACACTATATACTACAAAAATGAACTTTAAAAGGGTTTAAAGACCTAAATGTAAGACATGAAACCATAAAACTCTAGGAGAGAACATAGGCAGGACACTCTTTGACATAATTTGGAGCAATATTTCCTTGGATCAGTTTCCTAAGGCAAAAGACATAAAAACAAATTAAACAAATGGGACCTAATTAAACTTAAAAGCTTTTGTACAGCGAAAGAAACCATCAACAAATGAAAAGACAACCTACAGGATGGGAGAAAATATTGGAAAATGATGATACCAACAAGGGATTAATGTCCAAAATATACTAACAGCTCATACTGCTCAATATTAAAAAAAAATCCAGTCAAAAAATGGGCAGAAGACTTGAATAGACGTTTTTTCCAAAGAAGACATAGAAATGGCTAACAGGCACAAGAAAAGATGCCCAACATCACTAATTATTACAGAAATGCAAATCAAAACCACAATGAGGTATCACCTCACACCTGTCAGAATGGCTGTCATCAAAAGGACCACAAATAACAAATGTTGGAGAGGATGTGGAGAAAAGGGAACCCATGTACACTGTTGCTGGGAATGTAAGTTGGTGCAGTCACTATGGAAAACAGTATGATGTTCCTTCAAAAACTGAAAATAGAACTACCATATAATCCAGCAATTCCACTCCTGAGTATATATCTGGAAAAAATGAAAACACTAATTCAAAAAGATTTATGCACCCCAGTGATCATAGCAGCACTATTTATAATAGCCAAGACATGGAAGCAACCCAAGGTGCCCATCAACAGACAATTGGATTAAGAAGATGTGGTATATATATACAATGGAATATTACTCTGCCATAAAAAGAATGAAATACTGCCATTTGTAACAATGTGGATGGACCTAGAGAATATTATGCTTAGCGAAATAAGTAAGACAGAGAAAGACAAATACTATATGATATCACTTATATGTATAATCTAAAAAATAAATGAATGTATATGCAAAATAGACTCACAGATATAGAAAACAAATGTGGTTATCAAAGGGGAGAAGGAAGGGGAGAGGGACAAATTAGGGATATGGGATTAACAGATACAAACTACTATACATAAAATAGATGAGCAACAAGGATATACTGTATGACACAAGGAATTATACTTATCTGGTAATAACCTATAATGCAAAAATACTGAATCACTATGCTGTACACCTGAAACTAATACAATATTGTAAATCAAGTATACTTAAACTAAAAAAATTCAGTTCCTCATTTGCACTAGCTACATTTCAAGGGCTCAATAGCTGCACATGGGTCATGGCTATCATATTGGGCAGTGAAGATACAGAACATTTTCATTGTTGCAGAAAGCTCTGTTGGACAGCACTCTACTAGAATGTTCACTATTCATTCATAGCCCCAAACTGAAGACTACTCAGGTGTCCATTAAAGTAGAATGGATAAGTTATTTGTGGTATATTGACACAATGAAATACTATACGGTGATGAGAATAAGTGATCTACAATTATATACAATACTGTGGTTGAATCTCACAGTGGAATGTTGATCAAAAGAAGCCAGAAACAAAAGAGAACATCCTGTATGATTCCAAATGTATAAAGGTCAAAAACAGGCAAAACTAATTTATGGCGACAGAAGTCAAGACAGTAGTTGACCTGGGCATGGGGTAGTGACTGGAAGAGCACACGGTAGATGTTCTGGGATGCAGCTTATGATGTGTTTCTTGATCTGAGTGTGCTTAGTTTGTGAAGATTCATTGAGTTGTACACTAACGATTTGTGCCCCTTCCTGCATGTATGTTTTATACAGTGGTGCGCTGGCAAACCAGCTTTCCAGGAAAAAAAAAAAGAAAAGAAAGAAAAATCCCTGATTTGTAGTGTTGGTTGCCAATTTCCATGGTGTAAATACTCCCATCATGATGGATTTCAGGCTGGCTACCAATGATTAAACGGGTCATGAATCTCCTGAATATTTAAGTATTCACTCTTGTGAGCTGGTATCTCTACTAAACAAACAAAAAACCAACCCCAGAGAATCCCCAGAAAAGGAATTCCTCAGTTCAGTTCTCACTCCTAACTTTCACAGGTCCTCCTGGAGTCTTGGGGACCAGAGGGGAAGGACTGAGTAGGCAGGAGGGAAAGGGTTTGCTAGTCTGACTGTCCACTGCCTCCATGTTAGACTGAGGGGGGACTATGTTCTAACAACCTTTGTCCTTTTAAAGACTGGCTTGGTAAGCCAGTCCTGGTATTACCATGCCCTCAGTATGATTGGCTTAGGGGTGGACATGTGACTAAATTCTGGCCAATAAGACATGGGGGTGGTGTGCTGGGGAACTTCTGGGAAAAGTTGTGTCACTGCTTGGGTTGATGGGGCCATCTTTTTTTTTTTAATATTTATTTATTTGGCTGTGCTGGGTCTTAGTTGCGGCAGACAGGATCTTTGTTGCTGCATGCGGGATCTTTAGTTGTGGTATGTGAACTCTTAGTTGCTGCATGTAGGATCTAGTTCCCTGACCAGGGATTGAACCCAGATTCCCTGCATTGGGAGCGTGGAGTTTTAGCCACTGGACCACCAGGGAAGTCCCTGACGGGGATCATCTTGCAATGCAGAAAATGTTGGTGTAAGAAGATGGAAAGAACCTGGGTCCTTAATGATGTCCATCCTTGACCACTGAAATTGAGAACCCTAACGCTGTTCCGTCTCAGGACTTCCCTCCCTGTGCGGAAACAATAAATGTCTTTATTGTTAAAAAAACAAAAAGACGTGGCTTTTGTCACAGTTTCGCTTTCAAAAGAGGGCTGCTCTTTTTCTGCATCTTCACTGAGAACAGGGGAGCAGGCTCCATGTGGAAGGAGCACTTTATGTGGAGTCAGGCTGGGAGCATCAAAGTTTCAGCCACAAACACGCTGGGTGACCTGGTCCAGTCCCCAATCTGCATCTCAGTTTCTCCACCTCTGGTGTGGGGCAGTTGGGGCAGAGTCCCAGGGTAAGTCCTAAAGGTCAGCAAAGGACCTCTTACATCCAATCTACAAGGTAGAGAGAACACATTTTCTTGCATTGTCCCGTTGTGTGCCTGTGATGGGATCCGGTGAACGGCTGGCATCTGGCTGGCCCCTGATTAGAGCCTGTCAGATGAAGGTGGCCAAGCATGCCATGCTGTGTTTCAACACTAGCCTGGGGCTGGCTGGGAAGGGAGAGGGAACACGTGATCTCCCCTTGGAACGGGCTTGGGAGGACCCTGCAGAGAAGACCGAGTGAGTTCTGCAGCTCTCGTTGTGGAATGCAAGAGCCAGAGGTGAAAGATAGAACAAACTCTTACTGAGCATCTATGTGCTCACCAAACTCTCAGTCATCCTGGAAACTGGGTCTCATAATCCCATTTCATAGCTGAATAAACAGAGGCTTGGATGATTTAAATACATTTGCTCCAATGGTTTTTTGAACCTGCGTCTTTCAGCTCTTGCTGTTTTTACTGTATTAGACTACATCCCCAGCCTTAGCCACATTCCTAGGGGAGAGAAACATCATCCAGTGGCTGAAGGCCCTGGCGGATGGGCAGAGGAAAGCTCTGGAATGACTCTCTCGAGCAAGGCCTGGAGGTCACCTATGGACACGTAGGTTGGGTGGGGTCAGGTGGGAAGAGGGAGCAGCCCTTAAAAGCTGATGGTTTGGGGCTAATGGAGGATACGGTTCTTAAATGCAGAGAGAAGCAAATAGAAGGAACTCTAGGAGGTGAAAATGTATCAAGCTCTCAGAGGGAGTAGCGTGGCCAGTGCCCTGGGCTTGGGCCTGGAAGCCCTGCTTTTGAAACCTGTCTCCTCCGTCGGTAGCCCCTGGGTCCATGGGGCATGTGACTTCTCTCTTGGGGCCTCTCTCTCCTGTCTGGGAAGTGTGCAGGCCTGCACACTTCTGTGGTGACATCACAGAGGAAGACCAGCCTTTCCTAATCACCCTGGGCACAGTTCCAGGTGCAGGATGGGTAGCCAATCTAGGGTAGCCCTTGGCAGAGAAATGGCAGTGTCCTTACACATCGCTGTTTGCAGGTCAGTCCTCGCCAGTGTACTTGACTTTGGGGTGCCGTGGGTGACAACTCTGGGGGTCATGCTTTCCTTGGCAAGATTTCTAGATACAGAAACCAACCCAAGACTCAGTCTCTAGATCCTTCCCTTTTCCACGCTCCCAGGGTTGTGGCAGAATAGGCCGGAGGGGGACAAGAGGGGGGCAAAGAGGCCAGTTAGTCCAGTTAGGACAGTGGTACAGGTGATGACGATGATGTCTTTGGTCCTGGGGCTTAGAGGTGGAAGTGGCAAGACGGGGTCAGATTTGAAAGTGAAACTGTTAGGATTTTCAGATTAATTGGTTTGGGGGTAGATGAGAAGGAGAGCAGTAAAAACTGAGAAAGTTTGGGGCTTGAGCACATGGAAGGACTGAGCTGCCATTTCCTGAGATGGGGAAGATGACGGGCAGCTTGGGTGGGGTCTTTGAGTCAAGATGTAAGGTTTTGACATGTTCTATCTGAGATAAGCTGTAGACACCCGAGTGGACATCCGAGTGGAGATATGGGGTGGACAGTTGTATATCTGAGTCTGGAGTTCAGGGAGAGTCTGGAGCTGGAGATGTAAATTTGGGGACCGTCAGTGTATGGAAGCTGCTCAGTACCATGAGGTGGATGAGGTCACCCAGGGAGCCCACTGCCAGGGGACGGGGAAGTGCAGAAACTCTGCCAGCAAGGAGTGCTCTGCAAAAGCTGGGGATACTGCTACTGTTACTAGTACTACATGAAGCACTCAAGCTGAGGTTGATGCCCTCTTGCCAAGGACTCTAATATAAAATGATCGTGCATTTAAAACTGAGCTTAGCTATCAGATGCTGAGCTCAACCAGAGAACTCTGAGGAGGGGCAGCCAGGATGTTTATGGGGTTGCAGAATGGACTCTCCATTCGAGGGGTGGAGGTGAAGGAGCAGACTTGACTCTACCCTTTCTGTCCAGCTGCAGATTATCCAAAATTGAGCCCTGGAAAGACTCACCGGGGGTGTATCCCTGACCCCCACCATTTTCCAGCTGTGTCACCTAGACTAGCTTCTTCACGTCCTTGAGCTTCAGTTTCCTCAGGCCTGAAATGGCCACACTGACCCCTCCTGTGCAGAGTCGCTTCTAGGAAGCAAGAAGGCCACATAAAGAAATGATCGTAAGGCCTTGTAAGCCCTTTATCTGTGGTACCTCATTTGATCCTCAGAGCAGCCCTCTTGAGGTGGACAGTCCTTTCAACTTCCAGTTTACAGATGAGGAAACTGAGGCTCAGAGAGACATGGCCAGCCGAAGTCACTCCTTCTATTCCCTTGCCCGTTCCAAAATCAGACCTCAGCAAGGAATGGACAAAGGTTTCATCTCACAGGCTAATGATTATTGGGTAGTGCCTGCCTGTGTTCAGAGGGAGTCTGAGGTTGCATTCAGGCTTAGTGGGAAAGAGCACTGCAGTTGATTAGCAATGTCTGCTCTGGGCAGAGAAGTGGTAAATTGCAGAGTGTGCCCCATCATTTGCCCTCCTAGCTTTCAAGTCCTTCCTTCTGTTGACAGCGAAGTCTCTGCAGAGGCAACAGTTACAATGAGCAGAGCAGAAAACAGGAGTGTCCGGTCCAAACCCCGGATTCATCTCCAAAGTCCCCATCTCTCCTCATTTCCCGCATTCTGTTACCAAAGACTTGGGTCATATTAAGCTGTGTAGAGAGAGAGTGGTCAAAAGACAAGATTTTCAAGTTTCTTGAGCATCTCTTGGTGCCTGGCACCGAGCTAGATGCTCCTTGTGGTACACCACATCTGGGCATCAAACCGAAAGGCTATTATGACTATTTCCATTTTACAGATGAGCAAATTGAGGTTTCTAGACATTAAGTAGCTTGCTCCGGATCACACAGCTGTTAGTGTCAGTGCCATGTTGCACTCGAACTCAGGCACTGTCTATCACATCACACCAACGCTGAGGGAGAGTCAAGCCCATCCAGAGACTTTTGCAGGCTGCGATTCCTTCCAGCCCTGTGGGCAGCCTGTGAGCTTAGCAGAGACAAGCCCCACCTGATTTCTCTGTGGCTCTCTTTCCTGCTTGGCTACAGGCTCAGTCTCCCCTGCGGCCCCGAAGCCCCTCCTCCCCCAGATCCGTCCGTTGAGGCCACCTCCACCTCACAGGGAGCTCTGTGGAGCTGCCATGTGCTGGTGGCGGAGAAGAGGTTGTGAAGCATCTGTTCTTGGAGCCTGGGTCCTGGGGGAATCCTGGGCTGCCCTGCCCAGCTGGGGCCAGGTGGAGGAGGCTCCCACGCCTCCAGCCTCTCTGAGGAGCCAGGCTGGTCCTCCTCACTCAGTGCTTAGGGCTGGAAATGGCTCACAGGCCTGCACTTGCAGGGAGACGACCAGACTTCCCTCCTGCAGCCTTGTGGCCAGAACCCTCAGGGCTTCCCCTCCCCTGTTCTTGCTGCCTCTCCCTGCCCTAGTCTTTTCATCTGCTTGACTGGGCAGAGGGGCATGGAGGTCTGCTGGGGCTGTCTCTGCGAGGGGCCGAGATGAGCTGAGATGCTCGGAAGGTAAGATGGGGCCGGGGATGTGGTAGGACCTGGGAGAAGTGGGCCCAGCCTGGTCTGCTTCATGGCTGCCCAGCTCCTGAGAGGCCAGTGGATGGTCCCACTTCACCCAGTGTCTGAATCTGTGGGTACTGGGCAGACGCCTGCCCATCGCCCTACTCCTCCCTGCCCTGGATCCACGTTCCCTACTGACTCTCCCTGACCTCCTGAACTCTCACTCCTAGGAGGTGGGTCTTGCTTGGGAAACTCTAGGGCTTGTTTTTCCTTCTGGGGACTTTCCCTTTTGCCCTTCTCAGCCGGCAGGGTGTAGGGGGTGTGGAAACCTAAACAGGAACAAGCTGTGATTCCTATCCTAAGTTTTCCAGGTTTTAATGGTCTTTGGCACCTTTGCATGTACTGAGCAAGATGATTTTGTGAGCTAAGAAGGTTCAAGGATTCCCTGGTAGGTGTCTAAATTCACAGAGCGGGAAAGGAGGTGCTAAAAGAAGAGGGTGTGTGTTCACGGCAGGGCCCTCTTTGGACTTCCGGCTTCATCCCTCATTGCTCCGGGTCAGGTGTATGTGGATGTCTGGGGCCCTTGTGCATCCCTTCCAGAACCTGCGTGAAGGCCTCTGGTCTGCGAGCCCAGGAGGCCGCCCATAAGACATCTGCTTCACCTCGATTTGCTCACTTGTCTGGTTGTTCCATAAACATCTACTGAGGCAGCAACTTCCAGGTGGGGTCTGAGGAGGGGCCCGGATGGTGGGGGGAGTCAGAAGGGAGATCTGTTGACCCAGTTTGGAAACCCCGGGGTCTCCTTGGGCAGTTGGCAATGATGGGTGTGTTGGAGGAGAATTGACGGTCACTCCCAGATTTCTGGCCTGAAGAACTGAGTGGTGGTGATGGTGGTGGTGATGGTGGTATCCTAAACCAAGACAGCAAAATCAAGCAAGCCAGCGTGGAGGGGGAGACAAGGAGTTCAGTCTGGGACAGGCTGTATTTGAGCAGTGGAGACGGGGGCTGCCCAGGGGAGCCAGGCAGCAGAAGGCAGAAGGAATCAGAAGCTCAGGCAGAACTGGGCTGGGAGAGAGCCAGGAAGCTGCCGGCCTAGACGCTGCAGTTGAGAGCAGAGTGAGGATGAAATGGTCTGAAGTGTTTGGGGCGAGAAGGCCAGCAGGATTGGAGTCTTGGGGGACCCAGCATCCCAGGTCAGGTGCGGGAAGAATCCACCCACCTCCAGCACCAAAGGAGACCAGGAATGGATGGTCAGAGCCCAGGGAGCCAGAGGGGCTGGAGGAGGACCTGAGGGCTCAGAGTCAGGAACTCCTCAGTGGAGGAGTTACCTAGAAGACTGATGTGACCAACAGCGTCAGATGCAGCTGAGAACTGGAAACTCTGGGATGGACTTAGTGACACAGATGCTGATGTGGTGTTGGTGTGGGGTTGGAGGAGCCAGATTGAAGCAGACTAAGGGTGCTGAAAGGGGTGCTGTGAGCACTTCTTAAACAAGTGCAGAGAAAAGGTAAAGAGTCTGATTGGACAACATGAGGAGAAGAATCCGGCAGAGAAGGGGAGAGATGATGGAGGAAGGGGTGGGCCTGGACAACCCTATGGGACCCAACTTGCCGTTGCCTGGGACACCCTTCTCCAATTGAAATCTGAATAGACCCCAACCTGTAGATGTTAGCAGAGCGGCTCTGGCTGAAGCAGTGGGTGGTGGGGCTCCTGGGTTCTGCCTGCCTGGGCTCTCCTCACCCTCCAAGGAGCCTCACAGTTGCCCTGAGCTCCTGGAACCCACTGGCCTCAGTCCCCTTCATTTTAGAGATGAGGACGGGCTGGCCAAAGCCACAGAGAGAATCTGGTGGCAGAGTCAGGAGCTTCAGCTTCTCCCCCTCCAGCACCTCATCCACAGTGTCTGACTGTGCATTTATTTATTCAACAAACATTGAGTGCCTACTGCATGCTAGGCGCTGGGCCTGTCGGTGTGCGGCAGGGCGGTGAGGGGGGAGGGGAATCAGAGACGCGCAGGAACTGCTTCTGACCAGCCCAGCATACCCATGACCGTACCCTGGAGTCCTCAGGAGCTGGATGCACAAAGCCCTGTCCTGGGCTGTCGGCCCCTATTAGTGCAGATGGGCGGGGCTCCGAAGGGCCTGGCTTGAGCCCAGAAGGTTCTGGAAAGCCCTCCACACTCAGCAGCCCCAGCCTTCTCCACTGCCGGCTGCTCCCAGGAGTGAGGGCACAGCCACCCTGACCCTCTGTGGGGCAGGTGTCCCTGGGCTCCGACCTGCTCCCCCTGTGGCTTTGCCACCTGATTATGCCACAGCAGCAGCCATGGTGACGACAGTAACAATAATTCACTGAGCTTGTCCTACCTATCAGAAAGCTTATCACTCTTGACCTGTGCCCTCCTCGGTACCCACGGCAGCCAGCAGCCAGGCTGGGCTCCCCCGCCCCCTGAACACCACTCTGCACAGTGAACCCATTGCCACCTTGTCCTCCCCGGCCCACCTGGGGATGATCGCTCCCAGACGGGGGGCCAGCTCTCCCCACCCCGGCTACAGCAGCCCTTTGATGTTCAAACAATTGACAGTTGGGATTTCGACTATATGCAAGAGAGGCCCCCAACCCCACGATTTGGGACACGTAACCAATGGCGCAAATTTGAACAGACACTGGTGAGCGGGCCGAAGGGAGATGACAAGTAGAGGGGGGCTAAGGTGGGGCCCTGAACTCACACAGACTCACAGTCCCGCCTCACCACGGAGAAGGGATGGGGAGGTTACGCACGTCCTCCCAAACTGCAGCAAATGATGGTGGCTTGAGGGGGTTCAGGGGACATCATGGGAGGAAGCAGGTGGCTGCCAGGGGGAGAGGCGAAGGTGACTCTGGGGTAAGGGTGGCAGCATGAGTCGGTGAAGGCAGGGCTGATGACGACTAGGGGAGTGAGCCCTAGGGGCTGCGACCTTGAGCCCCGGGGTACACCTGGTTGTGTCCGTCGTCTAGACGCGTGGGCATCAGGGAGCCATGAGAAGAATGTTATGGGCAAAATCATCTATGGCTTCATTAGATGGAAATGAATTAGTAAATGAGGGGCTGTATGGCGGGGCTACTCCAGGAAGGGTTTTCTAGGACACTGAACTCCAAGGAGTGTGTTCTGTGGAGCACCCATCCCGTGAGACATTCCTTGTGGTCAACTAGATTTGGGAAGATCACTGGGCTTTCTCTTTCCTGTGGAGCCTCACAACACAGCACCATATTAAAGGCTCTGAAAAGTCCAGCAAAATCTACTTGACGTCTCACTCAGCGTTTCCCACACTCACTTGACCATGGAATTAAAAAAATAGTAACCCCATTAATATCCCTTGGAGGACCCCTGACGCACACTTTGGGAAGTGCTCATGCAGAGGGATTCGCAAAGTGAGATGTCTCTTGCAGATGTCAGGAGTCTTCTGTGTTGCCCTCCCCCCATCCGTCATATCACATCACACCCTGATCAGACCCCTGGAGCTCTCTGGCCAAACATCCTAGAGACAATTTCTGCAGTCCTGTCTCTGCCCTCACCTGGCCCTGGTCCATGGGAAGATGTGGGGAGGAGACTTACAGGGGCAGGGGCGTTTGAAGGACATGTAATCCTTGGAGCAGAACAGCGGAGCCAGCCTGCCCACGTGCACAGCTGTGATTTCTCGCAGGGAAGGACCCTCCGCTCACCTGCAGAGACACAAACAGGCAGGTGATGGGGGCGTCCATACAGCACCTACTGACCCTGCAGGGCGCTCCTGTACCCTCGGCTGTCAACCTCTGGGGAGAGGATGGTGACTTTGAGAGCATGGGCCTAGTCTGAGTGGGGGCCTGGAGGGCTCTGGGCTGCAGAATATGGGGGTTCTGGGCAGGGGTGGCACAAATGTGTGCTAGGTTCTCAGTCGTCAGTGGAAGGGGGGAATCTCTCTCCTGGGTGGACCCTTGAGAATCTTGTAACTGTCAGGGCTGGAAAGACCCTTAAAGATCAGTTCAATGTCCTCATTTCACAGAAGGGGAAACTGAGAACTGGAGAGGGTGAGGGACTAGTTTAAGGTCCCATAGCTGGCTTTGGAAGGGAATTCATAGATGCCTAGCTCAGACCTTATTATCATCATCATCATCATCATCATCATCATCATCATCATCATCATCACAAGAGTTTTAAGAGAAACATGCTCTGCTCTTTTCATTCTCATTTTATAAATAAGGCAGTTGAGGCTCAGAGAGGTTATGAAGCTTTCCAGGGTCACACAGCTTCTAATTACAGGCTGGGACTAGAACCCAGGTCTGTTTGACTCCAAAGCCCACACTGTCAGCCAGCACACTCCCTTAAAGGGCACCTAATATATTAAATTACCAATTCAGAAATAAGAACCTAGAGAATGAAACTGTTCCCCAATTCCCCCTGTACCCCCAAGTAACACCCAGGTGTCCTGATGTCTGGGCAGCAAAGGACTGCCAGGTCACTCTAACACCCATTTGCAATGGAGGAGACATTTTCAGAAAGTAATGCATCTTCCCATGCTGCTGGAGATCTGAGTTGATTCAGTCTCTCCTGGTATGTCCCCAGGTGACAGGAGGCTATGGGAATATTAGGGAGTTACAGTTCTTATTTCTAGGCAGTGCGGTCACTTCACGTGCAGAAACCAAACTGCACCTTTGGATGGATGTGGAGCCGAGCAGGTACTTGCAGGGGAAGCTGTCAGTCATAAGCCAATGGGAGAAGAGCCTGGCCCCTCTAGGTCCCAGGGGACATTCGGCGTCCCTGATCCTGGGGATGGTATCATTGTGGACAGAACTTTTCTGTAAGAGGCGGGTCCAGAGGTCCCACCCTTTTCTCCTCCAGGGATCCCTTTTATCACATATTTTTTTTCTCCAAATGGGTCCTCTGTTTTGACGGGGCCAATTGGCCAAACTACACTAATAACTGATTATTCTATTTAACAAACAAATCAAACACCTATCTTTGGAGAGCCTGAGCTCAGAAGTGCGATTCCTGAGTGCTGATATCAACTCTGCCACTTCCTGGCAGTGTGACTTTGGACAACGCACTTCAGCTCTCTGAGGTGCAGCGTCTTCCTGGGGAAAGCAGGGTAAGGACACTTAACCTGCCGTGAGGACGGGGGTTGTGTACGGAAAGCCCATGGCAGGAGCGTGTGGCTGCAAAACGTTCTGCTGCCTGAGGGGGGTGGGAGGGAGGGGGCCATGACTGCTGCTGACCTGGGAATCCCTCTTCAGGTGGCTTCTTGCAGCTCAGCCTGTCCTGGTGTGAACCCCAGGCTGGCCTGACACCCACTCCCAGTCCCCATAGAAACCCAGTCAAGAGTTCAGATGGGGGAAGTGAAGGTAGGATGTGATCTCCCCAGGCCTGGTAGAACCGGCGTGGCAGGCTGCTTGGGGAACTGTGATTTCACACCAGAAAACTCACAGAGCATCTCAGGGCCTGGGATCTGTGCTTTCTAAAAATACATGTGTGTACGTGTGTCTGTGTTCATTTCTGCGGGTGTGCTGGTGTGCCCTGTGGCCGCGTGTGAGTCTGGAGGAGGATGTAAGTGGGCTGACAGGTCATCTCTTGTGCTTCTTCCAGAGAGGTCTTTCTTAAAGGCAAAATGGATTATGTCACTTGATGAAAAGTCTTCCACAGCCTCCCGTGCCCTGAGGAAAATGTGCTGGCTTCCGCGCCAGCCTCCACAGTTCCAGGGCTGTTTCCCTCTAGTGAGGTGGCATAGTGTGGGCGCTTAGTAAATGCACGCTGAATGTACACTTACTGTAAGGCTATCCTGGTGGCACCTGATGCCATGGAGGGTGCTGACCAGCTCCGACACTTCAAGCAGCTGTCCCCAAGGTCCTGCTTCTCCTAGAGGCCCCCTGTACCCCCTCTTTCCTCCCACTGGGCCTTGTGGCACTGAGATGAAGGCTGGGGTTTTGTAGGGTGTGGGGAGGTGAGAGATGACCTCCCAGGGAAGGGGGCACCAAAAACCCTTGCGTTACGTATCGTTTTCCATGGTCAGTTTGGGTGTTTGGTGGACAGCGTGTTAGGTTCCCAGGTGGCCAGGAGGCTGGCAAGGGGCCGGCAGGTTTGGCCATGGGTCAGGTAGACATTTCCGTATGTGGAGATGTTCTGGGCACGCCGGCTTTCAGGGTGGCTCACGTTCACCAAACACCTGCGTGTGCCAGTTAAGATCACCGAAATTACTGCAACAGGTGCCCCGAAGTGGGTAACAGTTTCATTTTGCAAATGAGAAAACTCATAGGCTCCGTGACATAATAACCCACCCGAAGTCACCCAGAGAGAAGAGGTGGAGGAAGAGCAATGCAGGGACGGAATCTGTCACCCCTCCCCCCCGTGCCCCTTGGTTACTGCAGGGCCACCCCACAGAGATCTGACACCAGGTCACGTCTCCCCCCCACGCCCGCCTCACTCAGCACCCAGCATCTGAGGCGAGGCGTGTCCCTGCCTGTGACTCATCTCCGACTGGATTGTCTGGCTGGAAACTGGAGGGCGGGCCGGCGGGCTGCGGTATTCCAGGTTCTGAAGTGGCTGAATGGTGGGCGGCGAGTCCACGTCACTCCCACTTTGCTTCACGTCCCTGCTCCCGGAATACCTCCTTTCTGTAGCCACTGCGACACTGATCTCGATCAATGAGCCTGTGGTTAGTGGACTGGCGCCGTATCCCTGGCGGAGGCGGCCAGGTAACAGCGGGGACAGGACGGTCAGCGCATGCGCGGCAGAGGCACCCGGACTGGAGGGTTGAGCTTCACCGGAGTCCACGGCAGACGGGGCAGGGCCAAGCAGGGGCTGGCCTCCGGGATGGGCCACGTCTATGCAGCGCCTGCTCAGCCCACTGGATCTCAAAACAAATCCCCATTTTACAGTTGGCACAGAAAGGAGTCTCAGAAATGAGGGAGGCGGGTCTTTAGTCTGGGACCCAGCTGATGGTTTCCTTAATGGAGAAAAACATCCCTTGGCAAGTGCGGGTAGATGTCATTACAGGCATACCTCGGAGATATTGCGGTTTGGTGGTCGCGAGGCTCCAGACCACCGCAATACAGCGAGTCCCACGATTTTTTTGGTGTCCCGGTGCATATCAAAGTTAGGTTCACCCTATACTGTAGTCTGTTAGGTCTGCAGTAGATATTTTTTCAAAAAAACAATGTACATACCTTAATTTAAAAATACTTTATTGGGACTTCCCTGCCGGCCCAGTTAAGACTCCCTGTTCCCAATGCAGGGGGCTCGGGGTTCGAACCCTGGTCTGGGAACTAAGATCCCCCATGACGCATGGCGTGGCCAAAAAAAAAAAGAAAAAAAAACTTTATTGCTAAAAAACGCTAACCATCATCTGAGCCTTCAGTGAGTGGTAATCTTTTTGTGACAGTAACATCAAAAATCACTGGTCACCAAAAAAAAAAAAAAAAAAAAAAATAAGGGCTTCCCTGGTGGCGCAGTGGTTGAGAGTCCGCCTGCCGATGCTAGGGGAAGCGGCGGGTTCGTGCCCCGGTCCGGGAAGGTCCCACATGCCGCAGAGCGGCTGGGCCCGTGAGCCATGGCTGCTGAGCCTGTGCGTCCGGAGCCTGTGCTCCACAACGGGAGAGGCCACAACAGTGAGAGGCCTGTGTACAGCAAAAAAAAAAAAAAAAAAAAACTGGTCACAGATCACCACAGCAAATACAACAGCAATGAAAAAGTTTGAAATGTTGTGAGAATCACCAAAATGTGACATAAGGGACATGAAGTGGGCAAATACAGTTGGAAAAATGGCATGGATAAGACTTGCTTGACGCAAGGTTGCTCCAAAACTTCAGTTAGTAAAAACAAGCAATATTTATGAAGAGCAATAAAACGAGGTATGCCTGTAAACGTTTGTCATGTGATTAAATGAAGAAGCAAATGAAAAAGAGTGAGAGGACGGTGGCAGAGAGGCTGGCAGAGGACACGGAGGTTTGCAAACAAGTAACTTGGTCCTGATGTTAGAAAAGGGATCCAAGTGTGTGACAGCCTCTGCAGCAAGGAGGCCTTCTGTCCCCGTGCAACATCTGGCCACATGTGTGCTACACTGGGTTGGTCAGGAAATGCGTGGAGGTTACTGGGTCTTCAGGTTGCCTTGATTTACCTGGAGTAGTCCTCTACTGGGTCAGCTGCCTTCCCTGCTGCCACCAAGGCCCAACTTCTAAGACTTGACATACTGACTAACTACATAAACCGGTCCATCTGCAAATCAGCAAATAGGTCCTGACCAAGGGTGTAGAGAAGCCTGATTCAGGGCCCAGAAAACACCAAAGAGGGCATAGAAAAGTATTATTACAGTGGTGAAACATGGGATGCGACCCCAGTGTCCAATAAGAGAGGAGAGGCTGAGAAAAGTTTAGCATACGCTTATGATGGAATATTGTATACCCATGGGATCATGTTTTTAAAGAAATTTTAATAACAGAAAAGACTTTCAGTATACTGTTAAGAGGGGGGAAAAACCCCACCAGGTAAGCAGGTTCTAGAACTCTGCCTACAATATGATCCTTATTTTGTAAGGGGGGAAAAAAAAAACTAGAGAAAATATTCACACATAGAAAAAGATTAAAAGGAAATAGACTAAAATACCCACAGTCACGAACTCTCTGGGCAGTGGTGGGATGGACGAGGCTTTTTATGTTCTTTTATTTTTTAAGAATGATTTTCCAAATTTTCTTCAATGAACATGTATTACTTTTATAATCTGAAAAATCATTAAAATGAAGATTTGAAAACACCTTTTATGCTAACAAAATAAAGAATAACTGAATAAATCAGTGACAGTTAACTCATTGGAAGTTTTAAGCGCTAATGTAGTTGCCTTTGAACGTGCCATTTTTTTATTGCCAAAATTTAAAAAAGTTAACTTGTATTTGAACTTACTGATAAGGAGCTTTATTAACATGTTAGGAAAATAATCTCCACTGGTTTTAACCTTCATCACATTTTCCCTGGCGCTTGAGCAGGTCCTATTTGCCAGATTTTTGAGAGAACAGTTTCTGCCGTGAACCTTAAGGTTTATCTTCAGGCAAACTAGACACCTGGCAATAATAATAACAATAATAGACCTTATGTTTGTAAAACACTTTATACTTTGCAAAGCATACGAAGTGCTGGTTATTGTTCTAGTCCCTGGGGATATGAGAGTGAGCAAAATGGTTAAAAGTCCCTGCCTTTGGGGAGTTTACATTATATTGATGAGGGCAGACAATAAACAAATCAGTAAGATATATAAATGTTGGGGGTGATAAGCGCTATGGAGAAAAATGGAGAGAAGAGAGATAGGGAATAAATGCGGGGGGAGCTGCTCTTTTAAATCAGTTTGATACTGTTTGAATAGAAAAGAAATGAAGATGTCTCTAAAAATTCTATAGCCCATGGGCAATTAACACATAAAGATACAATGATTGAAGATCTCCATTGAGGAAGCATTCCATTAACTAATTACATATCATCTAAGATGCAATGTGCTAATTATCAATTTTACAAACTCATAAAATTATGATGAGTCATAGTGATGTTTTAAGTTTTCTATACTTAGCAAAGTTAGTCCTTAACCTTTCTAAGCCTCAGTGTTCTCATCTATAAAATAGGGGCAATTATAGTACTTAGATCAGAGGGCTGTCCTCAGACTCCAGAGAGAAAATACTTATGCTTGGGAAAGAGCATGCATTCAGCGCATGTTCACAATGCAGACATAGCAAGGCCATCGCGAGGGGTCCATTCGTCCCTGCCACATGTTTCCTGTATATTGTTTCTCCAGTCCTCGCAACTATACTGGGAGATGTAGACGATTTGTTCCCCTTTTCAAGAGGAAATTGAGGCTCTGAAGGGTAAATCTCCTGCCCAGAATCACAAGCCATAAACCCAGGCAGTCCAGCTCCAAGAAGCCGTGCTCTCAGCCACAACTGCACTTTGTGCCAGGGGGACTCAGAAGCCCTCCTGGCTTCAGTTTCTCTCTTGAGGAGGCTGAGAGCTGGCTGCCACCTTCTCGTCCCTTACCCTGTGCTGTGAGCACTTCCAGGGCAAAGGCTTCAGGTAACAGGCATCTGAGTGTGTCTAACTGATTATTCCCCAAGACTGAAGGAGGTGCCCGTATCCCCATCACGTTGCTGCCTGGCTGTACTCCACTCTGTGAACCAGGTGACACAAACCTCCTAAATTAGTTTCTGATTAACTCCTTTGGGAAGAAGAGGTGAGGATTATGGAAGATGCTGGGATGTGACTCCCTGGTGGGTGAATGGGGGAGGGGTGGGAGTAGGCTACAGAGGAAGAAGACGACGACGTGGGGGGGGGGGTTTGTGTAGAAACAGCCCCCAGGAGGCAGCCCATTCTGCCTGTCTCACTAGGTCCCCACCAGGCAGCATGTGGACAGACCCCCCACATCCCCCCGTTCTCACAGCTGGGGCACAGGTGAGCAGGACTAACGCGGGTGTCCACAAGCTGGACACTTGTTTTCTTCCCAACGATGCTCCTGGTTACCTACACCCTCCATGCCACCCCAAGGATTCCAGCATCCTCTCCCAGGCCTTGGGCCTCATTGGTTCTGCTCTGGGTCTGAAGCCCCAGCTGCACAGACTGGGCAGATCTCTTCCTGGGGCCCTTCCAGCTCTGAACTTCTAACCTCTCAGTCAGCCACGGGCTTCATTTCCTCTCCAAGGGTTATCATTTCTGGTGCCTCGTGGCTCAGTCGCCTGGATGAACACACCACGGTCAGCGCAGGTTCAGGGTTGGGACCCCTCCGACTTCCCGCTGTCTCCTTGCCCTGGTGGCTGCTCCCCCTGCGGCTCTTCACTGCCTGTCTGAACTGTCACCACTGGAACACCCAAGCCACCTGACTGTCTACTGTCTGATTGCTCCGCAGGGAAAGCAGTCCTCCCCAGGCCCCGGTCCCCGGAGCGGAGGGAGGTGTGAATTCCCTCGCACAGAGTGTGAGCAGCGGACAGCAGTCAAGGGCAGAAGAAAGAGCTGATCAGATACGGTCATTCCCAACCTGGATGGAGATGAAAGGTAGGGAGGCGAGCACCGCTGGGAAGCAGATCGCCCGGGGAGGAGGGAACAGCTGAGAAAGGGCAGGCCCTAAAGAGAGGGATTTGCACCGCAGTTAGATGTCAACAAGCCCTTGGGGGATTCAAAGGCCTCCTTGGAGGGGGGCTTGGGGGGTTGGGAGGGGGTCGTGTCGCCGCCACCTCAGGGCAACTCGCTCTGCCTCAGCACCCACTGGTGCTGCGTGCTTCACAGAACGACACCTGTGGTCAACCTGAATTGAGTGAGGGCTGAGTGCCAAGCACCATGCTAGGCCCCCTACAAGCATCGCCTCACCTCCCAACCCATCTTCCCCATGTTTCAGATGGGGAAACTGAGGCTCAGAGAGGTTAAGTATCTTGCCTAACATCACACGGCTACGAAGTCTTCCAAGCCCACCCTCTGGTTCCAAAGCCCTTAAACACTCTGTTCACCACAGAATCCTACCTACTTGTCAGCAGAGGCAATTGAGGCACAGGGAGGTGAAGCCACTTGTTCCGGTAGAGCAGTCAGGATGTTTGAGGAGAGTCAGGGGGGGCTTGCGCAAGGCAGGTGCCCATGGACTGTGTGAATCAAGACCAAGGACCAAGCTCCTGGAGCCCCCGCCGCTCACATCTGTCACTGGTGCCCTCCCCTTCCCAGCCTGGGCCTGGCCATCTCCGCTGGCACGGCGCGTGGGATCAGGAGGGCAGCCCTGGGTCCTCCGCGCGCCAGCCTCAGGACCGCCGGGCCGATGGGGAGAGGGGGAGGGTCGTGCGAGTCTGCCGTGGGTCTGGTGGGCACTACCCAACTTCCGAGAGCGATTAGGGAGAGGCGGCTGTACCGCTTGGCGCTGCGCAGCCAGCCAGAGCAGCCGCCTCGGACTCAGCCTCGAGTCCCGCTTACCGCGCCAGGGAAAGTCGGCCCCGGAGCTGGAGAAGGTGCGGCGGGGACACCACCTCTCCCACCGATGGTGCTGAGACAGGCCAGCGTGGTAGGCATCGAAGCGGGGGCATGGCCCTGGTGGCCCGCCCGCCGGAGGGTCAAACTTCCCGGCTCGAGGGGCGGGGGTGGGTTCTAGCTTCAAACTCCACAAAGCCCAGAGCCCCTTTCCTCTCCTACCCCCACGAAAAGTGCGTTCTAGTTTACCCTTCTTGGGTGGGTTGTTCAGGGGTCCGCGAAACCGAGGGCGCGGGGTCGTGAAGACTGTCTTATGCTCCCTCCGTGGGGTGGATGTTTGTTTGGGACTCAAGTCGGGCAAGAACCGGGAGACCTCTCCGTCCCTGCGGCCCGATGGCATGCTCAGGGGCAGCCACGGCCCGCGCGAGTCCCGGTGGCCCGCCCGGGGGCGCGGGGGTCGGGGCCGGGGTCCGCGGAAGAGCGGGGTTCCTGTTCGGAGCGCGCTGCGGATCCGCCGCGGACCGCGCTGAGCGACCCCGGGTGTGTGCTTGCGCCGGGGCCGCAGCAGAGCGCGGGGGAAGGGGCCGGGACCCCCTCCCCGCCCCTCCCCAGCGCCGCCCCCGGCCCCACGCCCCTTACTCGGCTTGGCTGCCTCGCTCCGCTCCGTGCGCCGCACTGCCGGCTCCAGCTTCGGCTCCAGCTCAGGTTCCCGCTCTGGCTCCGCTCCCGCTCCGGTTCCCGCTTGGATGCCGCTGCGTTCGGGCTCGGGCTCCGGCGTCGCGGGGGGCGCGCCGCTCCGCCTCGGCCTGCTCGGCGCGCAGGGGCGTGGCGGGGCGGGGCCCTGCCGAGCCCACCTGGGGCTCGAGATCCCCGGCCGAGGCGGTGGCGGCGGCTTCCCGGCTTCCCGGCTTCCCGGCTTCCCGGCTTCCCGGCTTCCCGGCTTCCCGGCTTCCCGGCCCTGCCTCAGCCCCGCCCGGCCGCCCGCCGGCCCAGCACCGCCGCCCACGCCACGGCCGCCCGCTCCCGCCGCCCTGCGCCGCGGCTCCGGGGCCTCAGCAGCGCTGGGCCGCCGCCCGGGTCATTCCTGAGCTGGGGGGACGCGGCGGAGGGGGAGGGCCGAGCCGCGCCCCTCTGCGCACTGCCAGCCCGACACCCACACAGCGGCAGGCGGGGCGGCGCGGCGAGGAGGCCGAGAGATGCAGGGAGGCCGGCGTGCCAGCCAGACGTGTGAGGACAGACGGACAGGCGTGTGTAGAGAGTGACATACAGATAGGCGGGAGCAGAGGCGCAGACTCAGACATGTGCAGAGAAGGGCAGACAAACGATACGTGCAGGGCAGGACAGCCAGACAGGTTGTTCAGAGGCAAGCCTGGGCATCCGGGTAGGGGACCCCTGTCACGGCCACTGGGAGGGGCAGACGAGCCTGGCAGAGCCTCCTGCTCCCAGTTGCCGCGCGGTGAGTTCTAGGGTGTTCAGGGATGTCAGCTAGGCCCGGCTGAAGCCTTCCTCTCCTGAGGGACCAGCTTGCCTACTTCCTTTACTCCTGGCCTGATCCTATGCCCTTTGTATCCCCCTATCCCCAAACCTTGGGCATAGAGCTTGACCCTGGCAGATGCATGCCTGCCTCAAGGGGTGCCTGGCTCAGGGAGGGGCTCCTGGCTTATGGACCTGCCCTGTCCGCACTCTACTTTGGGGCCTTGGACAAGCCCAGCCCCATCCGCCAGACCTCCCTTTCTTTATTACACTAGAGCTCCGGTTTATTGCGCTCTTGCTAGTCCTGGTCCTTTCCAGTTATTTGTGGAATCATTTATTTAATCCCCCGTACTTAACTGGGAGTCCCAGGAGGGAGACCCTTGGGGGCCTGCACAGAGCATGCACTCTAAATTTGATGAATGAATTGATGAAATACTTTGTTGATAGTTCTCCTAACCCCCATTTTGTCGATGGCAGCTAATAAGTGGTTGTCAGAAATAAAACATGAGGATAAGGAGCTGCACATACTGACGATAAAACTTGGGGAAGGGGAGGAGCCATAGGGATGGCGTGGAAGAGAAGCCAGGCAGACAGTGGCACTGCAGGGAGGGTGGGAGCAGAGCAGGCTCTGGTGGAGAAAACAAACCTCACTCCAGCCTACCTCTGACAGTCACCATGTCTTGGGCTTCCCTGGGTGGAGGCAGAGAGACCTGCATGGTCTAGAGCCTTGGTGGGTAAGGACACTTCCCCGCCCCCTTTGGCAACTGTTCATTCTGGGCTCTGCCTCCTGCACTGCCTACCCCATCCCCCAGACTGAGGGGGGTGGAGGGACCCAGGCTGAGGGATTCCAGCTCCATCTGGGGCCATCGGGAGGCGTGTGTGCTATGTGGGGCATGGGGCCAGAATAAAGGGAAACATTTCTGAGTCCTAAGAAATGGAACCTGAGGGGCCCTTTGTCCAACCCTATGCATTTATTTTATGGATGAAAAAATAAAGGACTGGAGAAAGCAGGGGCAGGCCAGGGCTAGGCAGCTAGGATTGGAGGCTCTAGGACTCCCAGGCCAGGGCCGTGCCCCGCTGTGCAAACCTCCTAAGAGTGACCTTGACCTTCCTAAGCAGACCCCTGCTGATCTGTGCAGGATGGATATACTGGTTGTTGAGTGGTTTTCCCTGTAGTCTGTCCCCTTTGGCAAGACTGTGTGTACGTGTATTTTGTGGCGCGGCCTTGTGGAAGGCTCTAGCTGATGAAGAGCTCACCCCCTCTACCCTCTGTTTGAGCATCGCAGGGCTGGCAAATCTGGCTTGTTCTTCACACTGGAGCCCAGAATGGGAACTGGTTTCCGCTGGGTGTGGTGGTGTTGGGGTCTAGGTTTGGGGAGTTGGCTTATATTGATTTGCCTGTCTGTACCTCCATAAACAGGACACTGGAGAAACATAAAAAGGTGGAAAAAGAACAGCAAAGCTGGTCACTGTTAATGTTGAGGTTTCTTTTTCTTTCTTTTCAATCTCACATCTCTACTAGTGTCCCTAATGGAGCGAGCTTGCTAACTCTCTCCTCTTCTGTGTCACACTTCTCATGGCTTGCATGAGATGGCTGTACTGTGTTTTATTTAACCAGTTCTCTACTGCTGGGCATTCAGTTTTGAGTTTTTCTCACTTCTAGACAGCACCACAGTGAACATCCTCGTGGGTAAGTTTGTGCATGCCTGTGATTATTCTTGATTTCGCTGGGTACGTCCATATAGTTTTGAAGCTTTCTTCTGTATGGGGTCAGACTTGCAGGAGGGACATTTCCAGGGAAGCACAGTGATATTTAGTGTCTGCTACACCAAAGGGCGGGGTAGGGAGGCTGGAGGGAGGAGCCTGGGAGAGGTTATGCAGTGCCATCTGAGGACAGTGAGGTGCCAGGCTGTGGGGACCTGCCCTAGAGTGTGCTCTGTAATACCCCTGTCACTCATAGGTGTGGTCAACTTATCAAGCCTATTGTTGGGGGGAATCTTCTGATACTAAGGGTGGAGGAGGGAAAGAGGAAGGGCCGTCAGCATGGTCTGGCCTCTGGGTGGGATATCTGTCCAAAAAACCCATCACAGGGAATTCCCTGGCGGTCCAGTGATTAGGACTCTGCGCTTTCACTACCAAGGGTGCAGGTTCAGTCCCTGGTTGGGGAACTAAGATCCCGCAAGCCGCGCGGCAATCAGACGATCCCATCACACCCTTCAGGAAGGTTACCTTGTACTAGTATATCCCTTATACAGAATTATGTCAAAAGCATCTTCCCAGCCTTGAATTACGTGACAGAGGGCCCGGCTCTCCAGATTGCCTTGGCTTTGGGGGTGGGGAGTACACCATGCTCTAAAAAGAGAACGAGGTGAGGGAGGAAAACCTCACCCACCAGCTTTAGAACGATTTTTCCTCTTCCCCTGTGATTTTTGCTAATGGTCCCCCTGAACATGTTAAGGGGGATGAAGGAGGAGAAGAGGGCTTGGTTCTTGCTTGGTGGCAGGTGGGGTCAGGGACCAGAGCCCTCCCAAGGCCAACAAGCCCTGAGGTGGTGCTGAAGTAGCGAGAGGAAGCCGGGGGCAGGGAAGCCCCTGTAGAACCTGAGGCAGCCCCTTCTGGAGTTGCTCTCTGCTGAGAGCACGGAGGGTTTTGTGCTCTCATCCCACTTTACGGATGAGGAGACTGAGACCCACCGAATTTAAGTGACTTTCCAGAGATTCACACCTGGTTAAGCCACTCCAGGTGAGATGATGAAACACTTTTAAAACAGGCAGAAAAGATTACCAGGTGTCCTTCGAATTGACGATTCGGTGTTACCTGGCACATGGTTGTCTGTTTCTACAGGAGTTTGTGGCTTTCATGGTCTCTAAGCTGTTTTATTATTTTGGAAGTTGTAGAAAACTGCGATGGGAAGTTGTTCTTGTCCATTAAGATGCAAATACACTTCATCGGGTGAAGTCAGTTGAGATCTTGTAGAGAGGGGGCTAAAAGCTATACTGTGGCTGTGCTTCGGATTCTCCTTTAAATTGTGTATAACGTCTTGTTTTTCCCTAAGTAATTAATCCGTTAAATGAAATCTTTGACATGTGTTGTTTATTTTATATTTGTATAACATTCATGATTTTAAACATTTAAACATTTAAACATTCATGATCCTTTAAAAAATGTGTCTTTTAACAGTAGTAAGCTGGGGACTGCATCCACATGGGTCTGTTTTACGTAAGACCTTAGCCTTTCATTGGAGGCATCAGGCCCAAGGCCCTCAGAAGAGATGGAAATGAGTGCGGGCTGGGTCAGTCCTAGAGGGCTTTCTGGAAGACGGAGAGGGTGGGGTTTGAGGGGTGGGGAAGGATTTAGAGAGGGACACCTGAAGACAGAAGGCTTTCCAGGATGGAGGGCGGGGCCTGGGGTGGAGAAGGAGTATGGAGACTGGTGAAGAGGCCTGTCTGGATGAAGGGTGGGCTCTGGGGTGCCAGGTGCCAGATGGAGGATGGAGGTGGGATTCCAGGTAGAGGAGACTGTACCTGATGCTGTAGGCAGCGGGGAGCCCCCATAGGCTCTTGAGGGAGGAGGGGACTTAAAGAAATGGACCTGTTAAGAAGGCTGGTCTCTGGGTTCCTAAACCCTTCTGGGCACTGAATAGGCCCCGAACACCCTTTCTCCTGTTAGGGACAGCTGCCCCTCGCTGTCTCCTGTTAGGAGGGAAGCCACCCTTCTAGGGCCCTGAGAGAAGGTCCCCAGGTAATGGGTGTAAAAGTCAGCCCCTCCTCTCTTATCCGCCGAGGCCCCTCTCGGGGAGCCTATTTCGGGCCTGCTTGAAGATTTGTACTCAGGGTAGAGCTCATTTCAGGGTCAGCTGGCTGCGGGGTGAGCAGGGTCTGCACGCACACCTTTCTGCTGCTGTTCCCAGCCAGTCATGACACGTCCTCCCAGTGACCATACCCTCTGTTAGCCACTCTACGTGCATTATTCAATTCCGTCCTTACGGTATCCTGTGGAGGCGGACGATATTTTCTCCATTTTTTTTTTTAATTGTGCAGGAAGGAGGTTTATGGAGGCCGAGTAACTTGTTCAAATTCACATGGCTAATTAGGGGCAGAACCCAGATTTGCACCCAAGCCTGCTTGACCCCAAAACAAAGCCAACATAGTCACGGTCTCTCCTTTGTGGGGCTTACTGCTTAGAAGGGGTGACACACGTTCACCACGGAGTGACAGAGATAAATGTCAAGTTGCCATGATAAGACGTGCCGCAAGTTTGGGAAGCATGTGAGTGAATGTTTCGGGAGGTCTGACCTCGTCAGGGTGTGGGACGAGGCGGGAGAAGTGGGCAGGGGACAGGACTGCTTTCGATCTTGAGAGCAGTGGAAGGCATAAGAATGTTTTAAACAATATTGGAGGAGTGGTGGTGGCATAATCAGACCTACGTTTGTTTTTTGGGTTTTTTTGGCTGCGTGACATGTGGGATCTTAGTTTGCCTGCCGGAGATCGAACCCGCGCCCCCTGCGTTGGAAGCGCGGAATCCTAATCACTGGACCACCAGTGAAGTCCCCAGACCTGCGTCTTGAGAAGATTGCTTTATTGGTAGTGGGGAGTTAGTTGGGGGCAAGACAGAATGGAGGCAGGGAGGCTGAGAGGTGGTGAGCACACTAGCCCGGGAGGGAAGTGATGGTGGCCCTGGAGCTGGAGAGAGATGAACAGGTTAGAGGTAGATGTTGAAGGTAAAATCAATAAGACGTGGTGATGTCTTGGGTATGGGCGTGGCAGGAGTGGATGGAATCAGGGATGATGCCTAGATTTCTGGTTGGTGCAGTGGGATGGACAGTGTTGCTGTTCACTGAGGAGCAGAACACTGGGAGGGAATCAAGTTTGGGGAAGAAGATTGTGAGTGTGATCTTATACATGTTAAATTTCGGGAGTCACTGGCAGGCAGCAGAACTGTGAGAGGAGTCCAGGCTGCAAAGACAACCTAAGGACTGAACCCTAGGCTTAGACATGCAGGCATCGGAATTGACTGATCCATCCATTTATCCATCTATCTGTCCACTCATCCATCCTCCCATGAATTCACATACCTTTCTCCCATCCTCCTGTCATCTGTCTATTTATCCACTCATTCACCCATCTGTCCTCCCACTAAGTCACCTATCCCAACTCCTGTCTTCCAGTCCGCCATCCGTCCATCCATCCATTCATCCATCCATCCCCTTGAACATGTCTCGGTAGTGTTAAAGGGGGATGAAGAAAGACGTTCATGCTTGGTGGGGTCTGGGGACAGTGGCAGGGCCCTCCTAAGACCAACAAGCTCAGAGGTGGTGCTGAAGTAGAGGGAAGAAGCTCAGCCGGTGGGGAAGCATCTGTAAAACCTGAAGCAGCACCTTCCGGAGCTGCTGTCTGCTGAGAGCTTGAAGGGTTTTGTGCTCTCATCCCACTTTGCAGGTGAGGAGATTGAGGCCTTCTGAATTTAAGTGGCCTTTCAGAGATGCACACCTGGTTAAGCCATGCCAGGGAAGATGATGAGACACTTGAAAACAGGCAGAAAAGATTATCAGGTGTCCTTCTGATTATCTATTAGGTGTTACTTGGCACGTGGATGTCTGTTTCTATAGGAGTTTGTAACTTACATGGTCTCTAAGCTGTTTTATTATTTTGGAAGTTGTGGAAAACTGATTGTGATGGAAACTGTTCTTGTCCATTGAGATGCAAATGCATTTTATCAGATGAGGTCGATTGATATCTTGTTGGAGGTGAATGGGCTAAACGCTGTACTTGTGGCTACATTTTGGCTTCTACTTTGGATTGTGTATAACATTCTGTTGGCTCCCTCATTAGTTAATGAGTTAAATAAAATCGTTGACATCCATCCATCCATCCATCCGTCCATCCATCCGTCTAACCTTATTTTCATCTATCTACCTCCATATCCTCCCACACATCCACTTATTCTTCCTCCTATCCATTTACCCATCCATTTATCCATACAAACTCCCATTTATTCACCCATCTACTTATCTATTTACCCCATTTGCATGCATCCATTCACACATCCCAAACATACTTACTGATACCTACTACAGGCCCAGCACTCTGCTGTGTACTGGTGAAAAAAATGATGTAGAAAACTAGGTCTCTGCTCTTAAGGAGCCCACAGTCTGTCAGGAAAGGCAGATGTATAAACCAATGGTCACAGAACAATTTATTTTCTTTGCTAAACGTGCACAGAGAAAGGACACTTAACCCAATCTGAGGAGGTTAGAAAAACCTGCTTTGAGGTTGTGCTCCTTGAATTGAGCTTAAAGTTTAATTAAAATTTCGCCAGATGGACAGGACTGGGTGATGTTCCAGGAGAGAGAATAGCTTGTGTGTACGATGGCTGTGTAGCTGTCGAGAGACCAAGGTGATTCCAGGGACCCAGGTAATTTGGAATATTGGGAGTTGAGTGTGAATGAGTGGTGTGTTATGAGAGAAGATTGGAATGAAGGTCTGGAGTGTTTTCCACAGCAGCAATTGATTCTCCAACTCTCCAGACATCAAGTGGGTGTCCAACAACTCGATTCAATTGTGCAGCTCCCCAGTTAGCACACGTGCCACAGCTTAAGGGCGCAGCACCACGACTGCCCCCCACTTTAGGCATCAGCTGCAGAACTACCCTTTGATTATAAGGAGAAAGTTCCCTTGATCCCCTCCTTGGGTTCAACAGTGCGCTAGAATGGCTTGCAGAACTCAGGGAAACACTTTACTTATGTTTACCAGTTTCTCACAAAAAATACAACCCAGGAACAGCCAGAGGGGAGAGATGTACAGGGCAAAGTGTGAGGGTGTGGAGTGGTGTGTGAAGCCTCTGTGACATCTCTGGGGGTACCACCCTCCCTGCACCTCGATGTGTTTGCCCACCAGGAAGCTCATCAAGTCTCATTGTTCAGGAGTTCTTAGACAGCTTCATCTCCAGCCCCCATCGGCTCCATCCCCTTTCTGTAGGCCAGTGGGTAGGGCTGAAAGTTCCAACCCTGTAATCACTTGGTATTTCTGGTGACCCTTGCCATGCTGAGGCTGTGTGTGGGCCCCACCCTAAGCCACGCCATTAGCATAAACTCAGGTGTGATCAAAGGGCTTGGTATGATTAACAAAAGACACTCCTGTCACTTAGGAAATTTCAAGAGTCTTAGAAGCTCTATACAAAAACCAAATATTGTGACAAAAGACGCCCCTATCACTCTTCACACTTAGGAAATTATGTGGGTTTTAGTTGCTCTGTGTGAGGAACCTAGGACAAAGACAAAATATATTTCTAATTGTATTGCAGCAGGTCATAAAGGCCTTGAATGACAGACTAATGCCTTGAATAACAGGCTGAGGGCCTTAGGGGCCACGTAAGAGCTTTAAGGAGGGAGTGATATGGTCAGGTATGTGTTTTAAAAAGGTCTCTCTGGCTATCTTGTGGAAGATGGGGTTGGCTGTGTGTGTGCAGAGGGGATCAAGTGGTCCAGTCTCTGTAGAATGAGGACTTTGCCAATGATGTGCTCTTGATCTAGGCCCTGGGGTTGGCCTAACCCCCAGGTTTAGCCTGGGCCCAAACCCAGTTCTCATTCCACTTACCCTGCCAAGGCTGAAGTTAAGGCAGCCCGGCTGAGGGTTGTGGTACGAGGAAGATTTAGGGGTTCTCCATTTTCCAGGGTGGCATGCAGTACCCCTCACCAAAGTCTTCAGTCTTGCTGTGGTCCAGCTCCAGCTTTAGGACTGCTGTGGACTTTTGTGAACTGCTCACTGGTTTGTCTGTCAAACTGGGAAGGATCTCAGTTCCATGCCCCACTCTTCTGCGTCTACAGTTTGCATCCACAAAACCCATTAACTTCCCATCAGTCACCCCGTGATGTTTCCCCTGGCCCCGTGAAACCTCCATCCCACCAGGCTTGCTAGTGACACCTGACAGTGTTTATCCCAGGTGGAGCTGCTACAGGGAGTTAGACATGGCTCCAGCCCTCAAAAAGCTTGCAAAAGGGGTGAAAGGTTGATCTGGGGCCCCATTGATCTGGACTGAGAAACCCCAGCATGTGGAATAGGAAACAGCTCAGGCTGCAGAGTTAGGTGGACTTGGGTTCGTGTGTTTGCTCTACCACTCACTGAATTGTGCCCTTAGGGAAGTCACTTCACTTCCTCTGAGCTTCAATTCCTTCATATGTAGAAAGGGAATAATAATATTTACCTACCTTAGTTTAGATTTTTTTGGGTAGCAACTAATGGGCGCCAACTTGAACCATTTTAAGCAAAAAGGAAAATTTACTAGAACCTAAGTCTGGGCTTTTTGAGGTCCTGGAGTGGGGAACAGAGAAGTAGATGGGAACCCAGGCAGGACTTTGCCTCTTGTCTCTGCATCTCTCTGTTCAGTCTCCTAATTTTCTCACCCTGCAGACCCTCTCTCTCCATTACTCCAAAAAAGTCCACCCTGCAGCTTAGGAGTGAGTTCGCAGTAGCTCATTTTAACCAAAAGCAGACCTGACTGACTGTCTTTCAGACGTAAGTCCAGATTCCCAAGAGAAAATCGGCTGAGTTGCATTCGGTGTTCACGTTTGATCCAATCAACTGTGACGAGGTTGGGGGTGGAGGGCATATAGCACGATGTGGCATCTATTGGATGTACGCATAAGCAGGGGGTAGTTTTTGTTTATTGAGGTATAGTTGATTTACAGGTGTACAACATAGTGATTCAAATTTTTCATAGGTTATACTCCATTTACAGTTATAAAAATTGGCTGTATTACCTGTGCTGTACAATATATCCTTGTATCTTATTTATTTTATACATAGTAGTTTGTACCTATTCATCCCCTACCCCTGTCTTGCCCCTCCCTGCTTCCCTCTCCCCACTAGTAACCACTAGTTTGTTCTCAATTATCTGTGAGTCTGTGTTTTGTTATATTCTTTTATTTGTTTTTTTTTTAAATTTTAAGATTCCACAAATAAATGATAACACACAGTATTTTTCTTTCTCTGTCTGACTTATTTTACTAAACACAATATCCTCCAGGTCTGTCCGTGCTGTTGCAAATGGCAGAATTTCATTTCTTTTCCCCATTGTATACTTTTGCCTCCTTTGTCATAGATTAATTGACCATAAGTGCGTGGGTTTATTTCTGGGCTCTCTATTCTGCTCCATTAATCTATGTGTCTGTTTCTTGTGTCCTACCATACTGTTTTGATTACTGTAGTATAGTCTGAAGCCAGGGAGTGTGATACTTCCAGCTGTCTTCTTCTTTCTCAAGATTGTTTTGGCTATTTGGGGTCTTTTGTGGTTCTATATATAAAATTTATTTATATATAAATTTTAGGATTATTTGTTCTACTTCTGTGAAAAAGGCCATTGGTATTTTGATAGAGATTGCATTGAACCTGTAAATTGCCTTGGATAATATGGTCATTTTAACAATATTAATTCTTCCAATCCATGAATATGGTATATCTTTCCATCCGTTTGTGTAGTTTTCAATTTCTTTCCTCAGTGTCTTATAGTTTCTGAGTACATGTGTTTTACCTTTTTAGTTATATTTATTCCTAGCTATTTTATTCTTTTTTATGTGCTCCTATGTTAGATGCATATATATTTACAATTGTTATATCTTCTTCTTGGAGTGATCCTTGGATCATTATGTAATGTCCTTCTTTGTCTCTTGTTACAGTCTTTGTTTTAAAGTATATTTTGTCTGATATAAATATTGCTACCCTGGCTTTCTTTTGATTTACATTTGCACGGAATACCTTTTTTCATTCTCTCACTTTGTCTGTGTGTATCTTTAGATCTGAAGTGAGTCTCTTATAAGCAGCATATATATGGGTCTTGTTTTTGTATCCGTCCACCCAACCTGTGTCTTTTGATTAGAGCATTTAGCCCATTTACATTTAAAGTAATTATTGATGAGTATGTTCTTATTGCCATTTTGTTCACTGTTTTGGGCTTGTTTTTATAGTTCTTTTTTGTTCCTTTTTTCTTCTTTTGTTCTCTTTCCTTGTGATTTGATGCCTACCTGTAGTGTTATGTTTGGATTCCCTTCTCTTTTTTGTGTATGTATCTATTATAGACTTTTGGTTTGTGGTTACTGTGAGGTCAGGCTGTCTATCTATCTGTCTATCTATCTATGATTATTTTAAGTGGCTGATCTCTTAATTTCAAACACATTTTAACAACCCTGAAGCTTTACTGCCCTCCCCTCATGATCACTGTTTTTGACATGATATTTTCCATCCTTTTGTCTTGTGTATCCTTCAACTGATTATCGTGGATATAGGTGATTTTACTGCTTTTGTCTTTTAACCTTCCTACTAGCTTTGTGCATGTGGTTGATTTACTACCTTTACTGTATATTTGCCTTTACCACTGAGCTTTTTCCTTTTATAATTTCCATGTTTCTGGCTGTGGCCTTTTCTTTTTTGCTTAGAGAAGTCCCTTTAACATTTCTTGTAAAGCTGGTTTGGTGGTGCTGAACTCTTTTAGCTTTTGCTTGTAGGTAAAACTTTTGATCTCTCCCTCATATCTGAATGAAAGCTGTGCTGGGTAGAGTATTCTTGGTTGTAGGTTTTTCCCTTTTCATCACTTTAAATATATCATGCCACTCCCTTCTGGCCTTCAAAGTTTCTGCTGAAAAGTCAGCTGATAGCCTCATGGGAGGCCCCTTGTATGTACCTTGTTGCTTTTCCCTTGCTGCTTTTAATATTCTCTCTTTTTAAAAATTTTTTTGCCATTTTAATTACAATGTGTCTTATTGTGGTCTTCTTTGGGTTGGCCCTGTTTGGGATGCTGTGCTTCCTGGACTTGGACGTCTGTTTCCTTTCCTACATTAGGGAAGTTTCCAGCTATTATGTCTTCAGATATGTTCCCTGCACCTTTCTCTCTCTCTTCTCTTTCGGGACTCCATAATGAGAGTGTTAGCATGCTTTATGTTGTCCCAGTGGTCTCTTAAACTGTCCTCATTTATTTTTATTCTTTTTTCTGTTCAGCGTCAGTGATTTCCACTACTCTGTCTTCCAGCTAACTGATCTATTCTTCTGTATCATTTAATCTACTGTTGATTCCTACTAGTGTATTTTTCATTTTAGCTATTATATTCTTCATTTCTATTTGGTTCTTCTTCATATTTTCTAATTCTTTGTTAAAAACTTCTAGCTTCTCACTCTGTTTATCCATTCTTCTCCTGAGTTCTTTGATCATCTTTATGATCATGACTTTGAACTCTTTATTGGGTAGGTTGCCTATTTCCACTCCACTTGGTTCTTCTTTTGAGGTTTTATTTTGTTCTTTCATTTGGAACATGATCCTCCGTCACCTCATGTTGCCTCATTTGCTGTTTTTGTTTCTGTGTATCTCGTAGTTGGTTACATCTCCTGACCTTGGAGAAGTGGCCTTTTGTACCACACATCCTGTGCATCCCAGCAGCACACTCCCCTCCGGTCACCAGAGCTCTATGCTCTAGGTGTGCGCCCTATTTGGATAGGGTGGGTCCTTCTGTTGTGGCAGGCTGACAACTGTGGGTGGTCTGGTAGGCACGGCTGGTCCCCAGTCTGGTTGGTTGCCAGGCCCTGTCTCAAGCAGGGGGTAATTTTCAGAGAAAGTGGGGACCTGTGAGGTGGGCAACACCCCCAAAGTGGTCTCCTATGTTATCTCAGGTTTGTTGAGAAGACTGAATAGGATAATGAATATAAACATTTGGTACAGTTTCTGGTATATACTTTGGGCTCTATAAATGGTATCTGCTATTATTCATTCATTGACTTATTTAATAAGCACTTTTTTTTTTTAAATTTCAAGCATGGACATGTGTTACTTTTTTAAAATAATTAATTAATTAATTAATTTTTGGCTGCCTTGTGTCTTTGTTGCTACTCACGGGCTTTCTCTAGTTGCAGTGAGTGGGGGCCACTCTTCGTCACCGTGTGTGGGCTTCTCATTGCAGTGGCTTCTCTTATTGCAGAGCACGGGCTCTGGGCGCGTGGGCTTCAGTAGTTGTGGCTCACGGGCTCTAGAGCGCAGGCTTAGCAGTTGTGGCGCACAGACTTAGTCGCTCGGAGGCATGTGGGATCCTTCCAGACCAGGGCTCAAACCTGTGTCCCCTGCATTGACAGGCGGATTCCTAACCATTGTGCCACCAGGGAAGCCCCTTAAAAGCACTTTTTAGTGTATGGTTTGTATTAGATCTTACACTAGGTGCTGAGGGCAAAGCTGTAAGTTGTTGCTGGGGTTTTTGTCAGGATTGAAAGAAGTAGTACATACAAAGTGTTTAGTACAGTTCCTGACACAGAGTAAAGTTTCAGTAAATGTTGTCTGTAAATGTTGAATGTCTAATTGCAAAAGAGTGAAAAAAATTTTTTTTTTTCTATATGTTTTTTGGTCCCTTGGCCATAGGACTAAGACATGTTTCATTACAAAAATGGATTTTAGTGATCAAAATAATGTCAGCTGCCAGACTGACAGTTTTCAGATGCTGTGTTTAAGTCAAATTTAGGAAAAGTTTAGGAAAATGACATTGGCATCTTCCAAACTCAAGCACTTAAACAAATCATTAAGAGTTAACTCAGTTAAAAATACCCATGTGCAACCTGTGATTGTCTTTATCTTCCTGACCAAGGATGGATGGACCTGCCCATCTGCAGGAGACTAAATTGTGGTATAGCCACACGACAGAATTCAGCAATGAAGATGAACATGCTACGGCCACAAGCAATGTATGGGCAACTCACAAACACAGGGTTGAGCAAAGGAAGCCAGACACTGAATGATTCTATTTAAGTAACTTTCCGAAACAGGAAAAGCACATCTATGGTATTAGAAGTCTGGGCAGTGTTTGCCCTTGGCAAGGTGTTGGCTGGGAGGGGCCTTTAGGCTATGTTGGTAATGTTGTTTCTTGATCTGAGTGCTGGGTACACAGGTGTATTTTGTAAAATCTTACTGAACAGCACACTTAACGTGCATTTTAATGTATATATGATCTAGTTTGATAAAGTTTTAAAAACAGAAGAAAGAGTGCCTCATCTTTATGCACCTGCCCAGCCGAGGCAGGTGAGGCAGGCTCCCCACTTGGTGACTGAGAAGGAATTAGATTTCTAGGCAGAGGGGGCAAAGGGAAAGGAGCTCATATTTATTCAGTCCATGGGAGAACCTGGTTTCGAGGCTCAGTAACAAACATAGTTTCACTTCTTCTGAACAATAATTTTTTCCTTTTTACTTATTTAAACATATCTCTTGAATATTCTGTAGAGGGTGCTTCCCTCTACAGTGGCTGCTACTGAAAGTCAGTTTTGGACTCCACCTCTTACAAGTGCAGGAATTGTATCTTTCGTTGTCCTCCTGAGATTTTTCTTTTATTTCCTATCTTTATTTTTCCTTTGTCCCAATTCATTTACTTATTTTAAAAAAGTTGAGATGTGTGTATGTTTCCTTTGCCCCTAGTTACTCACTTATTAGAGAAAACATGATAGTATGTGTGTGTCTTTAAGTGGCTTTGATTCTTTTTGGAGGAACATGGTGTACGAATAAACAAAACAGTGCAGAAAACATTTATAGCAGCCTTACGTGTGTTGGGTTTTTCCACCATTTATTTCAGGGGATGTTACAGGGGAAGGGTGTGGTTTGGAGGGGCTGGCCTGGTACACAGTAGGTGCCCAATGCACTTGTGGGGCATTGGCCAGTGAGGGATGGGGATGGAACACAGAGCACCACATGAGGGCTCTGCTTTCTCCAAGTACCAGAAAGCAGAGAGAAATTCACTCTGGTCTGGGTCAGGAGCTTTGGGCTTGGAGCCAGAAAATCTGGGTTCAATTCTCCTCTCTTTCACCTGCTGTGAGTCCTGGGGCGAATCCCTTGTCCTTTAAGAACCTTGGTCCAGCAGAAGGGTCTCCATCAGGTACCACCTGGGGCCTGGGTCTTCTGTCCAGCATCTTCAGACTGTGGCCCCCTCCCCTGGAGCATCTGTTGAGTATGAAGGGGACTCTTTTTTTAAATTGAAGTATAGTTGATTTACCAAGTTGTGTTAATTACTGATATATATATATATATATATATATATATTCAGTTATACATATGTATGATTCAGTTATACACATATATGTGATTCCGTTATACACACATGTATATAGTGATTCAGTTATATATATATGTAAAGTGGCTCAGTTATACATATATATCTTCTATTTTTTATATTATTTTCCATTATGGTTCATTATAAGATATTGAAGATAGTTCTCGGTGCCTTGTTGTTTATCTATTCTATATATAAAAGCTTATATCTGCTAACCTCAACCCTCCCCCAACTCCACTCCCCCTTGGCAACCACCAGTCTGTTCTCTGTGCCTGTAATTCTGTTTCTGTTTCATAGATAGGTTAATTTGTGTCATATTTTAGATTCCACATATAAGTGATATCATATGGTACTTGTCTTTCTCTTACTTCACTTAGTATGATAATCTCCAGTTGAATCCATATTGCTGCAAATGGCATTATTTCATTCCTTTTTATGGCTGAGTAGTATTCCATTGTATATATGTACCACATCTTCTTTGTCCATTCATCTGTCGACAAACTTTTAGGTTGTTTCCATTTCTTTAAAAAAATTTTTTTTTTTTTGGCTGTGTTGGGTTTTCGTTGCTGCATGCGGCCTTTCTCTAGTTGCATTGAGCAGGGGCTACTCTTCATTGTGGTGCGTGGGCTTCTCATTGCAGTGGCTTCTCTTGTTTCAGAGCACGGGCTCTAGGTGCACTGGCTTCAGTAGTTGTGGCACACGGGCTTAGTTGCTCTGCGGCATGTGGGATCTTCCCGGACCAGGGATCGAACCTGTGTCCCCTGCATTGGCAGGCGGATTCTTAACCACTGCGCCACCAGGGAAGTCCCTCCATGTCTTGATTATTGTGAATAGTGCTGCTGTGAACACAGTGGTGCATGTATCTTTTTGAATTAGAGTTTTGTCCAGGTATATTGCCCAGGAGTGGGATTGCTGGATCATATGGTAATTCTTTTTTTTCCCCAAGATTTATTTATTTATTATTTATTTATTTAATTTATTTTTGGCTGCGTCAGGTCTTAGTTGCAGCACGCGGGATCTTTGTTGAGGCATGCGGGATCTTTCGTTGTGGCGTGAGGGCTCTTCGTTGTGGCACGTGGGCTTCTTTCTAGTTGTGGCACGTGGGCTTCTCTCTAGTTGTGGCACGTGGGCTCCAGGGCGTGTGGGCTCTGTAGTTTGCAGCACGTGAGCTCTCTCGTTGAGGCGCACGAGCTCAGTAGTTGTGGCGTGCGGGCTTAGTTGCCTGGCGGCATGTGGGATCTCAGTTCCCTGACCAGGGATCGAATCCGTGTCCCCTGCATTGTAAGGCAGATTCTTTACCACTGGACCACCAGGGAAGTCCCTGGTAATTCTTATTTTTAGTTTTTTAAGGAAACTCCATACTGTTTTCCACAGTGGCTGTACCAACGTACATTCCCGTCAACAGTGTAGGAGGGTTCTGAAGGGGACTCTTAACCCTGCCTCTCCTTTCTGTCCTGGTCCTCTCCACCAGAGTTCCTGGGGACTCTTGGTAACTCGGGAACATCCTCATGCCACCTGCTCACATCCACAAATTTCAAAAGAACAGGAAATCCCAGAACCCGACAAGATGGCTGTGGGGAGTTTCACTGCCCCCTGCACCTGCTCCTCTTAAAGTAGGCTTAGCAGCTCAGGAACCTAGGAGAGCTGGAACCTGGACTGGCAGAGACAGATGGGCCCCTTTTTTTGCCATCCCTTAGGAGGCAGTCTGTCTGCTGTTTGTTTTGAGCTGACCAGGGTGGACTTGAAATGCTGCTGGGAGAACTTGTCCCTGAGAAGTATGTTTATCATGTCACCCGAATGCAGTACAGAACAGTTTACACCCCCAGCCTGGAGTAGCTGAGCCTTTGCACTTGGGAAGAGGCAGCGCAGCGGTCCTGCAGAGTCTTGTGAATTTGACCCTGTGGGGAATAAGCTGTTTCTCAGCATCTCTGTTTGGACTGTCACCTTGTTCATTTTCACTGGCATACAACGTGCTACAAGCATCCCGCTCCCCCTAGAGCACGGCACAGGCTGCCCTCAATGTAACCTTTTCTCAGCTCAGTCTGGAAGAAAGGACACCCTTCCACTGCAGCCTTGGCACTGCCTTAAATCAAGCCACACCCTTGCTTAAGCCCTTTAATAGTTACCCGTTGCTACACGGTCAGGTCCACACTGGAAAGGACAGTCAGGGTCCTTTCTGATCTGGTCCCTGCCCACCTCTCTAGGTTCTATTCCAGTCACTCTCCCCCTCACCCCTTGGGCTCCAGCCATCTCTAACATCCAAATGCCCCCTTCTTCAGCTGCTTCTCTGACCTTGTTTTCCCTTAGGTTGAGTTAATATCTCCTTCATCTGGGGCCCCATGATACACTTCACATTTCAAAATGATAGAAATTGCATAAGATTTTTTTGTGTGTTTGTGCATACATGCCTCCCTATTTGTGAGCCTTTGGAGGGGAAGAACAGAATCTTATTCATCACTGTGGCCCCAGCTCAGGGTCTGGCACAGGGCTCCATAAACATTTGTTGCACCAGTGGAGTTAGATCAGAAAGACACCAGCGACTGTGCTGGAACAGGGGGCTGCCTCTGGAGGGCCCCATCTGCCCTTGTGGTGTTCTAGTTCTTTCTCCCTCCCTGCCCCTTCTCAGTGTGTTACTTCTAGCTGTCCTCCTCCTTCCATTTGATACTTATAAGCTTCACAGAAGAACTGTAGGTTTCTTGAGAGAACAGTATCCATGGTTGCTAAATAAATAAGCTACATTCACCGACAATTCAGCAAAACCACGTTTGGTGAGAATGACTGACTGTATTCTTACCAGGACACTGCTGGCTGCATAGCAGTCCTTGAGAAGACAAAACACTCTTTTTATTTTAAAAGAATTTTAGAAGAATTGCAAAAATGGAGCTCATGTATATCCTTCACCCAGCTTCCCCTAATGATAGCGACTTATATAACCGTAGTACAATGATCAAAACCAGGAAATTAACAGTTGGTACAATATTGTTATTGTATCCTATGTGAAGTTCACTAGTTTTTACCTAATGTTCCTTTTCTGTTTCAAGATCTGCTTTAGGATCCCACCTTGCTTATGGTTGTGTCTCCTCAGATTCTTCCAGTCTGTAACAGTTCCTGATTCTTTCCTTGCTTTCGTGAACTTGACATCTCTGATGAGTATTGCTCAGTTACATAGAAGTTTTTTATTTGCTTCTGGTTCCTGGTTGGTTTCCAGGTGATTGAGGTTCCTGGAGGTGTGTCTTTAGGGTTAGTTCTGGATAAGTGCTTCTTTTTCCTTTCCCTTCTCCTTCTGCTTGATTCCCTTGGGATTCTCTGGAGCAGGAGTCAGAGGAGGGCGGCATTCTGTGGAGGTGCTTAGCGTCACAGTCAGCGCTCCCGATCACATCTGCAGTCAGTTATACAATTAGCCGAGCACAGTGACCTTGCGATGGTCCAGATTCCTTCTTGCTTCTCCTCCTTTTCTGCATATCTTACTTTGCTCCTCCCCTCTCCCAGTTGTCCCTTGTTGGTAATCAATTAGAGGATGCTTCAGGACTGGCACCCCAGTGCACACACTTTCCTGGAGTTACACTCTCTGGGACATCTCTGCCAGGTCTGCTGGGGGAACTGGGTGGTGTATTTGGGAAGTGGGACCGTGTGCTGGGTCTTATGGCCCCCCTGCACTCACCAGTGATGGGGTCACGTGGCCCTTAAGGTTAGGGACAGGAGCAGAGGCCTGGGAGAGGAGTCAGCTGTGGTAACAAAGTGTCAGTCAGCTCAGCCCCATTACATTCAGTCACTCATCCTCTGATGGGAAGCCTGGGCTTTCTGAGGGATGATGTAAGAACATGCTAGAACCCAGTCCCTTAATTCATTCACTCAGCTATTCATTCACCCGTTTATTTGACCAGAGTAAGGCCTGGTTGGTTATTATTATTGTTTTTGTTGTTGCTGTCATTATTATTAAGTCCTAGGAATGAGACTTCCCTGGTGGTCCAGTGCTTAAGACTCTGCACTTCCACTACAGGGGGCACGGGTTCGATCCCTGGTTGGAGAACTAAGATCCTGTATGCTGCATGGCGCGGCCAAAAAGAAAAAAAAAGTCCTAGGTACGAGGACATAGAGATGAATGTGACTCAAGCCCAGCCCTCAGAGTGCTCAGAGAGAGAGAGAGAGTGAGAGAGAGAGCGAGCGAGTGAGCTTGGAAGACCTCAGCACCATGTGACAAGGGCTCTGTTGAAGGGATGTGTTAAGTTTGTGGGAGCAAGGGAGAGGGAGTGACTTAATTGTGACAGGGATGTGCAGGGGATGGGGCAGCTGATGCTGAAGGATTTGGAACAGTTAGGCCGGCAAACTGGGAAGGGGCTGATGTTCCAGGTAGGGAACTGTTTGCCTGTGCAAAGGCCTGGAGTGCGGAAAGTCTGTGGCTAGCTGAAGGGATAGAAAACTCTCCACACCTTTACTCCTTCATTTATTCGTCCACTCATTTGTTCTGGGCCAGGCTCTGCTGGGAACAGGGCCACCAAGGTGAGGCAGACCTGGCCCTGCCTAAGGGTCTCATGGTGGGGGGGAGTCATACAATTATTATGAGAGCAGAAATATACGTAGATGCCTTAGGGAGGATAGAGAGGTGGGCAGGCAAGCTTTCTTTGAGGAGGATATCTCTGAGGTTTGATTTGAGGAGTAGCTGGGCAAGTGAAGAAGCAGAGGTGGTCATTTTTTACAGAGAGAGAGTAGCATGTGCAAAGGCCCAGGGGTCATCTGTTTTTTCATTCACTTATTTGTTCATTCTACAGATATGTATTGAGTGCCAGCCCTGTGTCTGTACTATGCATAGAGGTTACAAAGTGAACAATTATGAAGCTTACATGGAGAGTTTTAGTCACCTTAGGCTAAATTATGCTTTGGTGACAACCTGAAAATCTCAGTGGCTTACAACAGTGAAGGTTTATTTTTCACTCAAGTTATGTGTTCATCGCTGGTGGCAGGGAGAAGAGAGGTAGTGGAACCATGAGCTGGCTCTTAAAGTTTCGGCTCCAAAGTGGCAAGTGTCTCTTGCATTCGTATTTTATTTGAGAAAGTGCATCACCTGGCCAAGTTTGACATCAGTGGGTGAAGGAATGTGTAATCCTCCCACAGAGAAGGGCAGTGCATATTTTGACCAGTAAGACAACCTACCAAATGTCTGAGGAAAGGTAGCTTAATATGACTGGAGGCTGGAGACAGGAAGAGCAATTGGGAAATTTTGGAAATACCATAGTAGAGAGAATGAAGAGGGCCCCAACTAAGGTTGGAACAGTAAGAGGAGAGGAGGAGAGGGCTTCAAGAAATGGCAGGAGTAGAATGAAGGGAATTTGGCACATTGTTCAACAGATAACTTAGAGAGAAAGAAGGAACGAGTAAGTGTGTGTGCCTGGACCTTGCACACCAGTGAAGTAACCAATAAATCGATCACTTATAAAGTGAGACAGACCTTGATCAAATATCTCTCCATTAAAAAAATTGTTGATAATTAAAAAAATTTGGGGGGGCTTCCCTGGTGGTGCAGTGGTTGGGAGTCTGCCTGCTGATGCAGGGGACACGGGTTCGTGTCCCGGTCTGGGAAGATCCCACATGCCATGGAGCAGCTAGGCCTGTGAGCCATGGCCGCTGAGCCTGCGCGTCCGGAGCCTGTGCTCCGCAGCGGGAGAGGCCACAACAGTGAGAGGCCCGTGTACCACAAAAAAAAAAAATAAAAAAAATAAAAAAATAAAAAAAAATAAAATATTTGCATACAGTAACATTCACTTTTTTGGAGTATAGTTCTATGATTTTGACAAATGCACATTGTGTAGCCGCTACCACAATTAAGATACTGAAAAGTCTCTCTCATGCAGCTTCTCTTTGTTAATCAAACCATCCCTCCTCCCCAACTCCTGGAAACCCTGATCTATTTTCTGCTGCTGTAGTTTTGCCTTTTTCAGAATGTTGTATAAATGGAATCATACAGTATGTAGTCTTTTAAATCTGTTCTCTTCCACTTAGTGTAATGCATTTGAGATTCACTCAAGTTGTTGCATGTATCAGTGTTTCTATTACTCAATAGTATTTAATTGTATGGCTGTACCATGTGCATGGTTTAAAAAAAAAGCCCCTGGTCACATTTTGTTATTCTCTACACTCTGCAAAATGGTGGCTGCTTTCTGTGATGCCCCAGGCAGGGTTTTTTCTGTTTCTTGCCGAGCACCCTATGCCTGTAGGTCTCCCTCTGCTCAGTCAGGAAAAGCCTTCTCTGGTTCCCTGGGCTCAAAGGTAGAATTTCATTTTCTTCCTTTGATGTAAAGACTCACTTCCTGCTCAGAGTCCCATATGAAAACAAAACCCCTTTGCGCAGCTTCCTGTGTAACATCATCAAACATCCCACCAGCAGCCGTTACTCAGGAGCATCAGAGGTTAACGGCACTTCCTACACCTTATGCTACAAAAGCACATTGCAAAGTTCTGTGAAGTCCCTGAGAGTTGGCGGACACTCAGCTTTCCGAGACATCCCCAGATGGTCTCTGGATGGACTATGGGAAATTGGTCTCCGCTTTTTCTCTTATATGTTTGAGTAATGTAGTATAAGAGTAATGTAGGCTATTTCTCTTTTTAAAATTAATTAATTTTGGCCGCATTAGGTCTTTGTTGCTGAGCACGGGCTTTTCTCTAGTCGTGGTGAGTGGGGGCTACTCTTCGTTGCGGTGCATGGGCCTCTCATTGCAGTGACTTCTCTTGTTGCAGAGCACAGGCTCTAGGCGTGTGGGCTTCAGTAGTTGTGGCACGTGGCCTCAGTAGTTGTGGCTCGTGGGCTCTAGAGCACAGGTTCAGTAGTTGTGATGTATGGGCGGGCTTAGTTGTTCCATGGCATGTGGGATCTTCCCTGACCAGGGCTCAAACTCGTGTCTGCTGCATTGGCAGGTGGATTCTTAACTACTGCGCCACCAGGGAAGTCCCTAGGATATTTCTGTGCATTGCAGAATCCTGTGGGGTCACTTGGCTGGAAAACCAGGTTTTCCTCATCCCATGGACTATAATAGTTCTGATCCAGAAAGTTGCTGGAAATCTGGGGTTAAAAAACTCCAAAGGCTAAGAGATGAAGATCCCACAGGACCAAGTTCAAAGGAATGATTTAAAAAAAAAATCAACAACTTGTTTTGCTGGGTTCAAAAGCAATTAGTTAATTTAAAAAAAGTATCTGTTGCATTAATAGATAGTAAACCAAAAACCTTTTTTTTAAAAAACAAAAACTTTAAATGATATGTGGGGACAAATTTTGCTTATCAAATTTACTGTTTTTCAATGAGAAGGAAGTGTTTACAAGTTAACATTAAAATAACATTCTTTTCTGATTATAAACATAATGCATGCTGATTATTGAAAATTTGGGAAACACAGAATTAAAAAGAAAAATTATTCATAATTCCCAAGCCTGGAGATGGATATCTGCTAGAAAAAGTTGAGATCTGACTGTAAATAATGCATTGAGTTCAGCTTTTTTGTTTGACCTTGAGATCAACTCAAGGTCACCATATCACAACTTAATGGCTGCCAGTGTTGTTTTATGGATCCTGCCATATTTTACCTACGAGTCTTTTATTATTGGGCATTTCTGTTGTTTCCTATTTTTTGATTTGTATATACCTGAAATTAACACTGTGGCAGATACGTGCTGTACTTGTCTCTTAGGCTATGTCCTTAGAAGGGGAATTGCTGGGTGGTCTGGAGTTTTGGTTTTGAAGATCAGAGATTCAACCTATCATTTCGAGGACAGTAGAATTTATGGTAAGGATTCTTGACCTGGGCGATGCCTGGAACCAGGGTGCTCAAGGATGGCTGCTCTTTCTGGCCCAGAGCCGATGCTCCAGGATTGGCTTGGCGAAAGCAGGCTGTAGCAGAGCAGGAGGGCTGAGTGTGGACACTGAGGCAGGGGACCCTGGTGCAGGAAAGGATAATGGGGTGCACATGCCCAGGGATCCCACAGCCAGGCCCAGCTGCTCCCTCTAGTTGAGATTCTGTTGTCATCAGTGCTGCTGGAGACCACAGGTACCTATGGGGAACTAGGTACCTGCCTTTCTTTTCCCCATCAGAGACTGGCAGGAGGGGAGGTGCAGAGTGAGTTGTGGGGCCAGACCCCATGGTTGCCTCTCTGATCTGGGTTCTGCCAAGGTCCAGGCCCCTTGGAACCTGAGGTCTGTGTCAGGATACCGTGGTGTTCCATCCCCGGGATGCTATCGAGTCCTGAGCACGTGTTGAGGCCGTGCACCCCCTAGTGGTCATTTTCTCCATGACTAGCACAATGGGCGTGGAAGATGTTTCTTGGTCCAGCCTCCAAGCCCCCAGGTCTGAGGAGGTCTCCCGCAGATCCACATTTTCCTGGGAGCCAGGAGGCGGGTGCTACTCCCAACTCTCTCTTTAACTCGCTGTGTGACTCTGGCCACTTTTTATTGCACAGAGCCTCAAGGTCAGCCAGAGAAGAGAGCTTAGGGCCTTCCCAGAAAGGCAGAGTTCCAGAAAGATCCCTTTCTGGGTCTCACTTTAGTCATCTGTGAAATGAGGAAGGTCATGCTGGCTTCATAGGTTTGAACTGGGGAAGGGCTCAGAGCCTTTGCGGCTCCTGCCCACTTTGGCCAGGTGGGGGGCCCATGGACCGAGCAGGTATGTGCGTGTGGTAAGCAGATTCCAGGGAGCACTGGGTTTGTGCCCTTTCCTGGTGTCCACTAAAGGTTCCACACTGAGAGGTGAGCCCTTAGCTGTCATGAGGATCACTCTTCCCGCCTCAGGGTAAATAGGAGTCAGAGATGTGGCCAGGGTGGCGAAGTGCTCAGAGCTGGGCCCCTCTGGGAGGGTTGGAGGGAGAGGGACTGCCTGATTTGGGACCGCCTGGGAGGCTTCTTGGAGGAGGAAGTAGTGAAGCGATCCCATGGGCTCCAGGGATTGGAAAACTGTGAGTTCAGAGGGCAGGCACTTCAGACAAGTAGGAAAATAGAACACAAAAACCATCCTGAGGGGGTGACATCAGCAGAAATGGCAGAATAAGGAAATCCTCTCTTCCATAAAAGCAATGAGAACACTGGAAAAAAAATATCAAAATCAACTTTTTCAGAACTCTGGAAATGAAGCAAAGGCTTGAAACAATCCAAGGAGTATTCATTAGAAACAATCAGCTAAATCTTGGTAAGAATAGTGAACTTTGTAGTGTTTTAACTTTCCATAGTCCCATTCCCCTCTCTCCAGTCCTGTAGTAGCCTTGAAACCCAGTAGCTCCACAATTAACAGTGAAAACCAGCAGCCTGGAAGCCATTGGAAGGGGCAGAACAGAATTGCAACTCCTCCAAAGCTCAATTTCCCAGGTAACTGTCCTCATTTGACCCATCTGGTGGTTCCCTAGATGACCTCCCTTGAAAGGTTGTGTTTATTTGACCCGGCTTGAAGCTTGCTTAATGCAAGCAAGCCTTTTTCCCTGGGGGCATTTGTTGAAAATAATCAATGGCAATCAATTAACATCACAGTTGCCTGAGGCAATGATAACAACTAGGGCAAACAAGGAGCTAACCAAAAGTCTTAAAGGAAGAGTTAGGGCATGAGCTGTCCACAGAGGGCTTTGAAAAACTTCGGCATATTCCTGGGAATCTAAAAGGCCACTCACGTGTGCAGGGATGTGCACATTCTCAGAGAAGACCTGGGAAGGCCCTAAGCTCTCACCTCTGACTGACCTGGAGGCTCTGTGCACCAAAAAGTTAAGGCTAAGGCAGATTTGTAGACTGCCTGCCTGAGTATCAGAGGCGTTCCCCAAAATACAGAACTCCTTGGCAAATGCTGAGAGACTTATTCATTCCAGGCATGTAAGGGACTCTGTCCAATTGCTAACTGACCACTACCAAACAGAGACTTCAGTGACCGCACACAACAGAGAGTACAAACTTTACAGCGTTAGTTTAGGAAAGTCACTAAACAAACTGCAGAAGCAACAAAACCCAGCCACAACAGACTCTGGGGGTCAGGGATCTGGTTTCTGCAGTTGCCATATTGTATTATTGAAATATCCAATTTTCTATAGAAATTACGAGACATGCCAAGAAATAAGAAAGAATGGCCCATTCACAAGAAAACAAGCATTCAATAGAAATTATCCCTAAAGAAACCCAAAGGTTGGACTTACTAGACAAATACTTTAAGCCAGTTATTTAAAATCTTTTCAAAGAACTAAAGGAAACCATGTCTAAAGAATGAAAGAGAAGTATGAGAGTGGTGTGTCAACAAATAGAGAATATCAATAAAGAGGTATAAAAAAGAACCAAATAGAAATTCTGGAGTTGAAAGTACAATAAGTGAAAGGAAAATACACTAGAAGACCTCAAGAGCAAATGTGAGTTAGCTGAAGAAAGGGTCAGCAAACTTGAAGATAGGTTAATTGAGATAATCTAGGCTGAGGAGCAGAAAAAAGAAAATTAATAGAGCCTTAGATACCCATTGGACATTAGCAAGCATCCTAATACATGCATAATGAGAGTCCCAGAGGAAAGGAGAGAGAGAAAGAGACAGAATATTTGAAGAAATAATGGTCCCAAACTTCCCAAATTTGATAAAAATATTAATCTACACATCTAAAAAGTTCAATGAACTCCTAAGATCAACTCTAGACACATCATAATGAGACTGTTGAAAATCACAGACAGAGGGAATATTGAAAGCAGCAAGAGAGAAACAGCTTATCACATAAAACGTTTCCTCAATAAGATTAACACTCAGTTTCTCATCAGAAGCCAGGGAGGCCAGAAGGCAGTGGGATGACATGCAAAGGGCTGAAAGAAAAAGCCTATCAACCAGTAATTCCATACCTAGCAAAACTATCCTGCAAAAAATAAAGGTGAAATCAAGACTTCCCAGATAAAATAGATTCTTCACTAGCAGACCTTCCCTACAAAATATACTAAAAGGATCATTCAGGCTGAAATGAAAGAAAATAGACAGTAACTTGAATCCACATGAAGAAATAAAGATCAGCGTTAAAGGTAACTGTATAGGTAAATATAAAAGACAGTATAGGGCTCCCCTGGTGGTGCAGTGGTTAAGAATCTGCCTGCCAATGCAGGGGACATGGGTTTGTTTGAGCCCTGGTCCAGGAAGATCCCACATGCTGTGGAGCAACTAAGCCCGTGCACCACAACTACTGAGCCCGTGCTCTAGAGCCCGCGAGCCACAACTACTGAAGCTCGCACGTAGAGCCTGTGCTCCGCAACAAGAGAAGCCACCGCGGTGAGAAGCCCGCGCACTGCAATGAAGAAGAGCCCCTACTCGCCGCAACTAGAGAAAGCACACATGCAGCAACGAAGACCCAATGCAGCCAAAAATAAATAAATAAAATAAATACATTTATAGAAAAAAAGGCAGTATATATATAGTTTGTAACTCTTTTTTCCCTCCTATATGATTTAAAAGACAACTGCATAAAGCAATAATTATAAATCTATGCTGATGGGCATACGATGTATAAAAATGTAATATGTACAACAGCGATAGCACAAAGGAGTGGGGAGGGAGTGGATCTATTAGGGGCAAAGTTTTGTACACTACTTAAATTAAGTTGGTACAAATTCTAACTGGATTGTTATAAGTTAAGATTTTAAGTATAATCCTTAGGAGAACCACTAAGAAAAAAACATAAAATATAGTCAAAGAAACATCAAGAGAATTAAAATGGTACACTATAAAATATCTATTTAACATAAACACGGCAATAATGGGGTAATAGAGGAACAAAAAAGACATAAGCCAAAGAATACAAATAGGAAAATGACAGGCATAAACCCTACCTTGTTGGTAATTACATTAAATGTAAAAGGATTAAACATTGCAATCAAAGAGAGATTGGTAGAATGGATAAACTGCCCTGATCCAACTATATTTTGTTCACAGAAGACACACTTTCTATTAAAAGACACAAATAGCTTGAAAAGAAAAGGGTAGAAAAAGATATACCATGTAAACAGTAAACAAAAGAGAGCTGGAGTGACTATACTAATATCAGACAAAATAGACTTTAAGATAAAAATTGTGACTAGATGTAAAGAGGTACATTTGATAATGCTCAAAGGGTCAATCCTTCAAGAAGATATAACAATTGTAAGATTATATGCCCGTAACAACAGAGACTCAAAATATATGAAGCAAAATCTGACAGGAGTTGAAGGGAGGAATATACAATTCAACAGTAATAGCTGGAGATTTTAGCATTAGACTTTCAATAATTGATAGACTCACTAGACAGAAGATCAGTGTGGAAATAAAAGTCTTGAACAACACTAACATACCACTATAGAACACTCCATCACAACAGTAGAATACATATTCCTCTCTAGTGCACATGGAACATTCTTCAGGATAAAACATATGTTAGGGTATAAAACTAGTATCAGTAAAATTACAAGGATTTAAATCATAAAACGTATGTTCTCTGACCACAGTGGAACGAAATTAGAAATCAATAATGGAAGGAAATTGGGAAAATTCACAGATGTTTGGAAATTAATACATTTCAAATAACCAATGGATCAAAAAAGAAATCCCAATGAAATTAGAGCAAAATTGGAATTAAGACAAATTGCCCCCTGAGAGCTCCAGGAACGTGTGCATCCAGAGCACAGTTTGCAAAATCTCATCCCTGGGAGACATGCTGCCCAGGAAATCCTGCAGGAAGTGAAGGAGCGGGGGCCTTGCTGCAGTGAGCTTCATCTCCCACCTACCCAATTCAAGTCCCAAGTCCGGTAAAGAGGCTTCCTGTTCTCATTTTCGATCGTGAGGTTTTCCAGGCAGGACCCCAATGTTGGGGTCCACACACCCCACTAAATGCCAGCAGTTAAATCACTGTTGTCAACCAGCTAATTAGATTGATTTCCTCCCTCACTGCTGATGTGTATCACTCGTCTGGTTCATTTCTCAGTTGGAAAAGGTGTGGCAGCTCCAGCTTCCAGAGGCCCTGCCTGCTGTGTAGAGTCGGGGTGGGATTGGGGGCCACGTACAGAGGCTGAGGGAAGGCATGGGGCTCTGAGAGGAGACCGGGATGGACTAGGTGTCCCTCTGCTGCAATCACTTTCCTGCAGTGTGTTTCTGAAATCCTGACTGCAAATGTCGCCTTGCACCCTGGGTTCCTCTGATGGTGGTGGTGGTGTATGTGCTTGTGTTTCACATGAGCTCGCTCAGCTCTAGAAAGAGAAGTATTTCAAGATTTTTCTTTATTTAGTTATAAAAAAATACAGTATGTCCCATGCACCAGTGTAGCCAATATATATATAGTCATTATCACTAGAGCAATTACTACAATGATAGGAAATAGAAGGTTACAGGAATTTGTTTATCCAACTAAAAAACCTGAATTAAAATTGTTAACCTAAATAGCAACCTGTTTATTATGCATAAACCCTTATTCTATATGTTTGTGAGAGCTAGAAATGTATAAGTATTATTAGTAAAAAAAAAAAAATATGAAAAACTCGTTATTGGTTAAAAATAAAAAGTCAGTGTTATCTACAGTCCCCTGAATTGAGGGGCCTTGCCCAGAGCAGGAACCTTGGTCCATGACAAATGGTGAGTCAGAGAGTTTGCCTCCTTCCCCGCACCCCCGTTGAGTGATGCCACTTCCCTAAGGTGTGTTTGCAGTGGAAAGTTCCGTACGTGGCTGGAAGTGGAAGAGGAACAGGTGACCACTGGGCCTGAGCAGGGGCCTTGCCTTCTGTAGGGATGGGGCCCTGCTGGGGTTCCCTGAGATGTGGCAACAACGAGGTGTAAAGGCAAATGGCACAGCTGTGTTGCGCAGTCATGTTTGGGTTTGGACTTTGGCCAGAGTTGATGTGGGTCACACCTTAAGTGCCTGTAAGTCGAGAGATCAAGAGTAGATGGAGAGAAAGAAAAAAGAAAGAGCATGAATGAGGGACCGGGCGAGGCAGGGAGAGGTCTTCTGCTCCGGGAACATCTGCCCTGCTTCCCAGGCAAAACTGGAGGGGTGTCGTGAGTGTCAAATTGGGGTCACAGCGACTCCTGGCCCTCTCTGGAGAGAGTGGGTGTGGAGGTGGCCCTCACCCTATGATCTGTGGTCTCGTTTGGTCTGCACTGTCCCTCCAGGATGAATTCACAGTTGCTTTAAAGTTCAACGAGCCATTTCCCTGACCTTGGATGAATTTTCAGTACCCAGTACAGCATAGTTACAGGCATGGCAGGCCAGCGAGGTCACCTCAAGACCCAAGGTCAGGAGATGTCAAGAGGCCCTTCCTCCCTTTTGACAGGCCTGGAGAGAGGCTGCAGAATGCTGGGGGTCTTGGGAGGGTGTGAGGAAGCTAAAGCAGGGCAGGCCTGGGGGGCGGGCCCAGTCTCCTGGGGGACCGGGCTACAGAGAGTCTCGCCCCACAGTCATGCCATCCAGCCCCTTGCCTCCAGGTGACAGGCACCAGGACCCCCCCCACCAGCCGCCCCCCGCTAGGGGTTCAGGGACCTCAGGGGAAGACCTCCCCCTGGCAGTTGAGCATAATCTGCTTTGAGAAGACTGAGAAAGTCTTTGAGTTGAACCCGTAGTCGCAGGTGACAGGGTTATGTGGCTGTCTCAGCCCAGACAGAACACCAGCCTGGTGTTTTCCAGCGTTTTGGGAGTAGCCATCACTGAAGTACGTTCCTGGACATTTCAGGGACTTGGATTTTGCCATCCAAGGTGGTGAGGTCTCTGGGACCCATGAGGAAGGGCTGTTAGGCTGGGACGTGAGTGCTGTGATTGGAGGGCTCAGTGCCCGTGTCCGACTAGCCTGAGCTACCCAGGCCCAGAGGCCCACGGTCCCCTAATACACCAGCTCCTCCCGGGGGTCCGAGCCATACAGCTCGGCCAGCATCTTGAACCTGGGCCCCCAGTCATTGAGAAAGTCATAATCGATGTCCGAGTCAGATGAATCGGTGCCCAGGGAGCTGAGGGACTCGGCGATGGACTCGGCGCCCTCGTAGCCGTAGATGTGCAGCGTGTCGTAGGGTGGGCCGCCGCCGTCGTGGTCCGCCTCGTCCTTCTTCACCTCGATCATTGCGGCCATCTCCCCGGGCCCGTGCGCCCCGGGCGCGTGCCGCGGCGGCTTCTGCACCTGTGCGTAGAGGGACGGCCGCGTGTCCAGCGCCGGCCGCGGGGGCTTGGTCCCACCGTGGCGCACCGAGTTGAGCACCGACACGTCGTAGCTGGTGGTGTCCATCTCGCCGCCGCCCTCCTCGTCGTAGGTGACCAGCTGCTCGTGGATCTCCGGCACGCTCTTGCCGTGGGCGCGGGCCTGCTTCCGGAGCCGCCGCCGCAGGATGATGAGGAGGGTGATCACTGCGAACAAGCGAGCCAGAGCTGGTCAGCCATGGCCCAGCGGACCGGGGGACTCCCCCCCCACCCCCCCACCCCCACACACACCCCCGCCTTGAGGTTTACCTGCACCCTCCCCTCCTCCCTGGGAATCCCTGGGCCAGCCCAGCTGCCAGTGACAGCTGGGCCAACGCAGAAGTTTTGGTTTGGTCTAGATATCTGGTGGGTCCACCCTCACTCCCACTCCAGAGTCATCTCCACCCCACCCCCACCCAGGATCCATCCTTGCTGGTGTCCTGGCCACAGTAGGGCGGGGGGGGGAGAGCAACAGAGCGGGCCTCCCTCAAGTTCATTCTCTCCTGCCACTCTCCTCCCCATCTACCCGCATCCTCAATTCCTCCCTCCTCTTAACCACTGTGGCAAATCCTTCTGTGTCTTGTCCAAAGGCCAGGAGGCCAGAGGTTGGGGCAGAGATGAGGAAAGGGATGGAGTTGGAATTTGGAGTGCAAAGATTCTGAGCCGTGATGATGATGATGATGACGATGATGATGGTGATGATGATGGTGATGATGGTGATGATGATGATGGTGATGATGGTGATGATGATGATGATGGTGATGATGATGATGATGATGATGATGACGGTGATGGTGATGATGATGATGGTGAAGAAGATGATGGTGATGATGATGATGATGGTGATGATGGTGATGATGATGATGGTGATGATGGTGATGATGATGATGGTGATGATGATGATGATGATGGTGATGATGACGGTGATGATGATGACGATGATGATGATGATGACGGTGATGATGATGATGGTGAAGATGATGATGGTGAAGAAGATGATGGTGATGATGATGGTGATGATGGTGATGATGATGATGATGGTGATGATGGTGATGGTGATGATGGTGATGATGATGATGGTGATGATGATGATGATGATGGTGATGATGATGGTGATGGTGATGATGATGGTGATGGTGATGATGATGGTGATGATGATGGTGAAGATGATGATGGTGATGATGATGATGATGGTGATGATGATGGTGATGGTGATGATGGTGATGATGATGATGATGATGATGGGTCATGGTGGTGCTGGTAGACATGGCACCCGTTGCAGTAGCAGCAGCTACTCTTGAGCACCTGCTGTGTACATGCTGGCATGGTATTGGCACATTTTCATGTTCTTTTACTCAAAGTAGGTATTAATATCCCATTTTACATGAGCAAACCGAGCTCAGAACAGCTGAGTGACATGCCCAGAGTCCCATGATCAGGCAGCGGTGTGATGTTGGCCCTGCTCAAAGCTCTGAGGTGTGTGACTGCATGACGGTTGCCAACCCCTAGGAGGGGTGGACCACGTGGGGCAGAGAGCTCCTAGAAGTAGGCTCAGACCATTCCTAGACTCTGTCGTTCTAGCCTCGAGTGACTTAACAAACTGTTCCATACATAAGAAAAGCCAGGATGCCCTCTCTGAGCCTCTGTTTCCTTGCCTATAAAATGGAAGTGATGACTCCTCTGCTCTGTTTATATTTGATAAGGTGGCTATGAGGTTAAGTGCAATTCTGTGTGTGGTGGTGATGCCAGTATATCATTATTACTAATTTTTATTGAGAGGAAAATCTGGGTCTGGACTCTTTGCCACGGAAGCCCCAGAAGTGGGGGCACTGCCAGGGGGCCTCTCAGGGAAGCCACTGGCAGGAAAGGCCTGGAGCAGATGATGTGGGTCCCTCACTGTGTCCCCCGGTCAGTCCTGTCATTGTAGTGCACAGGGTGACCTCTAACCACCCAAGGGCTTCCTCTGTAGGGCCAGCCCCTGCCCCAGGTGAAACGCAGAACTTACACCTCTGGGAGGAGCCCCACCATCAGCTGGTGGGCATCGTTGGAAAAACATGGGCTGTGAGTGCCGCCACCCAGTCTCCAGTGAGAAGAAGCTCCAGTGTCCCATGGTGGCAGCTTGTGTGACAGCTTGCCCTTGATTGGCTGCCTACCTTTCCAGTCTCACTCCCCCTCTTCCTTCTGGGGCTTCTTGGGAGTGCCTCTCAAATAAACCATGTGCACCCCAATCCTGGTCCCAGGGTCTCCTAACTGGGGAGCCCAAAGTAAGGCAAGGCCTAAAATGCTCCTAAAATTTCTGAGGCCCAAACAAGAGGAAAAGAGATGTCAAGCCTGGAGAAATCCTAAAAATAGAAAGAAATCCACTGGCGATAATCTAAACTAGAAATTTTAAACTTTCCGTTTCTCTCCAAAAGAAGAACTGGATCCTCTTTTTTCAAAGCAGGTGCGACTTGTGGGATCTTAGTTCCCTGACCAGGGATTGAACCCGGCCCCTTTGCAGTGAGAGCGAAGAGTCCTAACCATTGGACCGCCAGCGAATTCCCTCGGAAGAGGTTTTATATAAATAAATGCCTAGAACAGTGCCTGGCACACAATAAGTGCTCAAAATATGTCAGTTGAATGAGTGAATGTTATATATAAAGTATTTTAAACTGGGGAAGGAGACTTGAGTCCCCCCCTTCTTCCCCCCCCCCCTCCATCCCCACAGTTAGGCACCCAAGGAGGTGAAGCTTACACCTAGCACAGGCCTGCACTAGGGCCTGGAGGCAGGGCTGGGCCTGGATCCCTGGCCTCTTCCTTCTCCTGTGTAGCCCCCTCAATGTCCCCTCCCATCCTCCTGGGCACTGACCTGTGATGGTGAGGATGCAGAGGAAGATAGCTACCAGTGCCTGGATGCTGACGCCCACCTGGGCGGCCACCTCCTCACACAAGGTGAACTCGCCGCGTTCGTTGCACTTGCAAACGGTCACATCCAGCATGCTGGTGCCTGTGAGGCTTGGCCTCCCGTTGTCCGAGATGAGCACGGGCAGGTGGTGGACCTTGGCGCGCTCTCGGTCAAAATACCCATACTTGACTGTGATGTTGGCCGTGTTATCTGGAAACACCAAGTCCTCGGAGTCAGGCTCTGCTGCCTGGAGTGCCCATCCTCTCATCCACACCGCCTGCCACCTCCAGGAAGCCCTTGGTAACTGCACCAGCCCACGTGCTGCCTGGGCTGTGTCTCTGCCCTTGGCACCCCCTGCCTCAGGTTTTAGCCATTTGAGCGCAGGTCTGTTCCTCCAGAGAGGGGATGTTTTGGGCAGCTGCTTCGACCTAGCCTCTAAGAAGGACTTGGCCAGAATGTAAAACCCTTGCTTTCTGTTTCTGTGGGCGAATGATATGCCTGACCCCTAACTCTACTTCAATAAAAGGTGACTGTCAGCGAATTAACGCATTGTTTCAAGCTTTGATGAGCAATCAGGGGGAAATAAAGTCTTAAAAAGTCTTTTAGCATCGGGCTAACTTCTAAGGCTGTTTTTGCTATCCCTGAAAATCCATTAGAAAGTAAAAACAATGCACAGTTCCCTGGGGCACTGAGGGAATGATTGCATATGTAATTGAGGATTCCCCGGTCAGGCTGGAATTGAGAATGTGCTTTGGCCCAAACATAGGCTCTCCCTCTCAGCTCCAATCAATCCTTGTACAGAATTCCCCAGGGAGATTTTTTAACATGCTGGTTTTTCAGAACCGCCCCCCTCCACTCCTCCTTCCTTTTCCCCCTCCCCTCTCCCTCCTTTCTGATTCAGTGGCTGGATAATCTGCCCTTTGTTGGCTCCTAGGAGATGATGATGGTTAGAGGGTCCAGGGACTCCCTGTTCCAGGGTTTACCTAGCCGTGCGGGGTTGGCACACCCAGAAAGCCAAAGGCAAAGGAGGCCATCTTTTAGATTTCAAATGGAAGCCAATTACATTTCATTATTAAGTAGCCATGTCTATTATAATTGAAAATAATAACAATATGGCCACTGACACTGTATGAGGAAAATTAGAGATTTCTCACTATACTCATTTAATATTGTAGCAGGACATTCATGTTCTAAGTGAATCTGAGATCAACAAGCTAGTCTCCTGGTCACATATGGGGTGTCTTTGGGTTGGTGTTTAAGCTTTCTTCTCCACAGCAGCCCTCCTCTGAGGCAGGATTGAGGTGGGCACTGGGGATGGGGTGACACGTATTTTTTCCATATTATTTACTACTAAAGACAGCGGAACGTTGAATGGTCTGTCATTGACTGTCCGCGCATCGTAGCCACCATCCCCATCCCATAGGAGGCTCCTTAAGGACAAGTCTGTGGCTGATCCCCTGGGTCTGCCTCTCGCTCTCAGGGACCCCACTCCCTGACCTTCCTCAGAGGTGGCAATGGCTGTTTCTATACAGGAATCCTCACCAACCACAGTGTTGCCAGTTAGGGATGGGCAGGGATTCCACCCCATTCTGGGTGAAGGATTGTTCTGTTTAGACCCAAGGGGGATTTTTTTGGGTTTTTCTCAGGAAGGTGCAGAAGCCATGGAAGCCTGTCTGCTTTTGGCTGGAATTCAGTCAACTCAGCACTGACACTCTCGGAAGCACATACTCATGAGAAACTCTGATTGGCCGCTACTGACATCACAGGGCTCTCTAGGCTGTGATTGGTGGACCAGATCCTGTCCCGAGGACACCTGCTGGTAAGTAGTCATTGTAGCCAAATTAAAACACTGTATCCTTGGCATTTCGGGTTTCAAATGTCCAGTTTTGCCTCTTTGGAAGCAACCTCAAAGTTCTATGTCATAGAGCAATTTGCAGTTGTGCTGAGCGCAGGAAGGAGTCTTTGGCTAGTTTGTGAACCGAGCTGTCTACACCGCATATCTGTTCTGTGCTCCTCAGTAACCTGAGCATCTTATGGGGAAGGGCAGGCCATGTGGACTTAGCAGTGTGCCAGGGTGGCTCTGACCATTGCACAGACCAGTTAGGTATGTGGTGGGGATTGTACAAAACCTCCTGTAACTTGAAAGCCCCACTGAGGGCCTGCCCCCAGTTCACTGGCTTGGTCCTTGACCCTGGCTTTTCAAGACTCAACCCCGTCCCTGAGCCCCCCAAGAGCCAGCCTGACTGCCTTGAGGCGCACCGTGATTATCCGTGAGGGTGAAGTTGCTGTCCTCAGTGCTCAGGGAGAACTTGAACTTCACATCTCGTGGTGTTATATCCTTGTCTATTGCCGAGATTTGCACGACCAGCTAGAGGGTGGAAGATGGGGGCCGGTCGTTAGCGGTGTTGGGTTGGCCGGGGTTTCAGTGATGGGGAGGGACTTTGGGTTTAGACCTGACCGTGGCCGCCTCTCACCTGTAACACTAACCTAAATGGTCTCCACAGAGCCACTCTTTCTACCACCACCTCCCCGCCAATCTACTCACTACACATTCTGTCTGAGCCTCAGTTTCACCCCCTGTGGGGATAATGTCACCTTTCCTCAAGGCTGTTGTACAAGTTACATTAAACTTAGTGAAATGCCGGCTGACCGTGCCTGGGAGGTGCTGCCCCTCGGCCTGCCCCAGGCGGACGCTGCCTTACCCTCCCACCTGAGTTAGACTCACCTTGCCCTGGGCAGCGTTCTCACACACTTTGGGCTCGTAGGGCTTGGCAAACTCTGGGGCATTGTCGTTCTCATCCAAAACTTCGATGTGGACCTGCACGATGGATTCTTTGCCCGTGGGGGTCCCTGCAGGGGAAAGGACTCATCACTACAGTGCGTTCAGCAGGTACCAGCCCTGGGATTAGAATGTGTATGGATGGGAGTCCTGGAGGGGTGCTCTTTTTGCAGGAAGAGGGGGTTATGGACATCTGGAAGGGAGGCCAGGGATGGCCTTCTGGTCGAAGGGAGTGGAAGAGGAAGGGGGTAAAGCTTCAAGCACAAGGATATTTGCTAAAGAATTAGTTGTAAGAATTGAAAAGGTGAACAACAGAAGTGTATTTTTAAAGGTTTTAATTAAATCAATTAAGTAATTATTAAATCAATTCAGCAATTTAAGCAATCAAACTAATTTAAATAAATTAATTATGAAATAATTGAAAAGGTAAACCATCTAAGTGAGATTGCATTAATAAATTACGTCAGTTTAAAAGAATGGACTATGTGGCTGTTTGCAATGCCCGGGTAAATTACATTTTAAAAATTACAGTCTTTTTAAAAAAGATATTTTAGTACCATGAGAAAATGATTCTGGAATAAGGTTAAGTAAAAATGCAGGATATGATATTTATACAGGTATTATGATCTCACTTGTATAAAAATACATATCGTAAAAAGACCAGAGGAAATACACTACAGTGCTAACAGTAATTATCTGTGTACGGTGGGAATATGAGGGTATAATTTTCTTCTCCTTTTTTGTATTTTCCGTATTTTAAAATGGGCAGCAAACTATTACTATAAGATTTAAAAATTGTATGAATGAGATTAGATGGGGAAGAAAGGGGCAAAGACTGATCTGGACAGTACACAGGAGTCCATTGAAGCTGACCTGGCTGCCAGGTGGGGCACGTGCTGCCAGCAGGAAGCAGGGGCCCTTCAGGGTAGCACCGGTGGGGCCCTGGCCAAGTCACCCCCTTTCTGGGCCCTTGTGGCCTCTGTGTGAGGTGGGAATATTGATCCTTCTCCCAGAGGACAGTTGTGATTTTCTCATAGAGACTAAGGGTAAGTTCTGGAGAATCTCACAGTCTTGGAGTTGGAAACTGCTTCAGATTTTGAATTCAGCCCACTGACTGGCCCATAAACACCCTCCAAAGCAGCCTTTTCCAAATGACCACTATAATAAGAATCACACGGCGCTCGTTCAGTGCACACTCCTTGGCCCCATTTCTGACGCACTGGACCAAAACCTCCAGGGAGGCATCTGAGAAGCTCTGTGGTTTAGAGGTGCCTCAGGTGATTCTCATCACAGGGACATCTGGCAGCCTGTTTTGGAACAGTGCTTCTTAAACTGTAGTGTGCGTGAGATTCTGATGCAGTCTGGGGTTGGGGCCTGATGTTTTGCTCGTCTAACAAAGTCTCAGATGACGTGGATGCAGCTGGTCCATCCACACTTGGGGATGGAGGCGCTATAGCATCCCAACCAAGTGGTGCATCAGCAGGTGCTTATAGGACCTCTGGAGACCCTAAATGATAGATGTTGACGATTTGAAAAGGAGAGGAGCCCAGGTCCCCTGGCAAATGGGGCCACTCACCACTAGAATCCACCTCTTTGGCCTCCACTGTCAGGTTACACCAGGGGTAGACTTCTCTGTCCAGCTCCTTCTCATTGTAAATATTCCCCTGCTTGGTTATTCCGAAGAACTGGCCCTTGTCACTTGTCCTGCGGATGGAGTATCTGCCCACGGGAGAGAGTTTCAAGGTTTTCCGTTGTTCTTTGCTGAGTCCAAACTCCCCAGCAGGACAGATGAGACCCTTCAGGATCTGTCCCTTGCATCCATCCCCCATCTTCCTCTCACTGCTCATTGCACTTGACCACCCAGAGGGAGTCAGAGTAGTGAGATAATCCCTTTGAGGTTGGCAGTGTTGCCATCACTGGGCTGAGGGTGGTACCTGAGACTCCATCAACAGCACTTTCACAGTTGAGGCAGGTGGCACTGTAATCAACTGTACCACAGCTTGGATCGGATTTTGTGATTAATGAAAAGATAGTTGGGCAAGAGCCAGGAAGAAATAAAAAAAGGGGCTGCAAGAGGTACGAAGTGATTGAAAGGAAATTAAATTTGTGAAGTAAAAATTGGAAAAGTTCTTAAGGAAAAAGGCATGAAGAGAAGAAAAGAGAGTTGGAAATATATAACGTTCCAAATATATATTTCTCTAATACTGAGGAAAATTCCAGAACAAAGAGAACAGAAGAAATAACAAAAGATATAATAGAAGAAAACTTCCTGATCTGAAGCAAGGCCCAAGTTTATAGAAGAGTCATTGATATCAGGCGTAATTTTAAAAAGAGATCAATATTTAGCTATATCCTGATGACACTTTTGAATTTCAGAGCTATATAAAGAAACCAAAAAGAGTCCAGACAGAAAAGATACGTCGTTATAAAGAAAGAGAAATCAGACTCACCCCAGACATTCTCACAAAGTTAAATGCTAGGACACATTGATAATATTTTTGATTTGTAAATATGCAAGGATTCAGGAAGTGTATCATCCACAAGATGGGTCCTGAAAAAATTTTTTTGAAAACTGACTTCATCTAACAAGTGTCTCAAAATAAAGTAAAAAAAAAAATCTGGTTTGGGAGGAATTAAAATTAAACTATTGATATCTTTATCATATATAGGAAGGCAGTGGTGTGTGTGTGTGTGTGTGTGTGTGTGTGTGTGTGAGAGAGAGAGAGAGAGACAGAGACAGAGACAGAGACAGAGACAGACAGAGAGACAGAGATTTTTAACTAGAAAATATTGGTCCAGGAAAACATTTAAAATTTTACAGATAGAAGTAAATCTCACTGGTAGAAGTAAAAATGCATGTACTCCATCCAAATATCTACGAGAAAATAACATGAAAAAATAGACTCTACAACAAAGATGGAGGAAGAGAAAAAAGTAATTAAGTTTGAGAAATAGCAAATGTAAAACAAGATAAAAGAAGCAAGATCAAACATATCATTTACAATGAAAAATGTAAATAGGTTAAACACAAAGCATCTCAGTTTAGATTAAAAAGCAAAGCCATGAGGACACGGAGGGGAAGGGGAAGCTGGGATGAAGAGAGAGTAGCATGGACATATATACACTACCAAATGTAAAACGGATGGCTAGTGGGAAGCTGCTGCATAGCACAGGGAGATCAGCTCGGTGCTTTGTGATGACCTAGAGGGGTGGGATAGGCGGGGTGGGAGGGAGGCTCAAGAGGGAGGGGATATAAGGATATATGTATACATATAGCTGATTCACTTTGTTGTACAGCAGAAACTAACACAACATTGTAAAGCAATTATACTCCAGTAAAGATGGGAAAAAAAAAAAAGCAAAGCCAATTACATTCCAGTTTCAAGAGACAACTTACTGCCCATGACCTAGAAAAGATTAAAAGTAAAGGTTGGAAAATTTATTTCAGGCAAACATGAGTAACATGAAAACAGGACAAACTTTACATCAGACAACATGGAATTGAGGACAAAATGTCATAAGGATGAAAGTGACAAGTCATAATGAAGGTAAAATAGTTATAAACCTTTGTTAACTGAATAGAAAAATTAAAATACATAAAGCAAAAGCTTAGATATTCCAGAAAAAAAATGGACAGAAAGACACACAAAGACAATTACATCACAGAACAAGTTAAAGCAAAGCCAAAAAATGCCCTACCAATTGTAAATGAAAAAAAAGTCTCTTAAATAAACCATTGGATCAATAGAGAAGTAAAAATTATCATTATAGACCATTTAGAATAGAATGGCCATGAGGACAGTTGTCCTAAAACTTATGAGATGTGATCAGAATGGAGGTAGACATTTGTCTTTAACAGGAAGACCTGATAACAGAGAAACATTAACTCCCCCCAAATTGATATATAAACACAATTCTCATTAGAATTCTGATGCTTTTTTAAAAACGGAAGAATGTTATGGTTCACATGGAAGAATGAATGTTTGAGAATGCATTAAAGCTATATAAAGTGAAAAAACACTCGAGGGAGGGACTTGCCGTATACATACCAAGTTTTAGTATCAAGCTGCTACAGTAAAACAGAATGGCTTTGCCACAGAACATAGGATTCAGAAATAGATTCAGGGATGTACAGGAGCTTGGAACTACATCTTTTGTCACAGAGGGTAGAGGAGAGGAGTCTAGTTCAGATAGAAGAACAAGTAGTGATGAAATGGGTATAGTGTGATCCAAAACCATTTTAAAACAATCAAATCCCCCAAACAAACAAAGGACAAATCCACCATAAATGTATGTAGATGTTTGTGGGGTCACGAAGAAAGGCATGATAGGACCACAGCACACCATGAACGTGAGTTGTCTGGAAATCAGGGTTATGATGTTTTCTTTATAGATCCTTGTGTTGTTTGATTGTGTGAAATAAACACTGTTTCCTTTTGTGGTTTTGGGAAGACAAATGTAATAAATCGTGTTTAGCGAAGGGGTTTCATGGATGTCAAGTTGGCTGCTCTCTTGACTGTCACATCTCCCCAGACGGGACCTGTGGGAGCCCGTACCTCCCCTTCAAGGTAGAGCAGACAACGGGAAGCTCTGATGGCCAGGACCATGCTGGCCTGGGCAGAGCAAGATTCCACCTGGCCACATGGGTTAGTGGAAGAACTTGGGCTAAGTCTTGTCGTGCCTCTGTGCATGTCCCATGTACCTTCCGGGAGAAGCCAGTTTCCCCCTCTGAGTCCTGGGCTCAGTCCAGCAGGCCTAAGAGGCTCAGTGCCTGGGTGGTGTCGTGATCACCACCATCGTCACGCCTTCCACCCGCCTTACCTGATGCTCCGCTTAGCGGCATCGGGGTCCACGGCCAGCACTGAGCCGATCAGAGGTTTCTTCTGGTTCTCCCGCAGTTGGAAGTGGTAAAAGGGCTGCTGGAAGGTGGGGGGCTCGTCCACATCTGTGACGTTGATGATGACACGGGCGATGTTCTTGGTGGAGGTGCTGCTCAGGTAGCGGAGGTCGATGGTGGGGTCCGTGGCCTCGATGGTGAAGCTGTATTGCCGGATGCGTTCATAGTCCAGGGGCTGCGAAGGGAAAACTATGGTGAGCACTTGCTCTGAGCCAAGCACAGGGTTGTGATTTTCACAGCAACCCTGCGAGGTCATGCTGGGATGACCCCTTTTTACAGATGAGGGGCCTGTGGCCTGGCTGTCTTCAGCTCTCTCCCGTGTATCCTGACCGTGGCTCAGTTCCAGGTATTGAGGACAACCAGTGGGTCAGCCACAGTCTTGCTGTCAAGGGGACCACAGACTAGTGGTTCTACCCCCAGCTCCTTAAAGACATTCCTTTTCTTGTGCCTTTGCTCAAGTCTCTTCTCCTGCCCTTGCCCGCTTGGCGTACTCCTATCCACCCCTCAGGAAGCCAATCTGCAGGTAATCAGATGCCCTCTCAGAACCCATTCCTGCCCCTCCCAACACAGGTAATTGCTCCCTGCCTGGGTACCCTTTATGTCTGTGTGTCTGTCCTCCCTACTGGCTGAGAGCTTTGGTACCGTGGAGGCCGTCTGACTCCCCTGGGTATACCTAGTCCCCAGCACAGGGCTGGACCAGAGAAGGACTCGGGAGAGGTCTGCTGGAGGAATGGCCTGGCTCAGGCAGAGGGGTTCTGGAGTGTCCCCTTTGAGGCAGGTCATCACTGGCCTTGGCCTCCCAGTCCTCTGCATGGCCGTTCTGAAGCAGTTTGTGCCCCTGGCAGACCTTCCCTCCTCTTCTAGATTCAGCCAGTCCAACTGCTTTCTCAGCAGCAGCCACGGCCAGTGGCCACCCCCTCCCCACGGCATTCACTATTTCCTTACATGCTGATGGCTTTCACTGCAAGCACTTGTACTCTTCCAGGGCTTTCCTGGCCCGAGCCCAGGGCAGATCAGAAAGTGCCAGGGAGGGGACTTCCCTGCTGGTCCAGTGGTTACGAATCTGCCTTCCAATGCAGGGGACGCAGGTTCGATCCCCGGTCAGGGAACTAAGCTCCCACATGCCACGGGGCAACTAAGCCCACGTGCCACAACTACTGACCTCCCGCTCTTCAACTAGAGAGACTGTGTGCCGCAAACTACAGAGCCCACGCACTTAGGAACCCTCGCGCCACAGCTACAGAGCCCACGCGCCCTGGAGCCTGCACGCCACAACTAGAGAAGAGAAAACCCACACACCACAACTAGAGAGAAGCCCGCGGGCCACAATGAAGAGTCTGCATGCTGCAACTAAGACCTGATGTGGCCAAAAATAAATTAAATAAATAAATAAATCTTAAAAAAAAAAAAGAGGAAGGAAGTGCTGGGGAGTGGGCCCCCAGGAGCCCTCAATCAGCCCACAGCGGCTGCGACTCTGAGGCATGTTCCACACTGTCCCCCAGATGTCCCCAGCGGGACTGCACCCCACTCGCCCATGGTGTTCACCTGCTCATTGAGGAGCCTGTATTAGCTTTCCTCCTTTTCACATCTCACTGCTCCGGGGGCTTCCTGAGATCACTCCCCAAGTAAACTATTTACACCCAAATCCTTGCCTCAAGGTCTGCTTCCGGGGTAGCCCAGCCTAAGGCACTGACCCTTCTGTCCTGGCTCCCCTTCCCAGCGCCAGGGTCACAGTGTCCACGAGCACACGGCCAGCTCCAGACTGACCCAGAACGTGTGCCTTTGGTGGCCTCTGATCCGGGAGCAACCCCTGGCTGAGTCCTGAGGAAGCCAGGAGCCCCCAACCCCGCATCTGATGTCACTGCCACGGGTCTGCGAACCTTCATGGGCTTGATGATGCCCTCGTTGCGGCTGGGGTCAGGCTCGATGGTGAAGGTGTCCCTGTACTCGCCCTGCACGATGCTGTACTTTGTCTTCCGGTTCTGGGGCTCGTCTGGGTCCTCCACAAACAGAGAGCCCAGGGGGCTGCCCACACGGATGTCTTCGGGCACAGAAAATATGTACCTGGCTGATGCAAAGAGGCGCCCCAAAGGGCACTGGGTTAATGAGATAGATGAGGCGATCGTCCCCATACTAGCCCAATACATTTTGTTACAGGAAACGGGCACAATAAAATAGTAGTAGTAGTATTAATTCCTCTGGAACTTTGTGTCCCAAGGCAGAGAGGTTGTGCTCTGTCCTTCCATCCACCTGACAGGTAGTTATTAAGCATCTGCTGTGTGTCAGGCACCTTGCTGGGGGACCTGTTCATTGACAACTGAGAGAATCTCTGCCTTCAGGGGGCTTGTGCCGTGCACACGGAGGCCACTTCAGGAAAACCCGCCTGTCCTTGGGGTGGCTGAGCCTCTGCGTGAGCCGTCAGCATTGGAGTCGCAAGTGAAGAGTCAGCTGACTTCCTCCCCAGCCCACCCAGGGCGTGTCAGAAGGGGAGAATCGGTCTGTGGATGGGTCAGAGCCCAGCCCTGGCTCTGGCTCTGGCGCTTTGCCGAACCCCTGTTCCCCAGCTCATGGGGATTTTCTAGCTGGGGTCTGGGTTTTCCTGAGCTCATGGGATCTGGGTGAAAGTGGTCCTGTCTGGTAGTGGGACTCTGGGCACACGGTGGCACACAGCAGGGAGTGTGACTCCCTGCTGGCCTGTGAGGGCTCCGTGGCAGGGGTAGTTGGACAGCCTTGGGAACGTGTTCATAGATGGGGAACACCGGAAAGACGCCCCTGACGTAGGCCCGCCCTGGGTTGGAGAGAGAGGTAGACAGTTGCCAGGATCCTCTCTGAGAGCTCCCGGGTCACCGAGCCTGGAGTATCCCAACCCTCGCCCTGCCCGGGGCCCTAGGGGAGGGGCTCACACTGTGTGAAGATGGGGAAGTTGTCGTTGACGTCCTGCAGAGAGATCAGCACGGTGGCCGTGCCCGATTCCCCCCGGAGGCCCTGGGCATCTCGTGCTTCCACCACGATCTCATACTTGGCCTGCTTCTCTCGGTCCAGGTTTTTGTTCGCTGTGACAATTAGTCCTGCAAAAAGTGTCACATCAGGAGCCGTGTTACTTGGGGAGCTTTTAAAAAATAGTGATGCCTGGCCGCTACCCATAGGGCACCTGGCTTCAGAGCTCCCCAGGTGATTTCACTGTGCAGCCAGGACTGAGGGCCAGGGGTGAACCACCTTCCACCTCCATGCCCTGCACTGCTAGGCCAAACGCTTTGGTCCAGTATTGGTCCCAGCCACCTGGAGCACTGGGTTGAGCAAGAACCTGAGGCCACATCTAGGCTCAGAGTGGGAAGAGTGCTGTGCTGGGTTAGCGATGGCTGCCTTGGGGCCGCGTAGGTTGTGCTGTGTGTTTGCCGTCACTCTGAAAGATGGCTTGCCTCAGGCATGACCACCTGCTCCCAAGACTCAGTCCTTACAGTTTTTTGGGTCACGTGGAGTGGATAATGACGATGGGCCACGTGCTCATTAGACGTTACCTAATTCAGACTTCACACCTACCGTACAAGGTGAATATAAGCTTCCCCAGTTTTGAGATTAGGGCCCTAGCTCTCACAGAGGTCAGTTGACTTGCCCAAGGTCTTTAGAAGCAGTGAGGAGCAGAAATGGGTTCTGAAACCAGATCCATTTGATTCCATAGCTGGAGCTGCTAACCGGCATTCTCTGCCACCTCTCTTGTCAGTGCTTGGGTCCTGACTCTGTCCCCTGGACTTGAGTTCACGTCTCGGGCACCTGTCTGCCTCCTTCTGCCCTCACCAGCCACCTTGTCTTGACGGAGGGTACCGACTGCCTCCAAAGGGTGGTGTAGGTCAGTGGTCAGTGACACCTGGCAGACTGGGCTTCCCTCGGTGCCTGCACCTCCGCCCCCTCCAAGCCAGTGCCGCCCCCGGGGGGGTTAGTCACACAGACCGGAACCACGGATGCTGAAATGTTCTTCTCCCTTCAGGAGCTGGTACACGACAGAGGCGTGGTCTGCCACGGTGGGGTCATCTGCATCCATTGCTGTCAGCTGGATGACCGAGGTCCCTGTGGGGAGAGAACCCAGGGTTGCTGCTTTGCGATGGCCAGCCCCTCACCCCATTCCCGGATGAGGGCCGATGGGGCTCAGGCTGTTCCCTGAACCCCCCTCCCCCGGGTCCTGAGGGAGAAAAGGCTGCTTTGTTTTCTGAGGAGCCTGCCTGGGGGCAAAGTGCTGGCAGTGGTGGAGGCCCCGCTCCCTCAAGCATGAAGGGCAAAGAGAACAGGTGGTTTTTATTTATGGGGGAAATGAGGGAAGAGGGGAGTGGCTGAGGTCATGGGGAGAAGCAGTAAGGGCTGCTTCTTCCTTCTGGAAGCATGAGAACAAGAGAATAGGAAGGGCCCCCAAAGGGCTGGGTTCACATCTCTTTCCCCTTGAGCTCCAGGCTCCCCATACTTGACAGGAAGGTCTGGTCCCGAGACCTGGCGAGAGAGCCTGGACTAAGGGCTGGGGAAGGGAGCCCTTTTCTGGCACCCCCTGGAGGCTGGGGGTAGAATTGAGGAAGGAATAGTCTCCTCTGGAGGCCTGGGGTCCAGGCTGCTGACACACCTTGGGATGAGGTGTGTCCCTGTCCCGCCCCCCTCCACTCCTGTATGGACCCCAAAGGGGACTCCTTGTCTTGGTGGAAGAGTTGGCCTCCTTCATGTGCAAAGGCTACGCTCTTGGCATGCCAGCCCTGAGAGTCAGAGCAGTGGGTGGCGTTGGCTCCAAAGAGTAACAAGACGTGTGTGTGTGTGTGTGTGTGTGTGTGTGTGTGACGGTCAGGACTCCGTCTGGGGCCAGGTCAGAGCTTAGTCTTTAGGGACCAGAGTTCCTTTCGAGTCATATAAAGTGGCAACATGGGCATCCCCATAGCGGCCCGGAACTCACTGAATCCTGCCCCAGGCAGTGAAGCTGCCGATGGGAGAGGGGCCTCCATGCCAGGGATGAGCGAGGGGAGAGGGAGACAGACAGACCGGGTGCGTACCTATCCCTGACATCTCGGGCACGGAGGCATTGAACACCCGGTGCGTGAACACAGGCCAGTTGTCATTGATATCGTGAACTTTGATGGTGAAGCTGGAAGGAGACTCCAGGTTCTTCTCAGTGTTCTTGTCCACCACGAGGGCGATGAGGTGGTACTCAGAGATCTTCTCCCTGTCCAGCCTCTCAAAGGCATACACGTCCCCTGTGCTCTCATCAACCTGGAAGACCTTGCCGGCAGACTCTCCTTTGAGCTGGTACTTGGTGTTCTTGCGGTTCACGCTTGATTTAATCTAGGAAAGGAGAGGCGCCGTGAACTGGAAATAGCAGTGGTGGCTGTGTGCATGTGAGTGTGTGCCCGTGTGAGTGTGCCGGGGCATGGCATTATTAAAAAAAATCAATTATATAAACTTACAATTAAATGAATCATATTAAAAACAGAGGTAGGGGCTTCCCTGGTGGCGCAGTGGTTGAGAGTCCGCCTGCCGATGCAGGGGACGCGGGTTCGTGCCCTGGTCTGGGAAGATTCCACATGCTGCGGAGCGGCTGGGCCCGTAAGCCATGGCCGCTGAGCCTGTGCGCCCGGAGCCTGTGCTCCGCAACGGGAGAGGCCACAACAAGTGAGAGGCCCGCGTACCGCAAAAACAAACAAAGGTAACGTACTATAAATCTATTGCTTCCTAATACTGTAATTTTACTACATTTTACTATGTTTTCTTGAGTTTTTTAAAAAACTTTTTTATTTTTTACATCTTTATTGGAGTACAATTGCTTTACAGTGATGTGTTAGTTTCTGCTTTATATCGAACTGAATCAGCTATACATATACATATATCCCCATATCTCCTCCCTCTTGTGTCTCCCTCCCACCCTCCGTATCCCACCCCTGTTCTTGAGTTTTTATGTTGATCGTATTAAATGATGGAAATATTGGATAAGGCTGTGTTAATGCACATCTGTTCCCAACTCTGCCTTCAGTGGCATCGAGTTGGTAGCTTGCAACAGACATGGTGAAAGTGTTTATACCAAGGAAATTGGTAAATGCTACAAACAGGATCTTTTCCCCTCAAAAGCCAGTTGTCAACTATTTATCAGCACATCACTGGTCTCAGTCATTTAGTTTTGGAATGGTGCATAAAATGTTCTCTTTTTGGAGATTTACAACATATAGTTCTGCAGGAAAGAACTCTACTGAGCTTTGTTTAACTCAGGATTTCCTATACTTGTTAGACCACTGAATCCTTTTCCTTTGTTACACATACTATTAGTGTCCTTAGGAATAAGACTTGGAAAATAATGTGTGTAAAGCAATTTGCACAGGCTCTCAATAAATGCTAGTTGTTTTTCACACTAGATGCCTACATTAAAGGATATTAGAAGTTTAGAATTGCTGAACATTTCATTTATGGAATCTTGGAAACAGAGGCTATTAGGAACATAAGCTAATCATATTTCATACATGTCTAATGGTCCTCCCATAGGTGGTTAGGATGTTCAAAAAATAGAGTTCAGTAAAGTAAAAGAAAAAAAATCAGATGCCTACAAGGTGCCAGCCTGGGAGCATAAAGATAGTCCAGACCCCATTCTTTCTCTCAGGGCCTGGTTTGAAGCAGCAGAGGCTGAGATTTTGAGGAAGGGCAGCATTTAAGGGTCAGTTGGAACAAGAGCCTTGAGTAAAGGTGTTGCATCAGAAAGGCTGGAGGAGAACCCGAGAGAGAGTGGGGTCTCAGGACAGAAGAGGGAGCATCAAGATGGGTGTGGTCAGGTCCCACGAGGTCTGGAAAGCATCCCTAGGCTTAGCAGCGGTGCAGTCATCGGAGCCCTTGGTGAGAGCCGCGTTAGGGGGTGGTGGATCGAGAAGCCGGATGACAGGGCTTTATTATTATTATTATTATTTTCTTTTTTTGCGGTACGCGGGCCTCTCACCGCTGTGGCCTCTCCCGTTGCGGAGCACAGGCTCGGGACGCGCAGGCTCAGCGGCCATGGCTCACGGGCCCAGCCGCTCCGTGGCATGTGGGATCTTGCCGGACCGGGGCACGAACCCGCGTCCCCTGCATCGGCAGGCGGACTCTCAACCACTGCGCCACCAGGGAAGCTCCCGGGTGACAGGGCTTTAGAGAAGAGTCTGGGAGGTGAGGAAGTGGGGACAGGGAGTGAGGCTCCTCCCCCTTGGTGGGCGGGGCGGGAGAGAGGTGAGGCTGTAGCTGGAGGTAGTGAAGAAGCGTCCTGGAGCAGGGCTGCGGGTGTGCAGGGGCAGATGGTTCGTGGGGAGGTCCTGAAGCCCAGTGGCCGGGACATACGATGAACAGATGGGCCGGAGGCAAGAAGTGATGCGCCAGCGCCGGAACCTGTGACTTGGGCGGGAGGACAGTGGGGGTCAAGAAGGAGGGACAGTCTGGGGCCCTGTATGAGTTACTCAGGGTTAGGGTAGGATGGTCATTCCAAACCTGGTTCTGGTGGGTGCATTAGGATTCATGTGGGCAGGGGTAGCAAGGGGGCGTGAGTCAGCTTTGATCTGTTACTGGAATTCTGTCTGAGATTGCATTTGACTCACACCTAAACATCTTTGATAATTTCTCAGTATCATCAAATAAATAGTGTTAAGAAGACTTCATTTGGATATGAGTTTCTGTTTTCCTTCCCTCCAGCTTTTCTCAAATAGACTTTATATTTTAGAACTGTTCCAGATTTATAGAAAAATTGAGGTGATAGTACAGAGAGTTCCCATACATCCTGTGCCCAATTTCCATGTTATTAACATCTTACATTAGTATGGTACATTTGTTGTAATTAATGCACCAATATTGATATATTATTATTAACTAAAGTTCATATTTTGTGCAAATTTCCGTAGTTTTTACCTAATGTCCTTTTTCTGTTTGAGGATCCCACCCAGGATACCACATTACCTCTAGCTGTCATGTTCCTTTAAGTTACTCTTGGCTGGGACAGTTTCTCAGATTCTCCATGGTTCTTTTTTTTTTTTTAATTGAAATATACTTTATTTACAATGTTGTGTTAGTTTCAAGTGTACAGCAAAGTGATTCAGTTATATATATATATACAAATATACATATATATTCTTTTTCAGATTCTTTTCCATTATAAATTATTGCAAGATACTGCGTATAGTTCTCTGTGATGTATGGTAGGTCCTTGTTGTTTGCCTGGTTTATATATAGTAGTGTGTAGATGTTAATCCCACTCCCCCCACTATCCTCGTTGGTAACCATAAGTTTGTTCTTTGTCCGTGAGGCTCTGCTTGTTTTCGACGACCGGGAGAGTTTTGAGGAGTGCTGGTTGGGTGTTTTGTAGGATGCCCCCTATTGGAATTTGTCCGATGTTTTCCTCACGATTAGACAGACTGAGGTTATAGGTTTGGGGGGGCCTCCCCTTTTTAAATTATCCCTATATTTGGATATAACATCTTAATGCCAGAAGCTATGCTGACCCCTGTCTGTGGATTCAGAAGGCCACTCCGCTCCCATTGTCCGGCAAACAGCTCTGTAAACAAAGGCTCCTGGCTCTGATCTTGGTAAACAGCGACTTCCTTCCCTCCGATAACGTCTTTGGAGCCAGGAGGTGAGCCTTGGAGCCCTGTCCTTGCCTCTCCCAGACACCGTGCTTCTTCCCAGGGTGGGGACTGCACGGGACCCTCTGTCCCCATGCCAGGTGCCAAGTGCACGCTGTTGGCAGGGGACGGCAGGCCCGAGGCTCTTCGTGCTGCGCAGAGGCCTTCGGGCGAGCCATCTGAGGCCTGCCGTGTCCGGGCTGGGCGGCGCGCCGGCGGCCCTGCTTGCTGACTGGCCCTGACTCAGCCCGTGGGTATTTGTTGGGGGGCAGCCATTCTCTCTGGAGGCTGATTCACGGCACACTCACCCCCTTGGGAAGGGGTAGATGGGCCGATGGCATTTTCCTCTAGGGCACAGAGTTCACATCGGTGTTGGGAGTCAGGAACCCTGTGCTTTCCTAGGGCTCTATCCTGGTTTCACTGTGTGACCCTGGGCAAACGCCTTCCCCTCTGAGTGGCCAGACTGAAGGATCTGAATTTCCCAGCCATTCTTGGTGGCCAGAGGAGGCCTGGGCACAGTGAGCAGTGGAGAGGGCCGTGGGCAGGGCTGTGAGTGTAGATTCCCCAGCTGGCTCCACCGCCAGCTGCCATGGCATTTCTGGTGCTGAGGCCAGACTTGACCCTTCCCCATCTAGGGGTCCTTTCTGGCCTGTTTCTCTATAACCATAGGGCTCCCCCATCTCCAGCATGTGTGGGGTTCTTTGTCTGATACATGCTGCCCTTCTAGGCCAGGGTGGGCAAACTGTTTCTGTAAAGGGCCAGATAGTAAAAATTTTCGACTTTGTGGGTCATATGGTCTTTGGGACAATTACTCAAATCTGCCATTGTAGCATGAAAGCAACCACGACCATTTGTTAATTGCACGGCGTGGCTCTGTTCCAATAAAACTTTATTTACAAAACCGCATGGCGGGGCAGTTCTACCAGCCCCTATTTATGTATTTATTTATTTAATTGAAGTATAGTTGATTTACAGTGTTGTGTTAGTTTCTTGTGTACAGCAAAGTGATGTATATGTGTGTGTGTGTATACATCTTTTCCATTATAGGTTATTACAACCTACGGAATATAGATCCCTGTGCTATGCAGTAGGTCCTTGTTGATTATCTGTTTTATATATAGTAGTATGTATACATTAATCCCAAACTCCTAATTTATCCCTCCCCTGCCTTTCCCCTTTGATAATCGTAAGTTTGTTTTCTATGTCTGTGAGTCTGTTTCTGTTTTGTAAATAAGTTCATTTGTATCATGTTTTTAGATTTGGCATATAAGAGGTATCATATGATATTTGTCTTTCTCTGTCTGACTTACTTCACTTAGTATGATAACCTCTGGGTCCATCCATGTTGCTCTAAATGGCAAGATTTCATTCTTTTTTATGGCTGAGTAATATTCCATTATTTATAGGTACCACACCTTCTTTATGCATTCATCTGTTGGTGGACACTTAGGTTGCTTCCACGTCTTGGCTATTGTAAATAGTGCTGCTATGAACATTGGGGTTCGTGTATCTTTTTGAATTAGAATTTTCATATTTTCTGGATATATGCCCAGGAGTGGGATTGCTGGCTCATATTGTAACTCTATTTTTAGTTTTTTAAGGAACCTTCATACTGTTTTCCATAGTGGCTGCACAAATTTACATTCCCACCGACAGTGTAGGAGGGTTCCCTTTTTTCCACTCCCTCTCCAGCATTTATTATTTGTAGACTTTTCGATGACAGCCATTCTGACTGCTGTGAGGTGATACCTCATGGTGGTTTTGATCTGCATTTCTCTAATAGCGGTGAGGAGCATCTTTTCATGTGCTTGTTGGCCATCTGTATGGCTTCTTTGGAGAAATGTTTGTTTAGGTCTTCTGCCCATTTTTGATTGGGTTGTTTGTTTTCTTGATACTGAGCTATATGAGCTGTTCATATATTTTGGAAATTAAGCCGTTGTCAGTCACATCATTTGCAGATATTTTCTCCCAGTCTATAGGTTGTCTTTTTATTTGGTTTATGGTTTCCTTTGCTGTGCAAAAGCTTATAAGTTTGATTAGGTCCCGTTTGTTTGTTTTTGCTTTTTTTTCTTTTGCCTTGGGAGACTGACCTAAGAAAACATTGCTGTGATTAATGTCAGAGAATGTTTTGCCTATGTTCTCTTCTAGGAGTTTTATGGTATCATGTCTTATATTTAAGTCTTTAAACCATTTTGAGTTTGTTTTTGTGTATGTGTGAGGGAGTGTTCTAACTTCACTGATTTACATGTGGCCAGCCCCTGTTTTAGACCACAAGCTCCGTGAGGGTGTGGACCATGTCTGTCTTTGCCCCCTGACCATGTCCCAGAGCCCAGCCTTGTGCTTGGGACCATAATTCCTCTCACCGGTACACTGATCTTTCTTTAGCTGACCCTGCTTAGCGTCCAAGAAACTGACGTGGTGAGATTTTAAAGCACTGGAAAGGAATTTTTCTCCTCACTGAAAACTCTTGAAATACCTAATCCCCTAATCCGTCTCCCTGTTGTGTGTGAAATTCCACCACTAGAGCCATTCCTTTCTTTTTTTTTTTTTTGTGGTACGCGGGCCTCTCACTGTTGTGGCCTCTCCCGTTGCGGAGCACAGGCTCCGGACGCGCAGGCTCAGCGGCCATGGCTCACGGGCCCAGCCGCTCCGCGGCATGTGGGATCTTCCCGGACCGGGGCACGAACCTGTGTCCCCTGCCTGCATTGGCAGGCGGACTGTCAACCACTGCGCCACCAGGGAAGCCCCTAGAGCCATTCCTTTCAATTAGAGTGTACGGTTTTGACCTCAGCGACCTTCTGACACAGGAAGATAGTTCATTAGTCCCTCAGATTAGCTCCAAGCTCTAGGAAGGGGACTGAGGATGGACACGTTTTAATTGGGATGAAAGGAGGGTTTAGAGTCGTAGGCACCGCCCTGGAGGGCAGGCTTGGGTCAAATGCCTTGTTATGGGTGTCCTAGAATCTGGAGCTCATAACGCCCTAGACGCTAGGGCAAAACACCCTGAGAGACAGGGCTTCCTGAGGAGGTTCAAATGCCTCGACTAGAGACGGCAAACCCTGGCCTGGATGATGAGCCGTGTCGCCAGCACAGCTCTGTAGAAGTCTGCTCAGGTCTTCCAGACCTCTCAGATGCGCAAAGTTAATGGCAGCCTTGGCTGGTCCTGCCCTGAGCCCTGAGCCCCCACGCTAGGCTGCCCTCCTTAGCTTGTGCACGGGGTGGCCCTTCTGCCAGTGATACTCACTCCATAGGCCAAAGTCTGCGAGAAGGATGAACCATTGTGCTCACCATTACTTCCACCACCACCACACCACCTCCACCTCCACGATCATCATCGTCATCACCACCACCACCGCTGTTACCACCACCACCTTCTCCTTGGCTATCACCATAGTCACCACCACCATGACATCTGCCACCTCCACCATCTCTCCCACTATTACCATCACCCTCGCAACGATCATCCCCATCCCTGCAACCACCACAGCACCTGTCACTGTCTTTATCATCACCACCACCACGGCACGCCTCTCCCGCTCTGGGGCCTGAGCCTTACCTTGCCCACATAGTGGGGCAGTGAGCCGTTTTTCTCTTCATCGATGTGCATCTGGTTCCAGATCCAGTCTCTCTTCTGGCGCCGGTGAATGGGCAGCGAGCTGGGGGGGTTGGGTTGGTCAGGGTTGACGGCCGCTGCAGCTAGCAGGCCCAGGCAGGTGCCCCCTGCAGCCAGCAGCATCACGAACACCTGCATCTTTCCGGGACGGACGGCTCTGAGGGACGAGGAGAGAGACCATCAGGGAATGTGGGGTGCGAGCGTCTCCCGGGGAGCACTGAACTGTTTAACCCTTCATCCTTCACTCTCTGCTCAGACTAGCAGAACCACACCCTCTTCCTGCCCCCGTGGAGCTCCTAGTCTGGGAGGGGAAGCCAGACACAGAAACAATTCCTACTTAAGGGTCACATGTGCTATTGGGCAAGCAAGCATGGACGACAGGGGAGGCTAGAGGAGAGCTGTAGGGAAGGTTTCCTGGAGGAGAGAGCAATGCTGATGTGGATGGTAGCTCCCAAAGCCTTGTGCGGTGGACACCCAGCTTGGATTTTACAGACGGGGAAACTGAGGCACAGAGAAGTTAAGTTCATGGTGAGGCTGAGAATACAGCCCAGGTGTCTGACCTCAGCCGCTGACATTTATCAATAAGTGTCATCAATAAGTATAATAAGTACCAAAAAATAAACATCAATAACTATTGAATGCCTGACACTCTTCCAAGCACTTTATCTGTGTTATTGCACTTAATCCTCCCAGTCAGCCAGAAGGTGGGTATAATTGGGGCCCTCACTTTATAGATGAGCAGAGGAAGAGAGAGGTTTAGTAACGTTTCTGAGATCACCCAGACGGGAAGCCTCAGAGTCAAACTCAAACCAAGTCGGCCTGGCCCCAAAGTTCATGCTTCTTCCTACTGCCCTCTCTTGACCTAGCAGCTGCTGCGTGGTGGGATTTAAAGGCTCCTCTGAACAAACATGCCCCCCGGCTAGTCCGAGAGCCCCTGGGGCAGTGTTGCTTTGATGTTGTTTTCAGAAGGCTCTTAAGAAACCCAAATGTGGTGACCGAGAGGGCCAGGCCCTCACCAGACGCAGCGCTCACGGTTGGTGATTAGCTTAGGAGCTGTCACGAGAACAGGGGTGGGATGGGGTGCTGGGTAGAGAGGCTGGGCTCGCAGGACCAGCTTCGTAGTTTGTGGGGCGTAGTATAGAATGGAAACATGGGGTCCTTTTCTCAAAAGTTACTAAGAATTTCAGGACAGATACGGAAGAACGTGAAACCCAGCACGGGGTCCTTTTAAGCACAAGACCCCATGTGATTGTCCCCATGAAGGCAGCCCTCGGGACATGGGATCAACCTGGATGGGGATCTGGGGTCACCCAGAGATCAGGGCCCGGCTTCATCCTGAATTCCAGAAGGAAGAGGGCTTGTCTCACTGCCCCAGGGTGGGTAGAGGCTGTGACCTCGGCTGTCACTATGCCCTCTCAGCCCTTGACCCCATCAATCTACCCTTGCTGGTCCCTGTGTCACTGACCTGTGGCTCCTGGGATGGTTCAGAGGAAGAAGGCTGGTGGGTGGGAGTGGGAGTCAGAATCAGGGCTCCTGCCTGGAGAGAGGCAAGGGCCCACTGGGTGCTGGCTGGGAGGCCACCTCCCTGGCTGTCGCCCGCCCTGGCCGCAGGGAGAAGCTGGATTCTGCACAGCACAGGAGGTTTCTAAACTCTAGTAACATTTCCTCTGAGACACTGGCGCCAGGCTGTCCTCAGTGAGGGCCGGGGGTGTGTGTGCAGACTGGCCTCTGGGCCTGCTGAGCTTAGCGTCCAGCATCCCTGGGGCCCCCGGCTGCTGGCCCAGGCAGAAGTGGGCTCGCAGGGTTTGGCTGGGACAGAGCATTAGCCGGGCCTGGAACGCAGGTGCCATGTGCCTGGGAAGGCTTCCGGTCCCAGTTCCCTCAGTCCTCAATGAGGCGGTCAGACTGGAGGAGACCTGGTGCCCTTTGAGGTGGGCTGTGAAAAGGGCAGCTGCTCTGGGCCGGAGGAAGGCCGTGAACAAAGGCTCAGGGAGCTGAGAGTTCTGCCAGGAAGCTGGTCCTGACTCAGGGGAGGTGGCAGCTGTGACCCCTGGCCAGCCTCGCTGGGCTCAGGCCCGGTGGGTCATTTCCTTCTTTGCCTCAAAAGGAACTGCATGTCTTGCTCCCTTCTTCCTCCCTCAAGTGAGAAGTGACTCAAAAAATGAAAAAGTAAAATAAATAGAAGTGAAACTGAGAAACGGGGAGAGAGAAGTTCTCAAGCCCCTGGGCAGGACAAGATAGGAGGCCGCACCCTGAGCGGATGCGTATCGAGCATCTACTGTGTGCTAGGCTTTGGGGTGCAGCAGTGAGCGGGACAGACAGGGCCTGTCCCTGGGGAGTGCACGCTGTCGTGGGAACCCCAGGAAAATAAGTACATGGGGAAAGCATCAGCTGCTGATCAGAGGCCCTCAGGGAATTACACTGGGGGACACAGCAGAGGGCGAGGGGGCAGCTGGCTGAGACTTCAAGGCCAGGGGAGGCCTTTCAGAGAGATGATACTCATGCCAACCTCGGAGTGTCAGCCCTAGGAATGCCAGGGGAAGGGAGGGAATTCCAGGCAGAAGGATCGGCAAGTGCAAAGTCCCTGAGGTAGAAAAACAGTTCGTTTGTTTGAAGAGCCAGAAGAAGGCCCTTGGGTCAGATGAGCAATGGGGGCTCCAGAAGAGGGGACCAGGTCGGGCTGGTAGGCTGAGTGACAGCCCCCCAAAGGTGTCCACATCTTCACCCCTGGAACCTGTGAATATTACCTTCCCTGGCAAAGGACTTTCAGCAGATAGGATTAAGTTAAGGATCTTGAAACAGGGAGATTATCCTGGACTATGTGGATAGACCCAGTACAATCACAGCATCCTTAAAAGATGAAGGCAGGAGGGTCAGAATCAGGAGAAAGGAGACGTGATGATGGAAACAGAGGTTGGGGTGCTGCGGGGCCCCAGGCCAAGGAACAGGGGCGGCCTCTGGAAGTCAAAAAAGGCACGGAAATAGATTCTCCCCTAGAGGCTCTAGAAGGAAACAGTCCTGATTCTCACCCACCGAAACCCATTTCGGTCTTCAGACCTCCAGAACTATAATAAATAAGTAAATTGGTGTTGTTTCAAGCCAGCCACCTTTGGGGTGGTTTGTTACAGGAGCTGGAGGAAACTAATGCAGTTGGGTTGTACAGGGCAGACTAGAGAGAGCTTTTTCCTAAGCACGAGGGAAGGTGACATGATCTGATTTGAAGAGATCCCTGGCTGAGGTGAGGAGACGGGCTGGGAGAGAGGGGAGACCAGCAGGGGAGGTCACTGTCATCCAGGCGAGAGTTGATGGTGGCCCAGACCAGGTGTAGAGGTGCGTGGCCATGGGATGTGTTTTCCAGGTGGAGTTAACAGGACTTGCTGTGAATGGAATGTAGGGGGCGAGGGATGGAGAGGAATCTAGGATGGCTCTCGAGTCTTTGGCCTGAGCAGTTGGCGGGGGCAGGGCTTTGCTGAGGTTCGGAAGACGGGTAGTGGTACCAAAAGGTCTGTGTGGGCTGTGTCAGGTTGGAGTTGCTATGAAACGTCTCTGTGGCCATGGCCAGCAGCTGCCGGAGACCTGGCCTGGAGTGCGGGAGAAGGTGGGGCTGGGGCAGCTTACAGACGGTCCCTTCCCAGGGCTGGTGCTCAAACTGTGAGGCCGGAACATGAAGGAGGGCAGGTAGCGTGGGAGGAGAAGTGGCCCGGGACAGCCCCATAGGTCTTTCCTCTTTCTCTGTCTCATGAACTTGTCATCCAGGATTAAGCCCAAATGTCCTCCTCTGGGGAGCCATCCCTGGTCCTCACCTTGCATCTCATGCATCCCTGGGCATCTTCCACTGCAGCACTGCCTGGGGCTGGTCCCAGGGTTGACACCCAGGTCCCATTGCTGGGCTCCAATCACAGCTTCCTTCCCTTCCTGGAGAATGGCTTTCTCCCTGCCCTGTCTACATCTTCCCTTTTCCCCAAGGCCCAGCCACACCTGACACATGGCTCTCTCCTCTTTGGGTTCACACAGAGCAGGGTGACGGCTCTGATTGCAGGGTCTGTGGTTTAGAGAATGTCAGTTGTGCTGCTTTGCTGCTCTGTGACTGTGCGCGAGACGCTTTACCTCTCTGAGCCTCAGTCTCGTCATCTGTACAATGGGAACACTAGTGTCTACCTCTCAGGGTTGTTTTCAGGCCTGAATTAAAAAAAACATTTGTAACATGGCCAAAAAAGTAGCTAAGAATAAAACCAAGCATGTATGAATCCTCGCCGACACTCTGTTTTGCTCTACTGAGTGGTTAGCTTACCATTCTTGTTCCTGAACACCCAACCATTTGGTTGGGGGATTTGCAGGTCCCCACCCTGCTGAATCTACTCCCCCACCCCTCCCCTGACCTCTGGTCTGTATCAAGGGGACTGACCCTTGGCCTACAGGCGCGAGGTTCTGGTGTTTGGCCAATGGGGGCTCTAGCAGGCATCTGAGGATGGGAGGAGAAACGTTGGGGTACTTCCTCCCTGCTGCTGTCTGCTCTGGTTCATTTGTACTGCTGTGGCTGCACCTCTCCATCCCGGTAGCTTCTATGGCTCCCATCCGTCCCTCACTGGGTTCGGGAAACACCCTTCCCTCCTCTTTGTCCCTTTGGTCCTGCGGTGGTCTGCTGCTGGTTTCTGCAGGTCTCAGCATCCCGTTTGTTCCCTTGACTGAGCTCACAGCTCTGTAAGTGTTTCCTTCATAAAGTCTCTTCTTTGAAATGCCTCCTCAGTGGCACACTGAAACCTTATCTCACGTAAATCTTGCAAACTGCCAGGTAGTTGTCAGTGATCCCATTTTGCAGATGAGGCTCAGAGAGGTGGAGTGAGCCCTGCTGGGTCACACAGCGGCGAGTGGTTGAGCCAGGATTTGAACTTAGGCTGCCTTTCACCCCGAATGGTGCCTTTCCATCATGCCACTCTCTCTCTATTTCTGCGGTGACATTAACATGTAATAATAATAATAATGGTAGTAATAATAGGAATAATAAGCAGCTGTTCTCCATGTTTGGCTTGCATAGATGAAATCTCATTTAGTTTTCACACTGTCCTCAGGATATAGGAATTATCATCCCCATTTCACAGAGGAAGAAACTGAGGCTCAGACACAAACACCTCGTAAGTGGTAGATCTGGAACCCTCACCCAGATTTATCTTTTTCTAAATCCTGGGCTCCTTCTACACCCAATCTCAGAGGGTCCTGAGGGACTTTTCCATCTGAAAAGCCACGTTTATTTGTGTCTTTTGCCTTTTGTGTTAGAAATTTGTCCACGTAAATGGGGGCCAAGAGGAAGGGTTTTATCGAGAAATCGTTCCTCCTCCTCCTGCTGTTGGAGAGGAAGTCAGCCGGCAGGATTTGCTGGACCCACAGCTGGAAACAGAATTTCCCTTGGCCACACCTCTGGAGGTGTGGTCAGAGCACAGCTGGGGTCAGGTTTATTTTAGCCCTTTACTTTCCTATAAGTAGGAGTCACGTCTCTTGGTTGCTCTCACCAAGTTTTTGGAGAGATCAGGCCGCTGCCGGGTGGGTTTGCGGTACCACAGATGTGTAGTGGGCCTGAGGATCTTGGGATTGATTTCTGTGCTCAGAAATGCCCAGCTGAGTAGCCCCGGGGCCTTTCCTGACCGCAGACATGAGGGAGAGGGGATTCGCTCGGCAGCTCAGACGTGCCTGCGGGGCACCCGGAGGCCAGGTGCTGGGCACCCGGAGGCCAGGTGTCGGCCCGTGTCCCTGTTACCCAGGATCTGTGATGATGCTCGGTTCCTGGGGCTGTGTTAGAGGCTTTCGGGGCAGCTCCAAATGGACGGATGGATGAGGGTGGGCCCTCTGTGCCCTCGGTCAGTCTGGGAAGGTCCAGGGGGCCCAAAATGAGAGGACAGAGTGTGGCCCAGGCCCCTGGTAATGGGCATGGAGCCCAGGAGAAGGGGCAGAGGAACCTCGGAGCATCTGGGGGATGGCTGGGCTCAGTCATGCCCGGATCAGAGGGCAAGGCCTTGGAGAACTCCTGGGTTTGGGTCTGTGTCTACAGTGGGTGGGACCACTGAGCTCAGAACTAGATGCCTGGGCTGGACCTGAGGACTGGCTCTGAAAGCTGAGCCAAGTTGGCGGGGGCTGGAGAGGTTGTGTGCCTCTGCTCCTCTCCAGTTCCCTGTCTGGATCTCAAGGGTGCGGTCCAGTGGTTGGGACTCCGCACTTCCACTGCAGTGGGTGCCGGTTCAGTCCCTGGTTGGGGGAACTAGGATCTCGCATGCTGCGCAGTGCAGCCAAAATAAATAAATACATTTAAAAATTAAAAAAAAAAGGGGGGCTGTTGCTTGGTGAGCCTCGAAGAGGAGCCCCAGCCTGTGGGATGGTAACACCCACCAGGCCTGGTCACAGCTTCTGGCCTTTGCACTTGCCGTTCTCTCACCTCTGCCTGGACTTAGTTCACATGTCACCACTTCTCTGAAGCCCTCTCTAGAGCCTGGAGGTTATACAGTCATTCAACAAACATTTATTGAGCACCTACTATGTTCCAGGTACTGAACTACAAGTGGGGAGCCTACACAGGCTGCACCCTTGTGTAGAGACATTAACCACTTCATAAAAAACAGTTTCAAATTGTGGTGCTTTGATGGAGGCGTAGAGGAAGATGTGAGAGGGCAGAGAGGGGAGGACCCTGATTTCTCGGAGGGTCTCAGCCCAGCAGTGAATCCTGCCTCTCTCTGATCTGCTGTGAGACAGTAGGCAAAACTCCCTTTGGTCTGTTTCTCAGGACCCCCTCTGTCACTGGTGTTTGGCCTTTTCAAAGGGGCTGTGAGGTCCGCTCAGCTCTGTGCTCTTTAAAAGAAGGAGCCAGGGGGACCCAGAGGGAGATGGAAGGGGGGCAGGTTGGGGCTCCTCCTTTTGTAGTTAAATAGACCCTCGGAAGCCTGGACCAGCTGGGAGCCGCTCAGCGGGCAGTGTGGCAAACGCCCCCGGCCGGGATGGTTCTGCCCCGACCCTGTTCAAGCCTTAGGTTTCAGGGGCTAAGTCTGGGCATTTATTGAGCAGACTGGAGGGCCCTTGGGGGTGGGGTAGAGGAGGACTCCAGGTCAGGGATACACACATGACATCCTCAGGCCACACGGACACACAAACGTGCTGCCTACAAAGCACACACCCCTGTCCCCCGAAGAGTCTCCTCTCTGCGGGGCTGGCCCCTCTCCCGCCCAGCACGCCCGCCAGCAGCTAGGACAAGACCTGGCAGCAGAGCCCAGCCCCAGGCAAAGCCGCAGAGGGTGGACTGGATGCGCAGTCCCAGCCCAGCCTCCTGCAGGCTCTGGGCTGCAGCCCAGAGGCCCTGGGTCAGGGATGAGGGGCCAGGAGGTGGGAGGAGAGGCCTAGAACCTGCAGGGGTGGGGGTGAGGGCGCTAGAGCCCCTGCCCCCTGTGTGGCCCTGGGCGGCTCTCCCACCGCCCTCCCACTCCACACCTCGAGCCTCAGTCTGGGGTCGAGGTTGGAGCCAGTGACCCCCAAACTCGTTCAGGAATCACTGGCATTGGGAGGATGAAGGGTGAGTCCCCAGGAGCTGTGGGGCCGGGCAGCTATGAGCTGGCCCCTTGGGGCTTTTTCCTGGTTTGGGGCTCAGTTCAGCCCTGTGACCTGCTCTTGCGGGTCCCAGACCCGATCCTCTCCCCTCGGGTTCTGCCAACAGCCTCCCTCCCTCGGCTCCCCTCAGAGCTGCCCACGCTGCTCCCCTGCTGACCGCTCCTCCCTGGCTCCCCACACCCTGCAGGGTGAAGCCTAGCTCCTGAGCCAGCATTCAAGACCCAGCACGGAGTGTCCCTGCCCACCCCTCTGGCTCTCCTCTCCCTCACCTCCCTGCCCCACCCAGCCTCGAGGAGAACTGGACGTTTATGGAATACACAGGCTGTTCCCTCTGCCCGAATGCCCTTCCTTGCTGTGGCCCCTGGGTGAATGCTCTGCTTCTCTTCAAGCCCCAGTCCGTACCCCCCACAAGGTCTTCTGATTGGCTCCCGCTCCAGCGCAGCCTCTGCCTGCTGGCGCGAGTGTCTCTGACCAGGCATCCACTTCATCCCGGCAACCAGCGGCGTGAACTCAAGGCCCAGAGGACCTTGAGGTGTCGGTGTCCCTACTGCTGTCTGTCAGCCTGCCTCGGTCTCCAGCTCTGATCTTGCACTCCTTCCCTCCTTCCTCAGAGGATTTAAAACAAATCTGCACAGATCTGCCTACAACACCTTGGGTGGTCAGAGCACATACAGTGGTTGATAGAACTCAGAGAAGCTCCTCCTGTCACCGTACAGCATCTCTAATGGCCCGTCACTTTGTCAGGCACACCACCATTAGGATTTTGATCCTTTGAGGACAGTCAGATTATCCTTCTTATGGGTCCCTGATGAACATACACCCATGTGCACGGGGCTTCCGAAGGTAGGGCTGACAAAACAGAGATCACGGGTTGCCATTCACATACTCACGGCAGACATCACTAATCAGTTACAGTGTTCGTTTCCCACCGAACTAGAACTCAGCCCCTGAATCCTCAATACAGTCTTTGAGCTAGATACAACCAATTCACCAGACCTAGTGTACGATTCGAAACAAATTTGTCCTGGGGTCTCTGGGTCATTCCCTTATCTCCTAATGGGGCAGCTCAAAGCTTGAAGGAGAGAAAACCCACCCTTGGGAGAGCCTTTTCCAGCCTCCTCTGGGCTTTCTGACTTGGCCTGGGGCTCTGAGGCAGTCATTGGCAGCCACAAGTCTCACACACTTGCCTGTTTGCTCATGAGCTGTGTGGCCTTAGGCCCATTCCTTGCCCTCTCTGAGCTCTAGCTTCCTCATCTCTGATGGAGGATTGAATGAGATCATGGGTACAAAGCCCAGCACACAGTAGGTGCTTAGTAAATGTGTGGGTGTCTCAACCCTCACCTACCCACTCAGCCGGGCCTGGCAGCTGTGGGCTTGACTGGCCGACTCACAGCTGACCTCATTTCCTGGTTCTGCCCTGGGCCCACCTCCTGCTCCTGTCTGTTCTCCTCTAGAAGGAAATCTCATTCACTGCCTTCCTGGCCCAGCCCCATGGGCCCTCCTTCCCCCTCCTCCCAGTGTCTGCACCTGCCAGAATCTGATCGTTATGCTGTGGCAGACAATCTGGAGGTCCCTGAATGAGTTTAGAGACTATGTGGTCCATCCCTTGCCCTAGAGAAATTAGAAGACTGAAGCTCAGAGAGCAGACCTAAGACCTCCCAGCATCCTCTGGGGCTCCTGCTCTTCCTCCAGGGAGTCTTCTGTGATTTCTCCACCCAACATCAGCTTGGATCTGGGTTACGATGGGCTTGTCAGTATCTCTCCAGCCAGGAGCCAAGCTACTGAGGGCAGCAGTTGTCTCCTAGAACATTCCTCCCCCAGGATCATTGGGCTCCTGGCTCATCCTGGTGCCTGCTTCTGTGGCTTGAACTGTCAGGTTCAATCCTCCCCGGCTTGTCCCCTCTCCAGGCTTCCCTATGGAGTGTGACAGGGCAGAGGGGTCAGAAGGGGCTGGCCTCATTCATATCCTGCTTTCACCTCATAGTAACTGTGTGACCTTGGACTGGCTGCTCAGCTTCTCTCAGACTCTGTGGTCGTGTCTGTCAAATGGGAATTCTTTTAGTAGCTTCAAGGATGCCGAGGGGGTGCAGAGAGGTGATGGAAGTAGTAAGGGATGGATCCCATGGGCAAGGGGCTCAAGATTTTTTTCCCTGAGCTAGTGGCCAGTGTGTCCACTGTGTATCCCCGAGGCAGCAGCAGAGCTGTGAGTCATCCAGCTATGGGAGAAAATAAGCATGGCCCCTCCAGCTTCCTGCTCCCATGTCCGGCCCTTGTTCAGCAGCACAATCGCTCAGGTCTAGACTGCAGGGTGGGCAGCTTAACCCCTGCAAGGCCAGTGGGCCCCTCGCCTACCCCCTCACCACTGGAAGCCAGAATTAGCAGGGCTGCCTGGGGGCACAGAAGCTCCTGGGCCCCTCGATCACCTCCAGGCTGGCACCTACACATGGCTGGACTCAGGCCAGATGGGAGGGTCCCGCTGTTCCCCATCACCTGAAGATGAACCAAAATTCTCGGTCCTGCTACTTACTCATGGCCTTCTGCATCACTGGCCCTCCTGCCACTCCCTGCTCTGAAAACCTTCTGGCTGCACTGGCCTCTCCAGGTCCAATGAGCTGCCCAGGCTCCCTGCCTCCCCTGGAATGCCCTTCGTCTCCTGTCAGGATCCTGTCTGCCCACCACCCATGGCAGAAATGTCCATGGGGTGGGGGTGAGGAACAAGCACAGTGCTTGGCGTGGAGTAGTTGCCCAGAGCGCTCGCTGGAGGATGAGCTGATGCATCTCTCACCTACTGGGGACGGACCGACCTCAGGGGTCAAAACCTTTGTGACCCTCAAGCCATGGTCAGCTCTGGGTGGCAGGTAAATTCAGCTGTGATTTCTTAAAGCTCCCCTCCTACGATCCGTTCCCGGTACCAAGTGTGTATATCGCTTCCTTTAATTGCCTCATGAAAAGACCCTTTCTTCCAGTTTACAGATGAGGAGGCTGGCACATGAGAAGCTGCATGGTTCTGGAAAGAGCCTGGGCTTTGGGGTACGAGTTCTTGCTCCAAATCTCAGTTGCCTCAACTGGGAAATGGAGAAAGGCTGTATGTAATTCATCGGCTTGCTGGTAATATAAAGTACTGAGCTCCAGTGCTGCAGAGCCTTCTGCAGACATCATTTCCAGCTCTCAAGATGAACCGCAAAAAGAATCGCTATCTCCGTTGTTCAGAGAAGCAAACTGAGTTTGGGAGACACTGAGTAATTTTCCCGAAGTCACGCTGGAAGCGAGTGGTAGAGCTGGGATTTGTATCCAGGACGGCTCTCACCCTAGACCGCCTGCCTCCAAGTCTCTGGGGGGAACTTCTCTAAAATTATGAGGGCTGCTGGGTCCCTTGGGCCCCAATCTACGGGTACCTCGGTTTGGGGGGAGAAAAACTACAGCTTCCGCAGCTCGTACCCGGCCCCTACGGTGTCTGGGGAAGGAGGGGAGGGGATTCCACAGGTAGGGCCTCAGGTGCCCAGAGTCAAGCCTCAGCTTGCCTGTACTGAAAATGGGGGCAGTGGCTGACAGGGAGGGGCGAGGCTCCAAGCTCCCCTTCCAGGGCTCCTCTCCCAATCCCAGCACAGAGCCTTTGAGGGGATGGGATGATGTCATCCGTGGTAAATCCTCTCTCGTGGGGGAAGGGGCACCACTCGGGTGCCAGTCCTCTGCCCCTGGCATGCTGGGCGACTCAGGCGGAATCCTGCCCTCTTAGCATCTGAGCCCAGCACCCACAGAAGCCAGTGGGCCCTTGAGTCTGGGAGTCTACCTGTGGGAGAGCCGAGCTTGCCCCTTCCCTGAGAACATCCCTTCGTGTCCGCGGCACCAGCCCTGGGCGCACCTTTCCCAGCTCTGTTGTGAGCCAGGAGACCCAGTCTACCCCAAGGAGTGGCGTTTCCCTGGGAGCCGATGATGACCATTCTACGCACGGGGAAGTCAGGGACCCTCACTCACCTTGCCTGTGGGCTGAGAGGTGTGTCCGTTCCGTCTGGCTGTCCGGCCGGGGCTGATCGTGCCGTGGAACTGTGCAGAGCTCGGCCAACAGCCTCTGGAGGGGAGCCCCACCCGGCGGTGAGGGAGGCCTGGCCGCCGCCCCTTCAGGTTTTCCAGCTGGCCCTGGCCCATGTGCACCCCCCCACCCCCACCAAGGATGGTTTCCTGTTATTGTTCGTTTGTGAGGGCCGGGCTGTCTGCAGAGAGGCAGGCCCCGTGGTGGGCGGCCTCCTCGGCCCAGCTGGGCTGTCCCCATGGAGGCCTAGCCCTGGACTTGGCTGGGACGCTTAACTCGGGCCCCAACCCCAGGCCTCAGCTCTGGGGCTTTGAGCCCAACACCTGCCGAGGGGCTTCGTTCATCTTCCTTGTGACCCCGAGGGCAGGTGCCGTCACCCCCACTTTATAGCTCATGACACTGAAACTCAGCAAGTTTAAGGTGCTTGTCTACTCAGCTGGGGCGTAGCACAGCCAGAAATCCAGCCTGGGTCGCCCTGGGCCCAGAGCCAGATTTTCCCAGGTGACTCCATGACATGCTGGGGGAGGGGCAGACTTTGCAGTGGCTGGGGAGGCCTCAGGGGCCCCTGCGGTGGGGTGGGTAGGAGATGGGAACAGGCTGCAGCTCCTGGGTCTGTGAACTGGATTGACTTCCGGTGGGCGTAGGCCTGGGTTCCAGCTGTAAGGTGCCAGCCTGGGTGTTGGGGGTTAGGGGTGCGCCGTCTGGGTTTAGGAATGTCAGGCGGAGCCAGGTGCCTGATGGGCCAGTCATGGACTTCCACCCCAGCCTCAGTTTCCTCTTCTGTAAAATGGGGATAATATAACCTCAGCCTCACATGGCTGTTGAGATAGACAAGAGTCCAAGAGGGGTGTGGAAGATGGGGAAGCTGAAGGCAGGACCAGGGACCGTTAGAGCCAAGAAGCTGTGGGCAGAAGCCGCTCAGATTCTGTGAATCACGAGAGTTACAAGAGGAGGTTTTACAAACTGCAGATACCGGGGCCCCGCCCCAGTCCAGCTGATTGGGAATCTCCCAGGGCAGGTAGTGGAAATCTTTGACTAGTTGCCCCTGTTTTTCCATGGATGGATGAATGGCTGGGAAGTCCCGAACTGGTTCTCTTATACAGCTGGGCAAACAGAGACCTGAGAGGGAGAGAGCCTTGCCCAGGGGCACTAAGTCAGTGGACGCTGGTGTGGAGATGGGGAACGGAGTGGGAGGGTATTTTGGGGGGAGGGGAAGATAAAGATTTCCCTGTTCCAGGCATGTTGAGTTTGAGATGGCTTTTAGACACCCAAGTGGCCATGTCAGATTGGCAGCTGGAGATGGAGGTAGATAGTTGGATATAGGTGGATACGGTTGGGGACGGGGGTGGATTTAGTGGAGACAGTTGGAGACAGTGGGAGACACTCAGCCTGGAGGTGAGCTTGGAAGCCCTGAGCGTATGGCTGGCACCTGAGGCCTTGGCAGCGGACGAGCTTACAGGGAGGGAGGCCCCGGGCCTCTGAGATTTGTAGCTTCCTTAGGAGAGAGCCCAGGGAGGAAGGAGGGAAGCCAGGGGTGTTGGCTGGGTCAGCCTGGGAAAGGTGAGCACCGAGACTTGACCACTGGATCTGGAAGTCGGAGGTCATTGATGGCTGTGACCAGAGCACGTTAAAGGGAAAGGAGTAGACATGAGGGACTGAGGGGGGCGGCGGCTGGTGCAGGGGGATCAGGAAATAGAGGCGTGTGATCCCGGCTCCTTCCCCCAGACTTGCAGTGAATGGAGCAGAGAGATGGGCGGCTTTTAGGTTTTGTTTTAAAGCAGTGCTGGCATGTTTGTGTGCTGAGGGGACTCCAGCAGCAGGGAAGGCAGACGACGCTGGAGGGAGGATGGTCCTGAGGCGGGCCTCTGCGCGGGAAGCCGCACATCACTGGCTGTTCGTGGAATGAACAAACAAAAGCTCAGCACTTTTTTCTCCAACAGGATTAACTCTGCCTTCTCCTGCCAGGGGGTGGGGTGGCCACAGAGAAGCCAGGACCAGCTCAGGGCTCCGTCCCTCGTGCCTCAGCCTGACTTCTCACACCCGCCTGTGCCCACTGCCTGCCCTTGTGGTCTGTGTGCCCGTGAGGTTGGATCCAGGCCCGGGCATCGCTTCCTGCTGGGTCTCAGACTCAGTCCTGGTGGCAGACAGGGATGGGGTTTGTCCTGGCACCATCCCTTTGTGATCTCAGTCTGGGAGGAAGTTGACTCTGCCCTGAAACCCCGCTGTTCCTGTCATTAGTAAACAAGGGGCTGGTCATCCGGGCGTGTGCCCCGGGGGTGGGGATGGGGCCTCCACAGAGAGGTAGTCCAGGCCACGGAGGGAAGCTCGTGGCCCTGAGGGTCCCCTCAGGGTCTCCTGCCCGATTTCTGCCACTGCCCAGCCCCGATTCCAACCCCTCTGGAGGCAGAGGAGGTGACGGGAGGACACAAGGCCAGGAAGGTACCATCAGGGGCAAAGGAGGCAGCCCGAGGGCCGGCAGGAAACGGGATGGTCTGCGGGACCTGATTAGTAGCTGGGGGGGAAGTGACAATGGAGGCGGTGTGGGTGGGCTGGGGAGTGTGATAACAAGGCCTCTGCCAGGACATAAGTTGACCAGGGAGGGGGCCCTACGACATCTTGCTCGGAGGGGTTCAGGCTTGGGGGTGGACAGACCCGGTGCAGGTTCTATGCCGGCTTATCACTGGCTGTGTGACCTGGAGCCTGCCGCGCTGAGCCCCTTTCCTCACCTGTGAAATGAGTCACCAGTTCAGACTTTGCAGGGCTGTCGGAGCAGCAGATGAGACAATGAAAATAAATGATCGTAACAGCACACATGCGTTGAACAGGTATTTCTCAAAGTGTGGTCCTCTGGCCGCCTGTCTCAGAATCATCTGGCGAGCGTGTGTTGAAATGCAGATTCCTAGGCCCCAGCAGGGCGGCAGAGGCAGAATGGCTGGCAATGGAACCCTGAGACCTACACGTATGTAGCTCCTAGGCCATGTGTTTGCACGCTCACATTGGAGGACCCTGGCCTGGGAGCTCTCCCTCCGTGGGACACCCCTTTCAATCCTCAGGACAGCCCTGGGGGAGGGTTCTGTTGTTATTCCCATTATACAGTTGGGGAAACATAGCCTGGGAACTAAGTGCTCCCAAGATCACAGAGCTTGTCAGTGGTGGACTGGAAATTCCCAGCCAGGCCTCTGTGTCCAGAGGCCACCTCCTCACCCACCAAGCTTTCCTGCCTGGCTCACAGCAGGGGCTTCTCAGCAAGCGATCCCGTTCCTTCTTCCCCACAGTGTGGGAGGCCTGGTTTCTTCTTCCCCACAGTGTGGGAGGCCTGAGGATGGCACAGGGAAGCCGGGCCGCTGGGTCTTTGCCCACACTCTTCCGCTCACTGGGCTGCTTCCTCTGCCCCCCTCACCTGCCTGCAGGGCCCCCGTCCCCTGCTCCCCCCAGGGCTTGTCTCTTCCGCCCTCTCCTCTGCCATTCCGCTCCCTCCTCCGGGCCCCTGAAGCCTTTTACACAGACCCCCTTCACGGCCCACCACCTCGCTCATCTGCTTCTCTCTCTTCCCTGCACCTGGATTGTGTCTCCTTTGCATGTCTGTTCCTGGCGGGCGCACAGCACGGGGGGAGCGCTCCATAAACGTGGACTTGAAACCGTGGGCTCCTAGACGGGCAGCCAGCCCACTGTGGATCCGATCTGCAACTTCTGCAGGGGGTGTGTGGGTGTGTAGGGCTCTTCACCCCTGCGCGGGGTGGCCCCGCACCTGCAGGCAAAGCCCTGGCAGAGAGCGTGAGCACAGCACATAGTGTCCCAGAACACGCAGGGATGTTAAGTGAGGATGCTCCTGTGGAAGTGCCTGGGATATACTCCGTGGTTCTGTCCATAGCTTGATTTGGTGGCTGAAATATTTTTCATTTCCTTCCTCTTTTCTCCAGATAATTGGTCGAAACCTGCAGTTGATGAGGAGTGTGGGTACCTGAGGCTCAGACTTTCCCTGGGCTGGGGGGACAGAGGGGACAGTTGAGTGCCCTGGGCTCCCAGGCTGCCCGCTGGGGGCGGGCGTGGGGTGGGCAGGAGAGGGCTGTGTTACCCGTGAGCCTGAGTGCAGGGCGCTGTGTGAGTGCCTGCTGAGTTTTAGACGAAAGGAAAGCACTTTGGCCTTTGGTGCAGCGGGGATTTGGGGAAGGCCCCCTGGCTGTGGAGAGGGCAGTGAACACAACCTCCCGAGGAAACAGAAGGGGGGGGTCGGTGTAGGGTAGCCTGCAGGGGCTCAGGAGGGAGGAGGGGCAGGGGAGGAGTCTCACCTTCAGCTGTGGCTCCGCGAGGAGCAGGGAGCGCTGCTCCAAGCAGGGGCTGGGCTGGGCTCACCTCTGGGCGCTCACAGCTGAGCTCAGGGTGGGCCCAGAGCCGTGGTCATTGAACGAATGAACGAGCGAATGAGAGCATGGATGAGCGGGTGCATGAGTCGCCGGCACGTTGAGACAGACCCGGGCGTGGGGCGAGTGTAGCTGTGGTCGGTGGTATATTCCAGCACATAGTGGGTCCTTTTCTCAGAGGCTTCAAGGAGGCACTGAATCAGTCAGTCAGCCTCTCAGCCCTGCTGGGGGCCCAACTCTGTGCCGGCTGGGGGTGGGGAGCCAGGGAGGTGAAAGAGGCTGTCCCTTGATAAACTCTGAGACTGGGGTGGACTTAATTACAGTCACCAACCTATTATGTGTCTTTCCTGGCCCAGGCTCTGAGCCTTATTTTTTTATTTTTAGTTTTTTTGCAGTACGCGGGCCTCTCACTGTTGTGGCTTCTCCCGTTGCGGAGCATAGGCTCTGGACGCGCAGGCTCAGTGGCCATGGCTCACGGGCCCAGCCGCTCCGCGGCATGTGGGATCTTCCCGGACCAGGGCACGAACCCGTGTCCCCAGCATCGGCAGGTGGACTCTCAACCACTGCGCCACCAGGGAAGCCGTGAGCCTTATTTTTAATACGCAGGGCGACCTTGAGGGGGCGTATGGCTCTGCCCCTTTTACAACACTGAGTAGCTAGCCCAGGGCGGCACTGCCCACCTCAAGCCGGGGCTCCCGCGAACGTGCTGAGCCCTGCTGAACACCCCAGGCCCACCTTAGGCTGAGCTGCTGCAGCCGCCTGCCTCCGGGCCTTTGCCTGTGCTGTCCTTGTGAAACAGGAGGGAAGGGGCCAGGGCACAACCTTTGAAAGGATGACATAGCCCAAGGACACGACATAAACTGTTTAGAACCAAATAGGTCCAAGGTGGCGGACAAGTTGACTTCCACTGACCTTGAGCCGTCAGTATATGCTCGTTGTAACACACCCACAGGCGCCATGACAGTTCCGTCCAAGGCTGGCCATAAAGGTCAAAAAGTAGGCAGTGACCTAATTCCTGGAAATCCCCAACCCTTCCCCAAAATAGCTGCAATACTCCTCCCACTCCTTAACCTATGAAAGTACCCACCCCTATAAAAACTGAGATGGCCCACAGTCTGTCTGTGGAGCGTGTTTCTCTCTAAAGAAATCCACTTCTTACCTACCACTTTGTCTCTCACTGAATTCTTTCTGCAATGAGACATCAAGAACCTGAGCTTCATTAAGTCCTGAGACCAGGTGGTGTGTGATCTCAGTTCAAAGAACATGGGTTCAAGTCCTAGTCTGGGTTTTGGCTGGGTTCGAGTCCCGGCCCTTGGGGCTCAAGTCCCAACCTGAGTTGCACGATTTCCCTTGCACCCAGGATGCTCTTCCTTCCTACCTCTGTTAGCCCAACCCAGCACCACCCCTCCATCCAGCCCTGCTACACTCCCATTCTGGAAAGCATCTTGCCCCTTGGAAAGATCCCATCTCACCTGTACCCCACTCATTCAGTTCCAAAGCCTACTGGGCTCCTCCCCTCTTATATAATGATTCCTCACTACAGCCCTGAGAAGTGTAGGTACTATTCATATTCCCATTTCCCTGATGAGGGAGCTGAGGCTCAGAGAAGCTGAGTAACTTGCCCAAGGTCACACAGCTCCTGAGCAGCGGAGCCAGGATTCCAACCCTCGTCTTCCAGTTCCCAGTTGAGTGCTCACTCTACATCAGCATCCTACTCCAGGCAACATGTCATTGTTTGATAGTGTTTTGTGCTTGTTTATTGTTTAAAAAAATACATTTCATGATGTGCAGGCTTTGTCTAGCTCTGAGGTGGGCATGGGGGACGCAGAGGTGACCGGGCTGGGTCCCCGCTTTCGATGTGTCAGACCAGTGTAAGCAGCGCTGGTGGAGCCAGGTTGGCGACAGAGGTGTGTGCCTTGTGCTGGGGGTGCTTGGAGGAGGTAGCCTGGGGAGCTGCCAGAAGATGGGCAGGGCAAGAGGAAGGACTGGCCAGGAAGAGAGAACAGCAAGGTCAGAGGCACAGAGGCCTGTTTGGGAAGGAGAGGCCATTCCCTGGGTGGAAGCGTTGAGCTCCTGGGAGGGGGAAATCAGGGACTGGCTGGAGTGAAGCCAGGCGGCCGGGGCCTTTCAAGCCACACGGGGGACCCCGGGGGACCTCTCACCGGGCGGGCCCCGAGGAGCCCTGAATTTTAGGTGATTCGCCCCGTCCAGTCTGGTGGTCTGTGGCCAGGCTGGGGAGCCACAAGCTGTGGCTGTTGAGTGTACAGTTGCTGGAGCTGGACTAAGTGAGGCCTTTCCTTGGCCAGGAAGGGACCGATTGAACAGGGATTGAATTCCCGACAGTGAGAACAATACCTTATCTGCACAGCACTTTCCCAGATGTTTCTCACTTTTCTCCCACCACATCCGGGCAGGCTGTTAGGAAGCGGTGTTGGAGCTCGGGGCTGAGGGGTACCCAGGAGCAGCCTGACGTGAGGGTTGAGATCCCGGGCACGCCTGCTGCTTACTGTCCCGCTGATCCTGGACGCACCTTTGGTGCCTCAGTTTCCCGTTCTGTAAAATGGGAGTGATTGCGTGCCTTCCTCGTGGGGTTGCTGGAAGGAGTCATTGAGGAGGTTCAAGTAAAGTGCACAGAGCTGTCTCTGTCATACAGTAGCCACTCAATAAACGTTAGTCATGACAGTGACGCCACAGAGAGGTTGATGGTGGGGGGCGCACGTGTGAGGGTGTGAGGGCGGCCTCTGCATGTGTGCGGCGTTTGTTTGGCAGCCGTGTGGCGACACGTGCACGTGCCAGAGCTTGCGTGGACCATGTAAGACGCCCACACTGATGTGACCATGTATGTGTGTGGGTGCACAAGTGGGCTGAGGGGTGCAGCTGGGCCAGAGGAGGGCCAGGCCTGGGGGCAGCCCCTTTCTCCTCCATGATCTGGAATCATCTGTCTCTGTTACCCTGTTGACCAAGCCTTGTGCACCCTCATCTCCTGCAGAAGCCCAGAGAGGTCAAGGCCTTGCTCCAGGGGGGCCCAGCGAGCCGGGAGTGGCAGGATGGGACCAAGGGCCCTTCCTCCCTGATTGGAGGGCAAGCCTGAGTCTGGCAGAGAGCTTGCTGCACGGAAGCCAGGACTTCCTACCTCTGGGCCCCGCGTTGCTTGCGTCCTGCATCGAGTGTCCCAGAGAACAATGGATCGGAGGCTTTGCCATCTGTGGGGCAGGAAGGTGGGTCAGGAGCCGCTTGATCCTGCCTCTTGATGGGGCAAACAGGGCTCTGGCCCTTCTCCAGGCCCCTCAGCTGTCTCCAGACCCTGCCCCCTGTGGCCTGTGAGGCAGATCTTCTGGGCACAGTCCAGCTCGGGGGTGGGGGTCTGAGCTGGTCTTGGGGAAGGAAGCTGCCAGGGAGAACTCAGGGCAGACTGGGGGGAACTGATCACAGCTGGTGGAGGTCTTGGGGGTCCCCCAGCTTCATCCACCTGCCATGCCACTGAGAACCAGGAGGGAAACGAGAGACTCTACCCAGCCCAAGTCAACCCTCCCCAGCCCCGGGGCTCACGCTCATAGGCACGGGGCTGTCTCTGAGCCTGTTAACTCAGTTTACGTACAGTTCTAACAAGCCTGTGGGCAGGGAGGGCAGGGTGGTGCTGTGGCAATCCTGCCAGGGGAGAGGAGGAAACTGGGGGTCTATTTGTCTGTATGGACGGCTCTTCAAAGGCTTGGGCTGTTTCTGTACCCCCTTGTGTCTGAGAATCTGGCCGTCATCAGGGATTCCCCTGCCTTGGGCTGAAGGACCACTTCTGAGAGCAGGTCCTCCCACTCTGTTTGTACTTCTGGGAAAGTTTCCTTCTGCTTTTGAGTCCTGGCTGTGGTCACTCACAGGAAACACATGGTGGTCGTTGGCTGGAGTGAGGGAAGACTGGGGTTAGGGTGGTGGGGTTTGGAGGGTTTAGACTCCTGGTGACAAGGGAGGCTCCCACCCTGTAGGCCAGTGCTGCAGGGCCTCAGCTCTGGGACTCCCTCACTCTGGGAGGGTCATGCATAGTCTCACCCCCCCACCCCGTGTTTTCACTAGTCTGCTGTTTGGTGCCAGTTCCTGCCTGATGACCAACATCTTTTGCTCTTTGGGACAAGGTCCAGGTTCCTCAGCTGGGTATTCAAGGCCCTGCTGCCCGCTGCAGTCCTGCTTCTCACCCTTCAGCTCCAGCTGTGCTGGGGGAGTGAGTTGCCTACACGCACAGGGCTCTGTCGGGCCACAGGGCCTTTGCATGTGCCATCCTACTGCCTGGAATTCCACCTCCCAAAGAAACTCTAGTCCTTCCAGCTTCCTGAAGTTCAATCCAAATATCATCTTCTCCGTGACAAACAACAACAATAGAGTTACCTCTCTTAAAAAAAAAAAAAAAGCTTTATTGAGCTTTATTTATTTTTTAAAAGTTTTATTGAGGCATAATTGGTATACAATAAATTACATATGTTTAAGGTATACAGTTTGACAGTATTTGACATATATATACATTTGTGAAAACATCACCACAATCAAAATATTGAACATATTTATCACCCCCCAAACTTGTCTTATGCCCCTTTGTATCCCCTGCCTATCTCCCCTCCCCAGGCATATACTGACGATCTGGATTCTGTCAGTATAGATTTGTTGGGATTTTTCTAGAATTTTATGTATGTAAGAACCTTTATTTAGTTTCTTTTTTTTTTTTTAGTATATTCACAAAGTTGTGCATCAATCACCGTTATCTAATCCCAGCACATTTGCATCACCCCAAAAGAAACCCAGCACCCCGTGAGCAGTCACTCCCGGTTCTCTTCCACCCCCAGCCCCTGGCAACCAGGAATCTTCTTTCTGTCTCTATGGATTTGCCTTTTCTGGACATCTTCTGTAAAGGGAATCAAACAATATTTGGTCTTTTGTGACTGGATTCTGTCACTTAGCCTAATGTTTTCAAGGTTCATCCATGCTGTGTATCTATCAGTACTTCGTTATTCTTTTATGGCTGAGTAATATTCTAATGTGTAGATATTCCACATTTGTTTATCCTTTCATCAGTTGATGGACATGTGGGTTGTTTCTGCTCTTTGGATATTATGAATAAGACTGCTTGAACACTTGTTACAAGCTTTTGTGTAAAGATTAAAAAAAATTGAAGTACAGTTGATTTGCAATATTGTGTCAGTTTCAGGTGTACAGCAAAGTGACTTGGAGATATATATATATACACACACACACACACACCTTCTTTTTTTAATCTGTTAATCCCATACTCCTACTTTATCCTCCCCCCCTTCCCCTTTGGTAACCATAAATTTGTTTCCTATGTCTGTGAGTCTGTTTCTGTTTTGTAAATACGTTCATTTGTACCATTTTTTAGATTCCACATATAAGTGATATCCTATAATATTTGTCTTTCTCTGTCTGACTTACTTTACTTAGTGTGATAATCTCTAGGTCCATCCATGTCACTGCAAATGGCATTTCATTCTTTTTTATGGCTGAGTAATATTCCACTGTATATATGTACCACATCTTCTTTATCCATCTATTGATGGACACTTAGGTTGCTTCCACGTCTTGGCTATTGTAAATAGTGCTGCTATGAACATTGGGGTGCATGTATCTTTTCAAGTTAGAGTTTTCATCTTTTTTGGATAAAGGAGTGGGATTGCTGGCTTATGTTGTAACTTTATTTTTAGTTTTTTGAGGAACCTCCATACTGTTTTCCATAGTGGCTGTACCAATTTACATTCCCACCAACAGTGTAGGAGGGTTCCCTTTTCTTCACACCCTCTCCAGCCTTTAGTACATGTAGACTTTTTGACGACGGCCATTCTGACAGGTGTGAGATGATACCTCATTGTAGTTTTGATTTGCACTTCTCTAATAATTAGCAATGTTGAGCATCTTTTCATATGCCTGTTGGCCATCTGTATGGCTTCTTTGTAGAAATGTCTATTTAGATCTTCTGCTCATTTTTTGATTGGGTTGTTTGTTTTTTTGATATTGAGCTGTATGAGCTGTTTGTATATTTTGGAAATTAAGCCCTTGTCAGTTGCATTTTTTGCAGATATTTTCTCCCAGTCTGTGGGCTGTCTCTTCCTTTTGTTTATAGTTTCCTTTGCTGTGCAGAAGCTTATAAGTTTGATTAGGTCCTTGTGTGAAGATGTTTTTAATTCTCTTGGGGTATGTATTTGGGAGTAGGATTGTTGGGTCATATGGTAACTCTAGATTTAATCTTTGAGGAATTGTCAAACTGTTTTCCGGAGCCACTCTACCATTCTACATTTCCACCAGCCATATACAAGGGCTCTAATTTCTCCACATTCTCACCAACACTTGTCAATGTTTGTCCTTTTCATTCTAGCTATTACCGTGAGTGTGAAGTGGTATCTCGTTCTGGTTTTGATTTGCATTTCCCAAATGACTAATATTTATTTATTTATTTTATTATTATTATTTTTTTGCGGTACGCGGGCCTCTCACTGTGTGGCCTCTCCCGTTGTGGAGCACAGGCTCCGGACGCGCAGGCTCAGCGGCCATGGCTCACGGGCCCAGCCGCTCCGCGGCATGTGGGATCTTCCCGGACCGGGGCACGAACCCGTGTCCCCTGCATCGGCAGGCAGACTCTCAACCACTGCGCCACCAGGGAAGCCCCCAAATGACTAATATTGTTGAGCATCTTTTCATTGGCTATTTGTATATCTTCTTTGGACAAGTGTCTATTCAAATCATTTGCCCATTTTTATTTGGGTTATTTGTCCTTTTTTTTGCTTGTGTTGCAAGTTTTTTATATGTCTAGATATAAGTCCCTTATCAAATATGTGGTTTACAAATGTTCTATCCCATTCTCTGGGTTGTTTTTTTTACTTTCTTAATTGTGTCCTTTGAAATATAAAAGCTTTTAGTTATAATGAAGTCCAATTTATATATATATATATATATTTTTTTTTTTTTTTCCATTTGTCTGTTGTGCTTTTGGTATCAAACCTCAGAAACCATTGCCTAATTCAAGGTCATGAAGATGAGCTGCCAGTTCTTGAGACTTACCCTGTGCCACGTATACATTACCTTCCCTCATCACATCCTGGCAAGGCAGGAATTTTCACTCCTATTGTACAGACGTGAAATTGAGGCTCAATTCATTCCTGGGCATATAGCGAGTAGATGGCAGGGTGTCTGACTTCAAAACTGGGCCCAGATTGGTGCCAGGGTGACCCACAGATAGCCTGGAAGCATGGCAGTGGGTTAAGGAAAAGAGTAACCAACATTCACTGAAGGTTTCCTTTGTGCCAGGCGCGGTACCTGGCGCTTTATATGCGTTAGCTGACTTTCTCTCTCTCGCCGTGGCAGAGGCTCTCAAAAGTATGTGACAAAGTGAAAGAGTGGCATGGACATATATACACTACCAAACGTAAGGTAGATAGCTAGTGGGAAGCAACTGCATGGCACAGGGAGATCAGCTCGGTGGTTTGTGACCACCTAGAGGGGTGGGATAGGGAGGGGGGAGGGGGGGAGACGCAAGAGGGGAGAGAGATGGGAACATATGTATAACTGATTCACTTTGTTACAAAGCAGAAACTAACACACCATTGTAAAGCAATTATACTCCAATAAAGATGTTAAAAAAAAAAAGTATGGCTCTGACCTGCAACATCAGCCGATTCTTGGGCCCCACCCCAAACTTGCTAAATTAGGAACTCTGGGGGTAGGGCCCAGCAATATGTGTTATTTAAGAGCATCGAGTGATTCTGATGCACGCAAGCGTGAGAACTGCCGCCCTAGAGCAGTGCTTCTCTCCAGGCTGCACACTGCAATTACCTGGGGAGCTTTTGTTTTGTTTTGCTTCTTTCCTAAGTGCTAGGTTGAGGAGAGGCACACATGGAGATTCTGATTTAACTGGCCTGCGTGGGGGCTAGACTTCGCTGGGTTTTAAAGCGCTCCAGGAGATCCGAATGTGCACCCGGGACTCTAATGACTGCCTTAGGAGAAGCTCCCACCACTAGCTCCATGTTATAGGTGCAGAAGCTCTGGGAGATTAATGGGCGTGTTCAAGGTTATATAGCCACGTAGCAGGAGGGGGAGCTGGAATTCAAAGTCCCTGCCTTTCCACTTCCTCTCCTTCCTCCCATTCTTTACTTTTTGCTTAATATAGATCCTGGGTGTTGTTTCCACAAGCTGCTCTCTTTCGGAAAGTAACTGAGGCACGATATTGCCATCTAGTGGCCATTGATGAGAACTGACGAGCAGCTTCAGGACTTCCTATGACTCTGTTCTCAGGGGACACAGGTGGGAGGAGAGAAGGTGACCATTCACGTTGCTTAGACAGACGTTTTTGGGAAACGTGGGCCCATGTTTCCAAAAGATGTCTTTTGAGAGAAGGAGAGTGGCATGATGGCAGGTTTCATGTTTAAGCTCTGCTGATTAGAGGTCATTCACAAACCCCAGGAGGGGCTGGAGAGAGAGTCTCTTCTTGATCAAACTTGACTCAGGGTCTGTAACTTTCTCCTGGACCCATCTGTGTACTTCCTTGAAAAATCTAGTTTTAGCAAGAATGCTGCTAAGTCAGTTTAACCAGAGCTTGAAATCCGATATGGTTTCTCACCCTCCAGCATCCTCCAGGTGATGTCTGAGCTCCCTGGCCTGTCTTCAGCAAGAATCCTATTAGGTCAATTTAGCCAGAATTCCCCTTACCCCTGATGTTCCCTCTTAGTAATTTTCCATCCACTGACCCCCACTCATCCTGATCCTTGGCTATAAATTCCCACTTGCTAATGCTGTTCTCAGAGTTGGGCCCAATCCCCCTACCCCCCACCCCAAATCTTCTTGCAGTGGTCCCTGTACTTATGGCAGTGGTCCTGAATACAGTCTGCCCTACCATCTTTAACAAGTACCATAAATATATTTTTCCTTTAACACTGGGGAGGCTGGGTCCTAGGCGGGGCTGGAAGGGGAGGCAGCAAGGAATCTGAAATGATGGATACTCATTTGGGCAGGAAAGCTCGGCTCACCTCCATGTGGGCATTGATTCATTCCACAGAGAGCCACTGTGGGTCAGGTCTGAGGTGGTGCTGGCTCTCAGACATCGGGGTGGGGGAAGCATAGAATATTTGGGGTACTCAGTCCCCTATGGTCCCATCAGGTCTGTTCTTGGCCCTGAGAGGGGCTCCAGTGGAGGCAGGTGGGGTGGGGCACCTGAGGCGGCTGTGCTGGGGGGCAGCCCCTTGAAGCTGGTGCCTGGGGTCTAAACAGGAGGAGCCCACAGAGATGAGTCAGACTTGATGGCAGCTGCGCGCTCTGCTCGCTTCTGTGGGATCAAACAAAGGGCCCCTAGGAAGTGCCTCAGAACCTCTTAGTTTCTGGCATGGCTGGGGTTCTCACCAGGGGCAGGGACGCTGAAAGAAATAAAGCATCCGAGGAAGGAGGGAGTGATTGGCTGTGGGGAGGGCACTCGTAGGAGGTACACATAACAGAAGATCTACCATCTTAACCGTTTTAAACTGTACAGTTCAGTGGCATTCAGTACATTCACACTGCTGTGCATTCACCACCACCCATCCACAGAACTCTATCCATCTTGCAAAACCAAGCTCTGTACCCAGTAAACAGCAGCTCCCCATTCTCCCCTCACCCAGCCCCTGGCAGCCGCCATTCTACTGTCTGTCCTTTTGATTTTGACCTACTCCAGGACCTCATGTGAGTGGAATCAAACAGTATTTGTCTCTTCGTGACCAGCTTATTTCACTTAGCATAGTGTCCTCCAGGCTCATCCATGTTGCAGCATGTGTCAGAACTTCATTCCTCTTTAGGCTGAAAAATATCCCATTGTACGCACACACCACATTTTCTTACCTGTTCATCTGTCGATAGACACTTGGGTTGATTCTACCTTTTGGCTATTGTGCGTAGTACTGCTATGAGCATGAGGGTACAAATATGTGTTTGAGTTTCTACTTTTAATTCTTTTGGGTATAAACTCAGAAGTGGAATTTCTGGATCATGTGGTAATTATATTTTTAATTTTTTAGGGACCACCATACTGTTTCCCATACTGGTAGCACCATTTTACATTCCTTCCAATAATACACAAGTCTTCCAATTTCTCCACGTTCTCAAAAATTTGTTACTTTCTGTTTTTTTTTTTATAGTAGCCATCTTAATGGGTATGCAGTGAGATATTTCATTGTGGTTTTGATTTACATATCTGAAATGACTAGTGACATTGCACATCTTTACATGTAGCTTGGAATTCTTTTATTTATGTATTTATTTTTAAAAAGCAGCTGCCATTTTCTTTTTTTTTAAGTTTATTTATTTAATTTTTGGCTGTGTCGTGTCTTCATTGCTGCACGCGGGCTTTCTCTAGTGGTGGCGAGCGGGGGCTACTCTTCGTTGCGGTGCGCGGGCTTCTCACTGCAGTGGCTTCTCTTGTTGCAGAGCACGGGCTCTAGGCGCGCGGGCTCAGTAGTTGTGGCTCACGGGCTCTAGAGCACAGGCTCAGTAGTTGTGGCGCACGGGCTTAGTTGCTCCGCGGCATGTGGGATCTTCCTGGACCAGGGCTCGAACCTGTGTCCCCTGCATTGGCAGGCGGACTCTTAACCACTGCACTACCAGGGAATTCCTGGAGTTCTTTTATAAAATTAAATCTTAGTGGACAAAATGGATTTAAATACTACCTCCCATACTATTGGAAGGTAAACCATCTAGCCTGGAAGCTTACCATTAGATGTTATATATTTGCTTTTTCATGCAAATGCTGTTTTATTATCTGTGTGTATCAACTTCATCTGATAAAAGGCTCCTTTATTCCTAAACACACATTTGTATCTCATGGAAAATAAAGGTTCGGTGGAACACGATTTGGGAAACACCGACCAAGAGGAAGGTCTACAGTGGTAGGTCACAGGGCTCCATCCCAGGCCCATCTGGGTCAGCATTTTTTGTCAGTGACTTAGAAGAAGACATTGATTGTCTACTAATCAAAGCAGTGAGCTATTCAAACCCTGATGGGATGGAGAACGTGTTGGGTGATAGGGTCGGGAGCCAAAGACGTCTTAGGGTAAAGAAATGGTTCAAAATAATAATATGTGACGTTACAAAGATGAGTTCAAGGCCTCGCACCTGGGCTTAAAAAACAAATCAAGGGACTTCCCTCGTGGTCCATTGGCTAAGACTCCACCCTCCCAATGCAGGGGCCCCAGGTTCGATCCCTGGTCAGGGAACTAGATCCCACATGCCGCAACAAAGATCCTGCACGCGGCAGTGAAGATCCTGTGTGCTGCAGCTAAGAACTGGTGCAGCCAAATAAATAAATAAATATTAAAAAACAGAAAAACAAATCCAGAGCAGCTGCCCAAAGACAAGGGAGACACATATGAGAGAAACTGAGGACGCTCAGTCAATAGGATAATAATATTAAAAGTAATGCTAGCATGAATTACCTTATGTGGGCTTTATAACAATGTATGGTGTAGATACTATTAAATCATTCAGTGGGGAAACTGAGGCTCACAGAAGTGAAGTAGCTTACCTAGGGTCACACAGCTTGCTGGTGACAGAACATTAATCAAGGACAAGATCCTTGCTAGATACACCCTGCTTGGAGTGCTGTTCTGATTCCTTTCAAGCAACCATAGGATGCTGGGGAACAGCAAGGGAAGTGTAACCTACAGTAGATTAGGAGGCCATAGAGGTAGTGAGCTCCCCGTCCCTGGGGGTGTTCAAGTGGAGGCTGGAAGACTCTGGCAATGCTGTTGTGATGGGGATCCCAGCATCAGATGGTAACTAGGATAAATAAAATTTAAGGTCCCTCCTTTCCCTGCTATAGCAACTCATTACTTTAAAGTCAAGTTTATGATATGAGAGAACTCTATTTTTTTATGCACTGAATGCGTGCATTATTTATAATACTTTAGGGTTTCTCCTGTGACAAATACGCATGCTGTATTTATTCCCAAGTTCTAGACTTGTGACAGATTTTACATGACCATTTAGGGTTTACATCTTGGCTGATTATTAAGACATTTACGGTTATTGTACGTTTATATTTATGATGCGGGGCTAGTCATATTTATGATGTATTGGATGCCCAGCCATCGATCAGGATCCCAAGCTGAATACCTTACATCATTCCTGCGGCGAAACGTGTCCTGCTTTATGACAATTCATTTTATGATGTGGTTTCAGAAACTCAGCAAATTTACTTTGGGGAAAAACCTCCCATCATCACTAGGTTCAGAGAAGACTCATCTACTTAGAGGTAGACAAACCTAGTTTGCTGTGTGGCTTGGGTGAGTTTCTCAACACTTCTGTGCCTCAGTGGCCTCGTTTAGGAATTGGAGGGGAGGAGACACGCCTTTCCCAGCATGACTGAGGCAGTATGTGTGGCAGTGCCCTGGTCAGTGACACATCTTCCCCTCTTTTGTCTTCCTTGGCGTTGGTGGCGCTGCCTTGGGAACCATGAGCCTTGAAGGCTGGCAGCTTGCCCATAGGGGCTCCAGCTTTTGGGATTCTTCCCAGGAATCCCCTTGCCAAGCAGCATCTTTTCAGCAAACATGAAGATTTTGCTCAGGGCCTCGAAACTAAGCTAGTTTCATCTTAAATAAAAGAAATCAATCCTTTCAGCTGAGCTGTTGTTACGACATTGATATGGCATAAATTTTGAGGCAGCCTGGCTAATAAATAAGCAGAAAGGCAATAAACATTAGGGAGAATTATCTGTGAGGCGATCTGGGCAGGCAGCTGGGGAGAGGGGTGATTCTTGCCTCCCTCGCCTGCCTCCCTTTCTGTTCCTGGCCTGAGACCCTTGTCAGTGGTAGGGTGGCCTGATGTGTATGGTGGATTTGCGGAGGTGAGGGAGGGTCTGGGGGACTCCCTGAGACTCTTGGTCTCCCAGCAAGTAAGGAGGGGCTGGTCCTCTTGCCCTTGGTGCCCAGCCACTTAAATATGCATCTTGGTCCCCAAGCTGTGTGACCATGGGCAGGTGAATTAACCTCTCTGTGCCTTGGTTATTTCACCTGGAAAACTGGGAACACCTTGGCAGGCATTGTGTGAGATGCAGGGACAGTGCCGCCCACAGTCAGCACGCCAGCACGTGTTAGCCATGGTTATCACAGAGGGTTCAAGGAGCTCTCTGCCAGGGGCTCAGCGCACAGTAGGTGCTTTGTGAATGGCAGGAATTACTATTCTGGAGGGTGCACTAATGAACTTTTGGGCCCCCACCCTTAAGTCCTGGACCTGTCCTTCTCCTACCATGCTTGTGTCCTGCTGTGAGCCCCACTGCGGCCCCAGCATGACCCATCATCACCTTCCTCGGGGCCTCTCGAATCACCGGATTCCCAGAATCAGAGTTGAGGGTCCTTGACCTCTGCTGGACGTACCTCCGGCCTCCCCCACCTTCCCCTTCTGGCCTCTCTGGGTTCTCTGGGTCACAGTCCCCATGTCGCGGGGGCATAGCAGGGTCTCCAGCCAGCTCTGCAGCCTGGTTTGCCCATCCGGAAGAGGATGCCCTCACCCAGATAATTGCATTTTTCATAGTGTGTTAGCAACTTAATTACCGGTTAATAGGAACCTCAAATAAATAACTCTTACCTACATCTGCTGACTGGTAGGTGATGAGGAAGAAGCAAATGTGTATTTGAAAAGTAATACATTTCCCCCAACACGATTTCTGTCTCCGGTCATAAATGTCAGAGATAAATGAATCTGTTTTACTAAGATTCAGCATGTTGGTGCAGGGAGGCATCTGCTCGGCCGTGAATCATGGAGCCCCCGGCCCCCCGGCTCCGTATTGTCGGCACCTGCCAGCATCGCCTTCCTGCAGAGTGCTGGGAGCTTTGAGGGGCTGGGTCAGCCCCCACCAACCAGGCCCCCCCACCAAACCCAGGCCCTTCCAAGTGTCCTACCTGTTGGTGCAGACGGCTTTGATGCCCCCGCAGGACCTTCCCCAGGACCCTGACCATAGCTGCCCACCCCATCCCCGACTTCAGAGGGTGGCAATCTCAAGTCCAAGCTGTGCAGCCTCTAGTGAATTGCTTGCACTCTCTGAGCCTCAGCTTTCTCAGCTATGAAGTGAGAACACTAAGGTTCAGGGCCAGTTTATCCATTCGACACAGTACCTAGGGCCCAAGATACTAATAGATGGGCTTTGGTGGACAAAAGAATGGCCCCCCAAAGATGTCCACTTCTTAATCCCTGGAAACCGTGAAGATGATATGCTGCTACATGGCAAAGGGGAATTAAGGTTGCAGATGAATTAGTGTTGCTAATCAGCTGACCTTAAAATGGAGAGATTAGTCTGGATTACCCTGGTAGGCCCAACGTGATGATAGACGTCCTTAAATGAGTCAGAGGGAGGCAGAGAGGGGGCACCAGAGGGCTGCTACACGAGAAGGACTCGAGCAGCTTTGAAGATGGAGGAAGGACCACAAGCCAAGGAATGTGGGTGGCCTCCAGAGGCTGGAAAAGGCAGGGAAACGAGTCTCCCCGGAGCCTCCTGTAAAGGCAGGCAACCCTGCCGACACCTTGAATTTAGCTCAGTGACACCTGTTTCAGATTTCTGACCTCCAGAACTGTAGGATAATAAATATATGTTTTTTTTTGTTGTTTTTTTTTTTTGCGGTACGTGGGCCTCTCACTGTTGTGTCCTCTCCCGATGCGGAGCACAGGCTCCGGACGCGCAGGCTCAGCGGCCGTGGCTCACGGGCCCAGCCGCTCCACAGCATGTGGGATCCTCCCAGACCGGGGCACGAACCCGCGTCCCCTGAATCGGCAGGCGGACTCTCAACCACTGCGCCACCAGGGAAGCCCCAAATGTATGTTATTTTAAGCCACTATATTGATAGTAGCTTGCTATAGCAGCAGTAGGAAACAAATACAGGGACCCACAACAACCTTCTAACTCCTTTTAAAATCAGAAGAAGAATGTAATCCAGGCTGGGCTATAATCCTCTTTATACAAATGCAGGCATAACATATAACTTTTAATGATTGTTTTGATGGAGGAAGGTGCCCACAAAGGCGGAAGTGCTGCGGACCCGTGGAAGTCGAGTGCAGCCCTCCTACTTCTTGCCTCTTTGCCTTGATGGGCTTAAATGAAAGAATGTTGGCAAAGCGCCTCCTAGGCTGTGCTCCCACACAGTGGGACCCAGAAAAGGTGGTGGTAGTTGTTTTCGTGTTTGTGGTCAGCTTCTCTTCTGAGCCCTGAGGCTCCCGGTTGGGGGGCTGCGCTGTCCTGAGGCTTGAAGCCCCCTGCTGGGCCCCCCTCGTCTCCCGTCTGGGACCTCACTGACTTTAGAGGCCTGTGAGGGCCCAGCCTTGGCTTGCTGTTTCGGCCTTTCCTCCTGGTCCCCCTGTGCCTGGATCCATTGCTGAGTCTCCTATAGTAATACAATAATCTGAGCACCTACTCTGTGCTTGGATTTGAGGGTGGGGGTCTGAAGGCAGCACATCCACATGCATACCCCACCCCCTGCCGAGCAGTAACATCCTGGAGGTTTTGCAACCACCAGATGAGGCAGGTACCAGCATCTCGCCTGGGGTCTGCATGCCCCCATCCTTCCCGGCAGAATTTCCCTGATGTCCCTGATGTGAGAGTCACTGGGGAACTTGTGAAAAACACAGTGCCCGGTCCCACCCAGCCCCACTGCACCCCAACCTCCTGGGAGGGCCTGGGAGGCCACTCTATGGTTTCTAGGGGCCCGGGTGATTCTGTCCTCAGCCCAGAGACCCTGAGGTCACACTGATCACAGAGCTCAATTTGCAACAGCAAGGGAAGGGGGCAAACTGAAGGGGATGGACGTGTGGACTGGGGTCCTTTCTGTGTGTCAGGGCTGGGCTAGGCACGGCCACATTTTGTCCCCATGGCCATCTTTCAAGTTGATAACAACCCCATTTTAGAGATGGGAGAAACTGAGGCCCAAGGAAGCAGCAGGAGAACTCAGGAGTCATGGTGATTGAAGCAGGTGGGAGCAGACTGCAACATCCTGTGGCTGATGGAGCTGCACCAGGACATGGGGCCACCCTGCAGGGGCCCTGCCTGGAGGTGGGGGTGGGAGGCTTCTCCTCCTGACACAGTCACAGCGATGCTTAGCGTGACAGAGCCCACTTTCTCCCTCCTCCAGACCACGGTCCCCTAACAGGCTCTACCCAGGCTCTGCAGTTCAGCCCCAGCAGGGCTGTGTGTGTGTGTGTGTGTGTGTGAGAGAGAGAGAGAAGGAGAGAGAGATAAAGGGCGGGGGAGTGAGCCCCCTTCCAGCTGGGGTGGGGTCCATCCTGATTTGGAATGGTTCCTCACAAAGACCCCCTTTGTGAGGCCTGCTGGGGCTCAGGTTCACGGGCCCCTGGGAGGAGGGCATGGCAGGACCAGGTGGGCAGGAAGAGCGCCCCCTGCAGGGGCCAGCCCAGCAGGTGCAACACCAGCCCACTCCTACAGGGAGCCCTCTGGGCCTTGGCTCCCACAAACTCACCTGCTCCCCAGCCTGTTCCCTCCCTCTTAAAAAAAATTATTGAAGCATAACATGCATACGGTAAAGGCCGCACATCTTAAATGTACAGCCCAATGAAAAAAAAGATAATTCCAGTAGCTCAGAAATTCCCTCAGGTCCCTTCTAAGTCTGCATCCAACTCTGTCCCCACCAGGGGGAACCACTCTCCTGACGTCTCACTGTGCAGAGTAGTGTTGCCAGTGGCTGAATTTTATAGAGAGTCCTGCAGTACGTTCCCTTCTGTGCCTAGATTCTCTCACTCTGGATCATGCTTCTGACGTTTGTCCACATCGTTGTGTGTCAGCGGTTTATTTAATTGCTGAGTGATCTTCCATTGAATTCTACATGCAATATGCCCCGTCTAGTCCTTCATGGGTGGATATTCGGGTCCTTTCCTGTTTGGGGCTATTGTGGAAAGTCAGGGCATTGCCTTGGCCTGAGTATTTTTGCAAATATTCGTGAGCTTCGGAAATTCCCCATCTCACACCCATCCTGACAGTCTCCTTCCTTCTCTTCTCCCTGCGACACCTGCTCAGCCACTGATGTTTTAGGAGGCTTTGACGGGCTTTGGCTGTGCTGTGGGGACTTGCAGCTCACTGCAGGGGGGTCCAGAGATGGCTCTGACATTTTCTCGGTCTGGCCAGGGTGCTGGACAGTTTCCCTTTTTCCCATCATTGCTGTCCTCTCCCGAGACTGTCTCCTACAGGCCACCTTTTAGCACCCGGGTGATGCCACCCCATCCTCTGCTGTCCCCTGCGCTGACTGGCTTTCAGCCAATCTGTAAGGCTGTTTGTGTGCTTCTCACCAGCCTTCGTGGGTGCTTGTCTTTGGAACTTGGAGGTTTGTCAGAGATAAAACAGGAAGGCCACTGCCTTCAGAGAAGGAGCTCTGCGTGAAGTCGGGGCACACTCTCCTGGCCGTCTTTCTGGAATGTTTTGGGTGTCGGCACTGCCGTCTGTGTTAACAAGCTTGTGTAGCCTTGAACGTTCTCCTCTGTGCATGTGTGTGTGTCCATGCTAGTCAGCTTGTGTGTGTGTTTGTGACTGTGTGTGTGCCAGCCAGTGTGTGTGCGTCAGTCTGCAGGTGTGCTGATGTGCGTGAGTGTGTGCCAGGCAGTGTATGCATTCCTATGTGTGAACGTGTGTTTACAGGTATGGTCATGAAGAAGTTTCTTTGGAGGAGTTCCCTGGTGGTCTAGTGGTTAGGATTCAGGGCTTTCACTGCTGTGGCCCGGGTTCAATCCCTGGTCGGGGAACTGAGATCCCGCAAGCTGCACAGCACAGCCAAAAAAAAGAGAAAGAAATTTCTTCGAATCCGTTTTCTTGTTTTAAAAGGATCCTTCCTGCCTCGGCTCTGTCTACTCTGGGCTCTTGGCCAGTACGAGCCAGCAGCCCGGGGACATGCTCCTTCTGCTGATGGAAGAGAAAGGCTGGGCTATGCCCTGGATATTCTGCCTTTGACCTTGGCATGGTCATGGGCGGAAGGGCACCTCAGCTCTGCTGTCTGAGAGGCTGTCAGGGCGGGAGCCTGAAGGGGTGGAGCTGGGCTTGGGAACAGCGGGATGAAGGCCTCTTCCTTAATGTCATGGGGTAATAAAGAACTTCAAAGAGATGGTGAAGGCTTATGGCCAGACATAGGTTTGAGCCTAAGTCTCAACATTTACTGGCTGTGCTGATTTTGCACCTCGCTGCGCCTCAGTTTCTCATCTGCTGAATGGGGTAATGGGTTCCAGGTCAGAAAGAGGCAGAGAGTACCCCGAGAGGAGGCTGGAGAGAAGGTGGGGCTGGCTCACCGGGGCCTGCTGGCCCCTGTGGGAGCCGGACTTTCATCCCAACAGCAATGGGAAGCTGCCACAGCAGCAGATTCCAGCAGGACTTTCTCTGATGGCGGAAATGTTCTGTATCCCAGTTGTCCATATATATGGTAGCCACGACCCATATGTGCCTGCCGAGTGCTTGGAGTGTGGCTGGTGCAGATGAGGAGCTGAAATTTTTGTTTTATTTAGTTTTATTTACTTTATTATTTTAAAATTTTATTTATTTATTATGTTTGGCTGCATTGGGTCTTTGTTGCTGCGTGCAGGCTTTCTCTAGTGTGGAAAGCAGGGGCTACTGTTCGTTGCTGTGCACGGGCTTCTCATTGCGGTGTCTTCTCCTTTTGCAGGGCACGGGCTCTAGGCACTCGGGCTTCAGTAGTCCCGGCACGCGGACTCTAGAGCGCAGGCTCAGTAGTTGTGGCGCACAGGCTTAGTTACTCCTCAGCATGTGGGATCTTCCCGGGCCAGGGCTCGAACCACTGTCCCGTGCACTGGCAGGTGGATTCTTAACCACTGCACCACCAGGGAAGTCTGATTTTAGTTACTTTAAATTTAAATTCAAATAGCTGGAACTAATGGCTGCTATATTGCATCTACCACTAGAGGGCAGCACTAGAGGATTTCAAGCAGAGCAAGTGGCACCATCCAATTTCCTGTAAACAGTAAAGCTTCAGGCAACTCTTTCTTTGCGCCTCCCCAGTTTTGTTTTGTTTTGTTTTTCCTTTTCTTTCTCCCCTGAACTCCAGTCCTGAGAGCTATTGACCTTCTTCGCAGGGACACTGGAGGGCAGCAATGGGTGTAAAAGACCCGGCATTCCCTAAGTGCCCAGTGTATGGCTTCCTGGATCTCCTGCCAAAGTTTTGTTGTGACTAATGCCCAGCCTCGGGGGCAATGGCCAGAGGAGCCTTCTCTGCTGAGCTTTGTCTTCTTTGCCTGGGATGGGGAAGGGCGTGGGAGCGTATGGCGGCTCTGTAAGCACATACAAGTCCAAGACAAAAATCCTTGTTCCTTAGTCTCTGCAGAAGTCAGGCTCAGGGCTGCTCAGCCTGCTTTGTTCCAAAACCAAGTTCAGCGAGAAATAGAGGGGAAAAGCACAGCCTTGAACTTGGAGTCATGAGGCCCTGCTCGGCTGCCTGCCTGCCATGGAATCTTGGGCAAGTTGCTTAGCAATCTCTGGGCCTTAGTTTCCTCATCTGCCATCACAGTGATGATGACAGTACGCTTTCTCTTTGGACCCAGTGCGAGGGGCTTTTTTTTTTTTTATTATTAATTTTATTTATTTTTGGCTGCCTTGGGTCTTCATTGCTGTGCGTGGGCTTTCTCTAGTTGCGGCGAGCGGGGGCTACTCTTCGTTGCAGTGCACAGGCTTCATTGTGGTGGCTTCTCTTGTTGCAGAGCACGGGCTCCAGGCGTGCGGGCTTCAGTAGCTGTGGCACGCAGGCTCAGTAGTTGTGGCTCACAGGCTCTAGAGCTCAGGCTCAGTAGCTGTGGCGCACGGGTTCAGTTGCTCCACGGCATATGGGATCCTCCCGGACCAGGGCTCGAACCCGTGTCCCCTGCATTGGCAGGCAGACTCTCAACCACTGCACCATCAGGGAAGCCCCAGTGCGAGGGGCTTTGCCCACACGACCTCGTCCTCCCCTTTTGGCTACTCAGTGGGGCTGGGATGACAATTCCCCCAATTTTCAGTTGAGACTACTGAGTCCCTCTCCGAGGAGGGGAGCTACCCAGATCACAAAGGCAGTGAGTGGCAGAGTCAGGATTTGAACCCAGGTCTAACTCCAAAGCCTGTGCTCTTCCCACCTTACCGCACCAGCTTGCATGGACAGGGGGCGGTGGAGTGTGGGGGGATGGAGCTGCTGATGACGAGGTGGAGGAGGATACACCCTGAGTCTCCTCCAGCTACTGCCCAGGGACCTGAAACCCCTGGTCCTCAGTGTTCTCATCTTAAGAGTTAGGATAATTCTACCGTCAGACTCAAAAGCTTGTCATGAAGATGAAACAGGATTTTGATTGTGCACGTGTCTTGCACCATGGGTGTTGGTCAGGATGTAAAAAGCAATGAGCGTTCAGAACAAGAAGGCCCTTGAGGTCAGGGAAGCATCATGGGGAAGGCGGTACTGCAGCCTGGGAAGACCCTGGGGGGTGGGGGTGGGCGGCGGGGATCTAGCAGAGAGGACAGGAGGGGACGAGCGTTGTGGGATGAGGCGAGAGGACAGCAGGGTCGGGGAGCAGTCTCTGGAATACGGCAGGGGACCCTCGCAGTGGACACGGGGTGAGGCAGCACGCAGCACGTGGCAAGTGTGCAGTAAATATTTTGTCCTCCAGGCACCAGCCCCTTATTGTGGAAGAGAGGGGCAGAACCTCCCCGCCTCCCCACCCGCTAAAAACCCCACAGAGGATGAACATTTATTTTTCACTCCAGTTTCAGGGGACACAACCCAGGGATCCACACACACTGCTGGGGTGATCTCTCTGCTCTCTTCGGCATCTCCCAGGCTCTGTTCTTGGGTGTGGGGCCTCTGTCCTCTTCTCAGTGGTTCTGAAACCGTGCACCTCAGATTGGGACTTGAACCCATGCAGCTGGGGCCTGAACCAGCCAAAACCGACGGTCTTCCAACTGAGATCGCACACCTGGTGTCACTAATGAAGCTCAGGTCCTTGACGTCTCATCTCAGAAAGAATTCAGTGAGAGACAAAGTGGTAGGTAAGAAGTGGATTTATTTAGAGAGAGACACGCTCCACAGGCAGACTGTGGGCCATCTCAGAAGGCGAGAGTGGCACCAGGGAAGGGGGTTGTCCCAGTTTTTATAGCGGTAGGTAATTTCGTAGGCTAATGAGTGGGAGGAGTATTCCAGCATTTGGGGAAGGGGCGGGGATTTCCAGGAATTGGGCCACCGCCCACTTTTTGAACCTTCTGGTCGGCCTTGGAAGTGTCATGGCGCCTGTGGGTGTGTCATTTAGCTTGCTGATGTGTTACAGTGAGTGTATACGGAGGCTCAAGGTCTAGTGGAAGTTGACTTGTCGGCCATCTTGGGCCTATTTGGTTCTAATCAGTTTATGTCATGTCCTCAGGCTATGTCATTCTTTTAAAGGTTGTGCCCTGCCCACTTCTCTCCTGTTTCAGTTCTGGTCTCTCCTGTCCCTCTGTCACCCCCATTCCCCTCTTCCTAAGGTCCCGCTTTCTCCTGAGTTGAGCCCCTGGGGGTGGGGGGTGGGGAAGCCTTGATTCTGAGACGGAGGCGGGGCAGGGGGTGCCCCCTTCAGGGCCCAATATCTGCAAACCTCTCACACCCAGGGGGTTAACACACAGCTAGCATTTCTCCCAAGACTTGTACTAAAGAGGGTCCGCTCCCCCTTCCCCTTGAGTTATGGTAAAAAGGATTCTTGCTGTTAAGGGCACCTTGCAGTGGAGGGAGGGAGGGGCAGGGCCAGGCTGCAGGAAGGAGGATGGGTGACAAACTCCTTCCACCAGACAGGACTTGGTCAACTGTGTAATGGAGGATGGGGCAGAGAGCTTGTCTAACTGCCTGTGGAAAACGGGCTCCCTTCAGGCCCCCCGGGAGCCCATGTCCACCCTGGGACAGGCAGCCACAGCTCACTGCCCTCACCTGGGCTTTAGACGTCTGGCGCTTCTGAAACATCCTGGTGTCTGTCTGTCTGACACCTGCCCCGTGGGGGAGAGTTCATGCCCTCAGCCTAGCCACGAGCTCAGGGACAAGTCCATCACCCCTTCCTTGTGGGGAAAATGTGGCCCAGTGAGTCAGGGACCCCCACAGCTGCACAGCCGAGCTGGGACAGAGCCAGGCCTCCTGTCTGCTGTCTCTGTACCCACTCCCCTGCCCTGCCCATCAGTGTGCCCGTGGACTCTAATGACTTCTGCCAGGGCACCTGAGAGCTGCACTCGAACCAAAGTAACTGCCCCCGGGGAACAGGGTGAGCCCAGAGAGGTTGTGCAGACTTGCCCAGGGTTGCACAGCCTGGAACACATCAGCTCTGGGCTCGGTGTTGAGGTCCTGGGACAGTGCCCTACCCCATCCCCTTCCCATCCCAGGTAGGGTCTGTTCCCTCCTGGCTGGGTGGGTCTCTTTCTCGCCCTGTGTCTCTCCGAGGGCCCATTCTTGCGCTGCTGGAGGTTCTGGTCACCTCTTCTCGTCTCTTTACACAGAAAAGAAAAGAAAGAAATTGGGGGACATGAATGCTGGTTTTATGCCTTTAATCTCTCTGAACAATTTATACTTGCTTAAGAATTTGAAGAGAGAAAACAGTCACAGAGAGGTTTTTCTTTCCAAGAAATGATATTTCTCTCCACTCTCCTCTTTTTTTTTATGTAGGAGGGTGGGAGCTGGGAATTAATTTGTACTCAGAAAAGATAAGGGAAAGTTGCTGCTAGCTGCTAGGCAGTGCTCAGGTGTGGCCTTGAACTAGGGAACAGAATACTAGAGATACTGATTGATCCATTCATTCAAGTATTTATCCAGTGTCTCCCATGTGCCAGGTGGCATGAAAGATGCAACTTGGAGAGCAAAATACAATCACAGTCTCTGCTGGGGCATTTTCTGTGTAAAAGCCAGACTTTTTTTTTTTTTTTTTTCCCCAATCCATTTGTCACTCTGTTGCCAGAGGGCTTGTCCTGAAACACAAATACAATCACATCCTGTGCTTGCTTAAAACCCTTCAGGGTCTCCCGTGTTCTTTTAGGTCAAGTACAAACTCCTCACCAGAGCCCGCCATACCCTGTGTGACCTTCCCTCCTGTCCCCTCCTCAGGTCATCACCCTCCCTGCCCTCCCCTCCCCCTCTAATGCATCCCCTCCCCCGCCACTCTTCCCATGCACCCTGACTATCCATGCTAACGAACCCGGAATGGTCTACAGTGTTCACCCCGGAGGTATGCATGTGAATGAATTCAAGATGCTCTGTTTTGCCCAACTCAGGACTATCTGTGCTAAAGATTCAAGGTGCTCTCCACCAGCTCTGTCCAGTAGAAATACAACATGTGCCACATATTCACATAGCCCCATCCCCCCATAAAAAGAAACAGGTGAAATCAATTTCAATAATGTCTTTAACTCACTAGAGCAAAAATATGATCAACATGTAATCAATATAAAAATGATTAATGAGATCGTTTACCTTTTTCTGCATTACGTCTTTGAGATTGGGCGTGTATTTCATGCTTAGAGCACATCTCAATTCAGAGTTTAATATTTCATTGGAAATACTTGATTCGAATTGAGATTTCATAACATGTAAATTAAATTAAAATGAAATGAAATATTTAGCGCCTTAGCTTCCCCAGGCACCTTGCAGATGCCCGCTTGTCATGGGTGGCGAGTGGCCACCGTTATGACTGAGCAGTGTTACACGCTCCTACCCAGGACTGTCCAGGCTTTCCTCCAGGAGCGTCTACACCCCTGTTTCTCGGTAGCGGCTCTGCTGACTTTTTGGATGGATAAATACTTTGTTAGGGGTGGGGGTGGCTGTCCTGTGCATTGTGGGATATTTAGCAGCGTCCCTGGCCTCTACCCACCTTGAGTTGTGACATTGACAAGGCCCCTTGAGGCAAAATCACCCCCAACTGGGAACCACTAGTCTCTCCTGTCTAACCTAGAACTGTCACATTCGGTGGTCTACACTGTTCCATCCAGAACTATCCATGCCGTCAAATCCAGGAGAGCTAGCCTGTTTAGTTCAGAATTGTCCATAGTGGTCAGCCCTCGGCCTCCCCTGTTCTGTGTAGAACTCTTCACCCTGCTTAATAGGGAGGGATCTACACCAGAAGTCATGAATCGGTTCCCCAAGGACAGAACCAGGCCTGCAGATTACAGATTATGTGGCTTACAGAAAGTTCAAAAATATTTTTTTGTTGTTTTTAATTTTATTGAAGTATATTTGATTTACAGTGTTGTGTTAATTTCTGCTGTACAGCAAAGTGATTCAGTTATACATATATATATTCTTTTCCATATTCTTTTCCATTATGGTTTATCCCAGGATACTGAATATAGCTCCCTGTGCTCTGCAGTAGGACCTTGCTGTTTATAAAAAGTTTAAGAATATTTGAATTAATTGCCAACCTTTTAACTTCAGGAGATTTCACATGAAAGTCTGGATTTCTAGTTTATCTGGAAAGCTCTGGTCTCACTGAGACCCCTTTCCCATTTATCAGCTCTCAGTTGGAACTGAGACCTGATCCCCCCAGGTGGGGTCCTGTGCCCTCTCCACTCTGCTCACGACGTCCCACTCCACTCACTGCATGTAACAGTGATACGCGCCTGAGCCCTCTGGGCCTTTGAGTCTGTGGCCCCAGGGCTACACGAGTCTGGACGCTGGTCAGTCCAGGCTGGTCTAGGAGAGAGGCCTCAAAGAGGCCTGCACGTTAGAATCAGCCATGCAGCTTCTGAAATACAGTTGACCTTTGAACGACGTGGATTTGAACTGCACCATTCCACTTATACTCGAATTGTTTTCAGTAAGTACATACTAAGCACCACACGGTCAGTGGGTGGTTGAATCCACGGGTGTGGAATGGCTTAAGTGGAGGGCTGACTGGAAAGGTATACCTGGATTTTTGACTGCGTGAGGGGCCGGTGCCCCTAACCTTGTTTAAAGGTCCACTGTATGTGGGTTCCCAGGCCCATCCCAGACTTTCTGAAGCAGGAACTGGGGTAGGGGTAGGGAGGCATGTGCAGTTTTTAAAAAGTTTTGTAGTTGATTCTGGTGGTACCTTGATTTACATGTAATCCATATAAAAATGTTGATGCTCGTCTGGATGGGCCACGCCCTGTAGACAGTCCACAGTGGCTGATCTCTCTGGAGCAATCCTGGGTGTCCAGCTGAGCTTTGTAGCTGCTCAGAGGCTTCTGGCACTATTGTCCATCAAGGCAACCCCAGAGCTTAGACATCACTTTGCTGACCTGCAGGACTGCAGAGACCATACTTTGTGGATTGAATTGGGCAGATGGTCCCCCTCCCCCTCCCTTGTCTCTGAATCTAGCTCTGGCTGCACACTTGGGGGCTCATGGACCACGAGGCCGACTTAGATCCCCCTGTGGTAGATATTGGGGTGCTTGGCCCAGTTCCCCCCTTCAGGGCTCACACACCCACCCCTCAGCTGCTGAGTGTATCCGTTCCTGGCTGCGTCACTTACTGGGCATCGCCCTCAGCTGGTGGGAACTTCCTTGTGCAACGTTATGCTCCCCTGTGGCCCGTACACGTGATATCAAGACCTGCCTCCTTGCCTCAGTTTGGGGCCTCCCCAGGTCCAAAGCTTTCGTAGGATCGGCTGAGGCCTCAGCTGCTGCGTTTGTGGGTCAGCTTCTCCCTCCACCCAACCCTGCCTCCCCCTCTTCCCTTCAGGTATATCTACCAGAAACACTCCCCAGTAAACCTCCTCTATGCAAAGATCCATCCCAGAGTTTCCCAGGGAAACTGCTCTGAGACACCCATCTCTCTGGCAGTTCTTTGCTAAGAACTGGCATCTTTTCAGCACCAAGAAAATCATCTTAGCACATCTGGGTCCTTTTATGACGCTGGAAATTCCATAGAAAAATGGGCTCTCCAGTTGTGGCTCGTGGCTAAGCGTCTGCTGTTGGCTGAGAAAGTCCCCAGATCGTTTGGATACTATTGCTGCCACCTCAGATGTTGACATAAAACAAGGAGAGGCATTGAGAAGTACATTTCATTTAAATAATCAAACCAAATCCAAATGCTTGTACACCACAGCTGTTTAAGAGGAAACTGTTCCAGCTCTCCGGTTTCCTCCAACTGTGGGCCTTCTGTCCTTTTCAAACCTGTGTTGTCGTCTGGCTTTCACATAGATGTGCAAAACCCAGGTTTTGGCTTCCTAGTTGACCAGTCCAAGCTGGAAAGATGTGTCTTGTGGTCAGGTGAGCCCTTCCCCTTTCTCCCACACCAACCATCTGACTTATATTTCCAAAAACCATGTCTGGTGTGGGGAGTCCACTGCTCGGGAGCTCCTGTGGGTGCCCCATCATCTTCAGAATAAAGTTCAAGTTCTTTGATATGGTATTCTGGGTCAGCCGTGAGCAGGTCCCTGTGTGATTCTCCTACTTCCTTTCAAGCTAGTTCTCAATACCCCAAACTCCAGCCAAACCAAATCACCTAAACTTTTCTTAAAGATTCCCTGCTTGTATGTGTCTTAGGTGTCAGTGGATGTGCTATTTCCTAGAAATCTCTCTGTACTTTGTGTGATTGGAGAACTTCTATTCATCTGTCAAAACCCACTTTGACTATCACCTCCTCCAGGAAGCCTACCCTCATTTCTCCAGACAGAATTAATCTCTGCCATCTATGGGCTTCCCTTGCATCAGCAGCCCTTTCTTAGCATTATCGCTAGTCTCATGCCTCTGATGTCTGCTTTTTAATGGGGATGATGGATACTTGTCCAAGTTGACTAGTGGTAAGAGTCAGGGTCTACATGGTCAGTCCTGTTATCCCTTGGTTGGGAGTGGGCCCCATATCACCGTGGAGAGATTTAAAAGCTGAGAATTTGGAAGTTTTAAATGAAAAACTCACATCCTGCCCCAGGCACCTGTGGCTGAGAACTGTCCTAGATGTCTGTCTGGCTCTGGTCTAAATTCTGCTTTTCTGTTTGTCGCAGACGTTCTTGTTCTGGGATAGTGTTCCTACAACAGCAGAAAGCATCCAGAGATCTCTATTAAAATAGAATTTGAAGAATTCAGGAGACAGATTCCACGTCTCCCACCTTTCCACCAGTCCCTGCCAGACAGCTTCAAGGCAGTGAGGTATAGAGCAACCCCAGATCTTTACTTCCTTCTGTCCTTCCCGGGGAGTTGCTTGAGGCTCTCCCTGGCCTGGAGGCATGCAGTCTGATTAGGTTTCCTCTGTCCCATTCTAAGATCTTCCCCAGAGTATCTGTCTCTAAGGCAAATTTGGATCCAGACACCAATGGCCTCCCAGGGCGTGGAGGACATTCTGTGACCACTACGTCTTCTACCTTTTTATTTAACACGCACTTTACATGATGCTGACTCTGTGCCGGGCGCTTCTCTGAACACTTCACAGCTTGTAACATATTGTTCTTGCTGGGGAAGCAGACTCTGAGTCAAAGACTTGAGTGCAGGATGGTCATGAAGGAGGAGGGGGTGTCTCGGGCTCAGCACCAGGGGAAGGAAGGGGTAAGAAGCAGGATTGGGCAGGGGGGGAGTTGAGCCGTGATGCAGTCCCAACAAAGAGCTCGGCCAGCCCCACAGGAAGCTCTGGAGCTGGGATGGTCCCCTGGAGCTGGCTAAGTGGGGACAAGGGCGCTGGGTCTTTATACCCCTACACTGATCAGTCATTAATGCAGGCTGCCCTTGGAAGGAGATGTGACCTTGGGCGAGGCAGTTTTCTGCAGCTGAGGCAACCCCCCAAAGAGGGCTGACAGCTGGAGGCCGTCTTCTGGCGGAAATAAGGTTTTCGTTTCTGAAGCGGGAGACACATCATAGCGTCCATCACCCACATATCACCTCATTTAATTCTCACAATAATCTAGTGAAACTGGTATTATTATTGTCCCCATTTTACACATGAGAAAACTGAGACTTGGAGAAAGAAGTTAACATGCTTTGGGCGAGGCCACGTGGCTAGTGTGGGGCAGAGCTGCGATTCCAACCCAGGCCAACCAGCCCCCGGGTCTCTGCTCCTGAACTGGGCTTTGTCTTACTTAATTTGCCCCAAGACCCCCTCAAGGTCATGACTTCCCAAAAAGGGGCCCTGGGAGTGTTTGCTAGAAGCTCCCTGAAGCTAACACAACATTGTAAATCAACTACACTCCAATAAAAATTAAAAAAAAAAAATGATGAACTCCAAACACTTTAAAATCAGACTTTTGATTAAAATTAAGTTGAGGCCAGAGGCTTCCAGCTTCAGGAGCAGATGCCTGGAGAGGACACAAGCACTTTTAAGGATGCAAAACCCTGAATTAGCCATTAGCCTTTATTTAGATAGACGAGAGAAGTGCAGCAAATATTTACATACCAGTTGCCACGGAATTCAAGCGAAAGCTGTATTTATTCTGTATCTTGTCATCATAAAGTTGATTTTCCTAAGTGCATTTCCTAAGGGGACGAGGAGTGTTCCTGAAATATTGAAAGGTTTATTTTCATAGTTCCAAGGACTGCTGACTTGTACATTTGAGACTGTGACTGCTTGTGATAGGAAACTAAATTTGTTAGAATGTTTGTAGAAAACTATGTTTGTTTACTTGAAGTTGTAAACTACGGTTTTTACAAGAGGTTGGCTTCGTTCACTAACTCTTTGAAGATAAGCCCACATGAGCCTCACAGATCGAATTCCAGTGCGCCCGACCGGCACACAAAACGGTGCCCATTCTCGGTTAGGAACACAAATAAAGGCATTCTTCCTTCTGGAAAGATGATTTTGCAAGAAAAATAAGCGAGTGAAAACGGAAAACGTCAAAACACAGCACGGGACTCTAACGGAAAACTTGAAAACACGGCACAGAGCCTTGATTTGCTTTGAAAACTGTGAGAGGCCCCCGGGAATCGTGGTCTGTCTGTCTGACTGCCGACCTGCTCAGTCCGGGACCCCAGGACACACTCCACCCCAGTGTCTTGGTCCGTTCTGCTATTGAGGTGTTTCGTCTTGGGGTGACGTGGGGGTAAACTGTTGGCCTCCTAACCCCCAGGACTCAGAACGTGACCTTATTTGGAGATTACAGAGGGAATCAAGTTAAAATGAGATCCTTAGGATGGGCCCTACTCCAGTAGGACTTGCGTCCTTATAATATGGGGAAATTTGGACACCGACACACGTAGCAGGAAACCTGTGAGAAGGGAGAAGACGGCCAATCTACAAGCCAAAGGAGAGAGGCCTGGAGCAGATCGATCCTTCCCAGTCCTTGGAAGGAACGAGCCCTGCCCACACCTTGATTTCAGACTTGCAGCCTCCAGAACCCTGAGACAGTCCACCTCTGTTGTTTAAACTTCCTGGTTGTGGTACTTTGTTACGGCAGCCTCAGCAAACTAATACTTTATCAGGGCTTTCCTGATCTCTCTCGTTTTAGTGAGGGTTTTGGCAACTACCCCACTCTTCGCATCCTGCCTGCACTGCTACAAAGGGGCAGAAATAACTTCCCAGTGAGGGTCCAAGCTGCCATAGGGCTTTCCGGAAAGTCATACAATACTCCCACCTCCACCCCTGCTGTCTTGCATCATTCAGAGGCAGCACCACTTGCATGGCCACTGGGTAGCCCTGGACTCGTCCATGGGCGCTGCTGCCCCTCTCCTCCCCTAACCTGTTGGCCTCACTGCCCCAGTGCCCGCTGTGGGCCATGAACCCTCGCCCTGTTCATTTTCACTGGCCTCGGTACCAGCCCGATACTCCTATTCAGATAGTGCCCTCTGCCCATGCCCTTCTGTCCCGGCCACCAAGACAGGCTGCTATGGCGTCAGCCACACCACGCCGTAAGGACGCTCAGGGCCAGCACCTGTCGGGCTGCGATTCATTTCCCTTTCTAGGTTCTCGGTCTCCCTTGGGTGTCATTTTTTAAATGGAACTTGGCACTGGATTGGAGATAGCAAATCTGGGAGTGTGAAAAGAAATTTATTTTCCACTGGAGAGCCAGGGAAATGCTTTAAATATAAGCTGTGGGTGCAATTACAGCGTTGGACATTGTCAGTGCCCCATGTGTGTGGAAATCTACGGGACCCAGTGTATGGTCCTGGCTGGTGTGTGTGAGCGCGGGTGCCTGCACCTGTCTGCAGAAGGTTGCATGTACCTAAGTGCCCATCTGTGTGTGAGGTGTGCACGCCGTCGTGTGTGCAGATAGGTGGGACTGAGAACACGCGTGTGCACGTGGTTTGTCAGTATTTGTACGTGCGTGCAGGTGCATGGTCTGTGGGGCTGGGTCCGTAGCAGGAAGAAGTCAGAGTGGGACTGGTTTCCATGCGGGACCCCGGAGGAGATTTGCTGAGGGGTAAGCACCCCGCTCCCTCTGCCGCATGCTGCCCACGTCAGTTGGATGCCGGGTCTGTGTTTAGAGGCAGACGTGCCAACTTTCTCAGCCCCCTCAGTGGGCTGCGTCTGTCCTGCTTGCCTGGTCTCGAGCACGCGGTCTTTGTTGCGAGCTTGGACACACAGGCAGCATTCTTCTGCCAGGAGCCTGGCTGCATGGTCCATTCTAAGAGGTGGGGGCCATCCCAGCCCCACTCATGCCAGTCAGCTCCTGCCAGGCCATGCCCACCTGTCATTTAAGCCTGCTCTGGACATGGCCCAAGGCTGGCCTTTAGTTCTAGTGTTCCCTGGTCACTCTGATACTTGCCCTTTAGTTTAATTTAGCAGTGCAATATGCTGGGTGTCCCTCTGGGAACATTCACCCTCCCGGCCCTTCCAATTTAGAGAGAAATGCTTTTGAAGTTACCTGGTGCTCTGCTAAGGAAGCCCTCAGTAAAGGTTGTCGATGTGGATCGAGGTCAGTGAGGTTACTCCACCTCCCTTCCTAGCTTTCACATCTTCATTTTGGACTCATGGCTCTGCTCTCTCCCCTGGCTTCAGTACCACCTTCTCAACAGATGAGAAGCCCCCAAGCCCCATGGCACCCCACCAATGAGGTCAGCCTCCACCCTCACCCATAGGGGGCGGTTTAGACTGGTTTCCATCAACTTGCATCCTGTGTTGAGTCTTGCCTCACTTAGAAGTGCCAGTCCTCCAGGGCAGGGAGCCAGGCCTGTGTCCCCTGCTGCCTGTTCCCTCTCCTCAAAGGGACCCACAGGGGAGACCTAGGCAGGTGACAACCTATCGGGTGTGGCTCAGTGACCCTGTCCAGGTGGATTCAAGGACCAGGTAGGACTGGAGAGTCCTGGGTGCATTTCCCAGGACGTGCAGTGGAGTGGGAAAGGCACGGGACCGAGGAGCTGAGCTCAGGGATGCTCCATCAGGGCAGAGTTGAGGGGTCTGAAGGGTTAAGGACCCCACAGATGGAACAGGTGATGGTCTCTCAAACGATGCACTCAGGTCGCAGGCAGGTGCACCACCCGGAGCACCCGTCTTATTCTGCACACCCTCTGGTCACTAAAGACCCAGCACCTACCTGGCCCTGCCTTCTGCCTCCTCCATCTTTGTCTCTCCTGAGTGCCCAGCACAGATCTGGACGTAAAGCAGGTTCTCCCTCTCTTCTTCCGTTCCACGCTCATCTTTTGTCACTTTCAGGTGCCTTTGGACAATAACCTTTGGTTCATTGTCAGTTTCTCCTCCCCACCATTTCTCCCTCTTGTAAAATAGTTGACTTCCTAGGGGGCAGAACCAGGAGCCAGGTTGTGGGGCTTTGTGGAAGATCATATGGTTCCAGTATAGGGTTGCCAGATTAAATACAGGATGCTCTTTTTACATTTGAATTTCAGATAAAGAACAAATAACATTTTTAGTTGTCACAATAGACTGAATGATTGTGTTCCCCTAAATTTCATTTGTTGAAGCCTGATCCCCAATGTGGTGGTGCTGGAAATTGTTAGGTCATGGGGGTGGGGCCCTCATGAATGGGATTAGTGCCCTTATAAAAGGGACCCCAGAGAGCTCCCTTGTCCCTTCCACCATGAGAGGACACAGAGAAGACTGGCCATGAACCAGGAAGTGAGCCTTCCTCAGACACTGAATCTGCTGGTTGGATGTCCCAGCCTTCCCCAGACACTGAATCTGCTCTTGGATGTCCCAGCCTCCAGAACTGAGAGAAATACGTGTTTATTGTTTAAGCCACCCAGTCTATGGTACTTTGTTATAGCAGCCCAAATGGACTAAGGTGGAAATAAGTGTGTCCCATGCAATATTTGGGACCAACCTACCATGAATTGTGTCTGTCCCCAAAATATGCCCCAGTCCTAATCCCTGGTGCCTATGAATATGACCTTCACTTACTTGGAAATAGGATCTTTGTAAATGTAATCAAGTGAAGATGAGGTCATACTGGAGTAGGGTGTGCCCTAAATCCAACATGACCGATATCCTCATAAGAGGAAAAGAGACAGAGAGGGATGATGGCCATGTGAAGACACAGAGATGTAGGGAGAATGTCATGTAATGACAGAGGCAGAGGTTGGAGCTATATGTGTACCAACCAAGGACTGATGGCAACACCAGAAGTGAAAAGAAAGGCATGGAACAGATTGTCCCCCAGAGACTTCAGGGAGAGCATGGCCCTGCCGACACTGTGATTTTAGATTTCCAGGCTCCAGGACTGTGAGAGGATGAATAAACCCACCCAGTTTGTGCTACTTTGTCACAGCAGCCCTAGGAAATGAATACACTTATCAAAATGATTCATTGTCTGAAATTCAGATGTAGCAGGCCATCCTGTGTTTTTGTTGCTGTGTCTGGCACCCCTACTCAGGCAGCACCGGTTTTCTCCTCTGTAAGGCTGTCAAAGATGCTACCTGGTTTCCCTTAGGACTTGTGTGAGCATCCACTGAGGTCCCCAGAGTGAGTGGGGCCCTGCTGTGAGGCAGAGCCTCGTCTGTCCTTTCTTGGGACCCCTGCTCACTTCTGTAGCTAACACACCATCTCCATCTCTCTCTTCATTAAAGGTGAAAGAAAAAGAAGGGTGTCTTGCCATTTGCAATGACATTGATGGACCTTGAGGGCATTATGCTAAGTGAAATGAGTCAGATGGAGAAAGACAAATACTGTCTGATCTCACTTATCTGTGGAATCTCAAAAATAAACAACAACATAAAATCAGACTCACAGATACAGAGAACAGATGGGTGGTTGCCAGGGGTGGGGGTCAGCGAAACGGGTGAAGGGAGTCAAAGGGTACAAATTTCTAAGATAAATAAGTCCCGGGGATATAATGTGCAGCATGGTGACTGTGGTTAGTAACACTGTGGTGCGTATTTGAAAGGTGCTAAGCGAGTGGATGTTAAAAGTTCCCATCACAAGAAAGAAAATTTGCAACTGTGTGGTGATGGATGTTAACTAGACTTACAACGGTGATCATTTTGCAATATATACAAATACTGAATCATCATATTGTACGCCTGAAACTAATATAATGTTATATGTCAGTTATATTTCAATTACACACAAAAAAAGCAAGAACTGACCATACAAACCCCGTGTTGGCTCGGTGGCCCTGAAGAGGGAGGGTTGACTGCAGCTCGGCCCATGTGGCCCGAGGGTGTGCCATGGAGCCTGGGGCTCCCGGTTCATGAGTAGGAGGATGGGTCAGTGCACGAGTGCTTGTGAGCTGTGTCTCTGGGTGGTGTCTGCAGTCCTGACAGGGCCGTAAGTTACTGTGTGACCTTGGGCAAGACCCCTTTTCTCCCTTTGGCTTCCCCAACTGTCAAAGGAGAGAGCTGGCTCTACCCCAGGGGTCTCTGACAACGCCCCCCAATCCAGACCCTCTCTGTGGCTCCTGCTCGCCACCTCTCTCTTGGGAGAAAGGCCCTTCGTTGAAAACCCTGATCTGGAGCGGATTCCACCCGAAATCAACAGAACCTGCAGGCACGCCCTTGCCCGTCTGTGCTGGAATGTTTCAGGCAAACCCAGAGGGCCTGTCTGCTCCAGAGCCTGCTTTGGGCCTGACACCGGGGCAGGCCGAGGAAGGCTGCTGTCCCTGAACGAGGTCTCAGAATGACCACTTGGCGGCTCTCTGGCAGGAGATCTGAAAGTGGGCAACGTCCACCCACCCAGTTGCTGCCTTTGGTGGTGGGACGGCGTCCAGCTAAAGTCTGGGGATGTACATTGAGGTTTTGGGAAGAGGGGCGGCGAGGTGATGGAGTCAGATGGTTAGTCACTGTGGAATCTGAGCAGGCGAGGAGTAAGAGCCTGTGTACATGGGGCTGGTTTCTGATGGTCGGTTTAAAAAGGGACGGTGCCTGTGAAAGGGAGGAAACCACTCTCTCTTGAAATCTTAGACACACAACACCTAAGTGAGCACTGGTGGGGAAGACAGGGAGAAGGGCCCCGTGCTTCTAGTCTTGGTGTGCTGAGCGCGCTTGTCCTGGGGTGTCCACTGTTGTCCTAGCTGTCCTGGGCTGTCCTGGGGTGTCCTGGGGTATCCTTTGCTGTCCTGTGCTGTCCTGGGCTGTCCCAGCTGTCCTGTGCTGTCCTGGGTGTCCTGAGCTGTCCTGGGTGTCCTGAGCTGTCCTGGGTGTCCTGTGCTGTCCTGGGGTATCCTTTGCTGTCCTGGGTGTCCTGAGCTGTCCCGGGTGTCTTGTGCTGTCCCAGCTGTCCTGTGCTGTCCTGGGGTATCCTTTGCTGTCCTGGGTGTCCTGTGCTGTCCTGGGTGTCCTGTGCTGTCCTGGGTGTCCTGTGCTGTCCTGGGGTATCCTTTGCTGTCCTGGATGTCCTGAGCTGTCCCGGGTGTCTTGTGCTGTCCCAGCTGTCCTGTGCTGTCCTGGGGTATCCTTTGCTGTCCTGGGTGTCCTGTGCTGTCCTGGGTGTCCTGTGCTGTCCTGGGGTATCCTTTGCTGTCCTGGCGTGTCCTGTGCCGTCCCAGCTGTCCTGTGCTGTCCTGGGTGTCCTGTGCTGTCCTGGGGTATCCTTTGCTGTCCTGGCGTGTCCTGTGCCGTCCCGGGTGTCCTGAGCTGTCCTGGGTGTGCCATGTGTGCTGTGTGACTTCAGCAAGTCTCTGGGCACCACTGGCCTCGGTTTTCCTGATGAAGCGGTGATGCTGAGGGCCTCTGTCAGGGACGGTACGGCATCTAAAGAGCTTGGCAGAGGTAGGGCCCCAGCCCGATGGCTGCCATGCGGTAGGTGCCCCTCTCCACCTTTGTTCAGTCGAGGCATGGCTGGGCTTGGCCCTGGGACGCAGGGAGAAGCCCTCCTTCCTGCTTCTGGAAGCTACCATCCAAACAGCGAGATAGCCCTATGCCGAGGCCAGGGCTATGGGAAGAGGTGGCCTGGGGGTTGGGGGGCGTCTGTGGGGGACAGTCAGAGGTCCTTAGGGCAGGGGTGGGGGTGGGACAGGGTGGTCCCCGACATCACTTAGTGATTGACACTGAGCCTGCAAAGTGGGGCTGTCAGAGGGCAGCCGCTCAGGAGGGTCTGAGCTGTCAACCGGCATGAAGACCTCTGATGGTTTTCTCTGAAGCAGGGACTTTTCCTTGAAGCTTTGCAGAGAGGAGTGGAGAACGAAGGCTCCTGTGGACCTGGAGTCCTGAGCCGGGAGGAGAGGGGTGACGCCTCCTTGGCTTTGGGGCAAGCTTGTGTGTTTAAGCCCCTGTGACGCCTTGTTCCCGCCCCGCCCTCCCCCAGAGCGGTCCAGCCTGCCCGCTGCACCGCAGCCCATCCTCCGTCCCTATACTTCCACCCCACAGCTCTCCCCGACAGCTGCCCCTCGGCTCCGCCAGGGCCTCTGCGCAGGCCTGGCGCGTATGGGGGTTGGACTGAAGGGTCCGGGGGGCCAGGCAGGTTTCCAGGCATGGGAGGAGTCCGGCGCTACCGGGGACAGCGCTGCCACAAGGTCACCGTCCCTTGGCTGTTCACCCACTCCCAACAGCCCTGCTGTCCGACTGTGGAATGCATTTGCTGCCTGTTAAAAGTCCATCTTCTGGGCCCGAGCAGGCGCCGGCGGGGCGGGCTTGAGGGCCTCGCCGGGCACCAGCTGCCGCGGCTGCTTTACGTGCAGCATAGATATTAACCTCTCGGAGGACGAGGCTCCGACTGCAATTGTCTTTGGCCGGTGGACGTGACTGGGCTGCTTGCCTACATTCCTCCCTGGCCTCGCCTGGCCCATCAGACCCTTCCAGAACCCTGGAAAGCTGGGTGCCGGCTGACCTTGGTCCAAGGTGGGGTTCAGCCCCCAGAGCCCCCATGGAGAAGAATCCCGTCCCGGCAGAGGAGGGAGGAAGAGCGTGTGTGGGAAGCCCTGGGTCGCTCACTTCACCTCCTGCTGTTGGCTTCCTCATCTGCAAACCAGGAACGGTGACCCTCCCTGGCTTCACGCCCCTAAACCCGCTCCTTAACTGGCCGCGCCACGAGGGCCGAGGGGATGCGTGCTGCCTGCCCCGCCCCCTGCCCCGTCCCGCCCGGGGTGATCTCGCCTCCTGGAGTCACCAAGCCTGGGTGTGAACCCTGACCCCATCGCCTTCATCATTCTGTGCATATTGACTGGGTGCCGGGCTCAGTGCTGGGTGCCGGGGTCGAAGTGACACACGGGAGCTTGTCAAGGTCACCATGGGCGCGGCCACACCACTGAACAAAATAATTTTCACCAGTTTCAAGTGCTGTGACTGGGGGCTACGCTCACCCGGGTGGTCACGGTCTCTGAGAGGAAGTGACACGTCTGAGCTGAGCCTTGAACCTGTGTGAGCCTCGGTTTCTCATCTGCAAAGCTGTGGTGGAGGCCCCGCCCCTTCCCTGTGCTGTAATGCTTAAATGAGATTGTACATGCCAAGGGTCTGGCCATTGTGGGAGCTCGGCCCCGGGGCCTCTGGCTGTTCCCCCTGGTGACCATGTGGCCTCTCACCACGTCCTCAGATTCGGGCTTCTCAAACTTCTGTGCGAATCAGACTCATCGGGGGAACTTGTTAAAAGTACAGATTCTCAGGCCTGCCCGCAGTGATTCAGCAGGGCAAGGCCGGGAGCCTGGAATCTGCATTTTTACAGGCATTGCTGGTGACGTGGGTGGCTCACAAAAACACGTAGAGAATCGTGGCTTAGACGCACCCCCGTCACCCCAGGGAGACGCAGTATTCCTCCCCCAACCTCCGAAGCCTAACTCTATAAGCCAGCGGGGTGGTAGTTCTGGGGGTCACCTCGCCTCTGCCCCAGCGGACCCGGGGCACATGCCCTGAAAGCTGAGGCCTGTTTGGTGTCAGTTCTGGGCAGGGTTTGCCCGCTGGACCATGTGAAATGCTGCTGTGAAAAAACCAGCTGCTCAGAATCCCGGAGTGTCCGGAATTTATTAACACGCGGAGCGCCTTTCGAGAGCCTGATGGGGAATATTAAGTATCCCTGCCGGCCCTGGAATGATGCTCTGAGGGGAGCAGATGTCAGGTCCAGCAGGCTGAGGGGGCAGCAGGGCGTGCGTGCTTCATCCCACGGAAGAGGAAGATTGGTGCCCCAGGGGCGGCAAGCCAGTGGGTGGTCAGTGGGTGGGGCTGTGCTGGGTGTGTTTTGGCCTCTCTGAGAGTTCCAGAGGCTCAGCCCAGGGTCCTCCGCCCCGCCCCCCTCTTCCCACCGCCTTCCTGGTCTGAAGCTTTCTCGCAGACCCAGGTACCTCATCGGCATGTATCACACGCGCTAGTGCGATAAGAGCTGCTAGTTATATGTCCTGGCTATTACTCTGCTGCCAGTGGTGGGAATTGAAGCAGGATGGTTTGGGGCCAGGAGTACTACCCGCTTCCTCACCCCCAGAAGTTATTTCATTCACAGGGCTGCTATTTTTTTTTTTTCCCCAAAATTCGGTCCTATCTGAAATTTGTTCTTATTTCCCGCCTCAGCCCCGCCAGCCCCACCCAGCCAGCTGTGATCTCGGGCTGCTGCCTGGCCCTCGGGGGAAGGACAGGAGCTCAGCAGGGCTCTTGCCTGGGGCGAAGAGCAGTCAGTGTCGTGGGGAGGTGGACGCAGAAGCAGGGACACCTACCTGGGCATCCTCTTCTCTTGCCATCTCCTCTTCCCCTCGCCACACATGGGTGACTTGCTGTGAATGGCCCAAGGCCACACCCTCCATCCTCACCCCAGGACGGGGTCTGCTGAGACAGCACTAGGGTTCTGGCAGAGCCCCCGCCCCAAACAGCCAGACTGGTTACCCAGTCTGGGTACCCACTGCTCTGCATGCCCTCCTCCCTCCTCCTTCTCTTCCTGAAGCCCGTGGGCCTCAGTTTCCACATTCGCATAACGAGGATGCTAACATCCTCTGGCTGGAATCAAGTCAGTGGTTTTCACTCCTGATGGTACATTGGAATCACCAGGGTGATTAAAACAAGGACCGATGCCTGGGTCCACCCTGAGACCCACCTGAGCAGATTTCATCAGAATTTCGGGGGAGTGGGGTCTGGACATCTGCATTTTTAAAAAGGCTGCCAGGCGATTCCAGTGTGCAGCTGGGAGTGAGAACTACTTCTGTACGGGAAGCTTCCATGATGGGGTCTGGCACGCAGCAGACCAAGTGAGGGCCCTCGTCTCATGATGGTTTGCTGTGTTAAGAGTATGACGTGGCATCGCCTTTGTAACCACTCGTTTGTAACCAGTGAGCGAGGAAGAGCTTCATTAATTAAAAAAAAATCCTTAATAAAAGAAAGAAATATAAATATGCCCACGTACAGGGCGCGTTATTAAGGAAAAGTTACCAGTTTCAATGTCTCCTTCCCCCACCCCATGTCCAGGGAGGAGGAAGAGGGGTTGGAGGGAAGAATGTTCTGGAAGGCCGATTGGCCCTCAGGCGGGGAGATTCCCCGAACTAGAAAGGGCATAGGGTTTTTGGTGCACTCCTCACTGGGTTTGGGGGATGGGAGAGGTAGCCCACAGGGACCCCTGGGGAAGCTAAGGGTCTTGGGCCCTGGGCTCTCTGACCCAGCCCCCCAGGTGTAGAAGAAGTGGTTGAACCACAGGCTACGAACTCCAGATGGTCAGAACGCCCCAGGGCCGGAGGCATTACTGCCGCTCCGCCTGCGCACAGGGGCACTCCTCACGCCCACCCCAAGAAATCGAGATGGAATTTCCCATAACCTTGTGAGGCAGGGCTCAGGATCTTATCCCCCGCACAGGGCTTTCAGAATGAGGCACTGGAGGCTGTGGTTAGGGACCCCCAGGGGCCTTGAAAGCAGGCCCTGAGGTGGGAGAGGAGGCAAGTCCCTCTGACTGGGAGGGCAGGGCTGGAGTGTGCTTCCCAAACCCATGTGGGCGTTTAGATGACCTGGAGGAACTAGTGAAAATACAGATTCAGGCCCCCCGCTCAAATTTGGATAGAGTGGGTCTGGGGAGTCGCCCCAGTGATTCTGACTTTACCATGCTGGCTCAGGCATGAGAGTCATGGGGCTGGGGAGAGGCAGGAGCCGGGATGCCCCAGTAAATGTGGGGAACGCTTGCCCCTCTCCCACTGCACCTCCTAACTCCCCCCAGCCCTCCAGCCCTGCAGGCCACGTGGCCGGCCCTGTTCCTCTGGGAGCATTTTCCAACCTTCCTGCTCTCTGGGCCTCCCATGGGCCCTCCGGTGGCCATCCCCTCTCAGGGTGGGGCCTGTTTTCCCAGCACGGGATGAAGTTCTGCAAAGGGGTGTGTGCGTGCGCACGCATGTGCATATGTGTGTGTGTGTGTGTGTGTGTGTGTGCGCGCGTGCAGGCACGCACTGCTGCCACATTTGCTTGAAACAAGCTTTTCTTTTTGAGTCAATTTCATTCTCCTAACACTCAAATATGATACACCACTGTGCCGTTCTGTTTGCAGATGACTTTTCTCTCTGATGAGCAGAGTGTCAAAGACACCAAGTAAATGAGTGGAGAGAAAGAAAAAGCAGGATAATTTACAGGAATTAGGAAGTGAAGATTTCACACCTGGTGCAGGCTGCAGAAATGTGGCTCAGGTGGTACATCCCCCTGCCACGAGGGCAGGGGCCACTCTCTCCATCTGGTTACAGGAGAAAGGCTCAGGGGCTGATGGGGTGCAGTGCTGAGAAAGCTCAGCCTCATCCTCACCAAGCCGGTCCTCTCCACCCACTACGAGCTTCTCCGGCCACTTGCCCTGATCCGGTGAGGACATCTGCACCTTCCCACTCACCTGCCTGGTACCCTTCAGACCTCCCCGTTGCCCTGGGGCTACATCTGTTACGGCTTGGTGTTCAAGAACCCTCTGTCACTCTCCCTTCCTGTACCCTTGGCTTCCTGGATAAATTATTTGTTGAGTGTGTGAATGAATCATCCCCCCACTTGTCTAGAATAGACCCATCTTCTCCACTCCTTTGCTCCCGCTGTTTCCTCTGCCCTGAGTGTCTCCTGCCTCAACTCCACATGCGCACAGCCCACCTGCTTCTCCAGGTCCCCCTGAAAGGCTTCCTTCTCTACCAAGCCTCCTCTGAGGCTGTCAGCCTCCCTTCTTCTGTGTTCCCACTGCCATTTGTCTTGAATGCCGAGCGCTGTTCACAGCCCTGCCCCTTTTTATCTTTGTCCATTTCCATATCTGTTTTTTCCCTTACTCTTCACCTCCATGTGTCTTGAATGGTGCTTGGTACATAGTAGGTGACTAACGAACAGTAGGTTCTTAACTACTCTTAGCTGAAGAGCCCAAGAGGTGGAACACACCTAGTTTTGAGACCTTGGGGAGAACCTGGCATCTGCCTGCAGGACAGAGGGCTGGTAATAAAATAAGAAGTGTGACCTCTCGGGGACTTCCCTGGTGGCACAGTGGTTAAGAATCCGCCTGCCAATGCAGGGGACACAGGTTCGATCCCTGGTCTGGGAAGACCCCACATGCCTCAGAGCAGTTAAGCCCGTGTGCCACAACTACTGAGCCTGTGCTCTAGAGCCTGCGAGCCACAACTACTGAAGCCGGCGTGCCACAACTACTGAAGCCGGTGCGCCTAGAGCCCTTGCTCTGCAACAAGCCAAGCCACCGCAATGAGAAGCACTCACACCGCAACAAAGAGTAGCCCCTGCTCACCGCGACTAGAGAAAGCCCGTGCACAGCAACGAAGACCCAACGCAGCCAAAAAAAAAAAAAAAAAATTTATTAAAAAAAAAAAGTGTGACCTCTCTTCTCAGTGTCCCCACCCCAAGCTTCTGTCCCTAGAAAGCGGGCTCTCATTGAGTTGCTTCTGGGGCCCAGCCAGTCACTGATGTGGATGGTAACCCAGGCTGTGTTCCTGGAACTGGGGCTCAGGGACTAGACTCTATCTCATCTAGCTGTGGGGAGACTGAAGCTCCCCTTGCACAGTGCATCAAGGGACCCCTTAGGAGGTGAAAGAACATGAAACTCTAAGAACATGGGCTTTGGAATATGACATCCTTGTCTTAAATCTGCTGTGTGACCTCAGACAAATTCCTTCACCTCTCTGAACCTTAGTTTCTGGTTTGGAAAATGATGCTAATGATATCCTTTTTTTTATAATAACATTTTACAGTTACTGTTTGTTTTTTTTTTAAATAATTTATTTATTTATTTTTGGCTGTGTTGGGTCTTTGTTGCTGCACGCGGGATTTCTCTAGTTGCGGCGAGCGGGGGCTACTCTTCGTTGTGGTGCCTGGGCTTCTCATTGCGGTGGCTTCTGCTGTTGGAGAGCACGGGCTCTAGGCGTGCGGGCTTCAGTAGTTGTGGCACGCGGGCTCAGTAGTTGTGGCTCGCGGGCTCTAGAGCGCAGGCTCAGTAGTTGTGGCTCACGGGCTTAGTTGCTCCACGGTATGTGGGATCTTCCCGGACCAGGGATCAAACCCATGTCCCCTGTGTGGGCAGGTGGGTTCTCAACCACTGTGCCACCAGGGAAGCCCCGATGCTAATGATATCTTTAGGGTCATTGGGAATATTGGGGATAATGTCTGTAAAGTACAGGGCACCTTATAGGAGCTTGATAAATAATGGTTAGTGTGTTTACCGTCATCGTCATTAACAGCGCTGATTTTTAATTCATTTATTTTGTAGCCGCTGTTGTTGCCTCCAGCTGTTGCCGCCTGTGCTGGGATCACCTGGGGCCGTGAGCCAGCCATTTTATAATTAGCCTGGCAGAGGCAGAATGCGGTAGACCCCTCGCGGGGGATCACAAATTAATTAGTGTCGTTTGTGGAGAGGAAGCCCTTCGGCAGCCTCGATGGGGCAAGGCAGGCCCGTGGGCATCTGACCTCACCCCTCATGGCTCTGCAGAGGGGTGAGACCCATTAACAACGGCAGGAGGTGGGTGCTCTTAGGATCTGCAAGGGACTGCGTGTTTGGCACATGGGGCCAGGCTCGGTCACACCCCCTGGGCTCAGGGGAGCTGTGGAGAGAAAGCTTCCCCACCCCACCCTGATGTATGACCTGCGCGTATGCCTCAGTTTCTCCACACGTCACTCCATCCACTATCTGAGTCTGGGTGTCTCCTGCTCTCCACACCCAGAACTCGCCCAACAAATCACTGGGTAGCACCCATCCATCTTCTCCTTATAGCCTCCGGCAGCCCAGAAATCATGACTCATTCATAAATGGCAGTGTCAGCTTCTGTTTCTGTCTGGGGCCGTGGAGGCACACGGGACTCCCGGCACGGGTGTTTTCTAAGGATTCTGGCCGCACTTCATCCTCCCGGGGCAGTGTGTGGGCTAGTGGCACCCTTGTGTCTGTCCACCCATGCCCTTGGGGTCATCGTCGCCTGTACCTCACTCTGCTTGAGGCCTTGAGCAAGCTCCTTTTCCTCAATTCACGTGTGTTATATGCTTTTCTGAGTTTCAGGGCTCTGAGGCAAACTCTTCACACATGTGAATTATCTCACTTACTAGCCATGGTGTACACAGGTAACAGCTATGTCCTTCCCATTTTATAGACAAGGAAATGGAGTCTCAGAGATCAACCTGGATCACAAAACTGGTAAGGATTGGAGTTAGGATTTGAGCCAGGCGGTCTGACTACATAATCTTTTTTTTTTTTTTAATTGAGGAGTAATCCTAATACAACAAAATGCACAGATTTTAGCTGTTCAGTTCAATGAGTGTTGACAAATGTATTCACCCACGTAAGCAGCACTCTAGGCAAGGTATAGAACATGTCCATCATTCTTCATGTTTCTTCTCCATCAGTCCTATCCCCCATGTGGAGGCACCCATGTTCTGAATGCCATCACCATAGGTACACTTTGTTCCTGGATTTTGTAGATGTGGAATTATACAGTATATATACTCCTTCAAATGTACTTTTTGTGTGTGTGTGATACGCGGGCCTCTCACTGTTGTGGCCTCTCCCGTTGCGGAGCACAGGCTCCGGACGCGCAGGCTCAGCGGCCATGGCTCACGGGCCCAGCCGCTCCGCAGCATGTGGGATCTTCCCGGACCGGGGCACGAACCCGTGTCCCCTGCACCGGCAGGCAGACTCCCAACCACTGCGCCACCAGGGAAGCCCCAAATGTACTTTTATATACTGTTTCTATCACTCAGCTCGGTGTTTTTGAGATTTACCCATATTGTTGCGCGTATCAGTAGTTCGTTACCTTTATTGCTGAGCAGGATCTGTTGTATAGATGCACCACGCTTTGTTTATCCCTTCGCTTACTGATGGACATTAGGGTTACTTCCAGTGTTGGGCTAAGGTGAATAAAACTGCTCTGAGCATTCCCCTGCAAAGCTTTGTGTAGACATATATCTTCATTTCTCTTGGGTAGATACTTGGGGTGGAATTGCTGGCTTATAGGCTGGTGTATATTTAACATTATAACTGCCAGACACTTTCTAAAGCAGCTGGGCCATTTTATACTCTGACTCCCAGCGTAAGGGAGTTCTAGCTGCTCCACAATCTTTCCAATGTTCGATGGTGTTGATCTTTTGAATTTTGGCTGCTGTAGTGGACGAGTATTGGTATCTCATTTTGGTTTTAATTTTCATTTCTGTGATAACCAACGATCCTGGTCTTATTTTTCATGTGCGTGTTGGCCATTCATATATTTTCTTTTGTGACGTGTCTATGCTAGTCTTTCGCCCACTGAAAAAATTCGGTTGTTTTTCCTTTTGTTGTTGATGTGTAGGAATTCGTTATGTAATGTGGATATGAATATGTATTTTCCCCAGTCTGTAGCTGGTTTATTCATTTTCTGGTGAGCAGAAGTTGGCGGCAGCCCCCTCACCTTTGCTCATAGAGGATCCCTGGGAGCGTGAAATAAGAGAATGTGATATGCCAAGCATGCGGCAGGTGTGCAAAAGGAGCTTATTTACTCTTCCCTTCTCCCTCCTCCCGCCAAGGCCTCCCAGACCATTTTCTCTAACTGGAACAGATCTCCTCTCCTCTCCATCCATCTGCCCACGTTTTACTCCTCCTTGAAAGCCCAGTTTAACATGGACCTCTGGCACCAAGCTCCTTGGAATGTCCCGGCCCATGGAAACAACCCAAAGCTGGATTAAATAGCAGTGGTTCTCTTTCATTAAGGGCGTTGTGTTCTCTCGTGGACTCTGGGAAGATGCTAGAGATCAACAATGTTTTGCTACTGAGTCCGTTTGGCTGATGCCAGGACTGCGGGCTAGAGGAAGGTCAGCTGACACATCTGTAGTTACTGGTCCAGCCAGGATGGAGACGCGGTCTTCAGATCCACGGGTAGCTGTCAGCTGTCCGTCCATCACCGTTGCCTTCATCCCAGCCCTCCACACATCTTGCTTGGACCATTGTGGCGCCGTCTTCTACTTGCTCACTCGGCACAAACTCTTTCAGTGTCAGCCATTCCCAGGGCCTGCATTAGGCTCCCAGGATACAGCGTATAGTCGTTAATCAAGCATCACCCTGCCCTCCAGGGGTTCCCAGACCAGGGGAAACGCGTGCACTCCAGTCGTTAGAATGTAAAGTGCTCAGAGGCTGTATAGCAGATGGGTGCACTAGGGCCCTGGAAAGAGCACTGCTTTCTCTGCCTGGGGGCGGGGGTCCAGGGGGACAGCAGGGGATATCGTCTCACAGGAGCAACACTTGAGCCAGGGTTTGCCAACTGAATAGCCTTTTCCCAGGTAGAGAGCCATGTAGAAAGGAAGGTCATCGCAGAGGGAGGGGAGGCCATGTACAGATGTCCAGAGACACCGCAGAGTACGAGGGATCCGGGGAAGCGCATATGGACGGGCACCACCCGTGGGCAGAGGGGCTGTTGGGAGCTGAGCTTGGAGAGGCTGGTCATGTGAGATCATGAAACACTTGACCTGTCAAGTAAGAAGCTTGGGTTTTATCCTGAAAGTGATGGGGAGCTTTTGGAGGATTTGAAGATGGGGAGGGCAAGGGAGTAAGTGCCGGGGGCCTGTCTGTGGCAGTTGCTAAGAGGATGGATGGGGCTGGGCTGCTTTAACCTGGGGCCCATGGGACACTCCTCCCGTAGTCGGTCCCTGCGAGAGCTGACAGGGTGTGCTTGACCCAGGCCAGAGGGCACGGGGGTGGAGGGAACAGCTCATCCCCGCCCAGTGGAGCTGCTAAGAGGTCACTGGCCATGATGTAAGTAGAACACAGTTAGAGTCACAGTAATACAATGCAATCCCCATTCGAAAAGGGCAAACTGGAGACTTCAGTGGAGAGCAGCAGCATGTCCTGTGGATGGCAAAACGTGGACCCTGGTATCTGACTGGAGTGGATGTGGCTGTGTGTTGGCCCCAGAGGTGGCTCTGGGACGAGCCAATGGTGGGTCTGGGTGCAGAGGCATGAGACAGGGGAGATCAGAGGGCCTCTCTCCAGGAGACCCTGGAGGTGGGGGAAGAGTGGACGGGCTCTGTTTAGCATCTGGGAGTTTCCCGTGGTCAGATAGATGTGGGTTTGCCTCCTGCCTCTGGGACTCGGCTCTTGGAATAAATCCCTTCATCTCTCTAAGCCACAGTCTCCTCATCTCTGAAATAAGGCTAATAACAGCCTCTGTCCTGGAGTTTTTTGGGGATTTAATGTCCAAACGCACGTAAAGAAAGCATTTGGCCTGCAGTTAAGCTCCATACCTGCTGGACTCTGGGCCGTCTGCGAAAGTCACCACAAAAGTCTCCTGGTGGTGTTTTCCCCGTCCTGCTTCTGGAAGCTACCCAGCCACCAGGCGCCCAGCTAGTGCAAGGCACAGACGTGGGAGCCGATTCCCAGGAAAACCCACCACCGGTGCACTGGTACCCCCTCCCTCAATGCACAGCAGCCACGGGCCCCCAGGAGGGCCCTGGCAGGAGTTATTGGCCCCTCTTTTGGTGAACGCCTTCCTGTTGCTGCTCTGGTTAAATAAACGTCACCCTCTGGCAGGTTTTCTGGGCTGTGCCCACCAGACAGTTACGGAGCTGACATTCCAAAGGCAGTTTCTCCCCGTGGAGGTATTTTGTAGGTGGTTCATGCTTGCTGCCCTACTGCTACGTGTCCTCCCCGCCCCTCCCAGGCTAGGCCTGCTCACGTCACCCAGACCCCGTGCACTGGGCTGCCGTGTGGCTCCCTGGCCCGGGGAGCACGGAGCACGCCTGACAGGGATGACCACGCCGGGTCCTGATGGTACCTTTCTCTCTGCCTGCAGGCTGTGGAAAGTTCAGGCCTGTGGATAGTGCCAAGATTGCCCCAAAACACTGTTATTACTGAAAACCAGGAAACCTTCTCCCTCACCTCCAGGGCAAGATGAGGCAGAAAACTCCGTCAAGTGCCTTAATAAGCCTCTGCCGTTGACGCGACAATAGCTATTAAAAACTATCAGTTATTTAGATCTGGGAAACTGGGGAAGAAAGCTCTTAGGGGCACTTTGAAAGCCGGCAGAGTGTCAATAGTAGTGTTATTAATCTCCAGCTCAGAGATGGTATTGAAAACATGGGTTACGAAAGTCCTTTGGAGGAAGAGAACTTCCGCCATCATGCAGATGCGACCCGAGGAAACTTCCGTGGGCATCCGGGGTGCTCTTCATACCCTGCTTCCCGCATTGCCTGGTGTGGGGTGTCTCCGGCTGGGCCGAGGACCAGGTGGTCCTGTTTGACTGCACTTGACGTTCCTCATCTCTAGCCAGAGGCCTGGGTTCCTACTTAGAGCCCTGGCCCCACCGGGTGCCGCTACCCAGGGTGGCCAGTAGTGGGAGCCGAGGTTCTCAGCAAGGGCTGCTCTCCCACGGTGGAAAAGCCCAAGGAGAGCCTTCAGCGCTGGTGCCTTTTCCATCCGGGATTCCGAAAGCAGGCGGGGCTGGGGACAGCATGGCTGCTGACTGGACTGGCAGAGGTGGACGGTACTGAAAGGAGCCCCAGTCTCTAAGCAACATCCGGGTCCCTCCTCACCGATCTGCCTCCCTCCTAAATCCAAGAAGCACGGTTACGTTTTGGGCGGCACACAACCGACTTCAAAGTGACCTCTTCCGAGAAACCTTCTGGAGGCGCCTGTCTTGTGACAGCTCCGGGTCCTTGGGCATTGTCTCCCCAGCGAGAAGGATGCCGAGGACTGTGTTCTGTTGCTTCCTTCTTCTCTTCCTGCTTTTAACCGCCCCCCCCGCCCGCCATGAAGCACCCCTGATTTGCAGGGAACTGCGGGCACGGCACTGGGGGAACTGGAGGATGGTGGGGACTTCTCTGAAAGACAAAGCCCTGTATTCAAGGGCTTTCCACTCAATTTGGAGATGTGGGAATTTGATTCAACACATTCAACATTGTCTGAGGGGCCAGTACGGGGAAAAGAGAATAGATTTGGTGACTGAGTTGCAGTCCTGGCTCCACCTCAAAGAGCCAGTGTGATGTTGTGTTACTTAAACCTGCTTGGTCTCTACTTCCTCATCTGTAAAATGGGGCCAGGCATCCCTATGTTAACCACAGCCTTGTTTTGAGAATCACATATGGCGATGGAAGAGAGATGCTTTCTTAACTGCGAAATAAGCATCGCCTCCTTTGTGAACTCCCCAGGTCCCTCCTCCCAGCAAGTGTCTGTCTTCCCAAACCTCCTGCTAGCCCAGCTAGGGCTGTCTGGGTTCACTGCCGTTATTTACCTTTCATTAAACTGAGAACTCAGGGTAGGGATGGTGGATATGCCTGATTCATGAAGCTCACAGCCTGGGGAATTCCCTGGTGGTCCAGTGGTTAGGACTCGGTGCTTTCATTGCCAGGGCCTGGGTTCAATCCCCTGATCGGGGAACTAAGATCCTGCAAGCCATGCAGCATAGCCAAAAAAAAAAAAAAAAAGTTTAAGCTCACAGCCTGGTGCTTTGCAAGGAATGTTGACAGACAGATGTTGGGCGTGAGGTGTTGGGGTGAGGGAGGGGTGAGGATGCCTCACACCTTTCCAGTTTGGGGTCCTGGGCTAATGGTGATGCATTCAGGTGTGTGGGGACCAGGTGCATGCAGGTGGACACTGTGGGCTCGGGCCTTGACTGATCTCTGGGGAGAGAACCTGACCACTGAGAAGCTGGCCGCAGGGGCCTGGGCTGTGGACACATGTATTGGAGGCCTTCAGGGTGAGGGTGGGCATTGAAGTCCTGGGAGTGGGTGGGTTCCAGGACAAGAGGGGGCACCGTTTCCCACAGGGTGGGCTAGATGTCACTGAGGGTGGGCAGGTCATAGGGGGCTGCCATCAGGGGCCCCACGCGGTTTTTACAGCGCTGGGTCACAGAGCGAGAAGAGTGGCCCCTTCTGGAATCTCCATCAACCCTGTCTTGATGGGGGAGGCGGTTCGGTGCCAGTGAGCGCTCTGGTTTGTGCTCATCTCCCTTGCAGATGAAGAGCAAGCAGGTGCTTTCAGCCCGCAGTAGCGCCCAGGGGCAATTTATACTCTGTTTTCTTTCCTGGTGACTTTTGAGAAGTGATACTGTTTTTACATACCATAGGGATACACTGTTTCCTTTAGGTACGTTTATTTGAGTTAAAAACAAAGGGAGTCAGTGTGAAGAAAAATATTAAGTAAACAATAGTACAGGTGGTGCACCAATGCAGCAGAACTCCTGAGGCGTGGACACCAGTGATGGTAGTGGGGTTGAGAGCCCCAGTTTGGAGTCGTGGGTGGAGATCTTGGAGAACTCTGACTCTTCCGGTGGGGTGGCCTTGGACCTCTGAACCTCAGTTTCCCTATCTGTAAACAGGGCTAATAATACCTTCTCAGAAGGCTGGCTGTGAGGAGCAAAGGAAATGATGCATGAAAAGTACTTGGCCCAGAGCCGGACGTGCAGTAGGTGCTGGGTAATTGTGTCTCGTTAGACATTTTAGCTTGTAGCAGGTGTGGGTGGAGCTATAGAGTCCAGGCCAGAGCCCGGGGAGCATGCCTCTTGGGGGTGGAGACAGGAGGAGGTGGGATGCCTGAGGAATGGCCGGGGAGGCACCAGGGAACCCCAGAGGGCATGAGCTGTGGACCAAGGGAGCAGAGACCATCCCACCCCCGCCCTGTGCGGGAAGCCGGGGGCTGTGACCTGCGTTTTTGCCTCGGGATGGAGTGACCTCCTCACTGTGCCCTGCCACTCCACTTACCCTTCCTTCCAGATTTAATTCAGAATTACAAGTGTTCACATTCATAATAGGATCCTGGCAGTGTTAACCTTGGAGGTTCTACCCCTTTTCTCCTGAAGTTCAGTGTTAACGTACCAATGACAATGGCCTTAGTGTCCTCAGGGAGCCGGGGGCTCCGGCTGATGAAATTATAATTCTTTCCCAACTTGTAGGCAAGAGGGGTGCGCCTGAAAATATTCATGAGCTCTCCAATCCCTCCCTCCTTCCCTCGCTTCCTTCCTTCCACAGGTATTTATTGAGGGCATACCAGGTGCTTGTATTTTAACCTTTGCCAAAACCAGGAGTGTCTCTTTCTCTGGCAGAGGCCTAATTTCAGTTCTTTAAGCTAAGCAAGAGGCAGAAATTCCAGGAGCCGTGTCACTTGGATCAATCCAAGGGTTCTTCTCTGGTTCATCCGCTTCCAGGATTTACACAGCATTCAGGTCACACACGCACAATGCTTTGGGCTGTCTTCCTGTGCGAATTCATCTTGTTGGTCTGTTTGCTTAGTTTTCAACGTCTGGGCAGGAGAGCCAGCTTCTTCCCCTTCCCTCGGGCAGCTCGTCCATCAGTCAATCCTCCCCTGCCCCAGCCAGGCTGGCTCTGTCTCACCATCCTCCGTGCCCACTGCATTCACGTCTCCTCTGTGGCCTTTGTGGGTGTGGTTCTCCCTTTCTGGAGCACTGTCTTTCCTCTCTTTCATTCTTGGAGACACCCCAGGCTCTTCCTCCTCCAGGAAGTCCTCCTGAGGTTCTTCAGTGCTTCCCCGCTCTGAGACTCCACAGTCCAGGCCCCACCTGGGACACTGGCCCTGGATCACCTGGGTTCCCCACTGGGGAGGCGACTCCCAGGGGTGGGGCCTCGGTCTTAGAAGTGGTATTTACTGAACGCTCATTGTGTATCCACCCACGAGCTCAAAACCCTCCTGTTGAGACAGGTGTTGGATGGACCCCATTTCAGGTGAGGAGGTGAGAGGTGTGCTCGGGATCACACAGCAGAAGAAATAGAACCAGGGCTGGACTTCAGGTGCTCTGGCTCCAGAGCCCCACACTCGGAATGCTCCTCTACCTGCCCTGACCTGCCCTGCCCTACGCACAGTGCAGCCTCGGGGAGCTGAGGAAGGAGAGGGTCCCCATAAGCCCAGGCTGCCTGGATGCCAGGTTAAGTGTGCTGGGTGATGGATTTAACGTGGGAAGTGTCTGGTAGGCGTTAAGCAAGTTTAGCCACGTAGAGATGGGAGTTGCTGTGTGTCGCTGGGGGTTGGTGTCTCTGTACAAAGCCCCCCTCTGGTTACCTGAGCGCTCGCTTCTATCTCTGGAATGCCATCCCTCCTACGTTATAATTTGAAGCATTTATTTATTTATTTATTTATTTATTTATTTATTTATTTATTTATTTATTTTTGCGGTACGCGGGCCTCTCACCGTTGTGGCCTCTCCCGTTGCGGAGCACAGGCTCCAGACGCGCAGGCTTAGCGGCCATGGCTCATGGGCCCAGCCGCTCTGCGGCATGTGGGATCTTCCCGGACCGGGGCACAAACCCGTGTCCCCTGCATTGGCAGGCGGACTCTCAACCACTGCGCCACCAGGGAGGCCCGCATTTATTTATTTTTGCTTTGCTTTATTCCCTGAAGGATTTCAGGTGACCTACAAGAAAACATTCAATAAAGTCCTAATAAAATATAAATAAGAACAACAAGGGAGGACGCTGTTCACATCATGAACCGGCGTTTGCTGCATCTGATGGTCTTTCGTGGACTGGATTATCCTCACTTCCCCAATTCTTCTGTTCAGAAAGGTCATGTCTGTCACATGATTTGAGTTTAATTGTAAAGATTCAAAGTTTTTCTCAGGTTCTCCCGTGCAGGCACTGTCAGTGCATTCGCATCCCAGCCCAAGTAGCTGATTTGAAAGGCCCGGGTCGCTGCTGGCCGCTCTCCTTGATCAGCCTCTTCATGCTGAGAAGGTGGCCCTGCCCTCTGGCCATAACCTGGCGGCTTTCCAGATGTGATGAATGTGTTGTAAATAGGGACGGTGTCTCAGCTCTCGCAGAGAACCTGGTGGGGCCAAGGGGCCGCCTGAGCCTGGCACCAAAAGGCCCTCTTCTGGGGGCAGCTGCTGTGTCTGGCTGCTTGGTCTGCCGAGTCACGTGGGTGCTGGTCCCACAGATGATGCAGACCCATCCTCTGCTACGATTGGCTTTCATTCCCTCAGGGAAACATGGTTACCGGGTTGGGTTTATAAGCCGCCGGCTCTGAGCAACTAGGGAAAAGGTTATTGTGAGGATGCTGAGTTTTGCTTGCTGGGAGCCCATGGAGAGCCAGGAGGAAAGCTGTCACGTGTGAGCTCCCAGGACACACATGGAGCCCAAGGGATGCTTTCCTTCCTCACCTGAATCAGTCTCACTCAGTGATCTGCAGCCCTGCTGGGTTGGCCGTGTGACTAGGACCTGCGAACACGCAGGAGATGCTCCAGCTGGGGACCCCGGAGACCGTTCTGATGGATGTGCTGCCTGCCGTTCCGGGGAGAACTTGGAGAACCCGGGCTGGACAATAATAAGGGAGGAGCCTTGGGAAGGGCCAAGTTTGAATCCCAGTTTGGTTTGCTCTTGACCAGTTCCGTGGCCTCGGCCAGGTATCTGACCCCTCTGATATTTGAGGATGACCAGAGAGGATGTCTGTAAAAGGCCCAGCACCCACAGGAGCCCAGAACCAGCAGGGTAGGGACAGAGCTAGGCCTGCTGTGCTCTGGGGAGTCTGCATGGACGAGGTCCCTGCCTTTCTGGAGCCCGACTCTTACACGCAGGTGGACGTACAGTAGACCCTTGGACGTGTAAACAGGTGACTGCGTCAGGAATCCATGCCCAAGGGAAGCATGGGGGCTTGGTGAACTCTGAGAGGAAGCCCCTGGCCAGCCTGGCCTGGTGGTGGTAGCTTAGGACGAGTCATCCAGGTGAAGCGAGCGGGGCAGGCAGAGCAAAGGCCTGGAGGGAGAGCCAAGGATTTAGGGTGTCTGGAGCGTGGCATTTTTTGTAGTCATAGAGCTACGAGAGAGGGGGCTGGGCTTATAGAAAAGGACAAGATCGTGCAGGGCAAACCAAGGGGCTCGGGCCTTGACCTTCAGTTCCCCCTGCCCTTCTCCCCCTGTCCAGCCCCCTCCAACCTTGGGTCAGGGCTGTGGGTGGTGAACCCAGAGGCATTTTCAGTGTGGGTCTGCAGTGGCTGGTGGGGCTTTTCATTGCCCTAACCCACAAATGGAATCCCGTCACACCCCTGCTCTAGACCCTTCACTGGCTCCTCACTGCATTCCTGATGAAGCCCACACTCTTGGCCTGGTCTTCACGGGCTTGTGTAATCTGATCACACCCCTGGCCTCACCTCTCTCCACTCCTCTTTCAAACCTCTCTTTCCTCTTGCCACACTCATACTCTCTTCTCCCCATCCCCCTTTACCCAAGTCACTCCTGAGCATCCTTTGGGGCTCAGCTCAGACTTTGCCTCCTCCAGGAAGCCCTCCCTGACTCGCTCGGAGTCCCATGGCCCCTGTGCTTCCCCATCTCAGCACATTTCACACTCGGCTCTTCGTCTGGCTCCCCTACCAGGCTGTCAGCAACGTGGGGGCAGAGGCAGGTCCGTCCTATTCCCTCTGTTCCCCGGGCCCTGTCACAGTGCCTGGCACTTAGTAGGTGCTCATTAGTCACGGCTGCATGAATGAATGATTGAGCAAATTAATGAAGGTCTTTGATTTCTTCTTGGCAGTCTGCTCACTTCTCTGACCCCAGCTGGGGCCCTGCCCGCTTACATTGCTTCTTTAGAGATTCTGGAACTAAGCCTTTACTGCTTAGGTTCACCGTGTACTTTCATTCTGGTTTTTCTGTTGCACTGCCTGGTGCACAATAGCACCCCACGTTTTATATCCGTGAGCCCACCCACTCTGTTCTGATGCTTGAGCCCTTCCGATTCTTCAATAGGGAGACTTTTAATCTTCCCGGGCACAGCCATTTCAGAAGCATGTTTCAAAGCTTCTTGAAATCGAGATGCTGTAGCTTTGATGTCTCTGTTAGCACCTCTGCGGGGGATTCAGGCTAGCTTGCTGAGGTCACCCGGGGCCTGAGGATGGGAAGGCGGTGCCCCTGTGGGATCCTGGGAAGTGTCGGGGTGGCTGTGCAGCCCTTCTGCCAGGACTGGAGGTGACAAGAGCTACCCCTTCCGCCCAGGCTCCATCCACTGCAGGGCCCTCTTCTGTAGTGAATGCTGGGGTTTCTGCACACACCTCTGCATCTTCAGGGTCTTCGCACCCATTCCCCAGATGCTGGGACTATCTTCCAAGCTACACCCTTCACTGGGCCATGGGGAACTGCCTCGCCCCAGGTGTAGCCCCTTCCCTTAGCTAATAGCTAACAAAAGAGGGGATACAGTTCTGGAGGTCTGGTCCCTCTGGCCTCAATTTAGGACAATTCCAAGGGACCACCCTGGCTCCAGAGAGCTCCTGGAATCAGCTGAGGCCTCAGTCACCACCGCGTCACCCACTGCATTGCGCTCAGCTCTTCCCTCCGCCCGACCCCACCTTCCTCGCTCCGTTTCATGCGTGTCTCCCGGGACCACTTGGCAGTAAGCGTTCTTCGTGGACGTTCCATCCCAGAGTCTGTTTCTAGGGAACCCACTGTAAGACACTCTCTCATCTGTTAGGTAATGGGCTTCCTGACCACCAGCTATTAGGGAGCGACTGAGAGAGTGTGGGTGATGAGGCAGTCCAGAAAGAGCATCTCTGATACGGATGCCTGGAGTGTTGCGACCAGAGCCCCAGGATCCCTCTCCTTTCCCTGGACCCGGTTCCTGCAGGGCCCCGGGTGGTCATCATTACAGCCTGGGCACAGGCTGAGCCCTTCTTTCAGGTCTGGTTTTGTCTCTGTCTTGGGATTTTGCCTGAGAGAGTGTGACACTCAAGGCTTGTTAAGAACTGGGTGAGTAGGTGATGGCCTCTGGTAAAAGCTGGATTGGGGAACTCAGCTTGGCCATCAGGCCTAAGGGAAGTTTCCTACATCCTACTGGTGAATCCAGGATGGAAAGAGGCCCCACGGCCTCATGCACAAGAATAGCCATCCTGCCTCTTCCTGCTTACACGCTGCCGTAGACTCTTTGTGTCCTCCCCAAGCTCATATGTTGAAACCTAATCCCCAAGGCGATATTTGGAGGTGGGGCTTCGGGGAGGTGATTAGGTCACGAGGGTGGAGCCTTTGTGAATGCAGTTAGTGCCCTGATTAAAGAGACCCCCAGAGAGCTCCTCACCCCTTCAGCCATGTGAGGATGCAGAAGACAGCCATCTATGCACCAGGGTCGCACCGCACACCGAATCTTCTGGCGCCTTGATCTTGGACATCCCAGCCTCCAGAATCGTGAGAAATAAGTTTCCATTGATATAAGCCACCCAGCCTGTGGTATTTTTGTTACAGCAGCCTGAACAGACGAAGACACTTACAGGCGCAGGAAGCACAAGGGAGATTCCTGAAGTCACCTGAATTTTCCACTGCTGCTGGAACAAATCAGGACAAACTCGGTGGCTTGAAACAACACAAGTTCACTACCTTGCCGTTCTTGGGGCCAGAACTTGGAATGAGAGGCCATTACTCTGCCTCCCATGTCATCCCTGCGGTAGCTGGTTGTCAGCACCCCCTTCACTGACTGTCTTCTCTTTCCCACACCTGCTGGTGGTCCCTTCACTTGCATTCGAAACTTTGTCTTAGGCTCTTCTTTGGGGGTTGGGGGACCAAACCAATACGCTTAAGCAGAGCTTTCCAATTAAAGACACAGCTCAAAGATGAGGGAAACCCAGGCTACAAAGACTCAAGACGGAAAGCAATGAGCTGTGATTGGACCTGGCCTGTCGGGCCGCTCGCTGCGGGTGAGCAGCCTCCCCACCTTGCAGAAGGATGCATATGGGGGGTGGCAAACGCCTCCACCAACACGTCCCCTCCGCCCCCAAGACTCCCTGCTGCTGCCAGGTGCCAGGTGTCACTGTACTAACGAATGACTCATTCTCCTCACTTAGCAAGTTTCAATTTTAAGTAATTGCCTGAATCAGAGTTATTTATTGGATCTTTAATACATTTCAGATTTGAAGCTGGTTTTGATTAGCCTCCATCACTATTAAAATGGAAAATACGTTTTCCATTGAGTCCTCCATAATGACACAGTTGCTGATGAATACCATTTCAGTCATCCCTGAACTTGGGGAGCACATCCTGTGTCACCCCCTCAGGATTACTCCTCTTCTGTCTTCAAAGGAGTTTTTCATGATCACAGCCCTTGCTGTGGCTGGGCACCCACTGGGCACTCAATAGCTCATTGGATGCTTTCTCTACGGCAAAACAGGCCCTAGTTCTCTCCAGTGGGTGTGCTGGACAGCCTGGGACGGGAAGCCCCTCCTGGGCTGCACGAGGAAGGTTCAGCTCATGTCCCCAAATCAACACCGCTCCCTGTCTGGGGCTGTGCGGCCCTGGACCCAGGTGCACCTGAGCACCTCCTTTTGGGAATGAATTCGGCTGGTGATACCTGGTGATGGGAGCATGGTGTGGGGCCTTTCAGGGGAGCCGTGCGGGGAAGGGGTCCTTTATGAAGTGCGCTGCTAGTTAGCTGCTATGGCTCTTGCCCAAAACCCGCTGTGAGTCAGTCAGTCGAGAGGGGAGATTATTATTGTTTTTTTTCATACCCGCAAGATGTTGGAGTATTTTGAAAAGAACAAGCCCTTGTATTTGAGACAAGCCTCACTGAGGTGGAACAGCTCATTTTATAGATGGCAGCCTCTGAGATATTATTTACCTCGTTAAAAACGAATCATGACAGACGCCAGGTGCAGCCCTGGCTCCATCACCTGCAAGGCTTAGAGGGACCAGCTGAGAAGTGGAGGCCCTGGAACGCCAGGGACGCAGATGAGAAGGGGACCCGCGGTAGCCGGCTTTGAATGGGACGAGGACAGACCTCTGGGAAAGCCACCGGGGGTGCCATTGGTCGGAGGTGTGTCTGGGTCACGCAGCTGGGGCTGAGGAGCCCCAGGGGTGGGGTGGGGTAGGCGACTTCATCCCCCTCTACCAGCCCTGCATCCGCAGGAACCGCTCCTATCTTCTGGGTGATGGCAAGGCCGTTATAATTCGCAGATTTTTGTTTTCGAAACACACCGTAGAATTGTCCTGAAGAACGGATTTCTTTTTAACACGAGGCTGGGGAAATGATTCTTGTTTATTAAAACACACATACAACAAAATCCTCTTGACTTTGTATTACCAGAATCCGCCTGGAGGCGAGGGTGAGGCAAAGGAGATTGTATTTTACTTATTAAAGGAAACACATCTTCTACCTGTTTCTTGGCTTCAGAAGCAGATACCCCGAAGAATGACTGACTCCCAGGAGATGGGATGCAGCCTCAGAGGGAGGGGGAGGGAGCCAGGGCTTGCCACGTTCCTGCTCCACTCCCGAGGCTTAGGTGATTCTGCAGGGTCGAGGGCTGAGGGCCGGGCCACCTGTGCTGTTGTGTGTGTGGCACTTTGCAGGTGCTCAGTGACTATTCCGTGAAGGAATGATCTCATTCAAACCCCCAGGACCTTCTGCAGTAGGTACTAATATCTTCCTTCTACAGAATCCTGGACTTTATCATGGCATCCCCTCCTCCTCGGTGTGTCATGTTGCCGCCCCCCTCCCCCCCGATTTCTCTGGTTTTGGGGTTCCACCTGCTGTTATAGGACCTTCAACCTCACCTGGGGATTCCCGAGAGTCCCCGATATCCGTGAGCTCCTCTCTGCCCCTTCGTGGCATCCTCCATCGTCTTCCTTCCCCTCCTCCCCACCTTGTTGGTTTCCGTGAATCGTAACATCTTTGGGGGTCACCCAGGAATGTGGTGCCCATGCTCAGAGCTCTCTCCTGAGGCTCACCCGGCTGCCCACCCTCAAGGACCCCCGTTCCCTGAGTCCTACACGCGCCCACGCCACGCCGTGTAACCTGCAGACGTCAGCACGGTGCCTCTCCTCCGTGGCGTTAGATTGGTCACCTGGTGGTGGGGGAGGTGCTCCTCCTGTGCCAGCTCATTAGTGCCACCTGTGCCTGGAGTTTCACGGGCGGGTGACCCTTCTGCAGGAATAAAGGCAAACTCCAGCCCGCTGCCAGGTCCCTTTCTGGGCTGGAACCTTCACCTGCCTCCCTCTGATCTGAAACACCCCTCGCGCTGTTTTCAGAGTTTCCAGATTCCACTGGCAGCAGCCTCGTCACTGAACTATGACACAAGTTCAGTTACCGTTTCCGAAAAATCACCTTAGAGACTTTATGTTGTGCTTGCCTCTTCAGCTTATCTGTGGACCATTTTTTCTGTATTTTGACAGTGAATTTCTCCATGCATTAAAAAAATTACCAATTAAAACAAACACAGAGAGAGAATAAATGAAATTTCACTGACTTCTGCCATCGGCGCGATGCCCCAGATTCTTCATTTAGTCTGGAAAGACACGGAAGCTCGATTACCCACAGAACTGGGTCAATACGTTGTAAACGTCAGAACAGGTTTTTTTTTTTTTTCCACCCACAAATTGATGTTGGGTGTCATCCTCAAAGCAGCCCACACATCTGACCTGGCTCCGTCTCCCTCAGAGTTCACGGGGAGAATTTAACTTAAATCCTCACAACGAGGGCAGTGTTGTCCCCACTTTACAGATGGGGAAACCGAGCCTCAGGGAGTTTGAGCAGCTGGCCCAGGTGAACTTAAATTTGAGTTTAGGTCTGTTTGTTCTAATAGCAAGGGGTGTTTCCAGCCTGTTGAATTATGTAGCACATGCCTGGACTCTACCTGCTCCGGTTAAGTATGTCTGTGTAACAAATTACAGCATCATTTAGCAGCTAAAAACAAGACGTTAACTGTGCTCACAGGTTCTGTGGCTGGAGTTCAGGTAGCACTGTCAGCTGGAAAGACTCTAAACTGGGGAGTGACTTATAGAATCACCAGCAGGCTGATTCCTTCGCTCATTCGTTCATTCGTCTGCTATGTGAGCTGGGATGATTGGAAGACTAGGGTTGCGAGCTGGACCCCCTATGTGTGGTCTCCCCACGTAGCTTGGCTTCCTCCCAGCCAGGCAGCTCAGAGTAGTTGAACTCCTTACGCAGCAGCTCAGAGGGCCAAGATGGGTGTTTCAGAGAATAAGATGAAAGCTGCGTGGCCTTGAATGACCCAGCCCTGGAAGCCACACAGCGTCACCTCTGCCTCGTTCTGTTGTTGAAGGAGTCACATGCCAGCTGAGACCCCAGAGAGGCGAAGTAGACCCCACCTCTCAGCGGGAGGAATGTCAAGGCCACGCTGCAGTGAGGATTTGGGAGGCGGGCATATTGTTGTGGTGGTTGGGAAATGCATTCCATCCCTCTCCTGAGCCAACCCACTGTCCATCAGTAGGTGCTATAAACGGGTTGCACTTTAGAGATACAAATGCAGCCCCAGTATGAAGTCTTAACGGGACAAGAAGGGTGGTCCACTCCATTATCAGTTGTCTTTCCTGCCAGTAGGTCAGACCCACACAGAACCCAGGGGAATATAAAATAGTTCTGTCCTTCATGTCCAACCAGCATCTTCCAGGATGGGTCTTCTGATCTCGGCTCTTGGGGCCACTCCCCCGAGTGACCACTGCTCATGTAGTCCCTTGAAATGAACATCCTTCTCTCTTCCTGTCTCTCCTGCCCTCTAGCTCCTTGGTGCTCTGATTCCCTGGACCCCTCTCTTCATGAGCCCAGTCTCTGGTGGGGTCTGAAGCACGCAGTCCCCTCTGGTCCTCCTCTGCAGGGCCACAGTCAGCGCGTGGGGAGCAGGGACTCAGGGTCAGGTGACTCTGCCCTGGACATAGCTGGCCTCCTCTTACCGTATCTCCGTGTGATCAGATGCCTCCTTCAGTTACCGCAGCCTTGGGAAGGGCCACAGCCCAGGAAACGGGACCAGTGTGGGAGAGCGGGGAAAAACAGTCCATCTCATAAGGAAAGGATCTTATTTATGTTTTTAAAAATTTATTGTTAACAATATTTTAGATATTCTTGTGTCCTGATTCTTGCCTGGAAGAGGCGGGAAGGTATTTCCCTATCTGACCAGATAAAGGGGGGAGAAATGGATTAGTTTATTTGTTTTGACACTTGTTGGTACCAAGTATCTACCTGGAAACTCCTTCCACAGTCAGAAAATCACCCTTCTTTGCCTCCAGCATGGGTGGCCCCACGTGGTGGGAACCAGTGAGGAAGCCTTTCATCTGAGGGTCGCTTTTGTGTCCCTGGTCCATCTTCCCACTGGACAAATGTCATGGCTTGGAGTATTGCAGGAGTGTAATTCCTGTGGGGCCCACTCCCCTTACTGAAAATAGTGCAGGGGAGCAGTTGGCCTGCTCCTGGGGAGCTGCGTGTGCACGTCCGTGCGTGCGGCTGCACAGGTGTGTGTGTGTCCACCCCACACTTTGCTCCGCTGTCATGGTACTGGGCTGGCTCTTTGTTCATTTCAGTTGAATCCACCCTAATGAAGGTTCCGGAGGGCTGGGGGTGGGGTGGGATGGGGTGGGGAGCAGGGTGCTGCCCAGGACCTTTGCTCAGTGAGGGGACACGGGACAATCAGTAGGCAACTCGAGGAGCACATGACAAGTGCTGTGATGGAGGGGGACTTACCCTGCCCGTGGGTGGCTCAGGGAAGGGACAGCCGGAGCTGGAAAGAGCAACAAGGGCTTAGGAGTTGCGGAGGTGGCGGAACGCGGCACAGTGGATTTGTGTGAGCCTCCCTCCTCCCGGCTGGAGAGACCCCTCCTTGCCGCATGGTGTCTGCCTCACCTGTGTGCTCTAAGGAGAGTGGGCCTTTCCAGGGCGTTCCCTACTTTTATTATGAAGAACAAGACGGAAGAAAGAGAGGCAGAAGTGGAGGGGAGAGGGAGAAGGGCAGGGGAGGACTTACAGGGCAGGAGCATGGGAGCAGGGCGCTGGGGAGAGAGCCGAGGGTCAGGGGTTACGGGGTCCTGAGCAGCGGCAGGCTGGAGAGAAGGGGGAGGGAGCAGAAGGGAGATGTGAGGAAGCATTAGTGGAGGGCCTCTTATGACCTGGAATCTCAGAGGGTCTTCGAGAGCTGCAGGCAAAGACGGGAATGACCTTCGAAGCCATTGCGCATGCGGCACAGCCCAAGGCCCGGCGGCTTTGCAGCGCACACCTAGCTGGAGGGAAGGCGGGGTCTGCGTCCTGCGTGGGGAGCTGTCAGGTGTTCAGCGTGGCTGCGGCAGAGGGTGAGCCAGGCAGCGCGCAGACGAGCTGAGGCTGGAGGGAGCCCAAAGCTTCGGGACCTGACGGGTCATTTGTTAAGGCTGAGCTCGGGCTGGAAGACAGTGGGAGCCACTGAGAGTCAAGTGCGACAGTGACAGGGCAAAAGGCTCCCTCTGCCTGCAGTCTGGACGTTAGATTAGAACGGGTGGGAGCGGGCACAGGTGGCCTGGAGGAGGCTGGGGCAGCATCCTGGGAGTGCGGGTGGAGCCTGAGGGAAGGGAGGAGAGAAGAGGGATGGAGAGCAGTGGGAACAGAGGCAGCCGCACTGTGGACAACTGCGATGAGGGCGTGATGGAGATGAGGGAGCCGAGGGTGCTCCCAGATGGATAACTGAGAAGATTAAGCGAGACAGGGAGTAGGTCACCTGGCACAGAGCAGCTAGCTGCCCGGGAGCAGGGGACCGCTTCCGTTAGAACAGCGATCGTGACATTTTCATGTGTGTGACGAATTGTGAAGCTCTGTCCCCATCATGAGGCACGAGCTCGCTGAGGGCAGGGACAGTCTTGCCTTGTTCACTGCCCTGTGCTGGGTATGAGGCAGGCACCCCGAAGTATCCCTTGAGTGAGTGAAGGAGTGAACAAACTCGTATCGTAACTACCGCCGGTCCCTTTCCTCGTCTCTGCCAGCTTTGGCCAGCAGATGGCGCTGTTCCCAGAAAGAACCCTGGGGCACTTGGGGAAATGGGGTTGGTCCCAGCAGCTTGGTTCCAGGGTCCATCTTCCTACTGGACAAATGTCATGGTTTGAATGTTGCGGGAGTGTAATTCCTTTGGGGCTCACTTCCCTTAATTAAAATGGTGCAGGGGAGCAGTTGGCCTGCTCCTGGGAAGCTGTGTGTGCACCTGTGTGCACCTGTGTGCATGTGGCCGTGCAGGGGTGTGTGTGTGTGTGTGTGTGTGTGTGTGTGTGTACACGAGGGAGACAGGGGAGGAGGGAGGTTTTCCTTGGTGTGTCCAGGTCAAAGATCACATGGGTTTGAGTATTTTGGCTCCTTAGAGCCTCATGTTTTGGGGTCCTGTGGGAAGATGGGCGAATATTTCTTTGTTGAACATGCCAGTTCACAAACCTTCAGTGGCTCCCCTCAGCCCCTCCTTAGCCCGGAGTTCACACCTTTCTCCACCTGACCCTCACCCTCCTTTCCAGCAGCATCCCCCTCACGCCCTTGGGGTTCTGCCCTATGGGCGGGATGCGTGGTGTTGGCACCGTGGTGTCTGCAAGGTCCTCAGGCTGAAACGTCCTCCCCACACACACCCTTGCCCACTCTAGGCCCACACTGCACCCACCCTCATTCGCGCCCACACCCTCTGGCCTGGTGGCCATTTGTCTCTTGTGCTCTTCTCTAGTTCCTGTTTATCAGTTGGTTACTGAACTTTCAAAAAATTTCCTCCAGAGACCAAAACAAGCTAGGAAAATATTTTAAAGTTTGAGTAACGTGGGGCTCTCCAAAGCATGGTCCCAGGCAGGAGCCCCTCTCACCTAGGTCTAAGGGTAGTTCAGGGATCTCTCTCTCTCTCTCTCTTTAAATTTTGGTAAAAAACACATAAAAGAAAATCCACCGTCTTAACAATTTTTAAATACACAATTTAGTAGTAAGTACACTCATTCACATTGTTGTGAAACAGATCTCCAGAACTTTTTCCATCTTGCAAAATGGAAACTCTGTACTCACTAAACAACTCTTTCCCCCTCCCCCAGCTCCACCATTCCACTGTCTGTCTCTCTGAATTTGACTACTTCAGATACTTCATATAAGTGGAATCACACAGCATTTGTCTTTTTGCAACTGGCTTATTTCACTTAGCATAATGTCAGGTTGTAAGATGTGACAGGATTTCCTGCCTTTTTTTTTTTTAAACATCTTTATTGGGGTATAATTGCTTTACAGTGGTGTGTTAGTTTCTGCTTTATAACAAAGTGAATCACTTATACATATACATATGTTCCCATATCTCTTCCCTCTTCCGTCTCCCTCCCTCCCACCCTCCCTATCCCACCCCTCCAGGCGGTCACAAAGCACGGAGCTGATATCCCTGTGCTATTCCTGCCTTTTTAAGTCTGAAGAATATCCTGTTGTGTGTGTGTTTGTGTGCATGTATGTGTGTGTGTGAATCTATCTCACATTTAAAAGATCCGTTCGTCTGTCAACAGACATTTGGGTTGCTTCCAACCCTTGGCTACTGTGAATCGTGCTGCTATGAACATGGGTGTGCAAATATCTCTTCAAGACCTTGCTTTCAATTCTTTTGGATATTTACCCTGAAGTGGGATTTCTGGATCATATGATAGTTCTATTTTTATTTTTTTGCGGAACTGTCATGCTGTTTTCCATCGTGGTTGTACCACTTTATAATCCTACCAACAGGGCACAAGGGTTCCAATTTCTTAACATCCTTGCCAACACTTGATATTTTCTGTTTTTTTTTGTTTTTGTTTTTTTCTGATAGTAGCCATCCTAATGGGTGCGAGGTGATATCTCATTGTGATTTTTGATTTGCATTTCTCTAACGATTACTGATGTTCAGCATCTTTTCATATGCTTGTTAGCGATTGGTATTATCGTCTTTGGAGAAACGTCTATTCAAGTCCTTTGGCTGTTTTAAAATCAGGTTGTTTGATATTTTTATTGTTGAGTTGTTCTAGGGCTTCTGGATATGAACCCCTGATAGATAAACGATTTGCAAATATTTGCTCTCATTATGTTTGTTGCCTTTCACTCTGTTGACTGTATCATTTGATGCCCTGACTGGGACCCTTTGAATGTCTTATGTTGGACTGTTCGTCACTTTGTGTGTGTGAGGGGTCCAGTCTTACAGTTTTCATTCATTCAGTCGCTCATTGCTCCATTAATTCAGGAGGTAGGTGTTTAGTCTTCACACTATGCCAGCACGATGCTAGGCCCTGGGGGCTCAGTGGTGAGAAAAACAAGTGAACAAGCACAAGGGGTGGCGCATCACTTCTCACGCCCTGCTCCCCGCGCTCCTGGGCCAGCTCCCATTTCAGCCCCAGCTCGGCGGCTGGCGGCGGCTCCGCGCAGCTCGGACTCACCTCACTCTTACGGTGTCCACGTCACGCGCTCCAGGTGCCTGCTCTCTTGCTGCCTGAGGCCGCTCCGCTCAGCGCAGGGGAGCCTGGCAGTGTTAACATGTCCCTGGGATATGCTTTCATCAGGTGTGTAAGACACAGAAAATGACTGTCATGAAGGAAGAGGTTTATGCCCGCAGACCCCTAGAAACATGGCCACACGGGGAAGGACCAGGGTCAGTCAGGAGGCAGAATAGGGAGGGGGCAGGCCATGGCCTGGAGCCTTTATTTGGGTTTCACAGGAAGGGATGGGAGAGGCAGGGTGGGTCAGGTGAGCAAGTTTAGAATTGGAGAGTTCACATCATTTCGGCGGGCTTTGGGCTCTGGGCTAGCGGGTGGTCCCTCGTTGTTCCATGCTTGGCCCTGGGATGATTTAGGGCAGGGGGAATACTGACATGGGGTGTGAGAGCTTAGGGGTGTGGGTTCTGGATTGGTTGGTTTGTATGAGAGACTCATAGGGGAGTCATTTGCTAGGAATTAGCCAGCTCTGGGAGGCCCATTTCTGTAGGATCAAGGCCCCAAATGCCAAGTTAGAAACTGTAGACAATACAGGGGCTTAATCCCCCCAATCTCCTGGGGGGATCCTCGGCCCATGGGGGCCCGGAGCTGGTGGATAAATGCTCCAGCCTCCCGTCTCTGCAGCCTTCTCACTGCTTCCCAGGAGGTCCCAGCAGAGCCCTTTTTGGCCACATACCTCTTTTAATGATCTTTTTCTTCTTCCCTGTGTCGTTCTCCCCACTCCTTCACCCCTGCACCCTGGGAACCTCTCCCAAATAAACTACCTGTACCCCAGCCTGACCTTAGCTGTGCCTTCTGGGAACCCCACATAGACTACCTGACCCCTGCTGCCTAGATGCTTTACACTAGATTCAGGGGAGACGTGCATCAGGAAAGCTTCCTTGAGAAAGACATTTTTCCTGCAGCTGAGAAAGACTCATCATTTAGTGGATGCAAAGGGTGAGGAGAGAGCAGTCTGGGCAGAGGGAGCTGCATGTGCGAAGGCCCTGAGGCTGGTGGGAGAAGCATGACCTGTGATAGGAAGACATCAAAGGGGTCCCCCAGGCTCCTATTCCTGCTGGTTCCACACTCTTCCTGTCCCCACGGACCCACAGAACCAAGATGCCAGCATCCTTTGCACTAAAGTCCAGACATTTACAATCAAGGGGAGAGTATATCTGAGTGTGGACACATTCATGTTTCAATTCTGGGGTATTCTGGGGTGGGGGGAATTTGTGGGTGAGATCCCATAAGAGAGAAGGGCAGAGAAACTCAGGGAATTTGTTTCAAAAAAGCCGTTCAGTTTGGTTTCTTTCTCCAGGGTAGTGGTAACAGCAGGGAACAATCCCCTCTTATTTTCCCCCTCCAGGATTTCCCCAAGATTCACCCCTCTCTGGGTTCTGGGGTTGTGGGCCCAGTTGGCACAGTGGTGGCCTTGCCTGGTTTCCAGCAGCACTCACTCACGAACAGGAAACTGGATTCTGTGTTTGTTTTTACACCTCAAAGATGGTTCTGGTTAAGCCTGGGAGCCCAGTCTTGCAGTGCCCCCTCTTTCTTGCTCTAGTTCCCCTTTCCTCCCCCTGTGGCGTGTCCACTGCACTGGGCTCAGCTCTGCCGCCTGCTGACAATACACTGGGGGGAGGGGGAAGAGGCATGCAGGGACCTGGGTGGGTTTATAACGGACTGACGGGAAAACTTGGAGATTTCAGATCTCAGCTGGGGAGGAAAAAGCCTGAGAAGATACAGACCCCAGCTCTCTTGTGCTTGAGGCCAGACAGAGAAATCAGGCGCCTAGTGGGGGGGGGCAGGGTAAAGGGGCAGCTGAAGGTGAAGGCACAGCGAGCCACTGTGCCACAGGCATTGATAGAGCTTGGAGAAATCACTCTGAAAGGAAATCCTCCATGCTCTGTCCTTCCCCGAAGCCTCTTTCCTTCTCCATCCTGGTGGACCACCCCCAGGCCAGCAGAGATGGACAGAGAGGCCTGGGTGGGCAGGTTGGAGTGGGGCAGAACTCCTCTTCCTCTCCACCCCTTCGCCTCCCTCTCCATCCCTCCCCATCCCTCCCCCACACCCCACTCCACCCCTCCCCATCCCTCCCCATCCCTCCCCATCCCTCCCCCGCCACCCCGCTCCACCCCTTCCCATCCCTCTCCATCCCTCCCCATCCCTCCCCCCCACCCTGCTCCACCCCTTCCCATCCCTCTCCATCCCTCTCCATCCCTCCCCATCCCTCCTCATCCCTCCTCATCCCTCCTCATCCCTCCCCATCCCTCCCCATCCCCTCCATCCCCTCCATCTCACTGCCCAAACCTTGGCCCAGGCAGTTCACTGGGTGAGCCCATGCTCATGGCTTGACCCTGGATGCCAGAGAACTTGCCATGAGGCATCCTGGATCCTCATACAAAATAGAGGCCCCAGCACTCCTGGACTGCCCTGTCTTAGAAGTGAACTTTCTTTTTCTTCCCCACCTATCCTCCCATTCCTTTTATCCCCTTTTCTCTTTTGGAATCAAGATAGCCTGAATTAAAATCCTATATTCCCCTTGACTCTGGGCAAGTTCCTAAACCTCTCTGTGCCTCAGCTCCCTCATTCATATAAGGATAACAATAAGCTGATGTGAGGAATCATACCTGCAAAGTGCTTAGAACAGCAGCCCCTGACACTGAGGAAATGTCACGTGTTAGCTGTTACTGGGGTGGCCCAGGCAGGAGGTGGGTTCTGTCCTTTTAGGACCTTAAACTCAGCACAGAAAAAGGAAGCTTTCAGACATGCTCTCCACTGCCTGAGTTTAAAGTAGGGTCCGATGAGCACAGGGGTCACACTGGAATGTGGGATTCTGCATTTGGGTACCACTGGGAGGAAGTAAAATTTCAAGAAGAGGGAAATCCCTCTCTGGAGGGGTGTGTGTGTGACAGCATAGGGCACCTTCTGGCCTCTTTTAAATATACAGACGGGGAAGACTGTGCCTGGGGCCTGATGGCAGCCGTTTCGGGGCTCTCGGGGGTGGGGTGGGGTATCGGGAAGCCCCGGCCTGCCACCTTCAGTCCCCCGCGCGCTAGGGCTCCGGAGGCCGCCAGGGGGCGCTGTGGCCACGCGGTCACCCGCCTGCCCGCCTCCCCGCCCGGCTCAGCCCAGCGAGCCGCGCCTCCCGGCAGTGCTGCCGCCGCGCCCCCGCGAGCCCCGGGCCATCGCCGCGCAGCCTGGGCTCCGTGCCAGCCCCCCGCCCCAGCCCCGCGGCCCGCTGAGACCTCACGCCCTTCCCGCCTCAGTTTGCTTAGCTACGAAGTGGCGCCGCGCCCGCCCCCGGCGGCCACGCCTACTACCCAAGCCTCCCGATTTCTGGTTTGTGTTCTTAAGGTCGCGGGGCCCTGGAACTCGGTGCCCCACAGATCCAGGTCCTTTCATTTGTCCCGTCAGAGCTAGCGACGACTTCTTCCCTGCAGGCTTCCTCCCTCCCTCCCCTCTCTTTTCTCTCTTGCTGCGGGTTCAGCAGAAGACTCTGCATTTGATCCTGGGTCTCTTCTCTCCGGGGAGCTGCTCTCCCGTGCACTGGAGCATAGATCCTGCTACCCCCAGACCCCCCCCCCCTCCCCGTACACCCTCACAGGCACCTTTGATTTGATGCATCCAGACGTGAGCTCATCACCCCCTCCCCCAGCCTGCCCTTTCTCCAGTGTCCCTTTCAGCTCCACTGTCCCCAAGAGGGGACAGAACCTCAGGGCTTCCGAGGACTGGATGGGCTGTCTTGAAGCCCACAGGGGGAGTGTTAAATGGGCACGTTCCCCACTCCAAACACTGATTGAATCCGGCCCTCTGAGGTGGGCCTTGAATGTGCATTTTGAACAAGTGCCCCCATGATGCTAAACTCTGAGAGCTGCTGCTCAGAGGTCACTGTGGCCACTCAGAGAGTATGGACCTCTGAAAGGGGTGTGAAAATGTACCGTTGAGGTGTTAGGCGGAACACATATTGGACTATTTGTAACCAGATCTCTACGTGAGCCTGTTAGGTGGGAGTCTCTGTGGACGCCGGGTAGGTGGTGTGAGGGTTCAGGGCTGGGTGGGAGGCTCCAAGGAAGAGGAAGAGGGGTCCGTGAGGAGGAAGACAGTGTGGTCTGGAGCAGGGAGGGTGCAGCTTGTGGGCGCCTGGGACTGGCAGAGGGCATTGCAGTCCTTGGGTCTTCATGTTTTTTGAGCCAGGAGAGACCGTTTATCCCAGGCTACCTACCATTGCTCTTTTGGTAGGGAAGGTGGCCCAGAGGTGGACAGTGAGTGAGAGCAGGAAGCCTGGCCCAGGGGCCTTGTCCCCAGGTCAGGGGTCTTTCCACAGCTCACCTGCCTGGTGGAGGCAGTAGTGAGCTATAGAAAGTTCTAGAGCACTCTCCAGGATGAGAAGGTCATTTCTCCAAGTGGAGGGCGGCAGATCACACGGGTCTGCAGGTCTCTCTCTGTAATCCAAGTCCTGGGCCTGGAGCAGAGGAAACAGGGAGAGACCCTGGAGCCATGGCTAGTCTCCTGTGGGGACTGTGGACACAGGTTCAAACGTGCTGCCCCTTTTATATCTTTGGGGAGGAGGTGTGGGCATCCATCAGGGGCACCGCCTCTGTCCCTGCCCAGGCTCCTTCTTGAGCTGCTTTGCAGTACATGTTAACACCATTTTTCCATTAAGCTGGCAAAGTCATGAGAATAATGTCTTTCTGAACAGGGGGCTTACACGTTCATACTTTTAAAGGGTAGAGAAGTATGAATCTGCCCCCACCGCTGACCCAACCTCCCAGTTCCTTTCCTGGAGGCAACAACTGTGACTGACTTCCTGGATGCTCTGTGCAGATTAAAGTGCACGTGTCCATACATCTCCTCTTAAACATATAGTACGTTAGGCAGCCAGTTCTGCCCCTTGCTTTTGACTTAAAAAAATAATTAAAAAAATATATCTTAGAGGATATTCCATATCACCATATGAGGTTGATCTGTCTCCAGCTGAGGAGTTAAAAGCATGGCTCTGGGGACACTGCCCGTACTTGGATTGGGGTCCATCACTTACCGGCTGGTGACTGTGGGCAAATTGTTTAACCATTCTTTGCTCCAGTCTCCTCATTTAAAAAATAAGTGTATAAATACTTCTTTCATGAAGTCATTGTGAGAATTCAAAGACAAAACCATTCCACACAGGCGCTGGTATGCCGTAAATGCTCAATAAATGTTCATTACGGAAGAATCCTCTCATTTACTTTAATTGTGAAAAATCGCAGTATAACCTTGAAACTGCCCCCCTCCCTTGTAGTGATGTCATGGAAAAGACACAGGCTCTGGAGACCCTCTTACATTCTGACTTCGCCACTTGCCGTATGTGTGCTCTTGAAGAAATGACTTTTCAACCTCTCTGAACCTCTGCCTAACCCATCTGCAGGATGGGAATAATGATATAACCCCTGCAAGGTTGTTGGAGGGTCTGATGAGATAATGGTTACAGAGGTACCTGGAGCAATGCCTGGCGTGTGATGCAGATGATGGTAGCAATACTGTTAGAAAGAACCGCAGTTAATGTGCCTGGCATGGGACGTGTGTCGTCTCACCTGGGCCTCCAGGAACCCTATTTGAACACTTTCCACATGCCTGGCACTGTTCTATGTGTTCTGTGCTTCTCTCTGACACAGCTACTCTATTATCTCCCCTTTGCAAAAAAAGAGACTGAGGCTCAGAGATGTTAAGTAACTTGCATAAGGTCACACAGCTGATAAAAATCTGATTTTGTGTGTGTCTGTTTCTAGACCCGGAGGCTAATGGGCTGTACCTTGTGCACTCACTGGGCCTCTAAGGGGGCTGGCTTCAGCACTCCCCTCTCCCCCTTCCTCTTTTCTCTCTCCCTCCTTTCCTTTTCCTTCTCACACCCTCCTCCTTCCTTCTCTTTTTCCTTCTCCCTTTTGTTCTTTTCTCTCTTTCCTTAAGTCCCCCCTGTTTGCCCAGACTCAGGACTGATGTCTTGGTGCCCTCTGGGGGCCAAAGGCAGAGAGAAATAACATGAGCAGCCCCCGCCCCTCAAGGGGCTGACTCACCCCAGGACCTGCAGGAGACCAGCCCTGCAGGGGAGTGTGCGTGTGTGCGTGTACCCGTGTGAGGGCTGTATGTATACGACTGTGCACTTCCTGCATGTGTGTCTCCATGTATGTGCTGCCTGGGGATACAGATACGCTTGAATAGTCTCATGTATGTTCTGGCTACTTCCAGAAAGGTCTGGAGTCCTTTACAACAAAGAGGCTGAGGCAGGAGGGACAGGAAGCAGGAGGGGTGGAGGGTGTGCGCTCCTGTGTGTGGCCGTGTGCGCCTGTGGGTGGCAGCTCCTGGCCTCCCTCTGCCAGGGGCCCGCCTGTGCGCAGTGGGGGGACCTCAGCGCCCAAGCGCCTGGTCTGCCTACCCCAAATGTGGCTGCCCAGCCAGGCTCTGCCCACCCAAACCTCTGCCCGCAGGATGTGTGTCCCGGAGCCAGAGGAGGCTGGGCCTGGTGTCCGGGGCCGGGCTGTGGAATCACACCCACCTGCCTTTCCCCTCTGGCTCTGTGGCTTCCAAGCCCCTTAATAGTTCTGAGCTCATTGGGCTTATCTGGAAATGGGCAAATAACAGCTCCTGAATTTGGGTGGGATGGGGTATGAGCACTCGGGACGGCTCAGCAGAGCCTGGGCTGAATACCCTGATCGATCATTCTGGAGTGTTTCCTGTCGTGGGTGAAGAGGAGTGTCTCAGGAGGTGGGCGGTGGGACCTGGGAGCCCGCTGGCCCCGGGCAGGGCCCTCACCGCTAGGTTCTCCAGCCCAGCCCGTCAGAGCAGTTCCCGGCCTGTGCACATCTGGAAGCAATTGTCTCCAGCTGCTGGGTAGGGCTTAGGCTGCGGTCAGGGCTGGATGCCCAAGCTTTGGGGACCTCCCCGGGGCTCTCAGACACCCCCTCAGAGCAGGGAAGAAAGGCCCAGGAGAAAGAAAAGAACAGGATACAGGCCGGGGAGTGAGGGGCACGGACTGTCTTTTTGTTCTAAAGAACCTTTTGGCTTTTCCCAACAAATCAGAAACTCCAGCGGGGAAACCATTTTTCCTCTAGACACGCCTACGTCTAAATCAAGCAAGCCTGAGACACACATATGTTTTTGTTTCTAAACGACTCAAAGGGACTCCAGGCCCTAAAAGTACACGTTGAAAACTGCTCGCGTTCCACCCTCTCCTGTGAAATTTTTGTTTCCATGACTTAAGCATTTCCAGCAACTTGCCGGCTCTTGCTCTGACTTCAAGCGGCGCTGGGCCTCATTCAATAGTGCCAGCGTGTCCAGATTTGCTGGGGGGCTGGGAGGTGTAGATGGGAGGGGCTGGGGATCTGGGGCTGACATGGATTGTTCTCTGCTCACAGACGGTGGTAGAACCATCTAGTTCTGCCCCCTCCTCTTAGAGCTGAGAAACCAGCCCAGAGAAAGTCATGCAGCCAGGAGTTTTCTTTTTTCCTTTTTTTTTTGGCCTCACTGCAAGGCATGCAGGATCTTAGTTCCCCGACCAGGGATCGAACCTGCGCCCCTTGCAGTGGAAGCACGGAGTCCTAACCACTGGACCGCCAGGGAAGGCCCCACACAGCCAGAATTGCCCCTGAAATGACAGTGTGGGAGGGCTCTGGGCTTGCCTGTGTCCAGTAAGCAGTTTTATAGCCTCCCCTGGATGACCGGAAATGCATCTTTTTTAAAAAAAATTTTATTGGCGTATAGTTGCTTTACAATCTTGGCGTTAGTTTCAGGTGTACATCAAAGGGAACCAGTTATACATACACAGGTATCCAGTCTTTTTTGTTGTTGTTGGATTCTTTTCCCATATAGGCCATTACAGAGTATTAAGTAGAGTTCCCTGTGCTATACAGTAGTTCTTATTAGTTATCTATTTATATATAGTAGTGTGTATATGTCAGTCCCAATCTCCCAATTTATCCCTCCCTGCCCTTATCCCCTGGTGACCATAAGTTTGTTTTCTCCATTCGTGACTTTACTTCTGTTTTGTAAATAAGTTCATTTGTACCCTACCTTTTTTTTAGATTCCACATATAAGTGACATCATATGGTATTTGTCTTTCTGTGTCTGACTTACTTCACTTAGTATGACAACCTCTAAGTCTATCCATGTTGCTGCAAATGGCATTATTTTGTTCTTTTTTATGGCTCAGTAATATTCCATTGTATATATGTACCACATCTTCTTTATCCATTCGTCTGTCAATGAACATTTAGGTTGCTTCCACTAGATATTCCGCCTAGAAATGCATCTTAAACATGATGGGGCCACATCCATGCAAAATGTGGAGATGTTATTGTGGGAGGCACGCAGTGGGGCTGGCAGAGAGCAGGGCCTGGCCCTGCTCTCGGGCTTGGGGTCTCCCTACTCCCTTTCCTGCTGAGCGTTATGGGGTGTCTCTCGCCTGGGCCTGCAGCTCCCCACGTGAAAATCATAATAGTTGTAGCCATACTAACATTTGTCGTTTAATGAGCCCTTACTATGTGCACTTCTTGCATTTCATCCCATTTGAAACTCCAGCCCTTTCCGGTGGATCCTATTGCTAGCTCCACTCTGCAGGTGAGGAAACTGAGGCTCCGGCAGGTTAAGTGACTCATCCAAGATGTGGAGTCAGGTGTTGGGCCCAGGGGACTGGGGCAGACGTCACCCTCTCACTGGCTACTCTGCCCTTTGCCCCCAAGCCTTTGGTAAAGGGTCACAGGGCCCTTGGATGGAGAAGGTGAAAAGGGCTGTGTTCACCATTAGGGTAGCAGGGTCCTGGTGGTGGTGGGGCTGGAGAGGACCAGGGGCGGCAGCCCCCTCTTTGGGTGCCCTCCAGCAGGCCTCCCTGCTCTCCTGGAGTCCCGCAGCCTTGGCAGCAGGGCCCTGGCCACTCATGCCTCGGGAGTGAACTCTGAGCGCTGGCCTGCAGACTGCAGCATCCAATCGGGAGGCGGTGAGGCCCACGGGCAGCCTTTTCCCGAGTTCCTCCCTCGGCTGCTGGCTCTGTGCGTCTGTCCCCCACGATGGCCTGGCATGTCTCTGCCAAAGGCAAAATCAGACTGTGCAGCTCCTGCAGAGAGGGCGGATTTAACCCAGCCTCTCGCCAGGCCCTTCCGAGTGGCTGACAGGAGGCCAGGGAGAGAATCCAGGGCCTGTGCCCACGACATTCTCTGCAACAAGGAAGTCTCTGGGCTGGCTGCTGGCGGCTCAGACGCAGTTTCCCTGAGCCAGGAGTTGCTAGAGGACAGCAGGCACTGTGCTCCTTGGCCCTCCGGCCTGGCTCAGGGTGGGCTCGTCATAATATTCCTGACTGAGGGAGCCGGGGACTTTCAGAACTCTCCTCCCTGGACTGGGGGCTTGTTCGGGGCCGTGAGGATTGCTCTGAGCTCACTAATGGGCACGGCTTCCTGCGGGTGACTGCTGGTACTTTTCTGGTTTATTATACTCAGGATTTAAAACAATTTCCCTTCCCTGGGGCTGGGCATTTATCTATTATAGATAAGATAAGGGAGATCAAGTTGGAGAAGGTTCTGTGACAGCACCTGGAGGGCTGCTCGGCCCCTCCGCGGAGCTGCTGTGTGATTTCTGCAGTATATTTTGTTCCGCGGCACTTGATGAAATAAATAGCGACTGAAGTGACTTGCAGGTTCGCGGGGCAGCGCAGCGCAGGGGGCGGGATTCTGCGCCTCAGCCTCGGTGGTGAGAAGGTGACACTTCTGGATGGAGCCCTGGGGAGCTGGTGGGCGCAGGACCCCTTTGTCTGATGGATCTCAGGCCAGGGACCTCGTCCTTGATGCCCTGGCTTCAGAGTGCTGGGCAGAAATGGGTGGGGTGCGTGGCGTCGGCCGGGGGCTTGGGGCGGGCTGTGCTCCGGCCGCAGGGGCCTCGCTGTGTCTCTAGTGGGTAAGACGCAGCCGCGTCCACCCCAGTTCAGTCCTAGGACCACAGACTCTCCTGTCCTACACCTCAGTATTGCTCATTTGGTCTCTTCCTCTCTGGCGTGGTAGTGGGTGGAGGTCTGGCCAGGTTTCGCCATGTGCCAGCTCTGGGAACATCATGGACTTAGGACAGGTGTGGGGCAGGGTTCCGGGTTTGGCACAAGAAGCGAAAGTCCGGAGCAAGTTGAAGGAAGTGCAGGCTTAACAGATACCCAGCTTTTATGCTTCTCCTGTCATGAGATGCTCATTCGCTAGGAGACGGTTTCCACCAGAGGACCTGGAAGCGAGAAACCGAGGGTGTGCGGGACATTCACGTCTGCCCTTCCAGTTCATTCTCTGCACGGCTGTGTGCTGGGAGTGCCCGCTGTGGCCGCATCACCCGGGCTCCCCGGCCTTCTGGCTTCAGGTTCAGTTTGGCCGGTGAGAGGCAGCAGCAGGGGCTGGGGACAGAGGGAGACAATGGGGTGTGTCTTCCCTGCCCGCTCCCTGCTGAGCTGAGGGTTGATGGTAGCTGTGCCAGGCAGCTGTGCTCACAGCTCTCTCCGTGCTCTAGTCTCCGAGCTCCCCTCACACCCCGAAGCCTAGGGGTGCTGCCTGCACCCTGGGGGAGCCTCTCTGTGGGGCAGTGCTCAGGGGTGTGTGAACATTTCCTAGAGGGACTTCTGGGCTTCTGTTATCTCCATTTTAGGGAGGAGGGAGCCCAGGCATGACAAGGCAAAGTGACTTGCTCGAGGTCACAGACCCAGGCTCCCAGCCCCGACAGAGCCTGACTTCAGAGCTGGCCCTCACCACGACCCCGTCCCGGGACTGGCTGGTAAGGGCTCAGAGGAGAGGTGCGGTCTCACGTCTCTGAGCGCCAGCTGTGCATCAGGCACTGTGCATGTGGCAAGTCATCAGGCCCTCTCAAGACCCTGTGGTGTGGGAACGGGTGCTGTTCCCATTTAATGGAGGAGAAAACTGAGGTTCTGAGAGCTTAAGAAATCTGTTCAAGGTGACTCAATTGGTAGGTAGGGGTCAGAGCTGGGATCTGGGCTCAGACCCATCTGCCTCCACCCCCAGCTCCTCCCAGAAGTCAGGGCTGTCTCCCTGATGCCCCAGGGGCTGGGCAGTGAACATTTATTTTAAGCTTCATCATGTTATTGCATCTCATGAGAACGCACAGCTGCAGAATTCCACCTAGTTGGCAGGTAGGTCTTGTGTGGTTTAACTTAAAAATGAGTCTCCTTGTACTCGCAGAATTCACATGGGTGGGTCCTGGGAGCCAGTGCCTCAAAGAGATGACAGACAGCCCCAGAGTGGCTGAAACCAGGGCAGTGAAAGGGGTTCTTAATAAGCACGTCCTCAGAGCTGCATGGCAGGTGCTCAGCCCTACAGAAGCTGACCTGACACAGGATTCAGTTCAGCCACCAAGCATTTCCCCTCTCTCATCACCTCTGCAGCCACACCTTTTCTGGCATCGCCTCCACTTGCTTTCGGCATCTTCTGTCCTGCCCTCTGGGCTCCAGTAGATCTCCGATTCATCCCTCGTCTCTGTCCTGAGGGGCAGCGATCTTTATCCTCCTGCCGCAGAAGGGAAACCAAAGCTCTCGGGAGCATCGGTGCCTGTGGTTGTAGCCGGGGCGCGCTGGAGCTCTCCCTGGCCTTATTGCTCACTCCTGCCCCTACCCCGCATCCCGGCTTCTTGTGGGGAAGGAGAGGACGCATCACGCTGGAGAAATGCTCAGAGTCAGGGCGTCAGGCCCGGGGGAGCCCCAGTTGGGGTGAGTAGGGCGCGTGTAAGGCCAGGGGACTAGTCCTGCCATTTCTCCAAGGTCAGATGCGCATCTCATGGAAATAGCCGGGCTTGACGGCAGCATCAGAGGGGAATCGTTGGGCGGGGAGTGTGGACTAGAGGACGTTAGGCCAAGGATTTTATCGTCTGTCTTTCTGTCGTGAGAATCAACAACAGGCCAGGTCGATTCCTCTTCCTGAATGAACAAGCGGGTGGGTCACAGGAACAGTAGCCTCAGCCCAGCTGTGGGTGTGGGTCCGTGTGCTCATGTTGTGGAGCGTGTGCGTGTGTGGGTGAACGTGCATGTATGTGCGTCCGCGTGCACGTCTGTGTAAGGGTGAGAATCCGTGCATCTGTCTGAATGTTTATGTGTGTGTGGTGTGAATCTACGTGTGTGTGTGTGTGCATGTGTCTGTGTCTGAGCATACGGTTATCTTGGTGAATGTGTGTACACGTATATCTGTGCAGGTGGGTGTGTGTCTGCGAGTGTAAAGATGTATGCATTGGGATGTATATATGTGTGTATATCAGTGTGTGCCTTTGTGTGCAGGTAAGTGTGTGTGTGTGTGTGTGAGAGAGAGAGAGAGAGAGAGAGAGAGAGAGAGAGAGAGAGAGAGAGGTAGTGGGTATATGGAGCTGGGGTTCAGTTTCTTTTCAAGACTCTCTTAGAAGACATGTCAGGGGCCTTTAGAGACACCTGGGGAGACATGGGGTCAGTGATGCCCAGGCCCAAGGCCCTGACCATGGGTGGGTGGCCAAGCGGCTCAGCTCACAAACGCTCTGCACTCTTGGCACAGATTCCTGGCACAGTCATGGGTGTACGACTCTTGGGGCCAGCGAGGGACAGTCTTTGAGTTACTCAGGCGCTGGATGCAAAGCCCAGCTCTGCCTTCTCCCTGTGGACCTTGGACACATGAGTAGCCTCCACAGGCTTCTGTTTGTTGACCTTTAAAATGGGGTAGTAACTCCCACGGATTGATGGGAGACCCCGAGGGGACCCAGACAGGAGAAAGCTCTGCGGCCTTCGAGCCCTGGGGACTTCCCGTCGTCCCCTCCCCCTTCTACGTGGGCTCCTGGCTGTCCTTGGAGGTTGGCTCTGTGGAACATCACGTCTGAAGGCATCTGAGCATGTCACACCAGCTGCTTTGCCTGATTCCCCCAACAGGCAGGCTATAGCCTGGACTGCACGGGGCCCGGATGTGTCCATACATATCACTCAAAGTGCATTTCCACCAGGACAAGCCATTTAGAAACGGAACCCTCCTCAGACAGCCATTTCTGTGCAGGTCCCAGGGTGGCTGGGAGCTGGGGCAGGACTGAGAGCATCTCACTGGCACGTGAAGCTGCAGTTACCCTTTACTCTGGTGCTGGGGTAAAAGCAAGGGCTTCGGAGGCAGATAAAGAGGCTCGAATCTTGGGTTGGCCCCTGCCCAGCTGTGCGACTTGCAGCAAGTTCCTTGACCTTCCGGGCCTCGATTCTTGCCCTGCAAATCCTTGCCACCTAGCTGACCTGCCTGCCCAGGGGGAGCTGCTCTAGGGAGAGTTAGAACAAGGTGTCAGTATTAGTTTCCTCTTGCTGCTGTAACAGATCACCACACCCTTAGTGACTTAAAACAACACGATCATTATTTTATTTTAGATTTGAAGTCTGATGGGTCTCACTGGGCTAAGGTCATGGTGTTGGCAAAGCTGTGTTCCTTCTGGAGGCTCCAGGGGAGAATCTGTTTCCTTTGTTCAGCCTGTGGAGAACACGTGCATCCCTTAGCTCATGACCCCTTCCTCCATCCTTAGAGCACATCACTCTGCTTCTGTAATTACGTCTCCCCTGACTCTGGCTGTCCTGCTTGCCCCTTGTAGGCACCGCTGTGATCACATTGGACCCACCCAGATAATCCAGGATAATCTATCTCAAGTGCCTTAATCGATTCACATCGGCAAGGTCCCTTTTGCCATGTGAGGTAACATATCACAGGTTCTGGGGATTAGGGTGGGGACATCTTTGGGGAGCCACTATTCAGCCTACCATAGTAGCCCCCTAAAATGAGAAGACTCTTTGGATAGCAGCATGGGTGTCCCCCAGTGCCCCCGCAGAGAGGCGAAACATCCATTGCTCACTGTCTCAGTCATTTCACAGACATTTATTAAGTGCCAACTCTATGCCGGACTACCCCGTGCCCTCCGGGAGTTTATGTTCTAGCCGGGCAGACCAATGACAAACAGTAAAATGTATGACGTGGCAGTGGTGACAAGTCCTCTGGAGAAAAACGAAGCAGAGTGGGGGCATGGGGTGGTGAGGGCCGCTGAAGCCTCTCTGGGGAGGTGACGTTGGAACAGAGCCTAAGATGAAGGAAAAGAGTGAGCCAGCCACGCGGGTATCAGAGAGCTGATACGTTCCTGGTTGTAGTGGGTTGAATTGTGCGTCCCCGCCTCAAAAGATACGTTCAAGACCCAACCCCTGGGGGCCTGTGCATGGGATCGTATTGGAAACAGGGTCTTGGCAGATGTAATTCAGATGTGAGCTAAGATGATGGGATGGGCCCTAAACCCAGTCACTAACGAAGCCTGCAGTTGGTCTTCCTGCTATAGAGCAGTTTACCTCCGGCTGGTGAGCTGATCAGAGCGGCAGCCTCTTCCTCTCCTTCTTGGTAAAAGGGAAATAAATAACAGCAGCTGCCCTTCATTGTTCGTTCATTGCCAGGCACGTTGCATCCGTCATCTCTATTCTCACGCAGCTTGGCCAGGCTGTTATTGTTAGGACCCCATTTCCCAGATGAGAAAACTGAGGCTTGAAGACACTGAGCGATGACAGTTGGCTACACACGCTCAGCTACTGAACTGGGGAGCTGAGACTCAAGCCCAGGGATGCGTTGTTACCCACAGCACTACCGTGGGTGCAGTTTGAGGGCAGGGCCCGTTCATTCTTTTCTGTTGTCTCTCGTACAGAATAGCCAGTTAAAGCATATTGATTTTTGCCTCTGTTAATGATCACTTAAGTCTTGACAAGAGAGTTCAGTTCAATCAGAACTTTTGACAAATCCCAAACCAGTTTTCCCTTCTATGTTATTCATTCTGTAAACATTTGCTGAGAGTCCCTACGTACCTGGGATACGCTGCAGGGTTATTTTCTCCGTTCCATCTTGAATAGACTCTAATTCTGTCTACAGTTTTGAAAAAGTAGTTTCTTTGTTGGTATTTGGGTAAAATCCTCTGGGTATCCACTGGGGCGGCCTCAATGGAGCCCAGTAGCCATAGCTGGAAACCTCGCCTCTTGACCGGGAGTCACACCCCTGATTCTTGTTCCCCTGTGGCCATTTGAGCCCATGGCTCTGCAGGGCTTCCTGTCCACCTGTATCTCCCTAGTGATGCCTGCCCCTCCCCTGGGGGAACACACACACCTCGTGGCCTCCAGGATGCCACTGGTCCTGGTTTATCTCGTGCTCTGGTCCCAGAAGCCTTTCTTCCAGCTCTTTGGAAAGCTGCTTTTCTTCCTTCTTTTGACTTTTGTTACCGTCACTGACAGATCCCAAGAGCAATCAGGATGGCCATGTTTTGGGCATCTTTGGTGACCTTGGGCTCCTGAGAGCAGCTATTCTTAAAGCCTCTCAGCTGATGGCTGGAAAGCCGATGTTTTGTCTGCACCAGGATGTGTGGGTAGAAAAGACATAGTTGGTGGTGGGAATTGCTGAGAAATGGCAGAAGGGCTTCATGGAATAGCTAAAGCAAAGATATATCAACTGAGATGACAAGATATCAGTTATTGCTCATCCAGTTGGCCTTGATTCAAAACTATTAACAGCAATGAAGTAACTACTTGAAAATGCCCAGGCTGCAGGGTCTTGCCCACCAGAGTGAAATATAAATGGCACATTTAGCCTCATGCCCTGAGGTTTAAACAAACTCCTACCCTTGATCTAGCAATTGTTCTTCTAGGATGGAAGTTAGCTAAATCAACAGATGCAAAAATATTTATGTGTGAGGTTGTTTATCATTGGGTATAGTGGCAAAACTTTGGAAAGACCTTAAGTGTCCATCCATAGGGAAGTGGTTAAATAACCTATGTCCATCGGTCCATCCGTCCATCCATTCAATGGAATGATATGCATCCATTTAAAATGATGCTCATGGGCATTTTTGCTGCCATGGAAACATAATAATCATGGTAATAGCATTTACAATGGGCCAGGTACTGCTCTAAGCACTTTGCAAGGAATAACCCAGCAACCTGGTGATGCAAGGGCAATATTGGAGTGATGCCCACGTTATAGGTGGGGAAATGGCAGCCCAGGAAGGTGGAGAGCTGGAACTTACTAGCTCCTGTGGCACTGGGGGGTCTGAACCCCAACTGCTTCCTACCATCTGCCACTTTGCCTCTCACTGTGACCAAAGAGATGGAAAAAATCAAGGACACAAAACTTCATGTCCCACCTGATCCACTTTCACAGGGGAAGATGTCTGTTATGCACAGAAAAAAGACTAGAAAGGAAAACATCTGCAACGGTGGGATCCTGTGAGTGGTGGGGTTAGGGGTAATTCTCTTCTGTCTGTTTTTGGATTTTCTATATTCTTTATAACAATTGCTATATTACTTTTCTTATAAAAATAGGTAAAGTGAGACAAGAGAGGCAGGATAGAGGGAGCTATCTGGCTGGGTGGCCAGGATCCGGGCCATCTTTCTCCTGGGGTGGAGGATACATGGGGGATACAGGGTATGCCCTCGTCTAGTTCCTTGCCTCCTGGGAGGGAGGTGGGGGGAGTGTTTTGTGCCTCTAAGGGAGGAAACAGAGACCCCTGTGTCCTCGGACTCTGGTCATAGAATCCTGGGGAGGCCAACTTGGGACATTCCTCCCTCAAGGCCTTCTTAGATCCTCTGACTCTGGTCATAGAATCCTGGGGAGGCCAACTTGGGACATTCCTCCCTCAAGGCCTTCTTAGATCTTCTGACTCTGGTCATAGAATCCTGGGGAGACCAACTTGGGACATTCCTCCCTCAAGGCCTTCTTAGATCTTCTGACTCTGGTCATAGAATCCTGGGGAGACCAACTTGGGACATTCCTTCCTCAAGTCCTTCTTAGATCCTCTGACTCTGGTCATAGAATCCTGGGGAGGCCAACTTGGGACATTCCTCCCTCAAGGCCTTCTTAGATCTTCTGACTCTGGTCATAGAATCCTGGGGAGACCAACTTGGGGCATTCCTTCCTCAAGTCCTTCTTAGATCCTCTGACTCTGGTCATAGAATCCTGGGGAGGCCAACTTGGGACATTCCTCCCTCAAGGCCTTCTTAGATCTTCTGACTCTGGTCATAGAATCTTGGGGAGACCAACTTGGGACATTCCTTCCTCAAGGCCTTCTTAGAACCAAAACATAAGGATTGGAAAGAGGCCTGAGGGTTATCTGGGGCATTGGTTTTTCATCATTTTATTTTTTTTCTGGTGGCAGAACACTTCAAGGAGGTCTTACTCATGCAGCAGGGCAAGGAAATGATTATCTTGACGTCTAGGACCCAAGTTTCTTTGAGAGAAGAGACTCTTTTGGAAAAATCTCTTGAGGGACTCCTTTGGATGAATGTGAGGTTCTAAGGATATGATCTGAAAGGAGATAGTAAAGCAAAAAGCACCTTTCTCTATAAGAAATGAAGACGATTTTTGGCATGGGGGAGGGGAGAGGAGTGAGGACTTAGGTACCAAAGCAGCTGGTGCCAAAATACTTTGATTTCTGTTTGCCTGATTGAGCCCTAACTGATGCAGGGATGAGAGAAGCTTTGACTTGACCTTGGTATTCAGCTTTGGGCGGCTGAACAGACAAATGCTGATTAATTCAATGTCATTTCTGGAATCTGTGAGATTGTGAGTCATCAATGATCGATCATGTAGGTTATCATCATATTTTAATTTACATAACAATTAGGTAATAGTATGAGAATGTACATCTTTTCTACATATTGTTACTATCTAAACATTCACGTTCAAATATAGGTAAGCGTTGTTGAAGTATTATAGAGTCAAATCTTTTTGTTTATATTTACAAACTTTATCAATTGTTGAAGTATAAGTTATTGCAAGAGTAAAGTACTGCAGTAATTAATTTTGATTATGAAAGTAATTTTATTTGCTAAATCATCTTAACATATTTTCAATTGACAAATAGCGAGATGGAGTAACAGTTAATACAGATATTGAGAGTATTAGCTAGATAACTTTAGGAAGAATACTACTTCCTTTCTGAGCCAACCAATGTATATAAAATTTAAACAATAATACAGAACAGAATAATAGAAATTAGATTATATCACAATTAGAATATTTTTAGAGTTGTTACTGTACCTGCATCATAACATTAAAGAAACTAAACTTCAACAGCTGCATTCAAATTTTAGTTATTTAATTCTATCTAGGAATTCTATTTAGGTCATGAGGATTTCAAGAAAATATTTGGGTATCTTTCCATATCCTGGGAGGATGAATTGGAAATAGAATGTCACCTTTGCTACCTCAAAATAGGAGGAAAGATTCCAAAATTATGTACAGCATTCATGATGAATCTGATCCCCATGTAATTCAGAACATAAAGCAAAAAAGAAAGTGTTGGAGAAAGATGAGGCAACCCCCCAATATCTTGCTTTTCCCGTGACCTCAGTTGAGAGGGAGTATTTATTTAATATCACAGATGCAAGCTCGGGGGCCATGGGGCCACCTGACCTCTGACAGTTCTGAGGAATTATTATTCCTGCCCTAAGATGTTGAATGTTCAGTATGTGACTACTAAAATGTAAATTATAAAATTGTAATAATAATGAAATTTAAAAATAAGATACCAGAATTGTTCTTTGACCTCAGAAGTAAATTCCATGATGGTGTCATTTGGTTTCACTTGGGCCCAAATGCTAATTTTGACACTTAGCCATTTGGCCAAAGCGCGCATGCCTTGCACCATGTATACAGTTTGTAATTGCTGGTTTGCCTGTCTGCATCCCCACTAGACTGTGACGTGCACGAGGAAGGGACTGTGGTGCCACTTCTCTGCTTCATCTCAGCAATACAATTTCTGGCATTTGTAAGTCCTCAAACAATTCTTGTCGAATGAACAAAATACAGCACGAGGTGTTATTACTGTTCCCACTTAGTGCACAGCTGATAGGTAGCTGTTGGGTAGTCAGGACCTGAGCCCGGCGTGCTCACACCCCCATGTATCATTCAGTGTGCTTTTAGTTGTGGCCGTGAGGACTAGAAGAATCAAAGTAAAATGGCTCAAGTAATACAGAGAATTAAGGAAATTTCTTGACTCGTGTCTGTAGAGTCCAAGGTTGGGTGGGCCTTAGGGGCCGTGTGCTTCCCCAGTCCCTGAGGTTTATGGGGCCCGCCCTCCACAGCCTGCTTTTATCTCAGCCTTTGGGGCTGTGACCCTTCATTTCCTCCAACTCTGTACTCCTCAGAGAGGAAGACTTCTCTTCCCCAACCATCAAACTCATGCCCTGGGCTGCACGCTGATTGGGCCGATTGGGTCACGTGCCCACCTTTGTGCCAATCACTGAGGCGAGAGAGGATGAGACTCGGCTGATTGGTTTAGGCAAATAGGATCCACCGCACAGGCTCTCTGTGACCCACGGGGCAAAGCGGAATGGAGTCCAGAATGGGTTGGGTGGGTGTATCAGTTTCCTGTCTTTTCCTAACAAATCGTCCCGAACTTAGTGACCTAAAACAACACATATTTTAGTATCTTACGGTTTCTGTGGCTCAGGAGTCTGCGTGTGGGTTACCTGGGGGCTTTGGGTCTCACCAGGCGGAACTGTGAGGCCTCGGGGACCTCTTCCAGGCGTGCTGGTGGCCGGCATAATTCATTTCCTTATTTCCTGTCCTGTTACCTTGCTGGCTGTGGCAGGGGACTACTCTCAGCTCCTGGAGCCGGCCCTCAGGTCCTTGCTACCCGGCCCCCTCCTCTCACAGCACAGCTGTTGGCTTCAGCCAGGCCAGCTGGGTACGCCTCTCTGACTACTTACATCTCTGACCTCTGAACCCTGTTAATAAGAACTCCCCTGATTAGATCAGGCCCACCCCCCAGATAATCTCCCGTGTGATTAACCAAAGTCAGCATATTAGGGACTTTAGTTCCATCTGTAACATCTCTTCAGCTTTGCCATATAAAGTAACCTAATCAGGAGAGAGACACTCCAACGTATTCATAGGTCCTGTCCATACGCCAGGGGAGGGGATCATACGGGGTGTGTACATCGGGGGTGGGAATCCTGGTGGCCGTCTTAGACTCTGCCTACCAAAAAGGGTGAGCATCACCCATGTTCCTGATCCCCCTTCAGATCTTGTCCAGGGTTCTTGACCCTCAGTCCCAGCAGTGCCCACTGGGACAACCGTCTCCAAAGAGGGACATCTTTCCCCTTTCTGCCTCTGCCTCTGCTGGGTGCAGACCCTCTGTACTGGACGAAGCATCAGGGTGAGTTAGCAGCTGGAAGAGATGTCAAACTCCAGCGCTGACCAGGACTGCCAGAGGCTGGGACTAATGTTTTCCAAACAAACTGTGAAGTCTTTACTTACTAGATGACTGTTTTGGTGCTAACTAGGTACTAACTGTTGCACTACATATCTTTCCTCCATTATCTAATTGAACCATCCCAACCACCGATGAGATTGTCATTAGTGGGATTTCCATTTTCTTCCTATTTTAAAAAGAAAACAGGGGCTCAGACAGGCTAATTTGCCCCAGGTAGTATGGCCAGCAGGTGGCAGAGCTGGGACTTGAACCTGAGGTCCCACAGACCGCAAAGCACTTGTATTTCACTAATTAGGTAGCAGGCCTGCCCCCAGAACGTTCCAGACCAGGCCACCCAGCTGCACATTTTGCGGATGGAGAAAGGGGGAGGCATAGGTTCCAGGTCCCCACCCAGAAGGTCAGCGGCATTATTGGTTTCAGTTCACGTCTGAGCCTGGGGCTTGCAGATCAAATCCAAGTGCAGGGGACAATAGCCGCTTTGCTCCTCTGCATGCCTGGGAGCGCCATGCCTGGGATCTGCTGGGATAGATCTCGCAGGCTTTAGAGAGCCCTCCACAAGGGAAATCCTCACAGAAAAACAGTGCATTCGGTGCCAGGTGGAGAGGAAAATGCTGGTTGCTTTTTAATTTACCTTGTGAAATGGCTGCTGCTGGGCGTGAACGATGGCCACCAGGTCACGGGCTGAGAGCCAGGCACTCCTGGGGCCCGATCCCTACTTGGGAGGATGTAGAGGGGTTCGAGAACACAGCCAGATGTTCCCTGCTGAAACAACATTGCAAAACTCTGAGCACGCTCATGAGCTGGGCTCTTTGCTTCGAGGCATTTTAATTACTCAGAGCACTGGCAGCGTGGGAGGCAGGGCTGGGCGGAGGACAGCAGCAGTTTGGCTGGGGTGAAATGGGCCAGATATTGCTGCTGCTTCCAGCTGTGCTCTGCTCAGACGCATCTGGCAAACACTCCCAGGCAATGCTGTCCAATTGAAACAGAATATGACCCATGGATGTAATTTAACATTTTCTAGTAGCCATAGAGGGAATCGGTAAACTCTGTTTTAATGCTATACTTTAATTAAGCTGATATAGTAAAAAATACTATCATTTCAACATATGATCACTATAAAGATGAATCTTTTATTCCTTTTATTGTACAAAGTCTTGCAAATCTAGTGTGTATTTTATACCTGTGGCACATCTCAGTTCGGACTCGCCACACTCCAAGGGCTCACTAGCCATAGGCTGTATTGGTTTTCTGCTTAGTACAGCTCTCTTATCACCCTCCTCTGCTCAAAGACCTTCCATGGCTCCCTATCACCCAACCTATTGGAGCCAGCTATATAGTATGCTAGCTTGTGTTTCTGCCTGCCTCTCTCTCAACATTAAGAGTTCTTATGGGGTCTAACAAGGCACTTATTATGCACCTACTGTGTCCTAGTGGGAAGTTGCCTGAGCTATGTTAATTGTCTTTTCCATCAGCTCTCAATAAATCTTCCTGGGATACATTGTGTTAAATGCTTTATGTGATTTTCTGATTGCTCAGTACAACCCATGAGGTAGGTATTTAATTTCCATTTTACAGATGGAGATCGAATCCAGATTTGTTGGATTCCAAGTTGTTCTTTCAGCTACATTGTGTCGAGCCTGACACCTTAGCTGGACACATTCTAGGATCTCAGAAAACATGTATCAGCTGTGTTGAAGTGAAACTATAGTTTCTTGGCTCGTTTTGGGACGAGCATATGGAAGTGGCAGGAGGGGCCGGAAATCTATTGACTCGTGTGTCCTTCTTGGTCATCGGGATGTTCCGTCAGCTTGGGCGCTGGTTGTGCTGACAGCGGCCTCCGTGGGAGCTGGGTTGAGCGGAACCAGCGCTCTAGGCAGCCAGGCAGCAAATTGGCACCGTGAACACCCCTCCCTGCATCAGGCTGATAACCGACGCTCAGCACTGTGGGCTTCTCGAGCCACTGCTACTTGCGTGATTCACACTCGTTTATTGCTACAGAGTAGGACGCTTAGCCTTGGTACCTTGTTGAGGGCACCATAAAAATAAAGACGAGCCACTCATGTCAAAAGAAAATGTCAATTAGGATTACCCCAAAAAGAGAGGCCAACATTATTGTACATCCTTTTAGTGAATTCCCTCTAATTAGTCAAATAAATATGCAGTCCTCCCACTCGGGTATGTTTTTGTTTGCTTTAAAACATTATAACTACATCCCCCACTTTGGAAACTTCTGGGAACCGGAAACGCCACATATGGGCTTTGGCTAAGAGGAATGCGAGCCGGCGCTTTGGCTGGGATGAAACTGCCCGCCTGTGGAAGTTACGGGGTAAAAGCATTCAGAAGCAGGCTGTGCCTTGCTCTGCCCTCACTCAAGCACCCTCAGTGGCTCCCTAGGGTTTGCTGGCATCAGACCAACTCCCCTCTATACAGAGGAAAGGGAACTGGGCAGGGAACCTGGAGAGGTGAGTTGTGCAGGTCCTTGAGCAATTCCCTAGCCTCTCCACCCTCTGCTTCCTCTTTGATGAAACAAGAGGCAGGTCTAGCTGCCCCAGCCCTGAGCCCTGAAGCAGTGATGATTTCCATAACCATCACCAGGCTTTCCCCTTCCTGTCCTGCAGTTCTTCACATCTCCCTCTTCCTGTAAAAAAACCATTAGAGCTTCTGTTTATATTTAGGTTGTATTTATTTCTTCTATTTCTGTGTATGTTTGAATATATATATATGTGTGTGAGTGTATATATATATATATATATGTACTCTCTCTCTCTATATATAGCTGTTAATAGAGTATAACACATATATGCCTAATAAATATAATAAATAAATGCTGATACATAGGTTGGTGATGTGTCCTGTAAAAACTTTTTGCTAAAAATTCTGTATGATTAAAAAAGAAAAAGTGGAGGCAATTAGTATGAAGAATGAGAACCCTGTAGATGAAATAAATGGGAGTCTGAAGACGTGCTGTAAGGTCCTGGTCCTCCCTCTGGCTGAATGCATTGCCTCGGGCAGCGCTCGACCTTCCTTGTCCTGAAATAAGGCTCATCTGGTCTGGATAGTTCATTTTAAGGGAGGTTATTCTGAGGGCTGAATTACATAGTGCACGTGAAACTGTTTGGTAAACTACATCCTCTGTCTAATGAATGGGGCAAATACAATGGGGCCATTCGCAGGGGACACCTGCTTGCACCCAGGGCTGTGACGGGTGCTATCCACTTTGGCTCAGGAATGATCCTAGAGCTCCAGAAGGTGGCGGTTATTATCCCCATGAACAGCTCAAGAGAGAACTTCAGAGAGGCGGGGGCTTGGTCAAGTTCACACAGCCAGTCTGGGTTTGAGTCTAAAGCCCACAGTCTTCCTGTTGGGTCAGACTATGATTTGATCTCCAGGGCTCACGCCATATCCTGTAAATCAGCTTGACAGTTTTCTTCGTGTCTCGTTGCCGGCCTAGGATAGATTTGCTCATTTAAGATACCATTGACCTTATCTAATAAAAGGAATCGGGATCCAAGGAGTCTGTTTAACTCATTATTAAAGATCATTTCCTGTTATTATCTTCCCTGTAGCAAAATGAGCTGTTAACTCTCCTGTTAGCATAACCCAGCCAGGATTACTAGGAAATTAAGAAAAAAATCAGTTCAGTGATATGTGAGCCGAGCTCAGGGAATTCCGCATCTTCGGTGCATATTAACATTATGCCTTAGAAGTCGAGGAAATGTTCTGTTAAGTGGAAAAAGAGTTGCAGAAATTTTACTTTCAAAAGTCAAGTAAAACGTTACTTTTTTTTTTTTTTCCCAAGTCAAATTAATTTTTGTCTCAGGGCAAGAAAAAGTAAATTAAAATCACATGTGCCACCTCCTCCCAAGCCCAGTTCCTCCTGGGTTTCCATCCCCATTGGCTGGAGGTTTGGGTTTCTCTAGCCCAGTTTGGGCCTTGGAGAATGCCAGGCTGCAGTTTCTGCTCCTGGAGCCTTTGACTGCGGCAGGGTGGGGGCAGCCTGCACTTCCTTCTACCTGCTACCCTTTCAGGTCTTTCCTCCTGGGCAGTTGTTGGCGGTGGAGAGGGGAACAAGAACTGAGTTCCTGGTGCCACAGGGAGGGCCTGTGTTTCGTGATATGGGGTGGACACGTAGTTGCTGGGACGCTGACCACCACCCCCTCCACTGGGCAGTGAGGTGCAGGTGTAGGTGGGCGCAGAGGAGGTGGGGAGCTCCGGGCAAAAGGACTGGGTCGTGAGCAGGTGTTTAAAGGTAGGAGAAACCCAAATGCATGAGAGGCACGAGCTCACAGTTTGCAGCCCCCTGAGCCTCTGGCTGGCTGTGTGTGCATGGGGCACACGGCAGCCTGGTCTGGCCAAGGAGCCACTGGGCTTGGAATAGAGGACGTGAGGTGGACTCCTAGCTCCCTAATCTGACAGTCTTGAGTCCTCAAGCCAATCTCACAACTGCTTTGACCATCAACTTCTTCACTTGGAAGATAGAACTTTGCTAACATCTGGGGTTGTGGAGAGGATGACGGGGCTGGAGGCTTCACCAGCACAGGACTCCAGGGTTTCAGCACAGCTATCGGTGACACTGCTTGGCCAGGGACACAGGAAGGGGCAGCACTTGCAGAGTCCCTACCGTGTGCCAGAAGCTCTGCTGGGCTCACGACGTGATAGTTATGGCTCAAGTTCTTGTGATTCAGTCATTCTCAAGAATACAGTATTAGAGTTAGCATAGTCAGTGTGTCGACACAGTCAGGGATCGTGGGAAGCCCAGTACGTGGCCAACTTGTCCTGGTTTGTCTGGAACTTTCCTGAATTTACTACTGAAGTCCTGTGCCTCGGGAACCCCCGCACTCCAGGCACGTTTCTAGGCAAACTAGGACAGCTGGTCACCCTACAGATCTTTGTTTTAGAGCTGAGAGCCAGGATCACAGACTGGCTCAAAGTCATACTTCTAGGGTGCAGCAGAACTGTTTTTAACCTGAGCCCATGATTTTGGGCAAAGATAGAATCCATCCTGGCTCGTGCCTGATCAGGACTCACATCCCACGTGGTGAGCATCCAAAGAGATTAAGTTGCCGTGGGCCCATCTCACCTGTTGGTATCTGACTTATAACTGTTCTCTGTTAACTCCATTATCTTTAATTTACAAGAACTGCAGCCATCAGGAAACCTCTGGATACTTTCTCTTTAATGAAACACAATTTGATTACAAATCAGCACAGTCCCCTGGCGGGACAGACTTTCCTGGAGGCTTTCAGCCTTCCCTGGCCACTTCAGCATGGTCTCTGCCCTTTGTGTGTCGGGGGTGTCCAGTGGAGGCTGCCGAAGTCCCCTGCCAGGGGAGGGGGGCCCCAGCCCCCAGGCAGCCCATTTGCTAGTGGGAGCGTCGAAAACACCTTCTCTCATGGATGTGTGGGTGAGGGCTATTCTTTGTGGGTCCCTGGACCCCCCAATGTACCAGCAATGCTTTGCAGTTTCGCCACAAAATTTTGATCAGTGAGTAAAATTTTCTTTTTGTTGCAACTGCCGATAGACACTGTTGTGGCCGGTGTCAAGCAGACCAGGTCTGGGACTGGGGTGATTCAGTTGGTTGAAGGTAAAAGATGAGAGCCATGAAGCCACGTCACAGGAACACATACGTTTATAAGATATTAGAGAGCTTTGTCTTGTGAATGTTTAAGTGGCTTGGGCAACGTCAGCCCTCCTCCAAACTGCCTTACAGGGGAAGGGCAAAACCTGGTGGGCAGTGTCCTCAGTGTGGCACTTTGATGGAGTAGTGAGACCTGGTTACACGCCACCAGGGGCACAGTGGTGCTAAGCGGTAAGTGGTACTTAGCATCATTTGGAGTCTTGTAATCCTGTCTTGTGTGCAAAACAAATTTTTTTTTTTTTTTTTTTGCGGTACACGGGCCTCTCACTGTTGTGGCCTCTCCCGTTGCGGAACACAGGCTCCCGACGCGCAGGCTCAGCGGCCATGGCTCACGGGCCCAGCCGCTCTGCGGCACCCGGGGCACGAACCCGTGTCCCCCGCATCGGCAGGCGGACTCCCAACCACTGCGCCACCAGGGAAGCCCTAGCTTCCTATTCTTGAGTGAGTCCCTTCGTCTTTCTGAGCTTAGTTTCCTTATTTGGGAAATGGGGTTCATAACCACCCATGTGGGTCATGGTGATGAGTGAATGGGATGGCCCAAAGGAGAGGATTAGGAATTTGTCAGTAGCAAGTGGGCATGGTGAGACTGGGTTAAGTATGGGTCAGCCCTTGGCAAATCACATGGTTTTGGGAGGCCCTTTGGCCTCTCTGGGCCTCAGTTTCTTTAACTGTAGAATAGGGGGGGTCAGCATAGCATCGATTATGTTGTGATAAGGGTGGAAGGACACACGTGTTCAAGCATTGAGAGTGGTGCCCGACACACAGGAAACTGTAGTCCGGCGTGGTTGGTGTGCCTTGGACTGGCCGTACAGTGCTTTTATTATACTATGTTAGGGCCACGTGGTGAACTCCTAGGTGCTCAGCTGCAGAAAGAGAGAGCAGGAGAGGTGGAGTGAGTGGCCCAGGGTTTAGCTCACAGTGAAAGGCAAGGTCAAGCCTGGATGCAGGCTCTGGCTCTTTCTGATTGAGGGGTCAGCCTGGGTCCAGGAGGAGCGTCTTATCTGCACAAGAAGATGGATGAAACCTCCTCTGGTCCTTCCAGTCACCGAAAAGAGGAAGTTGAATGAGGCACACAAGGGGTCAGGTTCCACTCATTATACCATGCATTAGCTGTGTGACCTTGGGCTAGTCACTTCTCCTCTCTGGTCCACTCAGTGTCTCCATTTGTAACATTAGAGAATTGGATTGAACTATCCCTAGAATCTCTCCCTCTTCCTTCAGATTTTCCATGGTTTTCTAGGTACCATCTCTTTATTTCTTATTCATATACAATCTTGTTCCAGATTTCATCTCTGCCTTCCAGCTAGAATGCACATTCCTTGAGGCCAAGCATCTTCCCCGGAGGAGTCTAGTAGGTGACCCATACATGTGGGATCGGGGTCTGGGGTTGTGTGAAATAATAGAAGATATACATATTGGTCTCTGCGCCCAGTTCCTGAGCTCCTAAATCCCTTGGGATTTCGTAAGTGGCAGGAGTGTCCTTTGTACTAATGGGGTGACTCTTGGTGGGCTCCTGGGTAGCTTCAGGATGGGGGCTGGTCACCAGAAAGACCAAGCATGATTAGAAGCTGGGAACTTTTAGCCCTACTACCCATCCTCTGGGGAGGGGAAAGGGGATGGAGATTGAGTTACTGATTGCTCATGCCTGAGTGATGAAGCCGCCAGAAAAACTTGGAGAGCTTCCGGGTTGGTGAACACAGCCCGGTGCTGGCAGGGTGGTGCACCCCAATTCCACGGGGACGGAAGCTCCTGTGCTCAGGGCCCTTCGCCCTGTGTATCTTTTCATCTGGCTGTTCAACTGTATCCTTTATTATATCCTTTATAATAACCTGGTAAACATAAGTGTTTCCCTGAATTCTGTGCACCATCCTAATAAATGATTGAATCCAAGGAGGGGCTCTTGGGAACCCCAACTTGTAGCCAGTTGGTCAGGAGTACAGTTGACAATCGGCCTCTGAAGTGGGGCCAGTTTTGGGGACTAAGCCCTTAACTTGTGGGCTCTGATGCTAACCCCCGGTAGACAGTGTTGGAGCTGAATTGAATTAGAGGACACCCAGCTGGCATTGGAGAATTGCTCACTGTGTGGGAAATCCACACATCTGGCGTCAGAAGCGTTGTGAGCGTGGCAGCAATGTGAACAGTAGAGGAGAACATGGGAGTATTTTTCCATTTCTGATTGCACAGCAGTAAAATCAGTACAATCTGGGGGCGGAAGTAGGGTGAGGGGAGCATGTGGCTCCACCCCATCCCTCGGCTTCTTAGAGGAGAAACTGTTTTAATTGCTGGATACATCCCAGATCTACACAAAAGTGCCTGAACATGGCTATTTAAATTCTACTTGTATTTGGCAATGCGAAGATCAGAAAATTTCCATCAAGATAGATAATAGAAACAAAAGCACGACAGCCAGGACTCAGCTCAAGAGGCTGCCTCCGTCGTTCCGTCGTCGGTTGCCTGAATGGGGTTCCACCCCGTTTTGCACAGGAGCGGTGTTTATTCACATGGATTCCTCTACCATGTTGCCTCTCTGGGTTCCCAGTATTCTTTCTCTCCCTCACTGGTTCCACGCATCCAGCCATCGCTGTCTGTGGTTTCTCTGCTTCTGTATTTGTTTGAAAACAGTGTCAAAGCAAATCTCCTTTATCTCACTGCAGATCCCTCCGGGGCTCCCCACGGTTCCAAGAGTCTCTCTCTCTCTGCCCTTCTTTCTCTTTTCCTACTTACAATGCTTACTCTCACCAGGGACTCAAATTTCTTGGGGCAGGTCACACAGGCATCACTTACTTTGCAGGGTTAGGTATCAGCCCTGCCTTGGAAGGCAGTGATGCTGAGGATGACCTCAGCGGCACACGGACACTTGTCTCCCATCCCTCCTGCTGAATATTTAAGAGATGTTGAGCTTATGGGGAAAAGAAGGAAGGAGATATCTGAGAGGAGGGGCTTCTTGATGTGGGGAAGGTCATGGCCAGAGAATCAGAAGACTTGAATTCCCTTCTGCTCCTAGCTTGCCGAGGGCCATGGATAAGTCATGTTACCACCTGGGACTCAGTTTCCTCATATGCAAAATTAAGGCTTTGAGATAAGCAAATCATAAAGTCCATTTCAGGCTGTCAAAGGAGAGGAGACAGGACCAGCTATAAGGCCCTACTTGGGGTTCCCCATTTCATCATCAAAACTGTCCTTTGAGGAAGGTGTTATCAGCCTCATTTTACAAACGGGGCGACCAAGGTTCCGAGAGATTTATCCCTTCCTGTGAAAACGTCTCTAAAGCCAGAGACCAAATCCAGATTTTTCTAATGCTAGAGCCCATTTTTCTAACTCCAGAGATTTGTCTAGTTCTACCCTCTTAAAAAGTAACACTTTGGTGCCCCTCTCAGGAAAGTTTATTTTCCTGCCCCCATTTGTACAGTGTGTTCCATGTCATGGAGGACTTTTCTTTCAAAAAATTTCCAGAGGACAAGGAATGCGTTATGTCTTCAGTTTTTGGCAACTTCACACAATAACCTCCACAGCCTTTTGGCTTCCAGCTTGCACGGATGGCATTTCAAGTATGCGTGGTCGTGGAGAGCCTGTGGTTTAAAATTTTAAAGGAGGACACTTACCCCCATCTGTCTGTATGAGCTCTTGCCCTGTCCCTGACTCCCTGGCAGCCACCGCTCTGCAGGGCTCCCCACCTCCCGCTCCTCTCCTCTCACAGTTGCGAGGGGCTGTGTCCCCCCTCCCTAGCTGCAAGCCTCGGTTCTATCAGCATGGCCAACAGGATCCACTGGGCCTTTCAAGCTCACTGGCAATTCGGATGTCAGGAGCTGGGAAAGTCAAGCTCAATATTTGATGACATTACAAGGTCAACCTGTTCTCTTTTCATCCCAGACAGAATTAAAAAGCAGAGTTCTCACCAGGACACTCCCCCCAAGGAAGTGGGAGACAGTTGGTCTGGGAGCCCCAGAGGGCTGGTGAGGCTGCCCTGGGCCAGGAGTTGGCAAGCTTGGGCGCCGGTTTTGGCTTGGAAGCCAACTAGCTGTTGACCTTGGGCAAGGCTCACCCTCTCTGTGCTTTAAATGTCCTCCTGCACGAATAAATGATTGCTCAGGCCAGGAGTACTCTGATTTAGGAACGATGCTATCTGAAACACAGGATCAGCTTGTGGGGATGTTTCTATACCCCATGCAAGCTTTAGGAAGGGCCAGGGTCTTTTGAGGGAAGGGGTCAGACGAGCAAGGAGGGGCCCTGGAGACCAGGTGAGGAAGTCTGGGCCAAGGAACCAGCTCTGTCTGTAGGACCTATGAAAGGTTCAGGTTGCCTAGTCACTGTGCTTGGGCTTCAGGTTGAAGTCCAGAAGCTGTGGGGACCTGGATGATGTGGGTGAATCCAAACTTCTAGGATTCTCTAGTTTGATGCTCAAGAGAGGCTCTGGGCTCAGCCACCACCAGACTCACACCTGTCCTGTTGCTTCAGCTTCCCCAGCATCTGTATGTCCTTCACCCAACCCCAGTACGTGTGTAGTAAGAGTCTGTGGAACAAGCCAATTGGGCAGAAGCCTGGTTCCGAATGGGGATGTCTCTTCACGCCACCCCCAGGATGGCTTTCTTTGACTCAGAGTCTGGACTGGCTGGAAGGAGAAAGCAGGACTCAGGGAGGCGTGGGCTGGAGCAGGTGTGATGTCAGGCCACCAACTGCCATGCTGGGCATAGGGCGGGCATCCGTGTCCGGAGTTATATTTGAAGACCGAACGGGAAACGGAGGCAAAAGCTCTGTTGTAGGGTTTGGTGACACAGGAGAGCAGTGGAATCCCTAGAAACAGAGGGGCACATCTAAATACCCACAAAAGAAACCTCATTTCATTCCCTAGAGTCGTTCCCTATAGAAAGCTGCTGTGTTATATTTTGACCCAGAGAATCTCACTTGTTTCATGCAGTTATTACCAAATGGAAGTTTTCTGGGAGACCCCAACTGACATGGCAGTTACTGGTTTGATAGAAAGAGATCCTCCTGAATCTTAGAAGAATTTTTGGAATGACTTAGAAATAAACAAGACTAATGTCACCAGGATCTCTGTATATAGAGGCCTTTAATTACACTGGAGTTGGGAATTCTAGATTATAACATCTTATGAGAAATAGTCCCTCAGATGGGAAGCTCCATTGTGGACCATCTTTGAAAACAGATGTGTTTGGTCAACTTTCTCTTAGGGTACCATAATCTTCACATGCAGAAAGAGCCATGTTAAGTTATGATTTTCTTTGAATATTTTTCCACTGAATTATTTCTGGCCTGGCTCAGTTCTTTGAAGATCTCATACTAAAGAAACAATGAAAGATGTTTTCTTTATCAGGATGTCTAAAGTATGATACAAAACCCAGAAGCCACAAAATCATAAATTCAATTCCATTAAAATGGACTTAGCTAAATGCATCATAAACAAAATCAAAAGACAAACAAGATGTTTGCAGGCTATGTCACAGAGGAAGGGCTGGGTTCTCTAATATATAAAGAGATCCTGCAAATCAATAACCAAGGATTGTGAATTTAATAGAAAAATGGGCAAAGGATATGAATGGATTCCATGGTGAAGGAAGCAAACCTTCTTAACCATATGAAAAGTTGCTTAGTCTAATAAGAATTGAAAACTACATTGAGATAATCTATTTCATTTTCCAGATTGGAAAGGATCAGAAAGTTGGAAAATGACAAGCTAGTAAGGGCTGTGTATGTGCGAGTGTGATATTGGTGGTGGTACAAATTGTTATCACTTTTATGGGGTGGGGGGAATTTGGTAGCATATTTCTCACTCAGGAGTCAAAGTTATAAATGTTATATCCACAAATGACAGTGGTTTTCCACATATACTGAAGTTTCCCTAACAGTATTTCATGGAATAATTTCTCCTAGTACAACATGGAAGAGTTTTTCAGGGACACAGTCTGAAAAACACTGAGATGTGTAATGCATTACGTAGTTAGAGTTTATCTGGGAGCCACAAACACCATCCAGGTCTAGCTGTAGTGATGTTTGCTGGCCCTCTTTAGAAAGAAAAAACATCTATCATGGGGCTTCCCTGGTGGTGCGGTGGTTGAGAATCTGCCTGCTAATGCAGGGGACACGCGTTCGAGCCCTGGTCTGGGAAGATCCCACATGCCGTGGAGCAACTAGGCCCGTGAGCCACAACTGCTGAGCCTGCGCGTCTGGAGCCTGTGCTCCGCAACAAGAGAGGCCACGATAGTGAGAGGCCCGCGCACTGCGATGAAGAGCAGCCCCCGCTTGCCACAACTAGAGAAAGCCCTCGCACAGAAACGAAGACCCAACACAGCCAAAAAAAACCAAACAAACCTCTATCAAACCTCCACCTTCATTTTCTGCTCTTGGAAATGCATTACAGTCAGGAATATGAATGCCAGAGCTGAGAAAACGGTTCAAAACCCAGGGGAGCTGCCTGAGGACGGGCCCTGCTCTCCGTGGCTGGGGCAAGGAGATGGCAGGACCTCTTCTCTGCAAGAACCTCTGCTGTGTGAGATGAGAGACCAGAGACTTCGCTCGCAGCATTGATTAGGATAGAGGCAACATTTGGAGATGATCTGTTCAAGAAACCCTGCCCAGGACACATTTGCACCCTGGGCTCCGGGGCTGCTCTGTGCCAGTAGCCTGGCTCAGCGCCCTTCGATGGAAATCTCTGGCAAAACCTCTCCAAAATGTGTGGACAAATCTGCCTCTACAGGTTCTCCTCCTCAGCTTCAAGGTGAAACAGGTGATTTCCCTCCCTGCCTCTCTGGGAGCCAGTGAGCAGTAACGATCTGCTCAGTGCTGAGTCGGCACCCAACGGAATTGCCACGGAGCCTTCAGCCCTTTCACGAAGCAGGCGGTGAGTAAATACAAACAGGCGAATGAACAGCGAGCATAGCATCTCCACGGATGGGGTCTGTGGACCAGCTTCGTGCTTCTTCTGCTGCTGCCCCAGGACCCCCAGGGACAGGGCAGCTCAGGGCTTGTTGGGGTCCCACCTGTCCACCTCTGTCCGCTGACCTGATTCACCTTTGCATGCCAGGGTAGGATGTGTCTTCCACCTAGGACAGTGGCCTTCAACCTTGGCTGTGCATGACAGTTGCTGGGGAAAGCTTAAAAAAAGACTAATGCCTGGATCTCACCGCCCCCCATAGACTTTGATTTAATCGAGAGGTTGACAAAGCTCCCCAGGTGATCTAATGTGTAACCAAGGCTGAGAGCCACAAGGTAACCGTCATTCTGTAGATTTGGGGACTGTCCTAGGCAACCTGGAACGCATGGTGTCCCTGATTTAACCTTGGGAGACCCCTGGAAATTGTCTTCTAAGAGTACTTGATTATAGTTGTTTTTTTAAAAAAATTTTCTAAGTGGATGCAAACATTGGCATTTTATAGCATTGCACAGGATTATGGGAGGGTGTCATGAATCTGATTTTGAGTTCTGCTATGTTTCCAACAGCCCCACTTTTCTACTTCACGCGCCTCCCTTCCGAGAAGTGGAGGGGTGTGCGTGGTCCGGTATCCAGCCCTTTGAGCTTCCTTTTGTAGCGCTGGAGAATCTCACCCCTGCTCCACCTTCTCTGTAATGCACCTCTCCCTCCTGCAGCATCTTGGGCAATGGCGGGCGGAGAGCTCTGGATCTGGACTCAGCAAACCTTTCTGAGCCTCAGTTTCCTCATCAGTAAAGTGGGGAGTGTACTACCAGCCTCAGCATGTTGTGGGTTACATGAGCCTCTCTGATACACACCACTGGGGGGGCCAGCAGGTAGCAGAGTACAGCTCCCTGCTCCCTCGCTGGGGAGACAGGCCTCATCCATGGGCCACAGTTTTCTCTGCAAATAGCATGTTCTTAATGGGTGACAATCTCCTGATCCTCTTAGAAATGGCAGATGATAATTCCTGCACTGTTTAGGAAGAATGGATGACTATTTCACACTGACATGACACCGGGAATAAATCAAGTCTATTATAAATATTAATTTTTTTATACATAAACTTGATCTTTGAGCAGTGAAGTAAGAAGCTGAGAGCATGCCTGACTATTCTACAGATGGAAAGATTGAGGTGCCACCTGATCTAAAACTCTCACAGTAGCTGACTCTGCAAGGAGGGGAAGCGCATGGCATTTATTGAGAATCTTGGGTGCTAGGTGCTTCCACTTCATTTGTTACAACCTTTCAACAACCCTGCAGAGGAATTATTATTATCTCTATGTCTAGGCTGAGGAAACGGAGACTCAGAGAGGTTGTGTAACTTGCCCGAGACCACACAGCAAGGTAGGCAACTGGGCTGTGACTCTGAGTCTGCCTGATTCCATAATGCAAGCCCAGATCCCAGTGGAGGGAGACATGCCTTTCAGGCCATGAGCATAATAGCCAAATTTCTGGAAGTTATGGAAAATGGCTGGTTGTTTGGGCGTATCTTTTTATATCCCCATCCCCATGGGGACCTTCTGGTAAGGAGATATTGTGGCCAAAACATTGACATTTGGGTCAGTGGCTTTGAAAGGTGATGCTTTCCATCTTTGCCCTCGCCTCCCTTCCACCAGCATTTGGTTGGCCTGTGTGTTACACTGGGGATACAGTGTAGAGTCTGTGACATGGTCCCTGCCCTCAAAGAGCTTCCAATTTAGCAAGAGGCCATCTGGGAGGCAGAGTGGGGGATGTGCAAGGGAGGGGTGGCCAGGGGACAGGGTTTGGAGGTTCAGAGGTCCACAGCAGGGAGTGTTCAACATTGCACTGCAAGTCAGGGAAGACAGCATGGATGAGGTGATTTTGGAATTTGGGTCTGGAGCAAGGTTGAGGTCGATAAGGAGAGAAGGAGGAGAGAGAACATGGGCAAAAGCATGGAAGCACAGAAAGACGCTGTATGTTTGAGAAAGGAGGCAGGTCACCCCGGGCAGGGCAGCAAGCGGCGAGGCTGATGGGCAACTGGGGGGCAGGTAGGGGGCAGCTCCTGTGCCTCCGGGACACCATGTGTCCTGACTGTGATGGAAGCAGCCAGCACATTGGTTCTCTTGCTGCAGTTCACAGTCAGTGTGCAAAGCTGGAGCAAGGTCCCACAGCCTCATCTCTTCAAATTAGGCTAAAGAGGTGAAATGACTACATCGCTGCCGTTTTGCCCGTTGCCTCTTCTCTCAGGATCCCTCCTGTTAGATCCAAGGAAGATGACTTTCACACCTGCCCACGGGCCTCTGGATCATTCCCAAGGCCATTCAGTGGGGACTCCACCTCATTACAGTTGTCAGGAGACCTTCGCTATATTCTAATCGTGTTCTTATAAAAAAGTTTACACTCATTGAGAAGGCCATGTTTGGAAATATATATATTTTATAAATTTATTTTTAACTTATTTAATTTTGGCTGCATTGGGTCTTCGTTGCTGCACGGGCTTTCTCTAGTTGTGGAGAGCGGGGCCTGCTCTTTGTTGCCGTGCGGTGGCTTCTCTTGTTGCCGAGCACGGGCTTTAGGCGCACGGGCTTCAGTAGTTGTGGCACGCAGGCCCAGTAGTTGTGGCTCACGGGCTCTAGAGCGCAGGCTCAGTCGTTGTGGCGCACGGGCTTTGTTGCTCCGCGGCAAGTGGGATCTTCCTGGACCCACTTTTTCCAAAGAATATATATATTTTTTTCCTTGGAAAAACAGGCCATATTTAAATCTTTACCCTCTTGTTGTAGGCTGAACTTTATTAGCATTTCATCTGTGGTTTGGTGACGACACAGGCTGGTTTGAAAACCATGGGAAAGGAAATGTTGGTTGATTAATTTGTTCTTGTTCCTCACAGTTCTGACACATAGGAAATACTTAAACTGTTATCTTACCACTTTGGGCGAAACCAGTCTGAGTATCAGAGAGCTGTGTGGGCAGAATGTGCATGTTTTTGATCCCAGTAGTGGAAGTCAGATGTGAAATTCACAGAATCAGGCACACCTGGAGTTGGAAGGACTCTGTGGTCGACAAGTCCAATGCTTTAGTTGAGGGCTGCCTGATATATGGTAGATTGATTTCTGCTTGTATACCTCCAGTGACAGGGAACTCAGTACCTTAACATCAGCTCTGAGATATTGCTAGTGGGCGTGTTTAATGATGTCACACAGGAAGTATCACAGCCTCCATGTGTTTCAATTTTGGCTCCAGGGTTAAGTTGGAACAGCCCTTGGCCATAGTACCCAGGAAGCTGTTGCCTGTACCAAGAGAACACAGACTCAGGCGCAGAGGAATGTGGGCTGCCCCCTGGCAGTGATTGGGAGGTCACTGGAGTCTGCCCTAAGCGATACGTAAGCACTCAGGATCTGGGGACCCAGGAGCAAGAAGCAGATGCCCCAGTGCAGAGTGTGTCACAAGAACAGTGTGGTTTGTGCAGAAACTTGCAGACCAGATGAGCTTGGAGGGTGTCTCTTCACCTGTCCTGGTTAAGGTCCTTACCAGTCCTCAGAGGGGAAAAGCTGGAGCTCAGAAATCACTGAGTACCTGTGTCATTCATTCAACAAATATTTGCTTGTAAGTTTTAGAGAGTGTATTACAACAAAGCGTGGGTTTTTTTGCCATACGCGGGCCTCTCACTTTTGTGGCCTCTCCCGTTGAGGAGCGCAGGCTCAGCGGCCATGGCGCACGGGCCCAGCTGCTCCGCGGCATGTGGGATCTTCGCAGACCGGGGCACAAACCCATGTCCCCTGCATCGGCAGGCGGACTCTCAACCACTGCGCCACCAGGGAAGCCCCAACAAAGTGTTTTTATGGAATGTGACCTTGGTCATGCTCATCGAATCTTTTTGCTGTCATCCTAAAGTCAGGTGTGAAAGCTACCCTTGGAAGGATTGTAGATAGAAGGTTACAGATGCATTTCTGAACCAAGAGGCCTAGGAATTTGGCTGGGGTCTGGAGTTTTGGGTCTTAGGTCCTGGGTCCTGAGCCGGCCGTAAGAGATAAAGGGCTGCTTTCTCATCAGGGTCCCCCAGAGCCACCTGGGATGCTTGTTCACCAAGCAGAGGTGCAGAGGGTCTGGGGTGGGTCTGGCCTCTGTGGTTTGAACAGGCTCCCCAGGAGATGCTTGTCTGAGAAAGGCTGCCTTTCAGAGCACCGTCTTAACAAGGTACGGCCGTCCTAGGTGTGCCTCATGTCACAAAAGCCCCGTGAAAGATGACAAATGTTGCACCAATTTGCATCCTGTAGATTGGTTGTGTTGCATCCCCCTGCCCCCTGTGCCATCTCTGGTCTACAGAGAACTATAGTGCCTGAGAATCGTTTTCTAAAGGGCTTGACACACTGCCAGGTGCCACCAGAAACAGATGCATCACTCCTTTCCACGTTAGCCTGCTCGGCGCCTGGAGAAATCTCTTGTCTTGCCCACTGTACCTTGGGAACAGGTGCTCGTCCACAGCTGAGCACATTCATTCCTTACGCCTAACGACCTTGTCTGGCCGTTTTCTCCATAGTTCAGTCTGTATCTGCTCTCAGCTTTGGGTCGGAGAGCTGTGACGTCCGATGTGCAGAACAGCCATCAGAGCCCTGATTAGCAAGAAATGGGTCCCACTTCGCCAGAGCCCAGAGGTGGTGTGAGCTAAGTGGGCTCTGAAGATCCTGCTGGTGAGATGTGCCTTTCTCACTTCAGCTTTTCACACGTCTTGCAGAGAGCGGTGCAGAGCCCCCAGCTGCGGTGGGAGCCGTAGGTACTGACATGTGGGCTAATGTCCACTGCGGTGGCAGCGGGGAAGGGTCACGTCACGGGGAGACCCCTGTGGCTCTGCACCTGGCCACACTTCCACCCTGCTTTTCCCCCTGGCTCCCAGGGAACCTGAGCTCCATACGCCTGCTGAACGTTTAAGACTTTCTGCCTGCCTTGCATTGTGACTCTGACACTGGCTGGGTCTTATGGGCTGAATGTTTGTGTCCCCCCCAGATTCGTATGCTGAAATTCTAACCCCCAATGTGGTGTATTAGGAGGTGGGGGCCTGTGGGAGGTGATTAGGTCTTGAGGGTAGAGCTCTTGTAAATGGGATGAGCACTCTTAGAAGAGACTCTACGGAGCTCCCTTGCCCCTTCCGCCACGTGAGGACACAGAAGACAGAAATCTATGAACCGGGAAGCTGGCTCTCACCATACATGGGATCTGCCGGCACCTTGACCTTGGACTTCCCAGCCTCCAGAACTGGAGAAATACATATCCTTTGTTAGAAGTCACCCGGCCTATGATATTCTGTTAAAGCTGCACAAACAGATGACGACACCTAGTGAACCTGGGCAGGTGGCTTCACTTGCTGAGCCTTGGTGCCCCCATGCGCACGGCAAGGCTGACCCCTCACAGGGCATTTGTGAAGGAGGGTCATTCCTTCCTTCTTGGCTCGCAACAAGTTCTGCCATCTTATCTCCTGCCTGTGAGGACAGCACAAGCTTTTGTTCATATCTGGGGTTCTTCACTGCCTCTAGCTCAGAGACTGGCATTGCACAGGAAACCAGTGGTCAGAGGGAGGTCGCAAACCCTCAGAGACGCAGTGGGTTCCCCTCCAGGTGGGGAGAGGGGCCAGGCCTGTGTTCACAACTGCGTGAGCTGACTCCGTATACTGGATCAGTCTGTCTTGTGTCATAATGAAGCGCGATTTCCTTCCCACTTCTCAGTCTTTGGAAGTATCCTCCGTGCTGGTTACAGAGGGGTCCCTGCACACTGTGTCCTCCCCCCGCCCCGCCATCTTGGAATCTTGGGGCCCATCGGCTACCTGGACCTTGGAGTCTAAGGGCCATTTTCATTGTGAGGTCTTAGCTTTTTCCAGCTTTGAGCAAATACAGTGAAAACCAATTGGGTAATAATACAACAATGACTGGGGCCTTCAAAAACATTTGGGGAACTGACAGTGTTCTAACCAATATTCTTATTTTTTGTAATGAGCCTAACTTGCTGGATAGGTTAAAATGCTATTTTCTCATGCTGCATAAATGCAGTTTGTATTCAATTGAGCCCAAATAAAATTACCGTTTTCGTTTTCATCAAATGGGGAACACGCTGATGAGGACAGTTGAAATGCAATTTATGATTATGTAAATTAAGCTACCTTCAGGACACTAATATGTAGATAAATGAGACTTTCATTATTGTGAATCAAGATGCCATTAACCTTGAAAATTATTTACAGTTGTCAAAACATTCCTTAAAAAGGAAAAAAAGGACAATCTCCAGTTTCGTGGTTCCTCTTTTTTTTTTTTTTTTACTATTGTCCTAATTTTATTTATTATCCAGCTTTATTAAGGTACAATTGACAAGGGACTTCCCTCGTGGTCCAGTGGTTAAGACTCCACGCTCCCCATGCCGGGGGCCCGGGTTTGATCCTACATGCCGCGGCTAAGAGTCCGCGTGCTCCAGCTAAGACCTGGCGCAGCCAAAGAGATAAATAAATAAATATTTTTAAAAAGCTGTAACTGACAGATAATATGATGTAAGTGTAAGGTGTACAATGTAAGGATTTAATACACATATAATGTGAAATGATCGTTAAAGTAGGGTTAGTTAATACCTCCATCCCCTCACATTATTACCATTGCTTTTTGTGTGTGTGGTGAGAAAAATCTTAAATCTATTTAAGATCTACTCTCTTAGCAACTTTCTAGTATATAATACAGGGTTGTTAACTGTAATCACCATGCTGTACGTTAGATCTCCGGACCTTACTCATCTTATAACAGAGGGAAGTTTGTACCCTTTGACTGACATCCCCTCATTTCCCCAGCCCCCCAGCCCCTGGTGACCGCTGTGCCAGGGAGTCTGAGAATTTCTCAGACCTTCTGTGGATATACCTGCCCCACGCTTCTTCCTCCCCCTTGTGGCAGGATTCTTATAGTTGCCTGCCTTCTCTTGATCTTGCAACACATCAGGCAGGGTACTGGCGTCCTCCCTTTTGCTTTCCCAAGGGTAGAACTAAATCTCAAGTTTGTGGTGTCTCCCTGGGCTGCATTTGGCTGGCCTTCTGGGCTGGCTCCCTAGCCATCTGGCAAAGCTCACTCTCGCTGCCATCAGGGGTACACACCGAGAGCCAGCCCTAGGCTGGGGTTTTGTGGCAGGAGGGAGGCACATGGAGTACTGAGTGTGTCCGTGGACCAGGGGTGTGGATCTGTGTGCGAGGTGTTCCTAGTGGCTCGTGGCTAGGCTACTTGATGGAGTCCAGGATCCTTGCTCCTTTCATGCCTTCTGAGGTCCTGTCTGCTGCTCTACCATGCTCTTCCCGTCCTCCAATCGTGCAGCTCATGACTCAGTTACTCTTGAGGGAGTGGGAGAAATGGGCCTCTTTGGCAGCGTCCTGTGCAGTCGGGGAGGTTGAGCCCTCGCTCACTCACTCACGTGATCTCATTTTCCCCCGTGGGAGAAATCACGGGCCAAGAAGCTCTCTCTTGACACTGAGCTGTGCCACCTTGGGTGAATGGTGACGCGAGTAAAGTCAGATTGTCCCTTTTATCCTCTCCACTGCATCCACACTCATGTTTTTATCTTATTGTTTTTGCTGTGACAGTGGGCTAGAACTTCTCTGCTGGAAACCTGGACTTCCACAATGGGTCTCTCATCTCTGAGCGGTTCTTAGACAGTGTTCTCTAGGGGCTCCTGGGCCGTAACCAAGAGGAAGTGGAACCAGTTCATGGGCCACTGCAGGGTCAGTAGGCGGGACCGAGGTTTGTCTACCCATTACCTGGTGCACAGGTGGGCAAGACTCTTCCCGGTCCTGTGGTATATGGGGCTGGATCCCACAGCTCCCACAGATGCACTTTCGTCCATCGATGGGCAGCGAATTGTTGTTGTGTTGAGGGGATACAAATGAGGGACATCTTATTCAGCCACATTGTTGATGACTTGCTGTTCTCTTTGTGGGTCCCGGGCCAGCTTGCCTGAAGTTTCAGCTGTATTGAGCTCTCAGGCTTCTAATCACTGTCAGTGCCTTTGTCCTGACTTCTTAGGGCTCTGCCTGGAACCCAAACAAATGAGATTGGTGCTTTCAGTCTGGGTCCCTCTATACATTGATTTTCTCCTAGAGAAATTATTTCCCCAACACTTCGCTCCCAAACGTCTGTTACTGAGAGGAGCGTGATGTGTAGAGGAGGAAGGAGACCTGATTAGAGTTCTGGTTCTGTTACTCAGTGGATGGATAACCATACATCGAGCCTAGCCTTTCTTGGGCCTCAGCTCTCTCATCTGTAAAGTGGGGACAATAAGACATGTTGCATTAGTTAGGATTCTTTGGTTGTAAGCAACAGATTCTGAGTGTAGCTAACTTGAGCTAACAAGGAATTCGTTGGGAGGATATGGGTGGGGAATTTAGAAAAACAAAGGAAAAACTGAAGAAACTTCCCTGAAAGAACAGAAATCGTGGTGCCCCTGGGGAGTTAGTCAGCAGATTTCAGGCTGCTTCTACTGGGATGAATGAACAGAGCAGTTTGTTTTAAATTATTGGGGGAGGGGGAAGGGTAAGCTGGGACGAAGTGAGAGAGGGGCATGGACTTATATACACTACGAAATGTAAAATAGAGAGCTAGTGGGAAGCAGCCGCATAACACAAGGAGATCAGCTCGGTGCTTTGTGACCACCTAGAGGGGTGGGATAGGGAGGGTGGGAGGGAGGGAGGAGATATGGGGATATATGTATACGTATAGCTGATTCACTTTGTTACAAAGCAGAAACTAACACACCATTGTAAAGCAATTATACCCCATTAAAGAGGTTAGAGAAAAAATTATTGGGTCACTCTGCTCAAGATACACATTCCTGAGAGGGTGAGTCAGATTGGCCTCATTTGGGTCAGGTGTCTACCTCCGGGCTGGAAGAGGGGCTTGTTGACCTATAGTCCCACCAGGACCATGTGTGGTGGATGAGGGAATGAATGTTCCCAGAGAAAAGCAACAGCTGCCTCACAGCATCTTCTTAACCTGTTATTGAGTGTCCGTGGCAAGGGGCAGAGTCAGGACTTGAATCCAGAGCTTCTGCCCCCCGCTTCTGGGTTCTTCCATCTACATTCAGTGGTCACTCCAGAAGGAAGTGGACAGGGATGGGATCCAGTGACCAGAGTTGGGGGCAGAGCAGGGGCTGAAACTCAGAATCCCAACAGAGCCAGCCCTCAGAAAGAGGAGCTGGCCTGAGAACATCCAGAACCCTGGTTGCTCCCTGGTCTGTTGACCTTGGATGGGCTTGGATGACCTCTGACCCGAGGTGGGTGGGGCCTGGCTGCTCTGTGTAGCTAAGTGGATCCAGTTGTGCTGGGGGGCGCATAGCCTCAGGATGCCTCCCACTCAGCACTTGGACCAGCACGGCTCATCTTTGTCTCTGCAGGCGTGTCACCCGGGGAGCTTTTAAGATTCCCCCATCCCTGGGCTGCACCTAACAGAGTCAGGGTATCTGGTGGAGGCCGATGGTTAAAAGCTCCCAGGTGATTCTCCTGTACAGCCAGGGCTGGGAATTGTTTCTGGGCGGCATCAGTGCAGCTGTAAACGTTGGCTGAGAATCTCAGGCTGCTCAAGATGTGCTGTCTGGGTGGCTGACAGCGTCCCTGCATCTTAGCCTGATTAGTGGGGCATGGGTGCAGCGTGGGTAAGTGTCAGGCACGGGGAGCTGCCTGGGAGGCGGAACACAGGCCTCCTTGCCCCTGTTCCCGAATCTCTGAGGACCTCTTTATTTACTTAATTTTTAAAAACATCTTTATTGGAGTATAGTTGCTTTACAATGGTGTGTTAATTTCTGCTTTATAACAAAGTGAATCAGTTATACATATACATATATCCCCATATCTCTTCCCTCTTGTGTCTCCCTCCCTCTCACCCTCCCTATCCCACCCCTCTAGGCGGTCACAAAACACCGAGCTGATCTCCCTGTGCTATGCGGCTGCTTCCCACTAGCTATCTGTTTTACATTTGGTAGTGTATATATGTCCATGCCACTCTCACTTTGTCCCGGTTTACCCTTCCCCCTCCCCGTGTCCTCTGAGGACCTCTTTTTAACTCTCTCGAACCCTAGTCTTTGGCTTTGGAATTAAAAGCCAAGGCTTCCCATCTGAATGGAGGGAGCAAAGGGGAAAACTGTAGGATGAAAATATAAACTCGCATCTCCAAGAGCTGTTCTGACACATGAGGTTCTAGATGGAGATTAAAGGGACCGGATTAAAGTGCCAGTTCTGTGCACTTGCTCCTCTGAATTCACTTCCAGCAGCGAGTCCCTGTGCCTCTGTCCTCAGCGGGGAAGGGGGGCTGCCAGGGGTGGGGAGAGGAAGCTGCTGGGGGGCGGATTTGCACTACTGCCCCACCCCCAGCCCTGGGCGGCAGCCCTTCATCAAGGACGGATCCTCCCCCATGGGGTGTCTTCCACCAGTGCTTTTCAGATCCCCTGGGATCTTGTTAAAAAGCAGATTCTGTTTTCGTAGGTCAGAGAGAACCTCAAAATTCTTCGCTGGCAGCAAACCCCGGGCGGTGGTGTTGCTGCGGGGCTGCGGGCCACATTTCAGGTACGCAGGCCTGCTGGATCTTTCTTTCTGACGCTCCTTTCCTTCCGTCTTACTGGTTTTCCTGGGAGCATTTCCTACAAAATCACTTTGTTCCAAATCCTCATCTCACAGTCTGCTTGGAACCGTTCCTGTGATATTCATGGATTCAGGAGATGGGTAATGCCGTCCCCAGTTTAACAGACGAGGAAACCGAAGCTCAGAGAAGAGTCGCTGGCACAGGGTCACACAGCCAGTGAGGGGCAGAGAGAGGCCTCCATCCAGGTCTGCTGGACACCCGGGCCCACTCTCCTCTCCCCACACCATTCGTCAGGTGAGCCTCCCCCACTGCTCAGTCTCCTCTTTGTGTTCAGGTTTGGAAACCAGTTGGGAGCAGTTACAGGCCACCTTGTTGACCCCTTCTCAGTCAAGCCTCCAGACCTAAAACGCTTTGTGCAGTAAAAATGCACCAAGATCTAATTGCAGCTCCAGTGCCAGGATTCCCGTCCTCCCCCTGACATGAAGCACCTCTCAGGGCCCCGTTTTTCTTTTCTTTTGGCCGTAAGACAGTTAAGCAATGGGTTCTCCGGAAGCCATTAAATAAGGCAGAATGTCAGGATCGACAGAAAGCTCTTCTATCCTTTCATCCATGTGGAGACAGAGCAGAGGTCACACACTGTGTTCTCAAAGAGCTCCCGCAGCCCTGCCACCCAATGGCTGGGGAGCGGCTTGGGGCTGTGTGACATCCTGTCACCCCCGAAACGGCTCTTTTCTGTTCCCGGATGAGAGACCTTGGCAGATGAAATGGCATCGACCTGCCTGTAATGGTAAATACCACCCAGTTGCCTTCACAACTGTTACTGCCTCAAAGATATTAAAAAAGGAACAAAGGTTTGATTGCTGGTTTGGAGTAAACATGCCCATTTCCTAAAAGCTTCTTTTAACTTCACACACTGAAAAGCAGAACATTTGTGGGGTGTTTGGCTGCCCCTCCCAGCCAAACTTCAGCACGAGATTTCTTAAGTCGGCTTTTTGGGCAGGGGTCCTTCTGCAGGGTGGGGCCGTTTTGGAGTTAACTCCGTGGTTCACACAAAATGAGCCCATATCTTGGTGGAAATAACAAATACGACCGCACATGGGTACAGGCGAGGGCCGGGAGGAGGTAGCTCTCATTGACTGTAGCCTGGGTGCCGGCGGGCAGTCCTCGTTTTGTTGCCTCGCTTTAACGTGCTTTTGCAGATCACGTGTTTTTTACAAATGGAAGGTTTGTGGCAATCCCGCATCAACCAAGTCTATCGGCGCCATTTTCCCAAAGCATTTGCTCCCTTCCTGTCTCTGTGTCACGTTTTGGAAATTCTCGCCATATTTCAAACCTTTTCGTTACTATTATATTTGCCGTGGTGATCTGTGATCAGTGATCTTTGCTGTGACTATGCAAACACTTATGACTCGCTGAAGGCTCAGATGACGGTTCGCACTTTTTAGCAATACGGTATTTTTAAATTAAGGTATGTATATTGTTTTTTAAGACGTGATGCTGTTGCGCACTTAATCGACCATAGCAGAGTGTAAACATAACTTTTATATGCACTGGGAAACCAAAGAATTTGTGTGACTTGCTTTATCGCGATATTTGCTTTATTGTGATGGCTCGGAAGTGAACCTGCAATATCTCCGAGGTCTGCCTTACAACTGCATGGAAGTGTGGCTTGGTCACCTCTTTTTAGGTGAGGAGCAGGGGCTCTGGGAGGAAATGGCTTCCCTTTATATCTCAGGTCAGCCCCTGTGGGCTAAGTGACCTGGAACAGGTTCCTTCCCCTCCCCCACCCGTTGTTTCCTCACCATGTTGGGCTCATGCAGGTGTGCACAGAAGAGTAAGCCCTGAATCGTTGTATGGTAGGTACTCTTGCAGTCAGTGTGTGACTGTCAATCTCTAGTTCCAGGGCAGGGGAGCCTTCCTGTTCTCTATAAAGCACATTGGTCCATCATCTGGTAACAGCCCTTCCACCCCATCTGTATTTTTAGTATATATTTTATTTAAGGAGCCAACACTGCTCTGGATCAGATGGCAGCTCAGGCTGTTGACCCCCTCCTTGAACCCGATCCATGACACACTAGCACCCCCACACTAGCACACTAGTGGAGGTGGATTGATCTTAGAACTGCTCTCAGCTACTGACACGAAGCTGGTGAGACCTGCTGATAAGCAGAAGAGGGTTGGGTCCCAGCATGGGATGATCTGGTCCCTTGGAGTGGGAACCAGAGGTGGGTCCTCTTAGCATCACTCCAGTGACCCCTGTTGGGAGATATGGGTTTTCCATCTCTGTAACTTTAGGCTCTGCTGGACCTCAGGTCCTAGTTCCCAAGGGCACAGGAAGGGATCCTGTAAAGTTACAGCCTTTGCCTGGTACACCAGCAGCCCAAGAAAGGAGTTGTAATACTGGTAGGAGAATAACAGGGGGGTTGTGTTGTTGCTACATAATGGGGGCAGGAAAGAATATGTCTGGAATTCAGCGGATGCGCTGGGGTACCTCTTGGTACTTGTAAACCTGGAGATAATCATGAACAAGTAATAACAGGTGTGATACCAGAGTATGGTACCCAGGTCTCGGACCCTTCGAAATGAAGGAGTGCCAAGAGCCTAGACCAGTGGAAGGGCTGGCCAAGGGCACGCTAGATAAAGGGCTAGAGGAGTGTATTAGCTTCCTAGGGATGCCGAAACAAATTACCATAAACCGGTGGCTTAAACAATAGAAATTTATTGTCTCACAGTTCTGGAGGCTAAAAGTTCAAGATGAAGGAATCAGCAGGGTTAGTTTCTTTTGAGGGCTTGTGGATGGCTGTCTTCTCTCTGCCTTCACATGGTCTTTCTTCTGTATCCATCTGTGCCCAAATTTCCTCTTCCTACAAGGACACCAGATTGGATTGGGGTCCACCCTAATGACTTCATTTTACCTTAATTACCCTTTTAAAAGCCCTATCTCCAGAAACAGTCACATTCTGAGGTACAAGGGGTAAGGATTTCATCACATGAATTGTTTGGGGACAGAATCCATCCCACAGCAAGGAGGTTCATGATGAGTATCAAAAGCTCAGGACCAACTGCCCCAGTGGGACCTGGGGCCTATCCCACTGAACCATCTGTTGTAAGTTTGTTTATTTATAAAAGAAATTGTGACCAGTCACTGTTACCCACCCAGATTCTTGGACTCTTTTTAATCAATAAAAATTGGCAAGAGGCTAGACGGGAAATTCAGGCAAGGCTTTACCGGGACTCCTGCTGCAGCATGAGGAAGCCGGGACACGAAACAGATGCCCTTCCTTGCTCCCCGAGGGAAGGGAGGAGAGCTGGCTCCTTAAATGGGGTGAGGGTGGGTCAGGCTGGAAGAGTGGCTTAGGTGGTGGGCTCACCCCGTGGGTGGTCCTGCGTGCAGGAATCATGCCCAGTATCCCGCTTTTGCCCGGGACACCTCAGAAATGGCAGTTGGGTTTTGGCCTTTTTGTATCTTATTGTTCATACTTTGCCCCAACTGTGCGTGCGTGAGGTTATTTTTAGTCCCTTATCGTTTCTTTGTATTCTGTTGCTCAAGGAGACCTTTGTCCAGGTGCAGACACTCCAGGAAAGGGTCCCAGGTCCCAGCCTGCCTTATCAGCACCTTGAAAAATTGAGGGAAAAATTGAGGGACAGAAGAGAATGAACTTGATGTGGAGCAGAATTGGATCTGAGCGGTGCGGGGGGCCGTGGACTGCAGCAGCTGCTCTCAGAGCACTGCCCATATTCCACGGGCCCTCAGTGTTCTCAGGCGCATGGACGGCTGCCCACTGCAAGCACCTGTGATACCCTCCCAAGGGCTTCCTCTGGCATCTCAGCTTGTGCTTGGGACAGGCAGGAAGTGCTGGGAGTGATACCCCCAGGGTCGGCCCTGGGCTAATGAAGGAGTTGGAGAATAGATAAACTAGCTTCCTCAGCCTCAGAGTGGATGGAGGTGCGGGACTCTAAGGTATGCCCTACACCGGGGGTCCCCGACCCCCAGGCTGCGGACCGGTACCGTCGCACAGCAGCAGGTGAGCAGCGACGAGCAAAGCTTCATCTGTCGCTCCCCATCGCTCGCATTACTGCCTGAGCCCTCCCCCTCCTCCCCTGCCACCTGTCTGTAGAAAAATTGTCTTCCACGAAACCGGTCCCTGGTGCCAGAAAGGTTGGGGACCGCCGCTCTACACTGTCTCCGAGAGGTCATTAGGGGGGTGGAGCCCAGTAACCCACAGAGTAACCTACTTATTCACGTACCCGGTATTGGCTCGCTTAATCCCCTTACTGCTCATTTCCCCGCTCTCCTACTGGTGTTTCTTGGGATCATTTCCCAGATAAACGACTTGCATTTAAATCCTGTGCCAGGCTTTGCTTCTGGGGGAACATCAGTGAAGACAGGAAGAGGAATGGAACCCCATTTGAGTGCCTGCCACGGGCTAGGAATTGTGCCAGGCCGTTCACCTCCTCATGTCTGTTGATCCTGTGAGGGCAAATTTATCATTCCCATTTTAACACACGAGAAAACTAAGGCTAAACAATTTTCTGAGGTCCCAGCAGCCCACCGTGAAGTGGTGGAGCCAGGATTTGCTTCTGATGATGGGGAAGTCCCAGTTCCAAAGGACAGGTTGCTGACTGTGCTGGGCCAATCCTGGGCCTAGGAGTCAGGAGCCCTGGGTTCCAGTTTCAGGCATGGCGGTTACTTGGACAAGTAACTTCCCCTCTCTGGGCCTCGGTTTCCCTATTTGTGAAATATGAGAATAGGGTTAGAACATTTCTGAAAGCCCCTCTGGCTCCTTTACCTTCCTCAACACACGTCTCAGCTGTGACTCCTAGACAAGGCCTTAGAGGCTGTTCTGGAGGGTTTAACCTCTGAACTCATCTCTGACTGAGCTTTACTGACTGTCAGATGTTTAAGGATTATCTGGATTATCTCCCTGCAAGGAGACAGAAAACATACTTCTCCTAATTTCATTCGACTCTGTAGGAAAAGCAGTTTTTTTGCCTGCTCTGAAATGTCATTGGGGGGAAAATCATTGGAATTCATTGATAAAACTGTAATCTTTCCCCCTGTACTTCCCACAGATGTCATATAACTCTTTCTACCAGACAGTTTCTATAGATTTAATGAAGAAAATGAAGCAGGTAGGAGGGAGGATGGCAGCAGATTAATGGTTGCTTAAAAGATTATGCACAGATGGCAGCTGACAGTGGATGGGAGGTTGGCACGTGGATTCTAAGGGCTTTCTGTGCACCGGCACCATACTAAACATGAGACACACAGGACTCTGAGAACTATCTCCATTTTTGAGATGAGGGAATTTAGGTTCAGAGAGGCTAAGCAGTCAGAAGAAGGTCACACAGCCAACTGGTGGCAGAGTTACAAGTTAGACCCAAGTCTAGTCTTGAAGAGTGAAGACTTTGGAGCAGGAAGATGACTTAGATTTGAATCTTTCACCAGTTGGTTTGTCATCATGTGATCCTCAGCAGGCCACCTGGCCCCTTTGAGTCTCAATTTCTTCATCTCAAAAGTGAGACTAACGCCATTAATTGGGATGCTGGGTATGTATTCAGTAGCTGTGAACACAGTTTTAGGTATGTGGAAAGTGCTGTGACATTATTCTGCCCCTTCACCCCCAGGGTCTCTCTGATATCAGCCTTCTCACCCCACTGCCTTATCCACCAGTAAGGTAATTCTGGCTGCCTGGTATTTCCCTGTGGGTCATTCACACCTGGAAGCAAGACCTTTGTCTTACGTCTGCTGGCAGTCTCCTACCTCTTTGGTATTTGCAACCACAGAAGGGTGTGCAAGTAGTTACCTGCACTGGATTCTGGTTTTTCTTGACGACATTTTTACCATTTTTCCATCTTCAGGACATCCTTGTCCTGTTCTGGTATGGTCAGTGGTGTGGGCTGGTCTCGGTACTTTGGGATCCTGTAAGTATTCACTGCCACCCAAGTTATCCATCCCCGTTGCTCCCAGCATGCAGTCTCCACTCTCTCTCTGCTGAGATTACTGCCCAGGCCACACCACCTCCGCCCCTTGCTTAGGAACCTGGGCTCTAGTTAATGACTGTCAGAAGGTTATTGACAACCATTCTTTATCCATCTGCCATGAGACCCCACCATTAGAAAGTCACTTGTTTGGTTAAAGGTAAAGTGTCTCCTATTAAAATGCAAGTATCTCTAGGGTATTCAAATCAAATTCTATCCACACCTTAGCAAGAGATATCTTTAAGGAATGGGCCCCAGAGTGGGTAAGATGCTGGTGGTTCTGAGGAAACCTCAGCTGTCTTCCTAGCCTCACCCCTGACCCTTCCCTTACAGTTGCCAGGCAAATCTGGGGACTTGGAGCAATATCAGGGACCATATGTACAAGAGGATACAGTTGGAGAAGTAAAACTAAACATAGCCCCAAACTCAGAAGACTCTGGGCCTCATCCAACCTCCCACCCAGTGTTTACTGTAGGGCATGACAGGCCAATTTGAGAACCTCATTGAAACTGGGAGAGATTTTGTTCAGCAGAGGGACAGTGCAAGGGAAGCAATAGGGAACAGATTGCTGCCCCTAGGGACTCTTAAAGCTAACCATCTAAGACCCCTTCCAGGATAGGGCCCATACTCATGAGAAACTGCTGACTGTGGAATCAAAATTGAGCAAGAAAGGGACCGTAGAGACGGAGGAGATAAAGTCCTGATAAAAGTGGGAGGAGAGAACAGGGCCAGGAAATCTCAGAGAGCAAGCCGCATACTTTTGAACGCTATACAAAAGGGTAGAAGAAAGATCCCTAGGAAGTTAATATTTCCAGCTTCTGAACAATGCCTCCTAAAAGTTCAGGAAAATTATTTTCACATAAAAAGGGCCACAGAAAAGAATCAAGATGAAATCCAGTACAAAGCTGTTATAAGAAAACAAGAGAATAAGGACCAGAATAACATTTCCGCAGGCAAAGAGACATGCCATAAAGCAGAACAAAGTGTAACTTTCTATTTCAAGTGAATAAAAGACATTATGATACAAGATATAACATAATTAGAAAAACTCAAAGTGAGAGAACTCAGGAAAGAATTAGAAATTAAAAAAAATAATAAAGACTAAACTGTAAGGAACCGAAAATAATATATATATCTTAATAGAAATAGAAGGTGACAGGAGAGAGAAATTAAAAATCAAAGAGAAAGGAAAATAGGGCTTCCCTGGTGGTGCAGTGGTTAAGAATCTGCCTACCAGTGCAGGGGACATGGGTTTGAGCCCTGGGCCGGGAAGATCCCACGTGCTGCGGAGCAACTAAGCCTGTGTGCCACAACTACTGAGCCTGCTCTCTAGAGCCCGCAAGCCACAACTACTGAGGCCTGCATGCCACAGCTCCTGAAGTCTGCACGCCTAGAGCCCATGCTCCGCAACAAGAGAAGCCACTGCAATGAGAAGCCTGTGCATCACAATGAAGAGTAGCTCCCGCTTGCCACAACTAGAGAAAGCCCGCATGCAGCAACAAAGACCCAACGCAGCCATAAATAAATAAATAAGGAAAGAAGGAAGGAAGGAAGGAAGGAAAATAGGGGAGAAAAGGTATTCAAGAGAGATAAATATTGAAGATAAGCAAAGACAATCCAACACGGGAGCAATAGGAGTCCCTGAAGAAGGAAACCAGGGCAAAAGAACAGAAAAAAACATAATTCAAGAAAACTTTCCTGGGACTTCCCTGGTGGTCCAGTGGTTAAGATTCCACCTTCCAATGCAGGGTATGCGTATTTGATCCCTGGTGCAGAACTAAGATCCCACGTGCCGTGTGGCAACTACTGACACCACACACCATAACTAGAGAGCCCGTGTGCCGCACCTACAGAGCCCACGTGCTCCGGAGCCTGTGTGCCACAATGAAGAGCCTGCGCGCTGCAACAAAAGATCCCGTGTGCTGCAACTAGGACCTGATGAAGACATAAATAAATAAATAAATAAATATTAAAAAAAGAAGACGTTCCTAAAAAAAAAAAAATTGGACTTTAAAGATTGAAAATACGTTTCATATTTTCTATTCCTGAGAATATTGACACAGAACTGTTAAATCCAAGACATATTCTAATATAATTACTGGACCCTAAAAAAAAGAAAAATCCTGTGGGTATCTAGGCCCAAAGACCTAGTGACTTTAAAGGAAATGAAATTAGATCATTATCAGAGTTTTGGCAAGTGATGCTTAATTTCCCAGGAGAAAATGGCTAGTAACATTTAACGTACTTGAGGAAAGTGTGTGAGCCAAGGAGCTTGTGTCCACCAACCCTTGATGTTCAAGTAAAAAAGGGAACAAACTATTATCCGTCTGCAGGAATGCAGGAAATTTAATACTTTTGAGGACTGTGCTAGCACATGACCTTCAAACTGCCCAATTAACTACGCAGACATTAATGTAAGGAACTGTGGTAAGCTTGAAGTATAGAATTACTTGCAGAACTAACAAAAAACAAACAATTAATGGGAGAGAGAATAGTGTGTAGTTGGCTAAATTCTCTGACAGTGTAAATAGATTGCAGCTAAAAAAGTGCGAGGAGAATAAGAAGATAAAATTGAAAAAAAATTCTTTTTTTAAAAAATTTTATTGAAGTATAGTTGATTTACAACGTTGTGTTAATTTCTTATGTACAGCAAAATGACTCAGTTGTGTGTGTGTATATATATGTATATATATATTCTTTTTCATATTCTTTTTTCCATTACGGTGTGTCACAGAATATTGAATATAGTTCCCTGTACTATACAGTAAGACCTTTTTGTTTATCCATCTTATGTATAATACTTTGCCTCTGCTAATCCCAAACTCCCATTCCTTCCCTCCCCTACGCCCCCTCCCCCTTGGCAACCACAGGTCTGTTCTCTATATCTGTGAGTCTGTTTCTGTTTCATAGATATGTTGATTTGTATTGTATTTTAGATTCCACATGTAAGTGATATCATATGATATTTGTCTTTCTCTTTCTGACTTAACTTCGCTTAGTATGATAATCTCTAGGTCCATCCATGTTGCTGCAAGTGGCATTATTTCATTCTTTTTGATGGCTAATATTCCACTGGATACATATACCATTTTATCTTCTTTATCCATTCATCTGTTGATGGACATTTAGGTTGTTTCCATGTCTTGGCTGTTGTAAATAGTGCTGCTGTGAACAGAGGGGTACCTGTATCTTTTCGAATTATAGTCTTGTCTGGGTATATGCCCAGGAGTGGGATTGATGGATCACATGGTAACCCCATTTTTAATTTTTTGAGGAGCCTCCATGCTGTTTTCCATAGTGGCTGCACCAAAAAGAATTTCTTTTTAACTTTCAGTAATCGTATTGGTGATGGTAGTATTAATATTATTACTCTGAAATTATTATGTGTGTAATGTGCAATAAAACAAAGAAATAATTATGAGATATTCAGGTTCGATCATCTCCCGAGTCTTGAGAATCAATATTCTTTCTTTGTGTGGAAGAAAGAAGACACAGATGTAATATAAAAGTGGTTATGTGCAAACCCCATAGTCTTGAATTCAGATCAGAAGCGCCAGTCAGTATATATTCATGTTATGGACGATCTGTTCATATCACTGTTACTAGATAGGATGAGCTCTAATTCATCCTTTAGATCCTTTAGATGGCTGAGGAAGATTCAGTTATATGGTTTTACCACAATTTATTCAAATATATATATGTTTCCTCCCCAAATTTTACTATTACAAATCATGTGGCAATGTGTTTCCGAGTATATGAAAGAATATTTTTGAATGAGAAATTCCTAGGAGTAGAATGCAGGGTCAAGGACTATGATCTTTGAAGTGTATTATAGAATTGCCTTCCAAGAAGGTTGTATCAATTTGCATTTCTACTATGAATGGCTGAGAGTACTGTCTTCCCACAATCTCGTTAACCTATTTTCAGTCCAGTGGGGAATATATTGCTTTGATATATATTTATTTGATCATAAAGAGAATCTTTTTTCAAGTTTGTAGGCCATTTGTATTTCTTTTGTGAATTGCCTACTTAAAATTTGACTCATTTAAAGTCAGATGCTTTTATTGTTTATTTGTAGGCACTTTTGATATATTAGGGGTGTTTATACTTTTTCAGTTGTACATTTTGTAACTGTTTTTCCTTAATCAGGCACTTATTTTAATATGAGACTTAAAATTTTTGTGTAGCCAAACTCATCAAACCCATTCCCCTTTTAATGACTCCTGGATTTTTTGTAACATTTAAAAAAATGGTCTACTTTACCTCCAAGTCATAATAATTCTCTCATATTTCTTCTAGTAGTTTCACAGTTCTTTATTTTACATTTAGATTTTTAATCCACTGAAACTTTATTATGTGTGGAGTGAAATGGGTATATATGCATGTAGGTATCCTATCTGTGAATCATCTGTCTATCATCAGTTTGCCCAACAGGTAGGCAACCTTCCAACAACCTTTGGAAAATAGTCTATCTATTCCCCCTTGATTTGAAAAGCCACTTTCTACTCACTAAATTATTGTATGTAATAGGTGTTCTTTATATTTCATTATGTTACACTGATCTATGCCTGTATCTTTGCTGGTAGCATAGCCTTTTTTTTTAAATGATGAGGGGCAAGAGTTTGTAAAGTTTTTTTCTGTTCACATATCTAAATGGGCCAAGACAACAGACAGACCTTGTTATACCAGCAATCTGCTGTATAAATCCTAGGCTCCCGTTCCGGCTCATCCCTCTGACTTCTTGGGTCCCCTTTTTGGCGTCCTGGGTCCCCTTAGCCTCTCGGTCTTATTTATCCCTCTAGGGGCCATTTCAGGTATTTCTATACCCTGACCAAATCTGTACCAAACTTTGAATTATTTTAGATTAATATACATTTCAACATTTGGAACTTGCTCTCAAGTTCCCGGCAGTATTATTCTTTCACATATGTCTTCACTATTCTTGCACATTTGCTTTCCAAATGACCTTAATGATCAATTTGTTAAATTAAAATAACTATTAGGATTTTGATTGAAATTGCATTATATTAATAAATTTGGGCAAGAGTAAAGAAATACACAGTGTGTGTCTTCACATCCAAGAATATCATCTCTCACTCTAGGTCTTTGGAAAATGCCTTTCAGTACATTTTCATACAAAGTGCTTGTGTTTTTCTCATTAAATGTATTTTTAGATGCAATATAATTGCTGTGGTATTTTGAATGTGGTTCTGCTTTCCAGTATATATATATTTTCAGTATGTTTTACAACTGATTTCTGCTTATATAAAGTTAAGTTATCACAGTTAAAAATATTTACCCACCGAAAGCAGGAGGCAGAGTCCATTCTTGTGGAGACCTTGAGGGATGGGACAGGTGGGCTGGGGAGACACCTCTCCTGGGTGCATCGCATGTGATTTTCTTCTCTTCTCCCACATTTGAGGGCTGGCTCTGTTACAAGCTGAGCCTCATTCCAGGGTGGACTTTTCCCTTGCTTGAGCCTTGGATACCACTAAGTCAGCACGTCAGCTCACTCAGTGACCTTCCAGAATCTCCAGGCACCTGTGAGATTTATAACAAAATGCTACTCCTCCCTTTCCCAAGCCTCCCATTCTGTGCTCAGAGATGAGGTATCCATGGCATTACTGGTGGCCCAGAATAGTATCTATTTGCATCACACAAGTCAACATTTAATACGTACTATGTAGTCTTTCTTGATAAAACTTCTAAGTATACTTTATGGCAAGAGAGTTTAGATATTTCCTATAACATTAGATACTTTCAGGAGTTCTGGGGTAGGGAATATGCCAGCTTATTATACCCCATGTTGCTAATTCCCTGTGGAAATTGGTACAAAATTGCACTGACATGGGCAGGACAAAACGTTAGGTGGTAAGTGAAGCCATTGGGGTCTGTATTTTTCAAGCCTGTATACATATATATATATATATATGTGTGTACACACACACACACACACACACACACACACACACACACACACACACACACACACACACACACACACACCCCCCTTTCCTGGCTTTCGGGTACGCTCGGTACCCAGCAGGACTGAAGTCATGTACAGAGCCTTCACAATTAATATCGGAAACTGTCTAACAAGTTGTACAATTTGGTTTAATGGGATGTCTGATGAGTAACACATGGTTGTTTGTCAACTAAAAATATGTTGAAGACCTTTCAGCAAACCAGGGGAGACATCTCTTGTGTCACATCTCACAAACAGCTGCGCCCTGCCCTGGGTACACATAATTGCTGAAACCGATTGGGGAGGGCTGGAAGCGTTGATGCTGCCGTATTAATTTGCTCCATAAATCAACACATGAACTTGACAGCCCTTTAAAATCTTTATCATCGTGCATTTATCTTTTCTGTTCTGAAGGAGCTGTATCTGACTTCGATCCAAAGCAACTTATATTCATTAAACAAATATTTATTGAGCATTGACAGGTGATGAAGATTAGTATTGGCAGCGTCTGGGACCGTCTTCAAGAAGCTCACGGTTTCACGGGGAAATAGACATATAAGCAAAAAATTGCAACTTAGTGTGATCGGGGCGGTGATAGGCATCGAGGTAGTGTTGCTGCAAAGATTCATTCATTCTTCGTTCATTCATTTATTCATTCCACAAAGACTAAGACCTGCTAAGATAGAGGTGTGGCCTCTGCAGACACAGGACACAGTGCCTACTTCAGAGAGCTCAGTCTAGGAGCAAGAAACAGACATACAAATGGATTATAAACAAATATAAGCTATCGCAATCTGTAGCGGGTATGGTGGGGCAGGCCAGAGCAGGGAAAGGTCATCTCATGTCGGGGAATCAGGGAAGACTTAATAGGTGAAGTGGTGCTTGAGGTAAGTCTTGAAAGATGGGCAAGTGTTTATATCCTGGGTGGGTGAGGAAAAAAAATCAGTGATGGGAGTGGCATGTGCAAAGGCCCTTTTTTGTGGGGGTGGGCAGTGCAGAGAGAACAGATTGTTCAGGACCAGGAAGTAGTGTGGCATGGACTGAGCATGGTGTGAGGCGGCTGTGGTGAGAGGGGCGGCCAGAGGATCAAGTGCAGGTCACATCATGAACGGTCTTAAACGCCCAGCCAGGGAGCCTAATGTTTTCCCCACACCTCATTCACAGTCAAGTCCCAGCCTTGTTCTTCCTTCCTCGCATGATATGGGAACATATATGTATATGTATAAGTGATTCACTTTGTTATAAAGCAGAAACTAATACACCATTGTAAAGCAATTATACTCCAATAAAGATGTTAAAAAATAATAATAACAATGATGTTTCTATAACCAAGGTTTAGAAATGTGATTTCTGAGACCCCCTAGCTCTGTCCCTTTAATTTCTTCCCTATTAAGGAAACTAAAATAAATTATCTATAAAGATTGTGTAAAAAAAAAAAAAATGTCAGCTCTGATTGTTTCTGTGATGTAAAACACAGTGCAAAGTCTCAGGCTTGAGAATACCATGCACGTGAAATAGGAAGCTTTGGATTAAGTTTGGTTGCCTGTTTATGAGGTTTTTGGCTTGCTTATCTGTTCACTTTTTTATCAGACCCCACCTTAGAACTAGAGAATCAATCTGAATATTAACAAGACCTTCCCTCCTCCCCCCACCAGGTGATTCGATGCTGAATTAACTATGAGGAGCGTTGGTCCCCCGAAAGAGCCAGGTCAGTCTGACTTCAAAATGTCTCCTCTTTCTAAGACCTCATGTTGCTCTATTTTGGGTTACCTCCCAGGTTTATTCCTAAATATCATGAACAGTTTTGGCCAGGAATAATGGATCCGTCGTCAGAGGCTGCATATTTCTACCTATAGTGCGAGTTTTGGGTTTAAAGTGCTGATACGGTTTGTGACTGATCAGAATGGAAAATAGCACAAGGGGCTCGCCAATTTGTAAGGCTATGAAAAAGTCTTCATGGAAAATAGAGTAGAAAATTCTTCATTCTAACACGGAGTCAAGTGGTTTCTTTTTAAGCTTTTTTTTTTTTTTTGATGTGGACCATTTTTAAAGTCTTTATTGAATTTGTTACAATATTGCTTCTGTTTTATGTTTTGGTTTTTTGGCTGCAAGGCATATGAGATCTTAGCTCCCGGACCAGGGATCGAACCCGCACCCCCAGCATTGGAAGGCAAAGTCTTAACCACTGGACTGTCAGGGAAGTCCCTCAAATGGTTTCTTATGAAAGAAAATTCTGATATTAAGAAGAAACTCATACTGGGCATATACCCAGAGAAAACCATAATTCAAAAAGACACATGCACCCCAATGTTTATTGCAGCACTATTTACAATAGCCAGGTCATGGAAGCAACCTAAATGTCCATCGACAGACGAATTGATAAAGAACATGTGGTACATATGTACAATGGAATATTACTCAGCCATAAAAAGGAACAAAATTGGGTCATTTGTAGAGACGTGAATGGACCTAGAGACTGTCATCCAGAGTGAAGTAAGTCAGAAAGAGAAAAACAAATATCGTATATTAACACATATATGTGGAATCTAGAAAAATGGTACAGATGAACCGGTTTGCAGGGCAGAAGTAGAGACACAGATGTGGAGAACAAATGTATGGACACCAAGGGGGAAAGTGGCCGGTGGTGATGGGATGAATTGGGAGATTGGGATTAACACATATACACTAATATGTATAAAATAGATAACTAATAAGAACCTGCTGTATAAAAAAAAATTCAAAAAAAAAGAATAAAAATAAATAAAAAGAAACCCAATCTTACCAAGACGATTTATTGGGCAACGTTTGCTGACACTGCAAAGTATTTTCTTCTTTAACTACTCAGTGTGCTTACTTATTCATTGACTCATTCATTCCACAAACCTTTGTTTCCTGTGCTGTGTCCTGGAAACAGAGGAGTAGTACATGGTCACTGTCCTCAAGGAGTTCATGATCTGGAGGAAGAGACAGATAAAACACGAATTACAACCCATTGTCATACGTGATAGATTACAGCCCTTTTGTGACACAGACTTTTCTGCTGGTCCCAATTTCAAGCATTTTGTTTAATGTGTAGACCACATATGTGAGTGTCTCAAAAAGTTGTCGAATTTGTGTACTGTCACCTTAGTTATATTCTAGTTACCAACAAAGTGCTTGGGAGTAGGGGAGTGGTACAGAGAAAGGGGTAGCTTTGTTGGCTGGGGATAATTCATAGGGTTGAAAACCTTCGTTCACTCATTTGATAGATATTTACTGAGGCAGGTATAGGAGTGGGGGATCGGGGGATTGGGCGGATTCTTGCAATATCAAGTATAACCTGTGGCAGAGTAAATGTCTGTAAATACATTTTTAAAAAATAAATTTATTTTATTTATTTATTTTTGGCTGCATTGGGTCTTCGTTGCTGCACGTGGGCTTTCTCTAGTTGCGGCGAGCAGGGGCTACTCTTCGTTGTGGTGTGAGGGCTTCTCACTGCGGTGGCTTATCTTGTTGCAGAGCATGGGCTCTAGGCGCGCGGGCTTCAGTAGTCGTAGCACGCAGGCTCAGTAGTTGTGGCTCGTGGGCTCTAGAGCACAGATTCAGTAGTTGTGGCGCATGGGCTTAGTTGCTCCATGGCATGTGGGATCTTCCTGGACCAGGGCTTGAACCTGTGTCCCCTGCATTGGCAGGTGGATTCTTAACCACTGCGCCACCAGGGAAGCCCTGTAAATACATTTTTAAGGGTGGTTTTTGTTTAAAAAATCTGAATGACCAAGGGGGATTGGGGATTAGGAATGAACAAGATATCCTTGGTTCCTGTCCTTTGTCTCCCAGAGAAGATGCTGCTAAATATATAATCAGATGATAAATCAACTAATTCTGCTTGTGACAAACATTTGGGGGAGGTGGAGAGTTCTATGAGAGTATGTGATGAGAGAGGTGACCCAGCCTGAGGCATCAATAAATGCTTCTCTGATAACTGGAAATGTATAGTCTTTGACTTACATCACCCCATTTCCTCCTCCCCCAGCCCCTGGCAACCACTACTCAGTTATCTATTTCTGTGAATAATGTGTGTGTGTGTGTGTGTGTGTGTGTGTGTGTGTGTGTGTGTGTTTAGATTCCCATATAAGTGATATCATACAGTATCTGTCTTTCTCTGTCTGATGGCTTATTTCACTTAGCATAATGCCCTCCAGGTATATCCACGTTGGTGCCAATGGCAGGATTTCTTTCTCTTTATTGGCTGAATAATATTCCATCGTGCATGTGTGTATATATATTTATAGCACATTTTCTTTATTCATCCAGAGGTCAAAGGTACAAATTTTTAATTATACGAAGAATAATTTCTCAGGATCTAATGTACAGCATGGAGACTATAGTTAATAATACAGTATCGTGTGCTTGAAAGTTGCTGAGAGTAGTTATTAGCCACACACACACACACAATTAAGTATGTTAACTGAGGGAGGTGATGGATATGTTAATAATCTCGATCTTGTTAATCATCCTATAATGTATACGTATAACAAATCATCACATTGTACACTTTAAATATATGCAATTGTATCTGTCAATTAGTCCTGAGTAAAGTTAAAAAAAAAAGAGAAATGCTTCTCGGAGGCTATGACGCATGAGCTGATACTTGAAGGGAGCCTACTGGAGGGAGGTGCATTCCAGGCAGCAGGAACACCCAGTGCAAAGGCCCCGGGGCACAATGGAACTTGGTGCATTCCTCCAAATGAAAGCTAGTGTGGCTAGAAGAACATGGGCCGTCTTGGAAGTTAGCTGTCCTTACTTGGCGTTTGTTTAAATACAGAGTTCTCTCTCAGCCTTGTGGACGGGAGAGATGTGACAAAATAGAAAGAAACCTGGCCCAAGAGACCACTTACCAGTTATTTAACCATGGACACTGACCATCTACCCCATCTACCCCAGTGGGGTTTCCTGCTCCCCCTCCCCCGCTTATCTGCAAGACATTGTGGATGGGAAAGTGCTTAGAAGCAGTACAAACTCTGTTGTTATGAACTGTATGGTTATGAAGTCCCTGTCTCGCCTTCTGTTACCTCAGGGATACATCTGTGGGGTAAAGAGAGGTAAAGTGGCTATGATCCTGGCTTCCGTGTTGACGGGTGGTGGTTAATTTAAGAGACTTAAGTTTTTCTTCTTAAGCGCACAATAGCATTGTAGAAAACAGCTGACTGTCCCCAGCTGCCTGTAAACACCCAACCGGAAGCAGCGGACAAAGAGCTGATTATGACAGAAAGGCACCCGGCTGTTAGTACTTGAGCTGACAGATGTCATTAGCAAGTGAGAATGAAAGGGAAATTGGCCAGTTGCCGGGAGAGACGACGCCTCTCTGCACTTCTTACAAATCCGGTGGACAGTACCATAGGGGTGGCACTTGGATGGGGTGAGGGTCATGGCTGGGGATAGGGGTGTCTCAACCATAGATCCAGACCATCTCCAGCACTGTGGGGACTTGAGGATGTAATTATTCTCAGATCGGGACTAGGTGGGAACCAGGGGAAGGCAGTAAATGAATCAAAGTTTAACTCTGAGGATTAACGGTTGAGGTACGTGATGGGTTGAGTGATGTCTCCCCCCACCTCGCGCCCTCCCCCCCACAAGATATGTTGAAGTCCTAACTCCAAGTACTTCAGAATCTGATCTTATTTGGAAATAGGGTCTTTACAGAGGTAATCAAGTTAAGATGAGGTTGTTAGGGTGGGTTCTAATCCAATATGACTGATGTCCCTATGAAAAGGGGAAATTTGGACACAGAGCCAGACACACACAGAGGGAAGATGGAGTGAAGACCCACAGGGAAATGATGGCCATATAACTGGAGTGATGTATCTTCAAGGGATATATCAAGGGATGCCAAGGACTTCTGGTCAACACCAGCAGCTAGAAGGAACAAGGAAGGATTCTCCCCTAAAGTTGTCAGAGAGAGCCTGGCCCTGCCACACTGTGATTTTGGAGTTCCAGCCTCCAGAACTATGAGACAATACCTTTCTGTTGTTTTAAGCTACCCAGGTTTTGGTACTTTGTTACAGCAGCCCTGGGAAACGAATCCAAGGAGCTTTCCATGAGGATCGTTTAACTTTTCAAACTTCTCCAGTAAGACAGAGGTATAATATTTTTGCCACAGATATGAGGGAGGCAGTCATTTTCTCAGAGCCACTGCCAATTCATTCAAATACTTATCATATCCCGACAGTGCCCGCCTGCACGCATGCCTCCTCTGTCCAGGCACCATGACAAGTAGAACATCTCAGTGGGGAGTAAAATAGATGCTTCACAGAAAAGCAGACCTGGACCAAACGTCTGCTGTGCTGCTCCCAAGCTGTGTGATCCAGGGCATGCAACCTTCTCAGGTCTCAGTTTTCACATCTGTGAAAGGAGGATTATCCCACCACTCTCCTGGGATGCTGGGGAGATTCGCTGGGAGTATGCGTGTGAGGCGCTTAGCCCTGGCCAACTCGAGGAAGTGCTACAACACTGCGATGCGTTATGATTAATATGATCCTATCCAGCAGCTGTTTTCTTCAGCCGCAGGCATTTACTGGCTTGATGATCACAGACTGTGGGAGACGATGTTCAGTGACACCAAACTCTAACTCCCATAACTGACACCTTAGAGGATGGGGAATGGACACAGCTGGCCGTTTGCAACCTCCCGTCTCCCTGGCGTCTGACTCAAGGGCCTGGGTGTTTTTTTGCTGACTTCAGGCTTCTCCTAAACTCCACTCTGAACACTGCCTCCTATGCTCAGGATCTCTTTAAATCTCTTTCCCCTCTCTCCCATGGAAACTCACAGTCCTTCACATTGGTTAATCTATTTATTATTTATTTATTTATTTAATTTATTTTTCACTGCGTCGGGTCTTAGTTGCGGCACGCGGGATCCTCGTTGAGGCAGGCAGGATCTTTCATTGCGGCGCGTGGGCTCCTCTCTAGTTGTGGCTCACGGGTTTTCTCTCCTCTAGTTGTGGCACACGGGCTCCAGAGCGCGTGGGCTCTGTCGTTTGCGGCACGCAGGCTCTCTAGTTGAGGCGTGCGAGCTCAGTAGTCGCGGTGCATGGGCTTAGTTGCCCCACAGCACGTGGGATCTTAGTTCCTTGATGAGGGATTGAACCCGCGTCCCCTGCGTTGTAAGGTGGATTCTTTACCGCTGGACCACCAGGGAAGTCCCCATGATGGTTAATCTAAAAGGGATGCCTACACTGATTGAAAAACCTTATACAAAGGTGTGAACAAATGATAGTTCATACTACTCCTTGGGGTTTTACCATTTAAAATAGAGTTTGTTAACTTCAAAGAAGTTCTGTTTGATGGAGTGGTTGTGGGAAATATGTTTGTGGTCTGGATTTGGGGGACAGTACCTGCTATAGACTGAAAGTTTGTGTCTCCCCCCCGCTAATTCATTTGTTGAAACCTAATCCCCAATCGAATGGTCTTTGGAGGTGGGGCCTTTGGGAGGTGATTAAGAGCCCTCATGAATGGGATTGGTGCCCTTATAATAGAGACCCAGAGAGCTCCCTTGCCCCTTCTGCCAAGTGAGGACACAGCGAAAAGATGGCCCTCTATGAACTAGGAGGTGGGCCCTCGCCAGACACCGAATCTGCCGGCACCTTCATCTTGGACCTCCCAGCCTCCAAAACCCTGAGAAATGATTTCTGCGGTTTACAAGCCACCACTTCTATGGTGTTCTGTTATAGCAGCGCATGTGAACTAAGATGGTCTCCCTTTCTACTAAATGAACCCCAGAAAAAGACAGTGTGTCGGCGATGGGACACGTTGTTTGTGAAAGGCCGCCACTGCGGTCTCTCCCGTGACAGGCCACTGGCTTGACATCACTTTCCACCTTCTGTACAGCATAGGAGGGTTGTTTGAATTAACCAAGGGCATCTCGGCTTGCTTTCTTGCTATTCCCAGAACTTGACTTCTTCCCACTCCTGTGATGCTGTTCCCTATGCCTTTTCTTTCTCTGTGTGTTACCATTTTCACGTTAACGAAGTCAAAGCCAAACAGGACCCGTGACTGGAGAATATGGGAAACTATATTTCAGTTATTGTCTCAAACCAGCAATAAAAGAGAATTCCTCCTAAGGCTAACTCTGGATTTGGCCCTGATATTCCCAGACTCTGACTTTTCACCTGCCGTTCCCTCTACCTGGAGTGTCTTTTGATTACCTTGACCTCCTGTTCAACTCCTCCTTGTCTTTCAGGAGCCTGCTCACCTGTAACCCCCTCTCTGAAGCCTTCCGTGCTGCTCTGTATCCCTGCTGAGGTGCTGGTCACATGGGATTGTTCACATATCCGTCTCCCCCTCTAGACTGTGAGGTTCTTGGGAAAGAGGATGGATCTAATTCAGAGGCCCAGGCATATAGTTGGGATCATTAATAATTGATGCACAAATGAGTGGATAAATAGGTGGAAAGAGGCAGGGAGAGATGGATGCGTAGATAGATGGATGAATGGATGAAGGTGTGAGATAATTTCAGCATCTCTGACCCTGCTTCAGGTAGGGATGGAATTTACCTACAAGTTTGTGTTATCTTTTAATGTGGACACAGGTCTGTCCATAGCCAACACGAATGAGATAGATAGATGATGGATGGATGGATGGATGGATGGATGGATAGATAGATAGATAGATGAGAGAGAGAGAGAGAGAGAGAGAGAGAGAGAGATTGATCGATCTACTATGGCGTGAGCAACTGAGAGTTCGTAACCTTTCCTGATGCATTTCATAAATAGAATGTATTAACTCCAAAGAAGATGGACTTGGTGGACTGTGTGGGAAATACTTTTGAGGACCACATTTGGGGGCAGTGCCCCTTTGTCCTGCTTCTATCAGAGGTTCCGAGTTTGCTCACCTGCTCCCACTTCCTGCTCTGGGTCTGGACTGCTCGCATCTCTGTGGCCTCCTGCCTTGCCCTCCCGGCTGGATTTGACCTTCTCTGATTCAACCCGAATGGGTCTCAGCTGGACCTCCCAGCTCCATGGGTGCTTGGGTGTGGCAGCACCGGAGGAACAGAAGGCCCAGTGGGCAGTCCCTACTCATGAAGGGCTGGAGAAAGAACAAGGGGCTCCGAGCGGGACAACCTGCCCCGGCAGCTGGGATGTTTGGAACGTGTTGCTCTGATGCTGCTAAGCTGGTGGCAGCTTTCAGACAGACACCCCTTGCGGTCTTCTGTGTGTGTTCTTGCTTTCTTTTATCTAAGATGAGTGGTGATTGAAGCTGGAGAGGAGCCTATTGTCTGGAAAGAGAGCTGACCAGCAACAGGTTTTTATAAAATCCATGGTTCTTAAAGGAGAGAGCTCTGTCGATTTTGGGGTCCTAAAGACCACTTTACACAAAACCTATATGTGCCTTTGTCTGAAGGGCAAGGCGGGCGGGTGGTCTCTTCCCCGAGGCTGAACTGTATTTGCAGGCAACCCCACCCTCCATGTATAAAAGGCGTCCAAAGAAAGCCTCAGGCTAGATTAATCTGACTCCTTAAACTTGAAAGATTTTTATTCATATTAGGGAGACTGAGATAACTTATTAGATAAAACAATACTTGCGAACTTGGCAACCTTTAGCCAGGCCATCACTTCCCCTGCCTGGGTTTCAGTTTTCCTACCTATACCATTGTTAGAATGCTGCTCTCATACTTACTTCATGGAGCTGTGCAGATCAAATAAGTTCACATACATTGTAAGATGTTAAACAGATGCTAAGGTTTGATGGTCATTATTATGAACATAGTACCAACCGTCCGTCTCAGAACAGAGGAAGTCTGCAGAGTGACCTGGAGAGTTAATGGGACCAATGATATTTATCCTTCGACATCCACCTCTTCACGGTTGTCTGTGTCAGAGTCTCCGGGACTGGACGTGGAGATGGGTGGGCAGGTAGTAGAATTGCAGTGAGTTTCTCTCTTGGTTTTAGCATTTCTGGCTGGGGGCATTTGTGTGGGTCGGTAAAGGGTGTTGTTAGAATATGAAATCCTAAGTCACATGAGGAGAGAATTACTGGTATTCAAGGCCTTCCAGAGTCTGCCCGGCAGGCCCTCACCCTCTGCTTTCCACTTTTACAATCGCATTTTGTCTCCTCTAGACTTAGCTCTCGGCTACACTGAGGGACAGCCTTATCCTGCCAGGGACCCATCTAGTCCAGTCCCGTCTCCCTATTTGGATCACACTTTTCCTTTTTCAGGGAGTGAGAAGTTGTGCAAGTCTGAGATTTTATTACAGGCAGGGGACCCAGGAATTCCTGAATCCTCATGTCTATCCATTCTTTCTTCTATGATGTCCAGGAGGGAAAGCTATTCCCAGGGTAAGGAGAAGGAGAAGGAGAAGGAGAGGAGGAAGAAGAGGAAGGGGAAAGGGAAGAGGAAGGTAGCAAAGGGGGAGGGGGAGAAGGAAAGTTTGTTACATTGTTTAAGGGAGATTTAACCCCAAGAACTATGGTGGATTTCTGGTGTACCAGGCTAGACACTGTGAAGCACTCCCTTTCGAAAATCTAAGTGGACTCAAGAGACATCAGAGTAGCTCAGTCTGTCCATGTGCCTTAAGAACCAGACCCAGGGGCTTCCCCAGTGGCGCAGTGGTTAAGAATCCACCTGCCAATGCAGGGGACACGGATTCAAGCCCCGGTCCGGGAAGAGCCCACACGCCGCGGAGCAACTAAGCCGGTGCGCCACAACTACTGAGCCTGCGCTCTAGAGACCACGTGCCACAACTGCTGAGCTCGTGTGCCACAACTACTGAGCCCACACACCTAGAACCCGTGCTCCGCAAAAGGAGAAGCCACCGCAATGAGAAGCTCACGCACCGCAACGGAGAGTAGCCCCCGCTTGCTGCAATTAGAGAAAGCCCGCATGCAGCAACAAACACCACGTAAAAAAAAAAGAGAGAACAGACCCATCCTCAGCAGGGTCACCTTGTTGAGGGAAAAACTATACTCAGAGACCCTGGCAGACGAGTTTTTAGAGCGTCAGAACAGGACCGAGGCCCCATTTCTGGAGCAGAGCTGTCCCAGGCTGTCAAAGCCGGCTTGATGGTCTGGGGTGGCCCCTGAGTCTGGACCCCTGAGGGAGAACAGAGAAGAGGCAAAAGGGACAGAAAACCATGTCCCTGCTGCAGGTCTCGCCACTCTGGCTGCGTGGAAGGAAGAGATAGAAAAGAAGAAGCCATGTTCATACGAATTGGATGCCACTTCCAGCCCAGAAAGACGCTCTCCCCCACCTCCCCATCCCTTTTTTATTGTTTTGAAAGTAAATTTTTAGTTTAGAACAAGAAGAGATATAACCAATCACTCATTTAAAAAAAAAAACTGACAAATACAGTGAACATGATAGAAACTTAGAAAAGATAATTTTATTATTTTCTTGACGTATCTCTAATATTTTTCTCCCATAATCTTTGGCTACATACTATCATTGTCTTCATATGGCCACAAATTTATATTCGTTTTCTATAGACAGAGGGATAATTCAGTCTTTCCTCTAGCATGACTGATGGAAATATATTTATTATTGTTGCTTTAAAACATTTTTTTCCGTTTCACTACTCTTCATTGGTAATAGTATATATATTTACAGGAATTCTGTCGAATTTGGGAAAGCATTCTATCAGATTTCTTACCTATAGAATCTCTAACAATTTCAGTGTAGATTTTTTTAATGCAGTTGCTAATTTAAAAAAATATTTTTTATTGAGATATAGTTCATATACCACGAAATTCATCCCTTTGAAGAATATAATTGACGAAGTTGTACAATTATCACCACTATCTAATTCCAGAACATTTCCATCACCTCCAAAAGAAGCTGGGTACCCGCTGGCAGTCACTCCCCATTCTTTTGTCCTCCCCAGTCCCTAGCAGCCACGATTCTACTTTTTGTCTCTATGGATTTGTTTATTCTGAACATTTCCTGTAAATGGAATCATACGGTATGTGGCCCTTTGTGTCCGACTTCTTCCACTTAGCATAATGTTGCCAAGGTTCGTCCATGTTGTAGCGTGTGTCCCTACTTCATTTTTTTATATGGCTGCATAATACTTCATTGTATGGATATACCACCTTTCGTTCATCCATTCATAAGTTGGTGGGCATTTGGGTTGTTTCCATAGTTTGGCAGCTGTGAGTAATGCTGCTGTGAATATTCATGTGCGGTTGTTTTCAAGGACATGTTTTCATTTCTCTTGGGTATATGCAGAGGAGTGCAATTGCTGGACCATGTGGTAACTCTATTTAACTTTTTGATCTTGAGACTTTCTTTTTAAAACATTTTTATTGGAGTATAGTTGATTTACAATGTTGTGTTAGTTTCAGGTGTACAGCAAAGTGAATCAGTTATACATATACATTTATCCACTCTTTTTTTTTTTTTTAAAGGTATGTGGGCCTCTCACTGCTGTGGCCTCTCCCGTTGCGGAGCACAGGCTCTGGACGCGCAGGCTCAGCGGCCATGGCTCACGGGCCTAGCCGCTCCGCGGCATGTGGGATCTTCCCTTGTCCCCTGCATCGGCAGGCGGACTCTCAACCACTACGCCACCAGGGAAGCCCCCTTTTTTTTGTTTGTTTGTTTTTTATCCACTCTTTTTAAAGATGCTTTTCCCATATAGGCCATTATAGAGTATTGAGTAGAGTTCCCTGTGCTATACAGTAGGTCCTTATTAGTTATCTATTTTATATACAGTAGTGTGTTTACACGACGGGCAATGATACCGCTTCACCTTGAAAGCAGGTTAAGGTTGGGTGGTGGTGTGGTGAGCTGGGGGAGGGCACTGTGGAGCACCCAGCTGAGGTCTTCCAGTGCTCCCTTCTGTCTTTTTTGATTGCCCAGAGCAATGTGTCCTGTGTCAGGGACACAGCAGGAAAAATAAACCCATTTATGGGTTGCATTTCTCAAAGGTAGAAAATGAAAGTAACTATTTAGTCCCATGAGAGAAAATGCATCCTTGCCCTTTAAATTACTTAGCATAGTGCCTAAGAGTGAGCTATAGACCCGGGCTGCATGGGTTGGCATCCCAGCTCCACTGCTAACTAGCTGTGGACCTTGATTAAGTCACTTGACCTCTCAGCGCCTTGGTGTCATCAACCATAACGTGGGGAGATGCTGACACTCGTACTTCCCTTGTGGAGCTGTTGTCCTCACATGATGATACATGTAACATATGAAACAGGGTCCCTGGAAATGCTCAGCCTAAAGCAACCTTCAAAAGGTCACTCTGAGAGTGGGTGTGGAGGACAAGTAGGCAAGAGCGGGAGGGAGGAGATGGGGATAATGGCTAAAAGGCTCTTGATCATTCAGTCTCTAATCAATAAGCAATTTGCTGGTGTTTCATGAGCCTTTAATCAGATAATTTGGAGCCAGGATCCAGTTTTGATGTCATGTGAAACACATGGAGTGTATTTTATTTTACTTTACTTCTTTTTTTTTTTTTTACTGTTTTATTTCATTTTAGTTATTCATGCTACCTGGTGGACTTTCTTTTATTCTAGTTTCTTCATCGTGCGGTCAAGGACCTGGATAATTGATATTTTTTCTAGGGCCCCTCCCCCTATCAAACACACATGATAACACTTGACTTGATTTTATGAGCTTCAAATGCAAAACAAGATCATATCATGTTTTATTTGCGTCCTGCCATCAGAACGTCACTCTGTTCCTTGCGGCCAGGAGGTCTCTGAGGTGGCTGCTACTTGTGGCCCTCCTGGCCCCTCCATTCCATGGAAAGGACGGGCTGCTTAGAGGAGGGGGATTGTCCAGTGCGGGGGCCCCAGGCGCAGGCAGAAATCCACCTCTGAGTGAAGTACGTGGCTCTCCATCAGGGGACCTGGCTCTCTCCTGGCCATCGGGGGAGATTTGCACACTAGAAGCGTGAACATGGGCGTGTTCATAAGGCTCATGTACACAGGATCCAATAGCTTCCAAGAGTAGCCGTCATCCTTTGTTCAGATTCTACACGCAGCCTGCGACCATAACTTGGATTTCCTTGGTCCCTTGATAGTGGGACCAAAGCTCTCTGGGAACAGGTATGGGTGTGCCAATGGTGGGGACGATCCATACACCTGTGGGAATCAATGCTGTGTGCTCAGGGTCTGTGTGAGGAGCTTCATGGGATCTTGTCACCTCAGGGCACATGGACAAACTCGAGTGTCTAGCCATCCGCAGCCGTGGATTTCTCTGCAGCTGTTTCCCTGAATCCAGGTACAGTGGCCTCTGTACCTCTCGTCATTAGGCAAAAGGCTAGTGTCAACAGCCATCAATTTAGTTAACTGCCTGGGCTGATATTTCTGTCCCCAAATGAAGGGACATTTAACTTCCAGCTAAAAGCATCACTAGGAGTCTTTAGTAAAACCAATGCCAAGTTGATTTGTTTGTTCGATCCTGGTAAAGAGATAACATGGGCTTGTTTGTGCTTGTTTTTCCTCAGTACAATCATTGACTTTACCTAGAGCTTTTAAAAAAATTAGCTAAAATCCGCAGTTGAGTTAATAAACAGAGTTGAAAACCTCCAAGCTGATAATGCAGGTACCATCTACTGACTGGTCACCCTTGATGGACATGGCCCAGCAGGTGACTCTGGGCTGCATTGTGCAGGGCAGGGACTCTGTTTTCTAGAAATCTACAATTGTTTTAGACTCCTCTTTTAGTCCAGAGTCTGGGCCCTTGGGCACAATCAGTGTAGTTGCATGCCTTCCAAGAATTTAATATCATCGTCAGCCTGGCAGGAACTTAGCTTTCTTATGAGTTTTGGGAGGTTGTGAGTGCCACCCACCCCACATTTAGATTCCCGCAGGTGACAGGCCTGGTTCCTCTGTGTGAGCATTGCATTTTAACAATGACATGAGCTCATTTTATTGAAAGCTTAAGATGAGACCAGCGCTGTTCTGATCACTTTATGTGCCCTATGAGACAATGGTGTTACTGTCCCCATTTTACAGATAAGGAAATGGAGATCCAAGAAGATAAGCAACTTGCCCAATAACAACTAACATTACAGAGCTCCTTTCATGTATCGGACTCTCCACTCTCCATGTGCCGGGTTCTTCACATTACCTCTATTAAATCTTCAATGATATAAGTTCTATTATTATTTACATTTTTGTTTATGAGGATGCTCAGGTGCAAACAACTAACTTATTCAAGGTCAACTAAGTTATTCAAGGTCACAGAGGTGAGGTAAGTCAGACTTGGGCAGTACCTTGGCCAGGGTTGCTTCAGTTCTCAACCATCATGCTATCCCACCTCTCAGGAGATATTTAACTAGAATAACTTGGTTATCTGTGAGCTTAGATGTGTTGTTGAATTTTCCCCTTCAAGGCATAATGAATTACCTAAAATGATTATTATGCTTTGTTCATAATTTATTTTCCTTTCTGAAGCCAGTCTGCAGAAACTTAAAATATATCGGACTGAACACTAAATGAGATTTCTGCAACCTTTTTGTGAAAAGTAATCAGCAATATCCATTAAAACAAATAACATACTTATCTTTTTTATTCACTCTTCCCACTTTGGGAAATTCTTCTATAGAAACAAAAGCACCAGGGAGATTAAGTGTATGATGAAGGAAGTTTTTGCAACATTGTTTGTAATAACAAAAACTTGGGCGAGCCTGATAGCCCATCATGGGGGTGGAGGGAGTGGAGACTTGTGAGTAGATGGAAAAATCTACTACAGTGGATAAATGCCATTGTCCATAGAATGGGATGTTGTAGCTATGACGTGGAGTATGGAGTACGGAGTATGGTCAGGTGATAGAAACAAGTAGCAGAAACACCTGCAGAGGAAACAGTTATTTAAAAAAACAAGCTAGTGTCACACACCTTCCTACATACATGTGCATTTGACTGTTTGAGTCTTAGAAGCATGGAGAGGAGTGTGGAAGGACACACTTGCTGTTAACATTCATTACATGGGAGGTGGCCCATACAAGGGGAAGAGTGAAGTTGGGGTGCGCTCTTTTTTGTGTGTGTGTGTGAAGGTTTTTTAAAATAAATAATTATTTTTAAAATGAATTACTTATGTTTATTTTTGGCTGCGTTGGGTCTTCGTTGCTGCGTGCGGGCTTTCTCTAGTTGCGGCGAGTGGGGGCTGCTCTTCATTGTGGTGCGCGGACTTCTCATTGCGGTGGCTTCTCTTGCTGTGGAGCACGGGCTCTAGGCGCGCGGGCTTCAGTAGTTATGGAGCACGGGCTTAGTTGCTCCACGGCATGTGGTATCTTCCCGGACCAGGGCTCGAACCCGTGTCCCCTGCATTGGCAGGCGGATTCTTAACCACTGCGCCACCAGGGAAGTCCAAGGGTGCACTCTTAATTTTCTGTGTTGTTTCATAGGAGGTGTTGAACCTGTACTTTTGAAGCTTTAAAAAAAACTTTTAAAAATGGAAGTATAATTTACATAGTGAATGCTTAGTTGGGTACGGGCATGCATAGCAATATCTTAACTGTACAGCTCAGTCAGGTTTGACAAGTGCTTCCAGCCCTGTAACCCACACCCCTGTCCAGATATAGGACACCTCCACCGCCCCAGGGAGCCGCTTTGTGTGCCCCCCCCAGCCCCGTCATTCCCTTCTACCCCCTCTACCAGAAGCAACCACTGGTTCAATTTCTATTGCCATAGGTTAGCTTTTCCTGTTCTAGAACTTTATGGAAATAGAATCATACAGTGTGTACTCCTTTGTGTGACTTCTTTTGCTCAACACAGTGTTTCTGAGATTCATCCACTTTGCTGCATAAATCAGTAGTTTGTTCCTTTTTGTTGCTAGGTAGTATTCCACTATATGTACTCCACAGTATTCCACTATATGGATAAACCACAGTTTATCCATTCTCCTGTTGATGGACGTTTGGGTTGGCTGTTATGAATAAGCTGTTATGAATGTTCTTGTATAAGTATTTTTTTCCTGTGGACATACATTTTCATTTCTCTTGGATAAATACCTGGAAATAGAATTGCCGGGTCGAAGGGTAGGCATATAGGTATATGCTTAACTTTATAAGAAACTGACAAAGTTTTCCAAACTTCTTGTAATTTTGCACTCCCTGGAAATAGAATTGCTGGGTCGAAGGGTAGGCATATAGGCATACGCTTAACTTTATAAGAAACTGGCAAAGTTTTCCAAACTTCTTGTAATTTTGCACTCCCGTCAGCAAAGTGTGAGAGGTCAGATTGCCCCACATCCTTACCTGACAGTTTGATATTGTTAGTTTTGTATTAGTCAATCTATTGGCTGTATAGCAGTATCTCCTTGTAGTTTCCATTTACACTTTTGTAACGACTCGTAATGTTGAGCACTTTTTCATGTCCTTAAATGCAGACTTCCTGGTTCCAGCTATATGGTTAACCTTATATGAATACCACATTTTCTTGATTAATGTAGCTTTATAGTAAGTTTTGAAACCAGCTGGTGTAAGTCCTTCAATTTTTTCTTCTTTTGCAAAATTGTTTTGTTCTGGCTCTCATCAGAGTTTTGGTTACAGTTCTTACATATATTTTGTTAAATTTATCCCTATTTCATGTTTTTTGATGCTCTTATAAATAGTACTGCGAAAATTACAGCTTCCAATTGTTTCTTGCTAGTATGGAAATACAATTAATTATTGTATGTCGATGTTGAGGCTGTATCCTGCAGCTTTGCTAAGCTCGCTTTTTAGTTCTGTTTTTTTTTTTCTCAGCTTCCTTAGGATTTTCTACATACGTGACTATGTTACCTGCAAATAAACAATTTTATTCCTTCTTTTCCAATCTGTACATCTTTTTTTTTTTTCTTTTCCCTGCTTTGATGCAGTGATTAGGACTTCCAATAAAATTCTGAAGTGGTGAGAGTGGGCATCCTTGCCTTGTTCTCTACCTTAGGGAGAAAGTATTCAGTCTTTCACCATGAAGGGTGACATTAGCTGCAAGGTTACTATGGGAAACCCTTTATCAGATTGAGGAAGGTTCATTTTTATTCCAAGTTTGCTGAGCATCTTTATCATGAATAAGTGTTGGATATTGTCAAATACCTTTTCTGCATCTTTTGAGCTACTCGTAAGCAGTTTCTCCTTAGTCTGTTAATATGCCAAATTATATAGATTGATATTTGAATGTTAAGCCAGTCTCGTAATCTTGTGATAAAGCTATTTCGTCATGATGTATTATTTTATATATCTATATATTTCAATTTGCTAACATTTTATTAAGGATTTTTGTATTTGTGTTCATGAGGGATGTTGGTTTGTGGTTTTTCTTTTCTTGTAATTTCCCTTTGGTATGGTTTCAGTATCATAGCCGTGTTGGTCTTATAAATGAGTTTGTCAGTATTTTCTTCCCCTGTTTTCTGGAAGAGTTTATGTAGAATTGGCATTATTTTTTCTTAAGTGTTTTGATATGGTTCAGCAGTGAAGCATTATGCATCTGGAGTTTTCTTTGTGGGAAGGTTTTTGGTAATAAATTTAATTTCTTTAGTAGGTATAGGGCTAGTTGTATTTTGTGTTTCTTCTTGTGTCAGTTTTGTAATTTATGTTTTACAAGAAATTTGTCAATTTCATGAAATTATTTAATTTAGTGGCATAAATTGTTTAGAATGTTTCCTTCTTATCTTTTTACCGTTGCAGTGTAGATAGTGATGTCTTCTATTTCATTTCTGATATCTGTAAATTTGTGTTGTTGCATGGTATATATTTTCTCATCTTTTTATTTGTCATTTATCTTTTTCTTCATATTTAAAGTGAATCTCTTGTAAACAGAGATTTATAATTGGATTTTGCCTAAAGAAAACTAACCTGAAAATCTCTGCCTTTACGTTTAACGTGATTACTTGTATGGCTGTGTTTAAACTTACAATCTTTCATTTGTTTTCTGTTTGTCTTCTTTCCTGCCTTCTTTTGGATTAATTGAGCATTTTTTTGATATTACATTTTATCTTTTGTATTGGATTTTTACCTATACTTATTTATTAATATTATATCACTTACAAAATAATCCCATATTGAATGATTTAAGAGCCTTGCAGTAGTGTACGTCCATATGCCCATCCTATTCTTTATGCTACTGTTTTCATATATTCTACTTTTATATATGCTATATTCCCTGAAATACATTGTTGGTTTTGTAAACAGTCAATTGAATTTTAGAGAAATTTTCCTTCAGCCTGAATAACTTCCTAAAGAAAAAGAATTATTTTGGCATTCAAGTCTACTGGTGATAAACTTTTAAAGTTTTTGTTTATTTAAAAATGTCTATTTGTATTTTCATTTTAAAAGATATTTTCACTGAATTTGGAATTACAGTTAACTTACAGTTAAGTTTTTTTTTCCACTTTAAAGATGTTCCATTATTTTAAGGTTTGCATTATTGCTGATGAGGAGTCAATGATAAGTCATATCATTTCCTTCTCTGTAATGTGTCCTGCCCACCCTTTGGCTCCTTTAAAGATTTTCTCTTTCTCTTTGGTTTTCAGTTATCTTATTACGATGTGCTTAGATCTGGTTTTCATTAAGGGTATCCTGCTTGGATTTTGTTGAGCACCTTGAACCTGGGGATTGATAGTTTTAATCAATTTTGGACAATCTTTGGTATTACTTTAGTTTTTTTGGGTTTTTGTTTGTTTGGTTGGTTTTTTAGACCCAAATCTCTCTCTCCTCTTCTTTTGGCCCTCTATTTATCTAAGAGGCCACTGAGGCTTTGTTTATTTAAACAAATTAATAGACCTTTGTGGGGGAACAGTTTTAGATTTAAAGAAAAATTGAGTGGAAAGTACAGAGAGTTCTCATATACCCCCTACTAACACCTTAAATTTTCTGGTATTTTCTTTTTATTGGGTTGCTTTACAATGTTGTGTTAGTTTCTGTGGTACGATGAAGTGAATCAGCTGTATGTATACATATATGCCTTCCTTCTTGGGCCTCCCTCCCACCACCCCACATCCCATCCATCTAGGTCATCACAGAGCACTGAGCTGAGCTCCCTGTGCTATACAGCAGGTTCCACTGGCGATCTGTTTTACACATGGTAGGGTATATGCATCAATTCCAATGTACCAATTCATCCCTCCGCCCCTTCCCCTGATCCGTGTCCACATATCCATCTCTTCATCTGCGTCTCTATTTCTGCCCTGCAAATAGGTTCATCTGTACCATTTTTCTAGATTCCACATATATCCGTTAATATACGGTATTTGTTTTTCTCTTTCTGACTTACTTCACTCTGTATGACAGACTCTAGGTCCATCCACATCTCTACAAATGACCCAATTTCATTCCTTTTTATGGCTGAGTAATATTCTATTGCATATATGTACTACATCTTTATCCATTCATCTGTCGATGGACATTTAGGTTGCTCCCGTGTCCCGGCTATTGTAAATAGTGCTGCAATGAACATTGGGGTGCATGTGTCTTTTTGAATTATTGTTTTCTCAGGGTATATGCCCAGGAGTGGGATTGCTCAGTCATATGGTAGTTCTGTTTTTAGTTTTCTAAGGAACCTCCATACCGTTCTCCATAGGGGCTGATCAATGTGCATTCCCACCAACAGTGTATGAGGGTTCCCTTTTCTCCACACCCTCTCCAGCATTTATTGTTTGTAGATTTTTTGATGATGGCCATTCTGATTGGTGTGAGCTGATACCTCATTGTAGTTTTGATTTGCATTTCTCTAATAGTGATGTTGAGCAGCTTTTCATGTGTCTCTTGGCCATCTGTATGTCTTCTTTGGAGAAATGTCTGTTTAGGTCTTCCACCCATTTTTTGATTGGGTTGTTTGTTTTTGTGATATTGAGCTGCCTGAGCTGTTTGTATGTTTTGGAGATTAATCCCTCGTCAGTTGCTTCATTTGCAGATATTTTCTCCCATTCTGAGGGTTGTCTTTTCATCTCGTTTATGGTTTTCTTTGCTGTGCAAAAGCTATTAAGTTTAATTAGGTCCCATTTTTATTTTTGTTTTTATTTTCATTACTCTAGGAGGTGGGTCAAAAAAGATCTTAACGTGGTTTATGTCAAAGAGTGTTCTTCCCATGTTTTCCTCTAAGAGTTTTATGGTGTCCGGTCTTACATTTAGGTCTTTAATCCATTTTGAGTTTATTTTTGTGTGTGGTATTAGGGAGTGTTCTAATTTCATTCTTTTACATGTAGCTGTCCAGTTTTCTCAGCACTGCTTATTAAAGAGACTGTCTTTTCTCCATTGTATATTCTTGCCTCCTTTGTCATAGATTAGGTGACCATAGGTGCATGGGTTTAACTCTGGGCTTTCTATCCTGTTCCATTGATCTATATTTCTGTTTTTGTGCCAGTACCATACTGTCTTGATTACTGTGGTTTTGTAGTATAGTCTGAAGTTGGGGAGCCTGATTCTTCCAACTCCATTTCTCTTTCTCAAGATTGCTTTGGCTATTCGGGGTCTTTTGTGTTTCCATACAAATTGTAAAATTTTTTGTTCTAATTCTGTGAAAAATGCCATTGGTAATTTGATAGGGATTGCACTGAATCTGTAGATTGCTTTGGGTAATATAGTCATTTTCACAATATTGATTCTTCCAATCCAAGAACATGGTATATCTCTCCATTTGTTTGTTTCACCTTTGATTTCTTTCATCAGTGTCTTATAGTTTTCTGACTACTGGTCTTAATATCTTGCATTTGAATGCTTCATTTGCTACAATTGATAAACCTACACTGATGTGTCAATATCACCCAAAGTCTGTAGTTTACGTTAGGGTTTACTCTTTGTGTTGTACGTTCTATGGACTTTGACAAATGTATGATACATGTATCTACCATTATCATATCATAGAGAATAGTTTCATCATCCTAAAATTTCCTTGTGTTCCACCTCTACATCTCTCCCTCCCATCCCCCAAACTCCTGGCAAACACTGATCTTTTTATTGTCTCCATAGTTTTGCCTTTTCCAGAATGTCATGTAGTTAAAATTATACAGAATGTAGACTCTTCAGAGTGGCTTCTTTTACTTAGCAATGTGCATTTAAGTTTCCTCCATTTCTTTTCTCTTTTTTAAATTGAAGTATAGTTGATTTATAATAAGGTTCCTCCATGTCTTTTTGTGGCTTGATAGCTCATTTCTTTTTAGCGCCGAATCATATTCTATTGTGCGGCTGTATCATGATTTGCTTATCCATTCACTTATTGAAGGACATCTTTATTGCTTCTAAGTTTTGATAATTATGAATAAAGGTGCTGTAAACATTCAAGTGCAAGTTTTTGTGTGGATATGTTTTCCACTCATTTGAGCAAATACCAGTGAGCATGATTGGTGGATTGTGTGGTAAGAGTATGTTTAGTTTTGTAAGAAACTGTCAAAGTGTCTTCCAAAGCATATCATTTTGCATTTCCACCAGCAGTGAATGGGCATTCCTGTTGCTCCAGAACCTTGCTGGCATTTGGTGGTATCAATATTCTGGATTTTAGCCATTCTAATAGGTATCTTGTGGTATCTCATTGTCATTTTAATTTGCAATTCCCTAATGACATATGTTAAGCATCTTTTCATATGTTTATCATCATCTATATATCTTCTCTTGTGAACTGTGTGTTCAGATCTTTTGGCCATTTTAAAGTTGGGTCGTTTGTTTTCTTATTGCTGAATTTTAAGAGTTCTTTGTATATTTTGGATGCCAGTCTTTTCTTAGACATGTGTTTTCAGGGACTTTATCCCAGTCTGTGGCTTGCAGTTTCATTCTCTTAACAGTGTTTTTGTTTTTTGTTGCAGAGTAGAAGTTTTAAGTTGTAATGAAACCCAATTTGGCAATTTTTTCTTTCATTGATCATACTGTTGGTGCTGTCTCTAAAAAGTCATTGCCAAGCCAAGGTCACCTAGATTTTCTCCTTTTATCTTCCAGGAGTTTTATAGTTTTGTGTTTTATAGTTTTGAGTTAAGTTTTGTGAAAGATGTAGGTCTGTTTTTAGATTTTTTTTTTTTTTTTGCATGTGAATATCCAGTTGTATCAGCAACTTTTGTTGAAAAGACTATCATTTCTCCATTGAATTGTCTGTGCTCCTTTGTCAAAGATCAGTTGGCTGTATTTGTGTCTGCCCTTTTTTTTTTTTTAAATCTCTGTGCTTCAGTTTAGATAGCTTCTATTACCCTGTCTTTAAAAGTTCACCGATCTATTTCTGCTACAGTGTCCAATCTGCTTTTATGCCCATCAACTGAATTTTTCAGTTCAGATATTTTATTTGGGGGTTCTCAAATTTCTCTTTGATTCTTTTCCATAGTTTCCATACCTCTACTAAAATTCTGAATCTATTCCCTAATTACTTTAAATCTTTGAACAGATTTCTGATAGCTGTTTCAAAACACTTTTCTGTTAATTTCAACCTCTCTATTGTTCTTGGTCTGTTTCTTTAGACTTATTTTTCTCTTGATTATTGGTCACACAGTACTGATTCTTCACATGACTAGTAATTTTTGATCATATATTGGAAATTATGGATGGCACATTGGATTTTGTTATTTTCCTTTAAGGAGTGTAGATTTTTTTCTGGAAGACAGTTAATTTACATTAAAAAAAACCCAACTTTATTCTTTCAGGGTTTTAAAAAAGCTTTCTTACGGTTGTTTTAGAATAGTCCACTTGGTTAGAGCGGTAAGGTGTGTTCTCCCTGAGGTCTCTGAACGACCAGGATGTTCAGTGATTTATCTCAACTCTGATTGGTTGGAAGTACTTTGTTTCCCAGCACTGTAGGATCTCCAGTCAGGTCACAATTATTCAGTAGTTGTTCTTAGCCAAGTCTTTTGGCATCTTGTCATGTGTAAGTGCAGCTTAGTATTTGACCAAAGATTATTTTTTTAATCTTTAAAAAAAATTAATAATTTATTTATTTATTGGCTGCATTGGGTCTTCGTTGCTGCGTGTGGGCTTTCTCTAGTTGCGGCGAGCGGGGGCTACTCTTCGTTGCGGTGCACGGGCTTCTCATTGTGGTGGCTTGTCTTGTTGCGGAGCGTGGGTTCTAAGAGCACGGGCTTCAGTAGTTGCGGCACATGGGCTCAGTAGTTGTGGCGCACGGGCTCCGTGGCACGTGGGATCTTCCCAGAACAGGGCTCGAACCCATGTCCCCTGCATTGGCAGGCGGATTCTTAACCACTGCACCACCAGGGAAGTCCCTGACCAAAGATTTAAGAGGACCTTTATGCATATTTCTGGAGCTCCTTTTTTATGCCACGCCCTCCTCTCCAGTATTTTACCCCGCAAGTTCCAGGTGCCTCAGCAGAACTCCAGTCTTTGTCTCCTCAGCTCCCAGAGACCACTGTGGTCTGTTTGGCCTCCATCTTCCTGCGAGGTCTGGACAGCAAGTTCAAACCGAAAACCAGGTCAACAAAGGCTCCCGTTTCCCTCCTTTGTTTCCCTCCTTCATGGATCACAACCCTCTGCTGCCTATTATCCAATATCTGAAAACAGTTGTTTCATGTATTTTGTACAGTTTTCTAGCTGTTGACAGCAAGAGGGCTAGTCTGATACCAGTTTGTTTGTTACAGCCGGCAGGAGAAGTGCAATCACTTAATGTTTTTATAAAAGAGAAATAAATCGCAAAGTGTTATCTAGCCAGAAGCATCTAGCGTCATTGAATGGGATGAGATAAATAGTAGAACTCTTTGGTTTGTGGGACACTTGGGAGAAATGCCTTCTTTCTCCTACTCTTCCTTTTCCCCAGCCATGGACGTTTAGAGGGCTGGTATCTGAGTGAGGGAGGGGAAAGGGGAAAGGTAACCGCCCCTGCTGTCTCTAGCTTAAGTGAAAGTTCCCATCCTTATGGCCCAATCTGGTCCATCAGGAGCCTGCAGGAAATGTGGGACAAATAAAGAAGGCATCTTTGTTATCTCTGACCACTGAGCACACATCTGCATCAAGGGACCGTGGTGAGCTGGCTGGTGGTTGTAACCTAGAGGATTTAGAGGTCAGGTTCCTAGAACCTAACCATCACACACAGTCTCCTTTGGCCCACAGACAGGGATAAGAAAGCCAGAGGATCAGGGCCTGATAGATGAGGAAACAGGAGAGGTAAGGGGCAAAGGTGGGAGCCAATGGGTGGGAGCCCAAGGCTCTGCTGGAACTTCCAGGGTCTGGAACTCTGACACTTAGTCGCAGTGGTTGAACACTACCATGGAACCCAGGCCCAAGGGAGGCACATACAGCAGACTTTCTACTTGGGAGTTCTACTTGGGGATAGGATAATATACACATTGAAATTGAACTCTCCCAACTGGTATAGAAGATCAAATTTATTCAAGACAAAGCTTCCTGGGACAGTCTGTGGAAATACCAGAGGTTTCTCTTCTGGGTCAAGTACCCCACCCTATTGAGTGCAAGCTTTACCCTGAGAGAAGTCTCTGTCCCGGTGGGCAGGCTGGTGGAAAAGGGCCTTTCCAGTGTCAGGAAAGGCTTGACCTGGGTTCTGAGTCACATCCCACGGGGCCATCAGTGGGAGTCTAGGGACTGCACTGGGGAGGGGGCTCTGTGAGCTTGAGCCATCTCTCCTGCCTTCCAGGTTTCTGGGGCCCCACTCGTCCTCTCGCTAGGCAGCAGGAAATTTTCCTTGACTGAGAACCTCCTTCCTAACTGACCAGCTTGCCTCCCTCTTAGACACAGCTCTGAAGCTGCTGGTAAATTATTTTTAGGAAGCAAAAAACAGGCAGATGGAGTCCACCAAGTTGATCATTGGAAATGGCTTCTCCAGATTTCTTCATTAAGAATATTAGGCGATTAAACTAGAAACAGCTCTTAGAGATTTCCTACCTTGGGTAATCAGATTTTAAACAATGCTGGTAAATGCAGCTGCATTTGAATGCTGGTGAATCCAGGCTGCTAGGTTGGTTCAGCAAAACAATTTCTACCACAGTAGACTGCCTCTTGGTAAAGTTTAAAAGAAAAACAAAAGAAAACAGAAAAGACCCCTCTTTCCAAAACAGCAGCTCTATGTGGAGAGCCCAGGGTGCAGAGATGCGGAAGGATTGCAGCCTAGCGACTTCCTGCTGCAGAAATAGAACAGGAGAACTGTAATTAGGGACGTTCCCACCGCCCTGCACTGCAGCAGGCGATGGTGGATTTTGCCAGACAAAGCCATCTTAAATAGGGGTTCTTAGGAACTTCCAAACTAGAGTGTCTCACTATGACATTTTGTCGCTTGGAGAGCTTGCTGTGGTGGTTTGGTAAGTTTTCAAGTTAAAGCAACACTTGGATTATCACATTCCCGAATCAGGACTAAGAAGATTCAGGCTGTCTAAACAAAGGGAAACAATCCTAGTTAGTGGCCTCCAAACGTAATTAAACTGCCAACTCGGTAATTTTCTAAACGTGGACACCTCATGCGTGCCTAACGCCTTCGTTCCCCAATCAAAACGCACTAAAGGAAGGAAGAAAACAAAACAAAACAGATTTCACAGCGCATCCCTAAAAATGTAGCCTCCACCCTGCATGTGTGTGACAAACTTGTAGCCAAGTTAGGCGTTGCTGAGAAAGTCGCCCGTTTCATTTTACAAAGGCGGCCGAACGCTGGTTGGAATCTTGGCACAGGCCGGGGAGAGTCCCAGCTAGAAGCCCGGAGCATCGAAGCGGAGAAGCGGAGGGACCCGGACTGACGGCGGGCTGCCTTTGACTCCCTGGCTGCCCTGCCCTAGGCTTACTGCCGGTAGCAAGGGCTTTGGCCACGGGCACCTCTCGTGGGTGTTGGTTTTCCTCTAGCCACGGAGGCCAGCAGCCACAGAGCTGGCAGGTACTACGTGCATGTTTCCTGGCTGCTCAGGTCAAGGAAATGGGGAGAGAAGGACAGACAGAAGAACGTCCAGCTCTGTGGCCGTGGCTCTGCGATAACTCGGGGAATAGCAGAGTGTGGTGGGAGGCAGCGTCCGGTCCACAGGCCCCAGAGGCTAAAGAAAGGGACAGGCAGTTTACCGGGCCCCTCTCATGAAAGGAGTTGGATACTGGAAGAAATTTCAAATTCAGACTGCGGGACCCGGCTATTTCTGTTGAAAACATTTGAATGGCTTTCCCGCCTCTTCGTCCACAGTGTCAGACGGGCACATGTTCAGGCCTGCCTCCGCGCCCAGCCAGCCTCCCAAAGCCGCTCTGGCGCGCTCTCTGCCGAAACCGTGAGGAGCCCGGCTGAGTAAGTGGCCCTGCAGAGCTCCGTGAGCGCTCAAGTTTAATATGCACTTGACCTCTTTGTCTTTCAGAAATGAAATTTATTGAGTTTGGATTCCAGCGCCCCCGGGTCCCCACTAACATCTAATTAACGAGACCACATTTTGACTTCAAAAGTGCAGGGGAAGATGAGGAGATGTATTATGATGTTCTCTCGGCAGGAGCCTCGGGGGAGGGGCTGGGGAGCTGAGCCAGGGGTCTTTTGAAGTGTCTGAGTTGGTGGTCCGCTGTTCTGCCAGAATGCTAGATAAGCAGGTCAGCCTTCCTCTGCTGCTGCCTTTTTTTTCCCCCAATAGGGAGTGATTATCTTTCTTTTTGTTGCCATTGACCCTTCTTGGCCTGAATTTCCCAGGCTCTGAGTCTGAGTTCCTTCGTTGCATCAACAGACAAGGGGGCAGCCAAATGAATCCCTCCAATCCCCGAATAGTCTCCTCTTGCCTCGCCACTCTGCCTCAATCCCCACCACGAAAACCGCTTCTTCATCATCGGGGCTGTGTGTCTAGAAAGCGCCGTGGAAATACATCATTAGAGACAAGGTAATGGATTAATCCACAAGAAGGAGACTCATGACTGATTGGAGTAGCGTCTGAGAATGACTGATTCAGTCCAATTCCCTATTTTCAGGCTGCAAAGGTAGAAGGATAGAGGCAAGGGAGGCAAATTTGATATGTGTCCAAAGCAACGAAGAATAACTGCAGAAGCCCTTTTGCCCTTTCTCCTGCCTCTGGGAATCCTAACCTGGGAGAATGCTGAACGTAGTTCCCCCTTGGGAGACGGGGCTGCTCACTGGAATGGAGCAGAAGGGGCCTTCGGGGGCGCGAAGGGTGTGCTGGGGCTTCAGCTGCAGATCACGGAGGCAGGTCTGGGCAAACGCAGCCCCGCTCACCGAGGTAGAGGACTGACTACATTGGCCCAAATGCAGTGAGCAGAGGGTTGTGGGCCCTGGATTTAGGTCACGGTGCTTTCCAAGGAGGCCCCATCCCGCAGGTGGAATAAGGCAGGAGCCCGGTTGGGAGCAGGAGGTCACACTTGTTTTGCAGATGAATGAGATAATAATCGTAAATCACTTAACCCAGGGGTGAGCATACAGTATGTGCTCAACAAGTGGTCCTATTCATCACTGTTAATAATATCAGGTAATGCGGATGAGGGAAGGGAGACATTTCAGAGCTGGGTGAGAGGGAGGGATGGAGATGAAGACATAGGACAGGGCAGAAGTCAGCGACTCAGAGAAGGTAGAGGTGACCCCTGGGTGAACCCCAAGGCACAGGCTTGCGGAGGTCTCCCGTCTGTCCTGGGAAGAGAAGGGAAGAGGTGCAGGGACAGGTAGCTGCTGTTTGCCTCCACCAAGCTCCACATGGTCAGGGACCATTTCTCACTTGTTCATGGCTGTAGCCATGGCATGTAGCACAGCTCTCGGCATGTAGTAGGAGCTCGGCACATAGGTATTGGACATTGATGCCCTGCCCTATTGCAGAGCATCAGCTGAAGGTCACTTGGCCTGCCTTCCAACCGCCAGTTTCTACAAGTCTTCATTCCTGAAGACTTTCTGAGGTTCCTGAAGCCTGCGCTGTCCCACTGAATGGAAGACCAGAAGTGGGGAAATAAACACGACTGGAAAAAAGCAGCTGTCCGTCAATGACTGAGTGTGTAAATACTCCAGCTCCCTCCCCTCTTTGGAGGGAGAAGTCTAAGGCACAGGCTCTACAGTGAATATCAGAGGTCACCATAGGGGGGACTTGATAACTCATCCTTTACTGTCCACCTTCCTTTTCTTCACTAACTTTTGTACTCCTCTCTGGGTATTGTCTTCACCTCCCAAACAGACGGCTGGTACTTGAATTCTTTCTGAGGGGCTGCTTCTGGAAGAATTCAAACTAAGCCGGTAACCAATAGGTATTTATTGGATAATGAATAAACGCATGAGCTGGATGCAGCTAGTGTCACTGCAGCTCTGCCCTTATTACTTGTCGTTCTTGAAGTCTCCTGGGCACAGGTAGCAAATGGGGTGTCCACAGACTCAAAAATACACACTCCAAGTGTCCCAAATAGGGTAGCAAACGGGGCATCCAAAGACTCAGAAACACACATCCCAAGTGTCCTAGGAACCTCCAGGCTTTATTCCTAGACTTTGCCCTTTGTCTCTGTGTTACTCTTCTTTCTGGCACGATCAAGAGGAAAAGATGCTTTCTGCTGTAGAGCCCCCATCCTTGGCCCTGCTGCTTGGTGACCCCTCTTGCATCGAGAAAGAAACTTCCCTTCACCACTTTTTTCAGAGCTTGCCTCTCTCCATCTCTCATCCTTAATGATTCTTTAATGGAATTAGTCAAGATATACATCAGATCTTTGTGGTTTAATCTCCAAGAAAGGCTGAGAAAATGGGAAAACAGTGCCTGTCGTGCAAAACAAAAAGAGCCACATCTTTGGAGAGATGACCAAAGTAGAGAGATGGAATCTGGGTGTCCAGGGAATCCAAGCTGCTGCTGAGCCCTTCCTCAGAGGAATTTGTTAAACAATCTCCAAGTCTTGTATGATTAGATGACAACATTTATTTGCAAATAGGAAGGGTGATGGTGACAGCACTATAATTTATGTCTTCAATAAGTGGCTCCAGTCCAGCATCAGAATGGATCCATTGCCATTTAATTTTACCGCTGGTTTTCACATTTTTGCATTTATATTGGGGATGTAAGTGATAAAATAGAACATGTGACAGACCAGGTTGTTGTCAGCTTCATTCTCAGATTGCCAATCGTGCTGGTTTTTGATAAGATAATTACCCCATTTTGTGTGTGTTTCTTGCTTCTCGAATGGCAAATTGGGCAATATTGGGCCTGTCTCTGGAGCATTTCTCCTCATGAATTTGCAGAGGGAAGGAGTAGGTAGTAATTGCTTTGTTACTTGAGGTTGAAAACTCCCCAGTTAAGCAGAGAACATCCTGGAAACTGCAGGCTGCCCAAACCTCCAAGGTCCTCTTATTCATCTCATAATCATAGATCAAATTGCCTTGCTAGCATCACCGTATAACATCACCCTTCTATTAGAGGGAGCATATAATTTATTGTCCAAACTAAAACCCTTTTGAGGATGAAAGGGGACACTATTAATGATCATCCTGGGATGACAAGTATAAATTTGGCAAATTGGGACATATGGGCAGGCTACCTTCTGCGCTTCTGCGGCCCTTGTGACGGGGAACTTCTTTAAACTGCCAAAGCATATATGTCAAAAACCTGTTTTAGAAAACCCCTCATACTTAATGAAGAAATACACATTTCTTTTAAAATTAAGAAGACAAGGATGTCTTTTTCTTACCTTTTCAATGTTGTATTGGCAGTCTAAGCCAGCATAATGAAAGAAGAATATGAGACGGAAGGTGTAAGGATTGGAAAGAAGAAGCAAAACTGCCACTTTTCATGGACAATTATGATTATCTGTAAAGAAAACCCAAGAGTCTTTAAAGATTATAATTAGAATTAATAAGAGAGTTCATTAAGTTTGTTGCATATAAGATCAACATCCAAAAATCAATTGTATTCTTTATATCAGCAACAAGCCATTAAAACACTATTTACAATAGCAACACAAAAGTAACATGCTTACAAATAAATATAATGAAAGCTGTATAAGATCTAGGAAAGAAAATGATAACACTGAAAGACAACCTAAATAACCAGAGAGCTATACCATGTTCAAGGATATGTGGGCTCTATATTAAAAAGATGTTGGTTCTTCCCAAATTAGTTTATACATTTAATACAATTCCAATAAAAATCCTAATAAGATACTTGTGGAACTTCATGGGCTTATTCTAAATTGAATATAGAATAACAAAGTGCCCTAAGAATAGCTAGGGCACTTTTGGAGAAGAGTAAGGTGGATATCCACTCTGTCAGACACCAAAACTTATTATAAAGCTATGGTAATTAAGAAGGTGTAATATTCTTGTGAGGCTAGATAAATAGATGAACAAAACAGAATAGAGGAGTCAGACACACACCTAAACAAACCTTCTAGTGACAGAGATGACATAGCAGACGAATGATGTGGGGACGATTGATTGTCCATGTGGAAAATAATCAGATGGGCAACTCATACACAAAAATAAATTCCAGGTGAATTAAACACCTAAAAAACAAAACTTAAAAAACCTTTAGATGAAGATTTAGAAGGATATCTTCATGAGTTCAGTGTAGGAAATATATATTTTTTTAATTTGAGGTGTACAGAATTGGATTAATTATAATCCTCAATTTATAATCCTTGTTCTGACTTGCTTTTATTGTTATATTCAGCTATTATTAATAATGCAATAAGCACCTATGAAACCACTACCTAAAACAAAACCTAGGGCCTTGAGATAATAACCTACATCTAAAAGTATGGCCCCCCACCTCCCATTCCTTTGTTGCTGTAGCACAAGGAAACCATCATTGTGAACCGTATGCTCATTATTCTATTTATTTTCTCTTTATATAGTTTTATTCCGTTAAGTTTTTCTAAAAGTGTATGTTTTTAATTTCATTGTTTTTAACTGTATAAAAAGGATATCATGCTATTTTCAATCTTCTGGGAATTATTTTGTTCATTTTATATTGCTAACATTTTCCCATATAATTATGCTGTAATTATATATATATATATATTTGATTATTTGATTATATATATATATAATTTGATTATATATATATTATATATATAATTTAATGATATATAATTATAATCAAACAGTAGTTTGATTGCTTTATAATATTTCATGTGTGAATATATCACACTTTGTTTATCTGCTCTCCCAGTGATGGGCATTTGGTTTTCAGGGTGTTTGCTTTTATGAATGATGCTGTTATAAACATTTTTGTACAGTCTCCTGTTGTACATATGCAAGAATTTACCATGGGTATCCTTAGGGGTAGGAGAAGATTTCTTAACAAGATAAAAAAAAATGATTGGTAAATTTGGCTTTATTAGAACTGAGAACTTTGGTTTTTCAACAGACACCTTAAAGCAAGTGACAAGACAAATTATAAACTGCAGGCAGATATTTGCAGTGTGCACAACCTAAAATGGATTAGTATCAAGAATATAAAATAACTCTTATAAATCAAAAAGGAAACCACAAACAACCAAAACAAAATGGGTAAAAGACATGAATCAACATTTTGCATATAAGACTATATAGAAGGCCAATATGTACGCAGAGATGTTTCCCATTTCTTTAACATTGGTGATCTGGAAAATGCAAATTAATGTTGCAATGAGATCATTTTTATCCACTCAATTGGCAAAAATTAAAAGTATGAAAATATCTAGTATTAGGGTGGATCTTGGTCTCAGGATCTCTGAGACATTGCCCCATTAGGGTAATAACTTTGGAAAGCATTTTGTCTTTACTTCCTACAGTTAAACATTCATCCAGGCACACCTCGTTTTATCATGTATTGGCTTCTTGCATTTTTTACAATTGAAGGTTTGGGGCAACCCTGCACTGGGCAAGTCTATTGGCGCCATTTTTCCAACAGTATTTGCTCATTTTGTGTCTCTGTGTCACATTTTGATAATTCTCGCGATATTTCAAAATTTTTCATTATTATTATATTTGTTACATTATTATAATCGTTTCATTATTATTATATCATTATATTGGTGATCTTTGATGTTACTCTTGCAAAAAGATTATGACTCAGTGAAGGCTCAGATAATGGTTAGCATTTTTTCTCTAAAGCATTTTTTAAAATATTTTATTTTTTATTTTCTTTCTTTTTGGCTGCGTTGAGTCTTTGTTGTGTTGCATGGGCTTCTATCTAGTTGCGGTACGCGGGCTCCTCTCTAGTTGTGGCGTGTGGGTTTTCTCTTTCTAGTTGTGGCGCTCGGGCTCCAGGGCATGTGGGCTCTGCAGTTGTACGGTAAAGCATTTTAAATTAAGGTATGTACATTGCCTTTTTAGACATAATGCTATTGCACACTTAATAGACTACAGTATAGTGTAAACATACCTTTTTGGTGCACTGGGACACCAAAAAAAACTTGTGTGACTTTTTTAATTGTGATATGCACTTCATTGCAGTGGTCTGGAACCGAACCTAGAACACCTCCAAGGTATACGTGTATGTGTTTGCTTATTCCACAAGACACAAAAGCCCAAACCATAAAAAAAGGTCAATAGTTTTTAGTAATAAATATTCATTTTAAACCTCTGTTATCAAAAGACACCACTGAAAGCGAGGAGTCAGCTGCTTGGGAGGAGATACTTGCAATACTATTACCAGTAAAGGATTGGAATCCAGAATCTGGAAAGAACTGCCATAAATCAACTAGAAGACAAACACCTTCGTGGAAAAGTGGGCCAAAGGTATGAATGGGCAAGCTAGGCAAGAACACACACAGCTAATAGACAAACGCAGCTCAGCTTCGCAGGTCATCAGAAAAAAATGCAAATGACAACTGTAATAAGGTACCGTTTCATACTCATCAGAGGAACAACGACAGTGTGCCCCGGTACCGAACGTTGTCGAGAATTTGGTGCCACTGAACTGTTTTACATTGCTGTTGGGAGTACAAATTAGTAAAAGCAGTTAGGAGAAAAAATGGTAAAGTTTCAGAAAAGTTTAACATGCATAAGCCCTAAGGCCTAGTTGTTCCATCCTTCGATGGAAACTCTAGAGAAACTCTCACGTGAGTTCACAGATGTGTGCAAGATAGTCCATGACCACAGTGTCCAACAGCATCACATTGAAACCACCTGAGTCTCCATCAATAGAAGAATGAATAAATTAGCTGAATAAGCGTCGTAACGGAACACTCTGCAGAAGGGGTCAGCAAACCTTTTCTGTAGGGGGCCAGATGAAAAATATTTTAGGCTTCGAAGCCCATGCAATCTCTGTCACAACTACTCAACTCTGCCGTTGTGGTGGGGAAGCAGCTATAGACAGGACTTAACGTGAACAAGCGTGATGTGTTCCAATAACTTTATTTATAAAAACAGGTGGCCAGCTGGATTTGGCACGTGGGCCACCTTCTCTACGGAAAAGAGAATGAATCCACTAGAGTGACCTCTATTGACAGGGATGCATCCCACCAATATGAGGTTGAGTGAAGAAATAAGTTGAAGAAGAACATGTATGTGTGATACCACTTATATAAAGTTTTTAAGAAACGTGCAACACTACCAAATACCGCATGATGGTTAATTTCATATATCAGCTTGCCTGGGAATGCTCAGATAGCTGGTAAAAAGCTATTATGAGAGTGTTTCCAGAAGAGACTAGTATTTGAATTAGTGGACTGAATAAAGAAGCATCCTCGCCAAAGTGGGTGGGCATCGTCCAATCTGTTGAGGGCCTGAAGAGAACAAAAAGCGGAGGAAAGGAGAATTTGCTCTGTCTGCTTGAACTGGGGCATCTACCTTCTCCTGCCCTTGACATCAGTGTTCCTGCTTCTCAGGCCTTCAGACTTGGACTGAGGGATACCATTGGCTCCCCTTGTTCTCAGGCCTTCTGATCTGGACCCGAACAGCATCGCCAGCTTTCCAGGGCCTCCAGCTTGCAGATGGCAGCTTGAGGGACTTCTCGGTCTCTATATTTGCATGATCTAGTCCTTCAAAATGAATCTTTGTATATCTGTATGTATCCCATTGGAGCACGAGTGTATATAGTGAAGTATGAAGAAATGCATGGGAATGATAAACACCAAGTTCAGGGTAGTAGTTCCATTTTGGGGTGGAGGTAAGGTTAGAGTGATGAGCTGGGGAGGGGGACCAGGGAACTTCAGCTATATTAATAAGTTTTGATTTCTTAAGTAGGGTAATAGGTACCGGAGTGACTGGGTAGTATTTCTTATACCTTTTTGTGTATCTTAAACATTTCATAATATATTTAAAAACAGCACAAGATAAAAGAGACTTCTGAAGAGGAAATGGCTTCCTTATTGTGTGATTCCGTGTTATTTTGTGATGTGTCCCTGTGTCCACCTAAAACCACCTCCTCGTCCGCATTCATGAAGCCCTGCTCAAGGCCTCCAGGAATGAGGGCCTCTTTATCAAATGGTCCCTCTTTCCTTGTCTCTTTTGCTCCCAGAAGACCAGGAGGCAGGCAACAGAGATAGAACTTTCTGTGGATGGTTTCTGTTGTAATTTCCTGGCACCAGACACTCCTGTTTGCCCATACCAGTGCCAGCAGGGTTGAGTGCTTTGGGAAGCCAAGGCAGATTGGAGGATGTCCGGGTGTGAGTGGTCTTTGGCCTCTCTCAGACGAAGGGGCCTCACTTTGGAGGCTGTCTCTAGCCCTCTGGTCTCTCCTTAGCATCGCCGTGGAGTCCACTGTGTGATCACTGGAGATCCAAGTCTTGTGGACTCTAGGCAAGTGGTCTGACCTCTCTGAGGTTGTTTCCTGAGCTGAAAATGAGGAATGATAAATCTCTGCTCCATGTTGCTTTTTGTGACTCTGAGGAGGGATGCTGCATGCAGAGAAGATGGCAGCCGTTCCCACTCGATGTTCTAAACAGAGGAGGGTGCAACTTACATTTCCTGAAAAAGCACGCCCTCCAGTAGCGGTCCGCAGAGAGGACTGAGCCTTCCTTCCCTTGTAGATAATTGCAATATGGAGCCACGTTAGATTTAACATTTGCCTCTTTGGGTTCCCTATTTCCTCCTCCCCACGTTCCACCCATTGGTTCTATGAATTTGACTATTTTAGATACTTCATGTGAGCGGAATCAGGGCCTCCCGCTTGCAGATGGCAGGTTGAGGGACTTCTCGGTCATATGTATGTGTGTGTGCGTCTATATATATATATCACATTTTCTTTACCCATTCATCTGTCAATGGACATTTAGTCTGTTTCTACATCTTGGCTATTGTGAATAGTGCTGTTTCAGTCAAGCAAAATGAATAAGCTCTAGAGATCTGCTGTACAACACTGAACCTATAGTCAACAATATATTGTACAGTTAAAATTTTATTAAGAGGGTAGATCTCACAGTAAGTATTCTTTCCACACACATGCAAAGCCGTTGAAGGAAAGGGGGTGGGGCAGGAAGCACAAAATTTAATCATGTTTCTTTCAGCGCTTTCTGCCTTGAGAAGGTTTATTTCTGCTACTATTACAGTTCTTTCCTTTTTTCTTCACTGTAAATGAGATCTTTTTCTTCTCTTCTGAACTTTTACACTTTGTCAGGCGGTGTTGTCCTTATGATTGGCTTTTTAAAGTCTGGTAGATTTAGAATTATAGAATCACAGCATTAGAGAACTCTTTAGAAGACACTTCATGCATGCTGAAGGAATCTTTCCTGTAGCTGTTCTGAGAAGTGAGCATTGGTTTTGATTGCTTCTGATGATGGGGAACTCACTACCTATAGAGGAGGCAGGACTTTGAATTAATTTTTACAGAGCTGGGGAATCAGGAGACCTGTGTTCTAGAACCAGCTCCATCACTAATTTGCAGAGCAATGTTGGGCAAAATTGTCACTTCTGTGCCTCAGTTTTCTTATCTGAAAAATGGGATCATTCCAATTGAGGGATAGAAGTGCCTGAGTCACAAACTGAGCAACAGCCCTCCTCCTCCCTAAACATTTTATATATTTTAATCTCATTTAATTCTCACAATGACCTACTTACATTAGCGCCATTTTATAGACAAGGGGATTCTTGCTCAAGGTCACACAGTAGGCGGCAGAGTTTGTGCCCTTAACCACTAGGTCAGATTTAATATGGAGTTTTGAACCTATCCTTCCAAAACATCATGCGCTGTACATTTTACCTCATAACACAGACATTGGTAAGTAATGTGTAACAGGCTCTGGGATTCTGCAGCAGACAAGCTGAATTGGTGTGCCTATGGCTAACGCACTATGTGAGCTCAGCCACCTCCCAGTGGATGCCTGCACCAGTGATGCACTTAAATGGTCGCTTGGTTTGGGATATTTAGGTTGTTTTTGAATTTTGTTATTATTATAAAAACACTGCAGTGAATATCTTTGCGCTTAAACTTTGGTCTGCATCTGATCGTTTCCCTAGGAAAGAGTTCAAGATTTTGGTGCTTTTAAGGCTCTACCAAGTTGGGTCCCTCCCAGCCAGGCAGGCGAATGTTCTTAATGAGACTTAATGAGGTCGCAGACGCAGGTGCTCAAAGGTTGAAGCTTCTGGCCAGGATGGCTGAGCCCAGACTTCTTAGGTGTTGCCTTTAGCTCTGCGGGAGGAAGCGCCTTCCTCTTCTCTGGGTTTTGAGCCTCCTGGGCAGGTCCCACACGATGGACAACACGTGACTTCACCATCTGCCGTTTGCAATCCAGGCTGGAGCATCCCAGGGCGTGGAGAATTTTGCGGCAGTTTAGAGAATCCAGCCTTGTGGTTTCACTAGGAGACATTTGGAGGTGAGTTCATCGAGACTTGCCCTTCCCAGCGTTTGTTGGCTTCAAGATTTTCTCCACAGTAAGAAATAATCTTGAAAACCCCCTTACGAAATTTCAAATGACTTTTTTAAGGCAATATTTTCATGTGGTAAAAGCTAAAAATATGATTTTCAGTAAGAAATGATGTTAAATCAGTATATAATTATTAAAATTGGATTTAAAAACCATTTAAAATAAAATTGAAACTAATATTCATAATATAAAAACAGGCAAATTTTGATCTTTCTCTAATATGTGACAAATGATGAAAAAGCTTGATTTGTTAGCAACTAGATTAAAAATTGACATTTGATATCATGTTTGGATTTGGGACCTAATTGTATATTTAATGGGATCCAAAAGTTAACTGTACGTTACAGCATAAGAGCAGGCATATGTTGTTTTCAAGACCTGACATTTGGCATGCTGGAAGTTTCTCTCAAAATTAAAGCTGTTCTTTTAAAAGTAATTTTAGTGTTCTGTTTCCAAAACGTGATAAGAGCAAGGGTTTGCAAGCCTGTCTCCACTAATAAGATACCTTGGGCTGTAGATGTTTTTTATTTCTAATAAATATACAAAGTCAGAACAGAACAGTTGGACAGAACGGTTACTCTCTTTCCTCTTTAGAAAATGACTTTTGAAGTTATGGAGACTTCTTGATACGTTCCTTTTTTTATTTTTTTAATTAATTAGTTTCTTTATTTTTGGCTGTGTTGGGTCTTTGTTGCTGTGCGCGGGCTTTCTCTAGTTGCGGCGAGAGGGGGCTACTCTTCGTTGCGGTGCGCGGGCTTCTCACTGCAGTGGCTTCTCTTGTTGCGGAGCACGGGCTCTAGGCACGCGGGCTTCAGTAGTTGTGGCTCGTGGGCTCTAGAGTGCAGGCTCAGTAGTTGCGGTGCACAGGCTTACTTGCTCCGCGGCATGTGGGATCTTCCCGGACCAGGGCTCAAACCCATGTTCCCAGCAGTGGCAGGTGGATTCTTAACCACTGCGCCACCGGGGAAGTCCGACACGTTCCTTTAGAATTTTGTTCTGATGAATGCAATTTCTAGATCTGGTTGAGATGATCTAAAGGTGAATTTGCAGGACTATCCTCCCTTTATGCTGCTGTCGTGTTTCCATATACCAGGGCGAGAGGGCCTGATGTTTGAGCTTGGGCCCCATGTCCAGCTGTCCTCCACCTACCTCTGCACAGGCCCCCTGGGCCAGCCTAAAGGTGCTTAAAGAAAAAAACCCACATTTGACTGATAATTTTTTTTTTTTTGGCGGTAGGCGGGCCTCTCACTGCTGTGGCCTCTCCCGTTGCGGAGCACAGGCTCCGGACGCGCAGGCTCAGCGGCCATGGCTCACAGGCTCAGCCGCTCTGCGGCATGTGGGATCTTCCCGGACCGGGGCACGAACCCATGTCCCCTGCATCGGCAGGCGGACTCTCAACCACTGCGCCACCAGGGAAGCCCTGACTGATAATTTTGATTGTTGCTTTTTAAGGAATAAAATGGAAACAGGCAGTTTTATTATTATAATGACTGAAAATCCTGGAATGCACTTGTGAGCCCTGGGTGCGGGTTGAACCCCTATTGGAAGATGGTCATTTGGACAAATGCTCCTTCCAGCCCTTGGCTGGGTACTCTGCTTCCCTTTGGACACAGGATGCCATGGATGAAGGCCTGATTTATTTCAGGATCCCCAGTCAGCAACTTTTCATTAGTGGGAAGTAGCAGGATTTGGGGTCAAAGACCCTGGATCTCTTCTACCACAGCTACTTTGTTTCTCACTCTCTGCCTCAGTTTCCTCATCTGCAAAACAAAGGCATAGGATTATTTAACCTTGAATCCTGGTTCAGGATTTGAATTCTTTCTTAAGCACAAAATTCATTTTCCTCCTATCTCATGGCAAAATAATTTTAGGCAGCAATCAGTTTCCTTGAAAAAACCCTGTGGAGAGGTTTCTTATGGGGGCAACAAACGTTGCTTGGAGAAAGTCTCAGAGAGAGGCTAGGCTACCACCCTACTCTCATTCTCCCTGATGAATGGTGAGCTACTTTTGGGCTGTGATTTTAGGGACACCAAGAGCTCCAGGAAATCCCCTTTACCTTCTTGCTGGTTTGACTGACACTGTGTTTTATGAACCTTCTTTTCTCTCCATGGGGAGGAGAGAGGCAGAGACAGACAGAGAGATTTGCGTCTTTTCAGCAGGATGAATTGATAGAGGAAGCAAGGATCAAAACGCAACTCAGAGTCTGGGCTCCGCTTCCTCAGGAACCAGAGCTGGGTCAGCCCTCTGGGGTGAAGGAGTCCTCCTGGCCTCTTCTAGGCTCAGGAAAAGGGGGCAGTCGTCTCTGTTAGTTTCACACCTGCAACTCCAGTTCTGGCCCCTAGAGGGTGTGGGACCCAAACTCCAAGGTGCTGGACCAGAAGCCAGCGGATTTGTGGGGAGTTCTAGAATTCTTGAATGTTCTTGCAGGAGAGGGTCCCTGGAGCCAGAATTAGATTGCTGAGGACTGGTTCAGGGAAGGGTCCCCAGAGGAGGTGGCACTTGAACCTGAATCAAGAGATGAGCCTGTGTCAGGGAAGGGTACGTAGGGGAGACGGTACAGCAGGGGCACAGGTGGGGCAGTTTGGAGCAAGTGGGTGGTGCACGTGTGGGGTGAGTGGGGAGCAGACGTGGAAGGTGGTCATGCCATGGTGGGCATTGCACCCCATGCCAAAGATGAGGTGCTTTTCTCTACAGGCCACCAGGAGCTGCAGAACGGCCTGGCTTAGAAAGGTTAACTTGCGCCGTGTCTGCCCCAGGGGAGTCCCTGAAGGTCTTTGGAAAGCAATCGGTTAACAGCACGAGCCGGTTAATGTCTCCACCCTCACAAACTTCTCCATGACACGTTGGGCCATTGCTCTCCCCAATAAAATAATATGAAGCTCAGTTATGCTCCTGGTCGCGTGTTCCTGGACTTCATTAAGCACAGAGGGATTAAAAACTTGTATAAATTAATCAATGTACCGTAATCCTAAAAATTAGAAGATGACTCGAGGAAGTAATATAATATGGGCTTTTTAATTAGCAGGGCCCCCGAGATTCACTGCTCTCCCCTGCAAGTCTTGTTTTATGAATTGCTTTATCATTTGCAGGGGAAGGCCCCGCAGACTCCCGGCCTGTTCTAAGGAAATGCTAGAAGCCGTACTAATTCTCCCGGCTCCTACCCTCCTCAGAGCCAGAGCACAATGACAGAGCTGGCCTGGCTTCCTTTCTTCCTTTTCTCCTCCAACAAGAGTTAACTTTCAAAAGGAAACTCACATAAAGGATCCAGAGGGGGAAATAAGCTACTTCTATCCTTTTTCCTGGGCGTGTGGAATTCAGAGCAGAGATTTTGGTGCCACGTGGATCTGGGTTTGAATCCTGGCTCCGCTGCTCTCTAGACCTGTACTGTGAGCAGGTCACCTGTCCTAGGAAAGCCTCTGTTTCCTCCATTTTCTCCTCTGTCCTAGGTCTTGTGAGAAACGCCTCCTGACAGGAAATGAGAGCTACCTGCAGACCCAGAAGCTTTCGCAGACACCCCGTCCTTCCTCCTTTCTGACGTGGGCTGAACAGCATCTTCTCCCTGCCTGGGCTTGGCCATCTTTTTCTTTCTAGACCCTTCTCTCTTCTTAACTTGCTCTCCTTCTCAACAACCTTGAATCATGCCAAGTCCTTCCATCCTAACAAAACCCAAACATACTTCTTCCTTGACCCCACTTTCCCCCCAGCTCCTGCCCCGTGCCTCTCCTCGCCTCTCACACTCTGTCCACTAGGACTGGGCCATGTCCCCAGCATCACACTGACATTCGTCTCATTAGGATCTCCAGGGAGTCTTTATAGACCTCTTGGCACCAGTGGACTCAGATGACGTGTCCCTCCTCCGGAGAATCCTCTCTGGTTTCCTCCTGGCTTTTTGGACATTCCTTTTCAGACTCCTTTTCTCCCCCGCTTTTATCCCAGGAGAATTGGTGTTTCTCAAGCTTGTTATCTGTGCTCCCCCAGGGATGCTCACCCACCACAGAGCCTCTCTACCACCTACACTCAGGACTCCCACAGGCCTCTCTGGCCCCGTCCTCTCTGCTCCAGACCCCAAACCCCAAGGCTCCTTGGTCATTCTACCTGGGCATCTTACGGGCTCTTCAAACTCAGTGTGTCCGGGACAAAACCCAACCCCTTCCCCTCCCAAGAGGGTTACTGCCTCAGAGTCCCAGTCTAGAAAATGGCACGAGTATCCACCCAATGCTGTAGAAACCTGCGTCTCCTCCACAGGGGCCAGGACTGGGTGTCTCGGTCCCCACTCTACCCCCCAGGCCTAGAACGGAACCTGGGGAGTATCAGGCCTCTGGTAAATGGATTTCATGGCTGGCTGGCTGACTCCGTTCACTTTCTTTTCCATGAGGATTTGCTGGCTCAGTTAATGAATGAGAGCATGTTTGCTGTGAGTCCGTCTTTCCTAACGGTTTCATCAGGACTGAGGCTGACACTGACCTTGATGCAGGTAACAGCCCCTCAGGACTTCTGGGTGGGGAACAGTCCACAGTTCCAAGCAGGAGCCCTCCAACGATGACTTGTTTCTGTAGTCTCTGATTTGACAAAGGGCCTCTAGGTTAGGAATCGAAAAGGCCCGTGGAGTCCTCCTCACCAGTGCCTGGGGGAACAGGAGACTCCAGCCTGCCTAGGAAATTGCAGGGTCCCAGCGGTGCTGCCTGAGGCGGGGCCCCAGGTGGGGACAGGTTTCGTTGGTGACCAAGGGCACGGTGCCTATGTGGCACCCACACGCTCCCCTGCCTGGAGGAGCTTCCCCAGCGTCAGAGGCCAGGCTGTGGCAGTGCTGGCCCCTCCCCCTGATCAGTCCCTCGTGGGGAAGCATTTGCTCTGTTTTCTGAGGGGTAACCGGCAGTACAGTCGTGAGGCAGCGCCACTCCCGTTTCAGAGCCGCCATCTGTTTTTATCCTGGTGCGTTTACCCTGTGTGTTTGGGGAGACATAGACGCATACACACACAAGAGCAGTGCTGCCGAAATTCGCACCTCCTCTCCCATACAGGATCCCCCCTGAAGGCTGGCGCTCCTGGGGAGCCTGCAGCTGCCTCTGGATGGGGCTGAGCACCTGGCCAGGAGCCAGGGTGCAGAGCTCTTTGCTGAGCAGTCCCGGCAGCAGTGGGTTCACGACAGCGTGGCAGGAAGTGTCATCTGGCTCCTGCATCTTCCTGGGCTGAGCCCCCCCTCAGTGCCTCTTCTGTCTCTTGGGGGAGTCTGGCGTCTCTCTTGTCGACAGGAGCCTGAGCTGCAAAGGCAGAACCCCCTGCCTCTTTGAAGAAGGCATGGATCCTCTCAAACCCATCCTTGCCTCGCTCACTACACTGTCAGCGGATGCCCTGAGCCCTTCCCTGCTTCTGGCCAGGCGTGGTGGGGGGAGATGGGGCCCTGGGTCAGGAGCCGGGAGTAGGCAAGCCTCCTGCCTTTGTTTCCCCGACAGCTCTCATTGCCATGGGGTCTTCCTTCCACGGGACTCGGTGGACCTCTCTCTAACTTTCTAGGTGGCCCTAGTTCTGCCTTGTGGGCCCTCAAGCTCAATGGGCAGGGGACCCTCCTCATTGTTTCCCAAACCAGGACTGGCTCCATGAATTAGGTAGGCTGATTCCTGGAATGCAGAGAGTTGGAATTCAGGGAACAGCTTAGGGAAACGCAGGGGAGAAGGTCCAAACAGATACTCCTAAAGTATGCACTCCCTGCCACCACTGTACACACATGCCTACATACACACGTGCACATGCACGCACACATGCACACACACACACACACACACACACACACACACACACACACACACAGGTGTTAGGAATATCTCCCAGTTTGTACATCCCTTGCGCCTCAGGAGAGCTAAGCCACAATTGCTGAGGGCAGGTGTTCTGCATACAAATAACCGTGTGACCATAAATCAGCCTGCAGAGCCCAGGGCCGAGTTTGCGACTGTCTGCAGAGCCTGGTCTGATGGCCCAGTTTTCATAATTTTTAAAAATAATAAAGAAAAAGGCAATGCAATTACAAAATGCTAATGCTCAAGGGACAGTAAAAACCAGAAATGGCTCATTGTTTTGCCTTGGAAATCCAAAACTGAGGTTTCCGAACTTTTTTTAAGGTAGTGGAATCTCGTTTTGAAACAAAAATCCCCTGCAGACACACTCAATGTGTAAAATGCAGAAAAGTGAGGTGAGCAGTGGAGGGGGGGATGGGGGCTGTCAGCTCTGCCCCTTCAGCCTGTCTGGAGTGGGGGGCACTTTAGAGCAGTTTGAAAACCACTGACCTCAGAGAACAATGCCAGCTCACTTTTCTCCAGGGGGTCCCCCTCCAGCGAGATCCTGGGCCCTGAACCCCGGCAGCTTTTCAGTATCACAGCAGTTGATGGAGAAGTGACTCTTAGCCTTGTCTCTGATGGAAAGAGAAATGGAGGCCTGGACCGCATCCCTGAGTGGTCCTCCGTGATGGGGACCTGGGTGCCTGGGGGAGCCACGGCATGCGGATTCTCACTCAGCAGAAATGCTGCGGCCCCGCGGAGCACCTGCTCGAGAGTCGGGTCTGACATCTGGGCAGGCCTATGACCCACTGTCCCGTACCTGCTCCCTGTGTTCTCCAGGTCAGCCCAGACCTGCCTTCTTGCTGTGGAGAGCCACCGCTTTCCGCAGTAATACCCTGCAGTCCAACCGGTCTCAGAAACTTGGCAGCCACAGAACAGGGCTCCTGCAATCTCCCCCAGATCTACAAGGACACCTCTGAGAATTCTGGGATTTGCCTTATCTATTGATACCTATCAAAGAGAGCCACTGTGGACCTCACATGTGTTCCAGGGCCCTATTATAGTGAGACCGTGTCTTCTGTGGTCCTTGAGTTAAATGCAGAAGAAAGAGGCCTGGGGAGGGGGGTGATCTCACAGCCTTAGGACAACTGCTATCTCGAGATGTTGGCAGCGGCATGAAAGATCAGTTTTGGATGTCTCACTAAAGTTTATCTAAGAAACCTTTTCACCCACTGCAACAGTTCATACCCTCATCTTGTTTCTGTCCTTCTTATCACCAGGGCAACCCGGGGTGCTTGCCAGGGTGGAATCGGTTTATAACTGTCACTGACCCATCATTTTCTCATGCTGGGCCTGGTGTGAATTTTGTCATTCGAGGGGCCCCTTAAAAGCATCCAGCTTTACCTAAAATCTTAGCAAAGGATTATTTCTTGGGAATTTCCCCATATCCAGGATCAATGAGTCAGCAATATTTCTGAACTATGGAGACCTCCGTGCCAAGCGGGACTGTGTTCTGAGACCCCGAGGGAGTGCAGTTCTCGCTGGGTCATGCTGCTGAAGAAATCAGGACGTGCATTTTGACAAAGCGGGGAGGCCTCCTCTGGTGGGAGAGGACAGATGGAGAAGAAGTGTTAATTAGATCAACTTGACCTCCAGCTTCTAGCACTTATCTATGCAGCAGTCCTGAACAGCTTCCCCTGGTCCTGTACAAGTCACCCTCAACAGATTTCTGGGGACATCAAGGACTGGGGACAGCTTCCCAGTTCATGGGCAGGTGCTATGTGATCCAAGGTGCCAAGAACCCACTGAAAAAGGTCGGATCGCCAGCTGGGCCCTCTGAGGGTGAACATGGGAGCTGGTTGTGGAGACTGTGTGTACGTGTTCCCCTCTCCCATAGTTCCTGCCGATGCCCTTGACCCTTGTCAGGGGATGTGAGTTGCTATGGTGACGGGAGGGGAGCTAAGCTGGGAGAAAACCTGGGGAGGGGTAAAATTACTAGAGAGAGAAATTTGACATAATGCAACCTTTGTCCCAATTTCCCCCAGAGCTGGACTTCAGGCAGTGGTTGCCTTTCCCTGCTTGACAGGTGGGCAGGTGGGACCAAGAATACTTCCCAGCTGCTGAGAGCCAGACTTACCTTTGCTTCATTCCATTACCCTGGTGATCTCAGGGGCCACAGATGCTGGAAGGGGAGTCTCTGTCATGGTGATATCGGGCCCTGGTCTCAATACCTTGGAGGTGGGGCCCAGTGAGTGTGGAAGGGTGATTTTGCTAAGCACAGAGGCAGCTGGTTGTGAGCTGCGCTCTCTTCCATGCGCCTCCCTCTGCCTCCTCTTTGCCTTCGAAGGGGCAGGAGGGGCCTCCTCCAAGGTCTTAACTTCTCTCCTTATACACAGACAACCTCCTGGTCAACACTGCGGAGACCCTGGCTTTCACCAGTGCCCTTCCTCTGGGGAGGCAGGTGTCAGGGGAGCCCTTGAGCATCTCCTAGATGCTGGAGATCGAGGTCAGCAGTGATAAAGATATTATTTCCTACTGGAATGTTGACAGTGAGGTGAAAGATGCAGCTCCTATGCTTTTTCTTTTAAATTACAAATATTCATCATTTGAATGAATTTCTCCCTTCTTCCTCCCTCCCTCCCTCCCTCGCTCCCTCTCTCTCTCCCTCTCTCCTTCCCTCCCCCCGAACTTGCTGAGCACCAGCTAAAGGCAAGCCTCCATGAGAAGTCTTAAGGATGCAACAGTGAGTAAGTCTGGGACCCTGTAGGGAGGAGTGTACAGCCCAGTTTGGAGGAGGTAAAGGTCAGACATCTAAATCGAGGATGAATTCTGTAGAGGAGGCTGCATGTGGTGTGTGAGTGCAGAGGAGGGGACAGATAACAGTCTGGGGGAGTCATGAGAGCTTCCCATGGAAGTGACCTTTGAGCTACATCTTGGAAGAAGAGATTTCTAAGCAGAGAAGAGGGGGTGATGTGCCTGGCAGAGGGTCTAGCATGTGCAAAGGCAGAGGACATACTGGACAAATCTGATCATTTTCTATGTTGGTCACCAAGGCTGGCCGTGAAGGCAAGATTGGGGCATCCCCGTCATCCTCCTTTTCCTTCTCTGAGGTGTTGCCCTCTTATGGTGCAGCTCTAACCTGCCTGTAGGGACCTGCCTTCCACTGTGGATCTCCCTCCATCCAGGAGGTCCCCAAGCCTTGCATTTCAGGCCTGGCCAATTACCAACTCCCACTCCCTCATGACTAGTTCAAGGCTTGTGTTCAAGGTCTAGAGCCGAGAGAGTCTTGGAGCTTGTAGGGAATGATGCCAAGTAGTAGCAAAGCTTCTTAAACAAAGATCCCATAGCTGGGGTGTGACATTATCAATCTCAAGCAAGTATAATGTGAAAAAGAACTTGAGGGTGAGGAGGCAGACGGGCGTCCAGATTTTTCTCCAAGTTCTGTTTACCTCTCCAGGAGCTGATAGCACTTAAGGTGGGTGGGATCTCCCTAGCTAACCTTAGCGGGCTCCTAAGAAAGCAGGCCTCAGGCTTTGGAGATGTTAAGTCCCAGCAGCAGAGGTCAAGATGGGAAGACAGGCAGAGCAAGCCTGATGGACTCTGTGTGTGGGTCGAGTCCAGAATTTGGGATTTTTGAGGTTTGTTTCAGGCTCCAAGAAGTCTGGTTATGGCCTGTTTGGAATGTCAAGGGATGAGATAAGAACGGGCAGAATCAAGGGCCAGACTGCTTCCCCTGGTGAGGTTTCCTAAGACTTCTCTCCTCCTGCTGTCCGCCTTCCCTCCCCGAAGCGGGAGTTGAGTCGGGAGGCAGATGGGCCTCGAGGGAAGCACTTGGGAAGTTGTAATGTCGCTGCTTCTGATGTTTTCTGAATGCACCTTTCCTGGGGTCAGGTTTGAACCAGGGAATTAGTGACCTGGCTCCTGCGGGGCGAATCACACACCTTGGTGTCATCTCGTAATTTAAGCCTCTCTCTGAATCCGCATCTTCCCAGGACCCCAGGGGCAGGGCTGAACAGGGTGTGGGTTCTGGCTACTGTCACTGTCCACTGCCAGGTCCCAGGGTACCCAGTCTAGGATAACGCTTGCACTAAACTTCCTTCCCACTATGGCCTGCTGCTTCTGCCCATCGACGCTCGCACCCTCTGCCGCAGGAGCGCGCCGTTCTGGGGTGCGCGGTCCTCATGGGCCCTACCGCGCGTGCGCACCAGCTAGGCCTCCTGCTGTGACTGCCCTGTCCCCTCGCCGCCTGCTGTGTGCTCTCGGGGTCCCGCAGTCACGAGCTCAGATGTTGTCTCCATGAGAAGCCTTTCCCTCCTGGGCTAGCCCCTACCTACCCTATCCTGAGTGGTCCTGTCTGTTCCTACTGCTGGAACTTGGTCTCCAGAAAGGCAGGAACAATGTCCCAGCGTCCAGCCCTGTGCATACATGATGGAGAATAAGTGGGAGGACGGCTAAATGCCGGCTTGGCTGCAGGCCGGGCTGTGGGCCTGTCCTCACCGTGCAGGCTTTGGGGCCGTTCCTCCCGGGGAGAGCCGGCAGGGCTTTTCCTGTGGCTCCTCCAGGTGGTCGACTAGGCCATTCTTGGATTTGAGGAACAAAAGCTCTGTTTTCAGCTTTCATCTTTGTTTGCATTTTCCTTAGAAATAAGAGAACTGTGAGGCAAGCCCTCATTTCTGCCAGTGGCGTATCTGGGAGGGAAGCTCAGGGTGTGAGCGCTGCCCTTCTGCAACAGGGCGGCCACAAGGGAGCACTTGGGATGGGACTGCATCCCCAGTATCTCAGGCTTGTGCTGGAAAAGGACAAACTCTGGAGCATAATAAGCACCACCCCAAGAATGGATGTGGACTGGCTGGAGTGGGGGTGGCTCCTCGAACAACGTCCCTGCAGGCCGTGCTCCTCCAGGAGCAATGAGGGGCAGGCAGTGGCGCTATGGCGTCTCCCCGAAATCCATGTCCACCCAGAACCTCGGAACGTGACCTTATTTGGAAATAGGACCTTTGCAAGTACAATTAGGTAAGAATCTCAAGGTGAAGTCATGCTGGATCTAGGGTGGGCACTAACCCCAATTCCTAGTGTTCTTGTAGGAATAGGAGAGGACCCACAGAGACACAGGAAGAAGGCCATGAGAGGGTGGAGGCAGAGTGGTACAGTTACAGGCCAAGGATGCCAAGAACCCCCGGAAGCCAGGAAGAGACATGGAAGGGTCCTTCCTCAGAGTCTCCAGCAGAATCCCGTCCTGCTGACACCTGACTGTGCACTTCTGGCCTCCAGGCCTATGAGAGAAAAGTTACGTTGTTTGAGGCCACCAAGTCTGTGCTAATTCGTTACGGCAGCCCTAGGAAACTCCTCTCCCCATGGTCCAGAGCTTCCCCACACACTGTCTTCTCTGATATATGTACACTACAAAAGTCTGATGTCACACGGGTGAAAAAAACTGGGGCACAGACTGTGACATGTGGGTGTTAGAGCGGTAGGGACGCCCAGCTCATGGTGTCACGTTCCTTCCCTCCACACTGACCCCCGATAGATCTTGGCCTCCCTTCTCTGCCTTCCATCTGCGATCTTTTCTTTCTTTCAAAATTAGATCCAATAGGGGAAGAGGTAGCAAAGAGATAAACAAGAGGTTACAGGTGAGACCCTGGGGTCCAGAAACATCCTTGGTTTAACAGCCCGACTCTGGTGGGTCCTGGGGCCTCAGGGCTATTCTCGCCTCTGCTCACATGTCCTGTGGCTTTAGAAAACAGAGGAGCAATGTGCCAGTTACCTTTCAGTGGGTAACAAGCCACCCCCAAACCTGGTGCCTTAAACAGCCAACATTTATTTAGCTCACGATTCTGCAGGTCGGCACTTCGGCGTCCATCGGGCAGTTCTGGCCTTGGCAGGACTCACTTATCTGTCTGTGGTTAGGTGCCAGGTTGGCTGGAGGTTAGACTGGTCTACAGGGGCCTCATTATGTGGTGGTTGGAAGGCTGTGGCTTAGGGTCATGGGGGTGACTGGGACCCAGGCCTCTAATCCTGCCTCAGGCCAGTAGGGCTGTCACGTGATAATGGCGAGATTCAGAGAAAGAGAGAGTGGAAGCCGCAAGCCTCTCGAGGCCTAGGCTCTGCGCATCACTTTCTCTGCATTCCGTTAACCGAAGCAAGTCGCAAGACCAGCCCAGATTCAAGGATGGGAAAAGAGACACTGTCTCCAGATCAGATGAACTGCTAAATCACTTTGCAAAGGATGTGGTCACGAGAGGGGTAGAGAACTGGACCATTTTTGCTAACAGAGTCCCCTTGGCCAGCCCTCTTCTTGGCCTGGTTGGAAGTTCACTCAGCCTGAATTCTCTGCTACCCTCTGCCCAGGAGAGTCTTGCAGTGAGAGGTGAGAACAGAATCCAGTTTTTAGTACCCATACGTCCAGGCTGGACCTGTAATATGTCATTCCAGAAATCTTTCTTGCATCAGACATTTATTCCAGCACTACCACAAGGCCAGGTAAAGAGAGCACACAGGGACGCAGGAGATCCTCATGGTAAAGAGCTTGGACTTCGGAGTTGGTCAGGTCTGGCTTTGGATCTCTGCTTTTACGGACTGGGGCAAGCCACTGTCTTTTTCCTGAGCCTGCTTCGTGATCAGTAAAATGGGGGTAATAATGTCTGTGTTACAGGGAAGCTGTGAGGCCTGAATCAGATACCCAAGGGAAAGTGCTTAGCACAGCTCCTGGTCCACAATGGAAACCTGCTAATGGTGCCACGATTATTAATAATAAATGTAGGCTAAGGGAATGCATAGATGAATGAAGGTCTGGCAACTTTCTGCCAAATGCACATGATTCATGCTTATTCCCTCCCCATCCTGGCCCAAATGAAATATACAAAGGACCTAAGCAACTCCATCAGCCACCTGCTAACTTTCTTTTATAACAGGAAACCTCTCACAGCTGTGGCCAGGGCTCCTCTGTGACCGGGCCACGGGGATGGGTGATAACATCCCACTCCGCTGCTCCCAGGCTCCCAATGCAAGCGGCACCCCTCACCGCGCCCACAAACTCCTCCTCTGGTCGCGCCGCCTGTGCCCCGTGGTAAAAGGAGCCACACCTGCACCGGTGGCAGCCAAGAGGCATTTTCCCGTCGGTTGCCTGGACGATTTTGTCTCCACACCTCACAACCTTCGTTTTTTCTTCCTCTCCAAATCAAAGCACGCCTTTGCGCTCCAGGCGGCCTGTCTCCCGAGTGGAGTCTGCAGGGAGGGCAAGGAGAAAGCTGAGCGATTAGACGCTCAGCCGGCCCCTTTCAGAGGCTGGAGCTGTTTTTAGCTCTGCCTCTCAGCAGGCAGGCCTGGCCTTGGGGTCTGGGCCCAGCCTGGTAAATTAATAGCAGCACAAGACTGTCAGGGCCCGGATAGCGCCGGGAGAGGGGAGGAAGGCTCCCTCTGAGCGCTGCTGGGTTGGAGGTGCTTTTCTTACTTTGTCTTTTATTCTGTTGGAAACGACGGTTTCCCCTTTCAACGTGCCTCGCCTCTGTCCAGATGCTCTTTGTCAGGCGACCCGGTGTAATGAAAGACAACAAGCTCCCCCTCCGTATATTTTTAGTGGAAAATAAAAACACATTTTCTAATCCGAAACCGCATGCCCGCCTGAGAATGAAGAGAATGTGGATGCTGCAGGTTTGGGGGGCAGTGGAGGGAGCCTGAGGCTTCCTGGAGGAGAGAACAGATTTTCTTAAATGGCATTTGTAAGTTGGAGGCTGCTCCCAGGAGCCTGGGATGGGCGAGAGTTGGGCTGGTTGACGTGCCGCGGGTGAAGTTTTGCTTTTTAAGCAAGAGGGTCAGTTTCTGGAGGCAAATGGGCTCCAGGCTGATACGATCTACGGGCAAAAATAACTCTGGATTTGGATCTAACAAAGACTATAAAAGAGAGGCTCGAAAAAAAAAAAAAAAAAAAAAAAAAAAGAGAGGCTCGGAGACTTGTTTTCCATCCTGGCGGGAGTCAGGGTGGTTTTAACTGAAGGGCAGATGTAGCCTGAGGCCAAAATCTGTCTCCCCCGAGCCCTACTGTAACCTTATTAAAGGATAAAAAGCAAGGCAGGACTCTCATGGTAAGAGAGAAACGCGGCTTCCCCGGCAGAGTGAGGGGTTCTGCGGACACCTGTGAGGAAGGTGGGGTCTTGCCTCTCTGCAGGAGGTGCTGGGAGAGGACGAGGCAGGTGGAGGCCCTTGGGCATGTGCACGGGGCCCTGACGTGACAGACAAGGTCAGGACCTGGGAGGCCGGGCGGGAGGGGCTTCCCAGCTGGTGTGGCCTCGCAGGTCAGGTCAGGTCAGCCCCCTGCCAGGCCAGTCTTCCCCCCACTGCAGCCCAGGCTGGCCTCACAGGATGCTTCGTGACTCCATGGGAAAGGGCACTGAAGCAGGAGCCGGGGCTTTCCAAGGTAGCACAGCACCTCGCACCTGGGAAGGGCTTGGTCCCTTATACTGGTGACAAAAATAACATGCTCCATGCAGCAGGGACATTTTACCTTTAAGCATTCCCAGGAGTGGGGGCTTCCCTCACTTCAGGTTTGGGGTGCTGGAGGCTCCTCGGGCTGAGTTAGAACCTTGTCTACACTCGTGACCATCTGAGCAGCTCGCCTCACCTGTCTGCACCAGGCCGCCATTCAGGTGTGGAGGGTGAGCAGTGGGGGGGCGTGTTTCATCCTCTCTTTGTGCTTCCCGAAAGTTAGCTGCCCTGCTCTGTGCTCTCAAGGCATCTGGCTCTGTCCTCTGGCGAACTTGCTTGCCGACATAACCTGTCAACTTGTCTGTGTGGCCCAGGGCATGGGGCCCTCAGTATCGAGGGCTGTGCATTCGTATCTGTGTAGCCAGTGACTGGAGAGTACGGGTTCAACAGTGTGTGTTCAGGGTGCCGACATGATGGACACTTGCGAGTGTTAGCGTCTGGGCTTGGAAGCAGCAGCAGATAGTGTCTTCTGTGCTTTACAGATTCTTCCTCCCTCGGCCAAAATGTGTAAAAGATTTTTTTGGAATAAGATCTTGCATCTGTGTAGTGTGAGGGTTTCTTAAAGCACTTTTATGTGAGGCTGGGTCTCACCTAAACCCTGTGATGAGCAGACAGCATTGCCCCATTTTACAGATAAGGCTACTTGAGGCGTGGATGCTGATTGGCCGGCCCAAGACAATAACCATAAAGGTGGAGATTGCAGTCCAGAGAGGTTAGGTAAATGGCCCAGAGGCACACAGCACAGAGCCAGCTGGAGAGCTGGCCAGACCCCAGGCTTGTTTGTCTCCAGAATCCACATTCTCTCCCCTGACCAGCTACGCAGAGTGGGTACCTGCTGTTGTCAGGCTCCGTGTGCGGGGCCCACCCTACCACTCCTCATTTCCTTCTCACAACAATCCTCTGAGCTGGAGAGTGCAGCTCCATTTGTTTTTTTAAAAAATAAATTTATTTATTTATTATTTTTGGCTGTGTTGGGTCTTTGTTTCTGCATGCGGGCTTTCTCTAGTTGCGGTGAGTGGGGGCCGCCCTTCATTGTGGTGCGCGCACTTCTCGTTGCGGAGCACGGGCTCTAGGCGCCCAGGCTTCAGTATTTGTGGCACACGGGCTCAGTAGTTGTGGCTCGCGGGCTCTAGAGCGCAGGCTCAGTAGTTGTGGTGCACGGGCTTAGTTGCTCCGTGGCAGGTGGGATCTTCCCAGACCAGAGATCGAACCCGTGTCCCCTGCACGCCATCAGGGAGGTCCCGCAGCTCCATTTTTCAGAAGAGGAGACTGAGGTTCTGAGAGGTTCCAGAGACAGAGCCAAGCTCCACCCCGGGTCCATCTCTGCAGCCAGTGCGCTTTCTCTACAGCCAGACCTTTCCTTTTTCCTCAACTTTCCTGGATTTTACACCCCAAGGCAGACAGTGCAGGGAGAGGATTGTATCAGAAACATGTCTGGCGAAGACTTAATGGCAGACACTGCTCATAAACTTTGGGTGTTTGTATCTGTGGGGCTCAGAGTTCCAAGCAGAGATGCAGATGGGGGGCTGGACCAGCAGTGATGAGGCATATCTATGCCTCAGATTTACGAGGGCTTTGTTGCAGAGTGAGGAGGAGGTAGGGAAGGGGAAGAGGTGATGAAGGAGGAAACTGCTTCCCTTAGGCTAAGAGTAAGAAGTCTCCCTTCTCCTGCCAGCCTCACAGTTTTCTAGAAACAACCTCACATATCTTCTTTCTCCTTTGGGGAGGTGGGAGATCAGGTGGAGAAGGCCAGGCATTTGCCAAGTGGAGAAAGGTTTTTCGTCATTTAAAGCTCAGATGGCCTTGGTACCTCCCTTCCCCCTCCCCCACATTGCACATCCCACCAGTCACCAAGGTATCAGTCCTCCCTCTTAAATAGACTCTGTCCCTTGCCTCCTTTCCACATCACTCTCCTGGACAACTGGAGGGACCTCCCGGCCGTCTCCTTACTTCCACTCCTGTCCCAAACTGTCCCTCCCACACTGGCCCCAGAGTGACCCTTTTACAAAGGCACACCTGGCCGTGTCACCCTCCTGCTTGAATGCTTTTGTGGCTTCCTGTAATGATAGAGAACGCGTATGTAGAGTCGCGTGCTGGAAAACCGGCTGAAAAAGGAAAGTCCTGATTTACAGTGTTTGCTGATTGCCTTGGTGTACGGACTCCCGCTCTTTCAAGCGGTAATGTTTGGGCTGGCAACACGCAAGCTTTCCTTTGGTGGCAGGAGTTGGCCCTAGCACATCCCTGCATAGCGCTGATGAGGCGCAGGGCACTGCTTAAGGCTTTTTATCTTTGTCTGGGTCCTTCCCCTGCCTGGCACGCCCTCTCCTCCTATCTGTGTTTATCCAAATTCTCCCCACTCCTCCGTCCCACTTCCAGCCTCTCTTGCTCCAGGATGCCTTCCCAGACCCACCCCCATTGCTGGAATAGTGGGAAGTACTCCCATAACACCGCATTTGCCCTCTCTTCCTACCTAGCAGGATCGCAGGAGGATGGTCTCTTTCAGACGCCCAGCCACCACGTGTGCCTTCCAGGTGTAATAACACTTGTCAGTAGTCAGGCCGTTCCAAGGGAGTATTGATACAGCACTAACAATGTAGTCAGGCTCCGGTGTAACCACTGGTGGGGGAAAGAGAAGTGTCCGCCTTGAGCCCTGCCCTCAGGGACCAGAGAGCTGGCTTTGGGTTTCGTGAGCGTCAGGGGATGCGAGCCACGGGTCAGCAGCTCCAGCGCTTTGTGGTGACGGAGCAACGGCTGTTTGTCCTCCGCCTGAACCTGATCCTTCTTCCGGTTATGCTTTCCCTATCCCCGCGGTAGATGGAGGCATTTATCGTGATGAGCAGGTGATGTGCCCATGAATGGGAAATCAGCAAGGGCTGAAGGGCGATTTTCAAGGTCAGGATGTGCCCTTTCTATTGAGAGTTCAGTTCTGTAACGAAGGAGAGAAGCTGGGTGGCAGCTTTTCCTGCCCAGTCCCCTAAGGGGTAGATGGTGCCCCCCAGTCCTGCTTGGAACCTGCTGTCCACTCCAAAGCTTCCCACCATGAAAAGACTATCGTCTAGATAAAATAAACATTTACGTTCGAGGAATCTATAAACTTTATGTAAGTGCTAGCATGAGTGCATTAAAAATGTGGATTATTTTTTTGTGTGTGAGAGCAAAAAATTGGAAATAACCTAAATATTCATCAGTACAGGGTTGGTTGAATCAAGGGCAATACACTTATAAAACACAAGGAGAGGGCTTCCCTGGTGGCGCTGTGGTTGAGAGTCCGCCTGCCAATGCAGGGGACACGGGTTCGTGCCCTGGTCCGGGAAGATCCCACATGCCGCGGAGCGGCTGGGCCCGTGAGCCATGGCCGCTGAGCCTGCGCGTCCGGAGCCTGTGCTCCACAACGGGAGAGGCCACAACAGTGAGAGGCCCGCGTACCGCAAAAAAATAACCAAAAACAAAAAAAAAACACAAGGAGATTTTCCGTTTTAAAAAGTGTGGTAGATCTCGTGATTTGCATGACGGCCCAGGATGTAAGTGGGATAAGTGGGGTCATTCGTAATTTGGTAAGTGGGGGACAGGGTAAGCTGCAGAGTATTTCTGACGGCCCCCCAGAGTGGGGGTCGTGTCTCTTGTTCACAGCTGTCCTCAGCACCTGGTATAGAACCTGGCCCCAGGAAGGGCTGTGTAAATGTGACGATTATAACTATTGTCAGCAGGCCCTGAGTAAATGATGAACAAATCCTACTTTGTATAATCCTATGTAGAGGCATCGAGAAAACTTGGAAGGAACCTCGCGAAAACATTACTAGAGCTTACCCCTGTTTAGAGTAGAATTAGCCGGCAGGGGATAAGATGCTCACTTAAAATAAAAATATTGTTAGAATTTAGGATGAGCTTGTATTATTTTTGCAATTACTAGACTAAAAACCAAAAGAAGTGGCAAAGAGATCCCTTCAGAGTCTTTCCCCTACAAACGCACTTAGCTATCTGCTGTTGAGTACATACTTGGGTCTCTGCAGGCCTGGGGACTAGTCCTGCTCTATTGATTTCTGCCTGGTAAACTGTGGATAATAAGAGCTCTTTTCTCACGGGGCGGTAGAGGGAACCACATGCAGTAATGAGGGTCCTGCGCTCAATGCAGCCACCCCTAACAGAGGAGTGGCTTGTAACCGTTAGCTGCTTTCCACTGTCGCATGGAGTTTCATCCCCTGACTCGCCCATGAACCTTTTTTCACCCCCTGTCGTTTGCTTGAGTTCATCAGAGTGTCGTTAGTTCCTAAAACATGATCAGGGATGAAATCCTCAGGAAGATGCAGCCCAACTCTGTCATTTTGTGGCAACCAGGGCCCAGAGAGGTTAAGTGACTTGCCCAAAGTCACACAGCTTCCAGGTGGTATAGATGTTATTTGCACTGAGCTCCAAAGCCACGTGCTTTCCTTGTACTGACTGCACTGCCTGACAGGGACTTAATGTTTTGTCTTCCCGAGAAGACTTCTAGAGGCAGAGATGCCTTACCCCAAGAGAAAGGAGTCACCAGTGGGGGCTTTTAACAATCTGGCAGAGGCCACCCTGTCTAGGGTTCACTCCCTTTGAAGTGAGGAAGGGAGGGGCTGGGCTGCAGAAGTACACCCACATGTATATGAACTCAGGGACTCCCCTGCTCTCACCCCCACCCCCATGCCCGGCCGGTCCTCTACAATCACACACCTGCCTGGGCTGACCTCCCCATGGAGAGGTCATCGCAAGCCTCAGAGCCAGCTAGAGCTGGGTTCAAAACTGCTCTAATTAGTTGTGTGCCTCGAGTTACTTAGCTGCAAAATGGGGACAGAGGGATCTACCTGCCACGTGCATGTTGAGAATCAAGGCAGATAAAGGTTACACCTGCCTGATGTGGGGTCTGGCACACCACGGGCAGCTGGGTGGATGAGAGACAGACCTGAATCTGTTTGATTAAAGGAAGGCACTTTGCTCCTGGACCTGGAGACCACCTGCTACAGATGATGGGGGCTAGGATAAGAAAGCAGTGTTTCTATCTCAAAGTTGGTGTAGTTGCCTTTCCACCATTCTGGAGGGCCCTAAATATGTATTTGGGAGCAGGGTAGTAATTAGCAGGCATGGTCTCAGGAGTCCTGGGTTCGAGTCCCAGATCCACCATTTTCCAAATATCTGACCTCAAGCAAGTCCCTTGAATTCATGAGCCTACATTTCCTCATCCATAAATTCAGGCTAATATTAGCATCTACCTTGTTTGTATTTTCCCTTCACTTCACCAGCATCCATTCCAGTATTAAATGGAATAAAGGATAGAAAGCACTTTACCCAGTGCCTGGTATGTGGTAAATATCAGTAAACGTCAGCTTCTTTGAATATTTTATCATAGTTATTATGACTGTTACAGTGCTATAGTCCTTCACGCTATTCACCAAATATTATTATTATTATTATTATTTTTGCGGTACGCGGGCCTCTCACTGTTGTGGCCTCTCCCGCTGCGGAGCACAGGCTCCGGACGCGCAGGCTCAGCGGCCATGGCTCACGGGCCCAGCCGCTCCGCGGCATGTGGGATCTTCCCGGACCTGGGCACGAACCCGTGTCCCCTGCATCGGCAGGCGAACTCTCAACCACCGCGCCATCAGGGAAGCCCCTCACCAAATATTTTGTTTACCTCTGGGCAAACGGTAGGATTGTACTTCTCTGACCGGTTAAAGTTAGGCAGGGCCTCTGACTTGCTTGGGGCCAATGAAGTGCTTATGGTGTCACTCTGGGCAGTTTTAAGGGCTAGTGTGTGATTTGCTACCTTCCCTTCTCCTGCCCTGAATGTAGAAATGACAAACCCTTTGTGGGGGTGAGCCACTGAGCGTGGGGCAGTTGTTACAGCAGCTAACCTTGGTCTCTCCTGACTGATACACGTGGGCCGACCCCAGCATGGCGAGACCGTGGGTGATAAATGGCCTTCTGCCTTGTCACGTGAAGAGGTAGAAGAGAGAGGCAGAGGAGTTTGTGCAGTCCCTCACATGGAAAGCTTTTTTTCCCAATGGAGTGCTTCAAGCTAGCAGGCCTGGTGTCCTCCTCCCTCTGACTGGGAGAATGGGGTGCATGTGGGAGACTGATCAGGTGGAGGACCAGATGGCAGCTCTGCATTTCCTCTTCGGTCCTCTGACTGAACTTGCCCCACCTATTCCTCTGCAAAGAGCGGGCTGTTTGTGCTTCTTGCTGTGTTAACTTCCAAGCGACTTCCAAGGATCACCACTCATGAGGATTTAAAAACTGCACTCCCTTGGGGCAGCCCTGGCAAACCTCCCCTGCACTTGCTCCCTGCCAAATCCATGAGCAGCCTTCCTGGGCAGGGCCTGTCTGAAATACCACCCCCCGGCGACCCTCTGAATCTCTGTGCCAGGGATCGTAGGAAGAGATGGTTGAAAACCCAGGTCCTCCTGAAGGGCTAATGTTTCGACTCACTCTCATTTCTTTTAAGGTATAAATGATGGATATAAAGCTATTCAACCCAGACCATCTCAGTGGAGGTGAGCAACAAGATACAAATACCTAAAAGTCAAAGAGATGGAGATGAAAGGGGTGAACAGTGGCATTGAAAGAGAAGAGTGGGGGCTGGGATGGGCAGGCAGTCAGACTCCCTCTGGGAGTTGATGCAGGGACTTTGAGGTCAGGTGGCCTGGATTCAAAACCTGCTCCTGCCACTTGGCCACTGTGTGACCTTCCAGGGAAATGGTGGATCGTTCTGAGGTCAGGAGAGTACAGTTGGCTCTGTTCATGAGCTCCGTGAATGCCTGTGCTGGGTTGTAAGTGGAGCACTCAGTGTCACCCCCACCCCCCAATCTCAATGCCTTTTCCTGTGCGCCTTAAAATGTGTCGGTGCCAAAGCCGAGTGCCAGCTTTTCTGTTTCACTACAGGGATACAATTACATGAGCTCAGTTAAATTTTACAGTTGACCCTTGAACAAGGAGGGGTTTAAGGATGCCGGCCCTGTGTGCGGTTGAAAATCCGCTTATCATTCATAACGGCCATCCTTGTCCACAGTTTCTTGGTATCCGCGGATTCAACCGATGGTGGGTAGTGTAGTCCTGCGGTATTTACTAGTGCAACACATCCACGTGTAAGTGGCCCCACGCAGTTCAAACCCGTGTCGTTCAAGGGTTAACTGCACTGAGTTCTTACTCTGTGCAGACCCTGGGCTGGGTATTGTGGAGGGAGAGTTGAGAAGAGGATGCTGCTGGTGGTAACTCTCAAGACATCAAAGGGAGAGCTCGGGGTTAGAAATCAGTAAAACTGGTCTGGGAGAATTGTTTCTCCTTCTCCGGGACTCAGGTTCCATGTGTCACACGGGGAGAGACCGATGGCGTCTCCTCTGACACGTCCTGGAAGGACTAGATGAGAGGGGGGTGTGTGATACCCATTTGCAATAACTAAGTGCTACACAGCGTAGGGTGTTTTCATTCTTATCAAATCCACTGGTGTCCACTTGGAGGTCACCCCGATCGTGTCCTTGAGGCCCCGTGAGAGCTTGCTGGGGTTTTCCACGGGATGACTTGATAGGAGACATTCCACTGGACTTGGTTTGCCTCAGGGGGCCCTGGGCAGCTCCCCGTGTTCAATTTATGTGAAGAGAAGGGCTGTGACTTCCGTCCGTCCGTGGGTTCTTTACCGAGAGCCAGTCCCCTGCATTCCTGTTCTGAGGAAGGAGAGGGACTGTACTCACTGTCTGGTCTGCACGGCTGTGTGCCAGAGAATTGTCTTCAGTGTTGGAACAGCAGAAATTCAGAGCGAGGCTGGGGAGACCCGCTATAATGTGTGAGAGGGAGGCAGTGCAAATGGCTGGGGACCAGCGAACCTCCATGAGCCCCCTGAGCGTTAGGAAGGTATTATTTTTAAAATACCACTGACTTTTATGATTTCTGAGGCCAGAGGCCCCTAATAGAGCTTCCCGATTGTTTCTTCCCTGAGTTTTAAAATTTTTAAAAATAAAATTGTCATGGTCTTAGCTTCAAGGTTGACCACAAGCTTCCCCGCTTCCCCCGGTGGGCCTAGAGCTTTCCGGGTCAGCCAGGGCAGGGCTGTGGGTGTGTCAGGGCCTGGGTTTTCCCTCTGGGAAGGTGGAAAGGCAGCAAGCTTGGCTGGAGAGCGCAAACCACCCAAGCTGGGTGCTCTCGTGCAAAACCCATGCACGGGGGCCTACTTAGAGTTAGGCATGGTGCTGGTAACGAGGGGAACGAAGGCATGGTTGTTAGCTGATCCCCAAAGAGATGGGGAAGGATGTAAATAAAGTCAATTGCAGGGGAATGCAGAGGAAAGGTCCCCAAAACGGCTTGAGGGTGTGGCTGGCCAAAGAGAGGCATTTGAGCAGATCTGTAAAAGCGTTTTAGAATCCCCAGGTATAGAAAAGGCTCATGGACATTTCAGCAGAGGGGGCAGTGTGGTTGAAGACTGAGAGGTGAGAAGTTCAGGTGTGTAGAGAAGATGCTGGTGGAAAAGGGGTGTGCATGAGACTGGGGTTGGGGCAGGGCAGATGGGAAAGGCCTGAAACCTTGAGGTTGATATTGTCAAGTCTGTGGTTTGGAAAGATCTTCTGGTTGAATACCCCTTGTGATGGGAAGCTCACTACCTCTAGGGTAACCCATTCCACCGTCAGCTCTGACTTATAAAAAGTCCTTCCTGAGAGCAAGCCAGTGCCTGTTGGCCTTGGAGGGGCCTGGAGGACCAACCTAGGCCGTGCTTGATCCTTCCATCCTTGTTTTTGTCCTTGTTAGAGTGATGGACACTTGGCTTGTAGACCAGCATGATAACTTCCTTTTACCACAAGCATCACAAAGTTTAGGCATGCGCCCAGAACCTCCAGAACTTTCCGTCAATGACTGAGGTTGGCCTACTATAAGGAATTCATCTGAATTCATCTCCACAGTTTTCCTAGCGGCTCAGAACTTGGGGGACTTGGGATTCAACAGTCCTGATTTTGAATCCCATCTCAGCTGCTTTGTAGCTTTCTGACTTTGAGCATGTGACTTTCCTCTTCAAGTTCAGCTTCCTCCTCCTGTCATAGGAGTTACAGGGTGCAAACAACACCCCCAGCTCCCTCCACTCTGGTTAAGAGGCTTCTCTCTTCCCACACCCTTGAGATGGAGTTTTGGAAGCTCGTTGGGCAGTGCTGTCATCGAGACGCTTCCAGAGCCGCGATCCCTTTTCAATCGCCGTACTCCCCTGGGAATCGATTTATGTGTTTTTTGGCTAAAACAGGCCACCAGAGGAAGACGTTCTCCTGTTTCTGTGAGTGTATCTGTTTCAGGGCTGCGCCCTCCTTTCCGTTTCTGTCTGGTTGGGATGCATGTGCAATATGTGTTTTGCAGGCTGCCTCGGCCTGTTTTTAGACAAAATATTTTGACATTCCTCCTCCGTCTTGCCTCTCTAACTGTCTTTGGGAGGCCCTGGGATTTGCTTTTCCTGAGCCTTTGGCTCTGTGATCCTCTAAATCTTGAGCGTCCAGTGGGGTCAACCTTCCTGGCTGCGGGCCTGACCAGGAATGTGAAATGACCCAGCATCAGAGAAGGCAGGCTCCCCGGGGCTCCCCCGCGTCCCCCCCCCTGGTGTCTCAGACTGGAGATGGAGGCCCAGAGAGCAGGGTCGGGGGACCCGTCTAAAGTCACAGGGCAAACTGGTGGCAGAGGTGGGGGGACAGCTCTCCTCCCTTGACTCCACATCCTGCTCTCAGCTGGGGCCCTGGAGCCCCATGAAGTAGCCTGAGTGTTCCAGGTGTTTGTTCATCGGGGCTGCACACGTTTTCCAGGCCTGCAGGTCTTTCTGTAGGTCACCACCCCCATCAGTGCCCAGCTCGAGAGTCAGCCTTATTCACGCTCAGGATGCCTGATTTGCAAACCCCAAAACTCAAAGCCAATCAGACATTTCCTGAACTCCATCCTTCTCCTGCCCTGGTCCTGACGGAGCGGGGAGTTGTGCTGTGGCACCGCGCAGGAAGCCTCCAGGGCAGGCGGTGGATTCCAGCAGCTGTGATTTGGGCAACTCGAGCTGTAATCCCCATCCCCACTCCCCCCCAGGTCTCCGCTGACCCCGGGCCTCGCCCCGGGCCTTGGGAACATTAGCTTGTTTCACAATTTTCCTAAGAGTGAAATGATGTTCAGTATTCATTTTCTTGTTGCTGCCGTAACAAATGACCACAAACTCAGTGGCTTAAAACAATACAAAGTTATCCTCAGGTCTGGAAGTCAGGAGCTCCAAGAGAGTCTTTGGGGCTGAGAAGCAACACGTTGGTGGGGCCGCTTCCTTCTGGGGAGGCTCCAGAGAGAATCCGCTTCCTCGCCTTTCTGGCTTCTGGAGGCTCCTGTAGTTTTTGGCTTGTGGCCTTTTCCTTCAGTCAGTCGCTTAGCATCTTCCTTCTCTGAATCGTCTGTCCTCACTCAGCCTTCTCTTCTGTGTCAAATCTCCCTCTGCTTCTCTCTATATGGGTATTTGTGATGACATCTAGAGCTCACCTAGAGCTTGGATAATCCAAGATCATCTCCCCGTCTCAAGATCCTTCATTTCATCACATCTGCAAAGTCCCTTTTGCCAGGCGAGGGAACATTCACAGGATCCAGAGATTACGGTGTCGAGGTTGTTGGAGACCACCCTCAGGCTGCCACAGTCAGTTCATGTCCTGCCCATTTCACAGACTTGGAACCTGAGGCCTGGAAAGGTTAAGGAGTACAGGGAATTCAGGTCTTGGATACCTGCTCCTTAATTCTAGGACTAGGGCTTGTTGAGGTCCTTTTGGCCTCTGTGGACTGCTCTTTAAAAGTGAATAATCTGACACTTTCTCACATTGGTTGGTCGTTTTCTGGGGCTGGGGGTCACTTCATTGTTCCTTCAAAATCTCTGAAACACCCCCCCCCCCCAATTTTCCACATCAGTAAACTGAAGCTAGTAACACCTACCTCCTGACTTGGTTGGGTTTTCAGGAAGATTGCAATAATGAGAATTGTTATTGCCTCTAGAGCACTTCTCTGGTGATCACTTAATGCATCCTTCCTTCGTTCCCTCATTCCTCCCTCCCTTCCTTTTGATGCAATTGGGGCTCGACCAGCGGCTGTGAGGTTGGGTGCTAATGACTCCCAGCTGCCCCCTTTTTTGCAGACTTGCCCTCAGCCAAAAGGGGGCTGCCGGATGAGCAGCTGCCCTGGAACGCCCCCTGTTCCTGCCATGGCTGCCCGTTCAGGGCACTGACTAACTTGAGGCACACAATGCTGGTTTCCTTTGCCAGGTAGGGCAAACTTTTGGTGCAGTTCATGCTCCAGGGCTCCCCACGGGATCAGGCTAGCCTCTGCTCAAGGTTGCATCCTTCTTAGCTCCTCCTCTGTCCCGCTTCCCTCACTCCCCGCATCCTGAGAGCCCTCCTCACGGACTCAGGGCTACCCCAATCCTGCCATGGGCTCTGCTTCTAGGGAACCCACCCTAAGTCACTTTCCCTTCTGCCTTTTAATTTTTTCTTATTACTCTTCTTTCCTAGGAAATCAGGAGAGCGTCGTTTTATGGAAACCAAGTCAGAAGAGTTTCAATAGGAGGAGAGACCAGCAGCATCAGACGAGGGAAGCAGTCACAGAATCAGGACCAAAGCTCATCAGCCTTGGCATTGAGAAGGTTTATTGGTGTGCTCCTGTCTCATTGACTGTCAAGGTACAGTTAAATCTCACCTTCCTTCTTTACTGCTGGGTCTGTAAATCTTATAAAAACAAACTTTAATGGTGGAAAAATGCCAGGCAGGTCAGTTTTCCTGCCTTGGCCTTAGTTTCCCTACCTGCAAAGGAGCTGGATGATCTCTCCGAGATTTTATGATTCTAAGAATGTTTCCTTGTGTGACCTGCAATAAGAACAGTAAGAACTGTCCCACTTACCCAGCCTTTGATATGTGCCCTCATGCGAGCTGAGCGGAGGGTGTGAGGCATCTGCTTCAATCCTCGCAACCACCCTGTGAGATAGAAAGTACCTTATCCCCCTTTTATTGTTTCATCAACTTGTCTATCTGCCGAGGCCTCCTGGGTTCGTATCTCCAGCCTGGTTGTTGCCACTTGAACCAGCTGGCTTCAGTCTGTTTCTTCTAACCCTGTCTTAGTGCAGGCTGCCATAACAAAATACTGTAGAATGGGTGGCTTAAACCACAGTAATTTATTTCTCACAGTTCTGGAGGTGGAAAGTCTGAGATCAGGGTGCCAGCATGATTGGGTTCTGTTGAAGGTTCTCCTCCTGGTTTGCAGATTATCACTTCCTCACTGTGTCCTTACAAGGTGGGGAGGGAGGGAAAGGGCGCGAGTGTGGGGGAGAGCAATATCTCTGGTGTCTCTTCTTATAAGGACACTAATCCCATCATGAGGGCCCCACCCTCATGACCTCATCTAAACCTCATTACCTCCCAAAGGACCCCATCTCTAAATAACATCACATTGGGGTTAGGACTTCAACATATGAATTTGTGTGTGGGGGGGGCATGACTCGGGTCCATAGCAACTCCAGACAAGAGAGCATTAAATAATCACAGTGGGGCTCAACCCAGTGTGGGAACTCTGGTAGGTATTGTAGTACATGCCTCAAGGTTATCCCTCCAAAACAGTGAGGGGGCTGGGGTATTCATCCACCGATCCCGTCAGCCAAGGTTGAGAGCTGCTTCCAGGAGGTACTGACCCCCGGCCCTTCTGGTCTGCCTGTGTGAGCTGAGCACACTCCAGTGACCAGGAAAGGCCCTCGGGCAGGGTGCGGTTGCCTGTGGTTGAAGCCGTGGGGACTGCATGCTCAGGTATGGTCAGTGCTGAGGGAACGTGGGCACGGGGCTGCGGAAGTCTGCCAGTGGGTCTGAGGGCTGAATGCTGGGGGGTGCCGTCATTCAAATCCGAGCAAAGAAGGAGGTACCGTGGTAACTTTAGGAGGGGCAGTTTCCATGGAGTTGTGGGTGCAGAAGCCCCAGGGGAGTGGGTTGTTCATGAACAGGTGGTGAAGGAGCAGGGCTGGTGTGAGGCTGCCTCCTGAGTGAAGATGGGGGCGTGGGGTCAAGGGAGAGTGTTCTCAGGAGTTCCCTGGGGGCCTAGTGGTTAGGACTCGGTGCTTTCACTGCTGTGGCCTGGGTTCAGTCCCTGGTCAGGAAACTGAGATCCCACAAGGCACAGGGCATGCCCCCCCCCCCCCAAAAAAAGAGAGTGTGTTCTTGGCTCAAGATGGGAGGCTCAGGTGCGTGCTTTTGTACTGGTGGGGATGCTGGGAGTGGGGGTGAGGGAGTGGCGGGTGACGCAGGATGCGGAATCCAGGGAGGAATGTCTGGACATTGAAGATTTGAAGGCAGGTCAGAGGCTAGAGGGAGCTAGATCCTGACACACGTGCAGTGACTGGTCTGTGGGAAGGACAGAGCCTCTTCTGTGAGCAGAGGCAAGAAGGGAGAAGTGGGACCAGCTGAAGCTGGGTTTGGTAAGGAACCATGAAGGGACTCGATTAATGCCTTCTGTTCTTTCACGGAAATACGGTGAGGTCAAGACAAATGGATGAAGGAAGAGGGGTGGGAGGGGCATGATATGGTCGCCCCATTTCTCTTCTTTTTTTGGAGTGGAGTAAGCAAGATAGTTTATGTCTTTTTATATAGAAACACTTCTCACAGCTATCAAAATAATTGCAGCTTCTTTCATTGAAAATAAATACACAGCAGATGCTTCCGTGCACTTAGTAAGTTTCTCATGGTCTTTGAAATTACTTATTGGTTTCGCCTGTCAGCTTTGTGTGCACATGTAGTGTAAAATGTACTAGTATTTTTGAAGGGCAATTTGGAATCATTAGCAGTCTTAACAGTGCGTGTAGATTTTGACCCAACAGTTTCCTGAAATTTGACACTTTCATGTTTGAAAAGCCAAAGGAGAAGATATCAAAGGCAAGTTAGGAACCGGGAGAAAAGGATTCTTTGGGTGTTAGGAGGAGAGAAACAGCTAACATTTTTGAGGGTTTACTATGATCCAGGACCCGTTGGCTAAGATCTTTTTTTTTTTTTTTTTTTTTTTGCTGTACTCAGGCCTCTCACTGTTGTGGCCTCTCCCGTTGCGGAGCACAGGCTCCGGACGCGCAGGCTCAGCGGCCATGGCTCACGGGCCCAGCCGCTCCGCGGCATGTGGGATCTTCCCGGACCGGGGCACGAACCCGTGTCCCCTGCATCGGCAGGCGGACTCTCAACCACTGCGCCACCAGGGAAGCCCAGCTAAGATCTCTTAGTCATTTGTTGGGTTGGTTTGAGTTTTTCTGTAATATGAAATTTTTGGCCAACCCAGTATTTCCACAGTTCTATGAAGGAGGTATTATTATTGTTATCCTGGTTTTAGAAACGAGAAAGTGGAAGCAATCTGGGTTATTAAGTAACTTGCTACAAGTTATAGACCCAATAAGTGGCAGGACCAGGAGAAGATGTTCTCCTAGTTCTAGTGCTTAGGTGGTACCCACATATCTTAGCCCTGTCATCTGATGCTCATCTCCATCTAGCTATCTTTTTTCCCAGCTCTGTTGAGATAAAATTGACATATAACTGTGTAATTTTAAGGTGTACAATGGGATGATTTGATACATGTATATGTCATAAAATGAGGGCCACAGTAAGGTTAGTTAATATCTCCATCACCTCACATAATTGCCATTTCTTTTTTTTTTTTTTGTGATGAGAATATTTAAGATCTACCATTTGAGCTACTTTCAGTTTATGATACAGTATTGTTACCTGTCATCATCCTGCTGTACATAGGTCCCCAGGGCTTATTCATTCATTTTATAACTGGGAGTTGGTACCCTTTGGCCAACATCTCCGCAGTTCCCCCAGCCCCTGGCAACCACCATTCTCCTCTCTGTTTCGAGGAGTTTGATGTCTCATATAGTGAGATCATATAGTATTTGTCTTTCTCTGTGTGGCTTATTGCACCGTTGCCCCATGTCTTTGGTCCTGGTGCACCATCAAAGTTCAAACCCAGAAAACCCACATGGTGCCAAGAACTCCAGTGGGCTGATATAGTCTCTGCAAATCCCGTGACAAATAAAAAGTCCCATTTCCCACGAACAGTTTATTACACATTTAAGGAGCTGATCACCAAATTACAATGACGAAAGGGGTAATTCTTCAGACTTTAGGAAGTTACTTATAAACACTGACACTTTTTTTCTCTTCTTCAGTCTTACTGGAAAAAAAAAAAAGGCAAGATAAGTTGCATGTAACATATAATGTTCTTCATTTGCTGCTCTGCTGTGACTTTCACAAATGGACTTCTGAACAAGAGTATTCAGTTTGATGGCTTCCGTGGTGGCGCAGTGGTTGAGAGTCCGCCTGCTGATGCGGGGGATGCGGGTTTGTGCCCCAGTCTGGGAGGATCCCACGTGCCGCGGAGCGGCTGGGCCCGTGAGCCACGGTCGCTGAGCCTGCGTGTCCGGAGCCTGTGCTCCGCAACGGGAGAGGCCACAACAGTGAGAGGCCCGCGTACCACAAAAAAAAAAAAAAAAAGAGTATTCAGTTTGAGTTCAAAGTCCTTTTGTACTAAAATTATGGGTACAGGAATACGTAAAATTACATATTCTGTTGTCTTTGATGTAAGATAGATACTCAGACTGTCCAACAAGACAGGAGACAACTTTTTTTTCCCGACAAGAAATAAAGATGCCTAAACAGTCTGATAGGTAACATTATGAGCTGTGCTTAGACATTGTGACACTAAATTTGGAACGTGATAATAACTTTCAGCGTTCCCAGCTTAGATCCTGTGCCTGCCACCATGTGTACTTCTACATAGTTCATGGTTTTAATATTATTCTGCGAGTTTGTCCAAATCGTGTTATGATGAAATCCCTCTCAAAGAAGATCCAGCTGAGTAATGAATAACGATGTTTGCGTTCAACTTCGTGGTTGATTCCTTGGGCTGAAAATGATCTCTTGGACCTCTTGCATTTCATGAGGTAGGGATATAGAGAGACTAATCCTTTTGGTCATGAAAAACAGTTTATAACTTTGCAAACTCCTACTTGTCATTGGGGAGAAATGGAAATTCTGTGTACTCTATCCTGGAAGAAGAGATTACCAGTGACATCAAAGATTTCAGTCTGGAGGGGCTTAGAGATGTGCTCTCCACAGTCACATGTGTGAACATCTTGTCTGCAGTTTCTGATGGTTTTCATCACACACGTGGGACTGGACTCTTAAAGAGTTCCTGGGAATTCTGCACAGTTTATTTAGGGTGTTAAATCCCAGGATGATAAATTGGGGCCAGGAAATGAGCAAACTTGAATGTGGAGTGTGCTGTGGTTTGGTGGAAATGATCTAGTGGCCCAGAGCGGGGGTGGGGTGGGGGTCCCGCCCCAGCCCTGTTATTGATTGCTGTGTGGGCAGAGGCAGTTTCTTTCTCTGGAAAAGGAGAAATCAAGGGCTGGTGTGGGACTGTCTCCAAGGTTCCTTTCAGCTCAGACAGGCTAGGATTCTACAACCCTAGGTCTGACCTCTGTTCGTTCTTGCAACCAGCTTTATCAGCTGGGAATCTTCAGAATTCCGGGCAGGGGAGTCTTAATGAAAAACCTATTCCCACACTTTAGTGAGGCCCGTAGACAAGGTGAGGGGGTCAGCGGACAGAGGGCAGTGAGAGCCCTGCTTGGGTTTTTCGTTACCATTGGTGGTTCAGGTTGGAGAGGGGCCATTTTCTTGAAAGACCAGTTATTTGTGATGGAAAAAACATACAGGTCAGTTTCCAGGAAGATCTGACCATTGGCTAATTATGTAGGTGGAGAGTAGGGTGATGAGGGACGTCTTTCTCTGCCTGGAAGACCATTGCTTTCTTGAACTGCACCGTGGTAGTGTCATGTATTTAATGTGGAGTGAGCGGTTGTCAAGAAATTATTAAAAATTAGCACTGGGCTGCAGAATGCAAGGTGACAGATTGGTGCCCAGGGTGCTGGGGAAAAGACTAATTTACAGCCTCCAAGTGAAATCTCAGGTTGTTTGTTGTTCCTTTCTGGAAGCATAACAGGAGATTTGCAGCTTGTGTTGGGGAAATTAACCTCTTGTTAATTTTGGAAGCTGTTGTCAGGCCCCATCCCCACTTCCTTTCCTCAGCTTCAGAGACAAGGTAGACTGGAGGAGCGGGGAACAGCATCATCTCAGCCTATGAGCTCACTCCCGAGTCCCCAGGGGCGTCCTGCCGTGATGCCTTGTGGCCTGGGAGCCCCAGGAGAGCAGGGACTGTGTGTGTTTTGTATTGCTGGTGTCTGGCACATGGTAGGTGCTCACTGAAGATTTGTTCACTCTGCAGCTCCTGGGAGCAACATTGTCAGGAAGAGCAGACAAGTAGGAGGAGATGAGGGGGCGTGGGGCAGGGGGCGGGGGCTGTTACCCCCATTTCCCTGGCAGCAGCAGACTCCCTCTGGAAGCAGAGGAGAGGAGCGCCCATCTTTGGAGCTCCGCCTCTCCCTGTTGTTCTCCTCATCTGCGCTCAGTGCTGGAGGGCAGCTGGCTGAGTAGCAGGATGGGCAGAAATGCGGTTTTTTTTTGTAAATTTATTAATTTATTTATTTTTGGCTGCGTTCGGTCTTCGTTGCTGCGCGCGGTCTTTTCTCTAGTTGTGGCAAGCGGGGGCTACCCTTCGTTGCGGTGCGCAGGCTTCTCATTGCAGTGGCTTCTCTCGTGGCGGAGCACCGGGCTCTAGGCGCGCGGGCTTAGTTGCTCTGCGGCATGTGGGATCCTCCCGGACCAGGGCTCGAACCCGCATCCCCTGCATTGGCAGGCGGATTCTCAACCACTGCGCCACCAGGGAAGCCCCAGAAACGCATTTTTCTGCAGGTCCCACAGGGAGGGAATTCAACGGCCAGGGTGACTCTCTCTTGAGCATCCCAGAATCAGCTCCCAGACAGGACTTCATCAAGGCCAACCTGAGGGCACCTTGGAGAGAAAGGAGCCGCTGTGCCCTGGCCATGGCTTCCCGGAGGAGGGCAGAAAATGTCTGTGATCTGCCATTCGGATGAGAAGTATCTTGTGTTTCTACGCTCACGTTCTCACATGGACATTATTCAGCTTTTGCTAATTGGCTTTATGATTTTCTCAGTAGTTAATATTCTTCTGTCAAAGATGGAAGCATAAATAAATAACTTTGGTCAGAGCACACCTTCTTATTAGGCCGTACATCACGTTAGAAAGTTCACATTCTTTAACCAGGAAGATGAAATTAGAAACACCTTGGAAAAGCCTTCTTGTTATCAATCATGTCATCCTCAACATGTTTCAAAGCTTGCTGCTGGCATCCAGAATAGACATTTTATTCAAAAGAATGTATTTCAAGAAAATGATAGCACCTTTCGATTTCAGCTTTTTGAAAACACGAAATCTTTCAAGTCCTCCTGACTGAGCATTCCAGCGGCTTGGCAGAGGACTGGAGTGGCTGGAGCCTTCTCCGGACGTGCCCATAAGGGTGGACAATTTTCTGACCCTTTAGAAAGGGAGTGAGACGGAAAGACAAACGGATCATGGTTTAGCAGAATGTCCTGGGTCTCATGTGGCCTTAAACGAATCACTTGCCCTCTTGAGGATCCAGTCTATTCATTTATAAAATGAAGAGGTTGTGTAAGATTAGTGTCTCAGCTTGGGCTGCTGTAACAAATTACTTGGGGGTTGAAGTAACAAATGTTGATTTCTCACAGTTCTGCATGTGGGAAGCCCAAGATCAAGGCGCTGGCACATTCGGTATCTGGGGAGGGCGTCCTTCCTGGTTTGTAGGTGTCCATTTTCTTACTGTGTCCTCCTATGGTGGAGAGGTGAGATCCTTTTTTATAAGGGCATTATAATCCCGTCGCAAAGGTCCCACCCTCTTGACCTCATGTAACCCTACCATCACGTTGGGGATGGAGATTTTCCTACCCCAGGATTGCTGCCTGCTCCTCCCGGGATGGAGACCACAGGACTACACATTCTCCAGGGGCCCCTCCAGCTCTGACCTGCTCGACCCCAGGAGAGATGAGATAAGGGGTTCACGTGGCTCCACGTATCCAGCCCCTCCTTCCAGGAGGGCTCAGGAGGGCTCCCCAGCCCAGCCACGCCTGCATTAAGTTCCACAGCACAGGGCCAGTAGGAAAGGAAGTCCCTGAACCAGGAGAACAGGATCCTTGCCTCAGCTCTGCCCCATTGCCCTTTACGGCCTTGGGCAAGTCACTTCTCCTCCCTGGGCCTCACTTTCCCCATTTATAAAATAAGGCAGTTGGATGGGCTGATCCCCGAGAGCGAAGGTTTAGTAATCCCGCTGGGAGTTAAGAGATATTAAGGCCTGGATGTATTTCTGCAAAACAAATAGAACCTGATCTATTTCCCTAAAGCCCTGCTCCTATGGGGCAGCATTTTCCTTATTGCAGAGACAGTTTAGAATCTGTTTGTCTGCAAATGAATCCAGAAAACAAAGGGACTTCAGGTTCAGGCCTCTGGTCAGCAACAGAGGTCATTCTAGGGCCAAGAACCCTCAAAGCTTTCTCAATCCCTGCTGGTCCCACAAAACAAATCCCAGAGTCAACAAATTCCATTGAGCTGGTATCCAACGAGTCCTGGAATGTGGGACCTAGAACAAGAGCCAGACGTCTTCTGGTCCAACTTCCCCACTTGACAGTTGAGCAGATAGAGGCCCTGGAAGAGGACTTGCTGCTTCAGGTCACAGCCCAGGTGGTGCAGAGATGGGGACTTAATCCCATGGCTCCGGCCCCCCTCTGCAGGGCTCTCTCTGTGACCCTCAGTTTGCTTCCCGTTTGAAAGCATTAACACAGCTCCTTGAAATGCACAACTTGAGTTTGAATTCTTTCTCTCCTTTATGCATGAATCTAAAGTTGCAGTTTGTGAAAACGCACAAACACTGAACTACACTTTAAGCCAAATGCGGGTTACCACACCCATCTGCTGCTCTGAATTTCCAACATGAGTGACTGTCAAAAGCTCATCACGGACAGTTTGCCAAACACTTCACAGCTGAGCCTCATGGAAAATTAATAATGTTAAGTGTGTCTGTGACATCTCATAGGAGTCAAACGGGTTGATTTATGGCAAACATGTGTTCCCCTAACCCCCACTTAAAAACAGAAGGTGTTAGATTGAATTACTGAAGGCAGCAGGCCGGAACAGACACGATTAGGAGAAATCCCACCTCCTAAGAGCCCACAGTCCATTAGGACAGATATGCCTCGTAAGCAGGATGGGCTATCAGAACGACTAAGATAATTGACAAAGTGCTACGGGGCCTCAGCAGAGGGGGGTGCGCTTCTGGCAGGCAGATCATGGCGGGGAGGCATCTGGACCAGGCTCTGGAGGCGGGGAAGGATTGGAGCGCGTGCAGAAGTGTGCCTTGAAGCTCAGAGGTGAGAGAATAAATGGCGCACATTTGGGGAGTGGTGGATAGAAGTGGAGATACAATTGAAACGCCTGCTTGGAGCCCATCTGTAAAGGGCTCGAATGGCAGGCTAAGGCCTTCAGCCTTCACTGAGGAAGCAACCCAGCCCCTGTAACAACGGCGATCGATGAAGAGGGAGAAACATGGATTTTGGAGAAAAGACGCAAATTTTGAGGATTCTGCTTACCAGATGGTAACCCTTGGCAAGTCACTTAACGCCATCTCTCTAGTGGGGCACTGACCTCTGCTTGCGGGAGAGTTCTAGGTTACGTATCACTTTTTGCAATATAGGCATACCTTGTTTTATAGTGCTTCACCTTATTGTGCTTTGCAGATACCGTATTTCTGCAGATTGAAGGTTTGTGGCAACCCTGTGTTGTCAGATGATGGTTAGCGTTTTTTAGCAATACAGCATTTTGTTGGATAATGGATTTCTTTATTTTTTTGATATTTATTTATATTTTTTATTGAACTATAGGTGATTTCCAATATTGTATTAGTTTCAGGTGTACAGCAAAGTGATTCTCATATATATAATATATATATATATTCTTTTTCAGATTCTTTTTCATTATAGGCTATTGCAAGATACTGAATATAGTTCCCTGTGCTCTACAGTAAATCCTTGTTGTTTTTCTATTTTATAAATAGTGATGTGTCTCTGTTAATCCCATACTCCTAATTTACACCCGCTCCCGCCCTTCCCCGTTGGTAACCATAAGTTTGTTTTCTATGTTTGTGAGTTTGTTTCTGTTTTATAAATAAGTTCATTTGTATTAGTTTTTAGATTCCACATATAAGTGATATCATATCATGTTTGTCTTTTTCTGTCTGACTTACTTCACTTAGTATGATAATCTCTAGGTCCATCCACTTTGCTGCAAATGGCAGTATTTGGTTCCTTTTTATGGCTGAGTAATATTCTGTTATATATATGTATACACTACATCTTCTTTACCCATTCATCTGTTGATGAACACTTATGTTGCTTCCATGTCTTGGCTGTTGCAAATAGTGCTGCTACGAACATTGGGGTGCATGTACCTTTTTGAATTAGAGTTTCATCTTTTCAGGATATATGCCCAGGAGTGAGATTGTGGGATCATATCAGAAAGAGAAAGTAAAAAAAAAAAAAAAAATCCTACTTAAAATCGCGTCAAAACAAACAAACGTAGGAATAAACCTAACCAAGGAGGTGAAAGAGCTACACTGAGAGCTATAAAACACTGATAAAGGAAACTGAAGGTGATTCAAAGAAATGAAAAGATATCCCATGCTCTCGGACCAGAAGAATGAACACGGTTAAAATGGTTGGGCTTTCCTGGTGGTGCGGTGGTTAAGAATCCACCTGCCAATGCAGGGGACATGGGTTCAAGCCCTGGTCCGGGAAGATCCCACATGCTGCGGAGCAACTAAGCCCATGTGCCACAGCTACTGAGCCTGCGCTCTAGAGCCTGTGAGGCACAACAACTGAGTTAATGTGCCACAACTACTGAGCCCATGTGCCGCAACTACTGAAGCCCGTGCGCCTAGAGCCTGTGCTCCACAACAAGAGAAGCCACCAAAATGAGAAGCCCGCGCACCACAACGAAGAGTAGCCACTGCTCTCCGCAACTAGAGAAAGCCCATGTGCAGCAACAAACACCCAACGCAGCCATAAATAAATTTAAAAAATAAGAAGTGGCCATGCTACCCAAAGCAACCTACAGATTTAACGTGATCCCTACCAAATTACCCATGCCATTTCTCACAGGACTAGAATAATCATAAAATTTATATGGAATCACAAAAGACCCAGAATTGCCAAAGCAATCCTGAGGAAAACAAGCAAAGCGGGAGGCGTAACCCTTCCAGACTTCAGACTATACTACAAAGTAATAAAAACAGCATAGTATTGGCACAAAAACAGACACATGGATCAATGGAACAGAATAGAGAGCCCAGAAATAAACCCACACACCTATGGTCAATCAATCTTCAACAAAGGAGGTAAGAATATACAATGGGGAAAAGACAGTCTCTTGGACAAGTGGTGTTGGGAAAGCTGAACAGCCTCATGTAAATCAGTGATGTCAGAACACTTCCTCACACTATACACAAAAATAAAATCAAAATGGCTTAAAGACTTAATGTAAGACAGGACACCATAAAACTCTTAGAAGAGAATATAGGCAAAACATTCTCTGACATAAATCGTAGCAATATTTTCTTAGATCAGTCTCCCAAGGCAAAAGAAATAAAAGCAAAAATAAGCAAATGGGACCTAATCAAACTTATAAGCTTTTGCACAGCAAAGGAAACCATAAACAAAACAAAAAGACAACCTGTGGACTGGGAGAAAATACCTGCAAACGACGTGACAGACGAGGACTTAAATCTCCAAAAGGTACAAATAGTTCATATAGCTCAATATTAAAAAAAAACAATCAAAAAATGGGCAGGAGACCTAAATACACACGTCTCCAAAGAAAACATGCAGATGGCCAGCAGGCACATGAAAAGGTGCTCAACATTGCTAATTATTAGAAAAATGCAAATCAAAACTACACTGAAGTATCACCTCACACTGGTCGGAATGGCCATCATCAAAAAGACTACAAAGAAATGCTGGAGAGGGTGTGGAGAAAAGGGAACCCTCCTGCACTGTTGGTGGGAATGAAAATTGGTGCAGCCACTATGGAGAACAGTATGGAGGTTCCCTAAGAAACTAAAAATAGAGTCACCATATGATCCAGCAATAAAGTATTTTTAAATTAAGGTATGTACATTGTTTTTATAGACACAATGCCATTGCACACTTAATAGACCGCAGTATAGTGTAAACACAACTTTTATATGCACTGGGAAACCAAAAAATTCATGTGACTCACTTTATGGTGATATTTATTCACTTTATTGCAGTGGTCTGGAACTGAATTTACAATGTCTCTGAGGTCTGCCTCTAATGAGGGCCAACCTGTATTGGTGTGTGTTATATTGTGAGTTGTGCTAGGCTTTATGTAACTTGCATCGCTGAATCTTCAACGTGAGTTTCCGGGGTAGCCGCTGTTATTATCCCATTTAACAGATGAGGACACTGGGGCTCAGGCATGGGCCCCTGCTTTGCACTGCTCAGCATGAGAACTTTCCATCAATGCAGTGATGTCACAGTGTCACACACGGTCCAGAATCAGTGTTCACTATCTGTGTAGTCTTGTGAGAAGCCGGGCACATGCTATAAGTAAGCACTTCACATGAGCTTACCTCTTTAAACTTTGCAACAGCCCTGCGAGATGAGCGTATTCCTCCTCGCATTCTGTGGCTGGTGAAGCCAGTGCCTGTTCCTGTGACAGCTGATGTCGGGAGAGCCAGGGTTTGGTTGATTTATCTGCACTGTGTCACATGCCCAAAGATTTTGATTTTATTGTCTGGGGTGGAGTCAGATATTGGCATTTGAAAAAGCTACCTGGGTGATTCTGATGCGTAGCTGGGGCTGAGACCCTGCTGGCCTGGTGGCAAAGCTCATATTCTTTTGTTTTAAAGATTGGGAGCGACTGATTGCTTGATTGATTGATGGCTGCCTTGGGTCTTTGTTTCTGTGCATGGGCTTTCTCTAGTTGCGGTGAGTGGGGGCTACTCTTCGTTGCGGTGAGAGGGCTTCTCATTGCGGTGGCTTCTCTTGTCGCAGAGCACGGGCTCTAGGAGTGCAGGCTTCAGTAGTTGTGGCACGCGGGCTCAGTAGTTGTGGCTCATGGGCTCTAGAGCGCAGGCTCAGTAGTTGTGGCGCACGGGCTCAGTTGCTCCGCGGCATGTGGGATCTTCCCGGACCAGGGCTCGAAGCCATGTCTCCTGCATTGGCAGGTGGATTCTTAACCACTGTGCCACCAGGGAAGTCCCAAATCTCAAGCTCACATTCTTAACCAAGGTTTTAAAATTAAAAGAAGCCATGTACTTCTCCATTCAGGGTGTTCATGGTTTCCCAAACCTAGATCTTTGTTCGATAAACAGACTGGCTTCAAATAAAATAAAGTTGGAATCATACTGCTACTACTATTGTTAAAAAGAAAAGTGCATGGGGAAAGAGGTTTTTCAAAAATTTAGATACATTGGTACATTAATAGAAGTGCCCAGGGCAAAAATCGCTCTTACTCACCTGTCAAGTTGCTGTCATCCCCCGCCAACACAACGAACTTTATTTTCTAAGGATATTGAAAAGAATATGAATTGGGGGGTTCCTGAATGGTGGGAAGTGTGGGCTTTAACAGGAGAGCACAAAACAGCTTTTCGTCTTCATTCTTCCACTCTGAGAAAAGAACCGCTCTCCCAGGGCTCTCGGAGATGCCGGGAAGGGAACTTTGACTTTCAGTACTTCAGAATTAAGGGGATGAGTGTGGAAGATAATTTGTAATGTGGAAATCTGCCAGGCGGTTGCTTCTGTATCTTGGGGCCGGTGCTCTTCCGAGTGGAGCTGGGCGCCGGTCTCGGCATGGTGTCCGCCCTCTGTGAGGCCTACGTGCCACGCCAGTTAATAGATGACCCGCTTGACCCGCGTTCCCAAGCTCTCCCGGCTTGTCTGTCTCCATGACACATCCTGCAGCGTGTGAACAGACTTGTCCCTGCTTCTCAGAGAAGCCGTGTGCTCTTGGTATTGATGCCTTCAAGGAAGTGGGGAGCACAGGCTGCGTCCAGGACCGGGCGTGGAGGGTTGTGGTTTCAAAACGTGGGGGAACTGCTTGGGTGCGTTCCGTGAATGGAGACTCGAAGCAGGTCTGGCTTGGCGACGGGTGCTGGCCGTGCTGCTGAATGCTCCTCTGGGCTCTGTTGAGAGGTCGTGTCTGGTATTACCAAAGGGGCGTCACGTGGGAAGGGGCAACCTCCACCTGCTCATGAAGGAAGGACCCACCTCAGTGTGGACATTTTAGGGACCACGAGAAAAAAAACGGTCTAAAAAAGGAAAAAAACTGGTTTTCTTGTTGTTTTGCTAAAAATAACAATAATTATAATGATAGTAGTAATAATAATAACTGCAGCTAATTATAATTGCCAGCAGTGTGCTAAGCACATCACAAATATTGTGTGTTCTAATTCTCACCACAGTCCCCTGCGGTAGGTTTACTTTTAGCCCCATTTTACAGCTGAGGAAACTGAGGCTCAGGAATTTCAGGAAGATGGGGCTTGGAGGTGGCAGAGCCTTTTTTTTTAACCTGGTCTTTTTATTTCTAAGCCTCGTGCCGTTTCATCTCTCAGGAGTGCAGACCTAGAAAGTCATTTTGTAAATTCAGTTGAAACATGCCTCTTGAAAAGTTCCTGCGATTAGTTCAAATCTGCTTTCTGAAGGGAGAGGAGGCATGTGCGGCCTCTTGCACATGACGTTCTTTCAAAGGGGTGCAGGCCATTGTGCTGTTTGCCCCCTTCCACTCCCACGGTTCCCCTCTCAAAACTGGCTGACACCTACTCCTTCATCTGTTTCCCGCTGGGCTTTTCACTCTCCTATCATGTCATCCGTTTGATCCACATTCGTCTGAAAATGTTCCCCGTTCCAAATATAAAACTGAAAACACGATCCCACTGGGAACATTTTTTTTTTTTTTTAAAGCAAGAAACTGTGAGGTGTGGAGTTTTAGAACTACAAGGGATCTTAGAGACAATGTAACCCAACTTTGTACCTGAGAAAACTGAGGCCCAAGGTCACTGGACAGTTAGTGGTGGATCTGCACACGCGTGGTTTACTCACGTCTCCAGTGACAACCACAGGATGGCTGGGAGGATGAAATGGGGTTACATTTGTGACATCCATCGTTCAGTATTTATCTGGTACAGAGAGGTGGCTGTATCCTGGGGAGACATGATGAGGGCTATCCGTGGGGCAGTGGGGATGGAGGGAGATGGGAAGGATTCAAGATGTGAAAGAAATTAGACCTGGCGGTAGGCTGTGAGAGGGGGAGTTCTCAGAGATGAATGACTCCCAGGTTTCTTCAAATGGGTTTCAAAGGATGAATAGGAGTTTACCCAGTGGGTAGGGGAGGGATAGCCCTCTGCACAGAATGAATGGCCGTGTGATAGGCATCTTCTGTTAGACTTCGGTTGCCCCAGTACAGCACAGAGAATAATGGAACAGGCATCTTAGCAGCAATAACAACCGAAAACAGCAGGGAGAAAATGAAAATCAATGCTTTAAACAGTGTTTAAATCAATCAATGCTTTAAACAGTGTTCGAAAGACATTTTAGTGTCTTTGTTGACTGATGTCTCGTGAGCTCCATCCAGAGGCCCCAAGTTAATGAAATTTAAGCAGTTAGCCTCCCTCCTGACATGGCTTGTCCCCGATGTCACCCGAGCTGTGGGTCTGATGACTTCCCAGAGAGCAGGAACATCTCAGGCCCTCTGATCTCCCTCTGAGCTGCCTCTTTTATGGTTGTTATCCGACCTGGATCAGAACTGGAGGTGGGTGGGCAGCAGCAGGACGCATCATCACAGCTGCCAGAGCAGTTCCAACCACGCTTTCATTCCTCTCCTAAAAGTACATTTTAATCAAACTTTACAAATATGTTCATTTCTGACCCAATCGCCAAAGCACAGAAGTGCCATTTCTTTTGGAATGCTAAACCAAAGCCCCTTTTCTTCCATTTTTGTATTTGAATTTTCATTTGTTCCATTTCTGGAGCTGATTGTACATCTTGAGATCCCGAGTCTGGGAGCTTCCTTCCGAAGAGTGTTTTGTGTGTGTGTGTGTGTGTGTGTGTGTGTGTGTGTGTGTGCACGTGCACTCATGCACACTCGCGCATGTGTGTGTGCATATATACACACATGACTCTGCACAGACTGATCAGCTCCTGAGAAGCAGAGCTGAGTGGGTGACCTGGAACCAGCCATGCCTGAAGCCTCCCCACTTACTGGGCATGTCTGACTTACAGGCCCTGTGTCCCCAGTATGGATGCTCTAGATAAGCAGGCCTGAGCACATCAGTCCTGCCTGGTCAGCTCCCCATCCCAGTCTTCCCCACTGTGTACAGCAGCCTGTGGGCACATTGGAAACCACAGGGTACTTCACCCAGACTCCTGGGCTCACAGACTCCCTGGGACCAGAGAGTTTGCCGCTGTAAACTCTAAGGGGGCCATTGAATGGCATGCTCCCTGAATGTTGCTCTGAGCTTGCCCAGGTGGAGAATCTGTCACCAAACAGGGTAGACCGCACAGCACTGAGCACAGACGCTGTCCCAGAGCTCATGTGAGCTCTGCACATGTATCGTCATCTCACTTCATCCTTCCCACAACCTTGGTGACCCAGAGAGGTTCAAGAACACGCTCAAAGCCACACAGCTGTTGGAGCAGGACCGAGAAACGGGACAGTCCGGCTGCAAAGGAGGTTGGTGAGCTGAACCCTGATGCAATTACTGTCCCCAGGATGTGGCTGTGACATGTCTATACCTTATCAGTTATAGGGGTATTAAGAGTCACTTCCCTAAATACCTGTGAGCTGGAGAAAGAGTGAGGGGGACACCCTGCAAAGGCTGGGCCTCTCTGGAAGAGGAATGAGGGCACCAGGGGGTACCAGAGGAAAGACCCATGGTGGGGAGGGGCCCCAGACTACCAGGATTTGGAAGGAAACTCAAATGACTTGAGCTTACTAGCCTAGAGGAGGGAGAGGGTAGAGAAATATCTGAAACTCTTTGAAGAACTCAGAAGGAATTAGCTAGTGCCCCATGTCCCCAATGTGTAGCTGTCCCATGCTGCCGATGTCTGTTTGGTATAAGGAAGGACCTTTATATGACTGTGATGCCCAAATGTGGGAGGACCTGACTCATATGGTAGTGAGTGCCCTGTCCCTGGAAGCATTCTATCAAAACAGAAACCACTTGCCTTATTTAATGAGAATTTCAGTATTCACTAAGTGCACTGGGGGTGGGCAGGAAAGACAGCCTTTTAAGCCTAACATAAAACTAAGCCAAAGTTTTAATTAATTTCCCGAATTTCCAAGAAACATTAGAGACAGACATAAAGTTTCATGTGGAAAGATGTTCTTCCCAGAACTATTTATCATATTAAACATTAGAAACAACCCAAATGTCCCCAAATTGGATATTAGCGAGGCACATTGCGGCATCGCTACAGAATGTAATATTAATTTGTCATCAAGATAAGGTTTTAAAAACAACATATAAGTCACAAGAACAACTCGCCACATAATGTAAGTGACAAAGGAGGATGCAAAGTTGTATAAATACATATATGTAAAAGTACACGAATATATGCGTCTGTGTACAGGCACATGTAAATTGATCTATGAATAGGAAAGAGTGGATGGACTGTAAGAAAATGGTAAACAGTGATAATGGTCTGTTGGTGAGATAGGTAGGGCAAAATCCCGATCCGTACGCTGCAAAGTTTTTCACCAGGGGTCTATATCCCTTTTATACTCAAAGCACACGCTATTAAAATGTTGTTTTTGAAGACTAGAATGACAGGGGGAAATACAGTATCACGTTAAGTGAAAAATGCAGAATGCAAAAATATGCATATATTATGACCCTAATTATGCACATAAATTTAGTTATTTATTCCCTGTTTATTTCATGGAAGGTATTGGAGACAATATGGATAAACACACCTGCACACCCTCCCCATCCCCACCTGGGGAACCTTGAAGCAGATATTTAAAAATGCTCATGATTGGGCTTCCCTGGTGGCGCCGTGGTTGAGAGTCCGCCTGCCGATGCAGGGGACACGGGTTTGTGTCCCGGTCCAGGAAGATCCCACATGCCGCGGAGCGGCTGGGCCCGTGAGCCATGGCTGCTGAGCCTGCGCGTTTGGAGCCTGTGCTCCGCAACGGGAGAGGACACAACAGTGAGAGGCCCATCTACCGCAAAAAAAAAAAAAAAAAAAAATGCTCATGACTGTCCCTGCGAGTTGTAGGTAATTTTGTTTTTCTACTCTATTATCTTCAAAATTTTCCAATATATGTATATTTTTTCTATTAATGTTTCTATAATCAAGAGGGAAGCCCCAGAAAAGCGCCAAACAATTTCTGGCGCCTGTTAGGAACCCGATGGCGGTCAGTTCCCCTTCCTGTCGTCACTCGCACCTTCTTGGTATCCCCAGTGAATGGGCAGATAGATGAGCCGAGACCTCCCAGACAGTGGAGGCCCGGGCTGTGCTGTCCTGGGCTGCGCGTCCTGCAGGAGGGGCGGCTGTGGGCCCCGCTCACCCGATCACTCTCCAATGGGGCAGAAGGCCAAGCCCATCCCCAGCTTCAGGCAAGGTTCCTGCCTGGTGTGACCCTACCAAGTGCTTTGTTGTCCCTCTGGAAACTGGCTCAGGAAATCCCAGGTCCCAAAATGCCTTGTTAAACAAGGCAGATTCCATCCTTGTTAAACAAGGCTGAATTCCATCCAAGTTCATCGGCTTGAGCCCAGCCTTGTCATAACCCCCAGAATCACAGTGAGTATAAACAGGGGTGATGTCACTCCCGGAGTACACCTTGAGTTTACCTTGAGTTTTGTAAAGAGGTAATTTGCAAAAGTACAGTTAATCCCACCATGCTTTATAATTTAAAGGTGGCCAGAAACGATTGCTGACAGACAACTGATTAACAGCAGCCCTTAGTGCCAAATTAATCAGCATCTAATCCAGAGTCTGTATTAAGATGGAATGAGATTTAAAAAAAAAGAAAAAAAACCTCTGCCAACCCCCTCCACTGTTGTTTCGGTAGAATGCCCAGCTTTTCCCCACAGTTTGGGAGTTTGACTAAAAGCTTTGTTTGAATACTTTTCTTACATGAAGAAAGACACATAAATGTAAATTGTCAAAACATAAGTGTGATTTTTCCCATTGGAGGAATTGAATTACCTCCACTTCATTTGATACGTTTGTGGGGAACTGTCAATCACTCTGCCCAAGGTTGAGGGAGGGGGAGGGGAATAAAACCAACCGTATCTTCCAACATTCTAGAAAGATAAGCCAGGGACTTCCCTGGTGGCATAGTGGTTAAGAATCCGCCTGCCAAGGCAGGGGACACGGGTTTGAGCCCTGGTCCGGGAAGATCCCACATGCCGTGGAACAACTAAGCCCATGAGCCACAGCTACTGAGGCTGCGCTCTAGAGCCCGTGAGCCACAACTACTGAGGCTGCGCTCTAGAGCCCGTGAGCCACAACTAGTGAGCCCACGCGCCACAACTACTGAAGTCTGCGTGCCTAGAGCCAGTGCTCTGCAACAAGAGAAGCCACCGCAAAGAGAAGGTCGCGCACTGCAACGAAGAGTAGCTCCCGCTCACCACAACTAGAGAAAGCCCGTGCGCAACAACGAAGACCCAACAGTGAAGACCCAATGCAGCCAAAAACAAATAAATTAAAAAAAATGCAAAGATAAGCCACCAGCTGGCACTCAGGAGCCACCTAGCTCCTGTCCTTCCCAAGGCATGATACATTTTTTGGTTTTGCCTTTGATTCTGTGAGTGATCTTGTAACCCTCCAGTAAATTCCCTTTAAAAAAAAGTTAGTTTTTGTTTTTATAGTTTTCACACACACACACACACACACACACACACACACACACACACACACACACACACGAAGACTCCTGATACCAATGTGTTGAAGAAAAATAGTTCAGAGAGGTTGAGGAACTCACACACGGTCACAGAGTAACTGAAGGGCACACTGGGGTTCGTACCCTGGTGACGAGACTCCGGAGCCCACACTCATAGGCACCACTGCCTGGGGTTAGCTTTGCAAACCCTAACTTGATCCAGCTCTACCAGATCCCGTTTCCCTTTTCTGCTGCGATTCCTTGCTGCTCACCCCATGCCATCCCAGTTCTCCATTTCTCTCCTTGCCTGGAGACAGCCCACTCCATTTCTTCATCTCATCAGGACCCCAGGGGCTGCTGACACCTAGTCTCACTGTTGCTTAAATGTAGACATCACTAGGGCCAGCTCCTGGAATCCACTTGAGGAAAGGGAAGGGGGAAAGTTTATGCCTCCAAACTTCCAAGGAATGTGCAGGGAACATAATTTGTGATGTGTGATGTGCAACACTGAACTCCTCCTGGGCTCCAAGCTCTGTCCCGCCTCTGGTCGCTGCTGGCTAGCTCTCTGCCCCCACGGCTGTGTCACGTGTGCCTGATCGAGGAAGAACCATCCTTTTAAGTAGAACGGAGTTGACAAATGCTCCTTTCCAGTTTCTTGCAGTCTGAGACACTGGGCTTCTGCCAGCATCAGCTCAAGGTGGAAGCCATGTTGGCAAATAGTTTGTCCAAACTCCCCAGATAATCTGCTTGGCCTCCCAAGGCTGCTTCCCCCACGGCTGCCATCACAGGCCTCCCATCTCCACCTTATCTCATCCCGTCAGATGGAAGAGGGGAGGCCCGATGGCAGGAAACGGGCTCTCACGTCCCTTACTCCCAACGTGGAGAAGGTGGGCGGGGCCCCATGCTTAGGCTCAGTGATGGGCTCAGTGTCGGTGCCCTGGGGCCGGGTGCCTCCAGGTCTGGAGATGAGGCAGTGGGCATCCTGGCAGAATCTTTAGCTTAGTCAAGGACGTCACAGCAGCCCTGTGCATCTGGGCAGGCAGGCAGAAGAGACCATGGTGGGACAGAATGTGGGATCTGCAGGCAGAGCCCCTGAATGCACTTTGGTTGACTGGTCATGTCAGAGTGAACTCTAGACTCTTATCTGCTCATTCTCAGTGCCCTTTAGCTCTTGATCCTTTCCATGGCCTTCCTTGATCACTCAGCGTGAAGGACACCGTCCCTCTGCTCAGACGACGTTTGGCTATTCCAGCTTTCCAGCACGGTCCACCTCCTCCTGAGCTGAGACTCATGCATATTTCTGTGTTCTCCCTCTTTCCCACTCAACTCACCATAGGTCATCAAACCCTCGATGGTGGGGCCTGGGCACCAAGCTTCGAGGAGGCTCCACTCAGCAGCTCTGGAGATCCTGGGAGAGACGGGAACTGGAGGAGGGAACCCCAGCCCCACAGCATGGGAGAGAGCCTAGTGCCAGTGGCCAGAGGTGAGGGACAGAAAGGTTGAGCTGAGTCACAGAGCAGAAGCAGATGTGGGGGGGGATGGGCACAGCAAGGTCTCATAGTTAGCCAGAACACGCTGGTGGCAAGTGACAGAAACCCAACTCCATCTGGTTTAAGGGATTGAGGGGATTTACTGGAAAGCACTGGAGTAGCCACAGATTTGAAGAAAGAGTTTCTCCCCATACGTCTCTCCTCCCACAGATATACTTGTATAGAAAGGCCCTGACAGGGATGCCTCCTTGCATCTTGCACGAGGCCCCCGACTCTTTCACTGTAGTCCTCACCTTGGCCAGAAGCCACATCTGCACAGCCTTCTCCTCTAGCTCCAACTTCAACAGTCTCAGCCTGGGACCCTATGGGCTTGGATCCCATGAACATCTCGGGTCCATCCCTCATCCTTGGGTCTCTGTTTCCTCATATCTTGCATAGATAGGTGGGACTAAATGATGTCTGAAGATTCACTGGGTCCTCATGTTCTGTGGGAGATGTGTCCTTTCATTTTGTGTCCCCGGAACCTAGTGTAGCATGGTGAATACCACACAGTGGGTCTTCTTACGTGTGTGAACACATCTGCCTCTTCCCCAGCATCCGTTATAGTTCTGACCCACTGAGAACTGAATTTCACAGCATTTCTTAGGATCCTTGAGTCCTGGGCCAAGCCCTGCACTGGAAAAGACATGTTTGCAGACAAGGTCGGGGAGATTTTTCTGCAAAGGCGTGGCAGCTTGGGAACAGCTGAGTGTGTTGGATGGCCTGCTGAGGGCATTCCTCTCCATCTTGGCTCTGCCTTGCATGGAGGGTGGAGGGACGGGTGCCCAGAGAGCTGCTGATGGATGAGGTGAGGCCCCAGGAAGGGACTAACAGTTCTAGCCTGCGTGCTTCTGCCGGGGTCAAGGCTGAGGGCCCACAGTGACGTTCTGTGTGAACGATACTCCAGGCCGTCTGTGAGCTCCAGTCTCTGATGCTGAAGGAAACCAGATGGTGGTGTCAGCTGGAGGCGAAAGGTTGGGGGAGCTGGGGAAATGAGCTACTCTTTGTCAATTCAGCCCCATTTCCTCTTCAGGAGGCTGAGAAGGGCTAGTAAGGAATTTTGGCATCAGAGAGAATAATGCATTCACAGTGTGGGCATCTGAGGTTGAGTCCCACTTCTATCACCCATCGTACGTGTGTCCTTGGACAAGCTGATGAGCCTCTTTGAGGCTCAGTTTTACCGTCTGTGAGATGGACCTGACAAAGTTGTGTCTGAATAGTAGCTGCACAAATATTGTTTAACTTAAGTTATTCTGTCATTTTTGAATGAGCACATTGCCTTGTGAAGAGTTACAGGCATACCTTGTTTTATTGCGTTTTGCTTTATTGCACTTTGCAGGTACTGTGTTTTCCGCAGGTGAAGGTTTGTGGCAACCCTGCATCAAGCACGTGTATCGATGCCATTTTTCTAACAGCATTTGCTGTCTTTGTGTGTCCGTGTTACATTTTGGTAATTCTCACAATATTTCAAACTTTTACATTATTATTATATTTGTTATGGTGATCTGTGATCAGTGATCTTTGATGCTACTATTGTGATTGTTTGGGGACACCTCACACTGCACCCATATAAGACGGAGAACTTAATCTATTGTTGAACTGACAACGAAGGATTTCTATATTACGTAAACTTAGTTGATAAAGCAGTGGCAAGGTTTAAGAGGATTGTCTCCAATTTTGAAAGAAGTTCTGTTGTGGGTAAAATGCTATCAAATAGCATTGCGTGTTACAGAGAAATTGTTCGTGAAAGGAAGAGTCAATCGTGTGGCAGATTTCACTGTTGTCTTCTTTTAAGAAATTGTTGCAGCCACCCGACCGTCAGCATCCTCCACCGTGATCAGTTAGCAGCCATCAGTGATGAGGTAAGACCCTCCACCGGCAGAAGGAGTACGACGCCATGAAGGCTCAGATGATGCTTAGCATTTTTTAGCAATGAAGTGTTTTTAAAAGTTAATTAATTAACTTATTTTTGGCTGTGTTGGGTCTTCATTGCTGCACGCGGGCTTTCTCTAGTTGTGGCGAGCGGGGGCTACTCTTCATTGCTGTGCGCGGGCTTCTCATGGCGGTAGTTTCTCTTGTGGAGCACGGGCTCTAGGCGCGCGGGCTTCGGTAGTTGTGGCACGCGAGCTCAGTAGTAGTGCCTCGCCGGCTCTAGAGCGCAGCCTCAGTAGTTGTGGTGCACGGGCTTAGTTGCTCGGTAGCATGTGGGAATCTTCCCAGACCAGGGCTCGAACCCGTGTCTCCTGCATTGGCAGGCGGCTTCTTAACCACTGCGCCCCCAGGGAAGTCCCAATAAAGTATTTTTAAATTAAGGTATGTACACTGTTTTTTAAAGGCATAATTCTATTTTACACTTAATAGACTACAGTATAGTGTAAACATAACTTTTGTACGCATTCGGAAACCAAAAGATTCCTGTGACTTGCTTTATTGCAATATTTGCTTTAATGAGCTGGTCTGGGACTGAACCTGCAATATCTCCGAGGTCTGCCTGTATATCATAAATGCAAGGTTTCTCAGCTGAGTGTGGAGAGCCTTGGATCCGAGGGACTGCCGGGGCCAGGGTTGGGGGTGTGGGGTGGGCAGGGCTTCAATACGAGGCTGAACTCTGTCTTCTGATTTCGACTAGGGAAGCTCCACTCACATGGGTTTCCTGTGTGGGCGATCCAGAGCGTATTGAATTTGACAGAAGCACTTGCTGCTCTAAAGTATCCCAGCAACTGATGGCAGAGTGGAGTGAGCCCTGCAACGGCCAGGTCAGGCTCTTTATCAGCAACTCAGCAGTGCCAGGGCTGTGGTGAGGACCAAGGATGCCCACTCTGTCCCAGGACCCATGATAGGTGCTTTCCTGTGTCAGCCCGCCGATACGCACGGAAACTCTGGGACGTGGATAAAGTCTCTGGTGCTCAGCCAGGGTCCCATGACAGTGAGTGGGGGATCTGGGATCAAGTTTGGGAAGTTCCTACTCCCTGGGACACGTGTCACTGGGCAGCCTTGTGTGCCCTCCCTGACCTTATGCCTGGGTTGGCTTTTTCTTTAGTTGATGAAGGCGCCCTGCACCACATGACTTTGGGAAGGGTTCTTCCGTATCACACCTCCCACTTGAGTCTTCCTCCCTCAACTCTCCATCTTTTGTTTCTAGCCTCTTTCTCTGCTCAGTTTTCTTTCTGATTCACCCATGACCCCCAGGAGATTCTCAGCTTGTTGTCTTTGAATGGCCGGGGTAGGGGGGGAAGATGTCGGCTTGATAAGATGCCGGGGTTTCCATTAGCTTTGAGCTTGACACTTGTGCACGTTCTTTGTCCGGTGGGTTTTCTCCCCTCTGTGTCTGGCTGTTCCACAGCTAAGCAAATCTGCCCAAGGTCGTGTTCTGTGCTCTTGTTCATCTCTGAGTCCCAGTCGGTGCAGATGATGCTTCTTTGGTGACCCGTCCACAGCAGCATGGGGTCAGTAATCAACGATGTTGCACTGTCGGTCAAACACATTGATCTTTCTAACTTAGCTGACTCTTTTTGTGGAATACACGTGATTAATCCATCAAAAAGTAGAAGATGCTCACATTGTAAATTTGTGTATGTTTAGAAGAAAATTACATTTTCTTTCCCTTTCTCCCCCTGATGCCATCACTGCCATGTGTCCGTCATCCTGCGTTAGGGCAGCACCTACGCAAAAGGGAAATGAGTGGAAAAGGAGGGAGGGACATGTGAGCAGAGCTTTCAGACACTTTACCAAAATATAGACATCAGTGCGTCACTTTGTTCAAGCTGAGAAAAGGAGAGTCTTTACACATAGGAGGAACTCAATAAATAACTCAATCAATAATACACAGGAAGAAAGGAAAACATCATGCTTTTCACCCTTCTCCAGGGTACATGTGCCCAGAGTCTGTTCCTAAGTTTCCAACCTGGGTGTAACGGATTTTTGGTGGCCTGTGAGCTTTACGTGGGTCTTTCCCCAAAGTGTTTTGAAATGGAGCAAAAGGGTGTATTCAGAGTTAGAAACCCTGAATTCTACTCCTGGAGTATCTAGAGCTTTCTCATCACCTCGGTGAAGCCTATTAAGACTTGAATTCTGTATCTGAAGGATGGATTACTCAGAGGGAGGACTTCTGAACTCGGATGCTTCCTGGGAGACCAAGTAGGGTTGGTGAGAAGCCGCCCTACCTACCTCTCAGGGGCACCAAGAGGGTCACAGGTGTGGTGAATGCGACAGTGCCCTGAAGTGATGAAGAAATCTGTGTGAAACTCTAGACGGTTGTGGTTCTTGTGGCCGATGCGCTGTGATCCGTCCAGCTGGCTGAGGAGTGATGGGATAGGTGCTGCTTCAAGGGACGTGGACTTGGGCTGGACAGAGACTGACTCTAAGCCTCCACCCATTCCCACCATCCAGGGCGCATCTGTCCTGGGAGTTCTGCTTTCTCCTGCTTTTGGCCTCAGATCATGCGTCTAGTGCTCATGTGTCTTGGCCACTGGCTGTCTTTGCCCGGCTGGACCTGGGCAAGGCTGCTTCTAAGCTCTGCTTCCTCAGGTTTTATCGAACATCTTGATCTGATAGAGAGGAGATTCCCACCCCCAAAGGCCTTTCTCCCAGTTTCCTACCCCTAACCCCGCTCCCGGGTCCCTGTAAGAGTTCTGTAGCGCCTCCACGCTTTCAGGAGACTGAGCTGAAACAAATAATGGATTTTGTTTTTAATAACCAGAGGGACGAAATCTCATACAAAGGGAGTGATGGTTGTCAGAATCCAAGCCAAAGGTCAAAATGGGGCTGAATGTTTTGTTCATATGACTGTGTAATTTGTAGATTTTTGTGTGTGTTGGGGCGGGCAGGCTGGACCATCACCATCCAAATAGCGAATCTAAATGAGGCATTCCAGGAAAATGAGACACATTAGGCTTTCTCCTTTAATATCTCAAACAGAAAAAACAGTTCTTCCGGCAACCACAAGGATGTCTTATTGCCAGTAGGGCCACAGCCTCCAATGGTCAGGCACCGATTCAGAGGGTTAGAATCAAACTCCGGGTAACAGCAGGGGGGCGCCTACCGTCCTGGGCGGGAAGGAATGGGGCCCGTTTTGGGTCTGATCTGTATAGCAGACCGCTTACCAGTCCAAAGCAGAAGGTGTGTTAGACACACCTACACGGAGAACTCTCTCTGAGGACCAGGCCACCCTCAGTGGAGCACCGGGGAAGCACCAGGTGTGACCAGGAATCGGGTCTCCGCCCTAGTCTAGACGGAGTAAGTAAATTGAGGCTCGGTCGTGTAAGTGGCTCTGCCTGTTACCTCCAGCTGGTTGGCCGTGGGGCCTTGAACTTGGACGCTGCCTGCTGTCTCCAAGTCCAGGGCTGTCTTGGGGACCTCAGAGAGGTCAGTCAGTCTCTGCTGCTCCTCGCTTCCTGCGTGCTCAAGACAAGGCCTGTTGGGCCCTTTGAGGATTCACAGGAGGCCCTGCTCAGAGTTTGGTGTGGTCTGCGCACCCCACGCCTTCTAGGGGGCTGCCCTCCGCTCCCCCCAGCTCCAGCCTGCAGCCTCTGGGCCTGCCACTCTCTTCCTCTATTTACAGACACTAATCATTTCCCATGCAATTGAACAACTTAAGCTGCGAAAATTTGATAAGACAATTTAATTGTTGGCTTCTATGTGTCTGCTCAATATAGCTGGGATTCTTGGGAAGGGGAGCTGGCGGTGTGAGCGGAGCCACTTAATTAGAGAACTAAAACAATGGAGCTAGATTAGGGAGCCCCAGCAGTTGCCATCCCTGGACAGATTTCTCTGCACTCCCCCTTGTAAATGGGGCCCTTTTGGTAAACTTTACCGGTCCTGTCCTCTGGGTGGTAACAAAGATGCAGGTCACAGACACTTGGTGGGCGGTAGGGTGGTTGGCTCTGCATGGCGCAGCTCTAAACTCTTAGGAGGGAGCTTGTTTTTCAGGGGAGAAGGGTGTGGGTTTGATGAGAAGACAATTCGGCTCGTGTGGTCACAGCTAAGGCAGTTTTACCAAACAGCCTTCTCACTGGTGGAGAAGGATGGGGGCTGGTGCCGAGGACACTGTGTGCAAGTCTTTGTGAGTTACTCATAGCTGTTCAGTGGACTTTTGTCTTTTCCTGGGTCTACATGGGTATTTTTATTGCCATTTGCCCAGTGCCACATCATGGGGGATTGGTGCTGATTTTAGACCGTGCACCCTCATTTTGTTGAATCTAATCCTTGTGATAACTCTGCGAGGGAGGGATAGCAATCTTTATTCTTATTGCAGATGCAGATCCTAAGACTCAGAGAGGTTAGGCAACTTGTCTGAGGCAACACAGCTAGAGAGAAGGATCAGGATTCAAATATTGGGTTGGCCAAAATGTTTGTTCGGGTTTTTCTGTCAGATGTTATGGAAAAACCTGAACGAAACTTTTGGCCAACCCAATAGGTTGTAGTGGACACTGTCAGGGCTCTGCACGTTCCTGTTTCTGACTCTCCCGGGAGGTCTTCCCTTGAGCTACTGGCAGTCCCACTGCCTCCTGGGCATCCTGCAGCCAATGAAAATCCATTGCTGGAGTATAAAAGGCCAGGTCCCTGCCAGGAAGCAGGACAGACCCCAGATGTAATTTGTGCTCCGGAGTCCCCCATGGGATCAGGCGGAAGCTGGGAGCTGGCCTTGAATCACACCCTTGCTTGGCTTCTTCCCTTTCTCATCAAGTCCTCCTCTCACTCCCCTGTTTCCTTTCCTTCTTCCTTAATAAATCTCTTGCACACAAATTCTCCTCACCAGGTCTGCTTCTGGGCCACCTGACCTAAGTCACAGAGGTATATTTGACCCCTGCCTGCCCTTCCTGGAGGCCCTGCAGCCTCGTCCCTTGTTCCATGTGGTCAGCATATCTCCCTAACTGGACTGTGAGTGTGGGAAACATCCAGCTTGGAATTTCTGCGTAGACCCAATTCCCAGTAACATAGAGGATGAGCCAGAAGGACCTCCTTGGGGTGAAATGCCTTAGCCTCGCTAATGCACAGATTCCTCATCTGTAAAGTGGGAGTAGTTAATGGTGTTGACAGTAAAGGACTCATGAGGCATGAGTGAGTTTGCATATGGAAAACACTTGGCGTGGAGGCCGTCCCGAGTGCTTATCACGTGTTATTAATTATTATTGGAATTCAAGCCTCTGTCATCCTAGCTGGGGTTCAGAACTAGCTCTCTCTAGTGCTGGGAGTTCTTGTAGGGCAGGAACCAAGCCAAGTGTTCCATATATTCTAAGCACTTACTAAAAGTTTTTGGGGGGAAGGTAGGGAATTTTTAAAAGGCTGTGGTTGGGTAGATGGAGTATTTGCCTGCCACTGTCAGGAAAAGTGTTTTATAATTTTGCTGTGATGTGTCATGTTAACTGTTCCGTTCTCTCTCAATCTCCCTTTCACTTGTGGGACAAGTTTGCCAAGCATTTCACCAGCACCGTGAGGGGAAGAGAGAGGACAGCAGGAGATGGGACAAGTGTGGCAAACAGGAGGAGCTACCGGCGCTGCGGCGCTCCCCAGATGCCTGAATTTAGGGCCTGATTAACTTAGAATATTTCCTAGCTTCTGAAGAAGAGCTCTTACAAGGGCTAATCTGAGGCTCAGAAAACTTGAATATGTCTAAACCTCACATGGTCGGGTATGCAGCGCCGGTGGTTGTCAGGTCTGTGGGGAGAGCATTTTAACATTCAGGGGGCGGATGGTGGTACCCGCTGCCTGGCTCCCTGGTCCCAGACTCCCTCTTTGCGGCTGCCTGGATTCGGGAACTTGCATTCTCTTTTCTTCCCCTTGTGAGGGCTTAGACGATTTTCCCTTTTGAAGGCATAGAAATAGATGGCTTTGGATTCAGAACACAGCCTCTGTTGCCTCCTTCCTCCCCGAGATGCCTGCAAAAATCAAAGTGGGGCCTTTGCGATGCCATTCCCCTGGCATCCTCTTGATGTGTTAATGGGTCACACTCGCTGCACTGCCATCCCTGCTCCCAGGGACGCTATTCTATGGGCAGATAGCTCTCCCTTTCCCCTCAGATCAGGTGGCATAGGGCCAGGCGGGGAGCAGTTGGTTTTCCTGTCATGAGCCACGCTGTGCTAACTTTTGATCTTTGACGGGGAGTTTCCTGCAAAGATGCAGACAGAGTGGAGGCTGTAATCCTGGCTGCCCTGCTTAGCACAGTGAGGCCTGTGGCAAGAGGGGCATTTTGTTGCCATTGGATGGTGTGTTCATTTTCTATGGCTTTGTAGCAACTTAAAACAACACCCATTTATTAGCTCGTGGTTCTGTAGCTGAGAAGTCTGGCACGGCGTGGCGGGTTCTCTGCTTAGCATGTTACAAGGCTGATTCCAAGGAGACGGCTTGGCTGACCCGTATTCTGGGAGCTCTGGGGAGGAATCTGCTTCCAGGCACATTCAGGGTATTGGCAGAATTTGGTTCCTTGTGGGTGGAGGACTGGGGTCCCATTTCCTTGCTGGTCATCACTTGGGGTTTCTCTGAGCAATTTAGGGCTGTAGGCGTTCCTTCTCATGTGGTCGCCTCCAACATCGAACCAGCAAAGGCACATCAAATCCCCCTCATGCTTTGACACTCTCTGACTTCCTCTGCTGATGCCAGCCAGAGAAAACTCTCTGCTTTTAAATGCTCAGCTGTTTGGGCCAGGTCCACCTGGATAATCTCTACCTTTTAAGGTCAGTTAACATGGGGCTTTAATTGCATCTGCAGAGTCCCTCACAGAAGTATTATACCTAGGTTAGTGTTGGATTGAAAAATAAAAAAAGCTGACAACAAGCTAGGTAAACTTCAGCAAATGTTTGGCAGACAAAAGGGTCAGAATCTTTACTAGACAAAGAGATCTTGCACAACAGGGGGAAAACTAGCAAGGGACATGAACCCACTGGTGAAGTCAAAGAAGCCATCTTTAAGAAATAAACAGAAGGACAAATACCTGTTTACAAGTGTGTTCACTGCAGTACCGCTTAGAACAAAACATTGCAAAAAAATCCCTGAAATGTTTAACAATTGAAGAGTGGTTGAATAAATGATAGCATATTTATGTGATGTCATTTTGGGCAGTCATTATAATTGTGCTTGAGAGAATATCTACTATCAGGGGACCAAATGTGAAGTTTCATTTTTAAACAATGGAAAACTCAGTATGCGTATGAGAATGCCCCTGTCCCCACGTGCCTGCTGCACACACAAGAGCCCGTTAACAATGGAGCTCTGTGTGTGATGCAATTATATGGGATTTTTATTTGCTTCTGTATTTTCTTTTATATTTTATGTTTCTGTTTTCTAAATTTCTATAATGAGCTTATGCAAGCAAGTTATATGTTATTTTTTTTATTTTTATTTTTTTTGCGGTACACGGGCCTCTCACTGTTGCGGCCTCTCCCGTTGTGGAGCACAGGCTCTGGACGCGCAGGCTCAGCGGCCATGGCTCACGGGCCCAGCCGCTCCGCGGCATGTGGGATCTTCCCCGACCGGGGCACGAATCCGCGTCCCCTGCATCGGCAGGCGGACTCTCAACCACTGCGCCACCAGGGAAGCCCTATCTATATGTTATTTTAATAAATCAATACCTGTTAAGTTGGTGCATGAAAAAACTGAAAACACTGTGGGAACAAGTAGATATAGGTCATGCTTATTAGTAGAAAATCATAATATTGTAAAGGTGTAACTTCTCTTTAATCTATTTATTAATAAGTTAATCTATAAACCCAGTGAATCCCAATTAAGACACTAAGAGGATTTCACTTTCAAAATTTGTCAAAAGGATTCAAAAGTCACCTGGGGGAAAATGTGCAAAAATAGGGCAATTCTGTAAAAAATAGTAATAAAGGGAGGGATGGTACCAACAGATCTCAAAATGTATCCTGAAGCTGTTGTACAATAATCAATATGTTTGGTTTCAGGAAACAAATGAACAGAAGGGACCACCCTCTCCCCCATCCCCATACATACTAAATACCCAAGGGAATTTTAGTATATGTTAAAAAGCACTTCCACTTAAATCCAGGGGAGGGTAGTATGGATTATTTAATAAATGGGACAACTGACCAGTCATCTGGAGAAAAAAAAATTACAAAGCTAAGTTTCCAGTTCCTTGTTTCTTTCACTAGATGGATCAGAGGGTGATTTTTTCTGAACACCAAAGTCGGATGCCACTCCCTGGTTTGGAGCCCCGCAGTGGCTGCCCGTTGCCGTTAGAAGAGCGCCCCCGTGATGTACGGCGGAGGCCCCTCCCACCTCTGTGAGCGATGCCCCACCTCCCTTGCCCTGCTCTCTGCTCTGAGGATGCGCGGCTCTCTCCTGTCTGTTCTCCAGACTCAGCAAGCTCCTTCGTGCGTCGAAGCTGCACCTGCTGCTCTCCCGCTTGCAGGCTCCTCCTCGGCTCTTTCCATGGCTTCCTCCTTCTCACGAGACCCGGCCACCTCCATCCTCTTTCATATTCTCCTGCCTTATTTTCTCCATAGCTCTTGCCATCCTCTAAAATTATTTCTTCCTCCAGTCGCAATTTGTGCTTGGTCTGTCATCCCTGTACTGGGATTCGAGCCCTTGGAGGGGAGCTGTGTTGCCTCGTCTTGTTCACCCCAGTAACCCAGTGCATATAAACAATACCTGTAACAGAATAAACCTGAGTCTCAATGAATGATTTTAAGCCTGAAAACGAAAGGAGAGATAAGTACCTTTCCAAGCTGCCCAGAAAAAGTGAAAAGCTATAAAGGAAGGGAATGATAAATCTGACTAGACATTAATTAATGCATTAAATAAATAGGTGGCGAGGACCCACATTGTTTTTTAGGCACTGATGGAGGCGCTGGGGATGCAGTGGTGAGCAGGACCCACAAGGCCCTGCCCTCATGGAGCTTATATTCTGGAGAGGAAGCAAACAAATAGGTATCTATATGTTGTGATAAATGCAACCAGAGAGGCAGACAAGGAGCTGAGGTAGAAAATAGCAGAGGAAGACGTGCCTTTAATTGGGGGGATCATGTAAGTCTGCGTGAGAGGGGACATTTAAGCTGTGACCTTGAAGAATGGGAGGAGGAAAGAACATTCCAGAAGGAGAGAAAGCAAGGTAGAAAGAACTGATATGGGAAAGAGCGCAAGTATGCTTGGAATGAGGAGGACAGCATAGTGAAGCCGGAGATACAGGTAGCGTCTACACCAGGAGGGGCCTCCTAGGTCAAGGCAGAACTGTGGAATTTATTCTAAGAATGATGGAAAAGAACAGCAAGGTTGTAAGCAAAGAAGCAACGTGATCTGTCTTCAGTTTTAAAATGATCACAGTTGTGGCAAGTGTGGAAGTGGAAGAATCAGTTAGAAGGCTATTTTATACATTAAAAAAATCCACGGCAAAAACATGATAAAGAAATAAAAGTAACAGTGTATCAGGAAAGAAACAGTTTCTGCCTTTTCACCCAAGGCTGCTCTTCTGAATTATAAGAGGGTTATATAAAGTGATATGAAAAATAAAAGTTTAAGAAGGGCAAGGGCTCTATAAACAGGCAGTTAATACGGGAACTCCCATCTCCTCTCTCTCTCTCTCTCTCTCTCTCTCTCTCTCTGACACACACACACACGCACACACACACACACACACTTCTTCTAGAGAAAACAACACTGCACAATAATTGCCAATCAACATATGAAAAGACATTCACTGTTAGTCGTGATAAAAGAGAATACAGATCAAAATAGTAAAAAGATGCCATTTTTCAACTTCTCAGACTGACAAATATCAGGAAGTTTTGTCTTTTCCAGGGTTGACTAGAGATTCAGAAAAGGGACACTTCCACGTACAGTTAAAATGGGAGAAGGGTGTGTGGGGGGTTGCTAGTGTGACCTGTCTGAACTACAGTTTAACTACATCTTTCAAGACTTTAAATGCACATGGTGTCTGGCCAGCAATTTCGGGTCTAAGAACATGTGCTCAGGTGTGTGCTCTGATCCTGGCCATGCTCTTAATGCGTGTATGGGGTGCTCATGGCAACTCTATTGTAATAAAAAAATCCCCAACTAGACCACAAATGACCATCAACAGGGGTCTGGTTAAGTGATTTCTGGTTTATCCATTAATGGCACGCTCTTTCCTGCTTAAGAAAAGCAGCCCAAGGTGTATTGTTACATGAACACCTGTCCAAGGTGTATTGTTACATGAAAAAAAAAAAAAGCAATGTGCAGAACAATGGAAAGCACACACACATGCATAGTGTTATATGCAGAAATCATTTTCTGGAAGAGTCTATCAGAAACTGTTGTATCAACAGGGGTTGCTATGGGGGGGACTTTTACTTTTCATTTTAAACTCTCTGTGGTGTTTGAAGTTTTCAAATATACTTTATGAAGTATAACAAAAATTTGTTAAACGTTCTTAAGTTGAACAAAAATACCTTAAAAACAGGAATCAAGTTAGCTGTCATCATTCCGGGTACAACAAACAATAATAACCCCTAATCAGGAATAGTAAAGATTATGACCAACCCCTTGCATTTGCAGGACTATGTACCATTTAATCTAATGTCTTCTGACATGACCTCATTTAGTTCTCCAGGACAGTCACAGTGATTCCCATGTTACTGATCAGACATTGAGGCTGTTGGGGAGCTCCGAGTCCACGTCAGGGTCTCTGATTCCCTGCGCAGGGCTTTTCTCTCTCGTACTCTGATGATAGTGACGGAGAGCATCTGTTGAAAAGGCAAGTGCTCTGTTTCCCAACACATGCCAATTTGGGCAACGTTACGGGTTAGGAATCTATCTCAGCCGGTCCTACAGTTTGCATTGCGACCTTGGGCGAGTCGCTTCCCCTCTGTGCACGAGTTCTACTGCATCTCCACGCTGTAGATACCTTTGATTTATGCTGAATGTCTTGCTGAGGTAATTGAATTTTCAAGGTGGTGTGTCATAACTCATTCCTAGAAGTTTGAAACACAAGTTAATAGGCAACACTGAAAGAACTGGGGTCCTGAGCAACTCTGTAAATCCGATTCTACAAAGCGCATTTGTCATCCCCTTGGAATGACTGTTCGGGGGAGATGGGCATACACTGGCCTGGCTTGCTCTCTTTCCAGCTCAGACCGTGTACTTTCAGGCAGGAGGCCACTTCTTTCCCTCCAAAAGCCACGCCCTCCTCTGGCCTCCAGCACCAGCTCTAGCACTGCTCTGACTCCATCTCTTTATATATGTTGGTGTTAATCCGTCTTCTCAGGGCAGTATTCCTCGCCATGGAGCCTTTGAGCCCAGCGCAGAAGCTGGAACGTCGTGTACACTTGCGGAGTGCCTGTGTAACAGATCAGTGAATACCCAACCGTGGCTAATAGGCTTGGCTTCTCCTGCTGTTTAAGACTTTGTGTCTTTGAGTTGAAGACTTTGTAGTTGAAGACTTCTAGAATCTTAGCATAGGACTCTGTGATTCAGGGAAATGATAGAGTCTTAGAAATTGAGTGGAGGCAGCATGTGGGCTACATACATGAGCTACAGAGACAGACACCCTGGGTTTGAATCCCAACTGGATCCCAGTTCTCCAGGTCAGGGCAGCATGCGCTGTCAGGGCCCCCGTCATGGCCCACCAAGACTGTTCAGTGCGTTCCCATCCCACTGGCAGTATCTGCATCTCCACGCCTGAGGGATTTCCCCTAGAACTCCAAAAGCTCCTCTGTGGTGGAGGGTGGGGGGGAGTGCCATGTAATCAACACTTCCCTTCCCCTGCCCAGCAGTTCTCAACCAGCAACACTTGGAATTAACATTATGTTGAACCACATGAAATTGCCATTCCTGTAGGTCAGACATGATCGGATAATGGCAATTTTGTCGGTTCAGTCTAGTATAAGTACTGCGGCTCCCTTGTCCCTTGGGTGGGATTGTTGGTAGAAGCAGCAGGCTTGTTACTCCACAGAGCTTCCCCATCGGATTGATCCAGTCATCACCGTGTAGCTGGCTTAATAGCGCACTGTTGATTGCCTGGGTACCTTTCTTCTGTTACTTCCCCACTTCCCTACTGATCACCTCTCAAATCAGCTATGTGCTTTTCAGTTTTGTCTCAGGGTCTGCTTCTGGGCAACACCAACCCAACCGACTCAGGGCTTCCCTTTTGGAGGATGGCTTCGTTGTTGAGATCAAATGAGATAATGCACGTGAAGCACAGAGCGCACAGCAAGTGTGAAGCAGTAGCAGCTGTTACCCCTTCCGCGTCTAACGTGTTCCTCTGAGAGGCGTGGTAGCTGAAGCCCGGCAAGGAGAGGCAGCTTTTTCAGTGCCACTTCATGGCTTAGCACGGGTTCCTCACTTTTGGCTGAGCCCAGGGTAGGCGATGCCAAAGGCAGACAGACCACCGGCTCGCTCCCTCCTCGCTTTCCTCAAGCTGTTGCACGATAAGTGTGATGGGGTCACTAGTCAGACCTCCCCTTTGTTCACACGTGCAGGGATTCATCCAGGTGCGCGTGTGCTTGTGCACAAATCTTGACTGTCCGACGGGGGCGTTGGCACATGGGAGGGTGGGGCTTCCCCGAGTAGACCAGAGAGAGGACAGGGCAGGGAGTCAGGAGTAAGGTCCCCAATGTCGTATTTGCTGCCAAGACTCTACCCTGGCTGTGCTGCTTTGTGCAAACGGCAGGATTCTTGGGCGGAGGGCTTGCCAAAATGTCAGCTCCAAACAGACTGAGGGATAAGACAGGTGAGCATTTTGGAGCGACTTCTCATTCAGCCAAAAGTTGGACTGGCGCCTATAATGGAAAAACATCTCATTGCTGACCACTCTGTGGCTCTGATGTAGATGTGAAGTTCTCCTGAAGATACAGACTTCTCTCTGTGCCCTCCTATCCAGGTCTGGTTTAGGTGGGCCAGGTGGGAAAATAATCTGACACGATGACAGATGGTGACCTCCTGAGAAACTCCTTGTAAAGGAGGCTGCCTTGCTGTGCTGGACACGATTCTGGATTTGGATTTTGGCCCTGGCTGTGTCACTAACTCAGTGGCAAAGCCCTAACATGTTAAGCCAGTTTCCTCCTCTGTCAGGTGGGAATTCTAATGTGTCCCTGAGACAATCCTGCAACTATCTTTCAGGAAAGATGGCTCAGGCTGGTAGGAACCAAATTCATCCTGTCAGCCCCTCTCCCACGTCTTCCTTATTGCTGGGCAAGGGCTGGAGCCATAATTCAAGTTCTAGGGGATATTACAAGCTATCGAGTGTGTGATCTGCACCAGGGCTATTGTCTAAGAGGCAACATTTCCCAAAGTTCGTGCTAGAGAGCAACATTTTTGTGAACCGTATTCCTCACTAAAAGGCTTCTGTGGTGATTAGGTTAGCATGCCAGTTACAAAAGAAATGTTAACTCACTTTAGGTCAGTTGAATTAAAACCAGCATCAATTTATTAAGCATTTATCATATCAAAGCCCAGCTTGAGGCACATGGATGCAGAAGGGAATGATACACGAGCCTGACCAGAAGGGGCTCAGCATCATCTGGAGAGACAGACTGGTGAGCTTATTATACCATAGATGTGCTAAGGGTTAGAGCAAAGGTGTATACAGGGCATGGGGCTAGCACGGGGAAGAGGTGATTCAGTCTGGATGGGAGTGGTCAGAAGGTCTCACCCGTGTCTGTTTGTTTTAAGGTTGGGTAAATTTGCGTGGTGGCAAGATGACTCACACGACTTTCCCCAAAAGCACAATACCATATATAAGGCACAGAGGCTTGAAGCAGCAGGGAGTGTTTGGGGAGCTGTATGACATTTGACAAGTTTAAATGGATAGTTCCTGAGAGAAGGGGCATATCACCTGGCATGGCTCCACAGCCACGTCCTCTCCATGTATTATTATGAAAAATAGAAATTGAATGTGTGGCTGTGTTGACCCTTTGGAAACACCATAATCAAATATAGACAGCTACTCAGATTGTCTGAGTCACCAAGGAAAGGATGCTGCAGAAATGTGGCAGCTAGGAGACAGCCAGGCTGATAGAGGTGACAGGCACGGGAGATGCTGACAGAGATGGGAACTCTGCACTTCAGTGCTGTGATGCTGGCAGGGCTGGATTCACAGAGTGTACCCTCTGCAGCAGTGCCTCGCAAGCTTGGCTGTGCATACGTATCATCTGGGGATCTTGCTGAGGCCTGAGGTTCTGCATTTCTAACAAGCTCCCAGGTACTGTCCATGGTGCGGGTCCTCAGACCTCACTTTAACGAATCTCCAGAGAAGGTGTTGGCAAACTATGGCCTGCTACTTACTTTTGTGAGTAAAATTTTGTTGGAGCACAGCCATGCCCATCTGTTTATATATTGTCTATGGCACATTTACACTATGAGGGCAGAGTTGTGTAGTTGTGACAGAGACCATATGACCTGAACAGCCTGAAAAAATCACTATCTGGCCCTTTACAGAAAAGTTTGCTTACCTCTGCTCTAGAGTAATGGTTCTTGAACTTGGCCATACAGTAGAAATACCTGGGGAAGCTTTAAACATCTCAATGCCCAGGATGCACCAAAACCAATTAAATCATAATCTCTGGAGGTTGGCTTCAGTCATCAGTATTTTTTAAATCCTCAGGTGATTCTGACATGCAACCAAGATTAAGAAGCAGTGCTAGAGAGGCTGCCATGGTTCTGATTCATATTATGCCTGCAATTTAAAAACACACCACTAGGAGGCAGTGGCACTAGTTAGGGTATGCACAAGAGGCAGAACTATTAGGAACGGCTATCTGGATAACTCCAACTGGCTCTGGCCACTAAGATCTAGTATAATTAGAACTTGCAGTAAAACTGAGAAATCACTCATAGGTGATCATCTAATATCAGCCACCTGTCTTACTCAGCTAAGGCAAGCCTGCGGATCTGTGGGCCTCAGAACTTGGCACAAGATTAACGGCTTGAGACTTTAACAAATGACTCTAATGGAAATTGCTTTTTGCCTGGACCTTATCTTTTCCAGTCTTGGCTGTTCTCATCCGAATTTTGCCCTGGGCTCTTTGTCAGGATTTCCATTCCATGGGTGGTATATCCTGTGACTTAAATTAAACCAATCATAAGTATAACTAGAATCTGCGTGGCTCTCAATAGCTTCTAAAGGACTTTCACATTTATTATTTCATTTGGATCTTCACAAAACCCTGTGTGTGGAGTTTATTTCCAATTTACAGGTAAGGACACTGAGGTTCCTAGAATGGAAGTGACATTTTATAGAACTAGTGAGTGGTGGAGGTGGGACTCTTACTCAGATCTGTCCACGAACCAGTGATGGCAAGGGTGAACGCCCTCCCAACTGGAGAAAATGATCATTTTGGCCAACGTTACAATGTTGTTTCCCCCTCCCCCCGCTGCTGCAGCAGTGTCTCTCCTGCCTCACTTCCTGTGTCTCTCTTCCAACTCCTTTCAAACGAATAAAAGATTTTACAGCTTCTTTATAAATACTCTGCAGGTTTCAATCCAGCCTTTTTGTAGATTCAAACAAAATCCCTGAAGGGGTTTGGTTCCCTCTTCTTTCTCCTTTCTGTTCAATACGTTTAAACCATTTTAAATCTAATGCGTCAGAACTGTTTTTGAACTCAGGTACCCGGTAATTGACTCACAGATGTGAGTTTGACCACTGGCTCTTGTGCTGACACTTGAGACCACCGTAGGTCATGGGGAAGACAAATAACCTCCAACCTGAATTCAATTTCATTTCCTCTGCCCCAGTGAAACTTTTTCACCTGTCAGCCTCATGGTCCTTGAGAACAAAGAACCAGCTTCTTTGACTCTGACCTGGGTCGGCTGTAGTGTTTGGAAGGTGCTGAGAGATGGATTTTGGGCCCCTTTGGACTGGCCTTTTGCCCTGGGACACGGTTGTTGGTTGGATTCCAGCCTCCAAATTGGTTTTCTGTCTGAAAGTCCTTACCTGTTACTTTGGTGAATGAAGTGTCCAAACCACAAAGGTGAAAGGAGAGGAGAAGTCTAAGTGCTTGTTGTTGAATGTGTGCTTCGTCTCCTGCTTCATTCTATCAGGGAATCAATTTCTGATGTGCTCCTCTGAACAGAGAAAATGCTTAACTAAGCAATCCATGATTAAATGTTCAATGGGGAATGTCAGTTTGGGAATGGACAATAAATATAAGTGAAGAATATTCGATGATTATCAGCCTTTGGAGATTAACTGCACTCAAGTGGGCTGGTCAACCGGGATGCTGGAGGTTCTGATAAATAACCCGGATATCCTGGGACAGAACTACTTTTGTCGCTTTAGTCTTTAATAGAGTTGGTTCATTAAGTGTACTACAATGAAATTTGATTTCATTTTGATATGTTTTGTCTTTAGAGATTAATGTACTTCAAATCGTAAGGAAACAAAATATTTGTTAGAGGTGGTTTGGGGAAATATGGGTAATTACAGAGGTCTAATGGGATGTGCTGAAGCTAAGATCAGTCAATGGTCACATTAAATCAGAGGATTTGGTCACAAATCGTGGACACTAAACTTGAACTAGTTTAAGCAAAGAATAGTATTTATTAGAAGGCTTTTAGAACAGCTCATAGAATCAAAGGACAAAATGAGAAACCAGGCCATGGAAAACCAGGGCAAGTCCATGCAGAGAAATAGGTCTTCAGATGCCACAAAGACTGTCCCTCTGTGTCTCATCTGTCCCCAGCTTTACTCTCTCCTTGTAAATTCCCTCCATACCTGCAGGGTCACCTGCAGCTTCCAGACTCACATCTCAAAAGTTCGCCAGTGAGAGGAAAAGGGATCTTCTCTCCAGTCTCAGTTAATGCTCTTTGAGGAAAAGAGTCTGCTTGGTCAGACTAGGGGTCCCATGTCCAAGCCCTGGGCCAATCACTGTGGCTGAGAGGTAGGGCTGGGAAAGTAACAGCTCCTACTCAGAACAGAAGACAGGGCTGTAGGGAGGAGAGTGGCTCCTAGAAGTGTGGGTGACACAGGCTTGGCCTCGGGGGCAGTCACTGAGAAGCAGCCGCTCTAATTTCTCTCTGTACATTTATGACTTAGGAAGAGAATACAGAAAACTCTAGGGACCATTTATGGAGATGTATATATGTGACAGGTCTTTAGATAGATTATCCCACTAGGTCAAGCCACTGAGATAGGTATAGTTGATATGCTCATTTTACTTACGAGAAGCAAAGGTCCGGAGAGGTTAAATAAGTTGCCCAGAGTGACGCCACTGATAGGAGGAAGAGCTAGAGTCGGATGCACACTGGGTGTGGCCTCAGAGCCAGTGTTCTCTGAGGCTAGGTAACCATTAGGGTATGTTGCCCCCCTATCAGGCTCCACGTCGCAAGCTTTCCAAAACACAGGTTTGTTCATGGTATTCCCTTGGTTAAATGGTCATGTACCACCTTTGCTTACAGGGTGAAGTTCAAACTCTTAGTCCTGGCTGGCAGAGCCCTTCCACCCTCTCTCCCGGTCCTTTTCCCTGAGAAAACCGACATCGAATTAACCAACAGTAATTGAATCCTTGAGGCTGGGTCCCACCTCTCCTCTATAGGATGTACGGCTCACCATCCCACACCACCCACTGCAGAGCCCACTGTCTTCTACCTCGTACACACCACAAGGCATCAAGTCTGGGGCAAAATAACCCCCGAAGTGTTCAAAGTTTCCAATCCCCTGGGTAGCATCAAAGGGAGAAAGCTATAATTGGTGCATAGCATTTAAATTCCAAAAATATCCTTAAAAATCTTTTTATCATTATGAGTTAAAAAAAAATCAATAGATCTTGAGCAAAACTCCCTTCCTTTCTCTTCCTTTCCCTCCCTGCCTCGCCATGCCCTTCCTTTCCCATTAACCCGCCCCCATCAACCGGGTGTTCAAGTTTGTTCTTATTTTAAGAAAGCGAGAGAGTGGCATGGACATATGTACACTACCAAACGTAAAATAGATAGCTAGTGGGAAGCAGCCGCATAGCACAGGGAGGTCAGCTCGGTGCTTTGTGACCACCTAGAGGGGTGGGATAGGGAGGGTGGGAGGGAGACGCAAGAGGGAGGCGATATGGGGACATATGTATATGTATAACTGATTCACTTTGATATAAAGCAAAAACTAGCACACCATTGTAAAGCAATTATACTCCAATAAAGATGTAAAAAAAAAAAAAAAAGAGAACCTCTATTGAGCTTGGGTGGTTTCTCATTCCAGAGGGCAGGGCAGCCTGCCTATTATGGACCTGCCTTTGTTCACATGGCCCAAGTACATTGCAAAGTTGTCACAGCAAAGTCCTAGAACACGGCATGTCTCCCGACTGGCTTCTTGGGGATGCGTTACCCTCCATCAGTCTCTCACAGGTGTGGGATTTATTTGCTCCCTAAAGTGAGACTGTTGGCCAGGCTGCTCAGAGGGTCTGTATGTGCTTGATGGGCATTAGTTATCCTGGTCATCACTGAACAGGATGAGACCCACCCCTGAGCCGAATCAAGGGACAGGCTGTGGAGGGGAGTGGGGCTGCCTGGGAGGCCTGGAGAGGGGAGGGCGTCTGTGGGTCAGACGGAGAGAGGGGAGGTGAGTCTGAGGGATGAGTCAGAGTGGCACAGCTGGAAGTAGACATGACGAGGCAGCTGGCAAGATCTCCCCAAGGCGGCTCATCCCCTGGTCCCAGAAAGAGCACTGGACTGGGAGTCAGCAGGCCTGAGTTTCCTTTTTGACTTTCTGTCATTGACTCAGTGTGAAGCACAGGCAAGTCACATCCACTCAGTGACTTGCAGTTTCCTCATCTGTCAGATATGAGGATTGATCAACATTGATCAGTACTGTGGCCATCATCCAAAATGCAAAGGCAGACACATGCACAGTCACGGCAGCCCTGCGTGATTTCTGCTCTAATGCCCGATGCCCGTCTGGAGCTAAGTTCAATTCCTGTCCCATAGGAACGCTGGGAGTTTTATAATTTCTTTATGATTTCCCCACTGCTGACCTCCTCCAAGGGGGGACCTGCCCAAAAGAGATGCTCCGTAGAGATTCCTGAATGAATGAATGAAGAAGGCAGGCAGCGCTAACGTTAGAGCAATTCCTTCTTCATGAGGAATGTGTTGTGTTGTCAAGAGGGTGGCTTTGACTCACAGGTCTGGGTTTGGATCATGGCTCCACCAGTAGCCGATGAGTCACAGTTTGTAAAACGCAGACGGCATTTTCTTCTTTCCAGGGCTACCGTGAGGGTTTGTGACAATGCTTGAAGCATCCGGCACATGAAGGGTGTGTAGTGATTGGAGGAAGAGGTTGGGAGGGGCCAGGCGAGTCATGGGCTTGATATCAGATGGATCGTGAGCCACCCGGGAAGACTAGACTCTGCTCCAAGCCCCTGGACATCGAAAAGCTTGATATTGTGACGTTTGTCATTACTTCAGGTTGTGGAACTTGTAACAGAGTTTCTTTCTTTTCCACCTGCAATTCAGTGTGTGTGTGTGTGCGTGTGCGTGTGAAATGGAAAGAATCCTCCTGTGGTTGCAACCAACTCAGAAAAACATATATTTGATAGTATCCCATCCCATTGAAGCTTCCTAGTTAAAAACATGCACATTAACCATCACGTTGGGTGAGACCTTGGTGGAGTCACTTACATGCTCTCAGTTTCCATTTCTGTGTTTATTGTATGATACCGATGACGCTCTTGAGCCTGATTCTTTGCCTCAGGGTCTGCTTCTGCTTCACTTGGACTCAAACTAAGGTCCTTTGGGAAGAGGACAAGACACCTTCTGGCCAACTTGGCCTCCTCTGATGAATGGAGGGAGGCACTGGGGAGCCATGTGAATGACTTTTCATTTTCCGTGATGAATGACAAACATCATCAGATGAGGTGGTAAGAAAGGGAAACTACTTCCCTTGCTGTTGGCTTAAAGATGGGTGACTTTGAATAGGAGTCCTAAGCCCGAGGGGCCTGAGGAAGACGGGGCAGCCTCTGGATTTGCTCCGTCCCTTGTTTGGTGCAATCCAGAGATTTTGCTGCTCCTCAGTGGGGTAAAGAGAACCTGCCTTGTTCATCTTTCAAGGGCAAGAACTGTATCTTCCGCTTCTTTTTTATCCCCTTATTGGAAAACCACGTCTTTTCATGTTTGTAATTGTTCTTAAGATTCTGGAGAGAAAAATGGCCTGATTCTTTTAAGAACAAAGCAAACCCTCAGTGAGGAACATTTTCTCACTGGTTGGAAAAGTACACTGGGAAATCAGAAGGTGTGTGATTAAGAATCTCTTGTCTTCAGTTTGTGGCTTTGGGAGGAAGGGAAGCAGAAAGCTTCCGTGACGCAGGGAAAGGGTTTAACACTTTTCTTGAGGTTCCGGGGGAGTGAGTGCTGAGGGAGCTTCTGTAGGGAATCAGCGCTGATTCCATCATGGAATCGGACTGAGAATTCTTCTGCTCCAAATGCCACCGGGAAGCTGCCCGTGAGCCCTGTTCATCCCCTTCAGCCGCACTGCGCTCACGCGGGCTTCCGCACCTCCTGCCTCCTACCCTCCCAGCCACACCTGACACTGATGCTGGGCTGCCCTCTCATCTCCCCATTCCTCCTCCCGCCTGGGCCAAGTTCAAGCTCTAAACCTGGGCGCAAGGCCCTTCATGACCTTTTCCTGCCTTCCCGTCATGGCACTTTGTGTCTGTCCAGCCGCCCTGCCACTGTTCATGCTATTCTCTGTGCCTGGAATGCCCTTCCTCACGTTGCCTCCTCGGCTAAGTCCTACTTACTCAGCACGCCAAAATTCAAATGTTTTTCGGACACACCCAGGTGTAAATGATTAACTCACTTCTTTTTGCTTGGACAGGCTGTTGATACACCTCTCTTACTCCCTGTCACTCTGCATAATGGTGTGTTTAATTGCCCAGCTCCACTGTTGGGATGTGACTCGCTGCAGGGGTCACCATGTCAGACTCATTCTGATTTTCCAAAGGGGGCGCAGTGCCTGGCCCATGACGGGCACCTCGTGTAGGTTTGTGAAAAATAATTGGATGTCCTTGAACTTTACTTTTTCATGTTCACATGTTCCATCTTTTCACATAAGCCTTAAACACCTCGAGAGTAGGTGTGATTTATTTCAGATTCTTTTTTTTTTTTTTTAAGCAAGAAACTGTTTTATTAAAGATGCTTTGCTGGCTGTAGAGTTACAAGGATAAAAAGACATGGTCTCCTGCCCTCAAGTTGCTCAGACTGTGCTTGATAGGGGTGGGGTGAGGGGAGGTAAATACATGAATAAATAATAAAAATAAGGCTAATACTCTATAGACAGACATTAGATTCTTTTTCTAATCATTACTGATCTCCCATGGCCCCTTTGCCAGCCTGGGCAGGTCCTTGTGCATGATAAGTGGCCATTGGATAAGAGAAGGGATGACATTCACTCTTCTAGCTTTGGAGCTCAGCTCGGAGTCTTCTGTCTCACACGGAGACGCTGTCAGAGAATATTTTTATCATCCTGTCATGTTTAGAAAGCCGGGTGCTTGATCCAGGTCATTTCTAAGTCAAAAGTGAAAGCGTCTCCGGATCCCTGTGCTCAGAGAAAATCCCCGGCAGGGGCTCCTGCTTCAGGAGATGTGACATTTGCTTCTGCAGCATATCTCACACACCGTGGGGTGACGAAAGGTAATTTAACACCTGTCCAGGCCTCCATAGAGGCTCTCCAAGTGGGCTGATGGGATGTCAGGCACCGCGCTAAGAGAGGGGCTGGAGCCCACAGTATTAGAGTCCAAGCCCCTCCAGCCACGGGCCCTGCCCCCTCCTTGGTTTCTATTCACAGGGCAGCCCTGGCTGGTCTGCACTCAGAAGCCAGATTCCTCTGGTAATAACACACCTTCTCTGTGGTTCCCTGTGGGCTCCACGGTGTAGGGCAGTGCTCGAGGGCATGGCAGTGGGCGGCTGCTTCCTGGGTCTGTCCACAGCGAGCACTGGATCCGAGATGCAGTTGTCTACATGGTCTCCCAGGTCTAGGCATCTGTTGTGCAAGGGTACCCGAGATTGTGTAAAGCTTGCAAAATGATTCACTGAGAAAGACAGCCCAAAATATGAAGTATGGTGGATTTACCCAGCAGTACTGCGACGGCTGTTCTATTTCCAAGCAAAGTAATATGCAGTTTGGTGTAATGTTAACCTCTTATCTCTTTCCTTCTGGGAACTGGGAAGAATCCCCTGAGTCAGACCAGACAAAGCTTTCAGTGTTTCAGCACTGGGGATGGAGGCCTGGAAATATGGTACAGTGAAGTTGTATCTTATGCTTCGTTAACTAATGCAAATTCAATGAGAGAGAGAAAGGAAAATAGAAAGATCCAGATAGAGATAGAGACAGAGAGAGGGAGGGGGAGGGAGAGGGAGAGAGGCAGAGAGGGGAAGGGAGAGAGACAGAGAGAGGGAGAGAGCGAGCGAGCAGTTAGCAATTTGCCCGGTCTGGTGGTTATACCTGCCATTCTCAATGAGCCCATTTCCAGGCAGGAGTTGGATGTGACCATGAGGCTAGTCTGCCCTTGCTCTCGGTACCCGTGAACCTCTTCCAGGTTGAGCCCCTGGTTGTGGTCTCACTGTCTACAGAGGTGTGCTTCTTACATCCGGCCGTCTTTATTACCTGCTGCCCATTACTGAATCCATTATACATAGAAGCATCTTTTACTGGGCAGGGCTGTATGTACCAAATGAGGCAAACTGTAGTTTAGGGACAATTTAAGGGTTTCTCAGGGGACGATTTTAACAGAAAAGACTTATGTGCCGAACTGTAGTTGCCAATTTCTGTGTCAGATGTGACTCCACTAAAAGGATAACTAATGATGAGTACAACATAAACAGTCGTCATAACCATTCTTCACTGTACTTACTCAGTCCGGCCAACAGGAGAGGTACTTTCCATGGACTATCTTCATTTTATCTTCACAACAATTCTGTGCATCAGATATGATGGTATTTTGATGTAACCTTTTTAATTGAGGTATACATTTCACAGAGTATGTTTTGGTGACTTTTTCACATGTGTACACCCATGTTACCACCACCCTGATTAAGATAGAGCATTCCCATCCCACAGCAAGTTCTCCCATGCCCCATGTCCCCCGTTGAAATGATCATTGTTCTAAGACTATAGCTTCTTTCTTGCAACATAACGTTTTTGACATTCGTATTATTTATATATATATGTGTGTGTGTTTATATATACATATATAGAGTTACATCGTGACAAACCCATCACAAGTTGAAAATATTGTAAGTTGAAAAGACATTGAATACACCTAACCTACAAACATCATAGCCTAGCCTAGCCTAGCCTAGCCTACCTTAAATGTACTCAGAACACTTATATAAGCCTACAGTTGGGCAAAATCATCTAACACAAAGCCTATTTTCTAATAAAGTTTTGAATATCTCATGTAATTTATTGAATGTGGTACTTAAAGTGAAAAACAGAATGGCTGCCTGGGTACAGAATGGTTATACGTGGATGGGTTATTTACCCTTGTGATTGCGTGGCTGAGGTGGGGGGGGGGCTGTGAGCTCTCTGCCGCTGCCCAGCATCTTGAGAGAGTATCGTACCACATATATCTAGCCCGAGAAAAGAGCAAAATTCCAAACTCCAAGTCCGGTTTCCACTGATTGCATGTTGCTTTTGCATCATTGTAAAGTTGAAGAACCTTAAGTGGAACCATCTAAGTTGGGGACCATCTGTATATAGACATGGTGGTCTGGAAGTCAAGGTAAGTTACATAAGGTCACACAGCTGGCCAGTGGTACAGCGTGGTTTTGAGCCGAGCTCCATCCTGCTCCAAGGGCTTTTAGCCACTGCCTCTGTGTGGGGAGGGTCATGGCAGCTCCAGTTTTCTAGTCCCAGGAGAGAAGCCTACACAGGAGCAGGTGAACACGTACAGACTGAATACAAGCACGTAGACTACAGGATGCAGTAAATGTGCTCGTACCTCCAAGTGCCCCTTCCCGGCCAGTTGTCTGCAAATGGATTAAACCTTGGAAATTTAAGCATTTTCCAGCATAGGAGGCTAGGCTATCACTAAAGCCAGAGGCTCCATCCCTTTATTCTGAGTCTTGATTCCTGAATTTAACAGAAGAGGTGTTACTTTGATGTTCGAATCGTGCCTTTGATCAAAAGCTTGCTAGCTCCCGAGTGTCTCTTAGAACAAGACAGTAGTTCTGTTGTGCTTGCGTGTGTTGTAACATTTTGGACAGCAGAAATGACATTTACATGAAACAGCCATCCTTGGAATGCATGAGATAAGACACTTTCAACAGCTCCTCGAAGAAGAGTCTCCAGCATTGACGTTAAATCACACAGAAGTAATAGTGTATCATCCTGCTTCCCCTTCTCTACCTGGTGTTAATTAAAATCCTGATAACAGGACTCAGTCAACATCCAGATGAGGAAGACAAAAGCAACGCTTAAAAGTGTTCAGATGAAAGTACAGTTAAGCAGAATGAAAACAAACACCCCCCTCCCCCCACATACACAGTCTTCATTCTTATTTGGCTTCTACTGGATGAGGTGATGAACAAACAGGTAATTGCTAAGGCTCCCCTGCTCCCCGCCCCCCGGAGTTTCCCTTTGAGAAAATTGAACAATTACTTTGTGCAATGTTATCAAAGTTTATTAAATTGTTCTCATCAGCTTTGTCCAGTTACCAAGTTTAGCTGATTTGCATAGCAGAGTGGTGAAGGTGTTCCCATAGTGGAACCTCATTACTTTTGAGCAGAGAGAGGTTGTAAATTAAAGGTGGTTCAAATCCTTTCCTCTTACAGATTAGGAAACTGAGGCTCGGAGAGGTGAACTGATCTGACTAAGATTCATACAAGCTAGAGATAGGGCAGGCTGTGCCCCCTGCTTCCCAGAACCCCCATCTGTCTGCAGGGCTCTAAATGGGCAAACCCCCTGTGGTCCCCATCGAGGCTGGAGCACGCGTCCACATTTCTGCACGTGTCCACATTCCTGCACGTCTCAATTAGTTCCAATTTAGACATGACATCAAGCATGCACTTAAAATGCAAATCCATCCTGACAGGACCAGAAATAAGAAAGGCGGATTATTCTAGTGCAATTCAATAGCTCTAGGATCTTGGAATTTTGAAGCCACAGGCTAAATGGTCCTTAATGAAACATTGTTCCTTCTTGGAGGGTGAAAAACTAACTTCTAACACTTTGCATCTCTATCCCTGTCTCAGAATCCTCTTCCTAGACCTCTTCTTTTTTTGTTTTGTAACAAAGACAATAATTAGCTCCTAAGAAATTTTGAAGAGAAAATAATTTAAAATTAATACAGAAGATGGAAAAAAGGGAAGGAGTCAAGATGGCGGTGTGGGAAGACGTGGAGTTAGCGTCTCCTCACAACTAGGGTGCCTGCCAGCTGCTGCTGGGGAACTCTAATCCCCAAGGAGAGGGGAGGAACCCCAGAGTGAACCGGTAGGACGTAGGGGGATGGAGGGGGGAGGAGAAGTGGAGGCCAGACAAGACCGGTGCCCCTGAGGCCGGGGAGATCAGGAGAGGCAGGTGGGAGAGGCTCTCCGGGAAGAGCGGGAGAGGAGCGGAGGGCGATTGCCTGGCTCACTGGGGCCGGGGAGCCTGCTGAGCTCCCCCCGGTTCCCCTGCTCCAAAGCCCCATCCAGGTCACGTGGGTGCTGGACGCATAGGAGGGAGGCTGGGGAGATCAGGAGAAGCAGGCGGGAGGGGGCCTCTGGGAAGACCGGGAGAGGAGCGGAGGGCGATTGCCCCTACCACGCGGACACGAGGAGTCTGCTGAGCTCCCAGGCCATTCCCCTGCCCTCCAAGGGCCCCCCTTCCCCCCCCCCCATGCACATTGGTCCTGGGGACATAGGAGGGAGACCCAGGAGATCAGGAGAGGCAGGTGAGAGGGGCCCTCCCAGACCCCAGACCGGAAGAGCAGGAGAGGAGAGGAAGGCGTTTACCCCACCAACTGGAGCCCAGGAAGCCTACTGGGCTCCCAGGTGAGGTCCCCTGCCCTCTGAGACCAGGGGCGGTGGGCAGGCCTGGGCCCCTTCTGTTCCTTGAGCCTAAGCACCACCCCTCACAGCCCCCAGGGCCTTTTCCAGCCCTGTGGGTCCTGAGCATTGGCCCCGCCCTCCACAGCCAAGGCCCCCCCCCCCCCCGCCCCACCCTTCTTTCCTCCTCCACTTTTTTAATATTGTGGTACTGATGTATCTTCCAGTTGTTGATTCATCTGTATTTTTATTTTTACCTTCTTTCTAACATATCTGTTAGTTTCCTAGTCTAATTTTACTTTTTACTTTGTTATTGTTCTCTCTCTCTTTTTTTTTCTGTTGCCCCATGCAGCTTGTAGGATCTTCATTCACAAGCCCAGGGTCAGGTGGAAGCTCCTGCAGTGGGAGCTCCAAGTCCAAACCACTGGACTAACAGAGAACCTTAGACCCCAGGGACTATTCATCAGAGTGAGGTCTCACAGAGTTCCTCATCTCAGCACTAAGACCCAGCTCTACCCAATAGCCTACAAACTCCAGTGTTGGAAGCCTCAGGCCAAACAACCAGTAAAACAGGAACACAATCCCACTCATTAAAAAAAAAAAAAAAAAAGGCAAAAAAAGATGTCACAGATGAAGGAGCAAGGTAAAAAGCCTACAAGATCAAATAAATGAAGAGGAAAAAGGCAATTTACCTGAAAAAGAATTCAGAGTAATGATACTAAAGATGATCCAGAATCTTGGAAATAGAATGGAAGCACGGATTGAGAAAATACAAAAAATCTTTAACAAAGATCTAGAAGAACTAAAGAACAAACAGAGATGAACAACACAATAACTGAAATGAAAAATATACTGGAAGGAATCAATAACAGAATAACCGAGGCAGAAGAACGAATAAGTGAGCTGGAAGACAAAATGGTGGAAATAACTGCTGAAGAGCAGAATAAAGAAAAAAGAATGAAAAGAATTGAAGACAATCTCAGAGACCTCTGGGACAACATTATATGCACCAACATTCGAATTATAGGGGTCCCAGAAGAGGAAGAGAAAAAGAAAGAGTCTGAGAGAATATTTGAAGATATTATAGGGGAAAACTTCCCTAACATGGGAAAGGAAATAATCACCAGGAAGCACAGAGAGTCCCATACAGGATAAACCCTAGGAAATACACACCGAGACACATATTAATCAAACTAACAAAAATTAAATTCAAAGAAAAAACATTAAAAGCAGCAAGGGGAAAACAAAAAATAACATACAAAGGAATCCTCGTAAGGTTATCAGCTGATTTTTCAGTGGAAACTCTGCAGGCCAGAAGGGAGTGGCAGGATATACTTAAAGTGATGAAAGAGAAAAACCTACAAGCAAGATTACTCTACCCAGCAAGGATCTCATTCAGATTCAATAGAGAAGTCAAAAGCTTTTGAGACAAGCAAAAGCTAAGAGAATTCAACACCACCAAACCAGCTTTACAACAAATGCTAAAGAAACTTCTCTGAGCAGGAAACACAGGAGAAGAAAAAGACCCATAAAAACAAACCCAGAACAGTTAAGAAAATGGTAATAGGAACATACATATTGATAATAACGTTGAATGTAAAGGGATTAAATGCCCCAACCAAAAGACACAGACTGGCTGAATGGGTACAAATACAAGACCCATATATATGCTGTCTACAAGAGACCCACTTCAGACCTAGGGACACATACAGACTGAAAGTGAAGGGATGGGAAAAGATATTCCATGCAAATGGAAATCAAAAGAAAGCTGGAGTAGCAATACTCGTATCAGCTAAAATAGAGTTTAAAATAAAGACTGTTACAAGAGATAAAGAGAGACACTACATAATGATCAAATCAAGAAGAATATATAACAATTATAAATGTTTATGCACCCAGCATAGGAGCACCTCAATATATAAGGCACATGCTAACAAACATGAAAGGAGAAATCGACAGTAACACAATAATACTAGGGAACTTTAACACCCCACTCACAACAATGGACAGATAATCCAAAGAGAAAATAAGTAAGGAAACACAAGCTTTAAATGACACAATAGACTAGATAGATCTAATTGATATTTATAGAACATTCCACCCAAAAGTGGCAGAATACACTTTCTTCTCAAGTGCACATGGAACATTCTCCAGGATAGATCACATCTTGGGTCACAAATCAAGCCGTGGAAAATTTAATAAAATTGAAATCATATCAAACATCTTTTCTAACCACAACGCTATGAGATTGGAAATCAATTACAGGAAAAAAAACTGTAAAAAACACAAATACATGGAGGCTAAACAGTGTGTTACTAAATAACCAAGAGCTCACTGAAGAAATCAAAGAAGAAATAAAAAAATACATAGAAACAAATGACAATGAAAACATGATGACCTCAAACCTATGGGACGTAGCAAAAGCAGTTCTAAGAGGGAAGTTCATAGCAATTCAATCTCACCTCAAGAAACAAGAAAAATCTCAAATAAACAGTCTAACCATACACTTAAAACAACTAGAGAAAGAAGAACAAAGAAAACCCAAAGTCAGCAGAAGGAAAGAAATCCTAAAGATCAGAGCAGAAATAAATGAAATAGGAACGAAGAAAACAGTAGCAAAGATCAATAAAACTAAAAGCTGGTTCTTTGGGAAGATAAACAAAATTGATAAACCCTTAACCAGACTCATCAAGAAAAAAAGGGAGAGGACGCAAATCAATAAAATTGGAAATAAAAAAGGAGAAATCACAACTGACACTGCAGAAATACAAAGGATTATAAGAGACTACTAAAACCAGCTCTATGCCAATAAAATGGACAACCACGAAGAAATGAACAAATTCTTGGAAAGGTACAATTTTCCAAGACTGAACCAGGAAGAATTAGAAAATATAAACAGACCTATCACAAGTAATGAAATTGAAACCATAATTAAAAATCTTCCAACAAACAAAAGTCCAGGACCAGATGGCTTCACAGGTGAATTTTCTTAAATATTTAGAGAAGAGCTAACACCGATCCTCCTCAAACTCTTCCAAAAAATTGCAGAGGGAGAAACACTCCCAAACTTATTCTACGAAGCCACCATCACCCTGATACTGAAACCAGAAAAAGATGTCACAAAAAAAGAAAATTATAGACCAATATCACTGATGAACTTAAATGCAAAAATCCTGAACAAAATACTAGCAAACAGAATCCAACAGCACATTAAAAGGATCATACACCATGATCAAGTGGGATTTATCCCAGGGATATCCCAGAATCCCAAGGATTCTTCAGTATACGCAAATCAATCAATGTGATACACCACATTAACTAAGGAATAAAAACCATATGGTCACCGCAATAGATGCAGAAAAAGCTTTTGACAAAATTCAACACTTATTTATGATAAAAACTCACCAGAAAATTGGCAGAGAGGGAACCTCCCTCAACATAATAAAGACCATATATGACAAACTCACAGCAAGCATCATATTCAATGGTGAAAAACTGAAAGCATTTCCACTAGGATCAGGAACAAGACAAGGATCTCCACTCTTGCCACTCTTATTCAACATAGTTTTGGAAGTCCTAGCCATGGCAATCAGAGAAGAAAAAGAAATAAAAGGAATACAAATTGGAAAAGAAGAAGTAAAACTGTCACTATTTGCCAATGACATGATACTATACATAGAAAATCCTAAAGATGCCACCAGAAGACTACTAGAACTAATCAATGAATTTGGTAAGGTTGCAGGATACAAAATTAATGCACAGAAATCTCTGACATTCCTATACACCAACAACGAAAAATCAGAAAGAGAAATTAAGGAAACACTCCCATTTACCATTGCAACAAAAAGAAGAAAATACTTCAGAATAAACCTCCCTAAGGAGGCAAAAGACTTGTACTCAGAAAACTATAAAACACTGATGAAAGAAATCAAAGATGACATAAACAGATGGAGAAATATACCATGTTCTTGGATTGGAAGAATCAATATTGTGAAAATGACTATATTACCCAAGGCAATCTACAGATTCAGTGCAATCCCTATCAAACTACCAATGGAATTCTTCACAGAATTAGAACAAAAAATCTTACAATTCGTATGAAAACACAAAAGACCCTGAATAGCCAACGCGATCTTGAGAAAGAGAAATGGAGTTGGAGGAATCAGGGTCCCTGACTTCAAACTATACCACAAAGCTACAGTAATCAAGACAGTATGGTACTGGCACAAAAACAGATATATAGATCAATGGTACAGTATAGAATGACCAGAGATAAACCTACACACATATGGGCACCTAATTTACGACAAAGGAGGCAAGAACATACAATGGAGAAAAGACAGCCTCTTCAATGAGTGGTGCTTTGGAAACTGGATAGCTACATGTAAAAGACTGAAATTAGAACACTACCTAACACCATACACAAAAATAAACTCCAAATGGATTAAAGACTTAACTGTAAGACCAGACACTATAAAACTTTTAGAGGAAAACATAGGAAGAACACTCTTTGACATAAACCACAGCAAGATCTTTTTTGACCCACCTCCTAGAGTAATAGAAATAAAAATTAAAATAAACAAATGGGACTTAAAAGCTTTTGCACAGCAAAAGAAACCATAAATAAGACAAAAAGACAACCCTCAGAATGGGAGAAAATATTTGCAAATGAAACAGCAGACAAAGGATTAATCTCCAAAATATACAAACAGCTCATGGAGTTCAATATCAAAAAAAAAAACAGTGAGTTAGCCTACCAAGGAAGACAAACAGATGGCCAAGAGGCACATGAAAAGATGCTCCACCATCACTAATTATTAGAGAAATGCAAATGAAAACTACAAAGAGGTATCACCTCATGCTGGTCAGAATGACCATTATCAAAAGAGCTAGAAACAATAAATGCTGGAAAGGGTGCGGAAAAAAGGGAACCCTCCTACACTGTTGGTGGGAATGTAAATTGATATAACCACTATGGAAAACAGTATGGAGTTTCCTTAAAAAACTAAAAATAGAACTACCATATGACCCTGCAATCCCACTACTGGACATATAGCCCGAAAAAACCATAATTCAAAAAGAGACATGCACCGCAATGTTCATTGCAGCAGTATTTACAATAGCCAGGATATGGAAGCAACCTAAGTGTCCATCAACAGATGAATGGATAAAGAAGATGTGGCACGTATATACAATGGAATATTACTCAGCCATAAAAAGAAATGAAATTGAGTTATTTGTAGTGAGGTGGCTGGACCTAGAGTCTGTCATACCGAGTGAAGTAAGTCAGAAAGAGAAAAACAAATACCGTATGCTAACACATATATATGGAATCTAAAAAAAAAAAAACCAAAATGGTACTGATGAACCTAGTTGCAGGGCAGGAATAAAGAGGTAGATATAGAGAAAGGACTTGATTACATGGGGTGGGAGGGTGAAGCTGGGGCGAAGTGAGAGTAGCATTGACGTATATACACTACCGAATGTAAAATAGTTGGCTGGTGGGAAGCAGCGGCATAGCACAGGGAGATTGGCTCGGTGCTTTGCGATGACCTAGAGGGGTGGGATAGGGAGGGTGGGAGGGAGGCTCAAGAGGGAGGGGACATGGGGACATGTGTATGCATGTGGCTGATTCGCTTTGTTGTGCAACAGAAACACGGTATCGTGAAGCAATTATACTCCAATAAAGATGTATTAAAAAATTAATACAAATAATCTAGATAAATTTGAGTTTTAAATCTGAGTGACTAAAAAATATCATGGAAGTTATGTACTTTTTTAAAAACCTTTTTTATTGGAGTATAGCCAATTAACAATGTTGTGATAGTTTCACGTGCACAGCACAGTGACTCGGCCATACGTATGCATGTATCCATTCTCCCCCAGACTCCCCTCCCATCCAGGCTGCCACATAGCATTGAGGAGAGCTCCCTGTGCTATACAGTAGGTCCTTGTTGGTTATCCTTTTAAAATATAACAGCGTGTACATGTTCCTAGACCTCATTTGGACCTTGCTTTTATTTTAAAACTTTTATTATGGAAAGTTACCAACACATGCAAAAGTGAGAGGGCTGTATAATGCAGGCCAGTTTAACGACGGCCTACATATGGCTCATCCTGATCTGGCTCCGTCGTCTCCCGCTTTCCCACTCACTGGATGATTTTAGAGCAAACCTTAGGCATTGTAACATTTCGTCTGTACCTTCTTCATTTGGTCGTTCAGTATGGAGCTTGTGTTCTATTTTTTAACGTCACTATATTTTACATCAGTGAAACGTGTGCTTTATGAAAATTTAAAATAATGAAATGTTATGTAACCATTAAAATGATATTTTTGACATGGGAAGTTATCCTTCATAGTTTAAGATAATTAAAATCCCAATGGAATGAATGTTCCATTCTGTAACACACACAGAGTCAGAAAGGGTGTGTATCAGGTCGCAGTTTCTTCTTCTTTTTGCTCATTTTTCCTCTGTTTTTTTCAATAAACATGCATCATTTTTGTAACAGAAAGAAAAGAGCCCAAGGGTTTAAAGTCATTCATAAAGACAGTGTGATAGGGGCTTCCCTGGTGGCGCAGTGGTTGAGAGTCCGCCTGCCGGTGCAGGGGACACGGGTTCGTGCCCCCGTCCGGGAGGATCCCACGTGCCGTGGAGCAGCTGGGCCCATGAGCCATGGCCGCTGAGCCTGCGCGTCCCGAGCCTGTGCTCCACAACGGGAGAGGCCACAACAGTGAGAGGCCCGCGTACCGCAAAAAAAAAAAAAAAAAAAGACAGTGTGATAGATTGGAAAAGGGATGTTGAATTCTACTAGTTAGGTTGTGGGATGATGTGCCAAAGAAGACGAAATGGCCACTGATGTGTGTGTGTCTGTGTGTGTGTGTGTGTATGTGTGTGTGTGTGTGGGGAGGGAGTGGTCTCCTTAATCAAACTCAGTGGTAACAGGAGTAAAAGTGATTAAGATTTTTCAGTTTAACACGTTTTATGAAGCACCCGCTTTGGACCAGGCATTGTGCTACTTGTTGGGATTACAACTGTGAAACTAGAAAGGGAGGAAACACGTTAGACTCTTATTACTCCAAGCATGGTCCAGTGATCAGCATCACCTGGGAGCTTGTTAGAAATTCAGATTCTCAGGCCCCGCCCCGGACTTAATGAATCAGAATCTGTTTGTAATCAACTCGGTGGGGGGGGGATTCAGATGCACATTAAAAGTCTAAGAAGTGCTGGGCTAGAGCAGGACAGCCTTGACTCCTGGGACTGTGTCTCATTCGTTTCTGCCTTCAGCCTCACTCAGAGCCTGTTCAGAGGAGGGAATGGTGGAGAGAGAGGCCAGGGGTACAAACTGGCACTTGAAGTGGGTTCCTGATGGGCCCATGGTGACCAGGTGAACGGATGATCGTCCTTACACACTGTTCCCACTCCTGCCCCACAGCCTTTCTGACTCACCACTGCCAAGGAAGCATCTTCAGACACCTTGGCCAGGCATTCGAGGCCCAGGACAGAATAGGCCTATTCTACCGATCTCTTTATTCTTGAACTTCCATCCATCCTCTCAACACTGTGCTTTGTCCCCACCATCAGCAACTCAAAACATTGGTTCGCATCTTCCATGTTCTTTAAAGCTCAGATGCCATGCCATCTCCTTCAGGAAGCCTTCCAGGTTTACATAACCAGCGGAATCTCTTCCTTCTCCATACTTTGGCAGGGCCTACCGTTGATGCCATTCGCTGGTCCCTCATGCATGTGCTGCTGCATATAACCTTAAGCTCCCACAGCCTCAGTCTCCTCACCTGTAAGATGGAAATCCCAGTTTCTTCCTTACAGGGAGTCTGGAGGATAAGTTGAGAAGTGGATAGCCAGCACTTAAGATGATGTCTGTCCTAGTATATTCTAGGAACTGTTCTAAGCTTATTAATATCAGAAAAACATTGAACTTCATGATAATTCTATGAGGTAAGGACTATTATTCTCCTTATTTTACAGATGAGGAGACAGAGACACAGAGCGATTGATGGACTTGCCCAAGGTCACCACAGCAAGTGAAGGGGAAAACAGAGGTAAGCTCAGGTGTCTAGATGTCTACCTAACTCAGATGTATGTACTCTGGTTTTTATGTGTGTATGATAAGAACACAACATGAGATCTACTCTCTTGAAGTTTGAAGTGTATAATATGTTATTGTTGACTATGGGCACGATGTCGTATGGCAGAGCTCTAGAAGTTATTTGTCTTGCTTAGCTGAAGCCTTATACCTGTTGAATGGCAACTCCCCATTTCCCTCTCCCCCAGCCTCTGGAAACCACCCTTCTGCTCTCCGCTTCTCTGAGTTTGACTATTTTAGATGCCTCATATAAGTGGAATTATACAGTATTTGTCTTTCTGTGGCTCGCTTATTAGCACAACCTCAGTTGTGTTCATTTTGTCTCACATGGCAGGATTTCCTTATTTTTCAAGGCCGAATAATATTCCTTTGTATGCATGTAGAAATTGGAACCCTTGTGGTTGGGAATGTAACATGGTGCAGCTGCTATGAAAAATAGTATGGAGGTTCTTCAAAAAATTAAAAATAGAACTACACATGATCCAGCAAGTCCACTCCTGGCTATTTGTCCCGAAGAATGGAAATCAGGGTCTCAAAGATATATCTGTGCTCCTAAGTGTTCATTACAGCGTTATTCACAATAGCCAAGATGTAGAAACAATCTAAGCGTCCATCAACGGGTGAATGGATGAACACACTCTTAAATGCCTGCTTTTGGTGGTTACTCAGCAACGGGGCAGCAAAGATGGTTATTTCTGTCCCTCTGTCCCTGCCTCCCATTGCCGAGCCCTGATATAGTTGCATAAATTGGTGCATGTTGGTTACATGCTTTTCCTCTCAGCAAGCTCGTCTTCAGCAGCTGCGGTTTGGCTGGAAAAGGCGCCCTCTCCATCCCCACTGGCCGGCTCAGACGTCTTGGGACAAAGACACATCCAGGTGTTCTTGTGAGGAGTTGTGGCCTTCTTCATGGCGTTTTCCAGCAGCAGACAGATGGTCCCAGTGTCTCACTGCCCACCCATAGCTTTAGTCGTTCTTCCTGGTCCTCAGACCTGGCTAGATGACGGAAATCAGGAAAGAGCCCTGGATGTGGAGTTAGGAGACCTAGGTTAGAGCTCCTTGATTTAGATGTTGCGTGCCTGTCATTTAAGCCTCTCTGAGCCTTATTACCTTATCTATAAGATGGGGAGCACAATATCAACGTCACAGGGTTGTTCTGAGAGTTGAACGGGAGCATGGAGAGAAGGACCCTTCAGACTACCGGTGTTCAAAGTGAAACCCAGTAGAAGGTGAGGACATTGAGTGCAGAATCCACAGGAAGGTTTGGGGTTTTTTTTGCACACTTTTTGGCCACACCCCGTGGCATGTGGAATCTTAGTGCCCTGACCAGGGATCGAACCTGTGCCCCCTGCATTGGAAGTGTGGAGTCTTAACCACTGAACCACCAGGGAAGTCCCCACAGGCAGTTATTGAAGGTAACTTTGTGTGTTCCTTCTTTTGCTTGAAATTAGATCCCAAATAGAGTCTGATGACTAGTCTCCATAATTTATTTAAATAACTACATACTATATCCTTGAGCTGATGTATCTCAATTATCATTTCTATTAGAAAACAATATATTGAACATCCTTAAGTATCTTTTTTTTTTTTTTTAGTTGTAACTTAGGATAAATTCCTAGGAGCGTGATTATGGGGGTGGGTGGAGGGGATGTTATGCTCGCTATTCTGATTCTTTGAGTGTGTTTTCTCATTGCTCTCTTATAAATCTTACCATAACTTCACTAGCATTGTCTTTTTTTTTTTTTTTTTTTTTTTTTTGCGGTACGCGGGCCTCTCACTGTTGTGGCCTCTCCCGTTGCGGAGCACAGGCTCCGGATGCGCAGGCTCAGCGGCCATGGCTCACGGGCCCAGCCGCTCCGCGTCATGTGGGATCTTTCCAGACCGGGGCACGAACCTGTGTCCCCTGCATCGGCAGGCGGACTCTCAACCACTGCGCCACCAGGGAAGCCCTAGCATTTTAACAAAAAACACACAGCGGGTATCACCAAGTCAGATGAATACCTTTCCCATACTCATAATATTGCACTTATCACATCAAATGGTAAACGATTTAGTGTTCAGTCTTTCTCCTGGCCCCCACCCAGATGTGAGCCCCAGGAAGTCAGTCTATGCTTATCTGAAACAGCTGGAACATTGTAGGTTTACAATCATTGTTTGTTGAAATCATCTCTTTCGTCTTGCTGAACACCGTGGTCACCTTACAGTGTGTTGAAATAAAACTTAAAATTAGCTTTGCCCTGGGATGGTGAGTGTTGGATTGGAACCAAGGCTCTGTTGGACTCTGAAGTTCTAGGGAATGGAATCTCAGGTTTATCAAAGCCGAGCTGCATTCCTAGGAGGAGGGGTGGGCGAAGCCTCCCAGCCTGATGTTTTGCAGAGGAAATTTGGGTCCATAACCCAGTAAACTGATTACAGATAAGATAGTTCCCATCAAAGGCTGATGCAGGCTGGGAGGGGGTCGGCAATACACGTACCACGTGATTTAATCAAATGCAGTCCCTGGTCTAAAGAGACAATGGCTGAAAATACAACCTGGATATTATTGCAAAGAGGGGGGCTGTTTGTAGATGAAGGTTTTTAGAAACTTCTTTTAAGCTGAAAACCAGAGGGAGATACGGGCTCCGAGATGAGGAGGCTGTGTGTAAAGAGGGCTTGTGCCGTGGTTTCTGGAGGGACGATGGAGGAGCTCGGGAGGCTGGTGGGAGGATGAGGGATGCCAGTCTGAGCTCTGTTGGACGGTACTTTGAAATAACAAAGAAGAGATGCTAGATATGTTGCAGGAAAAGAAAATAAATAAAGCTAGGGAAGGCTGGCTGCCAGGTACCAGGAAGCGCGAGGGGAGAGGGTGATGAGGGAAGGAGGGCACTTGTGGGGCATCTCCTGCTGGCGTGGGGAGCGGGGCACAGCCCTCTGCTTGAGACATCACCTCTGAGGTCACACTGAGGGGGCGTGCAGAGGGGACAGGCAGCCTGCGGGAGGCCCCATCCATCTGCCTCAGCCATGCACCCTCCACCCTGGCCTTCTAAGCCCTGGGCTCTTTGTATACCAGCTGGGCTTTTGCCACAACTCTCTTCAGTGGTTGCTTCACCTCCTTCTCTCTTTCCAACCCTTCATCTTTCTAGCTGCTGCCCCGAGTGAGTGACCTTTCAAAGAAATTCATCATTTCTCCACTGAAACACATCACATCCTTCCCCATCCTTCCCCACCACGAAGTCTCTTGGGTGTGGCGTTCCAGGCCTCCCACAGCTATTCCACAGGGACCTTTCTTTTTCTCATCTCAGCCAAGTCACCCCACCCCAGGTTTCCTCCCCTTCAGGCTCCTGTGAGGGCTTCCTTTTCTCGGACCTATATGCTTTTGTATAAGTGATTCTATCATCCTGGAATTCTCTCCCCCGCTTGTCTACGTAGAAAATTCCCACTCATCCTTCAAGGCCTGGTTCCAACGCCCCCTGATTTACAGACACTTCTTTGTTCCCATTTTAACACGAACAGAAATAGTTACGTTAAAGGAATGAAGATCTCACTACCCAATGGGATAAAAGGTGGAGAGCAAAAGGCATAGGAAAAAAGGACACGGACACAGAGTGACTATTCTGTGCTTGGCAATTCACAGAGCTGGTCATATTTTGACATTTCTAAGACACTTAAGAACTCGAGGAAACTGTGGGCCCAGGTGGTGAAGTGACCCACTTGAGGCCACCCAGCTGGCATGGAGCAGGGCTGGGACTGGAATCCACATGTTCCAGACTCCAAGGCCCGTGGACATTAGGTAGTGTCCTCAGCAGCCCTGAGAGTATGGTCTGGAGGCCCCGCTTCTTCCCCCAGTGAGGATGGCAGTGGGGAAAAGAAGTGTAGACCTAGGCTCCAGACTTTGACACTCACCTGCTCCTTTCAACCTCAGTCCCCTCATCTGGAAAATGGGCATTTGGGCAAAATGACACTTAAGGTTTTTTCTTCCCACATCTGTAGTTGCTGATCAGGTTGGTAAGATGAGATTAAAAATGGCCTAAACTGAGGGCGGGGGCTGGAGGTCTGGCCCTAACTCTTTGAACTCCCTTCCTGTGTGACTTTCTGAACTCCTATTTGCCCATCTTACAACAGGGCACTTGGGTGAGATGTCCTCTAGGACACCTTCTATGTCAAATATATGGTGCTTTAAGGCAAACCAGAGGCCCCAGAAATCTGTGATCTAACCCACCTGGTTTCTTCTAGTCTACATACAAGCTGAGTTGGGATGCTCAGTTATTTCCTTCCTCACAGTTAAATTCTTCAACTCTGGAAGGTAGGCGGATAGCTTAGGGTGGAAGCACACACTCTACCATGGGGATTAGAAGGCTTTGGTTTCTGTCCTGATTCTACTGCAATCTGTGTGAACATGGGTTGACTACTTTCCCTCTCTGAGCCTTTGGAGTTCCTTTTCCAGTGAAGAGGAAGTAGATAGTCTAGATGGGCTTTTTCAGCAAAACCATTATTGGATTTTGAATGGCATGTAGAGATTCTTGCACAGCACAGCCAAACACAAATAAAGAAGAGGGACCCAGGGGGGGTCCAGACTCCAGAAGTCATTTGGGATCTACCCGAACATGGTTCTGTCACAGCATCTGAGGGAGATCTTCTCAGCCTTAGCGAAGGCTTTGACATGATACGTTGAGGTTGCCTGAGTCCACATGGACGTGAGAACTGGATACCAACTTGGGTACAAAGAACCCCTTCCTCCTCACCAAGGATTTCAAAAGACCATAAATATGCAGCGGGGGTAGAGATAGAAGCGATCACTCAGACAACATTCCTCTTCTTTCAAGTTCTACAGATTCTCTTCTTTACGCCCAACACAGTTCTTGTCACACTCACTTTTTCCGCAAATATTTATTAAGCACCTACTCTGTATCCCGAGCACTCTTTTAGGTTGTGGGACTGCAGCAGAGAACAGAACAGACCGAGATCCCTGCCTTGTGGAGCTTACTTACTGCTGGGGGAGACAGAAGATAAGCCAATAGACGTACCTAGAAGGTGGCGGGTGGTGATAAGTGCTGTGGAGGACAGGCTATCAGGAAGGGGCAACAGAGGTGCCTGCAGAAGCTCTTCTGAGGGGTGGCCAGGCAGGTGAGGTGAGGAGAATGAAGTGAGAGAGTGAACTGGGCAGGTATCTGGGAGGAACATCTGTCTGCCTCTGCTAATGAGCTGCTGGTCTTTATGTCTCAAGTGTTCAAGAAGATTTTAGGTTTGGAGGCTGCATCTTTTGTGTCTCTCCAATATCCTCTCTAATAGCCAAATGCAACATGGTGGGTGTCTTGTATCTCTCTCCAGTCTGATCCCTCAGTTTCTCTTTCTTTGAGGACTGTGGTCTGCCTGAGAGATAGGTATTCTCACTTTGCCTGAGGCAGTGGCCGTGTCTCAGTCTGGGCTGAAGCAGATTCTCCTTTGGACACCGTGACACGCTCTGAGAGACACCATTTTACTTCCCCCGGAAACGGTGTTGCAGGACTTGATGCCTGATCCCCCAATGTCATGAGGGTTTCAAAGTGAACCTTGCAGAATCAACTCATTAATGATCATTAAATATTTGGGGTGAGTCAGTGCCTGACAGAATGGCTGGGGCGGAATGACTGAAGCAGGAGACTTCGGCACATGAACGAGGACTCTTCTCATCTGCACACCTGGTTGCCAGGAGGGGGGACACCCCACGTCATGACAGAAATGCTCTTCAGGAGAGATAGCAATCCAAGTGCCAGGTATTTGGCTGTCGTGTTTGTCAGTGATTCATGAAGTGATTATCAACATTCAAAACCACTTCATGAATCAACCAGGAGCTGGAAAAAGATTTACGCATAATGAGCTCATTTCCCTAGAAACAGGGCCCAACCCACTGGTGGGTCAAATAGTTGCTGTGGCTTAGGCTTCACAGCCTCCCTTCCTGCCGCCTCCTCATTTCTGACAGGCTCATTTCAGGCCGCATTATGCTTTGTCGCTTTGTGCTCTAACCAAGATCTGTCACATCCAGGAACCTCACAGATGGTGGATTCAGAGTCCTTCTCTGTTCGGCTGGGAAGTGGGCATCTCTTGAGTCTGTCGTGAGCTGAATTGTGTCACCTCTCATACACAGTCCGTGAGTTGAAGTCCTAACCCTACTACGTCAGAATGTGACAGTGTTTGTATGCGTTGGCCAAAAAGTGCCTTCGGTTTTAAAGTCAAAATGAAAGACACATTTTTCATTTTCACCAAGAACTTCATTGTACAATGTATTCACCCTTTTGTTCCACTACCTTGTGCCATTTTTCAGGCAACTTCATAATTCCATCTTTCCAAAACTTTTAATCTTTTTGAGCAAAGAACTGTTCTAGGTGCCTTTTACAGTCTTCCAGGGAATTGACATTTTTTCCATTAAGAGAATTTTGTAAAGACTAAAATAAATGGAAATCCAAAGGTGCAATGTCTGGTGAATATGACGGGTGAATCAGAACTTCCCAGCCAAGCTGTAACCGTTTTTGCCTGGTCATAAAAGAAACATTCAGTCTTGCCTTATCCTGATGGAAGATTATGCGTTCTCTGTTGACTAATTCTGGACGCTTTTCTTCGAGTGCTGCTTTCAGTTGGTCTAACTGGGAGCAGTACTTGTGTTGGAATTAATCGTTTGGTTTTCCAGAAGGAGCTCATAATAGAGGACTCCCTTCCAATCCCACCATATACACAACATCACCTTCTTTGGGTGAAGACCGGCCTCTGGTGTGGTTGGTGGTGGTTCATTTCGCTTGCCCCACGGTCTCTTCCGTTCCACATTGTTGTACAGTATCCACTTTTCATCACCCGTCACAATTTGTTTTAAAAACGGAGCATTTTCATCGGAACATTTTCATTACGTGTAAGTAGAGAATCGCATGTGGAAATATGGTCAAGAAAGTTTTTTTTGCTTAACTTATGTGGAACCCAAACATCAAAGCAATTCACATAACCAAGCTGGTGCAGATGATTTTCAGCGATTGATTTGGATATTCTGAGTATGTCGGCTATCTCCCGCATGGTATAACGTTGATTGTTCTCAGTGAATGTCTCGATTTGATCGATATCAACTTCAACTGGTCTGCCTGACCGTGGAGCATCGCCCAGCGAGGAATCTCCAGCACGAAACTTCACAAACCACTTCTGACACGTTCGATCAGTCACAGCACCTTCTCCATACACTGCACAAATCTTTTTTGTGTGTTTCGGTTGTGTTTTTACCTTTCTTGAAATAATAAAGCATAATATGCCGAAAAAGTTGCTTTTTTTTCTTCCATCTTCAATATTAAAATGGCTACACGGGGGACTTCTCTGGTGATGCAGTGATTAAGAATCCGCCTGCCAATGCAGGAGACACGCTTTCAAGCCCTGGTCCAGGAAGATCCCACATGCCGTGGAGCAGCTAAGCCCGTGTGCCACAACTACTGAGCCTGAGCTCTAGAGCCTGTGAGCCACAACTACTGAGCCCGTGTGCCACAACTACTGAAGCCTGTGTGCCTAGAGCCTGTGCTCTGCAACAAGAGAAGCCACCACAATGAGAAGCCCATGCGCCACAACTAGAGAAAGCCCTCGCGCAGCAACAAAGACCCAATGCAGCCAAAAATAAATAAAATTAAAAATATATTTTTTTAAATGGCTACACAAATTTCAACAATTTTGATAAGTCTTTTAAAAAATGCATGCTGATATGACAGCTGTCACATACAATCTAACAAAATTGTTTTGAATGAAGTTAAAGACAATTAAATGTCACTAGAGGCATCTTATGGAAAAAACCGAAAGAATCTTTTGGCCAGCCCAATAGATAGGCCTTTAAAGAGGGGATTAAGGTAAAACATATGGGTGGGCCCTAATCCAATAGGACTGGTGTCTTTATCAGAAGGGGAGATTAGGCCACAGACACACACAGAGGAAAGACCATATGAAGACACGGGGAGAAGATGGCCATCTTCAAGCGAAAGAGAGAGGTCTCAGAAGAATTCGACTCTACCAGTACTTTGCTTTCAGATTTCTAGCCTCCAGGGGCGGCCCTAGCTTACTAATACAGGGTTCTTGAGTGCATGTGTCTCCTGGGAAGCTTTGGGGCACCCAAACTTTATTGACAGCGTTACATTGGCAAGGCACCTTCTCTAGAGGCTATTTAATTTTTTCTCATAGAGGCTCATTGCCTTTCTCCCCACAGCCTTGGAATTGGCTGTCCTTTGATGCTGATACCTGCAAGAAGGAGGCCCATTTGGACACCTCAGACTGCTGGGGGCTTCCTTACTACTGGGCCGGTCTCCCCATTGTCTTAGCTTGGTTCTTCCTAAAAGCAGATCCTAAGACAGAGATGGGTACATGAGGTTTATCTGTGATGTGATTCCAAAATGCACTGTGAGCGAGTGGGGAGGCCAGACGGGGAAGAGAGCAAAGCTAATAACTGGGTTCATTCTCACTGGGGACCCTCTGGAGAGTCTGGAACACACCTAGGATTGTCTCACCAAGGGGCAAGGGAACTGAGGCATTGATCCACCGGCTCTTACCCCTCACTGGCTGAGGGTCTCATTTGTAACTCCCCTGCACTCTGGCTTATTTTGTACGCGGGCCAAGCACCCTCCTGCAGCCAGCAGAAACCCTCCTGCAGCCAGCAGAAACCCTCGGGCAGAGAGATGCAGGGAGATGTTGCCGTGTGTAGGAGTGTTGGCAGTGACCCCCAGGGTGGGCCGAGGGGCTCTGGAGTGGCACCCGCAGGGCCCGTTGCACCAAGCCCTTTCCTCTCCAGGCCTCCCCTCCTGTGGGCTCCAACATGTTCTGCCCTCGCCCACCCAAATGCAAAGTGCTCTCCGGTCGAGCTTTCACCTCCTTTCCAAGAGGCGTTTGCTCCGTTAGTACCCAGCATCCATTTCGGAGGCGTCACTTCAATAGAGCCACTTCTCCTCCTTCGGACTCACCACTCACCCAGATGAAAGGCAGAGTCTCGCAGAAACCACGATGAAAGGGTTCCTCGGCCAGCTTTCCTTTCTGTTGAAAGGACGGCTCCATCTCCCAGATCTCTGCATCCCATTGCTTCAGAGAATCCCGGGTGAGCTGACGGCACAGCAGCGGGGTGGAGAAGTATTTCTGGAGCAATCGCTATCATTTCTCAAGTGGCCCCATTTGGAAGTGGCACCTTTCTGGGTTCTCTTCTGCTGGCCCCTTTAGAGGAGATTGTACTATAAATTCAAGAAGACGGTGCTCTCGGAATGGTTCCGTAAGTGTTCTGACATAGCCTCTAGGCTTCCAGGGTGGAGGGCTGGGGGGGTGTCCCAAATGTCATCTGTGGAGGCTGGAGGGTGTGACAAGAGGAGCATGGAGGGAACGGGGGTGGCAGGGGAGTTTGATGAGCCAGCCACACTTGGATGACCAGGCAGATGCTGGGTACCTTTCATGGAGCTGGAGAAGTCAGGGAGAGGGGCTGACTCTGGGGCAAGGACGAGGAGCCCAGCTTTGACCTGCTGAGTGTGGGGTGTCAGGGAGAGGCAGGCCAGATGGATGGGGTCCAGCACAGCTGCCCATCTTCCTTGTGCCCTGCCTGCCAGCCTGCCTGAATTTCCTTTCTTTGTATCATGGCATCACCTCCTTCAGATCCTGGCATCATCTCCAACTTCTTGCCTCGCCCTGATGATTCTCTGTCTGGTTCCCAGGGAGGCTGGATGACACGATGAAAGGAACATCCAATCTGGAACCAGGCAAAGCTGCACCCAAAGCTCCGCGCTATCGCTCCAGAGTTCTGGAGTCTGGAGCAGCCGTGGGCCTCCAGTTTCCTCTTCTCCCCAGGGCCTCTGCTCCGTAGTCACCTCCGCAGAAGGGCAGCCCCTGGCACCCTAGCTAACACAGGAGCCGTCCCATCATACTCTAACCCTCACCTTGCTTATTCTTCTCCAAGGCTGTTACTGCCACCTGACATTTAAATGTTTGTGTTTACTTGTCTATCGTGTGTATGTGTCTCACCAGGTTGTAGGCCCTGTGATGACAGAAACATCTGTAAATATTGTAAAATACTGTTCACTGCTGTACCACTCAGGGTACGAAGCTGCCTGGCACATAGTAGGTTCCCCGTCAGTTTTTATTGAATGAGTGAGTGAAATAAATAAACCTCTCAAGATTGTAGATGTGAAGAGGCCAAGTGTGTACCCTCAAATACAGAAGACAACTTTGGGGATCAAGGATCCATCTTACCAGGAGAAAATAAGACGGATCCCCTCTAGCTCTTGTTTGGAACAGAAAAGGCCGACACGAAGCACACGCCGAGCGTTCATTTGATCAGCTGGACCTACTGCACCAGCGTGTCGAAGGTAATATTTCATTGGATTTCACCCCATATTTGAAAGCAAAATAATTCGCATTTGAAAATCTCATTACTAGCATCTTCCCTCCAAATCCATTAACGGCGTGAGTGTTTCTGGCAACCAAGATCACCTCGGATTATAGTACAAAATGCAACTCTGGGGAAAACTGTATATTTCAAGATGTTCATACCACTCAGTTGTCAAATATTCGCACGGTTGTGATTCTCAAAGAAAGCATACAATGTAGGGAAATTGGTAATAAAATAAAAGCTCCGGGATGTATTGAGAGAAGGCGGCCAAAGGATTCCTCCCTGACACAGCTAATCCCAGGGACGGGAAATTAAAAACCACGCCAGAATATCAATGCCTCACACAGAGGATGGCTTGCTTTTCTTGAGTGAGATTCCAAGTCTCAGCCCGCGTGGAAATCAAGGACTTCTTCACTGGACCTTCAGGTCTCCTGCAGCCACCCTTTCCCCATCCCACAGACAAGAGATTCCTCTCCTCCTACCTAGACTCACTGCATCAGCTAAATCTGGTTGTTCACTAATCCCCAAATCCACATGGCCATCCCTGTCTTGGTGAAGTTGGATGACATCATTAGATGACATCACTGGACGACGCCATTAGGGCTGGAGAGGTTCTGTAAGATTGAAAATGAAAAACAAAAAATGAAGGTTGTGGTTCTGTAGTCAAAGGAATTGGGAACCACAGCATATGTTATCTTCCTCTCGGGGCTTCCAGTTCACCCAGGCGTGTTCAAGGCTCTGAGATGTCCCATGGTCAAGAGACTTGTTTATATTTATTTAACTTAACATTGTCCCAAATTAGCTGGCTCTGCAGGCTTTAATTTGACCATATGAAATAGTCAAATGCTATGGAAAACTAGGGTACAAATTGAAATCCCTGTACCTCCAACAGATGAGGCAACAAACAACAGGGAAGCTATCAAAGTGCCCGCTCACTTGGCTGGTCAGTGGCAGAGCCAGGAAGGACTGGACACCAGGGACCACGACACCCAGTTAAGGGCTCCTCTACTGCTCTCCCTTAATTCGCTTCAATTCAGTAAAATTCCACGAATATTTCTTGAGCACCTGTCATGGCCAGGTACTGTCCTGGGTGCTGGAATACACAAAACACATGAGACCGGGCCATATAGAATCCAACTTTGCCCCCACAGAGTTAAGAGTCTAATTGGGAGCTTCTCATCATTTTCTTCCCATGTTCTCTCCCTCTTCTCTCTCTCGCCCTCCCCTTCCTCCTCTCAGATCATGCTTCACTCTGAACAAGATAAGTTGCCCTCAGACTCCACTTAAGTTACATCACTGCCTGGGTGAGGACCTTGATTGATTCTTTTTTCTTCTCTCAGAACAGGTTTGGCCTGTGAGGCCCTGAGCTCCGTGACAGCAGGGCCTGTGCTGGTCTCTCTCACTCTGCTGGGCAGAACCCCTGGCTCATAGTAGGTGCTCAGTTCATACCCGTTCCGTGGCTGATGGCTGAGTGTTTGTCAGTCCTGCAAGACCTCCTCGGCCCTTACATTCTTAGCTTCGCCGCTCGGCCTGAAACCCTGCGTCCGTGGAGGGTAGTAGGTCCCGATGTGCTCTCCACACAGCACCACATGCCTTTCCTTGTGATTTCCCTTGAACAAGTCCTCCAGCAAGTGGAAGCCAACATTCAGTCCCTCCCACGTTGATTCGAATCTATAGCCAGCTCAGTTGCTCACCTCTTCTAGAAAGACTTCACTGAATCCCTTCCTTCCTTCCACCCTCCCCTCCTTTCCGATTCTTCATCAGGCATTGTGCTAGGCCCTATGAAAAGAAATAGGGATCATGAGTAACCCCTGTCTCTGAGGATCTCATGGGCCAGTGGAGAAGACAGACAAGTGATTGATCATAATGCGGAATAATTTTGCCATGACACAGGCACTCACAAGCTGCCAGAGGTCTACAAATGGAGAGTCAACCCGTGTGGAGTCAGGAAAGGCCTGTAGAAAAAGCGGATGTACTAGCTGATCCTTGAAGTAAAATCCGAAGTAAGACAGCAGGAAACTTGCTGGGGTTGGTGGGGAGGAAGGGAGTATCAGACGTTAAGAGCTGCGAACCAGGGATATCACATCTAAATTTCCCAGCGAAGGCTGGGGACCTAATTATCTCTACATGTTCGTTGGGGTCAGACCTCAAATGGAGCCCCAGTTTTGTGATTTCCTCTTCTTAGACAAGTTACTTAGTTTTAGTTCGTCATTTATGAAATCAGACTATTCTTAGCACAGAGATTGACACATCGTAGGTGCTCAATAAATGTATGTTGAACAAATGCATGAGTATTTCCCTAGCAGTTTTTATTGTTGAAAGTATTGAAAGTGATGAAGTTGCTTGTCATGTGTTAGTTGTTTCTCTCTCTATTTTTCTTCCCTGAGGGATGTGTAGAGAGGACAGGACATTGTCTAAGGCTTGAGAGGAGCTGTTTCCTCCCAAGAAGGTTCCCTAACTTCCATTAGCTCCTCTTTCTCGCCCCCAACTTCAGCTTTGAACTTTCTATTTAAATATAGATTATAAGCGAAAGGGAGCCTCCTCCACCCCTAAATTTTTCTGAGTGAAACGTACTCCATGCAGCCGCGCGAGAGCTGGCGATGAGCCCTTGAAAAATTTCCAGGTGATCAGATTTTACTGAATCTGACTTTTTCTGGCTTCATTCTCCTGACCTCTTGCCCTGCATTAGACAAAATCTTTCGGGCTTCTCTGGTGGCTCAGTGGTTAAGAATCCGCCTGCCAATGCAGGGGACACGGGTCCAGGAAGATCCCACATGCCACGGAGCAACTAAGCCCGTGGGCCACAACGCCTGAGCCCGCGAGCCACAACTACTGAAGCTTGCGTGCCTAGAGCCCGTGCTCTGCAACAAGAGAAGCCACCGCAATGAGAAGCTCGCACACTGCAACGAAGAAGAGCCCCCTCTCACCGCAACTAGAGAAAGCCCGCGCGCAGCAGCAAGGACCCAATGCAGCCAAAGATAAATAAATAAATAAATTTATTTAAAAAAAAAATCTTTCTGTGTCTCGGTCCCCTGTCAGTGGCTGGCTACTCCCCCCCCCCCCGCCCCCGACTCTCATTTTCTCCCATAATGAGTTGTTCCAATGTGCTCGGCTACCCCTGAAGTAGAGCCATATTTTAGGGATTCCCTTTGTTTCGGCAGAAACTGGGAGGGCACGGGTGGCAGAGGACAGTTGGCATTTTCAAGTAGATAGCTGTGTCAATCACTGCGTTTGTTGCCTCATTTTTGGTGTCCCATTTAATCCTTACAGTGACCGTGGTTGTGGGAATTCAAAGTTCAGGCTTCACCCTGACCAGTTAAATCAGAAACTCAGGGTGGGATCTAGACATTGGTAGTTTTGAAAAGTGCTCCAGGCCGTTCTAATATGCAGGCAAAGTTTTAAATTACTGCCTTACACCAGGCTGCCTGTCAGAAAGTATCTTTCGGAGACTTTTAGGAGCCATCAATATAAATGATGACGAGGATGAAAGTGTACTTGGAGTGAGGCCATTGGTTGTGGTCATAACTTTGTTCTCAGGCAAGAACAAGTAGGTTCTTCAGGGAATAATCTAGTCAGTCAAAAATACTCTTTGAGCCTTTTGCCTAAACATAAGAGAACCTGGAGTGCTAACAGTGGTAATACCCGGGGGACATTTCAGGAAGGAAGTCTAGCATGAATAGCTTTCCCATATAACAAGGGAGAGTTTTCACGTAGCACACAGCCTAAGAGTTGTGTTCAAGGTGCCAAAACCTTAAGATCTGCACTTGAGATCCACCACTGCAGAGGATCACAGTTCCATCCAGGAGGATATTGTGTGCATTTTGAAGATCCCACACTAAAAAGTTTAGCAATTCCCTTTATTGAGATGAACAGACAGATCTACTTACAGGAAGTAATTGGTCTATAGTCTGTTCCTTTGTATGTGAAACATGGACAATTTTGATATTGTTTCAGATTAATTTCTGTGAGCTCCATGTACCTGAGGGTTCCACTAATTCTTTGGTGGGGGGAATTGGTACTAGAAATGTACGGCAGTGATGTTGGCTATTAGTTGTAGTTTGTCTGATGCATAGTTGTTGACATACATCAGATACTAAACTCTTTTAATGCTTTCCGTATTGTGGATTCAGTCATTTCCTGTCATTATGTTATTAGTAAAGGAATCCCTCCAGGTTTGTAAAGATGGATATTTGACTAGTAAGCTTAGCTGAATATGTGTCCAAGTTCTCTAACCCTCAATGGGGAAACTAGGCAAGCAGTACCATTTCACAGAATATGGGAAAAATGTACCCTTTTGGGGGGAGCACCTCAGATAAGTGTACCCCAGTCTTGCACCCTTTAGGGTGGAAAAACTGGTGCGTTAAAGTCCACGATCAAATCACAGTACAGTTAACTATAGACATACAAATACAAAAGTAGAGATACAAATGGATCCCAGAAAAATGTAAAAAAAAAATCCTGTATTTCTCCTTGGAATCATTGCAACTACACAATGCAATGATTAAGAGCACGGACACCGAAGCTAGGCTTCTAGGGTTTAAATCCCAGCTCTGCCACTTACTACCTGCGTGACCTTGGGCACGTCGCTTAACTTCTCTGTGCCCCATATTCCTCTTCCTTGAAATGGAGATGACAGTAGTACCGACAATCAGAAGGCTGCTGTGAGGGTTAAATCTGTTAATATTTCTAACGCATGTAGAACAGTGCCTGGCACATAATCAATGCTATATATGTGTTTGTTAAATATAAACAGATGAACTCCCAGCAGCATTTCTCAAATTTCAATGTGCACATGCATCACACGGGGATTCTGTAGTAATGCAGACTCTGTAGGTCTGGGGTGTGGCCCGAGAGCCTGTATTTCTAACAAGCTCCCAGGTAACGCTGATGCTCCTGGCTCATGGCCATACTTTGGGTAGTGCGGGGTCTACGTGCTTCAGTTTGATGGGGGAGGGAGGGATTCAGGTGTGACTTACCCGCTCTATTTAACTTGCTTCCCAACAGCTGTGGGTGGTTGAAGGCGAACTCTTGGAGTCAACCTCTTGCAGTTGCTACAAGAGGTTAAGCCCTTTAATGCTCACGCCTGTTACTCTAGGACGCGACCAGTTTTAATCACCCGTGACATTCAGTCATCTGGCTTCACTTTGAATGAGAGAATGGTGAGGGGTGGAGAGTCAAATCCCACTAATGGAGTATCTTAGAAACCAGCCAATGTCTCCCCTTGTGAATATGGGCCTCTCCATGGTAAGTTTCTTGGGAGTTACTATGCAAAAATGGTCCGTCTCATCTCTGATTTGAGCCACCTTAGCAACTGCTCGTTTTGTGATCCTGCTTTGATAATTTCCAGGCCCATGGAAGAGACATGGGGGAGAGATGAGACCACCCCTCACAGCACTGAGAAAAATGGTTCACTCCCTACAATCAAATCAACATTCTGGTTGTTTTTTGAATGCATGTTCTACAGTTAGCTTAAATTTGCCATCCACCAATTAAGTTGATGTAAGTTTATTTCATTGCCTCTTGATACACTGCCATATTTAAAGCATCTGAAAATGGTTTCAGGAAAACTAGAGCCCAAAGCACAGAAAAGGCCCAATTTGTTGAGCTAAAGAACTCAGGGTGAATCAGAGAACGATCTGTGCTGTGGTCGTGTTTATTGCGTCCTGTTACAGCTGCAGCTCAGCATTCAGGGGCTCTCCTGTCTATCCTTGGCCACCTGGGCCTCAGGTGGGTGACTGTGCCTACTTGGTAGGTGGTAAAGACAGACTGTGGCCTTATGACTTGACTGACCAACTGTACATGTTTAAGAAAGTGTTGCAAACTTACTAGAAAATTAACGTATTTTTCAAAGTAAGCATGCCTAAAAAAGGGAAGGAGGAGAAATTACTTAAAGCAATCATAGATAACATTGAAAAGTGAATCATTAGCAAAACCCACATTTTTACAGAAAACAAATATTTCACCATGATTTGGTACCTTTCATTGATGCCCACCCATTATTAATCACTGCTTAACTGCAGCCTGATATTTTCTCAGGCTCTTGTATATGCTTTTTCTCCCCATATCTTCTTCCTTAAAAAATGTCAGCCCCTTATTTGTTTAATTGACATATAATTAATAGGCAGTGAAATGCACAGATCTTAAGATTACAGTTTAATGAGTTTTTGCAAATGCATGTTGCCACGTAACCCACATCTCTGTCAAGACACAGAACATTTCCATCACCCCCAAAACATTCTACCTGCTCCTGGTCCATCCTTCCCCCACCCACTTCCTCCTGGCTCTCAGGAAAACATTGCTCTGATTTCTTTCAACAGAGATTAATTTTGCCTGTTCTAGAACTCCATGTAAATCAAATTGTGCAGGATGTATTCTTTTGTAGCTGGCTTTTCTCAGCATCATGTCTTTGAGGCTCATTTGTGTTGTTGCGTGTATCAGTAATTCCTTCCTCTTTATTGCTGGGTAACTTCTGTTGTATGATTATAACTCCATTTTTTATTCCCTCACTTGTTGAAGGACATTTGGGTCATTTCTAGTTTTTGGCTATTACGAACAAAGCTGATATGGATATTCTTATGCAGCTCTTATTGTGCACATTTTCATTTCTCTTGAGTAAATACAGGCAGACTTCATTCTGTTGCACTCAGCAGGCACTGGGTTTTCTACAAATAATAGGTCTGTGGCAGCCCTGCAGCAAGCAAGTCTGTTGGCGCCATTTTCCCAACAGCATCTCCTCTCTTCATGTCTCCGTGTCACATTTTTCAAAATTATTGAAACATTTTAAACTTTTTCATTATTATACTTGCTATTGCGCTCTGTGATCTTTGATGTTACTGTTGCAAAAATATTATGACTCACTGAAGGCTCAGATGATGATTAGCATTTTTTAGCAATAAAGTATTTTAAAACTAAGGTATGTACATTGTTTTTTTAGACATAGTGGTATTGCATACTTAATAGACTACAGTATAGTATAAACGTAACTTTTTTTTGGCTACTGCAAAAAACTTTATTGTTTACGTTTGGTCTACCGCTTGGGAGAGGGCTCCTAGTGGCTGCGGAGAAAGACTTCAGGCAGAAGCCTTCACCAGGGGGACGCCAGAGGGGCCCCTCAAAGGCTGCTGGGCTCTGGAGGCTCCTGCTCGTGCTTGAGGGTGAGCCTTTGGGAAGAGATACTGGCGCAGCCCAGCCTAGGGACCAGGCAGCCTGCGGAGGTCCGTCATGTGATCGCCCATCTTCTTGATGAGTTTCACCTGCTCATCCAGGAAGCGGCTCTCCCGGAAGTCACGGAGCTGGGGATCTGCCCGGGCAGAACTCAGGGCATGCAGATCCAAAAGGGCCTGGTTCAGGTTCTCCAGGACCATGGCGGCTTCCATAGCGTCCTGGGTTTTGCCCCACTCATCTTGGGACGGCTTTTGCAGCCCTGGAAGAGGGCACGACTGCTGCGCTGGGTTTGGTCTTCAAGAGACGCTCAGAGCACTCCAGCTTCTCCTCGGCCTGTTCGCAGACAAAAGTGGCCCACGCCTCCAGAGCCACATTGTCGCGTTCGAAATAGAAGCCCAGAGAGAGGTAGGTGCAGGAGCCCCGCAGATGCACACAGACCAGGTAGTGGATGGCAGCCTCCACCTGGGTGAAATAATTCTGATGAATCTGGGAGCTCATGGTTGCCGGGCAATTAGGAGCTAAGCTCAAAAAATGGTGTTGGCTGGTCCCGGAGGCTGAGGATAGGTGTAGAGGTTGGTTCTGAAGGTGACTACTGGAAAAAAGGTTGGAGGGTGGTCGGAAGTTGGAGGAGGGGGGGTGTCCCTGGGCCTCTTCTGTCCAAACATTGTTGAAGCAAGAGACGGATCCGCGGACCACTGAGTGCACTGCCTTACCTGAGCCGGGGAACCAAAAATTTGTATGACTCGCTTTACTGAGATACAGGCTTTATTGTGGTGGTCTGGAACTGGCCCCGCAATATCTCTGAGGTACGCCTGTGGGTAGAAGTGGAATTTCTGGGTCCTAGGGCAGGTGAATGCTTAACGTTATGGGGAACTGCTAGACGGATTTCCGAAGTGGCCATTTTGCCTTCTGGATGTTACTGTACCAGAGTCCTGTAGCTCCACATCCTTCTCGGAATTTGATGTTGCCAGTTTTGAAATGTCAGCCATTATGGTGTGTGCATAATTGTATATCATCTTTGTTTTAATTTGCATTTCCTTGATGACTAATGCTGTTGAGCCTTTTCTCCATGTGCTTATCGTACACTGATGTGTATTTTTTATTTATTTATTTATTTATTTATTTGCCGTACGCGGGCCTCTCACTGCTGTGGCCTCTCCCGTTGCGGAGCACAGGCTCCGGACGCGCAGGCTCAGCGGCCACGGCTCACGGGCCCAGCCGCTTCGCGGCATGTGGGATCTTCCCGGACCGGGACACGAACCCTTGTCCCCTGCATCGGCAGGCGGACCCCCAACCACTGTGCCACCAGGGAAGCCCTCATGTGTATTTTTATAACATAGATTTTTTTTGGCCACGTGACGTGTGGGGATCAAACCCGTGCCCCCTGCATTGGGAGCACGGTGTCTTAACTACTAGACCACCAGGGAAGTCCCTCATGTGTATTCTTTAGTGAACTGCCTGTTCTAGACTTTTTACTCATTTCAAAAATTGGGTTGTCTTTTTATGATTGAGGTTTGAGAAGTTCTTTGTATATTTTAGATCCAGAGGCTTGTCAGATATATGTTTTGTGAATATATTTGTGACTTTTCACCTGATCTGTGCCTAGCGTAATAATGTCTTTTCATAAATTTTTAAAAGTTTGAGAAAATCTAGTGTATCGGATTTTCCTCTTATGATGAATGCTTTTTCATTCTTGTCTGAGAAATCCATATCTACTTCAGAGTTGCAAAGATATTCTCATTTGGTTTCTTTTGGCAGTTTTATTGTTCTAAGCTTTTATACTGATGTGTATGATCCACGTTGAATTAACTCTTGTGTATGTGTAAGGCAAGAGTTACAGTTAATTTTTACCCCTTATAGATTTACCCCAGGCTGTTTGTTGCAGTACTATTTATTGAAAAAAACCTGTGTTTTCCCTCATTGAATTGCTTAGGTTCCTTGACCCCCAAATCAGTTGGTTATATAAGTATGAATCTTTCTGGACTCTGTTCCACTGATTTATGTGTCTTTTTTCATTACCAACACCACAGTGTCTTGATTACCATGGCTTCATAATAAGTCTTGAAATCTGTGAGTGTAAGTCCTTATCTTACTCTTTTTCAAGATTGTTTAGCTTTTCTAGGTTCTCAAGATGTTTTTAAAATCATCCATTTCTAAAAATAAAAGTTAAGATTTTGTAAAATTAAGGTTTAAATACATTGAAATGCACAGGTCTTACAAACATATATACCCGTGTAAGCCACACTTTTATCAGGACATTTCGATAACCCCAGAAAGCTCCATTGTGGCCTTCTTGTCATTCTGAGTTCTCAGAAATAACTACTGTCCTGATTTCTATCATGTTTTGCCTTTTCTAGAACTTCTTGGAAAGGAAATCAAGCAATGTGTACATTTGTGTGAAGGCTTCTCTCTCAGCATAATACTTTTGCTGTGTCTATCAGTGGTTTGTTCATTTTTATTGATGAGTATTATTCCACTGAATGAATACAACACAATTTGTTCATTCTTTCACTTCTTGATGAACACCTGGGCGGCTACCAGTTTTTGGCTATTGTGAATAAAGCTGCTATGATTAAGTTTTGTAAAAGAGTTTTTGTGGATAGGTGTTTTCATTTTTCTTAGGTAAATACCTTAGAATGGAATTGCTGGCTGTGGACTAAATATATGTTTAATACTTTAAGAAATTGCCATTATTTATTGCGTGGGTTGTTTTTTATTGTAGAAGATACAGAGCTAGAGATATGTAACATATATCTCTATATACACTTTGTCAGATTTTATGAATATTTTCAGTTTACAGCCTGCTTAATCATTTAAAAATGTGTTTTTGATAAGCAAACATCTTTTTTAAAATAGCAATTTGATAAAGTTCAACGTTTCAGTTTTCTAATGGTTACTGAATTCTGTATCCTATCTACAAAAGTTTATCTAGCCCAAGTTCACAAAAATATGTTCCTCCTTTTCCCCTAGACATCTTATAGTTTTTGCTTTTATGTTTAGGTCTACGGATCCCGTGACACTGATAAATTCACTTAGTTCTATAAGTTTTTGTTTTGGATTCCTTAGGATTTTCTATGTACACTGCTGTGTAGTCTGTAAATAAAAATAGCTTCACTTTAAATTCCTTTTATATGCCTTTCATTTCTTTTTCTTACTCTACTGCCTAGAACCTCTATGCAACACTGTACTAGAATTGGTGAGAGTGGACATTCCAGCCTTTTTCCTGATCTAAGTGAGAAAGCATTTAATATAATGTTAGTTGTAAGCTTCTCATAGATAATATTAGGTTTAAGTAGATTTCCTCTGTTTCTAGTGTGAGAGCTTTTTTTCTTCTCTAAATTGTCAAAAGATTTTTCAGCACCTGTTGAGATTATTATAGCTCTCCCCCACCCACCTTATTCTATTAATGTGACAAATTTTATTAGCTGGTATTTGAATGTTAACCAACTTTGCATTCCGGTGATAAATCTCACTTGGTCATGTTGTGTTGTATTTTGTAATATTTTGTGCAGTTTGATTTGCTAATATTGTGTTAAGGATTTTTCATAAAATGTTCATGAGGCATATGAGCCTGCAGTTTTCTTTTCTTGGATGTTTTTATCTGGTTGTGACATTAGGTTTATGCTAGTCTCATACAGTGAGGCTGAAATTGTGTTCCCCTCCTCCAGGTTTATAGAGTGGTTGTTTAGGATTGGCATTATATCTTCCTTAAATATCTGATGAAACCATCAGGACAGCCATCTAGATCTGGAGTTTTCTTTGTGGGAAGATACTTAATTACAAATTCACTTTCTTTAATAGGTATATGGTGATTTAGATTTTCTACTTCTTGAGTCAATATTGGTAATTTGTGTGTTCCAAGGAATTTATCCAGTTAGCCTGAGTTTTCAAAGTATGAGAATGAAGTTAATAATGTTTTGTCATTTTAATGTATGTGGAATCTGTAGAGATATGTTCTCTTTCATTCCTGATATTGATTATTTGTGTTTCACTCTATTTCATCAGTCTAGCTGGAGTTTTATCAATTTTATTAAATTTCTCAAAGAACCCACTTTTGTTGCCTTTTTTCCTGACGTTTTGATTATTTCCTTTTATATCATTTTCCATTCTTTATTATTTTTTCTTCTGCATACTTTGAGTTTAATTTCCTCATTTAAAAATCTTTTTAGGTTGAAGCTTAGGTAATGTTTATTTTTCTCTTCTAATATAAATCTTTAGACCTGTAAGTTTACTTCTAAACCCTGTGTTAGCTGCATCCCACAAATTTTGGTACATTGTGTTTTTTATTTTTCTAGTTTAAAATACTGTCTAATTCACTTTACAATTTCTCCTTTGGTGTATGGGTTATTTAGAAGTGTAATGCTTAATTTCCAACATTTATGGATTTTCCTGGAATCTTGTTATTAATTTCTAATTCAACTTCATTTTGTCAGAAAACAAACTCTGTAGGATTTGAATTGTTTTAAGTTTGAGACTTGTTTTATGGCCCACAGTAGGGTCTATTTTGGTGAATAGTCCATGTGCGCTTGGATAGACTATGAATTAGATTGAGTTGATTGTAATGTTGTTCACATTTTGTATATTCTTGATTTTTTGTTTACTTCTTCCTATAGACTGAATGTTTGTGTTCCCCACAAATTCATATGTTGAAATTATCTCAGTATGATGGTCTTAGGAGGTGGGGCCTTTGATAGGTAATTAGCTCATGAGGATGGAGCCCTCATGAATGAGCTTAGTGCCCTTATAAAAGAGACCTCAGAGACTCCCTTGCCCCTGCCACCATGTGAAGACATGGCAAGAAGACAGATGACTATGAACCAGGAAATGAGTCCTCACCAGACACCGAATCTGTTGGTGCCTTCGTCTTGAACTTGCCAGCCTCTAGAACTGTAAGAAATTTCTGTTGTTTATATGTCACCCAGTTTATGGTACTCTGTTCTAGCAGCCCAAATGGGCTAAGGTACTTTGTCTATCCAGAACTAAGTACAGTTGACAGGTTTGAACTACCACTTGCACACAGATATTTTTCAATAGTATAATAATAAATACTACAGTACTACATGGTACATGGTTGACTGAATCCACGGATACAGAGGAACCCAGGAAATGGAGGGGCAACTATAAGTTATCCTTGGATTAACCCCCATGTTGTTCAAGGGTCAACTGCATTGAAGTTTGCAGCTCTAATTGTAAATTTATCATTTCTCCCATTCTGTCAATTTTTGCTTCAGTTACAGACAATTGTGATTGTTATATCTTCTTCATGAATTGACATGTTTGCCCTTATTAAATGTTTCTCTTTATATCTGGTAATACTTACCTTGAAATCTATATTAACTAATATTAGTGTGGTTATTCCAGCTTTCTTTTAATCAGTGTGTCTTCATCTTTTGACTTCTAACCTGTTTGAACGCTTCTATACATGATATAGTTAGTGCCTGATATTTAAAAAAAATCCAATCTAATGAGTGTTATCTTTTAGCGGGAGTGTTCAGTTCTTTTACATTTAATTAAATTATGTGTTTGGGTTTATATTTCTCATATTTTTAATCTTCTTGCTTCCTTGTGGGTTAATTGAACATATTCTAGTAATTATATCTCCTTGACTGGCTTAGTAGCTCTAACTCTGTGGCCTGTATTTTTAGTGGTCACTCTGGGTTTTACAGTATGCACCCTTAACTCATAACTTACACTTTTAATATTTTACTACCTCACATTTAGTGTAAGAACCATACAGCAGTATAAGGCTCTTTTCTCATTATTTTGTGCTATTGTAGTCTCACGTTTTACTTCTACACCTTATAAACCCAAAATACATTGTTACTATTTGGATTTAAATAATCTTTTTAAAAAATCAAGAAATGAGAGGAAAAATATTTAATATTTTCTGTTTATGGTGCTCTTCATTTCTTTGTGTAAAAACAAATTTCCATCTGGTATCATTTTCCTTCTTCCTGAATAACTTCCTTCTATATTTCTCATAGTATAGATTTTCTAGCTATGGATTTTTTCAGTTTTTTCTATTTTATAATTTTTTATTTTACCATAATTTTGAAGGGTATTTGCCCCGGATATAGAATTTTCATTGACGATGTTTTTATTTCAGCCCCTTAAAGACATTGTTCTATTTTCTCTGTTGCATTATTTCTGGTGAAAAGTCAGTGGAAACTATTATTTTTTCTCCTGTATGTTATGTGTCTCTTCTGTGGCTGCTTTTGAGATTTTTATCTTTGGTTTATTACAGTTTGATTATTGTAAGTCTTAGTGTTTTTTTTCTTTGCTTATAATTCTTGGGGGTTATTGACCTTCTTCAATCTATGAGTTAATATTTGTCATCAAATTTGGAAAATTTCCATCTGCTAGTTCTTCAAATATTTTCTCTACCCCAATCTATCTCCTCTCCTTTGGGACTCTAACTTCAAGTGTATTACAGTACTTTATATGGTCTTATGGTTGAGCCTCTGTTCTTTTATTTAGCCTTTTCATCTCTTTGTACTTCATTTCAGATACTTTGTATTGCTTCATGTATAAGTTTACTGATCTCTGCTTCTGCAGGGGTCTGATCTGCTACTTACTTCATTCAGTGGATTTAAACAATTTCAGATAATGTATTTTTCAGTTTTAGAATTTGCATTTTTTAAAAAAATAATGTTTTATTTTTTGGAGCAGTTTTAGGTTTATAGAAAAATTGTGCAGAAAATACAGAGTTCTCATATACTACCCCCCACCCCCAAGTGCATAGTTTCCTCTATTAACACTTTGCATTAGTGTAATGTTATTACAATTGATAAATCAGTATTGGCACATTATTATTAACTAAGTTCACAGTTTACATTAGGGTTCATTCTTTGTGTTGCCAGGTCCTATAGGTTTTGATGAATGCATAATGGCATGCATGTACCGTTACGGTATCATACAGAATAGTTTCACCACCCTAAAATCCCCCCGTGCCCCACCTATTATCCCTTCCCTCAGATCTTCCTCCAAACCCCTGGCCACCACTGTCTCCATAGTTTTACCTCTTCCAGAATGTAATTTAGTTGGAATCATAACATGTAGCCTTTTCAGACTAGTTTCTGTCACTTAGCAATGTGCATTTAACATTTCTCCACGTCGTTTTGTGGCTCGATAGCTGATTGTATTCTTCCTGCTGAATGATAGTCCATTGTATGCTGTTTGTTTATTCGTCCATCTATTGAAGGACATCCTGGTGGCTTCCAAGCTTTGGCAGTTATGAATAAAGCTTCTATAAACAATCATATACAGGTTTTGGTTTAGACATAAGTTTTCAACTCATTTGGGTAAATACCAAAGAAAATGATAGCTGGATCATATGGAAAGCCTATGTTTAGCTTTGTAAAAAAGCCACCCAACTGTTTTCCAAAGTGGCTGTACTGTTTTGCATTCCCACCAGCAACAGTGAGAGTTCCTGCTGCTCCACATCCTCACCAGCATTTCTTATGGTCAGTGTTTTGGATTTTAGCCATCCTAATAGGTGTGTAGTGTGGTTTTTTTGTCTGTTTGTTTTAAATAGCTTTCATTACTCAACTGAGATTTTCTATTTGTTCTTATATTCTGGTTTTCTTGAAGTCCTTGAATTTAAGAGCTACTTAAAAATTTTTTTCCTGCTAATTCTGTCCTCTCTGTCTTTTTTGACTTTGTTTCTCTTGACTGATTTTTCTTCTGTGCATCTCATTTTCTGCTTCTTTGCATGTCTAGATTTTTTTTTTATTGTATGCTCCACTTTATGGATGCTAAGTTCTTGGATGTCTAGATTTTGACGTCTGTTTCACAGTGGTGTTTTTCCAGCAGAAAGTGAATTGACTTGAGCTCTTAACTCACTCAAGGCTTTAAAAAAAAGCCTTGGGTGGGTCTAGGGCTAGATTAACCATATTTCTAAAGTGTGACCCTTTTAGTCTGTTTGTTGAATGCCCATGGAGTTGAACAAAGTCTCTCCACCCTCACTGGTTGGAACTCTTGGCCCTGTGTGACTTTGGCGGGGGGAGGTCAGCTCAGAGTTTTTCAGAAGTTCTTTTCTCCCGTTAGTAGTTCCTTACTTGGCCTCCTGGGGTCTTGCCCTGTGCATTCAGAGCTTAGTATTTGGCCAAAGACTCAAGAGGACTCTTATGCAAGATTTTGGAGTTTCTCTCCTTCGATAAATTCTGTCCAGTACCTGACCTAAAACTCTCAGCGATCTCAGTCACCTTCAACTCTTTGTCGTCTCACCCCAGTGAGGTATCATGTTCTCCTTCGATTCCCTCTCCCGGTCCCATGCCTCTACCCTGTGTCCTAAGGCATCACCCAGGCAGAAGATAGTCGGGGCCACCATGGGCCTCACCTCACTTGTTTCCCTTCCCTCAAGCCTAGCAGTCATGTACTGCCTGTTACCTACATCTGAAATCAGTTATTTAATGTGTCCTATCCAGTTTTCTAGTTATTTACAATAGAAGCAAAATCTGGTATCAGTTATCCCTTCATGGCTAGAAAGCAAACATCCCACTCATTCTTTATGTGTAGGATTTAATATTCTTCCCATGACTTTTGTGTTTCACAGCATCAATCTTACCTGGCATCTGAGGCGCTTGCTTTTTTCCCTTTCTAGAAGACAAGTCTAATAGTATCTTGGTACTTACTAATGCTTTAGTTTGAACATACAAACTAGCATTTGTTAAGTAGCATTAACTAGCACAGACCCAGGGCTCTCTGGGGTTTTTATCCCACAGTGTGGAGTAGGCATTACCATTATCCTGCTGTTCCAGGTGAGGGAAGGTAGGCTGAGATTGGAGAGATTTGCCTAATACCTCTCAGCTGGTACATGATGCTTTTCTGACTCTAAAGCTCTGTACTCGTAGATTTTACTGTAGTTTCTACTGTACTGGTATGTTTTCAAACCGGCTTCTCAGATCCTCAGGGCTCTAAGAGTTAGAGGGAGGTTGAGTGGATAGAGACATATCCCATCCCCACTCCACTTCACCTCCCCGCTTGCTGTTTGCACTACGGCAGATAAACTTTTAACTGTTTAATAGAGTCTCCTGCAAAATATCTTAAAATTTTTTTAAATTTATTTTTTAATTGAAATATAGCTGATTTACAGTGTTGTGCGAATCTCTGCTGTGCAGCAGAGTGACTCAGTTAGACACGTATATTCTTTTTTTTTGGTATTCTTTTCTATTATGGTTTATCAGAGGATATTGAATATAGTTCCCTGTGCCATATAGTAGGACCTTGTTGTTTACCCATCCTTTATATAATAGTTTACCTCTCCATGCAAAATATCTTAAAAGAATTTCAGCGGCAAATCAAACGAACACATCTGTGGGAAACTATTGTGCCACACTGGGTATTAATTTGCCCTTAAAAGAAAGTGGTTTCCTCTATGATGAGGAAGAAACTGCTAAGGAAGTGAGTAAAAGAAAATCCCCTTTGGAGCTTTCTGCTTCCCTTTGTGTGATGTTACAGGGAGTGTATGGGTTCTTCAGTTTGAATCCTGGCTCTGCTGCACGCAGAGCTGTAAGGTTGTCCTTAGTTTATTCAGGCATCCATGGCCTCAGCTACACAGTCTGCACAGTTAGGAAAAGGATACTTTCCTCAATGTTTTGTTTGTTTTCAATAAACAGATCTGAAAAGCCTGGCCCTGCGTGGTTGGCAGGCTCTAAGGAGGCCCCCAGTTATCTCCACCTTCTGTTTGTGCCCTTCTGTGATCCCCTCTTCTTGAATAGGGGCCAGACTTAGTGATTTGCTTCTAATGAAAAGAATATGGCAAAGGTGATGGGATGTCATTCCCAAGGTTGGATGACAAAAAATTGTGCCCTCCATCTTGGGCACCCCATTATACTCTCTCCCTCGCTGGCTCTGATGGAGGCCACCTGCCGTGTTATGAGCTGTCCTATGAAGAGGCCCATGTGGCAAGAAACTGACGTCTCTAGCAGACAGCCGGTGAGCACCAGAGGCCTGCCAACAGCCACGGTAGTGAACTTGGAACCAGGTATTTCCCCAGTGGAACCTTATAATGATGGCAGCCCCTGCTGATACCTGGACTGCAGACTGTGGTGGGCCCTGAGCCGGAGGCACCCAGCAGAGCCACGCCTGGCCTTCAGAAACTGTGAAAAATCAATGTGATGAAGCTGCTAAATTTTAGGATGATTTGTTATTAGCGATAGGTAACAAATACAGTGTCTGGCACAGAGCTGATGCTCTGTTAATAATCCTTTTCTCTCTCCCTGGCTTTCTTCCTTTCGTATCCCAGGGGAATGGTGACCTTCGTGGTGGCCTGACTCTGCTCATCTGCAGGGATGGCGCTCACACTGGACTCTGACCTAATTAGAATTCCCCAAAGCAAGCTCTCCCTATTCTCCCTTGTTTTTTTTTTTTTGATAAATATTTCATTTGGGTGTGGTGAGAGGTGAAATTTACATCCGAATTGTTTCCAGAGCCAAGAGTTCTAATGCACAGAGTCCTGATGCACTGCAAACACCTGGAGTTACAGACAGAAATCGTGGTTCATGTTTGTAGCATTCCTTTTACAAACACTCCAGCTGTACTTGGGCCTTAAAACAAATACAGTGCGGCTCCACCGTGGGAATGCGATCCTGCGTCACCTCCTGTGGAAGCGCGTTAGGAGTATGTGTTCTTCGTGAGGTTTTCTATCCCCCTTTTCCTTCTCTCTTACATTCCCTGGCTGACTATGAAATTAAGTCTCTTCCCATGGGATGGCTTTGAAGTTTTATCTCTTCTCAGATATAGGGTCTCAGCTTTCAGGCCCCCACAGCCCACCCTTTTCCAAGTTCCGAATCGACAGATTGCAAACTGAGACGCCTGAAGTCTTCAGAGTATTGTTCATTTGATAAAATGTCCATCCTTTGGCGACGCAGACACTTGTGGAATTCCTGGCGTCTCGCCTGCCAGAATGAATTTCATTCGATCGCCCTGAGAATTGAAGAAAGCCAGAGTCTTAGATCTAAAGCAAGATGACTGAGGATGGTGTCCCCTACTTTTTTTTTTAACCTTAAAGATTCTGAGATGTATTTTTTTTCCTTGTGAAACTCAAACTGGGGAAGAAAAATCTCCTCTAGGTATTTTTGCTGGCCCCTAGCATCTGTTCCAGATGGTTGAGGAACAATTTTACTCTTTTTTAAAAAAAGGTTCTTTTTATAACACAATCAAGGCTCAAGAATCTGCTACATGCTGCTGGGGAATTGCTTGAAGGATAATGGTCCCTTCATCCTTTCCTAAGTCAGCACTTAGAACCCTGCAGGGGCCAGCAGGCTGGTAAGTGTTCCAGGCAGGCTTGTGCAAGGCAGTAGGGAGAGGGGCAGGTTTCTAAAATGCTTCATGTTGTCTGTCTGTCTGTATCATCATGTATGTATACGGACACCTATTTGTATGTACTAGCGCTCAGAAGTCTGAGGCTGCAAGCCACGCCTAGCCCAGTGACCTCTCTCTAGTATCTCACACCCAATGTCATTAGATCTCTGAAAGCTACGCATCTGAACAGTGACGTTTACACTGTGCCCTCCCTCTGGTTTGAATGCTTTTATTGGGTCTTTGGTTAGATGGCAGCTACCATACCACCCTCCGCCTCATGGGGGTAACGCCACTGCCTCTCTTGTTCATCAATGAACCCCTGATCCTTAGAGCAGTGCCTGGCTCAGAGTAGGCACTCAACAGATGACTGTTAAATGTGGACTAAATCTTGCTGAACGTGTTGAGTAAAGAAGGAAGGGCCTGGTGAGAATTTTCAGAGGATTTACTCGAAAATGTTGCGACCATCATGTTCATTCCATACCACGGTGTCCTCTGAAGGGGGACTCGTGGGAGAAGGAACTTGCTTGTTTTAGGAAGGGGAATACTTGTGCCTCTCAGGAAGAAAAAAAAATCACGCTGCTTCAGTTGGGTGGACATAGATTTCCTCTTCGGGCTGGCTGCTAGGAAACTCAAACTGCATGCCTGATTGACCTCTTGCAACAGTACGAGACTTTATGGAATGCTTTGTTTTATCAGGGCCGGTCCTGTAGTTCCTCGCAAGCACACATTTCTACTTGACCCCAATATTTTGTGATTGTGCTGTATGTGTCTTCATAAATAGTCTTCAGTTCTGGGGAGTGAATGCGTAAAAATAATGCCATGGAAAGGGAGTAGGAACTAAAGAAACATTGCCAGGACGGCACGGTGTGGCGCAGGGAACAGAGGGCTTCCCTGGAAAAGGAGGGGAAAAATACTGGAGGAGGAGTGTGTGGTTTAGAGGATGAAAAACAGGGCTGGGCTCCCCTCCCAGGCCTTCAGGACGTTCCAGGAGCTGGTCTGTGAGGGCTGTTGGACTTTGACAACAGGGCAGGCATCCGGCTAGCATCTTTGGGTTGAACATGCGGCCCAGAATCCTCTCTAGGTGGGGAAGGAGGCCAGCCATGAGCACTGGCTGCTTGGAGTCAGGTTTATATCTCTACTTCGGCTCTATCAGTGGCCACTTGCCTTCTCTGAGCCTCGGTTTCCTATCTGTAAAATGGGGGTAATAACAGTGCGTCCTGCTCGATTCTCTTCCAGGTTCAATGAGGCAATAAACAGAAGTATCTGAAAACATATCCAGGGCTCCTTTGTTAGTCATCGTCAGTACTGCCTTGAGCCCGCCATGGATTCGTCTCATCTGTAGTCATCTCACGGCCAGGGTGGAGTGACCCTGGGAAGAGACGGGGGGATACAGTCTCAATTAATTTCTGTACGTTTATTAGTAGGCCTTTTTTAGAAACTTTTTTTTTTTTACCCAAACATAACCAACCCTCCTCGGGTTGTCCCTGCATTCAGTCAGCACCTTCTGTCTGTAGGCAAATCTCACAGAACTTGGCATCAGTAAAAATCACAAATACATTCTCAAAGTTTTGAAAAATAATGCTGAGTTGTTTTAACTGAAGCCCTCTTCTCAGCAGGGGTCAAAGGAATACATTTATGCACATTCCACAGTGAAACTCTAAAAATCCATCTTCACATCTCATTTTCCAGTTTCTCTCCATGGCCGCTGCCAAGTCACCCCACCCCTATTTCCCTCCCTCTCTCTCTCAACTATCTTTCTTTGTTCTTCCCTTTCAGGCTGTGTTCCTCCAGCTTCCTCCTCTCTCCTGGGCTCTTCTGATTTCTGTAGACCTTTAATTTAGAGAAAGGATCATCAAACTTTTCTGTAAAGGGCCAGGTAGCAAATATTTTTAGGCTTTCTGGGCTATAGGTTCTTTGTCACAATGGCTCAGCTCTGCCCTTATAACTCGAAGGCAGCCAGAGATAAGGAAATGAATGGGCATAGTTGTGTTTGAATAAAACTTTATTTAAAAGAATAGGAAGTGGGGCGTCCCTGGTGGCGCAGTGGTTGGGAGTCAGCCTGCCGATGTAGGGGACACGGGTTCGTGTCCCGGTCCGGGAAGATCCCACATGCCGCGGAGCGGCTGGGCCCGTGAGCCATGGCCGCTGAGCCTGCGCGTCCGGAGCCTGTGCTCTGCAACGGGAGAGGCCACAACAGTGAGAGGCCCACGTACTGCAAAAACAAAACAAAACAAAACAGAACAAAACAGGAAATGAAGTAGGTTTGGTCCATAGACTGTGATTTTGGACTCCTGATTGCAAGCAATTTAGGAATTTTTTTAATCTTCACCAGTTGATCTTTCTTTCTTTCACCACACTCGGCAAAATTGAAGGTTCTGTTACAAATGTATCTGTCTTTGGGGGACCAGGAAGGTGGTGGGTGTTGTAAATAACCATTAATATTTTGTCCATTTCCTGTTGATTAAACAGGTCAAAATGATTCTTTGCACACCCTTCCTATAAGACACATGTATTTGGTACCACTGAGCGCTGAAGTTAGTGTGACAGGTTTCCCAGGTTCCTAGGTGAAAGGTGTGTGTGTGTGTGTGCGTGTGATGTTTAGGACCAGAGTTCTCTTGGCCAACGATGGGAGAAATTATGGTCCTATTTTTTGGCCTCTTTCACTTTTTCATTTGATTCTGGGAAGATCCTCACATCAAGTTGTGTAATAGAAAAAGTACTGGATCAGAGCCAGAGGATCTGATTGCATTTTGGTTGTGTTATTACTTTTGTGTTGGACCTTGGCAAGTCCATTCACTCCCTGGTTTAGTTCTGTCAGGTATTAAACTAGAATCTTTGATCACCAAATCTTTCAGCAGTTGACTCTTACTCAGATGAAATCTTACCTGGAGTTCGGATGTACATGGAATGAAGTGGGGCGGGGGCATCAGAGCCCTGTTCAGAACCCCTTTGGCCCATCACTCAGTCACATCCCCACCTGAGGGGAGCCCAGGAGCATCTCCTGGAACCCAGGGGCTCTAGGCAGCATAGACTAAAGATCACTAAACTATGATTCTTTGGCTTCTGTCTGAACTTCTGCCATCACCCAGTGTTCCATACATCTCAGAAATTGTTTATGCTCCTTCAAAATGGCAGAGACTTATAAATTTGTTCTGATATACTCACCGTCTCTTTTCCTGGTTGACTTTTTACTCTTTCCAATTTTTATGCCTAACTCCTGCACTCCTTTACTTATCCTTTATGGCCCAACTCCAGAAACCCACTTCTGAGGTTCACCTGACTAATTCTTATAGAAAACTTTTGGAAGAGCCACTAATTCTAGAAGAATCTCAGGTCACAGCTTTCAGATATCCTTGTTGAAATGGACCTTTCCTCCTACACCTAAGAACTTAGGAGGATACAAATTCTGACCAGCAAAAGTTGGCATGGTTCCCACGGGGCCATCTTCGAAGGAAGCGTCATCCCCAGTTCTGGAACATGCCTGGCACTGCTGAATCACAGAATTCGCCTTTGAGAGGTGGCCACAGTGTTATTTAGCTCATTTTATTTAGATTTCCTCTCCTCTGTTGACTTTTTCCCCCGTCATCAAAAAGTAAGGATGTTTGGGGCAAGAAAATAGAATTCTGGCCATCGAGTGGAAGGGAGTTTGGGGATTGAATGACTTGCAGGTTGAAAAGGCTTCCTGTGAGACCTCAGTGGGGAGAATGTTAGAAAGTCAGACTTGCCAGCGTTGGATGTGAATAGCCTACATCCTTGCCACGGAAGAGCTGCTTCTGCAGGATTCTGTGTCAGGGGCTCTTTATCTGTCTGGATGGGTGACAGGGTTTGTAGGCCCAGCTCTGTCCAGATCCCACTGCTCTGCTGTCCACCTGGGCCCTTCTGACCTCAGAGGAGGCTGGGATGGAGCTGTGACTGGGCCAGACCTGGCATAAATGGAAATAGGGATTCAAAGGCAGAAAAGAAAATGATTTAGAAAGGAAACCCAAAGAAACTGCAGCTAGCCGCAGGTGGCTAAATCTGCATTAGCCTCCCACTGTGCTGTTGTTCTGTAGCCAACTTGGATTATCCAAAGACAATGTTCAAAAGCCATTTTAACTAAATTAGCAATCATGTAAGACCTTTACTCAGAATATATGTTCATCTGCACTTTCCTCTGAACAATTTCTCTTGAGGAATCACATGAAAAATCGAGGTCAAAAAAGACTGGTAAAGAGGGGAGATGTTTTCAGCAAGGCATACAACATTTGACATTAGCTCTTTGTGACTGAATGATTTTCAATTGTTCCTTCTAACTAGGGTGACTGTCTTGGTTTGACCATGACAGTCCTGGTTTTTATCTGTGGTCATGGCATCATGATTAGTAACATCCCCCTCGACTCTTAAAAGTGTTTCGATCTGGACAATAAATTAAATGGTCCCTCTGTTTACATATGTGGGGAAAGGTCCAATCTCTAGGAAGGTGTAGGAGGTGATGTTGTAGCCAGATCCTTTTCATATGCAACGGTCCAAAAGTTAGACCTCAAGGTCTTGAACTGTGAAACATCTCCTCATTGACAGATGCATTTATCACAATTTACATGTCTTGCTCTAGCATACTAGAGTCTTAAATTCCTTATTACAGTGTGAGGCATGTTGTAGACCAAAAATTTTTCATTTTTAAGAATCACACCTGGGGACTTCCCTGGTGGCACAGCGTTTAATAATCTGCCTGCCAATGCAGGGGACGTGGGTTCGAGCCCTGGTCCGGGAAGATCCCACATGCCGTAGAGCAACTAAGCCCGTGCGTCACAACTACTGAGCCAGCAAGCCACAACTACTGAAGCCCACGCTCCTAGAGCTGGAGCTCCTCAGCAAGAGAAGCCACCGGAGTGAGAAGCCCGTGCACCACAATGAAGAGTAGCCCTCTGCTCGCCGCAACCAGAGAAAGCACGTGCACAGCAACGAAGACCCAACGCAGCCAAAAAAAAGAAAGAATCACACCTGGGTTTGGTGGTCTGTTTGCCATTCTTTGCCGCGCTGGGGATGGTTGTAGGGTGTGTCTGTAACTCTGCTTGTGCCTCTACCTCACATCTCCGGGAGGCTGAAGGAACCTTCCCAAGTTGGGAAGAGGGTGTGTCCACTGCCTTCCAGATCATTCCTGTGCTCAGACTTTATGCTTGTATTAGTGCCAATCGCTTGCTGCCATATATAATGAACAGAAAGTGCTGTGGCTATTTCGGTTCTACCTTTCTTCTCACAGACCGAGCCAGTTTTGACCCGTGGATTTGACTCTTCGATGGTTATGTCACCATGATTGAATGACTTAAACTTTCTGAGCTTATTTCCCCATCCGTAAAGGATCTCCCAGTGCCTGTCTTCTCTTCTTAGAGTGCTAAGGTGAGCCTCAGGTCAAGTGATGTCTGGAGGAGGTGTGCTTTCCACACAGATGAGAGGCAGTTTTGTCATCCAGCTGGTGTATGGGGAGTAGTAATTAGCCAATTCCTGGCAGCGTAACCACGGTTTAAAATAGGCCCTTATTCTAATATTACGTCCCTTCCTTTTGGTCAGAGTACTATGATTTCCTTTTAGAGGATTACGTTTCTTGTCTTGTGAGCTTTAGTTTCTTCATCTATAAAATGGGGACAGTTATAGCATCTAAGACCCACACATGGCCACTTGGAGTTTTTTCTGTCCTAGAACTTCATGCCTCCATCAGTTTTTATGAAAAGAAAAACTCATTCTGCTCCTGAGTGATGGAAGTAGGACAGGCCAGCCAAGTCCCCTCTGACCTGTGAAGTTCAAATTAATTAATTCATGCATTGAGCAAATGTTTATTGACATCTTTGTGTCAGACAATGTATGCCAAGGCTTTTTAAAAAAAATTTATTTATTTATTTTTGGCTGCATTGGATCTTCATTGCTGTGTGCGGGCTTCCTCCAGTTTCGGCGAGCAGGGGCTACTCTTCATTGAAGTTCGCGGGCTTCTCATTGCGGTGGCTTCTCTTGTTGTGGAGCATGGGCTCTAGGCGCACGGGCTTCACTAGCTGTGGCATGTGGTCTCAGTAGTTGTGGCTCGTGGGCTCTAGAGCACAGGCTCAGTAGTTGTGGTGCACAGGCTTCGCCGCTCTGCGGCATGTGGGATTTTCCCGGACCAGGGATCGAACCCGTGTCCCCTTCATGGGCAGGCAGATTCTTAACCACTGCGCCACCAGGGAAGCCCCGCCAAGTCTTTTATATGTTTTTTCTCATTTACTCCTCAGCACATATCATGTGTTGGGTCTTGCTGCTTGCTTTGCAGATGAAGAAATGGAGCTCATGGAATTTAAGCAACTTGCCCAAGATTACATAGCAAGCATGTTTTGAGGCTGAGATTTGAACTTGGATCTGTCCAACTCCATAGCCTATATTTTCTTTGCTGTGGCACTTGGCCTCCTTGCTAGGAGAAGAACAGTTGAAAGCATATTTTATCTAAGATGCTACGGAGTGATTGTCCCTTCTGTTCTTTCATCCGAGTGCCTGCAGCAGTAATGAAGGGTTCTGTGAGTGTGGAGGACATGGTGGGTGGGGGCATCTATTGGTCTTATCTGTCTAGCGCACCTTCCTTCCCTTCCTTCTTCCTCCTCCTCCTGCTGCTAATGATGATGATGGCAGACTCCTTCCTTTGGGAGGTACACCCCGTTGGCCCATTCCGTGTAATTCTTGTGGGGTTGTCAGTTACAGAACCAGCTCCTCTGACCACAGGAGCCTATGGTGACCCACGCCTAGCCAATCAGAATACTCTTCCCCTGGCCACAAAGGCTTGGTCCAAGGGCTGGGCACGTGACCCAAACCAACCATTAAGTTTCTTCCCTAGGTCTTGTATATACTGGAGAAGGAAGAGGTTTTCTTTTCTGCCTCTGGGATGTTAAATAAAGATCCTGGATGCAGCCAGCCGCCCTTCCAGGCAGGTGGAGTCATGGGAAGCCAGAGAGGATGGAATTGACCTGCAGAAGGAAGCTAAGGAGTGAGATAGCCTGGAAATACACTAAAAAATCACCCCACCCCCACTTTTCTTGTTGTTTTGAGTTTTATCTGTTATTTATAAGTGACTACTACAAGATGCTTCCTAGCATATGTTTGCAGAAACCCGGGATCTGGGAAGGGATTTCCTTTACCTGTGGGTGACAGGCAGGGGAGCCGGCAGTGGTGGCAAAACTGGACCATGTTAATGGTCATGTGTTGTGTGTTGCGTGTGTGTGTGCTTTCCCCAAGGATAAGCCATGTACTCCTTTGTTCCCTTTGGTTTGATCCACTCAAAAAGCCCCTGTGTACCTGCCGTGGTCCGGGGACCTTGCAGGTGCTGGAGGTCTGGCGGTGGCCAGCAGGCCTGCTCCCGGCCCTCATGGGACTCAGTCCAGAGCCCTCCCTTCCCTGGAGCCTCCACGGCCCTCCTCTCAGCAGGCTGTGTTGGCTGTTTAGAATCTCCTACTTGGGGAGCTAAATTATTTACACATTCTTTTTACTGGAGCATTCAAAAGCTTAAAGCCAGATTCTGTTTCTGAGGCTGGGGTCAGAGCTCCTTTCAGAGATACTTCCCTTGTCTTATTTCTCTCTCTCCTTTACCCCCAGGATATCATGGATTCAGAACAGGTCTCTTGCCAGAATCCTTCCTAGGGGAATGTTTGAACTCTTTTGAATATGTTTCTCTCTGTTCCCTTGAATTTAAACTCACTTGTGGGCCCCGATGGGTCTTGAGGAAGAAGGTTGTGCTTACTTATGAGAACAGAGGGGCACAGAGGGTCTTGATGCTGCGCGGAACCTGGTGGTTGTGTCTGCTCACCTGTGTTCTGCTGCCAGGCCCCCATCCCCACTGGGCCTCCTCCTGCCCTCTCCCTACCCCTCTCACCCCTGCAAGCCTTTCCTGCTCCCCATTTCCTTTCCACCTGGTTGTCATGCCACCAGGTTGAGCTTCTCTGTAGGATCTTTCCTAAATGAATGCGTTCCTTTGGGTGCTGTCCAGCTCCAGGACATCCTGGCCCCCAAGCGCCTGGGACTGTGCTTCAGGGAGAGGACCAGAAATAGAGAATAGAAGATCTGGGGCCAGGGACACTGGGTTAGGGGTGGTTAGAATATCAATGCAAGGCAAAGATCAGCAGAATTGAACTGGGGAAGTGGTAGGGGGAGGGGAAGGGTGGGCAGAAGGATTTGGAAACTTAAGGGGGTGCAACAGAGAGGGAAGATGGTGTGCGTAGGATCACATAACTGGATGGTGCTGGAGAGCTGGGCTTGGAGGCTGGGTCCTCCTGACTGTGGCCAGTGCTCATGTGACAGTTTCTTCGGTTGTCTCCCAGGCAGAGACCTCATGTCAACTGCTGCTTCCCCAGGGAAGGTGCCTCCAACTCGCCGGCTTAGAACAGGTTCCATGTGATACAGTCTCACAGTGTCACATGACCTTCGCCAGACACAGTCACCCCTAAGTGAGTGCTTGAGTGATAACTTGCCCACTGCCTGCCTTCTTCCTGGGAGTCATGCGGGTCTTGTTCATCACAGGAGCCCCAGTAAAACGTCTGGGACATATTAGGCTCTCAAAAAATGTTTGTGGAATGACTAAGGGAATAAATGCTCGAGCTGTAGATTTCTGATTTTCTTTACAAGCTTTTGGGCTGAGATATTCATCTACCTCCATCAGGACTTCCTGGCAAAGAGGGAGATTGACTGTATAATCATTGCAATTCACATACGTTTTATCTCAAGCCAGTTTTATTTTACTCCACACAAAAATACAAATAAAAAATATTTAACTTCCAGAAAGATTCATGGGAAATGAAGAAGCCAGTTAAAGACAAGGTGAGGGATACTGTATTGGCCATCAGAAGGCAATTTAATTAGCTTCAGTTCTCTGAGGGACGGAGAAAGCAGGGACTTGGAACCTCAGAGGAAAGACTCCAGGCTCCGTGCTCCACCCCCCTTCCCCCTGCAGCTCCCGCATCACGTGGCTGCCTCACTTTCCACCATGAAAAGTTACTGATATTTTGAATCTTTGGATTCCAATTAAATTTCAAGACTTGCTTTGAAGGGGTTGTATTGTGAAGTGCTGGGAGAGCCTGAGATCAGGGGACGTGGGAACAGATGGGGAGTGAGTGAAGGCAGTTTATAAGAAGGCACGACCCCAGAATGGGGTGAGGAGAAGGCAGCATCAGGGAGAGAGAAAAAGAGAGACAGAGGGCAGAGTTGTGTTCTAAACACAGGCACTGGCCTCTTCTTGAGAATCTTCTCCCATTAATTGAAGGAGCCTGGGGCTGGGAGATAGGAGACTTATTATCGATAAATTATGCTTGACAGAGTGCCTGTTACATTCCAGGCACTGTGCTGGGCAAAGGAGTTACAGTGGAGAAACAACACATAGTCCCTCTTTTCATGGCCTCAGTTGGTAAATGTGCAGAGACAGGAGTCAGGGAAGATCATGGGGGTTCTTTGGAGAGGTGTGGCTTAAGCTGAGAGTTGAAAGATAAGCTATGCAGAGAAGGAAAAGGCACTTCTGGCAGAAGGAACTGCAAGTGCAAAGGTCCTGGGGCAGAAATGACCTTTGTGGGCTCAAGGGGCTGGAAGGTAGTAGTGTGGGTAGAGCAGAGTGAGTAGGGGTTATCGACACCCAGTGAGGGTGGGCAGGTGAGTGGGGGACAGTCATGCCGGGTGAGTAGGCATGGTAGAAGGTTGGGGAGTCGGGATACTGAGGAGTTTTGAACAGAGAAGTGATAGGACCTGAATCCAGTTTTACAGACATCACCCTGGCTGCTCTGGTAGGGGGGGATATGATGTGGAGAAGGGAGGATGTGGGGGAATTGGGAGGAGGCTGTCAAGGAAGAGACCATTTAGAATTGGACAAAGGTGAAGGCAGTGGAGAAATAAAGGGACCAATTCTGGTCCTCAGTTTCCCCATCTGTTAAATGAGAGCTACTCTCGAATGCTCTTCTAGCTCTGGGTATCTCGGAGGGTCTGTTCACGCTGGCCCTGGGAGCTTTTCCAAGGTCTATGTCTGTCTGCTTTTTCTCTCAAGGCTGCACAACCCTCGCTGGAAAGAATTCCGATTTATGCCTTAAAGATACATTTTCTAACTTTCTGAAGTCTGTTCATATTTTGAGCACGTGACTATCTTGTGTCCTTGTTTCTTGGTGGGAGGTGGTGGGTGAGGGTGTTATATACATTATTAATAAAATATGAGAACATTGAAAACATTTATCTTCATGTAACTTATGTGGGAAACATGATCGTCCGTGGAGCTTTTTGGCAAGCAGCTGGAAATGCATGTTTGCCCCAAACCTTTGAAAGCCCTTGATCAGGCTGGAGTCTTTGTTTCCAACAAAGCCCTTGACCCCTTGTGGTTTTAGTTCTGTTTACTCCTGGCAAGTGTTTCTGGTTCAAAGGGGGCATCTTTAAAAGCTGGATTGGGAAAGTCTATAAAATCTTAACGCATCTTTGACATCAAATAGCTCTTTCAAAGCAGTGATTTGATGAAGTAAATAGCGCGGCAGCACAAGCCATATGGAACGCATTTTCCGTAACTGCTCCGCACTTGAATAACAAAGGAGAAAAGTTCTTGGCACGGGGAGTTTGGGATTTTAATGACCCTTAAATATTTGGTTTAGCTGCCAGGTGTGTTTTACCAGGCTGAAAACCCCAAGGATAGGCCCTGCCTTTCTCTCTCATGTAACATAAGCTAACATGATGTTGCTTTTCATGAGAAGATGTTTGTGCCTCATTGCAGAAAGCTTAATTCACCATGATTTCCTTAATTATCCGCCCCCCTCCCCCAAACTGGCATCGCTCCCAACAGGCCTCTGAGCATCGTTTCTGATTTCAGACGCTGAGCCCTTTGACGATGCCACAGAAGCCATCTTAATTATTCGAAATTGGGATCAAAGGGTTGAAACATTGTTCAGAGTGAGTGTGGTGGATGGGACTGGGGTGGGGCAGGGGACTTTGTCATCCTGGCATGAGCGACTCTGCCCTAAGTGGCCGTGGAGCTGCACAAGTCACTTGATGTTTTAAGCTAAAATGGGACAGCGTCGCCTTCGAGCTGTTACTGTCAGGTTCTGGTTCTGCTTATGAATGAATCTACCTGCGCTAAAAGCACAGACACACACGTTTGCCGCCTCTCAGTTGGCATCTTGAAAGTCCTGGTTTCTATGGGTGACCGCTTATTTCTTGGAACGTCTGTGTGTGGGTATGCAAAGTGGTTCTTATTTCAAGACAGCCTCAAAACTAGTTCATCCAACTTTTGTGCACCGATCAGTGGATAGTGGATCCCTAAGGGAGACATACATTTACAACTTCAAATGGAAAGGCCTTCAAAGAGATCGAGCCAGGCATCCATCCCCATTTCACAGATGAGGAAACTGAGGCTCAGGGGTGGAAGTGACTTGCCCAAGGCCACGTGTCTCGTCAGTGTCAGAACCAACATCAAAATCTCCCTAATTCGTCAGCAGTTTGGCCCTCAAGTGACTTCCGTTTACAAAAATAAAAGGTATGCTCATGGGACTTCCCTGGTGATCCAGTGGTAACGAATCCGCCTTGCAATGCAGAGGACGTGGGTTTGATCCCTGGTCAGGGAACTAAGATCCCACATGCTGCGGGGCAACTAAGCCCACGTGCCACAACTACACACGTGCCCTGGAGCCTGTGTGCCACAACTAGAGAAGAGAAAAAGCCCGCATGCCACAACTAGAGAGAAGTCACACACCACAGAAGATCCCGCATGCCTCAACCAAAAAAAAACAAGAGGTCCCGCAGCCAAAAATAAATAAAATAAATCTTTAAAAAAGCAATGTATGCTCACAAAGATGATGATTCCCTGACAGAAGATATTTAAGACGTACCCTTCAGGAGGGGAGGGGCAGATGAAAGAGAGCAAACCACACGCCATGCTCTGAGCTGGAGGCTTCCCTTGTGCAGTGTTGCTTAGTCTTCCATTTAAAAAAATACAAAGCATTTTATGGAAGAAGAAACTGAGTTAGAAACATTAAGTGACTTTGTGATGTCCCAGAGCCGGGTGTAGGCAAGGTGGCTGCGGAGCCTTTGCCCTTCCCGGGATGGGAATGTCTGGCCCTGCACGTAGCCACGCTGGGTGTGGAGGCCTGGAGCTGGACAACTGGGACTCTGTCTCTCTGTTGGATCCGGTGGTTGGATCACTGCCCTTCCGACTTCTTGTCACCCTGGAGGAGACTCTGCACGCTCCTCTCAGCCTGGCAGGAGCCCTAAGAATGAATCCACTTTTCCATCCTTGCCAATAGATGGATATGGACAAAAACATCCCCTGTAAAACTGGGAGAAGGTTCAGAGAGGCCCAGACCAAAGTCGTAGCAGATACTGGAGTATACTTTCTCCTTTAAAACAATTAAATGCCATTCTGCTCAAACAAACAGACAAAAACACTACACACTGAATCAAAGTTTCTCTGCCTTGTGGTGCACAGACCTGTGGATGGGCTGGTGATGGTCACCAGAAGGGATGGCTGTGCTGCTGCCTTGTTTCCACGGCTCCCTCCATGCTGTCCTCTGCTTGCTTTCCTTCACCCTCCCTGCCCCTCACCTGGCCGACTTCTGTAGGAGTTTCCTCCTGGCTGACTGCTGACCCCGCCTCCACTCCATCGGTTATACTCCTGGGATGTGCAGTGGAGAGCGTGACGTTCCATCAAAGACCAGACATCACTAAGGGGAAGAGAGATCTAACCAGAGGGGTTGCAGTGTGCCGAGGCTGAGAACCAGGGAATGAGATGAGACAGAAGGGCCAGGAGTGCCCGGGATGGGCCCGGTCTCTAGCCAACCCCAGGGGAGGTGCCCACGTTCCTGCCCTGCATCCTCATCTCTGGGAGGTGGCTAGAGGGTCCTGCACCCCGAGAAAGGAGACAGCTCAGCCCTGACTTTGGATTGTGCCGAGTCCCGAACATAGTTTCCGGGTTTCTGTTTTCAGTGCAGAGGCTATGAGCAACTAGGTCTTCCCGGCAGCCCAGACCTAGAGTGGGCGAGGGAAGCAGCTCGTGGGGTCTCTGCTGGGCCCGCTGCCTGGCAGCGCCGGCTCTGGGGCCGTTGAGCAGAGGGAGGGGGACGTGGACGAGCGAGAACTGGGTTGAAACCAGGCAGCTTTGTGCTGTTTCAAGCATGTTAATTAAATATGGGGATTATATACCCCAAATCTTCACAGAAAGTAGATGTATCGCGCCTCATTACCAGATTTTATACACTCCACTTGGCCAAGACTGATGTTCTGTATTATCAAAGAATGCTGGATTTTATGGTCCCAAACCTTCAGATACTAAGAGAGAAACACTCAGAAATGACAGTGGTGAGAAGCGAGGTGGCACCTGTCAGCCCCTGGTGAGATGCTGAAGCCGGGCAGAGTTTACACGGGCCACATGCTCTCGGGATGCAGCACAGGCAAGAGGGTTCAATGTAGGTTCAGGTTGAACCGGGCCAAGCTTTTGTCCTGTGAGCGCCTGTGGGTTCATTCTCCACTTTTCGGACTCTCCCCTCTGATTTTCACAGGACCCACTCCTGATGGGTGTGAGGGGTGTGTGTGGGGGTTTAAGGGGGTGTGGGTGTGTGAGGGGTGTGTGTAGGCATGAGGGTGTGCGTGTAGGGGTGAGGGGGTCCAGGTAAAACAAGCATAATGTTAACTTTTATCACAGGAATAGATTAAAATGTCAGATCTACTAGGCTCTTAATAAAATCAGCAGACCCCCGACCAGTTCCTTCTCACCTGCTTCTTGTTCCCTGGAGGCAACAGTTTTCAACTCTTAGGCTGTTTCTTTTTATATTCACCTTTACATTTCTAAAGACCACACCTGTGCTGTTATTTTTAAAGTTTGCTGTATTAGGCGTGACCTGTCGGCTTCCTGCTGTGGAAGACGAGGGTTCAGCGCTCTCCCACCAGCTCCCACACGCATATTCCGCCCCCCACCAATTCTCCTAATATACTTATCATCCATTTTGGTTCAATAAACAGTGTTTCTGTGACCATGTAAATATTATTCCCAGTTGAGTCATGTACTGTCTCTTGATTATATTTTCTTTCTTCTGCAACTACGTATTTTGTCCAGAGCTGCAAGAATGGCTTTGTTTGTGCATCTGCGGGTTTTCCATGCGTCCCAGGCTGGCTGTGCCTGTCAGTGAGGTGAACCCGCCGGGTGGTCTCTCGTCTCCGGAGCCTGCTGCCCTGCGGCTCCGTCAGGCGCAGTTGCGCTCCAGATTTGCTGCACCCGTCTCATCCTGGGACTTCCTCCCATCAGCCTGGGCGATCCCTCCCGTCTACTGTGCTCCGTCTTCTGCTTCTTGGATTCCACCCTCCTCCTCTGTTTTGATTACTTCCTCACTGGATGGGTGGCTTCCTCTCAGAGTGCATGCATGATACATTTTGTAAGACCATGCAGGTCTCAGGAAGACCTGTTTTCCTACCTGAACACTGGATTGATCATTAGCTGGGTATGGTGTTCTAGGCTGCAAATATCTATTTTTGCTCACAACTTTGAATTGTCTCCTAGGTTCCAACATTGCTGTTGGTGACACTTTAATTACTGATCTTCTGTCTGTGAACTGCTTTTTCTTTCTGGAAACTTTCAGTATTCTTTCTCGCCCTGGTGTTGTGATATTTCAGAACAAGGTGCCTTTTTATTGATCTCTTTGCTATCACTGAGCTCAGCTCTCAATGGACCCTTTCAATATGGAAATGCATGTCCTTTGGGACATTCTTTTATTCCTTTGATAATTTCCTCTGTTTTTCTTTCTTTTTACTTTCTAGAACATTTAGCAATCAAGTACTGTTTCCCTGGATTGATTCTCTAACTTTTTTTTTTTACTTTTCCTCTTCCATTTGCCGTTTTTGGTTCTATTTTACAAGTTTTATTTATTTTTGTTATTATTTTTTAACAGAGTACAATTGCTGTTTTATGGATACAGTATTTTCTTATCTCTCCAAGGGTGTGAACATTATGATTGTTCTTCCTTCTTGTATCTCTTAGTTCATTTGTTTATTGTTTGTGGGTGGAGACTTCCCTCAAATGTTTGGTGATTCTTTTTTCTTTTCTTAATATTTATTTATTTATTTGACTGCACCGGGTCTTAGTTGCGGCAGTCAGGATCTTTTTAGTTGCGGCGTGCGTGTGGGATCTAGTTCCCTGATCAGGGGTCGAACCCGGGCCACCTGCATTGGGAGCACGGAGTCTTAACCACTGGACCACCAGGGAAGTCCCTGCTTGGCGATCCTTGGTTGTCCACACGTGTCTGAGGGAAATGTCAGATTGCTGGTCAGGAAGAAAAGTCTGGCGGGGCAGGGCTTCTCAGCTGGGGCTCTGTTGTCCAGACATGGAGCCGTGATCTGGAAATTGCTTTGCTTTCCCCCCTGTGCCCCCTCGTCCTCTAGCTCCAGGACCCCCAATATCAGTGTCTGTAGCCCTCTTCCCTTGGGCTCGGGGCCGTGGGGTCCTGGTCTCCCTGCTCCGGATGTCAACTTCTTCTCAATCCTCCTGTTTTCAGTATGTGCCTCTCCACGTCCCTAAGTTGTCCCTGTCAACTGAGTCCTGAACGCCTCTGGCCTACTGTCCCCAGAGACCAGCAGTACCAGAGTCTTTTACTGGGTGGTGGACAGGGCGGCCACCTGGCCGTGTGGGGAGAGGGGCTGGGGCCATGGGAGCCCCTCGTACACATTTTCAGCGAATCATCCTGTTTTTATTCTCATCTGCACACTCCGTCTTCAGAGCTTCCCTGTGACTCCTACCCTTGAGACTTAAGGGTTCTGTGGTCTCGTCAAATGTACCTAATATGCTTCCTCAAATTCTCGTGATCTCCCCTGTCTCCCAGGCCCTTGGCCACTTGCTGGGCCACAGTGAAGGTGACAGTGACCTCTACCCCCTTGGTCCTGGGCATTTGGCTGCCGGAGGCTGACCACCTGTGTGTCCTACCTTTTCCTATTACCTCACCACCTAAATGGGGTTCTGGTACCCCCTGCCGGCCCCAGGAGAGACCCAGCCAGGAGAAAGAAATGGGTTTCAGCACACATGAAATGTTACCAGCTTCCTCCTGACTTCATCTGCCTGCTTGTCTGAGAACAAAATAAATGAATCCACTGCAGAATGTCAGGTGGATGGGAACTTGAGGACGCCTACTGATGTGCGCAGACTTGTCCCTGGGTCCATCCTTCCTCCAGATTTGTGAAAAGCCCTCCCATTGTCCTTCTTTCATCTGACATCATCACGGACATTGGAGACTTAAGGGCGATTTCTTTTTATTTTGCAAGAAATCATAAGAAAACTTGGAGGAGCCAGAGAGAAAATGTTCTGGGCATCATTCTTGTTTTTGAGATTCAAAAACCACCTGGTACAGAAGTGCAGCTGGCAGCTGGGAGCACATGTAGTTTCCCTGAACTGCATTTTCGTGTCTCACTGTGATGTCAAGACCGAAGGGAGTGCTGGCTCTCCTCGTGGGCGCCTCCTCCTCCTATCACACTAGGTGTGCTGAAGGGCAAAGACTTTATCGTGCTTATCTCAGAGCCCCAGCACCCAGAAGGGTGCTCGGGATGGGTTAGGTGTCAAGAATACCTGTGGAATTGGAGACTGGAAGTCCCTCAGACATTTCCTTAGGGACTTAGGTACCTTGGGGCACCGACCTTAGAAGCAGGTAGCCTGGAGGGTCTATGAGAACAGACATGGCCACACATCTGAAATAGGCCATCCAACTGTGAACAGGTCTCGGCTGACAGGAGCCGAGATTCTGTAGTATCCTTCTCAAAGATGGTGCAGCGTTTCAGGAACGAATGAAAACTTAACTTCAGATCTTCCTTCCAGCCCAGGAAAAATTCTTCCTTCGTAACCGTGCACATTTTCTCCTCATTTTGGCTGTACTGTGTGGCATGCGGGATCTTAATTCCCTGACCAGGGATCGAACCCGTGCCCCCAGCAGTGGAAGCGTGGAGCCCTAACCACTGGGCCGCAAGGGAAGTCCCAACCTCGCATCTTTGGGAGCGTCTCTTTGCCTTAGCAAGGTCCCCTTGGTATGCCGGCCCTTCTGGCTGTGCTGTCAGTCTTGGGCATAGCATCTTCATCTCCTCCCAGAGCTGAGTCTGTGTCTTCCATGCAGAAACCAGACACACGTCAGTCCTAAGAGCGTTGGCCCAGCCATTTAACCCGGACCGTTTCTTGGCTTCAGAAACAAATACGTTAAGTATGTAAGTTGTGAAATGTAATAATAAAACAAACATCTGTGAATCCAAAACTCGATTTGAAAAAATATTATGAGACCAACAACGTTGAAGCTCGGCCTCCCTCTCACAAACATAATCACTTTTCTGCATCTCGTACATGTCATTCACCTGCCTTTCTTTAGACTGTTACCGTATATGTATATAGCCCTAAACAATATATTACTTATTGTTTGGTTTAATTCTATAAAAATTCTATCATGCTGTTAAGTATTCTTATGCAACTTGCTTTTTCTCTCTTACCAGAAAGAAGAATTTGTGAATTTCATTCATGACGATCTGTGTACTAGGCCTGTGTTAATTTTCACTGTTGTATTCTAGCCCATTGTGGGACCATACCACAATTGATTTCTCCATTTTCCTTTTAATGAATGTTTGTGGTGTTTCTCGTCTCTTCTAGGAAAAAAAAAAAGTGCTATAAACATTCTTGAAACCATGTCTGGGTACCATGTGGTACATACCTAAAAATAAAATTACCAGGCCGTATTGTAAAACTCAAACTAAACTGTACTAGCCGATGCCAAATTGCTCCCCGAAGTATTTGAGTCAAATCTTATACACTTCTGGAGAGAGTGTAGAGTCTCATCAGTGTACATCTTCCCTGACACTTCCGTATTTGTCAGATTCTTTAATTGGGTGTGAAAATACATTCCATCTTGTTTTCAACTTAAATTTTCTTGATTGTATAATGAGGTATCTTTTCAAAAGTTTCTCAGCTATTCTGGTTTCCATGTTTGAGAATACGCATTCTAGTCTTTTCCAAAGTTTTAAGTTGGATTGTGTGTCTCTTCCTCACTGATTTTTTTAAGGAGTTAAATATATACTCTGGATTCTAATTATTTGGCCTTGTATATATGTGGCATATGTCTTTCCCTGTTTGAGCCATCTTCTCTCTTTCCGGTGTCTCTTGATGAAGAGAAGTTTTTCATTTTAGTGGAGCTTAAGTGATCAGACTATTCTTTTTTTCTTGAATGGTTTATTTTCCCTGTGGATAATCAATTCCATTGTCCCAGCATCAATTGATTAATCCTACTGTCTCCCATTTGCCTGAGAAATTAGCTTTATAAAAAAAGTATAATATGTGCTTATATAATGGATCTATTTTTTTGCTTTCTATTTTGCTCCATTAGTCAATTTGTCTACCCCTGCACCAATATCGCCTTATACATTTAATAATTCTTTTTTTTTTTTTTTTTTGTGGTATGTGGGCCTCTCACTGTTGTGGCCGCTCCCGCTGCAGAGCACAGGCTCCAGATGCGCAGGCTCAGCGGCCATGGCTCACGGGCCCAGCTGCTCCGCGGCATGTGGGTTCCTCCTGGACCGGGGCACGAACCCGTGTCCCCTGCATCGGCAGGCGGACTCTCAACCACTGCGCCACCAGGGAAGCCCCATTTAATAATTCTTGATGAGGCTTCCCTGGTGGCGCAGTGGTTGAGAATCCCCCTGCCGACGCAGGGGACACGGGTTCGAGCCCCGGTCCAGGGAGATCCCACATGCCATGGAACTACTAAGCCCATGCATCACAACTACTGAGCCTGCACCTTAGAGCCCACGTGCCACAACTGCTGAGCCCACGTGCCAGAACTACTGAAGCCCGTGTGCCTAGAGCCCGTGCTCTGCAACAAGAGAAGCCACCACAGTAAGAAGCCCGCGCACCACAACAAAGAGGAGGCCCCGCTCGCTACAACTAGAGAAAGCCCACGTGCAGCAATGAAGACCCAATGCAGCCAAAAATAAATAAATAAAAATAAAAGATAAAAGAAAACTTGTGAACATTTAAAAAATAATAATAATAATTCTTTTTATTTTTTTGTGGTACGCGGGCCTGTCACCGCTGTGTCCTCTCCCATTGCAGAGCACAGGCTCCAGACGCGCAGGCTCAGCGGCCATGGCTCACGGGCCCAGCCGCTCCGCGGCATGTGGGGTCCTCCCAGACCGGGGCACGAACCCATGTCCCCTGCATCGGCAGGCGGACTCTCAACCACTGCGCCACGAGGGAAGCCCAATAATTCTTGATGACTGGTGGGGCAAGTTCCACTCCCTTTGGCTTCTGTGGCGCCTTGACTCTTTTTGTTCCTGTGTGCATATTTTAAGGACTCATTAAAAATATGCATAATAGGGGCTTCCCTGGTGGCGCAGTGGTTAATAATCCGCCTGTCAATGCAGGGGACACGGGTTCGAGCCCTGGTCCGGGAAGATCCCACATGCCGTGGAGCAACTAAGCCCCTGCGCCACAACTACTGAGCCTGCGCTCTAGAGCCCGTGAGCCACAACTACTGAGCCCGCAAGTCACAACTATGGAAGCCTGCACGCCTAGAGCCTGTGCTCTGTGACAAGAGAAGCCACTGCAGTGAGAAGCCCGCGCACTGCAACGAAGAGTAGCCCCCTCTTGCCGCAACTAGAGAAGGCCCCCGCACAGCAATGAAGACCCAACTCAGACAAAAATAATAAATAAAATAAATAAATTTATAAAAAATAAATAAATTTTTAAAAAGTCTAAAACAATATGCATAATACCCTTATGACATCTAAAATAGAATGTTCTCACATACCCTGTTAACAAAGCAAATTTCCCAAACTGTGTGTGTTTCATGTTTTTGAAAACTGTGTGTTTGAATCAAGTTCAGGAAAAGTCCATCCCAAGAGTTTATCACGGTCTGGACTTTGCTGTTACATTACCTTAGTGTCATTTAACATGTTCTGTTCCATGTATTTCTTGTAACTAGACAAGAGAGCTGATCAGATTCAAGTTCATTTCTGGGCGGGGGAGAGGCAAGATTACTTCACCGGTGGTAGCATGTGTGCACTTCCATCGGGAGATGCGTGGTATTTAGCTGTCTCTCTTTTGTGCTAAGAGAAGCCATTGATCATCATGGCTTAGACCCATGAATTCACTAGGGATCACAAAAAGGCAGCATTCTAATTCTATCATTCTTTCCTACTTATTAGCTGGAATTATTTTATAGAGATAAATTTCCTCTAGCTGTTCATTACCTTGAGGTACATTTTATGAAAGAAAATAGGACAAGTTGGACCACACCAGAATCATCTATCCACACGGAGCACTGTCAGGTGATTCTTTTCTTTCCTTTACTAATTTTGAAAATGACTTCCTCCAAAGGTAACAAATACAGTTTAAAAGGTATCAGTATAAATTCCTGGGTTAAATCTTTGTGCTTTAATCTGGTGTAGTTATTACCCTCACTGATGTCCAGTTGCCCCACCTATGGCCACTGGGAGCTGCTTCAAGTTAGATCCTGCAATTTCTTCACCTAACCCGGTAGTTTTATTTACTTTTCTGAAATCTGAAATTACAAACTATTCCAGGTTCATCTTGGACGTTTTCAACCCCAGACCTGGAATTAGCCATTTGTCTGAGATGTTCTGGTTCCTGTTAGTGCAAAATGCTATTCAGAAAAACTGGAGTCTGGGCATTAGGAGGCTTTATTGCTAGTAGCTTAGTCATTGTTTCTGGACTGTTAGGGTTGATAGAGCTAGGGAATTTGCACTTATATAACAGACAGACAGACAGACATATGTACATGGAAGATAACGCATGGGTTCTCAAGTTGGTGATTACATGGTCTTTATTTAATTTCATCCATCTTATTTCTGCAAGATTTCCCCTCTACGCCATTAATATCGTTTTGAGTTCTCACTAAGAGTGTGGAAGTACTTTTTTCCTCATTTAGTTTTTGGAAAACTTTTGGGTGAAAATTGGTATCTCCATGTAGTTTTAATTTATATTTGTCTTCTTTTGAGCAAGTTGAAAATGATGTGTTTTGGGGGGTGCGTGTGTGTGCATATTCATCTATTTATAAATCTACTTGTCAAATTCCACAAAAATCCTTGTTGGAAATCTTTATTAGAATTGCATAGAATCTACAGGCCAGTTCTTCTCAAGTTGATATTTTTATGATACTGAAGTTTTCTGCCCATGAACTCGGTCTATTTCTTTACGTATTTAGGTCTTCTTCAGTGTCTTTCGATAAATCTTTTTAATCTCTTCCACAAAGGTTTTGAGCATCTTTTGTTAGACTCTCCTAGGTCCTTTATGCATTTTGTTGCTATTGTAGATGATATCGTATAAAACTTTGTGTACTTGATGCTAGAATAAATATAATTGATTTTTGTTGATTGCTCTTATGTCCAGTGGCTTTGCTAGTTTTCTGTTTTAATAATTGTAGATTCTTCCAGGTTTTACATGAAGATCAGCTAGGAATAGTGATGGTTTTGTTCTTCTATTCCAGTCCTTCTATATTTCTTTTTTGTGTCTTATCTGCTGCTGAATTCCTTCAGGACGATATTGGATCACACCAGAATCTTAGGTTATCTATAAGCACTGAGTACTGTCAGGTGTCCCCATCTGGCTGGGGAGCAAAACTTACAAAAAAAGCTTTACTCTTCTCCACTTGCCCGTACCTCATCTCTAGGTCTGACTTCTGTGCAGCGAGATGTTAGCTGAAGTTTTGCCAGTTGACTTGCAGCAGTGAAGCCTCCCATAGCTTTGCTTCGTCAGCCTGGATGGCCAGAGGGAAATGTGGCTTCTTAGACCTCACATCATTATGAGTAGGATGGGCTGGACTGGGACCCCAGGGCGTCAGGAAGACCCTGGGATAGGGATCCCTGAACGAGAGTTGTAACATGTGGGTGTGGTGAGCCTGAGAAGAAGAGAGTCCTACGTCCTGAAGGTCCTGAGGGTCAGATGTGAGAAGCCATGCCACTGGCATCAAGACACAGGAGGAGGAGGTAGACCAGAAGGCAAAGCGTAAGTATTGGGAGGCCAGTAGGCCCTAGACCACAGTGAGGAGCAGGAACGAGTGCCCAGATCCAGGCTGTGTTGCCTGGATGTTACTTCATCAACCTTAGGTCTTGCGTGTACCCGTGGGTCAGACTCAACTTTAGCGCCATGGGGGCTAAATGCGATTATACGTGCAAAGCCCCAGCTCAGATCCCGGCATGCAGTAGGGGTTTAATCAACGGCAGTTCTTGGCAGGTGGAGCGTCTCTGTAGACATTCAGTGCTGTATCTGACAAGAGCTGCTGTAGGTTGAGCCCCTGTTGCATGCCAGGACACCAGCTAGGGGCTTTGCTGTCTATTAGCTGTGGGCTCTCCTGCCAACTGGGTCATCCCCCCATGTGCCGCGGCCCCAAAGTGTTCACTACAAGCCCGTCACAGCACCCATGCTAGCCACCCGTCCTCCGGAGCATACTCTCGTTTCCCTGGTCTGCGGATTCTCACCAGTGCACCCTGCCTTTGACACTGGCTTGTTAACATGTTCTAGAGTCCCTTTCCAGTTTCTGGGCAGTACTCAGGCTGCAGGCTCCATGGGCAGACTAGTCTCTGGCCCCCACAGAGCTTGGGGGAATCTGTGTATCCGTGACAAGTTGTTCTAGTCACGGGCTTAGTTAGTGCAGGCTGGTTTTTATTTCAGTCACCCAGAGAATAAATGAGCAATGCGAATTCCTAGGACACAGTTCATCCAGGCCACACAGAATCACGGCGGCTCTAGACTGGAGTCTGCCTTTTGCTGTATGACCTTAGGCAAGTCTCCTTCGGTCGTGGCCCTCAGCTTTCTCCGTTCAACTGTTCAGGAATCTCTGACCAGAGACTGGATGTCCCCTCCATAGTTTCCCTCCTCTGACCATGCTCCCGACTCCAGGAAGTATCTTTCTGCTGTAAAACTCAGCTGGGGAGGGGTTGGAAGATTCACTACTCTCATACCTTGCACTGTTATCGTGACCAGCCCCCTTTCACACATTTTATCCTTCGTTTTATGACAGCTATTGAAGACTGTTGGGAGCTCCCCCGGTTCCTTTAGGAATATTTATGCATTTTATAGGACTCTCATGAAGGAGAGGCGCCTTTATTAGAAGCAGGCAGGGAGATTCTGTATGAAGGGGCATTAGGTCGCCTCGCCCAGAGGATCATGATACTGGGCTCCCTGTCCAGCTCGCTAGTTTACGCACCTGTTTGAACGGTTTTCCTTGGGGGAGATGAAGGGATCTTTGAGGATTTCAGACAATGCAGAGACTGCACTCTCGCTGAGATCTTGCTGCTGTTTGCAGTATCATCTGCACTGGGGGGAAGGGTGGGAAGAAAGGAGCCTGCGCTCGCTGTTCTGATTTTGCAGCTCCTCCGCCCAAGCCTTACTTCGTTTGCCCTGGAAGGATCTGGCACCTGGCCAGCAGCCTGGATTTACTCTGTCCATGTCCCCAATGGCTTTAGTCCCCACCCCATGTTTCACCACTCCGCCTTCCTAGCACATCCCATATTTCACGGGACCTGAGGCAGTCTCTGTTTTTTTTTTTTTTCTTCTTTAGAGCATTTTAGGTTCATAGCAAAACCATGTGGAACGTAGAGAGATTTCCCGTATACCCCTTCTTTGACACGTGGGTAACGTCCCCCATTATCAACATCCCCCCCAGACTTGGTCCATTTGTTACAATTGATGAACCTCCATCTACACATTGTTATCCCCCAAGTCCGCAGTTTCCATCACGGTTCACTCTCGGTGTTGTATATTCTGTGGATTCTGACAAAGGTATAATGACGTGTATCCACCATTTCGGTATCATACAGAAGAGTTTTACTGCCCTAAATATCCCCATCCTTCCCTTCCCGCCCAACCCCTTACAGCCACTGATCTCTTTAGTGACTCCATAGTTTTGATTTTTCCAGAATGTCATATAGTTGGAATCATAGGGTCTCTAGTCTTTTCAGATTGGCTTCTTTTACTTGGCCATATGCATTGAAGGTTCATTGGCAGTATGCATTTCTGTGGCTTGATAGCTCATTTCTTTTCCGCACTGAATAATATTTCATTGTCGAGGTACCACAGTTTGTCAACGCATTCACCTACTGTAGGATGTCTTGGTTTTTGGCAGTCGTGAATCAAGCTGCTGTAAACACCCGTGTGCAGGGTTTTGTGTGGACATACGTTAGGGGAGCAGAGGCAGGTTGAGGGGCATACCATGGATTCTCTAGTCTAGTCCTTGCTTTTCAAAGTGTGGTCCCAGACCACCCAAACCAGAGGCTAGGGATGGTTAGACAGGTGGATTCCCAGCTCCTCCACAGACGGAATGAATCAGACCTTCAGGAAGTGGTCCCAGGACTTGACAGGTGTCACTCCTTACTTCCATTCCCCCAAAGCTGATTCTCACTGAGATTTGAGAACCGCTGACCCACGTGCTGGGTCTGTTGCTCGCCAGTCCCTGGACCTGTCTCAGGGCCCCAGGATTCGCTTCCAGCCTGAGGGGTCCCCTTGGACTGGAGTCCTTCTGCCCTGGCCCCCAGCAAGCCTCCCTCCTCCCACACTCCTATTTCCCACTCGAGCCTGCTGTCTTCCTCTATTTCTCTGCGCCTTTTTCTCCATCTCATTTTAATGGATTCTGAAGTGTTAAGGCACTTAGTGAGCGTGAATTTCTCTCTGAAATCAGTCTCTTTCTGCAAGCTTGCTTCCCCCTTCTTTCAAGTCAGCTAAATCTCGCCTCCCCCAAATTAAATGGCTCCGGGCGGAACCGGCCTCAAGTTGATGACCTAATGCCGTAGCAGCTCCAGTGCCGCTGATCTGGCCTGACCTAATTTGCCCAGAAATGCTGTCCCAACATAAGCACAGTCCTTATCGTGCTTTACCCTGTTTATTATCCAGGGGACGGCAGGGAGGAGAAGGGTGCTTGGGCGGGATGGGGGAACCTGCCCGAATGGGAGTGGGGATGTACCAGGGGAGGGGGTGGTCCTGGCCTCTGAAGTTTGGGGTGACCCCCGAGGAAGATGAGCAGAGGCTTTCCTTCCTCAGCGATGATCTGAAGCACCTTGTTCTCCCCGTGGGCCCGGAAACCTGGGGTCCCTGCCCTGTGAGAAGCTGGGAGGTGTCCTGGAAACAGATGGGTGTCTTTGGCTGACCATGTGACTGGACCTGTTTCCTCATCTCCAGAACAGTGACCATCCTGTTAGGTCCCTGACCAGATGATGGATACGTTATTATTATCATTAGGCTCTGATGGACAGGTATTGACCTCCTTTCCCAGGTGCAGAAGCTGACACCCAGTATGCCTAAGCGGCTTATCTGAGGTCACATGTCTGTCCTGCACAGCAAGTGGCAGAGCTGGGTTTGAAGCCAGCACTGCCCACTGAAGTCCTCAGTCCTCCCCTTCCCAGCAGGCCTTCCTGTGCAGTGCGGCTCGGAGCCCAGGAGGCAGGGGTCCTGGTGGGGTTGGGCCTGCACTCCCGACTTACCCCTTTCCATTAGGGGTGGGCGTGGCTTCCTCTTGAGTTCCTGCTCGCTCCTCATGGCTGGCAGCCTTCTGTCCTTGGGTCAGAGGGGGAGGGGTTCAGACCGTGAAGGGCCCCACCACACCCGTGCGGAGGCCTGCAGGCTGCTGGGCCGCGAGCAGAGGCCGAGCAGTGAGCATTAGTCATCACGGCAGGCAGATCAAAGGGCGAGGTTCCCGTGTGCCTTATAACAATGTCTTCAGTGGTTTTGGCTCCCAGGGGCTGGGTTTCAATCCAGAATCTAGCTCCCGTGCCATCTTTCACCTTGGTTCCCTCGACTGTCCAATGGGAGAGAATTATCCCGTGTCTGCACCCTCTCTGGTCTGATGGGATTGTTGTGAAGATTGGACAAGTTATGGATGTGAGTGTACTTAGCACACTCCTTGGCACCCAGTGGGTGCTCAGAAATGGTTTTTATATTTGTACAATAAAAATCTGTTAAAAAACCAAACCAAAACAAAACCTTTAAAATGTCTGAGAGCAACGTAGGGGTTGGCGAATGTAGGCAGGACAGATTTTCTGCCTGCCAAGGGCACGCCTTCGGCTCTGCAGCCCGAGGGACCAGACGCGATTCCACATCATAAGAATACCTGTCTTAGTTAAAAACGATACAGAGGGTGATGAGGGGCTGCGCTGATCACATACACATGAGAAAGTTCAGCCTCTGTTGGTGAGATCAGCGATTCTTTCTCCTGGTTTCACGTCACACCGGGGTGTCTCCAATTATCTCAAGAAGGGTCAGGAACCACTCAAGATGTTATTAATTTTAATCCATTCTAATTAAATATATAAATGGGCCACGTACCGCTTTGTGGAAGGAGAAAAGGGAGGAAACAATATCTTAAGATCAAGTCTGTAATTCTCGGGTACTGGTAGCCGACGTCTCAAGGGCTGAGAATCATGGGTTATTTTTTCTTTCCTTTCTTTCTCCTCGTCGTTCTCCCATCGTGTGCCCTGCTGGGTGCTCTGACTGATGCAGGAGAAGAATGGTTCTATCCAGAGAGGCTGCAGGGCCAGAGGACAAGTGAGGCTGGTGGGGTGGGGGGCGCGGGGAGGGTGTGTGTGGGTCCAGAGCCCCGGGTTCTTGTCCTGATTTTGCCTCTCAGTGTCGTGTGACTGGTGAATCTGCTCTGGCTGAGTCTCTAATGAGGCTCATCACCCGGTTCTTTCTGCTCAAGGTGAGCTTCAAGGCAACAGTGAACTGGCCAGGCCAGTGCACAGGACGTCTGCACGCATTCCTCGGCTGTTTCTTAAGCGCCGTCTTGTGCTAGGCACTGGGCAACACAACCATGGGAGAACGACCGTGAGCAAAAGCGGGCAGCTTCCCGCTCTCGAGCAGCAGCTCGTAGCAGAAAGGGGGGAATTGGGATCTGGGTACCACGTGGAAGACGTGGCCCACAAGGAGAGAGTGACTGCCGCTGTCTTTGAACTGGGACATTCCTGGGCCTTCAGAGACTGCTTCTGGGGACAGCGAGGGTCTGGTCCCTGTCCACCATGAGGACCGGCGGGGGAGGGACTGTCCCCAGGCTTTCGCCTTTCCCTGCAGCAGTTCCGGAGGAGGTTTTGTGCTCAGCCTGTCTCTCTCTCTATGCTGTGGGGCAGGTTAGAGACAGAGGAGGGGTCCCAGCTCAGCATGATGGGGGGAGGTTGGACGAAACCTGCCAGTTGGCCCAGCTCTGAGTAAGGAGGAGGGTGTGCTGGGAGGGGGAGGTGGTCAGTCACGTGGTGAGGGCCAGGCTACTGGGGAGAGGGTTTGCCCTTGACGCTGAGAGGTTTCCCCGTGACGTCACATCTTTTGAGGCCTCCCTGCAAGGTGTCCGGCTGTCCTCCCCCAGTGAGTCTCTTATTTAGGAATTCTAGAGACTCTGAAGACACTGCGCTAACAGAGCTGGGGCTGTGGGAAGCGCAGTGCAGCAGCTGCCCGGGGAGGCTGAGCAGGTGGCCCAGGTGGAGGCCCAGAAGCAGGCCTGGCTGCACTTGCTTTTGTTCTGAAGCACCCTGTCCCTCTGGCCCCTTGGCTCGTGCCACTCTTCCCCTACGTCTCTGCCCCTGGCCAATGATGGCTCACCCTTCAGGTCGCATCTCAGATTTCCTTTCCTCCGGGAAGCCCCCCGATCTCCCTGGACTGGGCATGTGCTGTCCCCATGGGGATTCACAGTCCCCCACCCTGCGTCCTTCATGTCAAGATTCTCAACCCCCTATCGAAACAGCCTGTTTTCACATCTGTGGCTGCATTAGACCGTGTGCTGCGTATCCCCTGGCTCTAGGCACGGTGCTTGGCACCCAGGAGGTGTTCAGCAAATGCTTCTGGAATGAATGATGTTGAGGTTATTGGTGCAGAGCCGACACTTGGGCTTGGGAAGACCAGTGCCACCTCAGTAGGAAGTAGACATCACTGCCTGCTGTCAGGGCCCTGGGATTAGGTGTCCCTGGCCTGGATCACAGATGGTCTTGAGGGTTCTGGGTTGCCCTTTCTGCTCTCTGTTGCCCAGGCTGTTCGCTCCTGGGGCTGAAGCTGCAGCTCCATTCCCAGTGCTTTAAAGGTCTTGGGTGATTTTTCAAACGTTTTATCTCCAACATGCTTTGCCACACATTTAAAACCCACACATAATTTAAGGGACATTTAATCAATAGAGCCTTGATTCATTTTTCCCTTAAATCATCAGTATTGTTGTTGTGAAGAGCCCACTTGAAGTTCAGGCAGGCTCTTAAGCATTTTTAATAACCATTTTCTTCCCTTGTGTCGTATTTTTTAAAAAAAACTATCTTTTTGAAAGACACTTCTTCCATTGGTTGAACAAGCTCAGAATGCCAGATTCCCAAGTGCTGAAATTGTGTACGATACGCAGCTCTGTAAGGAAACGGACTCCTCCAGAATACTTCCATATAAGTATATATACATTTTTAACCAGAGCAGGTTTTGCTGGAGGTTGTCTGAGGGTTATCGGAGAAGGGCTCTCAGCTCCCAGTTGTGACTTGAGGCTGGGGCTCGGGCAAGGGGGTCTGGTCTCCTCCAGGAAGGCCTCACGTCTCACACTTGGAGGTATCACATCTTTGAAGCACCAGATGCGTGCACGGCAGGCAGCTGTCTCCATCTCCCTGGATCTGATTCGACTCTCTGTCCCTGCTGTGGTTTGCCAATTACATCATACTTTTACAGAGTGCTTAGTGCATACCAGGTATCATGCTAAAACCTTCATCTGCATCCTCTCGTGAAGTTATTATCCCATTTGACAGACAAGAGCATTGAGGCAGAGGGCTTCTGTATGAGTTTCCTGTGGCCTCTGTGACGAATGACCTCAAACTTGGTGGGTCCAAACAATGGAAATCTAATCTCTTGCAGTTCTGGAGGGCTGAAGTCTGAAATCAAGGTGTCAGTGGGGCTGTACTTTGGAGAGGATTCCATCCTTACCTCTTCAAGCTTCTGGTGGCTCTGGCATTCCTTAGCTTGTGGCCGCATCGCTCTATGTGGCCACATTGCCACCTCCTCTTCATGGGTGGTGTCTGTTCCTCTCTGTGTCTGTCTCCTATAAGGACACATGCCGTTGGATTTAGAGCCCTTATGGATAATCCAAGACAAATTCCTCATAGGATCCTTATAAGCTAAGCCAACTTTCTTCATATAATAGTCACAGGTTCTGGGAGTTAAGACATGGACATATCTTTTGGGGGCCACCGTTCAACCCACTACCACTTGTAAAGAGCACAACCAGCACCTGAACCCAGGCAGTGTGACTGCAGAGGTGGGGCTTCCCAGCACTGCCCTGGGTTCCCTGCCGCATGGCTGATGTGCTGGGACATCAGTGATAGAAACTGCAGAAGTTGCCAGGCTCAGTCAGCTTGGTTGGGGTTTTAATTGGTCTTTCCCCCTGAGGGTACTATCCTGTCTTAGTCCATTCAGGCTGCTGTAACAAAATACCACTGGCTGGGTGACTCTTAAACAGCAGACGTTTATTCCTCACACTTCTGGAGGCTGGGAAGTCCAAGTTCAAGGTGCCAACGTGGTCATCCTCTGGTGAAGGTCCTTTACTGGTTCACAGCCAGCACCTTTGTGCTGTGTCCTCTGTAAACAGTGAAAGGGGCTAGGGATCTCTCTGGAGCCTCTCTGAGGAGGGCAGTAATCCCATTCATGAGGGTTCCACCCTCATGACCTGAGAACCTCTCAAAGGCCCCACCTCCTAATACTATCATCTTTGGGGCTTAGAATTTCAACATGTGAATTTGGGGAGGTATATAAAAATTCAGATTACAGCATATGCTTTCTGTCTTTTTTTTTTTTTTTTTCCTATCTTGACAAAAATATTTGGGTCTTTTCACTTCAGCTCATAAACTCCAAAGTTTATGTGGCTGGTGTTCTGTACTGTGGACCGTGGCCTCACATTGTGGACAGTTATGCGTCCGCCGCTCCACCCTGACACAGTGGTGGGTGCTGACTGGGATGTGTGGTTGTTATATTACATTAATAGATATTAATATGTATTACTATATCTATTATTAGATTAATCCATATGAAAGTATCATATTTTTGGACAACAAACGTCAAACATCAACGATTTCATCTGGCTCAATCTCATATTTATTTAAAATATATCACCCCTCGGCATTCTCATCTCTTCCCCCAGCTTGTCTTCCCCCTTTTGCTTCCTCCAGAGGCCGACTGAATATTCCAGTCTCCTGCACGTGCCTTTGATTTCAGCACGTGGCTTGCCTGGCGCATCTCCCTTCTTTAGTTGTTCAGGCACGTCCGGGGCAGGTTTGGTTCTTTGTCATGCACCAGATCCCATCCTAATTTCGACTGTCTCCAAAGAAGCCACAAAGCAGCCAGCCCATCTTGAAGTCATCAGCTCGTATTAAAGGTTCAGGAGCATCTGTTTGAAACCAACATGTTATTTTCCTGCCTTGCCCACTGTGCCCACTAACATGAAGTACTTACGGGTAGTGTCAGGTTGGGTCCATGTCTAAAAATATCCCCTTCCCTTCAGCATCTGGTCTTTTCTGAAGGTGCCCTGACTCACAACCAGAACTTGTCCACGCTCAAAACATTTACACATTTAATGCATCCTGAAATATTAACCTATATTATGCACAAGCAGCAGTGTAAATGTTTCCTTTCCTGGCAAGGACTGTGTTATTGGAAATCATTTATTGAGATTTATGTCTTAACAGTGCTGAAGGGCTGTTTGCATTGTTAAGGTTCCCAAAAGCCAAGGTGGAAATTCTGGAGTGGTGTTTACGTGAAGATTTGGAGCCGCTAGGAATGGCCCTCCCAGGACTGAGCTGTCAGTCAGTCTGTTAACATTTCTCAAGTGTGCACTATTTGTGTGGCTACAAGATAAGGCGCTGGGCGTGTGACCTTGGGCAAATTGATCTGCCTCTCTGAACCCTCATTTCCTAGAGCCCCATCTTAGGATGGGGTGATAATAATGGCACGTGCTTTGTAGGGTCGCTAGAAGGGCCCGTGGATTTGGCCCAGAACCAAACCTGCCTCCTTCTAACTCCGAATGTAGAAGAGCATTTTGTAGGAAGTAAGTTCTCTGTTGCTGAAAGTGTCTCAGCAGAGATTGAGAAATCGATCAGCAGGGCTCTCGCGGAGGGCATCCCACTACTGCATGAAAGAAGGGGACTTACTTGCCCATCTAGCCCCGGGAGTCTAGGATTATGTGCCATTTTGATCTGGGAAGAAGGTAAAAATGTATATCCTGGAAGATGAGAGGCAGGAGAGATTATCAGAGACCTCAGAATCTGGTACTCAGCACAGAGTTAACAACTTGGTCCGAGTTTAGTTGCTACATAAGTGTTCAATAATATGTACTTACTGCGTACTTGCTGTGATGCCAACATAGTACAAGGTCCTAGGGATACGAAGAAGGATGTGCCTGAGCATCTGTCCTAAAGGAATGGCGCCTCAAAATGTCTCATGCCATCACGAAGGATTTGGGGGAAAACAGTGCAGAGAAGAGAGAGAGAGCTAACATTTGTCAGAGACCTACTATGTACCAAGCATGGTATATATTATCTCCCTAAAACTTTGTGAGTGGGGTACTATTATCTCCATCTTAGAGGTGCAGAAATGAAGTCTCAAGGAGACTGTGATTTAATCAGTGTCTCTGTATCACTCAGGATGAGCTAGGTTATGCTGTAGCAACAAGCAGCCCCTGAATCTTTGTGACTGAAGACAGAGGTTTATTTCTTGCTCACTCTGTATATCCACCATGGGACAGCTACGGGTTCTGCTCCTTGCTCTTTTTCTCATTTAGGAACCCAGGCTGACGGAGCCGCCGCCATTTGGAACCTTGTTTGCCATGCCAGAGGGAAAAGAAAGTGTAGTGAGGCAAGCCTTGGCCCTTAAAGTTCTCATTTCAGTGGCTTTAGCAAGTCGTATGGCCACACCCAACTTCCAGGAGGCGGGAAGATCAATCCTACCACCTACTTGAAAGGAGGGTGCCTGGCGCATAGCCCTATCGACTACCAGTCTCTCAGCAAGTGGCAGAGCCAGAAGTCAAGTCCATGCTGTGTCCACTTTATCATGTGCTTCTAACGTCTGGTGACTCTCTGACTTCTGCAGTGAGAAATGGTCCCACCTTGGTGGCAGTGACACTGCACTGTGACCAGGCTCCCCTCCACCTCTGTAGCCCCAAGCACCCTTGGTCCCACTTAACGTCCAGGCTCTTCATGAGGGATTTGCCCACCGCTGCTGTAAGCAGCGTGAGAGGCTTGGGAGAGGCTTCGGACAGCCTCCTCCCGCCTCGGCTCCAGGAATAGGGAAGGCCCTCGTGGCATGCACAGACCAGATACCAGTAAGAGCCTTGTCAGCAAGATGGAGCCAAAGGAAGCTGGCCGTCATCTGAGGAGAACAAGAGGACGTGAGGGGTGTACAAAAACCCTACAGGCTGAAGAAAGAGACAGTCCTGAAGGTAGCTGTACGGTCAGCTCAGGTTGCCGTAACAGGACGCACCGACTGGGTAGCGTAAACAATAGAATTTTATTTCCTGACAGTTCTGGAGGCTGGATGTTCAACATCAAGGTGCCCACAGGGTTGATGGCCGATGAGGCCTCTCTTCCTGACTTGCAGATGGCCGCCTTCTCGCCGTGTCCTCGCTTGGCCTGTGTGCACTCGTGGAGGGAGAGAGACAGAGAGACAGCCAGCTCTGGGGTCCTACAGGATAGGGCCTCGGCCTCATGACCTCAGTTAACCTTAAGTACCACCTGAAAGGCCCCATCTCCAAGGGCAGCCTCATTGGGGGTCAGGGCTTCATTATGTGGATTTGGGGGGTGGAGGCAAATTCAGTCTACAGCAGTAAGAGAGAAAAAAAATCCACACTTGGGTGATGCAGGAGGCAGGGAAAGTGGGTCTGAGGCCCCGGTTCGAGCAGTTATTCTTTCTGTCATCCACGTCACCTTGAGGGCCCTGCTGCTTCGCCTACATATATAAGGTGTGCTGGGTTCCTCGCACGGGGCAGGGAGAAACGCGCAGTCCTTCCCGCCGCCCCTCTGAGCCGCTGTTTCTCGGTTGGCAGAATGGAGAGGGCCATTCTCACCTCGCAGAATTTGCTCTGACAGTTAGGAGTGAAGGTTCATGAACATCTTAAAGGAGCTGGAGTTGCCTCAGGGCGGCCGTCCTCGCCCCTCCCCTACCTGTGTCGGCACAGAGCTCGGGATGTAGTCAGGCGGTGGATACGGGTGGGATGATCAGTGGGGCCAGGAGGTAACAGGAGGATGAGCCACGTGCGTGAGTGTTGAGCTGGGGGCCCTCCGCCCACCCTGAGCCAGAGCGCTTTAGCCTCTGCCGCAGGGGAGAAGTGTGATGAGAGCAAACAGCCAACGTGGGGCTGAGGAAAGGCAGTGAGCTTTGGGGTGGATCCGTGGGTTCAAATCCCAGCCCTCCAACATCTTCTGGGCGCGCAATGTGGGACCAGGGTCCAAAAATGTATAATGTGTGGGTGGGTCTCAATTCGCGGTAGCTGGTGCTATTGAGATACGGATCTGCCACAGGGGCCAATGGACATTCAGTGCATTCGAGAATTAATAACTCTTGCCCGCTTCACCACTTCTCTCTGGGGCGGGGCTGTAACCCAGTGGCCCCCTGATGATGGGAGGATAGCTGTCCCTGCCACAGTCCCTCCCTAAATCACACACTTCACCTGAGCCCCTCCATCAATGACCCTCCCCCGGGCATTCCCTCCTCGGCTGGTTCTTAAGCTGTGGATGATGGAGAATCACAGTCCTTTATCCTCAACCAGACTCTTGATGGGAGGGTGTTTAAATTTGACCGATAGGGCTTTCCTGGTGGCGCAGTGGTTGAGAGTCCGCCTGCCGATGCAGGGGACGCGGGTTCGTGCCCCGGTCCGGGAAGATCCCACATGCCGCGGAGCGGCTGGGCCCGTGAGCCATGGCCGCTGAGCCTGCGCGTCCGGAGCCTGTGCTCCACAATGGGAGAGGCCACAACAGTGAGAGGCCCGCGTACCGCAAAAAAAAAAAAAAAAAAAAAAAAATTTGACCGATGGCTTACTATTTTGTCCTCAAGAGGAGGCAGCCTCTCTGAAGGCCCCCTCCAGCTATGCATCATTGTAGTGGCCCCTCTCGGAAGCTCCTGGAAGTCATCTGGAGAAAAACAGCCCCTTCGTCTAACCTTGGACTTCTCCGCCCATGCCACAGGTTTCTGACAAGCCCTCCTGATTTTGCTTTCCTCCCGGCCCTGCCCGAGGTACCCGGGGCTCCCCAGGGTCCTGGTAATGCTCGGATGACTGCTCAGTTATTCCCTCATCCTCTCTTGATTACTCTTCCTCCCTCATCATTATTCTTGCAGGACCACGGCTGTGGGTGCATGAACTCCTCTGGGCTGAGGCCCAGAGACGCTGCTGGATTTATAGATGTGCTTAATGGCGTTCACAGTCAGATTCCCCTGGGCACCACTAGGATGCCCTCGGCCATCTGGGGGTTCCAGCTGGCCTTTTAGTTGTATTCAAACTAAGGTTTCTCGAGCACCCACTGCTGGCTGTAGCTGCTCCGGGCAGTGGGTCTGCACTTTGACTTACCAAATCTACTCTTCATCATATGCATAATAAGCATCCCCCGTTCATTTAGTCCACACACGGATGGGGTATCTCCTCTACAGCACGAACTGCACAAGGGCTGTGTACTTCGTAGTGTTAATAAAATATAAACGGTCCCTGCCTCGCACAGGCTTACGTGGGGAAAGAAACAAGACACCTTATCTCATTCGGTGAATGAGAAAGGAAGGCGTTTTGGGACCCCAGAAGGAGAGACGTTGGGTCCAGCAGGACAAGAGTTGGGAGGGTGAGGAGGGGAAACGTTGGGCTTCCTAGAGTAGGTATTTCCCAGGCTGTGTCTTGAAGGATCCCTAGGACCCGGACAAGCAAAGGATGGTACCGGGAGGAAGGGTGAGCAGGCAGAGGTGAAAGCATGGGCAGAGAGTGCCTTACTCCTACAAAGGTTAGGACCGGGGGCTGGCAGCTGCCGTGGTCCTTAACGTAGTGTCTGCCCCAAAGTCCTCATTTTATTTATTCTCATTCTTAGAGGAAGACTAATGTTTGAAGACCCGCTTGAACCCAAAGCCTCAGCTTCTCCATCTGTAAAGTTACGGAAGTGAACTCGTTCATTTATGCTAGTCTCGCGAGTTTGGACCAGCTCCGTGATTTTGAATTCCAGGAGCTGAGCTCAGCTTGACGTTTATTATGTGTTTTCTTCCCGAGCATGTGCTCGAGCTGATTTGGCTACTGAAGGTTGGGGTTGGTGGGACTTCTTGGCTTCAGGGGCCAGTCTGGGGGAGAGAAGAATCTTTCTCCATCCCAAGCCACCACAGCCCCACGTGAGGCGTATAAATGCTGATGGAGACGTAATTCACTTCTCGTTGGTCACTGTTGCCAGGGAAGCCAGGATGTTGCTCTGAAGGCCTCTGCCAGGCTTCTCTAAAGAGAGAGGGCTGGGTGGTCTCTCTCTAGCCCAGGACAACCGTGCCCACCAAGGAATTGCCCACCCTTAAAAGACCCAATCTGTGTGTTCGTAAAAATGCCTTTCCAGTCCCCGCCTTTTCTCTCCTCTTCTTTCTTGCTGTACAACTTTTCTCAAGTAAAGCCCGAGGCTTGAAGTGGGTTAAAGCAGAGCTTTCAAAGCCTCGGTGACTCAGGCTGGAGGAGGTTTCAGAGACATCCCGGCAGAATCCGGTCTGGCTGACTGCCCAGGGCTTGGTCCTCTCTGAGCCCTGACCTGAGGACTGCAGGACCCTCACTGGGCTTGGGATCCACCCCCGCATTTGGTGAGTCACTGTCTGAAGCAGGCCTGTTAGCGAGAGGTGCCTCTGGTGCCATGGCCCTGTCCGCCCACGGGGGCCCCGTCCTCAGACCTCCTCCGCCTTAGCCTTGGCTGGCTGGCTCTCAGGTGGTGAGAGCAGCCGTACCTTGTGCTCTGACACTTGCCTCCTGCCGCAGGTCCCCGGATCACAGAACGTGAGCGTTGTCCTTCTTTTCCAGAGGCATGGGCTGCTCTCCTCTCTCCAGTGCATTTTCCACTGCGGCCTCTTGTTCTCTATTTAGCTCTGAGCACAGTCTTCTGGCTTAGTGCAGACAGACTGCAACCCACCCCATCACATCTCCGTCCTCCTTTCCCGCAGGGCCCAACAGAGTGGCAAATCAGTGACTGAAAGGGCTGATGTCCTAGATTGATCAGCCCCAAGGCTTCACTCCCTCCTTGTGATAGGATTATACACCCACACCCCTTGTCCTAGGACTCTGTAGTGTCTGTCTTTTTTTTTTTTTTTAAAAGAAGATGTTGGGCGTAGGAGTTTATTAATTAATTAATTTATTTTTGGCTGTGTTGGGTCTTCGTTTCTGTGCGAGGGCTTTCTCTAGTTGTGGCGAGCGGGGGCCACTCTTCATCGCAGTGCGCGGGCCTCTCACTGTCGCGGCCTCTCTTGTTGCGGAGCACAAGCTCCAGACGCGCAGGCTCAGTAGTTGTGGCTCACAGGCCTAGTTGCTCCGCGGCATGTGGGATCCTCCCAGACCAGGGCTCGAACCCATGTCCCCTGCATTAGCAGGCAGATTCTCAACCACTGTGCCACCAGGGAAGCCCTGTAGTGTCTTTCTACAGAGAAGATGGAGTATTTATCTCTACCCCATTGACTCTGGGTGTGGTCATGGGCTGTTAGCCAATAGAATGCTAGTAGGTGCACAAAAGCAGAGTCTCTAATCGCACTCGTGTAATTTTGCCCAGACTTGCATTTCTGCCGTTTGCTAGGAGAAGGGACTGCCCAGATGAGTTGCTGGTCCTGGAGAGAGATGTGGAGCAGACCCGAACTCGCCCCACACCCCACAAGGCCAGAAATAGAGCTTCCCCTGAAATCTACATAGCTTAGAGTAATAAATATTTTTGTACCTCTGGGGGCTGGGAGTTTTCTGTCATGCCCAGCAGCTTTGCAGAAGACCATCTGTCATAAAGGGTCAACCTGATGCAGGGGCTGCATCGTTTTCTAGTTCCATCAGATCCTATGTGCGAACACAGTAGGAAAGCCCGAGTTTTCTGAATGGAGATGGAGGTAGGGAGGATGAACTCTGGTTCATAGCTCACTGTGCTTGGTAGATTCTCTGCTCCCAGTCTGGGTCTGGTGGAATCTACCGCTGTGTTATAGCCCAGGTCGTGTGTGGAATCTCTCAGTTTTTAAGTATTGAATCAAATTCATATACCACTCTGCAGGCAAAACAAAAACGCTTCTGACCAGCCCGTGGATTGCCAGTTTACAGCCTCTGGTTCATCCACCCCGAAAGTACCCCTCCTCTGAACCCTTGGCGTTGGCTAAGATTCTCATGGAAGGATCCAAGAATGCAGAACAGCCGTCAGCCTAATGGTACAGCCTGTTCTGATGGTGTTCCTTTGGTGCTGCTGAGACAGAGCACCGGACTGAGAACCCTGAGTTCTGAGTTTGAGTTGGAATCCTTCTGCTAGCTGGACTTGCTGTGGGACATTGAGCGAGTCACTTTCTTTCTGTGGGCCTTAGTTTTCCTATCTGTGTAATGACTTTACCACTTAGAAGCTGAGAAGCTGGGAACGAATTACTTAACCTCTCAAGCGTTAGCATCCTCATCGGGGAACTGGGATCCCACGGCTCGCCTGACCGAGTTGAACAAGGACCCGAGGACTGAATCCGATATGAACAGAGGCTATGAGCATGCTGCCCAGCGCACACAGTCCACTGGCTGTTCACTGTGGCCCCTGCTGCCGCCGGTTATTAACAAGAACAATAATAAATGAAAAACATGGTCTGGGATTCTCTGCTCCCAGTCTGGGTCCGGTGGAATCTACCGCTGCGTTATAGCCCAGATTTGTGTGTGGAATCTCTCTACTAGGAGCTGGGGCAGAAGTTGGCACACAGAATTCTGGGGCAGTTATCTTTCGAGCAGAAATGCACTGTTCTTATTTCCTCTCTGTCCAGTCCGAGGTCCTGCTGCATCCTCTCATTCCCTGCCCAACCCCTTGATGCCCCTTGGTAGGCGTTCCCTTTACTGTGGGTTTCTTTGCTGACAGCCCGTTGGCGTCCCTGTCCCTCACACTCGGCCCTGAGCACCTGCCTTCCACAGATTGGCTCTCCTTGACTGCCTCCCTGCAGGGTGCTCTGCAAGGGTTTCCGTGCTGAGATGCGAGACCCTTCCCGGCTGCCAGCCTGTTACTCATGTGAGTTTCTACACCCTGTAGCACCCGGGTCTCTCTCCCCAGGCCAGGACCAATAGTAAACAAATGGATCAGAACACTGCTCCAGACACCAGAGAGTCTAGGGGATGTGGTGAAGGTGGTGTAACATTTGATTCAAAGCCATGTCAGGGATTAGCAGACCCTCTCTGGAATCAGGGGACAGAAACTTGCTTCAGACTATCTTGAAAGAAAAAAATGATTGATTCATGTAACTTGGAAGTTCACGGGTTGAGCCCGGGCCTCTCAGACGTTGTTCCCTGTCTCTCTCCACCCCCACCCCAGTGCCTTCTTGGTGCTGCTGGACTGGTGTGCTCCCTGCCTTTAGAGAATGTGACTGGTAGTTGTAGAAACCCAAACGGGAACGGGGCTGCCCTTCACTTCCAAGGAAGGATTCTGATTGGCTTACCTTGGACCAATCACTGTCGCTGGGAGATGAAGAAGCAAGTTTGGCCGAGCCTGGCTGTAAGCCCATCACTGCAGCAAGTGTGTGTGAGGTGTACCGTCCCAAATATTTGCTCTAGAACCCCAAGCAAGGGGGTGGGGATGTGGCTCCCCAAAGGAGATGAGCTGGGCTGCCCACGAATACTTGGCCTGTCCTGTCCAGGATGTTGTGCAAAAGCCTTGAGTCACTTCTCTTGGTTCTTTGTAGATCTCACGTGACAACTCTGGGTGGGGGAAAGTGCAGCAGGCTGTCTACTGTAGGAAGGTCTAGTGTACACTGTCAAAGGAAAGGGGGAACTGGCTGGATTCTCTGCACCAGTGACATCTGGGAGGCTGAAAGGATTACACGTGGGCTTGCATAAACGCAGAATTGTCTGACATGCACGTATAGAAAGCAGAGGCTGGGTATTGTATAACATAGTGGGCCCACTTGCATTTAGATGGCAGGGAAAGGGCCCCTGCTCCTACATGGGAGTTGGTCCGCCTGCAGCCCATCCCTTGCGTCCGGTCTGGCTCCCCAGCCCATCACCTCCCTGACTCCTCTAGTTTAGGCCTCCTCTGTGCCCATCTGGACCCAGTTCTTCGCTTTGCCCTCCCACTCCTGCTGGCTCCCTCCTGTCCATGTCCCATGGAGCTGCAGGTGCAGGTCTTACTGTGTTACCTGCCTGCAACCCTCTGCCTGTTCTCATTACCCAACAGAATAAAGTCTCAGCACCTTTGTTACACACGATCCTTCTTAAGTTCACTTTTGTCCTCTGTTCCAGACTGAAAAAGCACAGGTGGGAGTCCAGTTGGCCTAGATTTGAGTCTTGTTGCTGCTTCCTAATACCCAAGTAATTTTGGACTTGACACTCACTCTCTCTGGGGCTCAGACTCCTGTAAAATGGAGTTGAGAGCCTTCTCTCCCTCTTTTTCCTTCCCGCCTCTGCCTCCCACCAGCTCTCTCTCTCTCTCGCCCACTCTCTCTCCCCCCGCTTCCTCTCTCTGTCCCTCCATCTCTCTCCCTTCTTCCCACTCCTGCTTTCTGTCACTTTCTCCCTCCCCTGCACACACCTTGCAGTGGGCCGTGAGGACTGAGTGATGTCTCGTGCAGATAGAGCACCCAGAGCAGAGCCTGTCCTCGGTCCTGCCTGTTGCCTCATGTTCTCCACTGCATGTACCCTTGTTGTATAATAAGGAATTTGTTCGGACTTTATCCTAGGTTGCTGGCATAGAGCTTCTGAAATGAATTTCTCAAGTGGTGGGAGTACCTTTGTAATTCATGAGCCCCTTAAATTAAACTTAAGTTATGCTAATGAGGTGAGTTGACTCAAGTATGCAGATGCATCCCCAGAAAGACCAACTGCATGATTAGAGGGTTGGGGCTTTGAACCAGCCTGACCTCCGGGCTGTGGGGAGGGGCTGGAGACTGAGTTAGTAATCATCCCTTTTAACGAAACCCCAATAAAAATGCTGGACACTGAAGCTCAGTGGAGCTTCCTGGTTGGTGAGCCCATCAGTGTGCCTGGAGGGCGACAGTCCTGACTCCCACAGGGAGAGGACATGGGGGCTCAGCGTTTGGGTCCTTCCCATCCCAGACCTGTCCGGTGTGTTTCATTATTAGGCTGGTCCTGATCTGAATCTTTTATAATAAAACTCTAATAATGAGTAGAGCACTTTGCTGAGTTCTGTGAGCTGTTCTAGTGAATTATCAAAGGGGGGCATAGGAACCTGCCCCCCAATTTGAAACCAGCTGGGCAGAAGCATGGGTGGCCTGGGGACCCCACTTGTGGTTGGTGTCTGAAGTGAGAGCGCGTCTTGTCAGGAGGCCTGTTTAACTTGTGGGGTCTGTACTAACTGGGTGGGTAGTGCCAGCATCCAATTGCAGTTCACGGGTTGACGTTGAAACAGAGCAACCTTCTACCGGGCTATACTCTGTGGGCTCTTCTCCTGGGACGTCTCTTTCTATCTGTATTGTTCTTCTGTTTCTCATTGGATCAGAAACTCCTATTCACCCTGCAAAACTCACACGAGATGCCCAGCTCTCAGAGGCTTTCTCCCTCAACTTGTTGGAATGGAAAATCCCAGATACACACAATTAGAGAAAATAATACAACCAACTCACACACTTACCGCCAGCTTCAACAGGCACCCACTTCCTGCTCCTGCTTCCTCTCTTACCATCCTTACCCCTCAGCATTCAGAGGCTCTTCACGGTCTCTGCAGAGAGGTCCAAGGTGCCTGCTGAGGTCAAGGAACTGAAGACTTGTCCGAGGCCATCCCCCAGGGAGCACAGCAGACCTGGGAGGTAGCTGCTTTGCATCAGTGACTTGTATGCAGAGGGAAATGAAACACACTTACACAAAAGCTGGATTGGCACGACAAGCAAATTTACAGAGAACTGTGTGTCATTTGAAATAATAAGACCAACATTGTTTGGACGGCAGCAGATGGGAAGGAGCACACGTCTTCTCAACCAGCATTTGGGTTTATCTGAGAGCCCCATGTTAATTCAGTTCACCAAATATTTTTCCAGGAGCAGTGGTGTGGGCTGGATGGTAGCTAGGACCCGGTCATGCGTGGGGGAGCGAGGGTGGGGTGGGGAGGAAGGTGGTGCTGGGATTTTCCAACATGTTCTCTCTTCTTTAAAGATTTTTACCCCACCCTTTCTCCTCTCCTCCCTCCCCCATTCCTCCCTTTCTAAACTGCCCGCGGGGCTCTGACATCGTGCCGAAGGCTGGGCTTGTGGTGGTGGTGATGGTGGTAAAGATCACAAGAATACATATAATAACGGGCACTTACATGGGGCTTATCACGTAGCAGGCACAGTTGCCAGGGTTTTACATGCATTCCTTCAGTGAATTCTTACACCAACCCATCCGCTGATGGTCAGTTATCATCTGTTGAACAGATGGTGAAACTGAAAAACAGAGAAGTTAAATCATTTGTCCAAAGTCACACAGCTCCTAGACATGCAGAAAGGAACAAGACGCATGGCTGCCAGCTTGTGTGGGCTGCCACAAGGATAGTTTTCGAGCATCAAATAGAATAATACAGTGTTTATGAGTTCATGGTTGATAGTGGTCCAGGAGGGATGGGGGTGGGGCGTGGCGGAGACAGGAGAAGAGAGAAACACTTTATAGCAGAACGCCAGCAATCAACGTAGAAGGAATGAGAAAGTTACCGATTGGCGACCTCCAGTGCAAGGCCCACAAGGGATGCTGAGACCATTGGGGGAGCAGGATATTAATATGATTCCAGAGAATCAGCCCACAGATGAACTACAAATTACAGTGGGAAAAATGGGCCTTTATGGTGAAGATAGTAGTCACCACCTGAACTGATGATCAAACCTAGTGTCTCTAAGAGAGGGAAGTCCTGACGTTACGGGCCTCCTGATGTGATACAGTGAGAAGTCAGTGACATCATCTACCTAATATTCTTGCCAAAAATGTTTACTCTGAATCGAATCATGAGGACGCAAGTAGAAAAATGCACAATGTGGGGCTTTCTACAAGGCTACTGGCCTGGACCTTTCAGACCAAAAAGAAAGCCATTGCCTGTGAGAAACAAACAAAAAGGCTATAGGTGTGTGTATATGTGTGTATGTGTGTGTGTATGTACGTATGTGTGTGGTTGCGAGCACTTGTGTCTATATGCATGTGTACACATGTATGTGTGAGGGTGTGTATATGTGTGGCTGTGTATATGTGTACACGTATGTGTGTATACATGTGTATACAGGTATGTATGTGTGGGGGTGTGGATATATATACATCCTTGCGTGTATGTGGTGTATATGGATGTGTTGTATGTCTCTCTGTGCCTTTTTTTTGTTTTTCATAGTTAAAGTATTTAATTGATTCTGAAGTTAAGGGAAAACATCTATACATTATAAAGTGTTAAGTCAAATGATTCTCAGGCACTTAGATAAAATCTCATGGGAATCAAGTGATGCGATTAATTCCAACTGATGGAAAGTTGAGACTTTGGGATCAAAGCAACAACTGAGTTGGGTTAATTCCTTCTTACTTCTTTGACTCCACAACTTCGCATGCCCGCTACGTACCAGGTCCGTGTTCACGTGGAAATAGCAGTGAATGGGACTTTACAAACTGGTAGAGAAGGATGGTGCTGAAGAAGCAGTCTGGGGCACTAGAGGAAGCGCAGGGAACCGAGGGGAGCATCGGGCACATCTCGTGTCGGGAGAGACCCCTCTGCTGACGCTGGTGGACAGGCAGAGGCAAGGAGGGGCAGGGCAGGCTCTCAGGTGGGGCACAGGGACGAGAGGAGCGGCTAGAATGACGGGAGCACACAGGGAGCGTGCCCCCCGGGGAGCCGGAAGGGAAAGGGAAAGGGAAAAATATTGGGAAAGGGAAAGGGAAAGTAAATATTGGTGTAAAAGTCACCTTCTTTCCCAGAAATCACTTCCTTTTTTCCATGAAAATTTTTTTCTCTCCCCCTGGCCCTGTTGTAGCCTCACTTGTGCAGGAAAGTCTTGTCTTTGCCGGGCATTTGGAGGCTCAGGGAGGCTGCAGGCAGTACCTGGGCTCCCTCTGGATCCCAGGAACGGGGCAAGGGCTGCCCCAAGTGCAGAGTGAGGGCACACCCTCCCGCATTCTGTGCTCACAACGCAGCCTCCTCCCTCCCGGCTTGGGCCCTGGTTCCCTTGTCCCACTGGTATGGATTGGACATTTGTGAGTTATGTTTCTGTGTTGAAATGAATTGGCATGTGCCCAGAGGGGAAACAGAACACCAGTGAGGAGTGCAGGCTCCGTGGCTGGCTCCCACTTTGGCAGGGACACACCAGGTTTTCTGCGGACGCTGCAAACGCTTTCCTCCTTTGAAGTGGGCTTTCTGCTCCATGAAATATTTAACGAAGGCGTGTTGCAGATAAGGCTTGAGACACCTCTCAGTCTACTGGCTTCCCTTCTAAAGCGTGCTGCCCCCGGTTCTGTAACAAAGAGCCAGATGTGCTGGGAGCACCGGCTGGTGCTGTGGAGGCCCCGGCGAGGCGGGTTCCCTCCTCTTGGTCAGGTCGGCGCTGACCTTTCCAGAACCCACCGCCCAGCGCTGCGTTGACGCAGTTCCCAGGCATCCACGTCATCTCTGCAGAAGCGGCCTCCAGCCTCATGATCTCTAGGATGAAACATTCCTTCCTGCTGTCTGCCCTCGATTTGCCCGACTTTGGACTCGAGAGCCTTTGTTCTTTCACCCATTCCCTGTCTTTGTGATCTTTCCATTTACAGTTTTACCAATCCCATGTAAGTGCTTCTCACCCAGCTGGTTCTGAAATACATGAAGCCTCCCCTCCCTCTTGTCCTATAAGCCACTTCATGTTGTTCCTTAACTACTTCCTCTTCAAAGGGGCGTGATTCCCTATCTCCTCAAGCCCCTTCCCCATCCAGCCTTCATAGCTCACGTAAAGAACCCGCTTTCTCAAACAGAAATTCAGCCACCTCACTTCCTAGCCTCCAACCAGTCCTTCACTGGTTCTACCACGACGATTAGACTCAATGTTACCTTCCCTCTTGCTAGGTGTTCAGGAAACACTGGTTCACTGTGTGAATCCATGTCACGTCCACCGCCTGCCTCTTGGGGCTTGAAGCCCGTGACTCCCTGACTCAGACGGCACATTTGAAAACGCCAGTTTTATTCCCCGCTTTCTCACACTGTCTCACCCCTCTGTTCACTCAACTGGTATGGACTGGGCGTCTGCTGTGCGCCAGTACTTTTCTAGATCGGTGCTATCCAATCGAAAGCTAATGTGAGCCACCTATGTAATTTAGATGTTCTGGTAGCTACATTAAAAGAGGTAAAAAGAAGAAGATGAAGTTAATTTTGATAATTTATTTTATTTAACCTCATATGTCTAAAATATCAATTTTAGCATGTAATCAATACAAAAATATTAATAACGATGTTTTCATTATTTTTATCGTACTAAGTCTTTGAAATCTGGTGTATATGTTACACATACAGCACATCTCGATTAGGGATGGTCGTATCTCCAGTGCTCAGTGTGGCTTGTGGCCACCGTATTAGACAGCCCGGCTCTGGGTGATAAGATACAGCTGTGTACAGGGCATCAGAATCCCCACCTTCAGTATGAAATAGATAATAAGAACCTGCTGTATAAAAAATAAATTAATTAAATTAAAAAAACAAAGAATCCCCACCTTCGTGGAGTTTACATTCTAGTTAAAGAGACAATAAACAAGAAAACAACATGGCCTGTAATTCCAGGTGGACGTGCTTTCTCTGTCACTCACCCATGTCTCACTAAGCTAGCGGCCCCTTGAGTGCTGCCTCTCTCTGCGGTAGTGGTTAAGGCCGTGGGATAAAGCAGCGGTCCCCAACTTTCTTGGCACCAGGAACCGGTTTCGTGGAAGACAGTTTTTCCACGGATGTGGGGGGCGGGGATGGTTCAGGCAGTAACGCGAGCGATGCGGGGAGGCAGATGAAGCTTCGCTCGCTCGCCCGCGGCTCACCTCCTGCTTGGCGGCCCGGCTCCTAACAGGCCGTGGACCTGTGCCGGTCTGCGGCCTGGGGGTTGGGGACCCCTGGGATAAAGGATTGAATCTCGTGTGCCCCTTGCTCCCTGTGATAGGGAGAATAATACCCCCCGGTGATGTCCGCATCCTAATCTCTGGGACCTGTGGATATGTCACCTTAAGTGACAAAAGAAGCTTTGCAGTTGTGGTTAAGGTTAAGGAGCTTGGGATGGGGAAGGTGATCCTGAATTATCCAGGGGAGCCGATCTCATCACAGGAGTACTTCAAAGCAAAGTACTTCCGGCTGCAGAGAACCCGAGAGATGACATCATGGGAAGGACGCGGTCTGTGTCGCTAGCTTTTGTGAGGGAGGAAGGTGGTCATGAGCCAGGGAATGGAGTGGCCTCTAGAAGCTGGAAAAGACAAGCAAACAGGTTTTCCCTGAGAGCTGCTGGAAAGGAATGCAGCCTGCTGGCACCTTCACGTTAGCCTGCTGAGACCCACGTTGGACTTCTGACCTAGAGGATTGTGAACTTATAAACGTGTGATGTTTTAAGCCGCTAAATTTGGGACAGTTTGTTAGGGCAGTGACGGACCACTAACACACTCGCTTTTGGATTAAGTGACGAATCACTCATCGTTCTGAGATTCAGAAATTAGTTATATCTACCTCGTGGGAGTTTGCGGTGGATGGAAACGAGCTAACGGATATAAAGCACTCAGTACGGCGTCTAGCCCACCATAAATGCGCACTTGCTGTCAGCTAACACTACATGGACTGCTGCAGTTTCTCAGTGGGGCTGGCCTGGAGCAGGGACTCTGTCCGTGCTGGTTGAATGACCACTGAGTGACTGGCCTTCTGTCACTGTCTTCCAAGACACAGTCGTCGGCTTCTTGGAGATTGTCTGCTCCGTGAATCTGCAGAGTGTGGAACCCGAGGGGATTTGCGTGGCACACAGTCAAACGTGTTTCATTTGAGTCGTTATGCATTTTAATATGTATTGGAAAACTACGGCTGGTGCATCGAATCCGTTATTCACAGATAAAGGACAACAAAGTGAACCCATTTTTTAAAAAGTGTTGTGTAAACACTGGCTCCCATGGTGAGGGCAGTAGGTGAGTGGCTGAAAGCCTGATCTAGTCAGCTGTCTCATTCTAGAGACGGTGAGACAGACGGAGGCTGAGGGAAGGAGGGTGAAGTGTGGGCTGCGTTGTGGCCGTGAAGCGGCCTCGTCTCTCCACTCCCTGCTCCTGCTCATATACTGAACTGTTTTGAGTTGGGACCAGCCCTTTATTTTTATTTATTTATTTATGGTATGCGAGCCTCTCACTGCTGTGGCCTCTCCCGTTGCGGAGCACAGGCTCCGGACGTGCAGGCTCAGCGACCATGGCTCACGGGTCCAGCCGCTCCGCGGCATGTGGGATCTTCCCGGACTGGAGCACGAACCCATGTCCCCTGCATCGGCAGGCGGACTCTCAACCACTGCACCACCAGGGAAGCCCGAGACCAGCCCTTTAAATCCCTTAGAAACCAGTAGTCACGCTTCAAGCATGGAAAGGTTTTCAAGTGAATGTCCCTCGTGTTATGGAATTAAGGGACATCTTTGCTCAGTCTGATCCCCCCTTTACTTATCCCATCTCCAGCCAAGGACTAGGAAATGTACACACAGGACCTTCATATTAGTCCAAACTCTTTTTGGTGGTTCAAGGCTAAACTATGACTAGAGCCAGCTTGGGCAGAGGGCTATTTATTGGCTCATGGGCAAGGTGAGGTTGAACAAGCAAACCACAGGAAGGATGAAGATGCAGCTGGGCTTTGGGCACTTCCCACGGCAGGGGCTCTGCCACCTCTCTGTACCTCTTTCGTTTCCACTTTCCCCTGTAAATGTCTTCCCGCTGCTCCTGGCCTTCATGTCTCGGCCTCACTTCTGCCGCTGCCAGATATCAGAGAGGGTCTGGCTTTGTTTTCTGGTTCCAATGTGAAGAATCCCGGAGACAAAGTCTATGATTGGTTGGGCTTGGGCTGAATGTCCAATCCTTGACCAGTCAGATTGATTGGGCTTGAGTTCAATGTCCAACCCTGGACCAATCAGATTGGTTGAACTTAGGTTGAATGTCTAACCCAGGACCAATCAGCTGTGTTCAGTGGAGATGTTGAGGGGGCAAGGCCAAGGAAGAGCATGGCTGCTTTCTCTCCAGCCACAGGATGCTGTTCTGCAAAGGTGGTGGTGTGATGTAGTGGTCAGACCTAGCCAGAGGCAACCTCTGGTCTTATGGACCTGGAAAGCTTGCTTGCATAGCTCAAACCTCTGCTTCTGCACTTACTAGTCTTTTTATCTCAGGAATATTTCCAATTTCTCTAAGCCTCAGTTCCCACATCTATAAAAGTGGAAATTTTGATACTTACTTTGTAAGATGTTATGAGGATTGTGGGAAATAACAGGTGAAAATATCTAGTGCACAGTAGGGGATCAAGAAATGTTTGCTTCCTTCTTTCCCAAGTGGCCAATTTTTCTTCTGCACTTTTGCTTAGGAAGCAGGTTTCTCAGCTCATGATTGAGACGCTTCTCTTATTATTTCCTCCTGTTGATTGGAAAGAAGCAAAACTAGTTCCCTCCTATAATTTCTTCTTCTAATACTGGTTTTAAAACATACTGGGTTATTGATAATTGGAGAACACCTAGGACATCAAAAATAAAAATGTAGGTCACATTAACAGTGACTGCTGGAGTTCCTGAAATAAACATGATGGGAACTGTCTAGGGAAATGAACATTATGCAAAATGCTAAAAGGAATGGGGAGGAGATGGGGAAAGGAGGAATCTGCATCTGCTGGGAAAGTGCCTCAGGAGGTCGGCATCCGACCATGGGTCACAAGCTCATGCATGGTCCAGAGTGGACTTCTGCCTTCAAAAGGGTCTCAGGTCTGCTCTCCAGCAGGATGTCTGGGTGATGGCCTTTGACACGTCACAGACTTCTGAGGACTGGCCCGGGGGGATGATAAGGATATAAAGAAAGCCATCTCTCCAGGAGATGAGGAGAGCCTCATCTCCGGGTCATATAGGCCCTCTACCTGCTGGAGAAACCAGTCAGATCCTGTATTTAGAGTAGGCTTGGAAAAAGGTAAAGGATAATGGCTTTGGGGTAGTAAGGCAGAGGAGAAGTCGGGAAGAAACAGGGCAGGAAGGGAGGCACTGAAGGGAGACCCCACGCCTTCACCCAGCCGCCTGTTCCTTTGTCCCTCCATCTGTCAGCCATCCATCATCTGGCCACTTGTCCATCTGCCTCGCTACATACATAATTCACTTCTTCTGTTGGTCTAAGGTGGGGACAAGGTTAAGGAGTCAGTGCTGGAGAAATGGAAATGAGTTAGACGAGGCCTTTCCTACTTCACCAAGTTCACAATCATATATTTTGCACAATGCACAGTGAGGAAAGGACTGTACGTATAGAAATAAAAAAAATAAGGAAGAATATTTAGAATACAGAGCACATACTAGAAAACCTGATCTATCAACTCGGTTACCCTTGCTTGTTTTTTTTTCTCCTTGAGATTTGTTCTATGAAGAGCATCTTCATTCCTCTGAGGAAATTTGCCAGATCAACTTGAATTGGGGTGTTCAGAACAGTTACTCTCCTTGAAGTACCGCTTCCCTACTTCCTTACCCTTCAAAAACTATTGCATCCTGACCTGCTAGAAAAGGCTAAGGGGACTTCCCTGGTGGCGCAGTGGTTGAGAATCTGCCTGCTAATGCAGGGGACACGGGTTCGAGCCCTGGTCTGGGAGGATTCCACATGCCGCAGAGCAACTGAGCCCGTGAGCCACAACTACTGAGCCTGCGTGTCTGGAACCTGTGCTCCGCAACAAGAGAGGCCGCGCTGGTGAGAGGCCCGCGCACTGCGATGAAGAGTGGGCCCCGCTTGCCACAACTAGAGAAAGCCCTCACGCAGAAATGAAGACCCAACACAGCCATAAATAAATAAGTAAGTAAGTAAGTAAGTAAGTAAAAAAAGCCAAGCATTAAAAAAAAAAAAAAGGGCTAAGTCCAAGGCCCAGCCAGGCTGTTTCTGACTCAGCGTTTGTGAGAGTTGATGCGGGTGCGTGGAAAGGACGCCTGCCTGGGAGTTTGGAGCCTGGGCGTCTAGTCTCTTCGCGCAAGTCCCTTTCTTGGCCGGGCTGTATAATCCTCGGTTTTGCCCAGCTCTGACGTTGCAAGGCCCTCAGGTTCTTCCACCTTGCACCTCTGCGTGCCTTGGCCTGGGTGTCGATACTGATGGGACATCAGTATCCTTCCTGCTCCCTCCAGGAGAGGGAATTTTGCATGGTAGACAAGTCGGCAAATGTTTGAATGGGTTACTTTATGCCATTTCCTTAAAAAAAAAAAAGTCCCTTTGTTGCCCAGATAAAAGACCAGCAATGCCCAGGATACTTCGAGGACACCAAATCTAGCTGAGAACAGAAGGAAAAGCTTTATACGGTCCTTTAGAAATGTGTAAGTGCCCCTAGAGTATGCCAAGCTCTGCATGAAGCCCTGGACCCCACTGACAAGCTAAGACCCAGTTCTGCCCTTGAGGGACACACATTCTCCTGGGGAGCTGGGCAGGGGTGCAAATACCGATGCTATGAAAAAGGCCCCATGCACGTGCATCCAGGTGCAGAAAGGTTTCCAGCTGAGGAGGTGTGAAGCCATAGTCTTGAGGCATGAGCGGTAACAAGATGCGGACCAAGAAATCAGGGAAAGGGAGCTCTGCGTGAGGGAAGACGTGAAGCTGTGTAACTGAGTGATGGTTTTAATTGCAGATAGCTAGGTGCTGCTGGCATTTGGGGTTCAAATGAGTAACATCCATAAAGGCCTTGAACATTAAGCTAAGGAGCTTCAGTTTTCTCCTAAACACAAAGAGATTTCGAGGGGTTTAAAGCCCAGAATGAGATGGTATCTTAGTTTGGGTTCCCCTGAAAGTAGCGCCTAGGATGAGTACTTGGGTGCATGTGGTCTATTTGGAGGGTGATCCCAGGAAACGGAAGGGGTGTGAAAAATGATACGGGGAAGGAAGAACAGTGGAAACTCTGTGTTTCTGAGCTGGTACCAACTATGGGCAAAGCAGATCTCTGTCTTGCTGGGGATCCTTTAATGAAGCGTGTAGAACGTGCCCCAGAATTGTCCCACTGAAGATAGGAAGCGGGGGCATTTATCCGCTGACTCCCATCTGTCATTAATTGAAGGTTACCCTCAGAGGCAATGATTCCTTGCACGTACAGCTGTTTGCCTGTAACTAATGCCCATCTGCACTGCGAGCCCTGCCCTCACTGCCTCTCTCAGAGTACTTTTCACATGTGGACATGGAGAGTAAATTACCATAGATGTCCAAGGACCGTGCCTGACCACCTTCTCTCTGCCCGGCCTCTCCCTTGTGTGATGGTCATTTTTACAGTCAAATGACTTTTAATCAATCATGGGTTCAGCTGACTCTGTGACTCCAGAGAAAGCCCAGAGGTAGAGAAACAGAGCGACATCACAGCGTGCACTCGAGGTGGGATACTGCACGTGCGCACGGCACCTTCCATCGTGGCTGCCCTCTGCTCGGGTGAGCTTCAGGGATACGGAGCATCTTCTATGCGCATGGTTAGATTTGCCTTTTAGAACATCGCTTTGGTCTTAGTGAGGAGTATGGATTGGAGGGGGCAAGACTGGCAGCAGCAGACATTATCTTATGGGAGAAACTCTCCAGTAATTATCTCAAGCCCAATCAAAGCCATATGATTTGAATGTTCTCAGTGGCGAGTTTGGTGCTTCTCTAAGAAAAATCCAGGGAAGCAGTGGGAGTGGCTGTCTCCAAGAGGGAGACTGAAGGTGAGAAGTTCGTGTTATCTGGGTCTATGTTAAAGGATATTTCCTCTCAACTCGTTGGGGCTTGAGAGTTACCCTTGGAGGTGTTCAACAGCAAGATAAGTGGGGTCAGATACCAAGGAGGCAATTGAACTTTTGACCATTCCCCTTTTCCAGAACCTCTGGAACGCAAGTAAATATTTATGGACTCAGAGCAACACCTAGTTATAGAGTTGGAACCTCTGTCTCATTGCAGTGGTGCAATTCAGGCCTTCACCTTGTTGGGGAGAAATTAAAGATTAAATCAGAGCTTTCAAATATCTTGTGCGATATATTGCTATAAATGTGGAGTGTCCATATCAGATGCCTTTGGTCCAGAGAAAGAAAGGTTACATTAATTTTTTTTTCTTGTGGAGATATAACATTTAAACCCTACAGAGCTTGTCCTCTGCATTTCCAGTGTCTACCATGTAATTGGGGGTAATTCTTCTCCTTCTTTTACCTTTTTGACCTGCAGTTTGGAGGAAATAGCTCTTCATTGCTTTGAAAAGCATCTTTCCCTAGACTCTAGGGCAAAGAAATCCCTTGCCACTCCCTAGTCATAAAAATGCTGGGAAACGCAGGACAGAGCCGGGTCTGCAGAGCAATTACTAAATGTCATGCTTTTCACTGGAAGTGCTTGGCCATGGCTATGGAGTTGGCCTTTGTAGGAACTGGATGGAGTCTGGTCTTATTTCTTGCAGCTAGGTTGTAGAGATGTCTGCAATTACAGGTCAGTTCTCTGAGCCATTGCTGGCATATAAATAATGCCCATCTGTCCTTCAAGCCCTGCCCTCACTGCCTCTATCAGAGCACTGCACACATGTGGACATACAGAGTAGGGGACCATAGATGCTAAAGGACCATGCCTGACCTCTTCCCTCTGCCTGACCTCTTCCTTGTGTGGTGGTTGGTTTTAGAATCAGATAAGGTTTAGTCAGTCTTTTCTCCACGGACAGCCAGTTTAATCTTCCTAGGGCAACAATTCTAGCACATTTGTCTGTGTTCATGGAATAGAGCAATCAAGGAAGGCTTCCTCTCAATGATACTTTCATGGGATTCTGTAGTTTGCATGTAGTATGTGCTCAGTAAACATTTGTTGGATGAACAAAGGAATGAATGAATGGGATGTAGCAAGATGCTAGGCACCGGAAGAGAAGGCGCTGAAATATTAATGGTGATTAGGACCAGGGACATAATTTGCAGGGCCCGATGCAAAATGAAAACACACGGTCCCTTGTTCAAAAGTGAAGAAATTCAAGATGGCAAACATGAGACCATTAGACAAAGCACAGGACTCTTCTATGTGCAAAGCCCTTTGTGACTGCACAGGTTGAATGTCTGTGCCCCTGGCTTTGATGGTGACTGTCTTTGAGGACTGGGATCATGGAGTGAGCATATTCCATATTTGGAACATTCTCTATAGTAAACATGAATACTTTTAATAATCAGAAAAAAATTATTCTAAAAACCTATAGAATAATAAGAGCAGCTGTATGTAGTCTGGACCATGAGTCAGGAGATCTGGAGTCTCACCTTGATTCCCTTGCTACTTAACCTTTGATGAGCCTTGTCTACTCTTGCGGTACGCAGGCCTCTCACTGTTGTGGCCTCTCCCGCTGCGGAGCACAGGCTCTGGACGCGCAGGCTCAGCGGCCATGGCTCACGGGCCCAGCCGCTCCGCGGCATGTGGGATCCTCCCGGACCGGGGCACGAACCCGTGTCCCCTGCAACGGCAGGCAGACCCTCAACCACTGCACCACCAGGGAAGCCGCTCTACTCTGTTTTTGATTTCCTCCCTGGGATGGCAAGGAAGAGGTCCCAGGCCTCCTCCTGCCTGGTGATGCTTGGATGCTAAGATTATCACCAAGAAAACATACCCTGAGAGTTTTTTGGACACAAAGGTTAGAAAACCATGGAAGGGTAGGTCTGCCAACATTTCCTCTGAATTGCCCTTGGAAACATTCCTGGCCAGGCTATCAGGAGCATAACCTTCTGTGTGAAAATATCTTCCCGCCAGAAGCTGCTGGTCTCCAGGGGGAGGGATGCTCTGTGTGGTCCTAAGTCGGCAAAGGAAGAGGACAGAGGAACCAGCCGCTGCCTGTCAGTCTCACCCAACACGTTGGCCCCGGGGCGGGCACAGGCGGCAAGGGGGCGATCTGTGGCACGCAGTCCCCTGTTTTCTTACAGCAATTGCATGAAGACTACAAATATTTGAGCTGATTGTACTCGCTTACATGCAGCAATGAATCATCTGGTGATGAGAGGCCTGAAATATGCCATGATGAAATTAACGTCAATTGAAACAGAAAATGGATTCTAGCTCCCCCCACAACGAGCTTTAGACGAGGGGCCCGGGGAGCCCGAAGCTGTCTGCTGCTATTCTTAGTGGCAAAAATGCCTGCGCCACTGGTGTTGCTTTTTCTATTTGTATTTTCTTAAAAAGCTTCTTTTCAGCCCCTCCTGTGGGGGCACCTTCTAATCAGACTGTCTGCCTGAGCTTCCTTCTTGACGTTTTTTCGATCTCTGGGGGAAAAAATAAAAGAAAACGGAAACTAGCACAAACCTTTAGAATCTAAAGGAGAAGAAAAACGAGGAATTGCATCCCCCCCACCAAAAAAAACCTCAAAACGCAACAACATTTGAGGTTCACTCTTCCCCTAAATGCTAGATGACTTAAGGTGTTTGGCTTTTTTTTTTTGCGGTACACGGGCCTCTCACTGTTGTGGCCTCTGCCGTTGCGGAGCACAGGCTCCGGACGCGCAGGCTCAGCAGCCATGGCTCACGGGCCCAGCCGCTCTGCGGCATGTGGGATCTTCCCGGACCGGGGCACGAACCCGTGTCCCCTGCATCGGCAGGCGGACTCTCAACCACTGCGCCACCAGGGAAGCCCTTTACTGGCTTTTGAATGTCGAAAACCACGCCCTACAGGAAGCGGAAGGAACCCACGCCTAGAAACAGATTTGGGAGGATTCGTGGTGAGTCCAAGCAAGGCTTCCTGTTGTAGAATCAGAAGAGGATGCCTTAGGTTGACGGGAGCAGACCTGGGAGGGGTGGGAGGTGCAATATGAATGTAGATGCTGATGGGTCTCTGAGAAAAGTCTTGAGGTTGATGAGACACTCCTTGACCCAGGAGCTGCCCAGCTCCCTGCGTCCTTCCACTGCTGATGGCTGGCCACCAAGGCCCACTCTGGAGAGTCCTGCCCACGTGTCCCAGCCACCCAGTGGAGCACGTTGGGTGACCAGAGCCAGATCAGAGTCAGCCCAGATTCTCTGGGCAGGGATATAAGTTTCTGGAGTTAGAGAGACCCAGGGGGCTCCGGTCAGCTTAGCACTTACCTTATCTGGACTTCAGCCTACTCGGATTTGAAATGGGGTTCGTGCAGCACACTCAGCAGAGAGGGGATGGTGTTAAATTATAAAGCGGATAGAGCTCCTAACTCTGCTCAGCACGCGGTTGCATGCGGTTGCTGGCGGAGGGCGGCCCACCGTGTGCTGCTCCATGAGCATCCTTCCCCCTGGCTCTGGCCTGAGAGCTGGGCCGGTGCCTCAGCCTCGCCCCTGCCTCACTGTGACTCCGTCCACGCTGCTTCAGGACCCAGCATCGCTTGAGACCGAATCCACTTAAGAAGTAAAGAGGTCCAGAGCCAGGAGCTTCTGGAGACCATAGCAACATTTTTTATTTCCTCTCAAAATGAGAAATATATTCTGGAAATATGAAAACCCAACCTCTAAAAGGAGAGCAGTGCCACAGCAAGTGCTGTATCGACCGGCCTGGTGTTGAGGGGATAAACCATGTGGGCTGGAGCCTATATCTGCCACTTCAGATTTAACAGCTGTGGCTCGTCCCTCACCTTCACCTCTCTGTGACTCGGTTTCCTCATCAGTAACTGATGATGATGACAGTGACCTCACAGGGTTGTGAGGATTTCCTGAGTGAACGCATGGAAAGTGCCTAGGAGGATGCCACACACTCAGCAAGAGCGCTCAGGAAGTGCTAACGGCTACTATTGTTCTAGTGTGTTACCTGGCTGCCCCCTTTTGTCTTGGTTTGGCTTGCCCATCTAATTAGGCTCGGGGGGGGGGGGGGCGGGGTGGGCAAGGGTCAGGTGTTTTCTCTGGCATCTCTAAGAAAGAGGGCTTTCCATGAGGACTCCTGGGCCTGGAGGGCCATTTGGAGCTGAGGCTGCTCTGGGGACTGGGGACCACGGTGGCTGCCCTGGCTTCTCCTCCCCGCTGTGCCTTTGACTTTTCATCCTCTCCTCTGCCTTTGCCTCTCCTGCTTCCTCAGAACTTGGCTTCCCCGGGTCTGTCCATGACCTCTTACTTCGTCTTTGAGAGCTCCTTGAGATGGACTTCAGACGCAGATCCTGAAATGAAAATTCGAGTGCCAGTGCTTATTTGGAAGGTGATTCCAGGAAATAGCAGAAAGTGGGTGAGGCTGTGAGGAAGGGACGAGAAAGGCAGGATGTGCTTTCAAGGATGTGCTATCAAGCAGGTTATTACTTCGAGCAAATGGAGCCTAATCCCTTTGGGGAACCTGGGCCATCAGTGTGGAGTATGTGTCTCCAAGGCAGTGTACACAAGGAGCCAGAGAGCCGGGGTGTTTATATATCACATCTCACTAGTCATTTTCAGGGCAGCGCTGGGGGCATTAACCTTCAGCACTTCCCACGTCCCCTGTGTGTCGGCCAAGCACGCTCCTGCAGGGAGAGTTACAGGAGTTTGCCAGAAGCAGCTTTCAGCATATAGAGGCGAGGACCTAGAGGGCATGGGCAGGGGGCATCCAGGACACCTGCTATACCCCGTCACTCCTAACTGACAACTCCTCTCTCTGTTTTGCAGTTCCAGATATGGGGTGGGGGAGGAGAGAAAGAGTGAGGAGGAAGTAGGGAACAAAAGAGGGAGGGAGGGAAAGAGGAGAGAAGGAGGGAGAGAGAATAAGAATGGGAATGGATATATGAACCTGAGAGAGCCATGCCATCTCTGCTCCATCCTCGATCTGCTCAGCTATGGACAGGAAGAAGGGATTGTATGCTCCACCTGGGGCTGTGCGAGGGGAATGTTCATCCAAATGGACGATGGGTTATTCCTTTTAGACATCTTTCTTTGTGTAATTTCTTCCTGTAATTTCCCACGGGCTAGGGTGACAGAAGTGGGCTTGTTCTGACAGCTTGAGGAGAAGGGAGGTGAAATCCAGTGGTCTCCGTCCCGTTCTACTTTTCCCGGCATCCGCATCAGCAAGCTACGCTGAATTCCTTCCTGTTTGACAGCTGAGGCGATGAAAAGTCACATACACCCAGATGAAGCCCTGGGATAGTGGCCAGCCCAGAGCAGTTGTTTCACCTTAAAACAAGCCTCATCTTGGCTGTGTCATCACCATGAGAGAAGTCACACATGGCTGTGATGTTTTCTCTCTCCTTTGCAAAGAAATGGAAGAGGAAGTAACAGCTTCCACCCCTGACACTTTTCTTGGTCTGGGGTAAGTCACAGCTAGGAATGGCAAAATATCTTAGCCAAACTCTACCAGAAGAAAAATGAACCAATTAAAAAAAATAAATTTATTTATTTTATGTATTTATTTACTTATTTTGGCTGTGTTGGGTCTTCATGGCTGCGTGCGGGCTTTCTCTAGTTGTGGTGAGCGGGGGCTACTCTTTGTTGCAGTGCGCGGGCTTCTCATTGCGGTAGCTTCTCTTGTTGAGGAGCACAGGCTCTAGGGATGTGGGCTCAGTAGTTGTGGCACACGGGCTCAGTAGTTGTGGCTTGCGGGCTCTAGAGCGCAGGCTCAGTAGTTGTGGTGCACGGGCTTAGTTGCTCTGCCGCATGTGGGATCTTCCCGGACCAGGGATTGAACCCGTGTCCCCTGCATTGGCAGGTAGATTCTTAACCATTGCGCCACCAGGGAAGTCCCTGAATCAAGATTTGATATTCTGGAAGCAGAATCATTTTGCAGGATGCTTGGGAAGGACTCTCCTAGAACAATGATATACAAACTTAAATGAGCACACAGGTGACCTGGTGATCTTGCAAAGATGCAGATTCTGATTCAGTGGGTCTTTGATGGAGCCAGAGAATCTGAAATTTCTAACAAGCTCCAAGGTGGTACCGAAGCTGCCAGTCTAAGGACTTTGAGTAGCAAGGGCATGACCTTTAGATTTAGACATAACTGGATTCAAATCCCAGCTCTGCTGCTTCCTTGCTGGGGGAGGTTGAGCAAGTTAATTTCGCTTCTCTGAGCTTCAGTTCTTTGACATTGAGAATGTGGAACAGAATTCTTGCACCTCAGGTAAGAGGATGTGGTGAGGATGTGATGGGATCATGCGTGCCAGTGACCACACATGCATCGTTCTACACTCTATTCCATTGCAGTTCAGTAACGTGACATTATTTCCCTTCTTCCTCTGGTCCTCTCTCCACTCTAGGCAGTGGTATCTGCCAATTTCAGTCAACATCAGGGAGGGCCTCGGGCTGAAGACCAGCCTGGGGCAGATGCAGGCTTGTGGAGGGGTGCTTTGAAGTGTGGGCATTTCAGTGCTGGCTAGAACACCAGTGTGGCTGTCTTTAAGAAACAGGAAGGTGAATTCAGATAGCAGGTGGGGTCAGGAATTCAGCCCATCCTGGGGAACCTGGTTGGGATCTGGTCACCCCACCCTTGCCCTGCTCACGGAGCATCTTCTGGAATCCATTTCCTGACTCTCAACTCATTTCCGATCCTGCCCTGGTCCTGTACTCCCACTCCTACCAACGTGCTCAGTTTACTAGAACTCCTGGTCTTGAGCTGCAAGGGCTACCTCTCCCCAGGTAATCTTCACCCAAGGAAAGACCTTCTTTCTGTTGGTCCCCTCATTTCCAGGGCAATGAGCAATTCCCTCACTGAGTCTCAGCTTCCCCATCTGTACAATGTTGAGTCTACTTCAAGCAAGACCTACATACTTGCTAGCTCTCTCTCCATCAATGGGCTCAACTACAGCAGTCCCAACATGGTTTTTTTCTTTTTCTCCTCAACTCCCTTCATCAGTCTTCCTTGTTCTTCATCACTGACCGTTTACTCCAAATCCTGCCTCATTTCCAGGCCCTATAGATGGAGGGCTGCCATATTCACATAAAATGGTGCACCCTGGAGTTGTGCAGTGCGCAGCCTGCACAGATGTACATTGGAGCCTTGCGTGGACCTATTGCCTTTAACACGGTATCCCATACTCTAGGTTCCAAACTCATCCCAGACCCAGTCCCAGATCCTAAAACCCCAGTGTGGACCAAGTGCCTGACTCTCCCTCAACCTAGGGAGTTGAGCTCCAGAGTAGAGTTGGAGAGGATGGGTGCAAAAAAGGTAGGATGCAAGTTGTGTGTGCATGAAGCCTCATGACAAAACCAGCACTCAGTACTGTAGGACTCTCTTGGGCCCTACACCTCAGGCTTAACATCATGACTCAGTATTTTAGTAAATATTAGTATGTGACGTTCTTCAGAAAGCTGTCTTGCTCAGCCTAGAAATACCACCTTGACTCAATTAATTTTGGTCACTAGATAACACGCTCTAGCGTTGGTCTATTTTGTATCCACAGCAGGAAATATCAGTTAGGCCTCCATCAGCCACAGCGCCTAATGCCAGTCCCCGTTGAGGGAGTTTACTTGAATAGCTTTGTTTCAGTGTCACTGTCCATGTTTCAGTGTCATTGTTCTTGCCAGCGAGAGGTCTATGAGATCATGCATTTCATTTCACGCTGGAGTTACGTAAAGGAGAGTTGATAAATAAACCATATTTAGTAGAAGAAGTAGAAATGTGCAACGCTTTTCTGACCGAAGGAATATCTGTGGACACGTGAGCAAGGGGAAGAAGTTGTGGTCTGTGGACGTAAGACTGAAGCCCATGCATTCAGTGGTTCCCTGCTGTCTAGAATCAGAACAGCACATCTACAGCAAGGGTGCTATGGTGCCCTGGAGCTGGTTTGTGCCAGTTTGTGATAGCCAACTGGGTACGTTTCTTCCCAACTCTGCTTTCAGTGATGTCATGTTGAGGGCTTGAACTTAGCCATGGGGAGAGCATTTTTACCATGGAAATTGGCCAGTGACACACATCAGGGCTTTTCTTCTTTTTAGAGAGCAGTTGTTAAATATTTACTAGCATACCACTGCAAATGGATTGCCATTCCACCCCGCCCCCATCCATGGCAGTCCTCACTAATGGATTCTAACACATTTTCCCCCTGCTGAGCTACAGATGAGGCTCAGAATCCTTTCCAATACATTTTCTTTTTTTTTTTTTGTGGTTCACGGGCCTCTCACTTTCGCGGCCTCTCCCGTTGTAGAGCACAGGCTCCGGACGCGCAGGCCCAGCGGCCATGGCTCACGGGCCCAGCCGCTCCGCAGCATGTGGGGTCCTCCTGGACCGGGGCACGAACCCGTGTCCCCTCCATCGGCAGGTGGACTCCCAACCACTGCACTACCAGGGAAGCCCTGGGAAGCCCTCCAATACATTTTCTAGGTAGCAATTACCAATGAGTTGGTGTCAGGTCATGGAGTAAAACTCACTCAGTAAAGTCTCCTGACCTTGGTTCGGCATGTCTTGAAAAGGACCTCTAAATGGTGTAGAACAGTAGACCTCAAAATTTTAGATTTTATAAACCTTCAAACTGTCCAAAAATATTTTTGGAGCATGTTAGAATAACCAACTTATTATTTGGCTGAGAAAGGACAAACAAAGTAATAACAACAAAATATCTTCCACCTTCTACCATCATCATTTCATTAAAGGACATTTTAACACCACCCTCTAGATAACGAGTATATAATCTCAGAATAAAGACAATTCCATTAAAGTGAATAATTACCTCCTCATTTTCCGCCTTCCAACGTAAACTTTCTCTTGGATCAGGATAAAGTCCATGGACGCATGTTTGGGAACAAGCTGTCAGAGTTCTGGGGCCTGAAGCCAACGACTGGAAGCAAAGCTGCAGGGATAAATGAATAATACAGTGCACGTGAAAATACCATTTTCAGTGGGGAAAAGGGTTTTACAAAATTTGACAATCTTACGTTTTTGTAGCCACTTTTATTCATTACTGCCCATTTCTCACTAGCTAGGCGAGCTCAGTTAGAGGGTACTGCCCCCGTGTTAGTAGAAATTTAGAATATAACTAAATCCTAATATTTTTTATAGTTTGCTTGGTGAGACCTGGAGCAGTGAGATGGTCTGTTTATATCACTGGGTTCTTTATAATACTAGGAATGAAGTCAGTGTATTCAAGAAAGGGGATGACTCAAAAGTCTACAACGAATAAATGCTGGAGAGGTGGTGGAGAAAAGGGAACACTGTTGGTGGGAATGTAAATTGGTGCAGCTACTATGGAAAACAGTATGGAGGTTCCTTAAAAAGCTAAACATAGAGTTGCCATATGATCCTTCAATCCCACTCCTGGGCATATATCTGGAAAATATGAAAACTCTAATTCAAAAAGATATTGTACATGCACCCCAGTGTTCATAGCAGCACTATTTACAATAGGCAAGACATGGAAACAACCTAAATGTCCACTGACAGATGAATGGATACAGAAGATGTGAGATATATATATATATATATAAATATTACTCAGCCATGAAAATGAAAGAAATATTGCCATTTGCAGCAACATGGATGGACCTAGAAATTATACTAAGTGAAGTAAGTCAGAGAAAGACAAATATTATATGCTATCACTTATATGTGGGATCTAAAAAGATAGTACAAGTGAACTTATTTGCAAAACAGAAACAGACTCACAGACATAGAAAACAAATTTATGGTTACCAAAAGGGAAAGGGCAGAGGGATAAATTGGGAGTATGGAATTAACAGGTGCACACTACCATAAAGAAAATAGATGAACAACAAGGTTTTACTGTATAGCACAGGGAACTATATTCAGTATCTTGTAATAAACTGTAATGGAAAAGAGTCTGAAAAAGAATAAATATATATGTATATATATGAATCACTTTGCTGTACATGTGAAACTAACACAGCATTGTAAATCAACTCTACTTCAATTTAAAAAAAAGAAAGGAGATAACTAAATCTTTATTCACTTGTATATTCAACTAACATTTCAAAGGCACATGACAAGCATCTTTCTGCAGCAACCTCCTTCTCCCCACTGCCCCCCACCCCTGACCAGTGTCCTTTCCTCCAGTCTGACTCCTGCCACGTGGCAGCTCTGTATATCAAACTAAGAGGCAAGTCTGCTCAGGTCCCTCCCCTGCTTAAAGTCCCAGTAGCTCCATCTTGTCTTCGGGGGGAATCCCAAACTCCACACATGACATACAAGCCCCTTCATGCCTGAGTCATCAGTCACTTCTCCAGTCCCAATCCTCCTTGCTCTCCGACAAGCACCTTGCCCTGTGGATGTAGCCAGTTTACTTTTCCTTCCCGACACTCGTTCTCTCTCTCATCTCTTTTCCTTGGTGAGGCTACTCTCTCCACCTGGATTACCCACATCTTTGACTGGCTCACTCCTATTCTCTTTTTAAGGTTCAGATCAGAGATAGTTTCCTTTAGAAAGTCTTTGGAGCTTTTCCTGGGTCTGTACCCCCATCATAACACACATCTTGCTATGCCCTAATTGTCTATCTGTGTGTCTCTCCCACTCATCTCAGAGTTCCTTGAGTAGACATTATTGAATAACCAGCATCTGTTGATTATCAAATCACTATCAAAGAACTGAAACTCAGACAAGTGAAACAACTTGCTCAACTTCCCACAGCAAGGAGGCAGCAGAGCTGGGATTTGAATCCAGTTAAGTCTAAATCTGAAGGTCATGCCCTTGCTACTCAAAGTCCTCGGACTGGCAACATGGACACTGCTTTGGAGTGTGTTAGAAGTTTCAGATTCCCTGGCTCCGCTCCATCAAAGACTGGGTGAATCAAAATCTGCATCTTTGCGAGATCACCAGGTGACTTGTGTGCTCATCTAAGTTTGAATATCATTGTTCTAGGAGAGTCGTTCTCAAGCATCCTTCTAAATGATTGTTTCCAGAGTATTAAATCTCAATTCGTTTGTGTTCTCGTAGAGTTTGGCTTACGTGTTCTGTCATTTCTAGTCATGTCGTAGGTGCTCAAACATTTGTGGAGCGAGTCAGCAGGTGCACACCAAGCAGAGAAAGGCTCGTCTAGAGAAAGGGAACAGTGTGAGTGAAAATAGGCCAATGTGGAGGAGGATGTTATGTGTGCGAAGGTGAAGACAGCCAGTGCGTCTGGGCAGGAAGGCGTATGAGGCCAAGTCTGGACAGGTGAGACTGGAAAGGTGGCCTGGAGTCAGTCAGTTCCTGAAGGACCTGGAATGCTATGTCTGGGGGCTTGGACTCCATCCTGAGCAGCAGAGGGATTTTGGAGCAAGGAGGTGAGAAATACGGGCTTGCCTGTTACAAACAACATTCTGGTAGCTGACACAGAACATAGAAGAGGGGGGCAGGGCCGCTGGAGTCTGGTAGACCAGTTACCCTGCTGTTGCCGTGGTCCATGAAATGGTGATGATGATCTAATCCAAAGTAAGGTATTGGCAGTGAGAGCAGAGGGTGGGGGACATTTGAATCTACAGCTCTGTGCACGGAGTACAAGTCTATTCCTGGAAGCAGCTTTGAGACAGCAAGAGCAGATGTTCCTTTGCATGATACGGCAGAGGCGCTGTCAGGTGGGCTCTGCTGGGAGGCATGAGATATGAATTGGTACCACTCGGAAACATCATTCGAGGAGTCCAACTGTGCAGGTTAACGTGTAGCTAATTTTATTGGGAACGAACAGCAATGTTTAAGTGGTGGGTATTCTTGGGGTTTGCAGGTTTGGTAACTCTCTGGATGTTTCCCTTTGCCTTGGTGCCCATTAGGAAAATGTAAGTCTTATAAAAGCGATGCTGTTGCTGGGAACATTTTTCATTAGAGTCAATTTGTTTCCAAATTGACTGTAAATTATATTGCATTTTGTTTGAAAGAACTTTCTGAATTAAAGTAGGGAGCCGGGTATGCAATACTCAGTGTGAAACAGAAGTTCGGTTACCTGCAGTTACGAGCATGTTCTCCTCCACGTGTGCAAAAAGGGCATCTCGTATGTGAAGGATTTTAGGGCTGGAAGCTGCTTTACAGATTACTCAGTTCAGAGAGATGAAAGCACAGAGAGGGAAAGAAAATTGCCTGAGGGCACATAGCAAGTTAATGGCAAAGCTGGAACTGGTTTAGGTATCCTGATGTAACTTTTTGATGAGATTAAAGAAAAAACAAATATGTTTCTGAATTTTCATTTCACAGAATATTCAATAGTTCTTTCTCTACAGACTAACATTAGAAACAACTTTACGTCAAACAGATTTCAGAACAGATCTAGAGAGAAAATATGTCTGAAGATGTCAAGTCCCAGTTCATGGCACTGAAAATTCTAGAAAGAGCAGCAGGGCTACCGTGTGCTGTATTTTTCAATGTTGCTCAAATGAGCAGCCTACCACAGTCCTGCTTTTTCATCACATCTGATTTCATGAAGACTGTTTTGTTAGGCTTTGGATTACCTGGCACAGGTGAGCATTTGGATGAACACCTAAGGCCAAACCTGATGCTTCAGTCTTTCTCCCACCATAGACACTCCATTGTCAAGTTCTGCTGATTTCAGCTCCTGGCCATCTCCGGGATATATCTTCTCTGCTCCATCTTCCCTGATCCAGGCCCAAGTTCATCACCCTCACTGGGACCATTGTTAATAGCCACCTAGTCAATCCACTTCCCTCCCTTCCTGACGAAACCTACAGTCCAGTCCCCAGAGAGCAGACAGATTTAAGTTTTTAAAACTCAAACCTAATCACATTGACCTGTTACCCCAGCCAACATCCTCCCTGCGGCCTGGGCCTGCTGTCGTCTGGCCCACCCCAGTGTCTGGCATCCTCGCCCTCCAGTCTCCATCCCATTGTCTGTTCCAGCCCCCAGCTTTCCCTTCAGTTCTTCCTGTTTGCCAGGTTCCTTCCTGCTACAGAGCTTCTGCAGACACTGGCTGCAATGTCCCAGCCCTCCAGCCTCCCCTTGGATATTTAATGCCAACTCATTCCTCAAACCTCCAAAATTCTTTTCTTCCTCATGTAAATCCTTTACTGATCCTCAGCTACGATCAGTTTCCCATTTTATTCCCTGGCACAGTACCCTGGGTTCATTCTGTCAGTAGATGAGGTTGGGGGAATATCTCACTCAGAGCGTCAGTGGTGGAGCGGATGGTGGGGAATCTAGAAGGGTCAGGGTCTTAACCTAAACCTGATGGTTGTAGTGTCCGAGATTCAGGTCACTGCGTACCCGGTGCTCTCTACCCCTGGGCAGAACCTTTTCAGGTCCCTGTGCTGGCTTTTCAAGACGTTCCTGTTACATCCCCAGCAGAGCTGGCCTTTGCTCCCTCCAGGTCTGGGAGGTTAGAGGTTTTATCCCAACAGCTGGAGTAGGAAGTGGGGAAGGAGGACGAAGTGGACGATCCCTCATTTCATTCGCCTTTCTGTGATTTCACCAATCTTCAATGCAGAAAAGAAAGCGGCATCCCGGAGTCCTTATAGTTTGCTCTCCCCGCTTTGACCTCTGAAAACCCCGAAGCCGAGCCGCTCCCCACTGCCGCCACATCCTCTGCACATCACCACACGTCAGCAGCGCGTGCTCGCCGCTGCTTTCCAGGGAAGGCTGACGAGGACACGTCATAACTCAGTGTCTTCCTTCCGCGGTGGCCAGCGGTCCCTGCTGGGAGCTCTGAACGTTTTAGCAGTTGAAAGAGTGAAATGAAATGGTGTAAACGAATGTGCCACACTGCAGATGCCCTACTCCTTCCATTTATGATCTGGGATCACATTTCACTCGATTCTGCCAGGTCGCAGAGTAGTTTGTGATAACACGTTCCGGCGATAATTTAGCAGAACCCAAATGATATCTGAACGGAGCTGCAGAAACCCCGGCTCTGAAGCATTCCCACAGGGAACTCTGTTCAATACAACAACTGTTTATTTACTGATTACCCTTTGGGAAGGTACACCCGACCTTACCTCTGCTCTGTCCCTTGCAGATTGGCCTACTGGCCCCTCCTTAATCCCATTTCTCCATTGCCCCAGCCCCCCAAGTTCTGCCCTGCTTCCCTCTGACATCATCAGAGTAATGGTGACAGGGGTTAGCATTTATCGAGAGCTTAGACAGAGCAGGTAATGTGTTTATATGCTTCATCTCATTTAATACAACAACCCTGCAATAGGTAGCTGTTATTACTTTTACTTTCTAGAAGAGGAAACTGAAGTTCTGAGAGGTTAATTGCCTTCCTGGAGGTTAGCTCTGGTGCTGGAGCTGGGATTTAACCCCACATGTGTCAGAATTCCTGAGGTTACAGGAAGAGTGGTTGAGATAAGGCATATAGGAAGCATGCCCTACGGAGAAGGGGTTTCCTGATGAAGTGAAGGGACCCCTTTCATGGGGGGCGAACAAGGCTGTACCACCTTATGCCAGAGGTGCCGGGGAGTTGGGTGCCACAGAAGCTAGGATTCCTTCTAACCATTGAATTCTATGGTTCTGTTACATGCTGAGGTTCTATTATCAAGGTCTCAAAGTATCTAGATGCAATTGTACCATCATGTGGAAATTGATTTTTTGCGTCTTATACATCATCTCCATCATGATGAGATTACAGTACTACTCTAGCTGCTGATGTTACTGGGCACTGTTAATTGAGTTTGTGATGGGAGCTGAGGGAATGGGATGATGGATTTTTAAATCTATAGGGAGTTCCTTAAGAATCCTACTAGCCATGAGTGTGTTCCCAAGTTTGAGCTCCATTTTCTCTCTTTTTTTTTAGCATAACAGTTTGAACATCAGCTTGAACATCAGAAATTGATGAAACTAGTTTAGATCCTGACTCTAACACTTGCCCGCTGCATGAACTTGGACAGGTCATTTCATTTCTTTGAGCCTGTCTCCTTACCTATAAAATAAAGTTTGCAATGCTTATCCCATGGGTTGCTGTGCTGTTAAGATGCTATAATGCAGGCAAAGCATTTGGCATAGTGCTTGCCACATAGTTCAGTCCCTATGAGATGGTACCTATTGTCATTATTATGCCCTACTTAGTGTCAGTTACTGTGCAGCACTCTTTCTGTCACTATTCTTGGAGCTCACAGTGACATAAATATTATCTTCACTTAAAGACATGATCCACAGGCTCAGAGAGGTGGAGTCACTAACCCAGGGTCACTCAGCTGAAGGAGTGGCCTTTGATCTCCATTTCCTCAGGGTCAGCTCTCTTGCTGTGCTCTACAGAGTGTGCTTCCAGGGTATCGCTGCCCACTGGAGGCTGGTGATCTCCCACACATGCCACACCCCGAGGAGATGCCCACCCAATGCTTTTTGACTCAATGGACAGGGACCAGGACCTTGTCATCTCCATCTTTCTTTTCTCTGTAGCAGATTGTTCCTTCCTCTTCTCTGGGCCCCAGTCTCCCTACATGTAACACAGGAGGGTTTGGACCAAATCGATTCTATAATCCCTTTCTTGTTGTTAACTGGTTGTTGAATAGCACTAAGCATGTAGTAGGTGCCCTGTGACTTTTCATAGTAAGGCTGGGACTAGAGTGAGGCAAATAAGGCCCCTAGGTCATAAAATTTAAGGAGGCACAGACTCTGGGAGAGCGCGTGCCTACTTAAAGCTTATGCCCTTAGCCTCTCTCCTCTCACCGCAGTCTCACTTCTGCTTCATAAGGTGGGTGAAAGTATTAATGACTCAGTGGCCCAAACAAAATTATTTCCTCTTTTGAAATACCAGTGATATGCGCGGTGATATTTTTAATAAGAATTGGCTAGTACTTTGAATAGCTCTGCTCAAAAAGACATTCTTGAAAAAGGGTATTATTATCTAGTTATATAGTTTAGGCTTCTGGGGAAAACAGCAAGGGTATGGGGTTATAAGAAATAGAAGGGATGTAAAGGGAAAAGATGAAATTACTGTAACAACCATTAGGCTAGCCAAGGAAATAATTTGCAATGATACAGTGATTATTTGTACAAGTGTCCTCCCTGAAAAAGCAGACCAACAGAATTTTCACACTTACTACTTTGGTTTAATTGTCTATTTGTTTCGAAATGAAAGCTAATTAAAAGATTATTTTCATAAGCTTTAATCACACTATAGCGAACTGTTGGAAAATTTGCAATTAACTGATGCAACAGTTGACATAAGAATGCATTTTTTAAAAATAACATCACTATTTGAATACACAGAGTGAAGCAATTAGTCCTTCGTTAGTTCTGAGTTATTTCAAGTGCTTTGAAATACTTGTGTGTTTAATGTTTAATCATCAAGGAAGTATATCTGGCAATGCTTCTAGCCCCAGCATCATGAATTAAATATCATCCCTTGGGAGTGGGGAGAGTTCAGGAAGAAAAATGGCAGCCTCCCCAGGCCCGGTGATGGGTAAATGCCTTCTTTGTCTGGGCACTGGCACAGTGAAGGCTCTTAATGTGTCAGTGTGCTTCTCCCGCGCTCCTCACTTTCCAAGCAGGCTGCAGTTGGTTGCCTTGGAGGGGAGCTGACTGAGTCCAGAGGCCCCTACCAGAGAGGGGGTGTTAGATGGGATGTCAGTAGCCACAGGGGAAGGTGAGGGAGGGGCTACATGTTGGCAGGTTGAATGAGGTACCTAGAATGTGGTGACCAGCACTCTGGGTAGAAGGATGTCACTGGAGCCTTAGGTGGTGGCATGGAGGATGGATGGGGACGTTTCAAACAACAACAGAGCTTGGTAAGGGGGGTGCTACCCGGCAAGAAAGCTTCAGAGGTGTATAGACATCAAGAGGCTCATTGGCAGACAATGACTGTGGCTTTGGTGTGTAGGTTAGAATCAAAGGGATCTGTCCAAATTGGCAGTGAGAGTCCTTCCCAGGAATATCCTTATGGCTGTCAGACACAACACACATCGGAGCCATAGGTCACACTTCCCCTGGATCGGCAGAAAATACAACAAAAGGCTGAAAGTTTTCATCTCTTGGAGACATGGCCATAGACAATAAATAAGCATTCATGGCTAGGCTTCATGCTGAGTTCTATATGTACATTTTCATATTTGATTCTCATAGTAGCCCAGTGAAGTAGGCATGTGTATGATCCCTACTCTGTAAGTAGGGAAACTGAGGGACAGAGCGGTTAAGTGACATATTAGGCTGGAGCTATTCCTTATGCCCGTCTTATTAGCTTGTAGGGGAAATAAAATATGATGTTCCCTATTGTGCAGAGCACAGTGTGGCTTATGCAGGTTAGAATACCTGCCCAAGGACACACACACTTGCTAAGTAGGTGAACCAGTGTTTCAAGTCAAGTCTTTGTGACCCCAAATTCTCTCAGGGCTCAGCGTGGGGGGGTGTGGTTCTGCTAATGTGTCGTGGGCGTGCGCAGACAACAGCTCTGTTGGTGCACCGTGCTACCCCAGGAGGCTCACTCTGTGTCATCAGTCAGGATAGCAGAATGGAAGCAAATGCAGCTTCCATGGGTCCTCAGATTATGCCCTCTCTTCTCGGCAAAACTAATAAGGATTCTTCAGTGTAGGAATTAAAAATATCAGAAGCCCGAGACTGGGCCAATGACAGTAAAACAAATTTCAGGCTTCACACCTGCAGATGTATTTCCAGGTTGGAGGTGATCTCAGGGAGTGCAGGGGAGGGGGGAGCTGAGAGTGACCACGGCCGTCCCCGTTTCTAGTGGGCAATAGAATGACGCTTCGGGGCTCTGTCTGCCTGTCTCTTGTGGCATAAACAGAGGACAGAACTCCTCTCTGCCGGGCCCTCTCTATGCCATCTACAAGTCTGTCCTGTAAAGTGGGGTCCCCCTGTCCATAGGGAGGGTGGAGTGTAGTGGGAGAGACTCACAGAGAAGCCCGGAAGTTCAGTGTTGTGGGGGACCACAGAGCTATGACTCAGCCTGAAGAAACCGGCTTTGGGGGCAGCTGGCCACACTGGGAGCCAGAGGAGTGGGAACACACTCCTGGTCTTGAATTTCTATGGGGAAAACAGGGAGGGGACATTACAGGCTTAGGAACCATGTGTGCCAAAGACTGGGTTGGGAAAGGGCTGGGTGGATTTGGGGACTGGAGGATGCTTTAGCGTAACGGGGGTGTAGGAAGCAGGCACTGGGCTGGTGAATTAGGATCGAGAAGGCCTTGGAGTTCCATCCATCCGAGGGAGCCTGGATGTCCTCCTATAGCCAGCAGGCTGGGAGCCAACAGAGATTTGTCCTCAGGGAATAGGGAAATCTGTGTATTTCACAGGAGATCAGAATTAGAACGTGTTTGAGGTGGTGGTGGCAGCCCAGCCAGATGAACTGGGTTGCTTCCTCGTGTCTGGAGGGCCACTTATTTTTATTTATTTCTGTGTTGATACTCTTCCTCTGTTTCCACAAAGGAGGGAGGAGGCGCATACTCTGCAGTATCTCACAAAACTAAAGGCAATCCAAAATGATAAAATAAGTAACTGAGGGAGTGGGGCAGAGATTAGAGTCTCAAAGAGCAGTTTCGGAAGCGGGCTCCAGAGCTGGCACTGAGGTTCCCAGAGGCCAAGGCAGAGCCAGGTTCCAGCGTGGTCACATGACACAGTCAAACCGCATCAACTCTTCCTGATACAGGAGAGGAAATGGTCTCATGGATTCGCCAAAAGGAGTCTTTCAAGAGGCATTTCAGGAATTTCAAAAAGCTGTTCTTTTTAAGTTTTTTAAATACATAAATAAATAATTTGTTTTTAATTTAAGTTATACTTGACATACAACATTATATTAGTTTCAGGTGTACAATGTAGTGAATTGATTTTTTTTGCTTCCACTGAATTTATTTTTTAAATTGAAGTATAGTTGATTTACAATATTGTGTTAGTTTCAGGTGTACGGCAAAGTGATTCAGTTACTATATATATATATCTTTTTTTCAGATTATTTTCCATTATAGGTTATTACAAGATATTGAACATAGTCCCTCTGTTATGCAGTAAATCCTTGTTGCTTGTCTATTTTATGTACAGTAGTCTGTATCTGTTAATCCCATGCTCCTAATTTATCCTTGCCCTGTCTTCCGTTCCCCTTTGGTAACCATAAGTTTAGTTTCTATGTCTGAGTCTGTTTCTGTTTTGCATATAGATTCATTTGTATTATTTCTTAGGTGAATCGATACTTTTGTACCTTATGAAATAATCGCCACAGTCACCATCTGTCACCATACGAAGCTGTTACAATATCACTGACTACGTCCCCTATGTGTCACCATGCAAAGCTGTTACAGTATTACTGACTACGTCCCCTATGTGTGCGTTACATCCCCGCGACTGACTTACTTGGTAGCTGGAAGTTTGTACCTCAGAATCCCCTTCACTGATGTGCCCCTCAGCACACACCCCTTTCCCTCTGGCAACCACCAGCTTGTTCTCTGTATCTGTGAGTCGTTTGTTTTGTTCTTTTAGGTTCCTCGCAGTGTTGAAATCATATGGTATCTGTCCTTCTCTGACGTACTTTACTTAGCGTAAGGCCCTCAAGGTCCATCTATGTTGTTGCAGATGGTGAGATTTCATGGGCTCCTGCAAGGTGGGCTGACGGGATTCCACTGAAACTCAGTTTAGCGCCAGAAATTCTAAGGGCAGCAGAGCAAAGGAACATGACCCAAGCTTGCAGATCTCTCTCCACCTGGCTTGATCGCAGCCTGAAATCTAGGCTAATGGGATGGCTTTTATTCTTTCAAGACATCAGCATCCCTTTTTAAAAAGGTAATTGATTTCCTATGTGCAACCCCAGGATCCCGTGTGTGACAGGGAGGACCTGCATTCTCTTGATTGGAGAAGAGGCAGGGAGCCTCAGGGACACGCCCAGGAACTCCAGGCCTCTGGGGAAGATAATCTGGAAAACTGCTGACCTAAAGGAATGGCAGACGGCACGTCCTTCAGCTGATACTCTATAAATATTATTCCTCGCGGGTGGGGTTTGACGAGTATTGGAGGGTAACGTGCTCCGGCGGAGACTGATGTCCGTGCTGCTGATTGCAGGTGATTTCATAAACACCGATAGGCAGTCAAGGGCCGAAAGCTCCAGGCTCGCTTAGCCTCCAGTCCCAGGTCTCAGAGGATCCGGCCTTAGAGAATTCACGGTCCTGAGTGTGGGCCCCGGGGCCATATCTCCCCCACCTCGGCCCTGACGGGGAGCAGGGTCACACTGACAAAGTCTCTCAGGACCAGGTTGCTCTAGATCTTTTGAACTGTTTCTTGACATGCCTCTCCAGCTGTCACGCTGCAATGTGATTCCCATCTCTGTTTATCTGATGTCACCGGGGGAGGCACTTGGAGAATTGTTATGACTAGACGTCGACCTGCAAATGCGCTCTCTCCCCTCAGCTGGTTCTGTCCACCTTCCGAAATGTCTCTGGAGCTGCTGAGCCACTGGCTAGGTCTTTGGCAGCAACAAAAATAAAGGACCGATCTCGGGGAAAGGAAGATCCTCCATGGTGCTTGCTGGACCTGGAGGTTCCATCACACTTACCAGACACCTACTCCGAGCCCAGCACTGAGATGGTTGGGGGCGGTGACCATGGGAAGGAAGGGGCTCATATGTTCTTAGGGGCTCATGGTCAGGGGGTGAGGCCAGCACACCCACACGTATACTTTTCTGATGTGAAAGAGAGCCCAGAGAGGGTGATGCATGGGAAAACACTGTGCTGGGGAGATGCACTTTCTCCTTCTTCACCCTGCTGTCTGCCCCAGAAGCTGTACTGCATGAATGACATCAATGGGGTCTTTCGCGTGCTGCTTCCGACTGGGTCCAGCCAATGGGGAGCTCTGAAAAGAGTTAGGTGGGAGGTCAGAGGGTGCCTTCATTGCTGTCACCATTATCAATAACCATTGCTAACTAGCGGGTGCAAACCAGCCCCAAATACCTTGGACTCATAGTTACAAAGCAATGCTGTTTTTCAGTACATTTCGTGCCTTGACTAAGGGTCAATATTGTCCAGGTGTTTTTGCAGAATAGCTCAGGCCACTTCTGTGTTTCTGGAATTAAGTTTCACAGCCAAGAGTGAGGTCAGAGTATTTTGCTCCCTGCCAGGTCTCCCCTGGGCTTGGCTGGGTCCGTGACTGGAGATCATTGCTTCTCCCAAGGAAGATGATTGTCTTGTGTTCTCTCCCTCTGGTTTCTGGCAACTACTCCTGCCCCTCAGCCTTTTGGTCCTAGGTATGATAAAGTTCTGCTACTCTGAAGCCTCAGGTGTTTGCTTAGTGCTTTTAGCCCCCTGTTGCCTTACCTTTGTACATAGCCCCTTCAAAAATAATCCCCCTGGAATCACCCTGTTTTCAGTACACAATCTCTTTCTTATTGGAACCTGGACTGATTCAAGGAGGGATGGATTAATTCCAAAAACAGAAAAGTAGCTCCCAAGAGTTGGGTCTCAAAGGAAAGTGGGATATGAATAGGGGAAGAGTACTGCTCAGTAGTGTGTCAGCATTTGTCCCTGGAGCTTAATCTCCGGAGTCCCACTTAACTTTCCCAATAGCCTCCTAGACAGGAGTGCCCTGGACGAGGACAGCCGGGCTTGGGGAGGTCATCTGAGAGCATGCTCTCATGCCTGGCTGAGATAGGACTCTAATTCTGCTCAGCCCACCTCCAAGGTCTCTGAACCCTCCATTACCCCATGTTGCCTCCCGTCAAAGACCTGAGTCAAAGTCCAAACAACAGGTGTGGGCGGGATGGGGCAGGAAGACCTGACGAACAAAGGGAGATGCTTTAGAGGCTCCTTGGGAAGATAAGAGGTGACCTTGGCAAGTTCTGTATCTTGGAAGCCCAGGTCATAATAGTTGAGAGGTAGTACAGCAGTGTGGGGCCCCAGTAAAGTTTCTGAGTTAAGAAGTCATTCAACGTTTCTTAGCGTCAAGTTCCTCAGTTATCAGTGAGGGATAATGATAGCCTCTGCTTCAGAGGGTTGTGGTAAGAATTAACTAAGATGAAGCACGTACAGCATCGGACACAGTCTCAGACCCGTAGTTGGCATCCGACAAATACCGGTTACTATTGTTGTTGACGAGCGAGAAGTAGCAGGTGTAGTTGTGAGGCAGCTTAGAGGAGAGAGAATGGCAGCATGATTTTATGACATGCAGCGTCTTGGAGTGGAGTGCACCAAGTGCCGGAGCTGGAAGGAAATGTCATTGATCCTGTTGTCTGACCCCCCGCCCCCACTCTCAAATGCGTAAACTGTGGCCAGCATGGGGAGAACGGCCTATTCCAGGTCACCCAGATTTTGATGGAAGGACCAGGACTTAAACTTGAATCTTCCACTTTTCTGTCTTAGGCTCCTTTCTCCAGAACCTCCCATGGAAATTCCTCCATTGATTTCCTCACTTCAAGGATGGTGATGACTCTCAAACTTGTTAATATCATCGTAAGGAATATTTGAGGAAATAATGTCTATAAATCAGGCCAAATTCATTCTCGGAAGAGAAAACAATTGTTGATTTTGCACCGGTTTATTAACATACCCAGAGTCATGTAGCTCATAGGAGGTGGAAGGGGGAAGGCAGGATTAATGAAGACACTGCCTCTTCTCACCTCCGAGTTGGTAGTCTCTCCTCTCTGTCACACTCCTTCAGCCATTTCTTTACTGAAATGAAGAGCTGTGGCTTCAAATAGAGCCACTTGCTTCACACACTCTTCCTTCCTTGCTCCAGGAAACCCTGTCTTTGTGGCTTACTCATATAGTGTTGGTTGTTTAGAAAAATGCCAAGGGACAAGGAAACAGAGCCTGAAATGTTTCATCTGGAAAAACAAAGGCAAACAGACAGACAAGGGGACAATTAGTTTTTGTTTGGGCTGAAACCAGCAGGGTATTTGTCATGTAAGTGGAAGTCTGTAGAATTTAATAGGATTATTGTAGGGTGAGGAGGACCATTTGGAGAGGGGGAAAAAGCACTGGAGCAAAACATGCCTGTACACATTTTTATAAAACTTAAACAAAAATCCAACCTAGGAACAACCCATCTGATACTTGAAATAACATCGCCACCACCAATGGTGACGTAACGTTAATGAACAACCATTAACTCTGAACTAAGCCTCATTTTAAGCACTCTGCATTGGTGATCTCATCTAATCCTTGCAGGGCTACAAGGCACATGTTGTTATTTCTGCTTTGGTAGTTAAAGATACCAGGGCCAAGAGGGGCTGAATAACCTTGGCAAAGCTGCCAACGTAGTAAGTGGTGGAGGTGAAATTGGAGCCTCATTCCAAGTCTTCTTCCTCATTTCTTTTTTTTTTTCAACTTTTTATTTCTTCCTCATTTCTGCCTCCTCTGAAATGCCCTGGGAGCACAGGTAGGGTCCATAAACCCAGCTGATATGTAAGCAGTGATGTTGCCAGTGCGGACATCTGAGCAGGGCAAAGGTGTAAGTCAAAGTCTGTGGATTAATCCAGGGTCCAACATCAGACATATCCGTAAGACAAGACAGGTGAGAATGTGGGATATGCTGGCCCAGTAATGCTAATGGAAATAGGTTTACCGTTGCCTTAAAAGTTGGAGTTAATGCCTTCTGAAGCCTGGCTTCCCCCTCTAACATCTGCAGGAGCATATTTTCTGATTCTTTTCTCTGCCCCAGATGCCCAGCAAGATTTGGCCCTTGACATGGATTTGCTGATCTGCTGACCAACTGATTGATTGATTGATTGATATATTTGCAGGTGTATGGTTTGGGGCTTCCAGCTGTAGCTGGGAATTGATTTGAATCTTCACAGGTTCAAAACGAAAGCTGTCAAATCCCTTACAGGAGATGGTGATGAGACACAATCTTATTAAAGAGAAACTGATAATTTATCATCTCCCAACAGCTCCAGGCCCAGTTTTTTTGTGCGTGTATTCTTGCCAGAATCTCAGTGTCTCGTTCAATATCTAATTTATGTGGAGTTGTGTTGAGGGAGGAGGATCTTCTGCATTGCAGCATTGTCTCCAGTTTTCAGAGTAGTTAAACAGCAAAAGGAGAGGACCTGGTGGCCATAAAGTGTTTAGTCCATGGAAGGGGACACAGACCTGTTTGCTCTGAACCTTGCACTTTCTCCCAAACCTAACTTCTTAAGGTCCTATTTTTTTTTCTGATTAAATATCCTTTGTTTTTATGTTGTCACCTTGATTTTAGAATTTTTCTCTCCCCCTTGCTAAGTACTAAAATACTGTTTAGCAGTATTTTGATGTTTGATGCATTTCACAAGCTAATTAACCTTTCTACAGCACACATCAGTTGGACCCTCTGGCCAGTGGAAACAGTCACCTCATCTGGTTTGGTCAGGAGGTGGCCTCCTTCAGCATCCATCGCAGGAGAGCTGGGTCTTCAGGACAGAGGCTACTGGGCGTGCAGCTGGGCGCACGGGATCGGCTGGGCCCATCCTCCTCTTTATCGCTGGGTCACAGTGACTGGTTCTGTGCGAGAGGGGGTGGGGTCGTGGGATTCAAGCGTGGCCTATGAGAATCATCCTTGGGTGTGGGATTCAGGCGTGGCCTTTCCGAATCATCCTTGGGTGTGGCACATGGGCTCTGAGAAAGGTTTTATTTCTAGCAGGTTTGCTAACCTGGGAGGGTATGAGCAAGGCTGCTGCTGTCCGCCTTTCCAGTTACAAGGGCAGAGTGTGCTTCGGAGCTAAGAAGGAGAAGGCAGAATTCACAGATGGAAAGAGAGCTGTGATCGCAACGCGATTCCTTAGCCCTTCATCTATGCGGCTCAGTGAATTCTCTCTGTGCTCCAAGCTAGTTTAAGCTGTGCTTCTGCCACATACAATCAGGAGACGGAGCCGGTATAGGTGGGTTTATTTCCTCCATTTTACAAAGAGCTAAACTGAGGCTCGGAGAGGCTATGAGGCTCCCACGAGTGGTAATTGGCGGAGCAGGGCGGCCTGTCTCAGAAGCTGCTGGAGTAACTGTGACCCAGTATCATAACACTGCCCTAGATATGCCTTGCTGGAAAAACACCTGGTTTATCATCAAGGCTCACAGCCAGTTCCAAATAACCATCACCCCAGCATGAACAGGGCACCGTCCTCTGCTTTCCCGTTATTCCCTTGACTTACTTCATAATCATTCTTCTTTACTTTCTAACGTTTTCACTAAAACTCAAATGAATGCATGCACGTTGTAGAAGTTACAGAGAAGCACAAAGAAGACGATAAATTTACACCGGACATTGCCACCTAGGAGAAATCAGTATTAAAATGGTGTGTTGTTTTCTCTCCATGCGAAAGAAACCGAAGCGTTCACTTAATTCATCTGTGCCTTCATGAAAAAATTGACTCACACCATCATTCCATGGCTTGTATAAAGTCCCATGTCCTGGACTTGAGTCCAAGCTCTGTCCTATACTAGATCTGTGATCTTGGGCAAGTCAGTTAAGCTCCTGGAGCCATTTTCTGATCTGTACTTATAAAGGGTTGTGCGAATAACGTAATTGTGGTTTCTACAAAATTTTTTTCTTTCTAGTCACAAAAATCTCTCATAAAAATTTCTGTGCGGAATCCCAGTATATAAAATAGAGAAAGAGGGGCTCTTCTGGTGAGTGTAGAGCCGCCCCCAGCCCCAAGTGACCTATGATGGGCCTTCAGTAAACTCTAGGGCACTGGGAGCTATTTTAAGGCCCTGGTCTATTATTAGATAATTTCCAAAGTGCTTTCATCAAAGAAACCCAAGGAAAAATGGCCAAGGAAAAAGAGAGGGGATAGGCTAAGTGGCGAAGAAAAACTCAATACATTCTCTCCTGTGAATACTAAATTAACAAGAACTCTACCCAGAACCAGTTTTTAGAAAATGACACTGAGGAGGGTGAAGTTCTCATTCTGGAGTTTCCTTGGCCATTGCTGAGTGTAGTCAAGGGCTTCTTATGAGACCCCACGCCCCCCTTTCTCTAACTGCATGTCTAGAAGGGGTGGGACAAAGCTAAGGATTGAGACCAGCAATCCTATCTACACAGATGCCCAAAGACACTCCCCTTGGTGCTGGGAGTCCCCCAGGCATATCCGTTGAGTACTTGCTCTGTGCCAGGTGCTTTGCTAGATGCTGGGGATGCAGTGGTGGACAAAACCAGGCATAATCCTGTTCTCACCCTCTTCTCTGAGGACTTACTAGGTAGATAGGGAGTTAGACATAAACCATCCTATTGTCTAATTTTACAATCCTAAAAATTTCTGTAAAATTGCAATCTGTATATATGATGGATGGGCCCAGTCTGGGAGATCAGAAAGAATATGATGACATTTAAGCTATGATCTGAAGTTAACAAGCGTCCCATGCCAAGGAAGAAGGTGGTGCAAAGGTCCTGTGGCAGTTAGGGGATTAGTACCCTCCCCAGAACTGAAAGAAAGCCAGTGTGGTCTGGTGTGCAAGATAAGCCTGAGAAGGGAGACAGGGACCAGGACAAGCAAGTTTATGTGGGCCATGCCAATGATTTTGCTTTTTATCCCAGGAACCATGGAAAGCCAGAGGCTGTGACATCTGCCCGTTTGGGAGATGATGGAAGATTGTCCCAGGGAAGGGCCTGTAGAGATAGAGAAAAGCAGATGCATCTGGGAATTTTTTGGATAGCAAAATAAAGAAGACTTGATAGTATATATGTTATAGTAGGATGTGTTTTTTTTCTGTTGCTGCTATAACAAATTACCACAAACTTATGGCTTAAAACAACAGCAGTTTATTCTATTTCAGTGCTGGTGTCTAGAAGTAGAAATGAGTCTTTTATTATGTATTTGTTTGTTTGGCTGCGCCGGGTCTCAGTTGTGGCAGGCGGGATCTTTGTGGCCGCGTGCGGTATCTTTGTTGAGGCATGCAGGATCTCTTTAGTTGCAGCATGTGGGATCTTTAGTTGCGGCATGCGGGCTCTTTAGTTGCGGCATGCGAGATCTAGTTCCCCGACCAGGGCTCGAACCCAGGCCCCCTGCATTGGGAGCGTGGAGTCTTAACCACTGGACCACCAGGGAAGTCCCTAGAAATGAGTCTTAAAGGGCTAAAAATCAGCGTGTTAGCAGGGCTGGATCCTCTTGGAGGTTCCAGGAGAGAATCTGTTTCTTTCCTCTTCCACGTTCTAGTGGCTGCAGGAGAGAATCTGTTTCTTTCTTCTTCTGTGTTCTAGTGGCTGCTGGCTCCCTTGGCTTATGGCTGCATCAGTCCAATCTCTGCTCCCATCATCACGTGGACTTGTGCTCTTGTCATCACATCTCCCTCTGCCTCCCTCTCATAAGGACCCTTGTGATTACATTTAGGGCCCACCTTGATAATCGAGGATAATCTCTCCATCTTGGATTGAAGATATGTAAGATTGTTTAATTTAATCACATCTTCAATGTCCCTTTTGCCAATAAGGTAAGATTCACAGGTTCCAGGGATTAGGACCTGAACATCTTTGAGGACCATCGTTCAGTCTATCATGTAAGGCAGGGAGCAAAAGAGATCCTGGGTGTTCCAGCTTTCAAATTGGATAGATGGTGCTGAGATGGAGTTCGGGTCCAAGATGAACTCAGTTTTGGTCATGTTGAGTTTGACGTGCCTTTGAGACATCCAAGAGCAGCTGTCCATCAGGAAATTTGGAAACACCGATCTGGAGTCCAGAAGAAAGGTTGGGGCTAGAGACACAAATTTGAGATAGTAGATAGTAGAATAATGCTGTAGTAGATATGCAGACAGTAGAATGTGAATAATGCTGTGGCGTGGATGAGATTGTATATAAAATAAGAGACAAGAGTGCCCAAGACTAAGTCTTGAAGAGCTTTTAGAGGAGAATAATGAAGTAATGGCAATTTTCAGGGAGGATCCTGAGAGGCAAGAGGAAAACCAGTAAATTTCTGGCTCAAAAGGCAAGGAGGAAATGATTTCAAGGAGAAGAGAGTGATCGACTGTCAAAAATGTCTGGGGCTTCCCTGGTGGCGCAGTGGTTGAGAGTCTGCCTGCCGATGCAGGGGACACAGGTTCATGCCCCGGTCCGGGAAGATCCCACATGCCGCAGAGCGGCTGGGCCCATGAGCCACGGCCGCTGAGCCTGCGCGTCCGGAGCCTGTGATCCGCAACGGGAGAGGCCACAACAGTGAGAGGCCCGCGTACCGCAAAAAAAAAAAAATGTCTGAAGGCTCAAGTAAACTGAGGATTGAAAATGTCCATGAAACTTACCACGTGAACTTGTATGCCAGAGTGATGGGAGCGGAAGGCATATTAGGTTGGAGCAGGTTGAGGGGTTGGTGGATGGGAAGGAACTGGAGAGCAAGTATAGAAAATTCTTCTGTATTCATATATATCATTCTCTCTCTATATTACATGTTCACACTCATCTTTCAGATCACACTTCAACCATTACTTCTTCAAGAGAGGTTTTCCTGACCACTCGACCCTCACTTTTACAAGTCCTCCTAGCCCTGTTTCTTTCCTGTGTAGCCCTGATCAAAAGCTATGGCAATCTGTTTATTCACGTGATTATTTTATCTAAGTCATTCTCTCTTACTGCTCACGCAAGCTCCTCAAAAGTAAGTTCTGGATCAGTTGTTTTTCACCATTGTATTCCCAGAACATAGTCCAAAACTGGCATATGGTAGGTACATGATTGACTTTCCTGAATGAAAAAAAAAAGATCAAATGAATGCTATAGCTGTGAGATCAGAGATGGAAGCATTTTTGATTTCTAGAGGAAGCTTACTGTATTTAAAAGTGCACAGACTTTGAACTCAAAAGCCCAGAGTTTTAAATCCAGACACATCTGTTTTTCAGTCCTGTGGCTTTGGCAGAATCAGATTAGCTGATCTTTGGAGCCTCGGTTTTCACAGCAGGATAATGGGATGATGACTTTGATGTGGATAATACCATCCACCTGATGGGGTCTGATATGCATTTTGCTCCCATAGCACTTCTGCCTTGTCAAGAGCCGAATCAGACATGGAAAACAATTGACATATATGAAACTTCCAGAAGTATTACTTTGGGGAGCCATAAATGAGAACAGATAGAGAGAGAGAGAGAGAGAGAGAGAGAGGGTACCTGGCATACAGTAACAACTTAACAAATCCTGCCCCTTGGTTGTGTTGGGTTGCATTTTGTCCTTAGCATGTTGTGGTTGGGCCCTTGTAGATGCTTGAGGAATGATTTCCTAATTAAGGAGGTGCCTTTGTGGAAGCTCGCACCTGCTGATGTTGACGAGGGCTCACTGAGTCTGAGCAGAGAGGAGGGGGCTGGGAGGACTGGATCTCCCTGCCCAGGGGCTTAGCCTTCCCCTTTCTTGATGCCATTCCAGCTGGGCACCTGGCAAAGGAAAGCTAAGCATTTTTCCCCTGTGCCCACACCTCCAAGATCACATGCGGAGTTGGGCTGCCTGCTGGAAATCTGTAGTAATTCCGGTTTATTAATTTGTGCCCCTATAATTAAACAGTCATATTAATTAGCATTTCTGCTCCTGTGCCTTCCTTTTTCATGTTAAGAGTTGAAGCTCAGAGTAATTATTTATATGATTTCTTAATTTGTTTTGGTTCCTGTTTTCCCGAAGTGATACTTTTGCAAAATTCATACAGAGCACTTGTTTTGCATGTCTGATTGTCAGCTCTCGACAAGGCAGGATCGCTGTGGGAGCAAAACTGATCAGGTGCCGTCTGTGTTCTGGGCAGTAGGTAATTCACAGCACCCATTCTTTCGGACGAATTTGCAAGGAAATTTGCAATCTCCATGCACACTGCCAGTGGTTCTTGGATGTTTTAGTGTGTGTGTGTGTGTGTGTGTGTTTTGTGCATATAGGAGAATTTTAAAATTTCCTGTGAGACAGTTATTCATCTTGGTTTGGTATCATCACAGTGAACGACTGTTTTGTTTTCTTAGTATTGGGTTAGAATAATGGATGTAACCTACATGGCATGGAGGGAATCAAGGGTTTTATGGCTTGGTTTAGGGACCTCCTTTTTGCCCAATATTCCCTTTCATGGTTGATGGGAATAATTCCTTCCACAGGCATTTATGTCTAAGCAGCTACTGTCACTCAAGGTGAGGCAGGCTCTGGTTCCTGTTTCTGAAGCATTTATACCAGGGGAGATAAGGTCGAAATGATTAATGGGTCAACACAAGATACCCCAAACACATAAGAGCAGGCAGACAGTGGAATATGGTGCCTCATCGATTATCTTCATAAGAAAGGATGCAGATACAGGAGACCCAAAGGTAGGCGGTTGGGAGAGAAAAGCAGACAGAGGCAAGGAATTGGTAGAGGGGAGGAAGGGAGTGAGCGTTTCTGGTGTCCCTGGTTTGTGTGGCACACTCTGGGGGCAGATTCTCTTTCTAGTAACAGCAACCCGGCAGCTTTGGCATCTGCCCCTGCCCCCAGCCGCATTTTATAGATGTGAAAGTAGAGGCTCAGGTGAGGATTGAGTGACTCCTCCAGGACCATCTGCTAGAAGGTGTCACAGGCAGGATTCAAACCCAGCCTGTCTGATCCCAGAGCCCAGCACCCTCCACTTTCCCATGCACTGGCACCCGATGCTAATTGGCATGTGCGTTGGAGAACATGAAAGAATTTACCAGCAACTCACAACTTGCAGACTGTCCACTATATGCCAAGCTTTCTGCTCTGGGGATGCACAGTGCTCAGGGCCATGTGGGGAGCGCATGGCTAAGGGGTTAGAACAAGGTAGTCAGAAACCTTTGAGATCACAGCAATAGTAGCTGCTGCTGTTGAGATCTTTGTGCCAGCCTCGTTTAAAACCTTCTACGTTCATGATCTCATTGGATCGTCACAGCTGCTGCCTAGAATAATTGTTTATTCCCATTTTATGGATGAAAAAACTGAGGAACAGAATGGTGAATGGAGAAGCAGGAGAAATGGACGTAGGTTACTGTTGTCATCCTGGGCTGGAGGAGGCTGGCAGGGACTGGGGGTGCCATGAGTGACAGGGGCTGGTCCGGCTGGGAGCCAGACAGATGGAGCCGTAGTGTCCGTGACGAGCTCTGGGTCCAGTGCTGCAACTGGCCCTGAGGGCTCCATGTGGGAGGCTGAATGATGCTCTGGAGATATAGGTCCATTCCCAGTAGAACTGAGGCATGATCAGCAGGATAAGTGAAGCCCAGACAGGAACCATTGAGCTGTGGGTCCAGCAGCAGGACAGTCAGTGGAAAAGAAAGGAGAGAACGTGTGCTTTGGAATCCAGCCAAACCTGGTTCAGATCTTGGCCCCATCACTTACTCAATGTGTGGCTTTGAACAAGACACTTCACCTCCTTAAGCCTAATTCGTCTTCTATAAAATATGGACAATAGGACTTGCCTTGCAGGGTAGTAATGAAGATTATATAAGATGGTACCTGGAAAGAGCCCTAATCAATGCTTAGCACAGAATGGGCATGACATAAATATTTGAGGAAGGATGAAAAAGAAAGAATCCAAGTGAGGAAATCATGGGATACTTCAAGGAGGAGGTGGCATTTGAATTGGGCTTTAAAAGATGAGTAGGGATTATCTGACTTTTATGTGAACAAAGAGCGGAGATGAGTCCGGGATGGGCCTGCTGTAGGTACCTGTTGGGGCAGGCAGAGCAGCCCGGGATACTCTGAGGCTCCAGGAGGCCTTGAGGGGGTGAAGAGCAGTGTTCCCCATGAGGTCCCTATCTTGGTCATTGACCTGGTGAACACTGACTGAGAACCTGCTATGAGCCAGACTCTGTGCCTGGTGGGTACACATATTATTCCCCACCTCCCTGTAACAAGAGACTCACTTTTGGAGAGGCTGGATAGCAACTCACCCTGACTGGCAAGGCAGGTTAGGGCTCCAAGCCCTTTCATTCCTCTACCCCTTTCATCTTGCATTACGCCTTTCATCACTGGAAGGATGAGCCCCCAGGATTGTCTGTACTGCTGGAGCCGCTGCCCGGATCCAGGCATCTGGGGGCTTGCCCATTATGTGAGCTGAGCTTCCCAGGGAAGACATACGCGTCGCTTACAGAGGCAGCGCTTCCTGACACCTCTGGCAACAACATTCCGAATTCTAATCGTGGAAATAATTTAGAAGAAGGCGATGAAGGTTATCATTTATTTAGGGGGCTTTATCAACAGAGGCCCACTCCAACTTTAATAAATGAAATGTGTTGCACAGAACGGGGATCACTGAGGCATGAGACACTGCGTCTGCCCACTGCGGGCTCTGAATAATTTACATCCGGGAAGGATATGTTATGACAGTGCTTATAATCTTCTTATTGGCTCAACATCAACATTACAGCAGACGTCTTGGAACCGATGCAGCTGATAAGCTTATCTCTTTATTATGTGACACGAATCAAGTCTGCTCAGGAAAGGGAGGTTTTGTGGAAATTGATTTCTCTTTGGATCTAGATACTTTTCTTTTCTCCAAAAACCGCCAATAAATAATAGAGGTCAGCTATTTAATATTTCATTTTAATTAATACATTAGTGGCGGGAACTCTTTTAATTTGAAGGGGCGCGGGAAGGAGGTTTTGCAAAGGTGATTTATCTGGAGGCCTTATCTCTGATTAAACCCGGCCCCGGAGAGAGGCTGCTTTCATCAGTTGACAGTCTTGACTTCCCAGCTGAGGGGGGGTGGAATCAGGGATCTGACGGAGGGGTGGGGGCGCGGGCGGCTGCAGCTTTTTCAACAGGAGCCTCTTCTATGTAATTCGTTGAGTCTGGTCAGTCCTGAAGAGGAATCCTGGGGTACCAGGTACCTGGCAAAAGATAAAGAGAACATTTTGCTCCCCCAGTTCTGCAGTGTTTGGGGCCTACGGAGGAAAGGGCAGGGAAGGAAATGAATTATAGCCCCTAAAACTCCAAAAGGCTGTCTGTCTTTCTGTCTGGGCATACACATCTAACTAACACTCACAGGGTGACTGCAGCCAGTGCAGTCCTAAAGGTGGCTTTCGAGTTCCGTACCAATGCTCGAATGGTAGCTCTGTGTTTCGTTTGGGAAAATCAATCCCCTGCTCTGAGCCTCTGTTTTCTCCTCTGTAGACTGGGATAACGAGCTTTCATCTCACAAGGCTATAATGAGCGTTAAGTGTGGTTATTTATTTAAACAGTGCTCTATTCTGAGCAGAGCTTACTCTTGAAGATTTTAAACTGAGAGGTCCCGGTGCCCAAGGAAGGAATCGTTCCAGCAGGGAACACAGCTGGATTTCAGGAATCGGAAGCTGAAACGTCTCCTTGACGTTTGGGTTCTTCGTGCTGCTAAACCAGCAGGCAAAGGAGGGGGTCGGCGAAGTGACCCGAGGCGAAGGATCCCAGTTTCCGTGGCACGTTGGGCTGTCGCCGCAGCGCAGAGGGGTGGTCGGGCAGGGTTATGCTTGGAACCCGGGGGGTTTGCTGGGGCACCTCCTGGCCAAAATAACTGCAGACCACCGAGGACTTAGACCTCAAAGAAATGAGGCTTGGTTCACCCTCGAGGTAAAGAGCCCTCCTGGGGCCAAAGGTCAGTGGGGGGTGGAGTGGGCTGCGGAAAAAGAAGCTGTGATTACAGACTGGAATCTGATGATCAGAGGACTCAGGTGAGAGGATGATCCAATTGACTTTACCCTGAAGTGACTCAGTAGCTGATGGGACTTCGTGTGTACCATGCATTGGGGCCGTGAACTTTTCACCCGGGCGATGGTGGAGGCCCCTTGCTTTTTGGCTTGGGAGACTGTTCTTTCTGGAACATCATTTGGTCCTGTTGCCCTCTGGTTTCCGATTGTATTTGGCCAATGGTGAGTGTCCACATGGGATCTGAGAGAAGGTGGGGGATGGGAAGAGAGTGAGCTCCCTTCCCGTGGATGCCCAAGAGCTGGCTGCCTCCACTGACACAGCCCTCTCTGTCCAGTTCTAGCTCCGAGTTCTGGTAACATCCTTTCCCTCCCCTGTTCAGGCCTGGCTCCCCAGTCACACGCCCTGGGGTCCTGCCCTGAACCTCCCTTGGTGTCTCCCTACACCCTGCGCACGCCTGTGCGAATAGGCGCTTTATCAGACTAACACCTGTTCGAGTGTGTCATCATCCTTTCTCCCCAGTAGAGCCCTGGATAATACAGATAGCGGCCACACAGACACGGGCTGTGACCCAGATGCACAGAGTTCGGACAGGCGGGCAAGGGATTAGAGGGTGTAGTGGAAAGTCAAGAGGCCGGGTGCATACCGAGTACCCCTTATCTGTGGGCCCCTGGGAAAGTTGTTCAGCCTCTCTCGGCCTCTTTAACTTCAACTATGTAATAATAACAACCAGTAGTTATTATTAGAATGGTTACATATAATTATATATGTTATTATTATATAATTATATTCTACTATTATAATTATATAATGTGATATTTACAGTTATAATTACATAATTTTATTATAACTGTATAATTATAATAACTGGGAGTAATAATAATGTCCACACAACAGGATAAAATGAGATTCAAGATGCAAGGAGACTAAATAAAGACCTGGCACGTGATAGGTGCTCAGTGACGCTCTTCGTTCCCTTCCCCTGGCACACAGTAGGCATTCAGCAGATGTTAGAGAAATCTAAATGAGAGAGAAAGGATGTGCGTGTAAGTGGGTGTGGGCCCAGGGGGTGGATGAGGGTTGTGTTGGAAAAGAGACAGGTCTGCCTGCAGAGGTCCTTGAATCTATGCAGAGATTTCAGTATGGGGAACATTCAGATACACAGCTGTTTGGGCAGGGGGAGTGGGACCGGGGAAGGCCTCCAATACCAAGGTCATTCTGTGGAATAAGGGCGGGGCATGGATGTGCCAGGCAAAGCCTTCTCAGTGGAAGGGAAATTGTCTGGACTGGACTGGAGGCAGGGAGGCCTGAAGAGGAGGAAGGTCTGGCCCACAGAGGGAAAGGAACAGGAACATATGCTGTGCCCTGTGTGATGATCTGGGCCTCCACCCCCTTGGGCCTCCCCTGTGAGGTCAGCGGCTGTTCAGGCTTGAAGCTCCCCGGTGCTTGGCTGGGGGCCCATTGGGGAGGCATGGCCCCTCCTGACCTGATCCATAATTCAGAAACACATTGGGATTTCGAGATGAACACAGTGTACAGGCTGATAAGAGGAATCTGGGGCCAGGAGAATACATTAGAAATTGACGCTACAGAGTCAGGCATAATCCCACTGTCCCAGGCAGGTGGACTAGTGGGTCTTTTGCTTATTCCTTGAGCCGGTATTGGCTTTTTCCCCCTCTGTGCTGAGCAGCGGGCAGGAAGGAGGGCTGTGAGCAAAGACAAAAACAGGCTTCCGGCTCTACTTAAGCAGGTATTTGGTCCATGTAATTAACGAGAGTGGATCCTGAGAGCTCTTTCCCCACTTTCCAATCAAAAACATTCCATTAGTCACGCTGCCTTTGAAATCCTTCAACAGCCTGTTGGGTAGTTGGCTCAAGAATGGGCACTGATTGGAGCTATGGAGAAAATTCCTGCCGCAGGCCAATGATGCTGACACTCTTGGATGGAAAGACAGCTCTGTGCCCCGTGGACCCCAAGTGGGCATTCGGGCAAAGACAGAAATGGCCAGGGGGCGTGGCTCGTGGGCACAGCGATCAGATAGACAGCCTGAAATATCAAAGCAAGATAAACACCAATCTGGTCTCTCACTCACTCACATTTTATTTTATTTTATTTTATTCTGGGCAAGGACCTGCTATGCCCTGGAGATTTGGAGATGGAGAGGACACAGCTCTGAGGAGCTCCAGGCAAGCTGGGGAGAATAACATGGAATCAGACCAGTGGAGTTCAGTGCGAAACCATCCTGTCGCGAGAGGGAGGGAGTCGCCAGGTTCCCTGGGAACAGTAGGCCGTGAGCTTGAGGACGTTCAGACGACGTCTCTTCATTCTCCACTGTGTCCTCAGAGCCTCACGCCGCGCTGATCCAGATCAGCTCACGATTACTTGTGGGAGGGATGAATGAGTTCATGAATGAACACGTGCAGGAGAGGTGTCAGGAAGCTTTCCGCAAAGGGTACACGTGTGAACTCAGTCTTGAAACTCATGCAAGTTGGCAGAGGTTGCGGGGAGGGGAATAATCATTCCGGAGACAGGGGGCGGCAGAGGGAGGATGGCGGGTGACATATTTGATGCAGATGATGCTGGGCCACCAACCTTCGGTTTTAGGGCTTCCCTGGTGGCGCAGTGGTTGAGAGTCCGCCTGCCGATGCAGGGGACGCGGGTTCGTGCCCCAGTCCGGGAAGATCCCACATGCCGCGGAGCGGCTGGGCCCGTGAGCCATGACCGATGAGCCTGGATGTCTGGAGCCTGTGCTCCGCAATGGGAGAGGCCACAACAGTGAGAGGCCCGCGTACTGCAAAAAAACAAAAAACAAAAAACAAAAAGAACCTTCGGTTTTAGGTTGCCACCTTTGGAGCATAATTAGATCAGGTCTGGGACCTATGTGGGGCTGTGTGTACTTCCTCAATGCTGCTGCTGCCTATAATTGTGATGCTGTTTGATAGCTACCAACCGCCTGGAACTTCTGATCCAAGTAACAATTATGATGCCTAACCTGTTCTCTCAGAGCTCAGCGCCCTTGGGGTGAGAAGTGGGTTGACAAGTCGGCTAAGGCGTATTTAGGTCACTCACTTGTCTCTTTTTAGTAACACTGAGAAGGGGGTTCAGATGCAAGGGTTTCTTTACTCAGCTACCTGGCCGGCAGTTTGCCTGGGTTCCATCTTCCGTTCAAACAGTGACACGTGGCAATTCACTGAACCTCTCTCACCATCTCCAAAGTGGAACATCTCCAAAGTGGAACAAAACAATTCACCTGATTTATGGGGCAACTCTTGTCCAGCTCGGTTTCCACGAAGTACACATTTCCGTTGCAATCTGAAAGCCGAGCTTTTCTATGAAACCTTTTGTCAACCGAAATGGCACAAAGCGAAAGAAGAAATACCCTTTTTCCTAAAAGCAGGAATCCTCTTCGGATTTCTTTCAGTTAGCAAAACCAGGTACGAATGTAGGTCTTCTGTAAAAGTGAAGTGGTGTAAAGCAAACTTTTGAAAAACAGGGTGTATACCTGTCCCCCTAAATCCAGGGAGAGTGATCTCAGACCTCCAGGAGTCTGATGGTATTACCCAAAGCACAAAATGGTTTTGCTGTCTGTCAACTTAAAAATCACATAGGTTTGGCCTTCCCTGGTGGCGCAGTGGTTGAGAGTCCACCTGCCGATACAGGGGACACGGGTTCGTGCCCCGGTCTGGGAAGATCCCACATGCCGCGGAGCTGCTGGGCCCGTGAGCCATGGCCGCTGAGCCTGCGCGTCCGGAGCCTGTGCTCTGCAATGGGAGAGGCCACAACAGTGAGAGGCCCGTGTACCGCCAAAAAAAAAAAAAAAAAAAAAAAAAAATCACATAGGTTTGTATTCCAGTCCTCAGTAGAACAGGGTTTGCTTTATTTTTGCATATTTTAAATGACTCACAGCAAGTCTGCGGTAAAGAGAGTGAGGCACTTGCCTTGGGCCCCAAATTTAAGGAGAGACCAGAAAACCTCAGGAATTAAGATATGTAACATTTTAATGTAATATTTTAAAAACTCAAATTGGCAAACTGGCCACCCCTTTTTGTACACAAAGCTTTATCGGAACCGGTGGCAGGATTAGGGTGAGGCGAGTGAGGCAGGCTCGTGCCAGTGCAGGAGCAGATCCCATCTTTATTTAAAACCGTGATAGTTTGTTGGTCATGGATCTTTTGGCATTAAGTTTGATTTTAAGAAATATCACATTAAGATAGTATTTATCTTGATTACTGAGTGTTTTGGCCCCTTTTAAATTTTGCACCCGAGGCTGGTGCCTCACTCGCCTCACCCTAGTCCTGGCTCTGTGTGCGCTTAACTTCTTTACTCCTCGCCCTTGAAACTTGGCAGACAGCAGACCCTCCAGGAAGCTGCAGCTTGTTATTCTTCCGGCTTCCTAAAAGCCCAGAGCACACTTCTGGGCACCTTCATCAAAGAAGCACCAAGATATGTGAGGTTCTCCATAAAAGACCGGGTGGCCGTTGCTCCTTGAAGGCAGTGGGCTGGTCGGTCTCCATCTACAAGCTCACCTGTGGCTTTTGAGAAATCCCTTGAGCACTCTGGTCTCCACTTCCCCATCAGCAAAAATGAGGGGATGGGGACAGCTGATCTTAATTGAGGCTAAATCTTCTGTGCTTCTCTGAAAGCATTCCCCCAAGGACCATCGGGTGAGAGAGACCGCGACAGGCCCTTCCCCAGGCCAGACCTTTCTGTGAGTCATGGACTGAGAAAAGGTCAGTGTGAAAAATCGTTGGTATTTAAAACAGAAGTACTGAAGCGATGTTCCCTGGGTGTGAGCTAGGGAGGGAATGTTTATTGGTCTCTTAAAACTCTTCGGAGAATATAAGGCTTGTGCTAGCTGTTGAGGGAAGTGCGGAGGGGGTTAGGGAGAGCCTGTATCTTCCCTGGCCTGGTGGTCAGTCTTGGGGATGGATTGCAGTCTGGAAATAAGAGGGAGAGGATGACACAGGCTAAATGGTGGGTGGAAAGTCAGCCCAGAGAAATACTTTAAGGCTGATCTGGGGAGATTTCTCGGAAACGGTGAGCCTTGAAGGATGTACTTCAAATGTTGGCGGGCATTCGGAACCCAAAGAGGAGCCTGGGCCATTAGTCAGGGTCCCCAAAGGAGACAGACGGTGCTCTCAAGTGGGGGAATTGAGGAGTGGTCGATAAGTGGACTACTTATGACAGTCCGGGGAGGGTTAAGGGAAAATCAGCAAGGGGTGGGGAAGCACTTTGGGGCGATATTGGAGAGTCTGTACCATCCCAGATCTGAATAGGGAGGGGAGAGAGGGTTCACCAGAAGCTAGAGGCAGCTGTCGCCGTAGATGAGAGCCAGGATGCGAGCTGAGGCTTTCAGGACCGGAGTGCAGCTGGAAGAGTGAGCCGGGAGTCATAGCCTTACCCTGCTCTCCTTCCACACTCCATCTCTTGTCGGCACCTCCCATGGGACGGACTCGAGTGATGTCGTTCAGACAGGCCAGCATCCCAGGGTCCAGACCGGGGTGGAGAGGGAATCTGGGAGGCAAATGCGAAGAGGTAGCTCACTGGGTAAGAAGGTACAGTAACCACTTGAAACTGGGTCTGTGCAGACGGTTGTGTGGTTAAAGGAAGGAGGCGGGTGGCGAGCCTCCATAGCCCTGCTCACTAACTCCTCACAACACCTGGCCAGGGAGCCGTTCTTACCTCTGTTTTTTAGGAGAGGATTGACAGTCAATCATCGCGGCCAGCTGTGAGTCCGTGGGTGTTCCTAGCGGCGGGTGGGGAGAGGAGTTTGACCCTCCCGTGGGGCCCCTGAAGGGCGATTCTGCCTCTGTGCTGTGGTCTCAAGGCTCCATTGTAGTAAGAAGCTGTTTGATTCCTGATTGAGAGGAAAACATTTCCCTGAAGGCAGGGCTGCAGGAAGGGGCCAGGCAGAGGGAGGAAACACCTGCACACGTGAGATGAGGGCATTAACATTGGTCCTGCCGGCGGCCGGGGTGTCAGCCGTGTTCCGCGAGGCTGGCCAGACAGCGATGGAACTCGGGGCCCCCGAGTGGGGAAGGCTGGGGCTGACTCAGGGCCCCGCAGATCTTCAGACCCGCTTTCAGGTGTGTGCCTTCCACCAAGCACGCTTCCTGAATGCCAGTCAGGTGCCAGGTCTGGCTGGCCGTTGAGGCTTCGCAGGGGGATGGAAACATCCCAACACTTCCACCTCATCCTCATCTGCCTTCTCATCCCAGCCAGCGTTGATCAGGCTCTGCTAGGTTTCAGGGTTTGAGTTCAGTTCTACAAGTCAATTGATGCGCGTAATCCTTGTAACAGCACAGCGGGGCTGGGTGTTACCACTGTCTTTTGGCTCACAGGAACCCAGCATTTGCTCACAGGGCCTTGCATTGGGGTGAGAGATACTGACCAGAGAACCATCCAGTGTAGGACCAGCGCCACCATCACAAAATCCTATGCAGACCTTCCTGCGTGCTGTGCGTCCTTGGTCAGGTTTCTTTTGCCTTGGTTTCCATCATAGAAACCTCCTCATGAGGCTCTTTGGAGGGTGAATGAGCAGTGCTGGACAGATGTCAGCTGTTATGTTGTTACGGCTTTGACTACCCTTGTCATGCCATCTTTTGGTCCTTTCTCTTCCTGTCCGCTTCCTCTCTGTCTTCTCTTTACCTTTTCCCAGCCCAAGGGCTTCTTCCATCACTGGCTTGGGAGTTCTCCCAAGCACAAGGTCTTGAAAAGGCTTCCCGGTCATATGGGAAGTGTGTTAAGTGTGTATCATGCTTGCGTTCTCCCTGGCTGGCCCCACTGGATTCGGAACGAGATCCCAAGAGCTGGACGGAGCGATGCGTGTGCTCTTCCATTTATGCCAGGGAGCGGCCTCCCTTCCGCCCTCCTTCCCTGATAAACGTTTTTGCACCGCCTAGGGAAACAGCGACATGCCATCAAATGTTGTCACAGATCACTGGGTGCTTCCCCAGTAGGCTGATGGTCCTCTTCTCCATTTGTACAGATGAGCAAACTGCATTGCAGATACAGAATGTGATGAGGTCATTCAGCTCATCAGAGGGGAGCCTGGAATGGCAGCAGGTCTGTCTGACACCGAAACCCCGTTTCTTCCTTCTCACCAGATCGGTGAATTACTGTTCACTCCTCTCATTGACACTGCTTTTCCATTTGGGTTTTTGGAGGGGGCCCCCCAGCCCCTCACCCCGTTGTCTCTACTGCAAGTTGTTGAGCTGTCCTGGGGCTTCTGCCTGAGGCTCAGCAGGTGGGACTTTGTCCCTTTTGGGGTGGAAGGGCTGGCCTTTGGAAAGTTCCAAATACAGCTACATGAGCCTGAGACTGTGGGCGGGGGGGGGGGGGGAATGGGGGGAGGAGCAGACTATGAATGAAGAGAATAAATGAAGAGGCAGGACCCTGAGGATGAAGGAGCTGCCCAGAGAGACAGCGGAAGATGATGGAGGCTGCACGGGACATCCTGACTGGCTCAGGAGGCGGCAGAAGCTGGGATGTCCGTCCGCCTACCCTGGTGAGCACGCGATGGCACTGGCCAGAGCAAGTTGGGAAGAATCAGGCACGTGACAGTGTGTAATAAAGCTCTCAACCTGTGGCAAAGACGTTTTTGTTAGCTCGTGCATGTACAGATACAGCAATTTTTAGAAACGGAGAACAGTGACACATGCACTGGAGCTCCTGCAGCTCCTGCAGTCCTGAGCGATACATTCTATATCTCAGGCTCTGAGCGGAAGCGGGGAATCTTACCCCATCTCCCCACGCTGGGGTCTGGAGTCACAGGGAACCAGCATCTGGGCTCTATTGCTGCAGTGCGGAGGTTCTCACATTCTGGCGCACCAGACTCACCTGGAGGGCTTGTTGAAAAAAAGAAACCAAATGCACACCCACAGGGTTTCTTTTTTGGTAAATCTGGAAGGAGGCCCAAGTAGTCACAGTCCTAGCAAGTACCCAGGTGATGCTGAGGCCGTTCTTCTGAGGAACCACACTTTAAAGAACTACTGCTCTAGAATTTCCCCCCTCCTACCTGCATGTAAGAAGCACCTGAGAGGTCTTTAGGCCATTGCCAATCTGGACTGTCTGAAGCTTGGCTCCAGGTATCAGTACATTTTCAGAGCTCCCTGGCTGATTCTGCCGCATCAATCGATAAACACCCAGACTGAGCATCCCCACTCATCATATAAGCTTCTGAGTATGATTTTGATGCCGGAATTGAGAATTAGTGTCTTAGACCATAGTGGAGAGGCAAAACCCCAACAAAGTAGAACCTACAAAACAGATATAAAACTTAACAGTTATTAGGTTTGATTCGTTGAGTCAAGCAGCAAATATTTCTTGACTGTGTACCATTTGCCAGGAATCGGGGGCAGGCAGTGGAGATAGGAAAACGAATCAGCTATGGTGGTAAATAACAGACAACAGACATGAACTGTGGTAGGCTGGGGAGCCATTTTTAGTTGCAGGGGATACATTCAGATTTAAGCTAAAAGTCTAATATACATGTGTAGGTTATCACAAAATGTGAGTTCATCCCTTCTGCTGTTTGCATAACGTCCTAGGCGCCTAGGGTCTTTCTGGGTCTGGCTAAATAGATCTATGGAACGAGATTTGAAGGAAGAGAGTTGACACCCTGAGAAGGCTGATCAGGTAAATAATGTCCCTTCAGGTAGGGGAACCTGCCCCCTTCTCCTGTACATACATGAGACTTGTACCTCAGTGATGCTTCCAGAGCTCTCACCCTACGTGCTCTGCTGAGACCTTCCAGGAAGGAGAGGAGGACAGTTTGGGATTTCTCATATGTGGAAATTCAGTCAGGTCAGATTAACATTGTTTCTGATTTTTCCTAGAGGATGTAACATATCGATTTTGTCAACATGAGGCCAAAATCACTAGATTTTTTTTTTAAACATCTTTATTGGAGTATAATTGCTTTACAGTGGTGTGTTAGTTTCTGCTTTATAACAAACTGAATCAGCTATACATATACATATACCCCCGTATCTCCTCCCTCTTGTGTGTCTCTCCCACGCTCCCTATCCCACCCCTCTAGGTGGTCACAAAGCACCGAGCTGATCTCCCTGTGCTATGCGGCTGCTTCCCACTAGCTATCTGTTTTACATTTGGTAGTGTATATATGTCCATGCCACTCTCTCACTTCGTCGCAGCTTACCCTTCCCCCTCCTCGTGTCCTCAAGTCCATTCTACGTCTGCGTCTTTATTCCTGTCCTGCCCCTGAGTTCTTCAGAACCATTTTTTTCTTTTTTTTTTAGATTCCATATATATGTGTTAGAATATGGTATTTGTTTTTCTCTTTCTGACTTACTTCACTCTGTATGACAGGCTATAGGTCCATCCACCTCACTACAAATAACTCAATTTCGTTTCTTTTTATGGCTGAGTAATATTCCATTGTATACGTGTGCCACATCTTCTTTATCCATTCATCTGTCGATGGACACTTAGGTTGCTTCCATGTCCTGGCTGTTGTAAATAGAGCTGCAATGAACATTGTGGTACATGACTCCTTTTGAGTTATGGTTTTCTCAGGGTATATGCCCAGTAGTGGGATTGCTGGGTCATATGGTAGTTCTATTTTTAGTTTTTTAAGGAACCTCCATACTGTTCTCCATAGTGGCTGTATCAATTTACATTCCCACCAACAGTGCAAGAGGGTTCCCTTTTCTCCACACCCTCTCTAGCATTTATTCTTTGTAGATTTTTTGATGATGGTTATTCTGACTGGTGTGAGACGATATCTTATTGTAATTTTCATTTGCGTTTCTCTGATGATTAATGATGTTGAACATTCATGTGTCTGTTGGCAATCTTTGTATCTTCTTTGGAGAAATGTCTATTTAGGTCTTCTGCCCATTTTTGGATTGCGTTGTTTGTTTTTTTGATATTGAGCTGCATGAGCTGCTTGTAAATTTTGGAGATTAATCCTTTGTCAGTTGCTTCATTTGCAAATATTTTCTCCCACTCTGAGGTTGTCTTTTCATCTTGTTTATGTTTTCCTTTGCTGTGAAAAAGCTTTTAAGTTTCATTAGGTACACGTTGTTTATTTTTGTTTTTATTTCCATTTTTCTAGGAGGGAGGTCATAAAGGATCTTGCTGTGTTCTGCCTATGTTTTCCTCTAAGAGTTTTATAGTGTCTGGCCTTATATTTAGGTCTTTAATCCATTTTGAGTTTATTTTTATGTATGGTGTTAGGGAGTGTTCTAATTTCATTCTTTAACATGTAGCTGTCCAGTTTTCCCAGCACCACTTATTGAAGAGACTGTCTTTTCTCCATTGTATTTTCTTGCCTCTTTTATTAAAAATAAGGTGACCATATGTGCGTGGGTTTATCTCTGGGCTTTGTATCCTGTTCCATTGATCTATACTTCTGTTTTTGTGCCAGTACCATACTGTCTTGATTACTGTAGCTTTGTAGTATAGTCTGAAGTCCGGGAGCCTGATTCCTCCAGCTCCGTTTTTTTTTTCTCAAGATTGCTTTGGCTATTTGGGATCTTTTATGTTTCCATACAAGTTGTGAAACTTTTTGTGAAAAGTGCCATTGGTAGTTTGATAGGGATTGCATTGAATCTGTAGATTGCTTTGGGTAGTACAGTCATTTTCACAATGTTGATTCTTCCAATCCAAGAACATGGTATATCTCTCCATCTGTTTGTATCATCTTTAATTTCTTTTATCAGTGTCTTATAGTTTTCTGCATACAGGTCTTTTGTCTCCTTAGGTAGGTTTATTCCTAGGTATTTTACTCTTTTTGTTGCAGTGGTAAATGGGAGTGTTTCCTTAATTTCTCTGTCAGATTTTTCATCATTAGTGTATAGGAATGCAGGAGATTTCTGTGCAATCACTAGACTTATAAAGTCAAAATTTGAGTTTTCACATGGCTCAAATGAGATATCTAATATGCACGTAAGTTGGAAGCTACAAGTTATTATTATTACAGCACAAAAGAAGATGGGTCTCTAAATCCAGTCTTAGTAGAACAATTCTAATCCACTCAGCCTTTAGCCCCAGCATAAGTCGTAGGTAGTTCAGGTAGTAGAACAACTCCTTCATAGGGCTGCAGGGAGGACTGAATATGGGTAAACGTCTGACATAATTCCTGGTGTGAAACAGAGACTCAATACACGTCAGCAGTCAACATACTGATGGATGTTACCGACTATCCCTGAGAAATCAGCCATGTTGATAAAAAATTTGCTTTCTTGAGGGGAAACCTTAGCAAATGGAAAAGGGTTAAACTAGAGCCAGATGAGGTAGTGTGAGCCTGGGGGAAGCAGGAAAGGTTGTATCAAGGTGTGTGTATGTGTATACAGCCTTAGGCTCTCAGCGTGCTCGTGAGGAAGGATCTCGGCTGTCACTTGGCATACGGCTCCTGTAGATCAGCCACTCCAAACAAGCATGTTGGTTTTCAGAGTTTCCTTGGGTGCAGATTTCTCTACCCACACAGCACCGTGAATGTAGACTAATTACAAGCAAACTCTAAAAGTGCATGATTATGTGGCGGCTGATTTACAGCATTTTTTTACCCCTTCCCTGTCTGTGGCTGGGGAATGAAAGAGGCGGCTTTCTCTCTTAGACTTCGGTGAACCCCGGTGAACCTCCCTTGGGGAGGGCTGAGATTCCTGTTAGCTGAGTGAAGCTTTCCAGAGGTTCCCCCAGTCCCTCCTCAAACCAGAAAGCACCCTTAGCACCCAAGCTGGGCTGGGCGGACTGGAGTATGGATGGAGGATGGCGTCCATTCTTCCTCTCGCACTTCTTTTCTTAGCAGTAAAAAAGAACTATGACAAATGCACTATTCTAGGTGTTTAGGTGTGTGTACGTGTCTCTGTTTAATAATGGGAAGCCTTAAGCATTAAGAAACTTAGCCTTGAAGTCTGTATCATGTCAGTTTTGCTGTGGGACCTCAGGCAATTCCCTTCCCCTTTCCGGGTCTCAAATGACAGAATTGGATTAATTGGCTTTAACATCCAAAGGGTTATGGGGACTTCCCTGGTGGTGCAGTGGATAAGACTCTGCACTCCCAATGCAGGGGGCCTGGGTTCGATCCCAGGTCAGGGAACTAGATCCCACATGTATGCTGCAACTAAGGGTTCACATGCCACAGCTAAGGAGCCTGCGTGCTGCAACAAAGGAGCCCGCCCGCCACAACTAAGACCTGGTGCAACCAAAATAACAAATAAATAAATATTTTTTTTAAAAAAGGGTTATGAATGTGCATGCAGTTGACCCTTAAACAACTCGGGGGTTAGCGGTGCAAAACCTCCTCCCAGCCAGAAATCTGCCTATAGCTCCTAGTTGACCCTCCGTATCCGCGGCTCCTCTGTACCCTTGGATTCAACCAACTGGATTGTGTAGTACTGTAGTGTTTACTATTGGAAAAAAATCTGCATATAAGTGGACCTGTGCAGTTCAAACTGTCGTTCAAGGGTCGACTGTGTCTGAGCTTTGAAAGCCAGGGTTTGACCCAATTGGGGGCATAAAATGGAGACAGAGGGGACCTTAGAGTTTACTTCATCAAGTCATTTGTTTTAGTGATGGGACTCCTGAGGTTTGAAAGGTGGGAAGGGACTTGTTCTCATCTGAAAAATGGGGGAAGATGGCAATGCCCACCTAATGGGTGGTTGTGGGGATTCAGTGAGAGCAGTGGTCTCCAGCAGCCTAGTCTGTAACCCCCTTGAGGGCTGGATGGAGTAGCCCCCCTCCCCCAATTCTTCATCTTTGTTGCTCAGTTTTTAGCACAAGGCTTGGTGCACAATGACCACTTATGAGTGATTGAATAAAAAATGATGCCGGAGTATGGGAAAGCGGCTCTCCCTGTGCCTCGTGCATGGAACGCACTCCCTAAATGCCCCTTTCCCAAGGGACGTGATCAGGAGTCGGTGGAGCCAGGACTGTATTCGCATTTCACTGAAACGTGCACACGCCTGCCGCGTGCACTCTTTTTCAAAGGCAGCCTGTGCCCTTTCAGTTCGGAAATGAAGGCAGAGAGATTTTGGCGGCTTCCATGTGCTTTCAAGTTAATTTCTTTAGGTGGAGTTCTTTTATTTTGTATATATTTTTCAAACAATACTCCAGAAAACATCTCGCTTGGTTGGAGTTCCTGCGGGCCACCCTGAGTTCAGCATTGCTGGACGCGGAGGCTGGGGAAACAGCGGGCTGGCGACAGCGCACGGACCTTCTGACTCTCCCACCTCAGCAGGGTGGGGGCCCTGGGCCTGGTTAAAGCCACATGGACTAGAGAGGGTGCAGTGTCCCCATCTCTCCTTGCCAGTGGCTGCCTCCTCTCGGTGTGGATGTGGACTCAAGGAGAACCCAGGAGAAAGGGAGTTTTGTGGGCTGGTCTGGGAACTCCACACCCAGGTCCAGGAAGGATGCTGAGACAAAACACCCTCCACCTGTGCTTTCCCCGCTGAAAGGGCCACTTCCTCCCTTGTGATTGAGTGAGTTTTCACCTCTCTAGTTCCCTTGACGGTAAGGACAGTGAGTTTGGGCCATGCCTCCTCATCTGAAACACTAACTCCAGCTATCATGTTGGAGCAAGGCCCACTTTCCACGCACCGTGCTAGCTGCTTCCATACGCTATAACTTGATAGCGGCCTTGCTAAGTAGCTATTGTGCTCATCTCCGAGACGATGAGCTTGGAGTCCAGAGAACTTCAGTCCTTTGCTCAAGGACTCATGTCTAGTATGCCACAAAGCCAGGATTTGGGGGGTATCTAAGTCCTTATGTTCCCCAAGATCCCATGTTGGTTGCCTGCTTCACTCACCTGCAGTGTTTCACCTGCAGCATTCTCGTGACAATCGAGGGCACTGCCGTGCCCTGCACGCTTGGTGATGGCCTCTGCCCTGCTGTGCAGTGGTTCCTGTCCCCACCCCCTTCTCTTAGACAAGCGGGTAACCCGCATCCCCATGTCTGCCTTCAGGGGCCCAGTGACTTCTCCATCCTTGTCTCCACCCCTCCCTTCACATAGCATCTGTTCCAGTGGAGCTAGACTCCCCCCGTCCCCACATGCCTTGAACTCCTACCACAATCATTACCTACCACCGCCTTTCTGGGCAACGTGTCATTGTTCTCAAATAGACTCTAATTTTAGTTTTATGTCTAACTCAATTTTTCCATCCGGTTTTTAATTCCTCTCCGCTAGAAGTCCTCAGTGGTCACTTACGTCAGCAGCATCCACGATTCTGGTGGGCTTGCTAAAACACTGATCACTGGGCCTCGCCTCCATGGTCTCTGAATCACTTCCTCTGGGATGAGAGCTGAGGGTTATACATTTCTAACGTGTTTCCAGGTGATGGAGCAGATGCTGGTCTGGGGTTTCATGTGTTTACTAAGAATCTCCTAGGGTCTCGTTACTGAAAGGGGGGGGTGTCCATTCATATGCCTGCACATTTGAGAAGATGTGTGTGGGGAGCAGATATTCTGCCTTTGAGAATCGCACAGTCTAGGTAGCAGTTCTCAAGCTCAAGTACACGTTAAAATTACCAGGGGAGCTATAAAGACACTCCGTGCCTGGGCTCCATCCCAGAGCAGCTGAATCAAAATCTCTGAAGTGGGGCCTGCCGTCATAGTTTTTTTAGCTCCCCAGAGGATTCTAAAGTGCAGCCAACCAGGGTTGAGAACCACTGGTCCAGGAAGGCGCAGTCTGGTAAGTGGAAAATCCTCTGCTGGAATCAGCCACGTGTTTTTATTTTTCTTTATAAATTTATTTATTTTTGGCTGTGTTGGGTCTTCCTTGTGGTGTGCAGGCTTCTCATTGCGTTGGCTTCTCTTGTTGCAGAGCATGGCCTGTAGGTGCGCGGCCTTCAGTAGTTGCGGCTCGCGGGCTCTAGAGCGCAGGCTCAGTAGCTGTGGTGCACGGGCTTAGTTGCTCCGCGGCATGTGGGATCTTCCTTGACCAGGGCTTGAACCCGTGTCCCCTGCATTGGCAGGCAGATTCCCAACCACTGTGCCACCAGGGAAGCCCAGCCACGTGTTTTTAAACAGAGACCTCAGGGATGTGGTTGGGCTGAGTTAGAGGGAAGGACTTGAGTCGGGTGTCAACAACCCTGGGTTTTAGTTCCGTCACTGCTTTGTGGCTTCAGGCAAGTGTCTCAGCCTCTCTGATCTTGGTTTCCTGTGGGCCCCAGTGCTGTGGTGAGTCTGGGGGACCTCTGAGTGCCTTTCCCTCTCCTAGGTTAGTGATTCTAAGAAGAGCAATGCCATGAGGATGAATCTCTGTCTTACTGCAGATATTAATAAACTCAAGGGCTGGTATATTACTGCAAATAACAAAGGAGAAGTAAAAAAAAATATATGTAGTTGACCTTTGAATGACACAGGGATCAGGGGCACCAACCGTCCACATAGTCCAAAATCCATGTATAACTCATAGACGGCCCTCTTTACGCAGTTCCTCTGTATCTGGGGTTCCGAACCTGTAGAATCAACCAACCAAGGATCGTCGTGTAGTACTGTAGTATTCGCTATTGAAAAAATCCGTGTATAAGTGGGTCCATGCAGTTTAAACCCATGTTGCTCAAGGGTCAACTGTACAGCAAAACTGTTTATTTGGAGGCCCAGAAACAAGATGAGAACATAGACGGGAGGGCTTGGTTCATCTCATCTGTCTTGCCTTGTAGAAAGTAGCATGATTTTGCCAGTGAGGCTTTGCTCAGAGCCATGGTTCTCAAACTGTAGTGCCTGGGTCAGCGACATCAGCATCCCCCAGGAACCTGTTAGAAACAAATTCTTGGGACCCACCCCAGATCTCCTGAGTCAGAAGCTCTGCGGGTGGGGCCCAGCAGTCTGCGGTTTATCAAGCCCTCCAGGTGGTTGTGATGCACACTTCAGCTGGAGAACCACTGAGCTGGAGAAATGTCATTGTCACCTGTGGCTCCTCCCCAGCCCCCATGCCATCTGAGCACAAGGAGCTGATCTCAATTGTGGGCTCCCTGTGTCCCGTAGAACACCTAGTTTCCAGTTTTCTTAAAAAGAAAGATATAAGAGAGCTTGGCATCCTGTGTTCGTTGTATGCATTGGCAATTTTTTGCCTTACTCAAATCGTGGACATTTTCTTCTACTTCGGTTTTGGAATTGAATGTCCTTTGTTTAACATAGATGAAGGGGAGAAGCCACTGCTACCGTGTATGACTGAGGTGGTTGTTTTCCTCTAAAGGTGTCCATGTTCATGTTCACTCTTGGGATTGCTCTACCGCTGCAGTTACAGGAATCTCATCAGATTACAATGGAGAAAAGTAATTATTTAGATGTGCGTTGTTCTGTGCAAGGGAAGTCAGAACATTCCAGGGGGAATGCCAGTCAGCAGCTGGACCATGATTCTGGCTGGCAAAAGGGTGGGCTTGAAAGGCTTTAGAGGAGAATGGCCACATTGTGTCAAAGCAGTTAAAAGGGAAGTTCTCCTTTACTTTCAGCACAAGAGGGCTGCCTGTAAGGATTCCAGGTCTGCTTTTATGAATATGAGACTCTAAGAAGTGTTGCAATTGTGAGCCATGGGGGACCGTGTCACCTTGATCCGCCAATTTACTGCCGCCAGCAGTCAAAAGAGCTAAACATCTTCACACGCTTCCCAATCCACTTTCATTTAATCACCCAAAGAGATGCCTGGGACAATAGTCGTTGGATGTGACATTGATGTGATATATATTTGCTTCAGGTAAGAGGAGCAGGTGCCTTTGAAGAGCCTGAAAATGAGAGAGGATTCTGATTCCCCTCCAGCCCTCTGACACCCTCCGGAAGTAAAAATAAGGTTTGGCATTAGTCTGACTCTTGTTTGACTGAAGCTTCTCTTAATGACAATCAAATCTGCAGCCCCCAAACTGATCTCTGCCTCTTTTTTTTTTTAATTTTTGTTTATTTATTTGGTTGTGCCAGGTCTTAGTTGCAGCAGGCAGGCTCCTTAGTTGTGGTACGTGGCCCCTTAGTTGCAGCCGGCAGTCTTCTTAGTTGTGGCATGTATACTCTTAGTTGCGACATGCATGTGGGATCTAGTCCCCTGACCAGGGACTGAACCCGGGCCCGTTGCACTGGGAGCGTGGAGTCCTATCCATTGCGCCACCAGGGAAGTCCCTGATCTCTGCCTCTTGAACTATCACAGCATCTGCCTGCTATCAGGCAGACCCCAGAAACCTTAGTATAGCATCCTGTTTCCGTGCCTATTCACTTGCACAGGTTTTTTTGAATTTCATCTCAAGGTGATAGAAAAAACCCAAACATTGGGTAATGGCGTTTTGCTGCCTGCTCTCTTTAATTGATGTCTGGCTGGTTTCTTCCTCCCCCATCCCTCCTCCAGTTTAACTCCGGAAACATCTGTCTTTTTTATCCACCAATAGAGGCTCGAAAGGGTAACAAACCTGTTAGATAAAATATCCAAGTTATGAATTCTGATTGAATAAATGTGCATTCAGGAGATGATTCATGGCATGTGTGATGGTTTTCAATTGCTTTTTCAAAAGGTTCATGCTTCATTTCATTCAGAGCTTTAGTCAATGCCAACTGATTAATTATCACAGCACTAGTCATCTTTTGTTTAGTAAATACTTACACAGGACCTGTCTGGGCTTGACCGTATAGAAATTTGTTTTAAATGTGAATAAAAAATGTTTTAAAATAGATATTTTATAGATGTTTTTAGAATTCCGCTAAATATTGGAAACCATTAGTTTCTTTGCCTAAAAAATGCCTACTAGATACCTACAAGTGCCAACTATAGGCGAGGTGCTTTGGAGGATGCACAGGCCTGCCCTCAATGAGCTTATACTCTAGTGGCTGCAAATCCTTCTATGTAGGTAATTTTAGGCTGAGGTATTCTGAATCCTGATTACTCAGGGTTAAGGACTTTAAGTCCCAGCTGGGCCACAAAATGGCTGTGTGACAACGAATGAGATGCATCAGCTGTACAGGACTCGGCTTCTCTTTTTGCAGATGACCTTGTCGGATTCTGTTGCCTTTCACGTCCTAGCAGCACTGACGTGATCTGATCCTAATTCTCGGGGTATTTTTGTTTGCCTCTCACCTCAGTTTCAACAAAAGAGACCACAGAATCAAAACACTGCGGCTTAGCTGACACAGTCACACTAGAATTCTTCATTTCAGAAAACGTATGAATCTTTTTCATGTACTTTGAGTGTTCACACTATGACCCTAATTGCAAAAGTCAAAGGGAAGGTCTCATTCTGGAGGAAATGAGGTAACTTTAATAGGTGGAAATGATTGTCTTTTTCATTTCATGTGCAGTCTCTGAAGGTTTTTTTTGGTTTTTTTGTGTGTGTGTTTAATTAAAAACACATTAAAAAAAAAAGTTAGAAAGCGACTTCATTAGCGATCCCTGGGGAAACTGCATGTTGCTGGTTCTGGAAGAAGTGACTACTCACATAGCTGGCTTCCTCAGACCCAAGTGGACTTCTTCCAAGTGGCCTTGTCTCAAGAGTCATCAGAGTGAAATGCCAGGCTCAGGGGTGCTCTCACTAGGGTATTTCCTCCTCCACCTCACTAGTTTTATTTGGTTAATTGTGGGTCATCGTGACTGCCAAGAGCAGCCTTGAGGTGGAGGGACATTTACTAAAGGGCACTGTTAGAGCTGGAGAGGAAAGCTGGAAGCCAGAGAGGGCAAGAAAAGAGGTGCCCAGAAGTCACCTTCTTGGTGGGGAAAAGCCTGGGGAAGCAACTGTCACTGAGACCAAAATGCTTCAGAATAGAGTCCACTTGTTCTGGCTGGAGGGCAACTCAGGATTAGGGGACTGGCCCTCCCCAGAGGGAAGACAGGCATCATCGTGGTGGTAGAGGTGAACTGGTCATGTGTTTTATGGTCAGCCCCAAGTATGAACCCTGATTCCATCGCGTTTAGGGATGACTTTAGACAAATGATCCTTAGCATTTCTGTGCATTAGTTTCCTCATCTGTAAAATGGGTATACTTGTAATGGTTTTGAGAATTGAATAAGTTAAAGATGGTAAAGGAGTTGCCCCAGTGACTGAGAGTTATTAATTAATTATAAGAGCGTTGATGATTTCTTTACCTGTGTATTCATATTACCTCTCACGTGTAAGCACTTCACAGGTTAAAAAGCATGTCTATGTCCTAAGTGTCTTTTGAGTTTTAATGAAGCTCTGAGGGAGAGACCATAAGCTGCATTACGCAGATGCGGGAGGCCTGCCCAATGTACAGGACCACCATGTAGCATCATTCTAGGTTCCAGTTGTAAAGCATTGGACAGTATATGTTCATGGAAGAAATTTTGAATCGTACAGAGAAACATTAAAAATAGATAAAATTTTCCCATAATTTGACCATCCAGAGATAACCGTGAGAAACATATTTGTGTATTTCCTTTATATTCTTCACATATGTATGCATGCATGGTGGGTTGTGTATATAATATGGGTGTCATACTATTTGAGTATAATTTTGTAATTTGCAAGATAGAATTAATATAGCACGTGTTCTTATATTCTTCAAAAAAATAATTTCAAACTTCATTAGAGCCCTAAATCTTTAACATTTCTACCTAATTTGTTCCACCAGTCGGCCTTTCTTTCTCTCTCTTGCTCTTACTCTCCCTCTGTATGTGGGTATGCATACGTGCATATATACTTACCAGTTATCGTTATTCATTTCCTGAATCATCTGACAGCAATCTCTGTGCCATGCTGCTCACTCCTCCAGTCCCTCAGATGCTCCACTGCCGTCTCCAGAGTCCCTATCACCTCCTCTCTTGGCCTCACGGGCACAACAGGCCCCCACCGCCATTCCTCTTATAATTGCATCCTTCCAAATTTGTTTTCCATGATAAACTTCAAATTCCATGAAGGCAGGGAGCAAGCCTGTCCCATGCATGGCTGAGTCCCCGCACCTGGCATGGTGCTGGTGTGTAGTTGGTGCTCCGTACTCGTGTGATAAATAAGAAGAAGTATGTACGCTGGGCTTTTCAGTTTTATGACAGCATGGAAACATTACCTCTAAGCACTTGGGTCTTTGCTTTATGCCCATTCTCCGGATAGGAAGGACTGAGGCTGAGCTCCAGGCCTCTCGCACCGTGTGCTTATGTGAACACCTAAGCGGCTCTTGGCCTGAATCTGTGCTGTGTCATCCCATCAGACAACATAACCTTTCTGGCCGTACCAGGCATTTGTCGCTTGGCAGGGTTTAAGAGCTAAGTTTCCAGCTGCTGGCAAGTGTATATTTGTGACTCTGTCTGACAACAGGGAGGCTCTTCTTCGCTGTCCTCTTCTGCCTGACCTCATCCTTAATAATCCCACCACCACACTGCTCCCGCCTCCCACCCCTCTTCAGCAGCCCGTGATATTTGTTCTTCTTTGCCAAGCCTGCCTTGGGTAGATTGCTGATGTGGAAAAGACTGTTTCTCTGGCCTCCTGAAGGGTTTTCAAATAAAGCTCCTTTCAGTTCAAAGACCTGACCATCTAGTACCCATGGTATTACTTAACCAAAAAGAGGAGCAGAGATGCTGGCGTGCTGCTCCCTTCCAAGCCTTTATCTGAGCCTGATGAGGCAGCTTCCCTAGTGGGCTCTGCAGATCTTTCTGAATAGTTCAGGGGCACAGAGACCCTCACCGCCCACCTACCTCCCATGGTCCATGGCACGTGGTGGGTTGCTGGATTCCTACAGATCTGGCTGGGTGGTGGGGTTGGGTTGGGGGTGGATAAAGTGCAGTATTCCAGAAAACGAGCAGCCCGTGAAGGAAGCAACCCTGACCTGAAATTCTATGTCTTATTTCAAGATTTCAGCTCCTTTCCCCACTCACTTTGAAGCCTTGGGAAACACGACCTTATCTGTAAAACAAGCTGTGGAGTCTGGAGGAATTTAAAGGACACTTAGAGGTGGCTGGAAATGATTCTCTGAGGAGTGCTTCCTACTGGGACAAACGGCAGCGGACAGAGAAGGGTCCAGCCCTTGACAGCAGGAGGTCTTGATGTTAGTCTAGGCTTTGCCCTAAGCCTGACCTTGGAGCAGCGTCTGTCTTGCTCATCCTGGTAGCTTGGTCCTTTGGAGGGTGTCTGGCGTGGATAGGCCTGCAGTAAACCTAACCTTAGTGTTTGTTCTTGTTGGATGGATTGACCTCTTTTTTTTTTAATTAAAAAATATTTTTTTGGTTAAAATTTTTTTAAATTTAATTTAAAAATATTTCAAATTAAAAAAATTTTTAATTAAAAAATTGTTTAAATTAAAAAAATTTTTTTAAATTAAAAACATTATTTTTTATTTTTTGGCTGCATCGGGTCTTAATTGTGGCACACGGGATCTTCGTTGAGGCATGCGGGACCTTTCGTTGGGGTGTGCAGGTGGGCTCTTCCTTGTGGCACACGGTCTTCTCTCTAGTTGTGGCGCGAGGGCTCCAGAGTGGGTAGGCTCTGTAGTTTGCGGCATGCGGGCTCTCTCGCTGAGGCTCGCGGGCTCAGTAGTTGTGGCGCACGGGCTTAGTTGCCCCGTGTGATCTTAGGTCCCTGATCAGGGATCGAACCCAAGTCCCCTGCATTGTAAGGCGGACTCTTTACCACTGGACCACCAGGGAAGTCCCTGAATTGACCTCTTGAAACTCCTTGGGATCCAGTGTTCTTACCGGTAAAATTGGGACAAGGAGGGATGGAGATGTAAGGCAAGCACTGGCTTCAGTACCTGGCTCCAGGTCAGCGCTTAAGGCTGAGTTGCCATGGTCATTGCTTGATGCCGGGCTGTCTGCTTCCGGGAGAAGGCTCTTCCTGCTTTCTCAGTTCTGGGTTCCTGGCTGATGAGCAGAGCTGAGAGCCATTGAGTGCCTGCTCTGTGCCCTGCACACAGCCTGTGCTGTCGCAGTTCATCGTCACGGCCGCTCGCTGAGGCAGAATCGCCACCATCCCCAGGTTTCACATGAAGCAGGTGGCCCCTGGGGCAGGTCAAGCTTTCTGTGAGGTCACCTGGTTAGGAAGTAGCCAAACCAGGTTTCCGACTCCAGGTCGGCCTGACTCCAAAGTGGGCGCTTTTTCTACTGTTCCCCACCACCGGATGGGGGCTGTTTGACTTACCTGCCCAAGTCTATCCACTCGCCTGACGTAGGAGCCATCCAGAGTGGGCATCCCAGGGCCCTTGGGATCCCCTAATCCCAAACAGGGGGTCTTTGCTACCCACTCTGGCATCCCCTGGCAGGCAGTATGGGTCAGGCTGATGGCTTTTGGCAGAGAAATAACCACAGCATCGTCACAGACTCCAACGGTATTCGATCCAGTGGCTAGTGGGGTCATTAGCAGAGAAGGGTGATTGTAGGTGTCCCTTGACCCTGGTGGTTGCTGCCAGATCAATGGCCGTTTATCATCCTTCAGCTTCCCACTTAGGGTGCGGGCAGTGGCATTGGAGTGGTCCTGGCATCCATTCCTGGGAAGGTGAACACGCTTCATAACCATCCCTGGTGCTACTCGCTGCCCTCTGGGGTCCTCCTGTGGTAGGAGCTTACAGCTGCCTGGGCCTCTGGCCAGAAATGGGCCCCAGTAGCTCAGTATTCTCAGCATGTGACGGGCCGGGCCCTGGGGGCACACGGGAGAAGGCATGTTTGGTCCCGAAAGGCAGCGAGCAAGTCTTCTTGAAACAGCACTAGCTAGACAGGATCAATTTCCCATTGACTTTCAGCCCCATCTCAGACACAGTGTAATTCTTGTCTGGGGGTTTATAAAGGCCATTGACTAGCTTATAAAAGATTTAAACACTTGCCTTGTGGCATGTGGGAGCTCTGTTTATCACACGATGCCTTTTTGACAATTTGAGGGGGTAGCATTGAGTTGGGAGGGGGTCTTTGGTATTCCCACAGCAGGTGTGGCTCAGACAGTCCGTGCCGCCTGGACCTGGCTGGACAGAAATGTGAATGGGTCAGTAGAAGGACCCTCCTCATACATGACCCGGAGGGCTCTTCTCCACAGGGAGTCAGGCTCCCCTTGCTCCATTTTGCAAACACATCTAGATAACACCAGGAACGATAATGATGACCCTCTGCACTTGGTTAGTCTCACTCTGTGAGGCGTGTCCTATCCGTTCTCTTTTTGACTCCCCAAAATAACTCTGGAAGGTAGGTAGAGCCAAGATTGTCATATTTATCTTGGGAAACTGAGTTTCAAAGAGGTTAAGTGTGTATTCGACCAAGATAATCTCAATTTTCAGGCAAAGCAGTATTTTCCAACTTACCTTTCTCCTACCCTTCTGCTGCGGACTCTCTCCGTCCATCCGCTCTGTAGCCAGCCACGTGGTGCTTCCTAGGGAAACCGAGAGGAAAGGGATGTTAGGATTCCTATCCTGAAAGAGCTCAGTCCAGGGGGTTATGTAGACAGGGAGTTGGGTAATTGCATTTCAGTGTGTTTCGTGCTCTGTTGCCTTTATGATCAAGGAAAATGGGAGCGAGGAAATGGGCTTGTCAGAGCTCTGGGAGGGCGGTCAGGAGGGTTGGTGGTCAGTCAAGTATAGCACCAGAACACAGGCACGGCACTGACGCACGAGAGCACCCAGTTTGCTCGGGGAATTGCGACAGTGACATTTCAGAGAAAAGACTCGTGAGGTGCAGGACAGGGACTGACAGACGAGCATAGTCTGGCCTCCTTATCGTCTCTGATGGCGTCTCCCCCTCCTCTCCCTCTTGTTCAATTTCTTTTGCCCACACTGGCCTCCGTGCTGTTTCCCCAGCACACCTCAGGGCCTTTGCACTGGCTCCTCCCACCGCCTGGCCTGGTCTTCCTCTGGATATCCTTGAGACTCACAGCCTCACCTGCTTCAAGTCTTTGCCCCAATGTCCTTTTCTCAGTTAGGGTGATTCTGACCACCCAGTTGACACTTGTCACCCCTCCTGCACTCTAGACTTCCTTTCTTCATCCTCCATCTTCTTTTTCCCACGGCACCTCCTACATTACACAGCAATTTACACATTTATTATGATTATGACTTACGTTTTCTCCATCACCTAGAGTGTAAGCTCCGTGGAGGCAGGAGTCATCGTTTCTGATTTATCCCAAGTGCCTAGAACAGTGCCCGTCATGGAATAGATACTCAGTGAATGTTTGTCGAGTCGATGAATTAATGAATGATTGGCCTTCGGTGGTTAGCACGCTGAAGGGTTGGGGTTCAGGGTTCTAAATAAGGGGGGCCCTGGGGTTTACTGTGGACAATGGAACTGAAGGAGGTTAAGCAGAGGAGTTCTGTGGTTATAGTTTGTCTTAGAGAGGCCTCTCCAAAGGCCTGGAGTGGTTATGAGGAGGGGCGGATGGGGGTTGGGGAGGATCGGGGAGACGTGATCCAGGCGAGGGATGAGGAGGTCCTGGACCCAGGTGGGCAGGGTGGGGACTGGGGACAGGGGGACAGCTCATGGGGTTTGGACAAACTGGACTCTCTGGGCTGCTTGGGAAGCAGGACTGAAGTTGATTCCTCAACGTGAGGTTGAGTGACTGGGTGGAGAATCTGGTCATTCATTGACTCTGAGATCACGACTGGGGGAAGCGTATCAGGCAAAGCGTGTGTGTGTGTGTGCGTGTGCGTGTGCATGTGCGTGTGTGTGTGTGTGTTGGCAAGGTAGGTGGATCCATGCTGGGCTGCAGACTGTGCCGACAGTGTCAGGGCACTGTGCATTGGCCTGGATGTTGCGAGTCATTTAGCGTGGAGCTGGTTGGGCCCCCAGAGACCTGGACTGATGTGGAATTATTAACTGGCTCGGTAGAAAGATGGTGGGGTGAGAAATCAGAGTGGTTATCTGACTGTCTTCTGCTTGGCATTCTAGGGTGGGACCAGATGCACTGGTGAAAACACTTTCTCAGAGAGGAATTCAGTGCTTGTTAAGTCAGAGCGAGGAGTGCAGAGCCATTTCCTGTGGGGCTGAGCCTGGGGGCTGAGCGCATCCTGCTTCCTCCTTTATCCTGAACTCCCTGTGCTGGGGGCATCCGTCCCTACTCCTCCTTCTAGAGGCTCCTCCACCATTTCCTCCTCATCACACATCTGTGTGGTTGCCAGTGGTCCAGACGTCTTCGTACGCATCACAGCCTCTTGTGCTGACATACATCTGACCCAGCTCCTAAGGGGCTTCTCATATTAGACCCTGTGGACCCTGGGGTCCTATGGGCGACACCCCACACCACAGTGGCAAGAGACCAGCTTTCGGTCCCAATTCTGCTACAGACACTGGACATGGGACCCAAGGAAAATCGCTTTCCTTGTAGGATTTCAGGGTCCTCCTCTGGAAAGGGGCATAGTAATGACTGCCACATCCATCTAGGTCAGAGGGCTGGAATCTGAGGGCTGAGGATCGGAGCAAACAGTTGGGCATGCAATGGGCAGGGAGAAGGACCCTTTGGTCCTGGACTTGCAAATATCACACGAGAATAGCATCCGGTTCTTAAGAAAGTTGCCTCTTACAGCATATTCTCTGTTCAGTGGTGTCTTCTGCAGTAGGAGAGCCATCTCAAGAAATAACCACATAAAATTTGTTCCTGAAAAGGACATTTCCGTTATGCTATAAATGGATTCCAGTTCGGGCCACATCTGATGAATTTCCTCTGAAAGTTTAAAAAAACTTTTCGCTCCTACTAAGAGCATTGTTTTCAAAAGAGGGAAATGAATATGTGCCCTGCCGGAGGGGAGCTCACGTCCATTTAAATTCCCAGTCACCATCCTTCCGTTAGCCCTTATGAAGGCCATGCTCACTGCTGCCAGATCGTCCTTGTACGCCACGCATAGGAGAGCGGATTTTACCCCTAGAGGCAGTGGGAACCGTTTGAGAATGGTGAGTCAGGAGAGTAACATTCCTATATTCCCTCTTAGCTTGGAGTAGAGGCTGGATGGCGCTGTGTATGAATTAAATATCTTTGGACACATTTGGAAATGCAGAACACACCCCTGCTAGTGGGCTGGAGAGCTGGGAAAGATTTAAAAGCTATTGTGTGGGTAGGGTCAGAGTTGATCCAACTTTAAATTACTGGATGGGAGAAGGGAAGAAGAGAAGGGGGTCAAGTGCAACTCCATGTTTGTTATTGACCTTCTTAGAGTAATTTCTCAGGAAGCCAGACTGCAGAGCCAGCGAAGGTGAAGGAGCAGAGTGAGGAGTGTGGACAGCTCTTTGGAGAAGCTTGTCTGTATGAAGGGGCTGGAGGGGGAGAGAGGGGTGAGGGAGATTTTTCTTCTCTTTTTAAGGTTTGGGAAGCCTGGGCATATTTATAGGCTGAGGGGAGGGGTCTTTAGTGAGGGAAAGCCTGGAAGCACAGAATACAGAAGTGAAAACTGATGGGCAAGACTCCCGAGTGATGCTTGGTACAGAGGAAAGTAGAAGCAGGGACATCTTCCCCCAAGGAGGAGGACGTGGTAAAAAGAGATGCGGGGGCTTCTAAATCTGTGGGCAGGACTTCCCTGGTGGCGCAGTGGTTAAGAATCCTCCTGCCAGTGCAGGGGACACGGGTTCGAGCCCTGGTCCGGGAAGATCCCACATGCCGCGGAGCAACTAAGCCCATGCGCCACAACTACCGAGCCTGCGCTCTAGTGCCTGCGAGCCACAACTACTGAAGCCCGCATGCCCAGAGCCCGTGCTCTGCAACAAGAGAAGCTACCGCACTGAGAAGCCCCGCACGCTGCAATGAAGAGAAGCCCCCACTCACCGCAACTAGAGAAAGCCCGCGCACAGCAATGAAGACCCAACGCAGCCAAAAATAAATAAACAAAATTGACTCTAAATAAATAAATAAATAAATTTGTGGGCAGTGAAACAAAACATTGAGGGAGTTTATACCTAATCCCTCTATTACCATTTGGAAGTAGGAAGCCAGGTGCTGTGCTGTGGGACTTGAGAATAGTGGAGCACCTCTCCTTAGAGTGATGGAGGGAGTTGGCCTGGGAACCAAGGTGTGTTGATGCCACAGCTGGGATGGGGACCAGGATAGGGCGTGGCTGGGTCATGACCTCCAGGGTGAGGAGGGGCCCAGCGGGGCAGCACCAGGGGCAGATGTTTGGTTTGACCCATGGTTGGGTTCTTCTGGGGCATGTAACAGAGGCACTGAGGAGCAAGAACCCAGAGGATGGTTGGCGTGATGGATCGTAAGAATGGAATGAAGAGGGCTTCCCTGGTGGCGCAGTGGTTGAGAATCCTCCTGCCAGTGCAGGGGACACGGGTTCGAGCCCTGGTCCGGGAAGATCCCACATGCCGCGGAGCAACTAAGCCTGTGCGCCACAACTGCTGAGCCGGTGCTCTAGAGCCGGCACTCCGCAACAAGAGAAGCCACCGCAATGAGAAGCCCGCGCACCGCAGCAAAGAGTAGACCCCGCTCGCCTCAACTAGAGAAGAGCCCGGGTGCAGCAACAAAGACCAAGTGCAGCCAAAAATAAAATAAATAAATTTAAAAAGAAGAATGAAGGGAAGGGTTAAGCGGGGAGGTTGAGGTGCTCAAGGTGAGCCACTCGAGGGACTGGGCATCGTGATAAGACCAGACAGAAGATGGCAGGTGATTGAGGGAGCTGAAAAGGCACAGGCTGTGGTCAGATGTCAGATTTTAAGATTTCAGAGCCAGAAAGCTTGTGAGTGACCTTACGATCCTGGGTGTGGCAGCTGTGTGGAGGTAAAAATGGTCACTGGCATGTCAGACACAGCATAAATGCTTTGGGGGGATTTTCTCATGAAATCTCATAACAATCCCTATTTTACAGAGGAGACGCTGAGGCACAGAGGGAAGAAGCGGCTTGATCCAGGAGCCACAACAGGTCATTGCCGGAGGCTGAGCTGTGAAGGTAGGTGATGTTTTCCGCTCTCAGCCGCTGTGCATAACACCCTGATGGCAGATGGCTGAGTCAGCTCTGTGCACGTGCGTGATGCTGGCCCCCAGGATTATGGCTGGTTGGGGTGGGGGGAAGATGATAAAACAGGGACTGAGTCTTCTGTGAAACGTTGACCTGGTCCCAGATGACAGCTGAAGCGTCACTCTGCCCCACCAGCTCCACCACCACCCATACTGGCCAAGTCAGCTCTGGGCTTCAAAGGGCTGATAAGCGTCCCGTTGGGTGCATTACTCAGCCTTGCGGGGGGCACTCAGCTTCCTGGTGCCGAGGCTCTGTGTCTGTAACTAACTGGAGGCCAGCCCCGGCACAGGGTTCAAGTCACAGCCATCAGTGGTTCAAACTGGAGCAGGGGAGGGAGCAGCCCTGACGTGCACTGCTGCTATCACAGAGGGGAGTATCTCCCACAGGAGAAGCACAGCTGAGCAGGGCGTGCGTCGATCTGGGGGAGTGGGGGGCTTCTGTGCTCTTTACCACACTCCCCCATCAGGCCAAGATGTACAGTCTCCCTGGGGCCACATTTTCCAAGAGGTGTCGGTGGGTGCCCCAGGTGCATTTCACATCACGTGGTCACTTTCTTTGGGATAGTCCTCCTGGCGCGGTCTGGATCCAGGCGAATGACGTGGAGAACACTCTGGTCGTTCATCAGCTTTGTCCGATTATCTCAGTTGGTTCTTTTTTTCGGTCGTTCTGGTTGAAAGCCTTTTTCCTCTCTGTCTGACCCATCATTTAAGAGCACAGCGTGGGGCGGTAGAAAGATCTGTATTCACTTGTTTATTTGGCGTAGTCTTTGGATCAAAAGAAACATGGAACATGGGTTTTGGAAAAAGGTGGGCCTGGGTTTAATCCTAGTTGTGCTATCCTTGTGGACAGGGGCCGCATCGTGACGTACTTTGGATGTCACAAATGAGCTGTTTTTAACCTGTGAATGATGGGGCGCTCTGTGGCCACGGGGGAGTCGCTTACACTCGTGGACCCTCAGTTTCCTTTTCTTTGCCCTGGGCTTTTGTAACAGCTTGGCACACTGTTCACAAGAAAGCACGGAGAAAATATCGATAAAAGCTCGGCACTGTGCCTGGCTATGCATCCAAACCTGTTGATTTCTCGTCTCCTAGATCCCATACGTTTTTTAACTGACAGGGAAATGCCATTTCCCCAGAAGAACTGGTGTGCTGGTTGCACTGCAGTGGCCTGCAGGGTTGCATTTTTTGTGCCTGCATGGTGGGCGCCACGTGGACGCTGATGGCAAAGGTCATTGCAGCCATGGGTGCCCGTCAGTCCAATTAACGCAGCTGAAAGATGGCATTTTGGATGGAGCAGAAAGAGAGCCGTTAAGAGCTCATTTCAGAGCTCACCGCTTTAGCTCCTAGCAGCAAAGCTCTGCCCCCTTCCTACCCCTAGTTCTGCTGGTCTGGAACAGGCCTGGTCAGGGGATGTGGTGGGATCTGCTTGTCCGGCGTTTGCACAATAATCCTTGATGCGGGGATTGAACTAGGTGTGAAATAGTCCGTGACGCCTTACAGCTCAGGAGACTGCAATTGCGTTCTTCACACCAGATGCATTTTCCAGATGATGCAAGCCTTTTCTCTGCCGGCAGCTCCCACTTCAGCATTTCTAGACCCGGAACAAGGTCACGGGCTCCAAGGGGGCCCGTGCCCACTTTGGCTCTGCGGGAAGTCAGTATTCTGCCTTGGCCTTGCCGGCCATTGGAGCTTGGATGTTGTATCATCGGGCTGCACGTCTTGTTTCTTCTCGCACATGGCGTGACGTTTGTTCAAACAGAAGAAGCACTGTGGTTCTGGGTAAAGAGCAAAGGTTTTGAGTGATGCTGCCTGGGGTTGATGCCTGGCTTTCAAGCTCTCTAAGTCTCTGTTAGGCCAACTCCACACAGTGCTTGTGAAGTCCAACCACACAGATGAGTGTGAAGACGCCAGGAACGGTGCGAAGAGCTCTGTAGATATTACTGTTTTATTTATGATTATCCTTCAATTTATAGGCCCATACCTGCATTTTGATGTCAGGCTACGAGAATGTCACAGCTTATTTGTTAAAATATCATTGGTCTCTCAGGCACCTAATAGAGGAGGAAAAAAGGCTGAATATTTACACGCGCGTTATTTACCTTTAATGCAGGACTTAGTTGGTCTGGTTAGGTGAGCTGCGGATGAGAGGGAAGTTTTGAGAATCTATTTACAGGCTGTTTTTTCTTTTCTTTTTAGTTTTGTTTAAAAAGTCAGTGCATCATCCTCAAAGACTTTAATGGAAATTAAGTGGATGAAGTTCCCAATCTTGTCAATGTTAACTAAAAACACAACGCCCGAACTGTCAGATTTGAGGCACTGGGAATGGTAGGAAGAGTCAGTGATGGGGCTTCAGAGCGGAAGCTGGTAATGACCAAGGTTCCCCTTCTCCCTTGTCTCTGCCGCCCACAGCAGCACCTTCAGCCTGGACCCTCTATCCTCACTGCATCCTCCTCTCCTCGAGAATCTGTCGTGGCTCCCTATCGCCCCATCGGTCCCCCAGGGTCTGGATCGTGCCCTCACTCGTCGACACTTGTCCCCCGGTTTTCTCCCGCTCACGATCTGTGTTCCGGTGTTTCTGTACTGCATCCTCTTCAAGATTTACCGTCAACTTGCGTTTTCATTTTTGTAAGACTAGCACCTCTGAGGCGCACCTCTGGCAGAGCACCGCCAGCACCGAGCCGTTCCATGCCGTTTCTCCTACAAGAATGACCTACCTTCCAAATATTACTCAGTGCCAGCCCCACTTTCTGCAGAGATTGGTCCTAAATAGTCCAGACAGGAGCATCACGCCCCTTTACGTAATTCATTGTACCAACTCTTAGCCCGTTGGAAAATTCTCAAAGTGAGTTGCTTTAGAAGACAGTGAGATTCTAGTAACTGTGTCCCAACAGATCCCCGTTAGGAGCAACTGCCCCTCTTAGTAACCTTCGTTTGGCCACTACCTGCATACCTCTTCTATCCTATAGACTGAACAAGCCGGAGTATATTTGATCCTGTGTAATCACATACGTCCTGTCATAATGTCTGCACAGAACGTCCCTTCAGTGAAACTCACCAAATGCTTTACTATTATGGCTCCTCATGGGTCTTCAGAGGCCCAGGTCCTTGAATTGGGAACCTCCCCAAATGTTGGTAATGCAAGCTGTCCCTCTCTGGCATGTGTGAAGTAGGACTGGGGCACGAGGCCAGTGATGAGAAGAGGTCTGTTTAGGATGGTGTGTAAGTTTTTGATTGCTGAAACAACTTACTACAAGCTTAGGGACTGAACACAGCACAAATGTACTATCTTACCATCCTGTCAGAAGTCTTGACATCGTCTCCTTGGGCTAAAATCGCAGTGTCAGCAGGGCCGCATCCTCTACAGAGGCTCTAGGGGAGAATCCACTTCCTTGCCTTTTCCGGCTGCTAGAGGTTGCCTGTATTACTCGGCTCACTGTACCCCTTTTCTATCTTCAAAGCCAGCAGCGTTGCATCTCTCTGACCGTTCTTCCACCATCTCTCCGCCTGACACTCCCTTCTGCGCCACTCTTACTTTTAAGAGCCTTTGGGATTGCGTTGGGCCCTTCTGGATAATCCAAGATAATATCTCTATTTTAAGGTCAGTTTACTAGCAATCTCAGTTCCAACTGCAGCCTTAATTTCCCTGTGCTGTGTAACCTATTTACCTATTCCAGGGCTTAGGACATTTTTGGAAGAGTCAGTATTTTGCCTACCACAAATAGAGACTAGGAAGTATGGTGCCCAGATCCACTTTGCCTTTACCCAGAGTGAAAGCATTCAAATATGTAAAAGACGTCCACACTGAGGTCAAAGCTGGTGAGAAAATACGGACCACAGCCAGGATAGAATCCCTGGCACCAACCATGAACCACCCACGCAAACAACACACGTTTACTGATGCCTGGTACATACTAGAGATTCTGAGGCAACTGTCTATCATCATGGAGTGTGAGAGAAAAGGACATGAGGAGACAAGACACTGCGATGAAGGCTTCAGAGAGGAGTGGGCACATCAGCTGACTCTTGAAGGAGACATAGGTTGGATGAAGATGTTCTCTGGGCAAAGTGGGGAGAGCGTTTCTGGCAGAGGTCAGAGCATGGACAGAGCCTAGAGGCGTAGACCAGCACAGCATCTTCCAGAACCAGCCAGTAGCTCTCTTTTTGCCATGTTGGACCCTGTGGAGGCCTGCTGGGATCATGACTTCGAAAACACCAATTATGTCTGGAAGGCTGTGGTCCAAGCATTTTTGCTGGCAGTAAGCAAGGTCTTGCAAATCGGAGGGAGCACACAGCTCTTCTTAAAACTGAAAGTGTTTATGCCTGGCGCGAACGCAAATTTTATCTAGGGAAAACAAAATAGTGACGTCTGGAGACAAACCAAACAAAACCAGAGTCATCCAGGGAAAGATAACCCACTTCCATGGAACAGTAGCCTGGTTTGGGCCAAATTCTGAAGCAAGCTTCCTGCTAAGGCTGTTGGCCACAGAATCCATGTGGGGTTGCATCCCTTAGAGATTTAACTTGTTTAAAAGTAAGCAAATAAAATTCAGCAGAAGAAAAAGAGTCAGTTTTTTGATGTGATTTGACCAGAGACGTTTGGAGAACAGTTGATAGTGGAGAATGATAAGAGGTAAGCAGGTGTTAAAGGCCGAACTGTGCTTCCTCCAAATTTGTGTGTCGAAGTCCTAACTGTTGGGACCTCAGAATGTTACTGTATTTGGAGATACAGTCTTCAAAGAGGTAGCGCAGATAAGATGAGGTCATTAAGGCAGGCCCTAATTCAATGTGACGGTTGTCCTTATAAAGGAAATTAGGACACAGACACGTGGAAGACCATGTGAAGACACAGGGGAAAGTTGATCACCTATAAACCAAGAAGAGAGGTCAACCCTTCTCACAGCTTGATCTCAGACTTCTAGCCGTACAGAGCTAGAAAAAAATACATTTCCATTGTCTCAGATACCCAGTCTGTGGTGCTTAGTTATGGCAGCCCGAGAACTAATATAGCAGGTCATAAAAATCATAAGAGTCATTGGATGCCAAGAGCTAGTTGCTGTGATGTATCACGCAGATCTTCTTTCAGGTCTGATGGCCTTCTTCCTCCAAGTGCTGGGAATACTACTGGCAGACAGCCCCCAGCTACCAGCTTCTTTCAGGAATTTGCCTTGGATCAAGCTACCTTGTTCCAGGTCATGCCCCCTTTCTCCGGGTGGTCTGTATCCAAGACTTGTTGCCATGTGCGTATTAAGGCTTGGTCCCTTTGCCCAACTTGGTTCAACTCTTGAAAGGTCATCTGGCTTTGGAGCTTCCCTTGGAGTTGACTGAGGCCTTTGTTAGGACTGCATCATACCTTCTCAGCTTCTCTTCAATTCTTCTTCCTTCCCCCACTTCCCTTCCACATGGATTGATCCCAAGGGCACTCCCTAATACACTTCTATTTATTTATTTATTTTTGGCTGCATTGGGTATTCATTGCTGCACACAGGCTTTCTCTAGTTGTGGCGAGCGGGGGCTACTCTTTGTTGCGGTGTGCGGGCTCCTCATTGTTGTGGCTTCTCTTGTTGTAGAGCATGGGCTCTAGGTGCGTGGGCTTCAGTAGTTGTTGCATGTGGGCTCAGTAGTTGTGGCTCTCGGGCTGTAGAGCGCAGGCTCAGTAGCTGTGGTGCACGGGCTTAGTTGCTCCCCAGCATGTGGGATCTTCCTGGACCAGGGCTCGAACCTGTGTCCGCTGCATTGGCAGGCAGATTCTTATCCACTGAGCCACCAGGGAAGTCCCCTAATACACTTCTATATGTTAACTGTTGTCTCAGGGTCTACGTCTGGAAGAATGCAACCTGTGACATCATAATAAAGAAACTGGACTTTGTCCTGACAGCATTGGGGAACTATTGAAGCATTCTATGCTGGCGTGGTATGATTTGTAGTGTGGCTGGTTTGACGGCTAAATTGAAGAGGATCAGACAGAAGCAAGTAGACCAGTCAGACAGGGTGGAGGGTAGGCAAAATGGAAGGTGATAGAGGCCTGGCTGTAAACGGTTATTCTTCACCTAAGGCTTCTCCTGCAGCCTCTACCTGCTGGGAAGCTCAAAACCATTCCAGTATATGAAGTGCATTGGCCTGGTTTGACTGGCGTTTACATCTCACTCAGAACATTGAAGGGAGCTCAGGTCTGGTCTGCTTTCCAAGATGTGAGAGCCAAACAAGACTATAGGTGAATACCTCGTGGGTGAACAATAAGAGCTTAACGCTCCAGGTGTATCCTCAGGGATTTAGATACGAATCAGAGGATAAACCACGAACTTCCTCCTTACCCCCTGCAAGTGCAAGTGTCGCAGGAGCTTAATCTGACGGGATGCAAGCTCTCACATGCCAGCCTCGACCACCTATGTCTCTTCCCTCACATCACACCATACTGAAATGAACCCTGAACGCTTGATAATGCAGCTCCTCTGTCTGGACTACATCCCCTCTTTCTCCGTGCCCTTCATTTACCTTATTCATCACGTAAGTCTCTTTTCTGCATTTATTGCTTCCAAAAAACCTATACCGATGGCTCCCTCAGGCTGGGTTAGGTATATTTTTGCTGTATTTTTATAGTCTTTTTTGGGTTTTTTTGACCATTAGACTGTAAACTTCAGGACAGTAGAAACTATGTCTTCTTAGGGACTTGGAGCAAAAGAAGCACTGCATTCTTCTTCCCACTCAAAGTTTGACCATTAATGAATATATACACAAAGAACTGATTATTGAATGGGGATCCCTTTATCTACTTTGGTAATGCTTGCAAAACACTCAGTAACCATCAAACCTAGAGATTCCAGTGAACTGTGTAGGAGCTTGTGGCTTACACTTGGGACCAAGTGGTATCTCCTACTTGTTACATTATATTATGTGTTTAAACTTTAGGATCTGCAGACGTGAGCAAACTATGAGAAAAGTAGCATGACCTGTAGACTCCAGATTCCTAACCTTGTGAAATAGGACTGCAGGCCTGCTTGCCTCAAGCATAGAAATCAGTAGGGGAGTAGAGAAGGGGGCGAGAGGGAGAGTGGTGGGTTCGTCTTCTGAGAGGGGTCCTGCCCTGCTGGTTTCAGAATAGCGAGGCAGGAAGGAGGAGGAGAATGTGTGTGTCAGAGCCCGGATGGCAGAGGGCAATTGAATCTAAATTGACCAGTTGGGTTAGACATTCCTCCTTCCACAGGAATCGGGGAGTAAGAAGGCAGAGAGAGGACCAGAGTTCCCTCTAAGGCATTTCCGTGCATGGGAAAAGTGGATGGAAATGTGGCCTTTACGAGATAAAGTGGAAACACGGGGGAAAGAGCACACAGGAGTTGCCATCCAGGCCTCTTGAGTTTCATGTCCCCGCAACCCAGTATGAGACTGGCCCGAAGTGGGTGTCAGCCTGTGCTTACTGATGGGACGGATGAGTGGGTCACTAAGTGGTTAAGGAGTGACAGTTGCTGATAGTTTTGTGGTTCTGCACCTTTCCCTGTTTCTTTCAGTTCCTAATTAATGTCCTTGGGCCTGGGTAGTATTATAAATGTAATTCATCCTCAACTTTGCAGGCCTGTCACTGAAAGCCCCCTCAAAATCTCTTGTAATCTCACCTTTAGCCACATCCATCATGAGGGTGTGCTGTTATCTGAAATGGGCTCCTGCTAGGTGGGCAACGGGATGTGGCCAGAAGGGGTGACTGGGAGCCTGGCTGTGCTGCCGTCCCGGGGCTCCTTGTCAGTGTGATGATGGAGTGAGCTCTATGTGGGACCAAGCAGGCCTTGGTATCTGACAAGGGTCAACACTGTAGACAAGTTAAAGGTAGGGAGCGGATGGAAGTCGGCGGCAGAGAGGTGCAGTGGCGTGGCTATCTGTGCTTCATCCACTTACGGCAGAACGGAAACAGGATGGATGCCCTGAGTGACTGGGAAGAGACTGACCAGCGCCTGTGGGCCCTTAGAAGCAGATAAGGGTTCAGGAGAGAACTAGACAGGCTGGACAGGAAAATGGAGGCCAGCGCCCCATGGTGGGCTTAGGAGGGGACTGTTGGGAGGAAGGCAGGGTCCCTTCTGGGGTCCACAGTATGCAGCCAGCTCCTATGTTGGTTGCTCTGAGTGAGTGACTTGAGTTTGAAGGGTGTGCTGGTTCCCTGCGTTTGGAGGAGATAGACTAAACTCTTTACTCTTCTGGGGTACATGCCGTGATGAGCTTCTGAGGTCCCCCCTTCAATGAGGACTTACTGTCCCAGCTGCCAGAGGACTGTTGGCAGACAGCCTTGCTATCTGTCAGCCTCCTTTTGCAGAAACACACACCTGAGATCTTGCCCCTTCTTGGGGTGCCCAATCTAATATTGAATAGTCGCCATGGGAGTATAAATATATATATATATTTGAGCTCAGCTTGGAGCAGTGCCGAAGGGTCAGTCCTAACTCCACAGCTTCCCGTGGGGTCAGCAAAATCTGTCACTGGGTTTGCTGAATGTCTCCCTCTGCTCCCTACTTCTGTTCCCTTCCCTTCCCCACGTTTTGGTCTGAAGTTCATCTTAATAAACATCCAGCTTGCTCAATAGCTCAGCATTTGCTTCCTGGGCAACCTGACCCGTGACTGTCCCCTTGTATAGTGTGTTCTCATCTGGTTTGGGAAGAGCCTGGAGTGGGTGAGGTTGAGTGTGAAGGGGCGGGCCTGGGAGTGATGGGAGAAGGGGGTCAGGCTTGCACAAGATTGGATCTAGAGTAAAAGTCCCCCAACAGAATTCGTTCAAGACCTGGTTGATGGTACCAGTGACATCTTATTGCAGTGATGCTCAAAAGGAATGCTGAACTGTGGAATAGGGTGATGGTGGTGACCCAGAAGGAGATGGCTCATGGTATGTGGACAGAATGACTCACTGGAGCCTGGGCCCACTCTTGGGAAACAGTCTCTCTCGTGCAGTTGGGTGGTCCATCAGTCAATAGATATTTCTAGAGCTCTTCTTTGATGAAGTTTGGAAAGTTGCACAAGTTCTTAACATTGCAAATATAATACAGTTGTCATGGTTATAGCCGTGAGGGTGGCCTAGAATGTGCAAGTATGGGTTTGAGTCCAATCTCTTCTGGAGAGGAAGGAGGCGAACTGGAGAGAATATTATGAATTCTGAGTGTCAAACCCCTAATCCTCAGATTTGTCATAGAAACTGAAAAAATGTCTCCTTTTGTCATGCCTCCATCCCGCACAGCCTCTGGGAAGTTACACTCCTCGTATATTAATTTCTTATGAATAAGCAATTCTTTGAGTACCTCCTATATGCCAGATTCCGTGCTGAAAACCATGGGCCACCCTTGAATAGCTCTCAGATTCCTGTGAGAGGCAGACACAGAAATAATAGAAATAATGGTGGCACTGGGGTTCTGTTAAGTGGTTTATGATTAGAGAACTGAAGAACAGTTATGCACGGCTCACAGCCATAGCCACCCACAAAGGTCCAAGTAAGGTGTATGCATGGCACAAACACAAGGAAAGGGAGCAAAAGGCCACAGGGTGACAAAATTCTGTTAACTGGGCAGAGAAGACCCAGAAAGCCAGACTGAGTCCTGTTGGGCTTCCCCTTGTCCTAATACACTAAGGATTCACATGAAAGCAAGTCCTGGAGTCTGCTTTGTCTCAGATCTCTCCACGCTCCACACATAAGGTTCACACAGGGAATTGTAAGCATTTAGTGCTGCTGGAAATTGAAGACAGCAAAGCATTAAGAGATGAGACTAACCACCTGGGCAGGTTCCAGGTCATCAAGGACCAACCACCGTGTTATCACAGAGTTTGTCATTTGCCCTGAGAACAAGTGGCTTGAAATTGTATATTCATGAGAGTCACCTGGAGAGGTATAAAAGCAGTGGCTCCGTGGTCTAGTGCCTGGACAGTGGCTCTCAGATGGGTAGGGGCAGTGAGAAATGGTTGGCAGGGCCATTTCTGGGAGAGTCAGGGCTCTGGGTCCCCCAGCTCTTAGGTGTGGACTCAGGGGAATGATGGGGTTTGAATGTCACATCCTGGGCGGCCAAGTCCACTGGGATCAGGTAGACTAAGGTTGTCAGTGATGGAGATGCCACATAGGAATAAAAGCTTTACACGAGAGCCCAGCATCCTTTCCATGTCCTCACATTGCCTTGGCCCTAAGGGTATTAGGAGAAACTGGGAAAACTTTCAGATGTTCCAACCAACCCAGGAAGGAGAAATCATTTCCTCGCAAGATCACTGGTCCCATTCTGGGGTCATTTGGCTGTTAGAAACTCCTCCCCCACCCCATGCCGTCCACCCATTGGTTCCTATTCCATCCCTAAGTGCTGATGGGATAAGCCAGAACTGATGCTTGAGGCCTGTTTTAGCTGAAATTAATAATCAATGAAATCTTCAGTCAATAGGCACAGGGCAAAATAAATAGTCACCTGAAGGTGACCAGCCCTAACTTAATGAGTGTGATTCATCACTTCAGGCAAAGTGCTGTTGGCCCCAGATATTGGAATCAGATCTTTAGCAGGAGGCTGGGGCTGCCTGGGGAGGAAGGAGTGGGAATGTACATGGGACCTCGATGCGTTAGTTCTGCTGATGGCCCTGCGTACAGAACATGGACCCCCTCAACAGCAAAGCGACCACTGAGCCACATTTGTAGGTCACGTTTGGATGGGAAATGATTCATGGAAATACGTTTGATGTCCAAAAACAAAAGTACTGATTATCCAGTGAAGAAAGTATTAGGAAACTCATTAGGAAATATGTTTTTGTCCTTGCACTGGCCTAAGCATCACAGTTACCATCCACACCCACACACAATGCAGATACGGTTGTGCAATGAATTTTGAAAATTGAGTCCCTCAAGCTTTCTGGTTCCCATGCCAACTGTGTCCATTTGATGTCACTTGGATCACGATTGCAGGAAAAGTACTTCCTGTTCTAGCACTTCCATAGCTTCCTAAAGGAGGGGACTGACACTCTGTACATTTTTGGTGTGAAAAAGAAGGTTCTATTGTTGAAGCCCCTTTTGTGAGACACTTCATTACTCACAGCTGAAAGCATCTGTGTTCTTCCTCCAGGCAACTCCTGCCTTTTGTGGGATCTTCCTCCCAGCAGATCTTCCCTCTTTAGCTTGTTCAAGGTCTCAGCCTGAGAGCTCATGTAAGCTCTTTCTCATCCCACCTCCTCCAGAGCCTTCCCCCCATCTTCTTTTTACCCCAGACTTACTGAGCTGAGTTGCACACTTGCTTCCTCGGCCTTCTGATACTGTGTCCCCTCTTCCCTTTCTAAGATGACTGCCCTCCCTCTATTGGAACCTCTCTTGAAAGGCTTTGGAAAGGTCCAAGTTGCCAAACCCAATGGCTCCATTTCAGCACCCCTGAGCTGGTGCTCTTCACTTTCTCTCTTTTCCCCAGAGCTTTACCTTCGGTGGCATTCGGGAATCCCTTGGGCTGTGCCCCACATCTAAGCTCTCTCTCCTCTCGCCCTCCTTCACTCGCCTAAAAGCCAGTTTCCTCTCAACATATTGGGATCTCTTCTTCTCCTTCTCTGTAGTATATCCTTTGTTGATGTCTTATCTGGGTTTCGAGAAAGACCTCCATGTTGGAGTTTCCCCCTGCCACCCCCATGTCCATGCCAGGTCCTTACCTGTAGACCTGGGAGGTCTCAAAGCCCACTGGACACCTCAACCTTCGTGTCTGGTTGTACCTCAAATACGGCATGTCTGAAACCAAGCTCCCTGTGTTCTCTCATGAACCTGTTTCTGTGAGGGCCTGCTGACGGTGCTCTGGCCTGGTCTGGGGGCCCAGGCTATGGCATGTGTCTCAGTTTTACTCCCAGATTCCTTTACTGAGCCAGAGCCCTGCTGCTGGTCCCTACCATGTCAGAACAAGGCAGGAGTTGGGCTGCCTGCACGCCAGGCCCTTTGGGTGCAGAAGTAATGCTTTCTCAGGGTCTGACTGAGCCTGTGGTGACTCCCAGGACCTTGAGTGGAGCTGAAGCGTTGAGCCACAGTTTTGTGTCTCCTGCCATGGGGCGAGGAGAGATGGAGAATTGGGGAAACAAGGAGGCCCTGAATCTTGATGTATTCGCTCTGTGTGTCACCTCTGTCCTCCTCTCACTAAGATGCAGAGTCTCTGCAGGCAAGAATGTTTCCTCTGCTTCACTGCTTCATCCTCAGCGCCCAGGAGAGGGCTTGGCGGGACCTCAGTAAGCCTTCGTTGAAGGAGTATATTGAATTAGTTAAGCCCATTCTCAGCAGATTCAAATATAGAAATAGAAATCGATCCCAGCAACTTGAGGTTCTTGGGTGGTTCACTTCTGTTTAGTTGAGGTTTTCTATTTCAGCCCTCTGGTCCTGCAGCATCACTGAGGTCAGAACCAAGGGGAGGCTCATGGCTTCTTCAGCGAAGGAGTTTCTGAATAGCCTCTGGCCAAATAGTATTAGAAAACCCTCAAAATATGCATATCAAGTGTGAACACAGTGCAGCCGTAATCAGGGACTTTGTTTATAAATCTGAGCTTAATTTCTTTTGTATGAAGAGAAGGTGAGAAAACCTTACAGCCAGTAGAGCGACCACATCAGGGACCTGAACAGATATGTGCGTTGATTGGCACCTTGAAATCCCCCCTAACTTGTCTTCCCTTGTCAAAATTGCATTTGCATCTGTATTGGAGAAGATCTTTTTTTGTGGCAAAAGTGTAAGTCCAGGGACACATGAGATAACTAGATGTTGCCTGCTGTTGGCGGTGGGGAGCACTGCTGAGAGCCCAGGCTGGCAGCTGGAAAGGCATTAACCGGACTTTAGGGAAGTCCGTGCATGATGAAGTGCCGTCGCAGATGGCAACAAGCCCCCTTGGGTTTGGGGTTCTTAGGGAGCTTTCAGGGCGTGCCATCCTGTTCTCCCCAGTCAGGCCCCGGGCTTACCAGGGACCCCGCTTGGTTTGGTGCTTTATAATATTTCCTGAAGGTCTTCCTTTGCTTTGTGACAATACGGGGACTGACTGAGGCTGCCTGGATCCCCACCAAGACATGTTCTTGGGAGGGGTTTCTGTGTCACTCTCAGCCCACAGTGATAGGTGACCTGCAGAGGAGTTCCGATCTTCATGGGGCAATTGTACACCTTTTAGGCCAGTGGTTCTGGAAAATGTCTCTTTTCTGGACAGGTCAGGTCCTTTTCTTCACTGTTCCAGCCTCTTCTCATTTCCCCGATTCTCTTTTCCCCATGCCTCATGTTGGAGCCTCACTTTCTTGTCCTGGATAATCCCTAGACTTTGCAATTATACAAGAAAACAAAGCTCTCTCTTTACTGACGGTAACTGGGTCCACTAAACCATTGCAAGCTTATTAGTAGACACCCCAGACTGCAGTGGGTACCCATGTACATTTCCATTTGCCTCATCAGTGAATGAGAGGAACTGTCTCATCACGGCCTTGCCAGCTTGGAGTATTACACTTTTTATTAGTCTTTGTCAAATTAAAAGACAACTATTACTGGTTCAGTTTTATTTCTTAATTATTCAAGAGATTGAGCAGTTTTTCATGTGTGGATTGGTCGTTTGCATTTCTTCTTTTGGGTCTTACCTTTAACCTCTGTGAATTAATGTTTTTGGTTTTTCCCTGGATGAATTCATACATCAAAGCAGCCAACCATCAGACCCCCATTAGTATATTTGTGCTGCATTGCAACTGCATGCCGTTCTCTTCTTGTTCACCGCGTGCAGAAATCAGTCTGCACTCAAACCTCAACAGGAGCGTGGAGACGGAACGTCTACTATTATTTCATTCATGCATACATATATATTCATATATATGTGTACGTATGCACACACATGTACATATTACATGTATGTATATATTCAAATATGTGTGTACATATATTCAGTGTGGTTCTTTATTCAACTTAAAGTGTGTGTCAGACTTTAATGGGGAAATATTAAGAGCTATAACTTTAGTGAAGAGTATTCTCAGGTTGAACCAATATGAGGGGCCGTGAATCAAAAACTGTTTTCACAAGTTACTCTGTAAATCCCCTAAAATTAGTCTCTGGATTCAGTATTACAGAGAATGAGCAGGTCTTCCATGGTAGCCCCCGACGCGCTTCTGATTACATGTTGGAACGCCCTTCGGGTCCCTTTGCCCTCAACCAGCCACTTCCCGTGTCAGATAGAAGGGTAGGACTGTTCAGGTGACTGGTGCGTTACGTGATGGGCTCAGGTGTTTCTTCCAAATCCATGATGCTCTCTTTATGCCGCTTCCTGCAGAGGTGGGTTTCCCCAGCTGAAAAATGAACACGTGACCAGCACTCTTTTCCTCCGTGGATATTAGCATCTATTTCTGGGGTCTGTGTGGGGGGCGTGTTCTGGGCAGGGTGGGGTGCTTCCAGCCCCAGGGCCCCCTGGAAGTGCGACCTGGGCTTGGCGTGAAGCCCGCGGAGCCCGCGGATTTACGAGGCGCAGATTACGCCGGCCACACGGCCGTGTTTATCAGGCCCCAGAGCTGGGAGACTGGGTGGCGGGAACTGGAAATCTATTTTATGGTGAAGATGACTTACGCAATAAACCAGGTTTATGAAAGTGCTCGCAAGGCTGGTGTTGAATGTTCGCGTACGCCATCGATCTCCTTGGTCTTACCCACCCTATCTCCTGTTCTCTTCCTCCCTACCCTCACTGTTTCCTCTCTCTCCCCATCTCTCCCCCACGCCTCCGCCTTTCCCTCACTTGTTCTATCTCCTAGTTCCTGATTTGCTCCAGGAAGCCCAGGTGGTGGCTGCCACAGCCCAGGCTCACGCGCCTCTGACCTTCACACCCACAGCCGGCCCCGGGGACACACGTGTCCATCAGAAGTTGCATCACTTTCCCCGTTGCTGACAGCCGTTCCCTCCAGCTTGCTCACCTGACTCTCCCCCTCTACTCTCTCTGTCCTTACTCTCTGACGCTGCCCCCAGCTCACTGCATGAGCACACAGCCCCCCTACTCCACCCTAGGGTGCTGGCATCAGCCTTCCTGCCAGACACTTCTATCTCATGCTGTCCTTCAGTGCTCAGACCCCTGTCGGCCTCCTGTCTGGCTAGCAGACTCCTTCTCTCTTGTGTTCCTGGCTTTGCACACTCCTAGATTCACTGGTCCAAGTCAGAAATGCTCAAACTCTGTCCTGTGGGACCCATTCCACGTCGGCTGCTTGCTTGGCCTTTCCTATAAGATAAGAACATTAGTGACCATATGCCTTTAGAAGGAGGAAGGTGATATCCAGGTAGGAAATATTCATTCAACATACCTTCCTGGATATTTACTACATACTGGGGCTGGGCTAGGGGTCGGAGGTCTCTCTGAACTGGTCCGACTGCCTGGGCTGGGGCTCAGCTCCAGGGCCTGCACCTGTGGATGGGAATCCAGAGTAGGAAGCTGAGAGGGTAGCCAAGTCACGGCAGACACTTGTGAGCGGGGTCGTTCGCTCTGCACGGAGGGCCTGTCGTTTCCCGTCGCTGTGTTCCTAAGTGCCGGCACAGGCCTGGCCTGCTGCGCAAGTACTCAGTGCTTGCTGGGTTGGTAAGGGAGTGAACCGTGTCTTGAACAGAACGGTTGAAGGACTGGGGTTGTCTAGCCAGTAAAAAAGGGAGGCTGAGCGAAGCTAATGGGACACTTGGAGCACTGTCACAACAGAGTGTTTCACGGGATTCCAAAGGCCTGACCTGAAGGGTGGCATTTATGAAGATGTAGATTTCAACTGCACGTCTGAAAACTCTAGTTGTTTAACGAGACGTGGGCTGCATCTCAGGTTGATGAACTCCTTGACGCTGGAGATATTCACTCAGAACATACCACATGACCTCTTAATTGTGGTGATGTGGAAGGGAATTCTTACGAGGCCCGAATGATGGAAGAATTGTTCATTGGACGCCTGTTGTGTGCAAGGGACTCTATCAGGCTCTGTGAATGGAGAGACAGTGGAAGCCCTTTGTCCTAAGAAGTGCTCTAGCAGGTTCCTTGATTTGGCACTCACTTTAAATAGACTCCCACCGTGTACACGGGGAAACTGAGGTCAGGACAGTGAAGGGCCTTTTCTAGAGGCATCTGGCATAGAACGCCTGTGGCGACCGGGCCCGTGGGAAGGGCTTACTTGCATCTTCTCACTTAGCTTTCCCATCAGCCCTGGGATGAAGATACGAGTTTTAGGTCTTTGACCCCGCATCAAACCCCATTCACCAGCCTCCCGATCTGGTGCTTTTCCCATTACAGCAATCACAAAGACAGATTCCAGACGTGCAGTCACAAAGAGACTCAGAAGCTCAGGGCAGGGAGTAAGCAAGAGAGTGGAAATAGGTGGAGGCTGATAGGGAAGGAAATGGACGCTTTCTGAGCCTGCTGTGGGCCAGACAGAGCTTTACCTACAGAGTAAGGTTTGATACAGACAAGATCCATGAGGGTCAGATGATTTTACTACCATTTTACAAATGATGAGCCTGTGGCTCAGAGACGTTAACTGACTTGGTTTACATCACACAGGTAATGAGGACAGGGACTCGGGTACTTCTTTACCACCATTACTACCCCCACTATTACCTTATTGTTACTACCAGTACTACCACTACTGTTAGTACCATTACAACTAGTAGCACTACTTGCTGCTATCGCTACTACTACTATAATTACTAATTTTACTACCATGGGTACTAGTCCTACCATGCTTACTAGTATTATGACTATTATGTTACTAGTATATGACTCCTACTCATGACAGTCTTGAGTTATGGAGTGCGTATTCTGTGTAAGGTCGAGACTAAGCCCTTTCAAATCTATTTTGTTTAATTTTCAAAACAATTCAGTGAGATTTAGGATAGTCTTTACCCCAGAGCTGACGGGTTGCCCCACATTGTGGGGTAAACGTCGGCATCCCTGATCTACAAGAAAAGGACCGGAGGTGGAAATTGGTTAAACCAGGAACTAGTTTCCGTGAGTCCTCACACACACTCATGTATTTATCTTAGGTTTGGGATTAAAACAAATTCAGCCTATTTTCGCTGGAATTTTTGCTTAGACTGGTCTCTGCAGAATTCAAGTCAGGTAAGGTCTCCAGAAAAGGGATAATGCTTCTGTCAGGAAGAAGAGCGGTGCCGGGTTTTGCTGGCTCCTCCCTTGTCAGGTGTTACGTCAGATGCTCTGTGTGCTGTCTCTTTAATTCTCCTGCTGGGGGGCAGGTTCCTCCACCCCATTCTACAGAACTGGAAGCTGAGGCAGAGTGAAGGCGAGGAGCTTGTCTGAGGTCCCATCTCCAGCCAGACGTGGTCCATCCGGCCCCCACTGCTTCAGTATGGGGCCTCTGCAGCAGAATTAACATGTAAATCAAAACGTAATTGGCTTTGTGTGCACAGTTTAGATAAGATTTACTTTTGAAGAATGACTTTGTGTTCTAACCCAGCAGGCCCAGCTCCACGAGGCCCACTTGCACTTAATAACGGCAGGGGAGTGAGGCCATAAATATTGCTAACGATGCAGCTTGAATGAAACGCCCTGTGAACCATAATAAAACCCCCCCGTGATTAATTCCAGAGCGCGCTCTGTTCATATTAGACCTGCAGCGGCTCCCCTGATGAGATCAGTACAGTGTGGCGGAGTGATCCTAATAGAAGCGTTATTATCTTTTAATCTTCGGGAAAATGCCAACTTCTCACATCCGTCACCAGGCCTCCTGCTTTATTTTCCTGGTGCAACCTTGAAGGCAGTTGTTTTCCCTGAAATGAAGATACATTAGAGTCTTTTCAAGGATTTATCAATAATAGGACCTGTTCCTCCTTTGCAGGGCTCACGGCTAAAAGGCACATTTGTATGCGGCGAGCCAGAACTGGTCACGGTGACCTTTGCTGTCAGCTGCGATTCTCCCAGCAGACAAATGCCCCTGGAGAGTGATTGTTAAAACAGATATTCACGGGAGGGAGACGGAGAAACGAGAGGGGAAGAGAAGTAACGCCACTAACAGATAACCAAGGGAGGGTTGAGGAAGCCAGGCGTGTCCCCTGGGTAGCGCTCCAGGTGGCAGAAATGGCCTTCATGGCCCCGGGCAGGAAGCTGGTGTCTTCTCCACCACTTCCACAGGTCTCCGGGGACCAGAGCATAGTGGAACTGGCTGGGAGCCCCGGAAAATGAAATGTCACTGCCCTGTAATGAGTGTCCAGGCAAGAAGGAAGGAGGACAAGGATCACTCAGCCTCATGCCTCCAGGGGTGCTGGACCTTCAGGCCCACAGGGGGCAGGAGAAGCTGTGGATGGGGTTTGGTGTCCTTGCGGTGGAGCTACGTGGGCCATGCCTGTTGGATGTGAAGATGAACCAGCTCATCAGTGACGATGCTGGGAAGTCTGTAAAGGGTACCAGTGCCGCTCCTGCGGGTGTCCTCAATTCTGATGGAGGTGCTACGCCAGGCCTGGCAGACAGCCCCAGAGAAAGGCAGCGGAGCCCATGGGATGGAGGAGGAGTCCTCAGTGCCTTTCTTCTTCCTCCTTTGCTTGAAGCAGCGTGCACATCCCTGAAAGGCAGCCTTCTTTGGAGGAGCCTTGGCTATCATCTGGTCCCACCCTTATCTTATGCAGAAGGGGAAGCCAAGGCTACAGTGGGGAAATGATGGAGCAGCAGGGCTCACAGCAGGGTATCTGGAGGGCCATGTCTCCTGGGCTTCCACTCAGGGCTCTATCTCTTCTTGCTCAGTGCTGTCACTCAGGGACCCAGGCTCCTTCTATCTCGGGGCTCTGCCATTCATGGGGGCTTCTGAATCCTGCATTTTATCATCTGTGTCCAGCCAGCAGACAAATGAAGAGGGGGAAGGGAATGGAGGCTCTTGTGGGCAAATATGAGGACCCAGGACCCTCTATACCTTGTGTCCAATTCCATCAGTCAGGACTCAGTCACGTGCCCCCACCCCCCAAAAGTCAGGTGCTGCGAAGTGTCACCCACCAGTGTGCCACAGAAGGAGGGGGCATAGAACTTGTGATCAACTAGCTTATCATGGCTGTAGCATCCTCATCTATAATACTGGGGGACAGACTACCCCCTTATTGGGCCACAGCGGGGACTATAAGGAAATGAAAGGCATGAGACAAGCAGTAGGGGCTCCATTAATGTTAATCCTACCCCTGTGGTTTTGCCAGTCCCTCCTGTCATGGACTGGAGGCTTGAGCCCACGTCTGAGTTTCCCCTCCAACTCCGTGGGGCTAGATTCCTGGCGGCTGGGCTTGGCCCTTTGGTGGGATTAAAGGCGAGGTACCTCCCACATTCTGATCTGGCCTTGAAGATGGCCTTGCCTTGCCTGCTCAGCTCACTGGAGGCTGTTGGTGAGACTCTCCACCTGCCCATTGGCTCTCCCCTCTAGCCCCTGCCTCCTTCTATTTACGTCCCCCTGAGATGGTCTGTGATCTGATGCCAGCATATAATACCTGGCTCCTTAGATTCAGCTTTGCCACACCCGGTGTGCTCCGGGAGCCACACTGAGCTGCCTGGTCCTGTGGGGGTGGGGTTACCTTTTGGCTCCCTCACTTATGACCTCATGACCTTAGGCAAGTGGCTTTGCCTCTTTGAGCCTCTCTTGGATTATAAGAATCCCTTAAAAAGGAACAACCAACAGGTGGACTGTTAGGAGGAGGACACAAAATCATGGCTGTGAAATTGTTGAGCACAAAGCCCCACAGAGCAGCTTGGAGGGAGGGTGTGTCTCAGAAAGTGGCAGCGCACGCTGATGCCCCCTATGCTGACATCCCTCATTTTCCACAAATGGGAGGTCAGGGTGCTCTGTGAGGGTGATCATAGTGGCAGAATTGATAAGGAGGGGTTGGGGGACCAATATCCATAGACCACCACTCTCCAGGGTGGTGCTGAAGGATGTCAGGTCCCAGCACCTTCTCATGCCCCTTCCCCTGGAGCCCAGCTGGATCACTCACTCCTTTGCCTCTGGTCCAGACTCAAGGGATGCCGTAGCAGTTCTGGGCTGAAGAAATCTGTGTTGTTGGCTGAGCACAGAACTGAGGGGAGTTTTTAGTTTTGCAGGATGTTACTTCCCCAAACCTACCCTCTGCACCCTGCAGAGCTTTTAGCGCCAGGCAGGTGAGTTCTGAGTAAACTCATCAGAGATAAAGGCAGATAGGACAGGTGAGAACAGTGGTGGGGTGGAGTGGGTGAAATGCAGATTCTTGCCTTGTGATATAGCTCCTTCCTGTTGTACCTTGGGCCATCTGTTCTTCCTTTTACGGAGATACTTAGATTTTTATTGCACCTTGTGTTTAGGATGCTACTCTCAAAGGAGGCCAGAGCTGTGCTGATGGGGAATTCCAGCATGTTTCCCATTCCCTGCCATTTAAGTACTTACCTATCTCTGTGCCTTGGCTCTGCTGTTCACCAAGCCAGTCATGCCCTGTTCCTCTGTCCTCATTGTACCTTTTTCAAGGTCCTACAGAAATATAACACTTCTTAGGAATCCTCTGATGGTCCTTGAGTCAGGGGAGACTTCTTCTTTCTCCAAACACACACACATATCTTCCTCTTGTCTACCTTGTGGAAGTTCTTACATTTTCTGGTAGGTATATTAGTGCACCTCTTCTCCCTTTAGCTAACCATAGTAATAATCATAATAAATATTAATAACAGCCAACTTTTTACTAATCTCTAGATGCCAGGAAATTTACTGACATTGTCACAGTGAATCCTCGTAATGGCCTTTTAGAGGAGGCACCATCAGAATCACCAAGTTACTGATGAGAAAATTGAGCCATGCAGAGGTTAAAGAACTTACCGAAGGTCCTCCAGTCAGTGAATAGTGGTTCCAAGATTTACTGTAAACTCTTATGACATCCAAGTCCCTGTTCTTGACCACTGCAGTTTGTCTTCAGTTTGACTATAAAGTTAAGATCTTGTAGGTAACTGATTTGGCCACAACATCTCAGGCAGAGCACACAGAAGAGAGGATGGGCTTTGGAGTAGAAAAGATCCAACTGGATCACCCAGTTGGCTTGAGGATCTTGGACAATCTACTTGAGCTCTTTGGTTCTCCTTTTTTCTTCTGTAAAGTATAGAAAATTGTGTGCACCACAGTTCTGGATGTGATGAGGCTTAACTGAGATCAGGGGCATGTAAGGCCACTCCAGCACTGTCCCATAGGTAACAGTATAGCTAATACTTACCAGACACTTGCCCTGAGCCACATGCTTTTCTGTGTGATGCATATGGATTAACTCATTTAACCCCTTATAAAAATGCGGTGACTGGAGTGGCTATGCAAATCTCAGACAGAGTAGACTTTAACACAAAAAATATTACTAGAGTTAAAGAGGATTATTTTATAGTGATGTAATGATCAATCTATCAGAAAGTCACAACAAGTATAAACGTGTATGCACCTAACAACAGTGCCCCCAAATGCATGAAGCAAAGGCTGATAGAATTGAGGAGAGAAATAGAAAGTTCAAACATAGAAGTGTGAGATGTTAATACCCCACGAAGAAAAAAATAGGAAAGACTCAATTTACTAAGATCAGAGATGAAAGAGGAGATACTACTATTGACCTTACAGAAACTTTTAAAAAGTCAAGTATAAGGGAATACTATGAAAAACTGTATGTCAACGAACCAGGAAACAGAAGATTTGAACAACACTGTATACAAATTAAAGCTAACATATATTTATAGAACATTCCACCCAACAGCAGAAAACACTCTGCTCTAGTGCAAATGGATCTACAAAATCTACCATATTCTAAGCCATAAAAAAGCTTCAAAAAATGTAAAAAAGATTGAAATTGTGTAAAGTATGGTCTTTGGTCACAACGGAATGAAATTAGAAGTTCATTACAGAAAGCAATTTGGGAAATTTGCAAATATGTGGAAATTAAACAACATGCTACTAAATAACCAGAAGGTCATAGAGGAAATTACAAGAAAAATTAGAAAAAATTTTGAAATGAATGAAAATGAATATAAAAACATACCAAAACTTACGTGATGCAGCTAAATCAGTGCTTAGAGGGAAATTTATAGCTGTAAATCCCTATATTTTTTGAAAATAAAGATCTCAACATCCTAACCTTCTACCTTAAGACACTAACAAGCAGAAGGAAGAAAATTATAAGGATCAGAGTGTAAATTAATTCAACAGAGAATCAATGAAACCAAATGTTTTTTCAAAAAGACCAACAAAATTGACAAACATTTATTTAGGCTAACTAAGAAAAAATGGAGAATATTCAAAATACTAGAATAAAAAACAAAGGACATTACTACTGACCTTACAGAAACAGAAAAATAAAGTCTAAGGGAATTCTATGAGTAGCTCTATTGTTCAGTGGTGAGAGGTACTGGTGAAAGTGTTCTAGTGGAAGCTGAATTATTTACGAGGGTCAACCTTAGCCGAACACCCAGCATGGGTCGGAGATTGGTCACACCTTGGTGTGATGCATACAAAGTACTCCTTTCACATGCCATATGCCCTCGGATCCTTATTAAGAGAAAACGTAACCTGAAGTAAGACTTGTAGTACTTACCGTATACAGTGCTCTGAAATTACTGCTGTGAAATGCAGATCCAAAGCCCCTCGAAGTTCCTCAGTTCAGTAAGTTATCTAGCTTAATGGAGGTGGGATGGGATGGGAGTTAGGAACACAGGCTCTGGAGTCAGAAGGGCCAGAAGCAGCGTGACTGTGGGCAAGTTGTTTCATCCTGAGCTTCAATCACCCTGGCAAGTGGGGGGGTAATAAGCATATCTTTGTCAGTTAATTTGAGGATTAAATGAGATAATGCTTTGTAAGTCCCCAAGCTTGGTAGATCCAGTGTTTGACAAATGTGAGCCATTGCATGATGACAAAGGCTTATTCAGGTCACCCTCATTGATGCTGCCAGTATCCATCATCAAAGACAATAGGATGCAGAGGGCTTCTCTAGATGCTTTACACACGTTTATTCCCTTACAAGGGTATCGTCCTCATTTGATAGAGGAGGCACATGGAGCCCAAAGAGATTAGATCACCTCCGTAGGCTCCCACAGTGGAATAGTCCTTCGAAAATGGTTATTCTGACCCTTTCTGCCCTCTTCTCACCCTGCCACTTTCATACCAAAGAGGGGGAAGGTATCATGGTAAGAGCTCAGCCTGGTGCTGATGAAGGACTTGATCAGCCAGCCTTCCATCCCTGTGAACCGTTCTCTTTCCCAGGTGCCTCTGTTGGCTGGGTGGGACTTTTCTTGTCTGAGGGTGAGCCAGAGGCTTCTTGGCCAAGTTGCTGGGTAATAGAATTCATAATTGCTTGTGGCTTACGATGTGGGTGGCTAATTCTTCATGAGTCCACGTCACCCGTTCTAATGGGAAGAAGGGGAGCTGGAAATGCTACCGGCCGCTGCTCTGGATGCCGGGTTCTTTGTCTGCAGCGTGGCGGTCTTGGTTTCCCTCCAGTTTACTGTCTAAGGCTTGTGCAGGCTGACGGCTCAGGTTCTCTGCTCTCATCACCGTTCTCTCGTGCTCATGGCTGCACTTACTGGTTTGAGTCCCAGTTTTTGAAAGAGAACAGTTTTTACTCCTGGGCCTGCAGATCAAACTTAGACAGCAGGGATGTACCCTGGAAATATCATCATTACTCATTTTTGCAAATGTGATTGAACTACAGCTTCAAGAAGTAACTTGTGCGAGGTCGTACCAAGGGTGGAGACAGGACATTGGTGCGGCCCGGGCCCCTAACCACGATGCCACCCGACCTCAGGGATGAGGGATAACAGGGCTTGTTGGAAAAACCTCCAGCACCTCTCTCCTTTGGACCAGCTCTGTACTTCTTCTCTTGGTTTGGAGTGGGGTTGTGTGCACAGAAAAAGAGAGCAAGAGAGGTGCTTTCCCATGTACTCTGGGGGCTCAGACTTGCAGGCTGAAGTATGGGTATTCTCCAAGGTGGGGGAGAAGAGCCCTCCAGGCAGAGTGAAGGGCCCATGGGAAGGCTGTCTTACCATGCTTTCCCCAGATAGTTGGTGATCTGGTGCATGATGGTCCTGTGGGTGGGACCTAGGAGACAAAGAGGGCTCAGTCCTTGTTCAGGAAGATCTCAGAGCCCAGGGAACCTGGACTTAGCAAGTCCTGAGTCTCCTCCCCCCACGGTCCATGCCTTTGGTGTCACTTTGGGCTGTTGGCCCTGTGAACCTCAGCTCCTTGGGACTTTCCTCTCCTAAAAGGACCAAGGAAGACTTTGCACTTAGAGCCAAAAGAATCTTTACATCAGTGGGCAGAATGCAGAGGAGAAGATGTTGATTGAGCCCTGGATAGCTATCCTGGAGAAGGTGGTGAGTGAGGGCGGTCCTGCACAGCTGTAGGGAGGACGTGATTCTGACCCATGACTGCTTATGGGTCTCTGATGCGAAGAGCTACAGTTTCTAGAACATGTGCTTAATAGGTACTAGGGGAATGATGGAATTGGATAAATGGAACGGCAAGGGAAGGACAGAAGACTTTGTGAATGAATGAAAACCTCAAGTAGTGATATCAGTTAGCCGCGCACTTACTCTGTGCCTGAGACTTGACTTCTGTTATTTCATTTAACCTTCCCGTCAACCGTGCAGGTGGATGTGTTTATACAGGTTTCATAACTGAAGAAAGTAAAGCCAGAGAGGTTGAGAGACTTCCCCAAGGTCACGCAGTCGGGATATGAGAGAACCAAGCTGTAGTCCTTCGATCTAGCTGCAAAGCCCTTATTCTCCGTAGCGACATGCTTTCTTTCCTCTCCACCATGACTCAGGAGAAAAGTCAATTTTCAGTGGTGGTGGCTGTTTGCTAAAAAGAGCAATTCCCTTTCCTCCATCTCTAATTTTCCTCCAACTAATTGCAAATTAGTGGTAATTTTCAAATGAAAAGAGGGAGCCTGAATGCCATCCATTTGTGCTTACCCAGCAAAGCCCTGGATCTGTGACAGCTCCGTTGCCATGGCAACCTTGCAGCAAGGCCTTCCCTGGATCCTCAGCAGTGCTGCCCTAGACTCTGGAAGTGTGTCCCCAGCACAGGCCCAGAATTTCAGTGTTTAACAAGGCTCCACTCTCCACTGCTCATTTTGATACCCTTTATTTTTAGGAGTTTAGAATTAATAGTAATAATAATAAAGAAGGAAAGAAGAAAAAAGTCCTGACAAAGAAACTTAGCCATGTAAACTGCAGGCTGAAGAAAAACTGCCTTTCCCCCCTAAAACATGGGGAAAGCATCTTTTTCAATTCAACTGCTATAGGTGATGGAGCAGACTTCCCTGCCCCAGGATCCTGTGGGTGCAGAAGGTCCTGCCTTCGATAGATCTGGAAGGCCTGGTGGATGGAAGAGGTATGGTTAGCAAACGTCCACTTGCCCCACCTCCAGCCCAGAAGGGTATCCCTAGCAGGGGGCTCTGGACCCAGAAGGAGGAAGGTCTTTGCAGAGCACTTTTTATTATTTTTTTCGTGAGTGTGTGTGTGCACATTCTCAGTCCGTAACAGTTACTGATGACCTCCTGCGTGCCAGGCTCTGAGGATGAAACAGCAAAGGATTCCTTTCCCCTGCTATTAAGTAGCTCTTGCCTAGTGAGGGAGACAAATGGCCAATGAGGTGCTGTGAATGATGTGATGACAGGGGTAGGGGTGGGGCTAGCACCGTTGGGTGTGTGTGTTTGCAGAACATTTGCAGACATTGGGAGATGAACTTCACCTTGAGAGATATTAGCAACTTGCTGGAAAGATGAAGTAGGAAGAAACATACCCTAGGCAGATGGAATAACAAATATAGAAGCATGCACGTGAGACAGAAGTTCATATATTTTGGTCACTCTCAGTGGCAAGTGTGGCTAGGATATAAGTGACTGGGGCCAGGAGTCTGGCGGCAGGGAACAATACACATCGAGTAATTTAAAACATTACAGTGAAAATAAGAGCGCTGGAGATCCTGGGCTTGGCACTGAATGGGAGCCAGGCCTCTATAAGACCTTTAGATTCCTCACATAATGCCGGAGGGCAAGGGCTCAATGTTACCTTATCTCAATATGACCAGAAAACTCACCCAGGATGGGGGAGTCAAGACCATGAACTTCCTGGTTCCTGGGCTGCAGGGAAGATTGGTGGCACCTTGTCTAGTCTCCAGTGTGAGTTTCAAGGGGGCTCCTCCCGTGGAGATTGGGGTGTCAGCTGACAGAGGGAGACATGGTGGATTTGCAGGAATCCATGTGCTGGGACCGAGAAAGGATTTTCATTCGTTTTGGGGGTTTCCCTTCAACTTCTACCAAGACGATGTGAACGGAGGCTGGACCATGGGGTGAAAGATGGGGGTACTGACAAGGTGGCATGGACCCCTAGAGGCTCCCAAAGCTCAGATCGTGCCAGTGTGAGGGACAGATGGCTGGGCAGAGTACGTTCTGACTCTGGGTCTTGCAAACAGGCAGTCCCTCCTGTGTCACAACCACGCATGCGCCCCGCCCCCTACTCCATCACTCTGATGATCTCCTGCTACCAACTCTCCTGTTCCATTCCACCCTTCTCTGTTCTGCATCTTCTACAAAATTATTATTAATTAAGGTCAACAATCACACACGATGAAATGCAACTCAGTGATTTTTTGACAAATGTATCACCATGTAACCAAAACCCCAACAAGATATAGAACATCTCCATCCCCCTAGAAGGTCTCCTCCAGCCCCTTTCCAGTCAATGCCTGCTCCCCACAGGCCACCACTGTTCTGATAAGTACCTTGTTTGTGAATCTCTTATAAATGGAATCACACAAGTATGTCCTCTTTGGGAGTCTGCCTTGGGTTTTGTTGCTATCTCCTGTCCTCTGCTCCTGCTTTGCCCTGGAAGAATCAGGGGCACCTCCCAGGACTCTCTTGTCTTATTCCCAGAAGTTTCTTTGGGATTCATTGTGTCTTTGTGAAAGTCATGTCATTTCGCTAAGGTTTCCCCTTACATCAGCATCCTGCCTGACCCAGGTCAGAGGGGACGGCAGGTCAGGGGGCCACAGGAAGCAGCAGCTCAGAGCGTCTGCAGAGCCGGAAGCTGAATGGCTCAGGCTCTGGACCTGCCTGGTCACCTCTCTGTGCCTCCCACATATGATAATGGGGATCACGCAGTTGGGCTTCACGCAGTCTAGCAGGAGCTAGACTGAGATGATGCTTGTAAAATTCATAGCAGGATACCTGGCGCTTAAGAAGTCCTCAGCCTTCGTGTTAGTGTAACAGATCCAGAGAGCACAGAGATTGGTGCCTGCGGTTTAAGAGAATATCTTAACCTGCAGAGGAGAACACGGGAGCTACCTCCTCCCATTCTGCAAGGACAGTGGTCATCTAGCTAAAATTTCCTGGGGACGTAATGTGTGTCAGGAACCGTTTTAAGTGTTTTGTATAAATACTTAATTTTAAATCCCCACGATTCTGATGATATCTGAGTGACTGGAAGGCAGAGAGTTTGGCAACTCGTCAATGATCTTGCCCACGGCCAGTGGCCTGACTGGGGTTCTATCCCAGGAGATCTGCTTCTGCGAACTTGACTTTTTACCACTGGCGTTTACCAGGGGATGGTTCCTTTAAAGTACTCCCGAATCTGGGTAGCTTGAAAGAGAGTAGAGGTTACCCAGGACGTGGATCAACTGATCATAGATTCTCTACCCCAAAGTACTCTTAAAAACAGGGGTATGATATATATATATATATATATCTGTCTGTCAGGGATGAGATTTGTAGCCAAGCAATCAGCTGGAACAAATCTTTCTCCACAAGTGGGGTTTATACTTAAGGAAAAGAAAAGTACACACACTGAATAGTCACATTTAGGGTTAATGAGGGACACAGTGTTCCCCGAGTGTGGCATTCAGGGTACTTGTCTTGCATTTGCTTTAAAAAAAATAGGGTCAGGTTTTGCTAAAAGCAGCCCCTGAAGTGTTAGAGGCAGTCATTCTCCTGAATATTCCTCTTTACCACGTAGGGCGCCATCTGGATGCCCTGCTGGCGGGAGAAACAGGCTGGTCTCTGTCCTGTTTCGGGAACCTCCCAGAGGAGGCTGGCAGGTGCCGGCCTTTCCTGCTCTCTGAACTGGATGCTCTTACCTGGGCTGCGTGAGCATTTTCTCCCCAGATCTGGGGTCTGGGTCTTTCTGCACACTGGACATCTTTATTCTATCTATAGTCACACACCCCTTGGGACTTGCCTCTAGACTTTGGGAGACATTTTCCCTCACAGGTTACCCCCAAATTCATTAGTCTATAATAAAGGTCCCCTTTTCACTTATTTCTATTTCTTTGGGTTTAACCTCTTGGAATCTCAATTATCTCATAGTTCGGTGGGGATGGCAATAGTGAACTCAAGGGAATTACTGTGAGGAGTAAATGATGTGACTTCAGGGCATCTCTAGCAAAGGCCCTGGCGAGGGAGACACCCTTGGCTCATGTCTGTTCCCCTTAACAATTCTGTTTGTGTGGAGCAAGAGAGATGTTCTTTCCTTTGGATTCTTGCTTAACCTCCAACACCAGTCTCCTGGGGGCTTGGGAGAGGTCCTCGTAGCTTCCTTCCTCTTCTCAGCATCCTATTTCTCTTCTAGTCCTCTAACTTCCTAAGGAATAAACTTGCTACACTCATACCAAATCCCTGAGGAATAAATTTCCAACAATAATGACAACGCTGGTTGTTGTTGTTTAATGACAATCAAATATATCGGAGTTAATAAGTACTTACGAAATGAGTGCGTGCAGTGATTGTTCATATTCACAACTACCGTGCAAGGAAGCCCCAAGCCCACCCACCCGTTTTACAGATGAGAAAACAGAGGCTCCTAAAGGTTAAGTGATTTCCAAGTGAAGGATATCACAGAGTTAGCACTCAGAACCTGGCACATGCATGTCCAAATCCTTTAAGGGGGTCAGGCCATAAAACCGCCCGTGCCCTGTCCCCCAGAGCAGGTCTGCTCTTGAAAGGGTTTGCCTTGGGTTGTAGTTGTTTGCAGATCCCAGCCTGCAGAGATCGATTCTGAATTTATGACGCGCACTCAGGTCTTTTGTGACTTGTGCTCCTGGAATTTCATTAGGCCGACCTGTAATTGTTGTGGTAAATGTTTACACATCTATAAATTATCATTTAGGCAAGAGGGGCAAGGTCAACGTTTATCTTTTAAGGTGCTGGGAACCGACTCCAGAGATTTCCGAGCAGACAAAGGGGCTGAGATCGGATCATTTATGGGCTGTGTTGCTGTCATATTGACAGTACTACTTCTTTCTGTTAATTTTGAAGCCCCAAATGGGTCATCTTTCCTGAGCATGAAAAATTATCACCCTTTTACCAATTGTTTTGCAAGTGATTCCATTTTAAATCACTAATGACTATTGATAGGAAGCAAAGCCCAAGATGCCTTTGGGGTTTCAGGCTGAACTTTATTTTACTATACTTTTGCTATCTGTTTAGGCTAATACCTCCATTTCCAACTCCTTTACATTTTTGGCATCATATACTAATTGTTTAAGAGAAATGCAATCATAGCATTACAGAAACGTTTATAGGTGGAAAAGAACTACTTAATACAACACTCATTATATCTCAGACACCTGTATATGTTTGTCGTCTAATGCAGCAACCACGTGGGGTAGGTATTATTGTTATTTTCAAGTTGTTGAAACTCAGATGCAGAGTTCAAGTTACTCTGTCAAGATCCCATGGCTACAACAGTGTGAAGTAAGGTCTTTGTGGCCACAAACCAAATTCTCTCCCCTACGCGTTTAGGCTTCACACCAAGAGTCCTTTAATCAGGTTCTAGAACCAGGTCAAAAGGTGAAAGAAATAGTTGTATTTTTATTGTCTTTCGGGGTCACACTGTCAGCTTATACAGTGTGCTTGGTGGCAACACAAATACCAGAAATCATACAACACCGCCGTCAACAACACTTTCCTCACTTCTCGGGACGTAGGAAAGGGCTGTGTGAGCCTCATGACCTCAGGAGATACTCAGGGATTTTCGAACCTCCCCACATTTCCATTTTTCCGATCCTCTTTTTATTTTCACTTCTAATCTGAAACTGCCTGTAGGTCATGTACTACTGCTATGTCTCGTTCATCTCTGAAGCCCTAGCAGATAACATGATAACTGGCACGTAGTAGACACTTAAAATCTACTGAAGGAATGCAGGAATGCAAGAATCTCTATCACCACCCGAAGGAAGATTATAAATACAGCCGTTGCTAGAATGTAATATCCTGCGTGTTTATATGTGTGTATATACATGTATACACACACATATGTATACACATGCGTTCCGTGTTTCTAAATTCTCTTCATTTCCCTTTTAGATAATTCCACCATCTTACCACTGACAGGAAGAGGTAGGTAAGAGAATTGCTCTGTCCTCTGGAAAAGTAAATTGGAAGGCAGTATTTTTTCAAGCCACAAAAAGCGTTAGAGAGAATCCCTGGTGACTGTAGCCTTAAAGTCTGTAACTGGAAACCAAAATGTCCCCTCTGTACTTAGAGAAGGTCTGGGATATGCTCCGCTGGTGTCCTTAGTTAGATGGGGAACATTCAGCCTCTGGAGGGTAATTATTGGCACTTAAGCTTTTCTCTCCCCAAAACACTAGGCAACCTCTTTCTCCTGCTCTGCCTGCCTCCTGGGGCCTCTGCCTTATTATTGAGAGAATTGCAAGGTTGGGCTCATTATTCTGGCCTCTTCTTTTCTCTTCTGGCCCACCCCCTCTTTATCCAGGTTACCCCTTAATGTACAAATGCCCTTTATAACTCAAAATGCAAGGATTCCATCAGCAAATGAATACTCAGGTGCAACTCACAGTCACTGATTGCCCACTGTGTGCCAGGACTTTTCACATTTAATTACCCAGCAAAGACTTTTTACTTAATCCAGCTCCTACTGTGTGTCTGTTCCTTTGTCATGCACTGTGGGGATTAGCAACGAATGAATAGCCTAGAATCAGCCCTCAAGATCTCGTGGTCTGACGGGGATGGCAGGAGGTAGGATCTTCTAGGAACTGTGAAGGCCATGGAGATGTTGCCGGACTGTAGAACATTTAGTGCCCTCTTATAAACTTCCAGAACGAGCCAGGATCCTCCCTTTGAGGGAGATGAAACCTCACTGTGTTTGTAAGAAGTAACGACACTAAATTGTTTATGAAGACTTCTCTTGATCCCTCTCCTGTCTGCTGTATGTAAGAGCAGCCACTCGAGCAAGGAAAGGCCTTATTTAGGAGCCTTCTGGAACAGCTCGCTTGGCTTGCAAACCCTGCTTGCTGGCATCTTGATTCAAACGTCTGAGCTGTCTTCCTGCCTCAGCAATGTCTAAAGGTGTTTATTCACTAGAATCTTCTAGGGGAAACACAAATATTAGTTGAATGGATTCAATGCGCCTTATGAAATTTACCCAAAGGTAACTTAAGCACATCTGTCTGTCTGTGTGGAATGCTTACTACAAGTAGCCTGCGTGTGGGTCTGGTTTCATGAGCAGTCCTGTCTTTCTAGATCCTGGGGTCACGTTTATAATGAGTAACAACGTCCACGTCCTGAGCCGATGCACACACTTATCCCGTCACATGGTTCTTCATTGTCTGTTGGCCCCTGACTGCATCCTACAACTAATGGCAAGGAATAGGGTGGAAAAGGTTAAAACAAAAGGCTAAAGGGACTTCTCTGGCAGTCCAGTGGTTAAGACTTAGGCTTCCATTGCAGGGGGTGTGGGCTCCATCCCTGGTCAGGGAGCTAAGATTCCACATGCCTTGGGGCCAGAAAAACCAAAACATGAAACAGAAGCAATATTGTAACAAATTCAATAAAGACGTTAAAAATCATCCACATCAAAAAAATCTTAAAAAAAAAAAAAAAGGCCAAAATTGGTTTTGCATTTTATCTAGGAGCTGCAGATGTCCAAATTCTCCTTAATATCATGAATGATGGAAAATACAAGTGCGCCATCACTTGTGGGTCAAGCTCTTGCTCTTGGCCTCAGTTTCCTCAACTGTTCTACATGAAGCTCCACTCCTCAACTCCCTCCTCTGGCCTAAGGACCCTCATCTCTACAGTATAGGGGTAGAAGTTCCCTAAACATCCTCTGAGTTCTTTAATACCATGGCAATTGTGAAAGATTCACCAACTCCACCTCAGAGGTTGTTGAATCCCTTGAGAGGCACTAGAACAACCCCAGTGAAAGTACTAACACAAGGATGCAAATTCTTTGACATTCCTCTTTTCCAAAGATGGGGCCTCTGTCCTTGACCCTTGAATCTGGGTGGGTTGAGACTACTTCAACCTACAGAATATGGCAGAAGTGACACTACATAACTTTCAAAACTAGACCATAATGGCCATGTAACTTCCACCTTCTTCGCTAGAATACTATATCTGGGAGCTCTGGGGCCAACAAGTTGGAAAGGCCATCTGTTCCAATAGACCATCCTAGCTGAGACCAGTTGTTCAATCTTCCTATCAAGGTGCAGACACATGAATAAAGAAGACTTCAGATGATTCTAAGTCACTCCTGGACATTTGAATCTTTCTAGCAGAAGTCCCAATGTCGTGGAGCCGAGATAAATCATCCCCTCTGTGCTCTGTCTGAATTCCATACCCCAGGATCCGTGAGCATGTGAAGGAATTGCTGGTTATGCTAGTACATTTTGGGAAAGATGGTTTATTACACGGCAAAAGATAAGCAGACACCCTCAGAGGGACACCTAGCTGGCCCTTTGAGGTGAAGTTTAAAAAGTTTGTTGCGGGGGGACCTTCTAGATGGTGGAGGAGTAAGACGTGGAGATCACTTTCCTCCCCAGAAATACATCAAGAATACATCTACATGTGGACCAACTCCTACAGAATACCTACTGAATGCTGGCAGAAGACTTCAGACTTCCCAAAAGGCAAGAAACGCACCATGTACCTGGCCGTGTGGCTGACAGGGTCGTGGTGCTCTGGCCGGGTGTCAGGCCTGAGCCTGTGAGGTGGGAGAGCTGAGTTCAGGACATTGGACCACCAGAGACCTCGCGGCCCCATGTAATATCAATCGGCGAGAGCTCTCGCAGAGATCTCCATCTCAATGCTAAGACCCAGCTCCACTCAACGACGAGTAGGCTCCAGTGCTGTGCACCCCATGCCAAACAACTAGCAAGACAGGAACACAACCCCACCCATTAGCAGAGAGGCTGCCTAAAATCATAATAAGGTCAAAGACATCCCAAAATGCACCACTGGATGCGGTCCTGCCCACCAGAAAGACAAGATCCAGCCTCATCCACCAGAACACAGGCACCAGTCCCCTCCACTAGGAAGCCTACACAACCCACTGAACCAACCTTATGCACTAGCGACAGACACCAAAAACAACGGGAACTATGAACCTGCAGCTTGTGAAAAGGAGACCCCATACACAGTAAGTTAAATAAAATGAGAAGACAGAGAAATACACAGCAGATGAAGAAGCAAGGTAAAAACGCACCAGACCAAACAAATGAAGAAGAAATAGGCAGTCTACCTGAAAAGAATTCAGAGTAATGATAGTAAAGATCATCCAAAATCTTGGAAATAGAATGGAGAAAATACAAGAAACGTTTAACAAGGATCTAGAAGAACTAAAGACCAAACAAGCACTTATTGTGATGAACAACACAATAAGTGAAATTAAAAATTCTCTAGAAAGAATCAATAGCAGAATAAATGAGGGAGAAGAATGGATAAGTGCCATGGAAGATAAAATAGTGGAAATAACTACCACAGAGCAGAATAAAGAAAAAAGAATGAAAAGAACTGAGGACAGTCTCAGAGACCTCTTGGACAACATTAAACACACCAACATACGAATTATAGGGGTCCCAGAAGAAGAAGAGGAAAGGAAAGAGTCTGAGAAAATATTTGAAGAGATTACAGTTGAAAACTTCTCTAACATGGGAAAGGAAATAGTCAATCAAGTCCAGGAAGAGCAGAAATTCCCATACAGGATAAATCCAAGGAGAAACACGCCAAGACACATATTAATCAAACTATCAAAACTTAAATACAAACAAAAAGTATTAAAAACAGCAAGAGAAAAGCAACAAATAACACACAAGGGAATTCCCATAAGGTTAACAGCTGGTCTTTCGGCAGAAACTCTGCAAGCCAGAAGGGAGTGGCAGGACATATTTAAAGTGATGCAAGGGAAAAACCTGCAACCAAGAGTACTCTACCCAGCAAGGATCTCATTCAGATTCTATGGAGAAATTAAAATCTTTACAGACAAGCAAAAGCTAAGGGAATTCAGCACCACCAAACAAGCTTTACCACAAATGCTAAAGGAACTTCTCTAGGCAGGAAACACAAGAGAAGGAAAAGACCTACAATAACAAAGCCAAAACAGTTAAGAAAATGGTAATAGGATCATACATATCGATAATTACCTTAAATGAAAAGGGGTTAAATGCTCCAACCAAAAGACATAGACTGGCTGAATGGATACAAAAACAAGACCCGTATATATGCTGTCTACAAGAGACCCACTTCAGACCTAGGGAAACATACAGATCGAAAGTGAGGGGATGGAAAAAGATATTCCATGTAAATGGAAATCAAAAGAAAGCTGGAGTAGCAATTCTCATATCAGACAAAATAGACTTTAAAATAAAGACTATTATGAGAGACAAAGAAGGACACTACATAATGATCAAGGTATCAATCCAAGAAGAAGAAGATATAACAATTGTAAATATTTATGCACCCAACATAGGAGCACCTCAGTACATAAGACAAATGCTAACAGCCATTAAAGGGGAAATAGACAGTAACACAATAATAGTAGGGGACTTTAACAACCCACTTTTACCAATGGACAGATCATCCAAAATGAATACGGAAACTTTAAATGATACATTAAACAAGATGGACTTAATTGATATTTATAGGACATTCCATCCAAAAACAACAGAAAACACTTTCTTCTCAAGTGCTCATGGAACATTCTCCAGGATAGATCATATCTTGGGTCACAGATCAAGCCTTGGTAAATTAAAGAAAATCGATACGGTATCAAGTATCTTTTCTGACCACAACACTATGAGACTAGATATCAATTACAGAAAAAAATCTGTAAAAAATACAAACACTTGGAGACTAAACAATACACTACTAAATAAACAAGAGGTCACTGAAGAAATCAAAGAGGAAATCAAAAAATGCCTAGAAACAAATGACACTGAAAACACAATGACCCCAAACCTATGGGATGCCACAAAAGCAGTTCTAAGAGGGAAGTTTATAGCAATACAATCCTACTTCAGGAAACAAGGAACATCTCAAATAAACAACCTAGACTTACACTTAAAGCAATTAGAGAAAGAACAAAAAAAACCCCAAAGTTAACAGAAGGAAAGAAGTCATAAAGATCAGATCAGAAATAAATGAAAAAGAAATGAAGGAAACAATAGCAAAGATCAATAAAACTAAAGGCTGGTTCTTTGAGAAGATAAACAAAATTGATAAACCATTAGCCAGACTCATCAAGAAAAAGAGGGAGAAGACTCAAATCAATAGAATTAGAAATGAAAAAGGAGAAGTAACAACTGACACTGCAGAAATACAAAGGATCATGAGAGATTACTACAAGCAACTATATGCCAATAAAATGGACAACCTGGAAGAAATGAACAAATTCTTAGAAAAGCACAAGCTTCCAAGACTGAACCAGGAAGAAATGGAAAATATAAAGAGACCAATAATAAGCACTGAAATTGAAACTGTGATTTAAAATCTTCCAACAAACAAAAGCCCAGGACCACATGGATTCACAGGCAAATTCAATCAAACATTTAGAGAAGAGCTAACACCTATCCTTCTCAAACTCTTCCAAAATACAGCAGAGGGAGAAACACTCCCAAACTCATTCTACGAGGCCACCATCACCCTGATACCAAAACCAGACAAAGATGTCACAAGAAAGAAAACTACAGGCCAGTATCACTGATGAACATGGATGCAAAAATCCTCAACAAACTACTAGTAAAAAGAATCCCACAGCACATTAAAAGGATCATACAGCATGATCAAGTGGGGTTTATCCCAGGAATGCAAGGATTCTTCAATATACGCAAATCACTCATTGTGATACACCATATTAACAAATTGAAGGAGAAAAAACATATGATCATCTCAATAGGTGCAGAGAAAGCTTTCGACAAAATTCAACACCCATTTATGATAAAAAAACCTCCAGAAGGTAGGCATGGAGGGAACTTAACCTCAACATAATAAAGGCCATATCTGACAAACCAACAGCCAACATCGTTCTCAATGGTGAAAAACTGAAACCATTTCCCCTAAGATCAAGAACAAGACAAGGTTGCCCACTCTTACCACTATTATTCAACATAGCTTTGGAAGTTTTAGCCACAGCAATCAGAGAAGAAAAAGAAATAAAGGGAGTGCAAATCAGGAAAGAAGAAGTAAAGCTGTCACTGTTTGCACATGACATGATACTGTACATAGAAAATCCTAAAGAGGCTACCAGAAAACTACTAGGACTAACCAGTGAATTTGGTAAAGTTACAGGATACAAAATTCACAGAAATCTCTTGCACTCCTATACACTAATGATGAAAAATCTGAAAGAGAAATTAAGGAAACACTCCCATTTACCATTGCAACAAAAAAGAATAAAACACCTAGACATAAACCTACCTAAGGAGACAAAAGGCCTGTATGCAGAAAACTATAAAACACTGATGAAAGAAATTAAAGATGATACAAACAGATGGAGAGATATATCATGTTCTTGGGTTGGAGGAATCAACATTGTGAAAATGACTATACTACCCAAAGCAATTTACAGATTCAGTGCAATCCCTATCAAACTACCACTGGCATTTTTCATGGAACTAGAGCAAAAAATTTCACTATTTGTATGGAAACACAGAAGACTCCGGATAGCCAAAGCAATCTTGAGAAGGAAAAACGGAGCTGGAGGAATCAGGTTCCCTGACTTCAGACTATACTACAAAGCCACAGTAATCAAGACAGTATGGTACTGGCACAGAAACAGAAATATATATCAATGGAAGAGGATAGAAAGACCGGGCATAAACCCACACACATATGGTCATCTTATCTTTGATAAAGGAGGCAAGAATATGCAATGGAGAAGAGACAGCCTCTTCAATAAGTGGTGCTGAGAAAACTGGACAGCTACATGTAAAAGCATGAAATTAGAACACTCCCTAACTCCATACACAAAAATAGACTCAAAATGGATTAAATACCTAAATGTAAGTCCAAACACTATAAAACTCTTAGAGAAAAACATAGGCAGAACACTCTATGACATAAATCACAGCAAGATCCTTTTTGACCCACCCTCTAAAGAAATGGAAGTTAAAAAAAAATAAACAAATGGGACCTAGTGAAACTTAAAAGTTTTTGCACAGCAAAGGAAAACATAAACAAGATGAAAAGGCAACCCTCAGAATGGGAGAAAATATTTGCAAATGAAGCAACTGACAAAGGATTAATTTCCAAAATTTACAAGCCTCTCATGAGCTCAATATCAAAAAAACAAACAACCCAATCCAAAAACGGGCAGAAGTCCTAATAGACATTTCTCCAGAGAATATATACAGATTGCCAACAAACACATGAAAGGATGCTCAATATCACTAATCATTAGAGAAATGCAAATCAAAAGTACAATGAGGTATCACCTCACACCAGTCAGAATGGCCATCATCAAAAAGTCTACAAACAATAAATCTACAAACAATAAATGCTGGAGAGGGTGTGGAGAAAAGGGAACCCTCTTGCACTGTTGGTGGGAATGTAAATTGATACAGCCACTATGGAGAACAGTATGGAGGTTCCTTAAAAAACTAAAAATAGAACTACCATATGACCCAACAATCCCACTACTGGGCATATACCCTGAGAAAACCATAATTCAAAAAGAGTCATGTACCACAATGTTCATTGCAGCTCTATTTACAACAGCCAGGACATGGAAGCAACCTAAGTGTCCATCGACAGATGAATGGATAAAGAAGATGTGGCACATGTATACAATGGAATATTACTCAGCCATAAAAAGAAACGAAACTGAGTTATTTGTAGTGAGGTGGATGGACCTAGAGGCTGTCGTACAGAGTGAAGTTAGTCAGAAAGAGAAAAACAAATACTGTATCCTAACATGTATACATGGCATCTGAAAAAGAAATGGCTCTGAAGAATGTAGGGGTAGGACAGGAATAAAGACCCAGACATAGAGAATGGACTTGAGGACACAGGGAGGGGGAAGGGTAAGCTGGGAAGATGTGAGAGGGCGGCATGGACATATATCCACTACCAAATGTCAAATAGATAGCTAGTGGGAAGCAGCCGCGTAGCACAGGGAGATCAGCTCAGTGCTTTGTGTCCACCTAGAGGGGTGGGATGGAGATGCAAGAGTGAGGAGATATGGGGATATATGTACATGTATAGCTGATTCAGTTTGTTATACAGCAGAAACTATCATACCATTATAAAGCAATATACTCCAATAAAGATGTTAAAAAAACCCCAATATTTGAAAAAAAAAGAAAAATTAATTAATTAAAAATAAATTAAAAAAAAAGTACAGTGAGGTATCACCTCACACCAGTCAGAATGGCCATCATTAAAAAAAACTACAAATAATAAATGCTGGAGAGGGTGTGGAGAAAAGGGAACCGTCCTACACTGTGGGTGGGAATGTAAATTGGTGCAGCCACTATGGAAAACAGTATGGACCTCAACAAACTAAAAATAGAGTTACCGTATGATCCTGCAATCCCACTCCTGGGCATATATCCAAAGAAAACCATAATTCGCAAAGATACTTGCACCCCAGTGTTCATAGCAGCACTATTTACAATAGACAAGACATGGAAGACACCTAAATGTCCATGAATGGTTCAAGATGAATGGATAAAGAAGATGTGTTATATATATGTATGCAATGGAATACTTCTCAGCCATAAAAAAGAATGAAATAATGCCATTTGTAGCAACATGGATGGACCTAGAGATTACCATACTAAGTGAAGTAAGTCAAAGACAAAGACAAATATCATATGATATGACTTATATGTGGAATCTAAAGAAATGATACAAATGAACTTATTTACAAAACAGATTCACAGACATAGAAAACAAACTTACGGTTACCTAAGGGGAAGTGGAGGAGGGATAAATTAGGAGTTTAGAATTAGCAGATACAAACTACTATATATAAAATAGATAAACAAGGACCTACTGTATAGCACAGGGAACTATATTCAGTTTCTTGGAATAAACTGTAATGGAAAAAAAAAAAAAAAAAAAAAAGTTGTTGGTAGAGCCCTGGCCTCTGAACCATCTGTGTGTTTGTATCAGAGTTTATAGGGAGCCTTTGTCTCTTTGTCTCTGAAAGGGTGTGTCTGAAGCGACCAAAAAGTCACCTTTGAAAGAGGATCGCTCGTTTCTCTTTTGCTGACACCTTCTCTCTGCTGTATTCCTCCTTGTGCAGAAATTCACCTGCCGCACCTCCCACTGCAGGCCAAGTGGTTCACAGGCGCAGACCAGGATCATCACCCGTCTTTCATCCTTGCCAATCCTGTCAGAACTGCTCATTGTGCGTGAAGGTTGGGCTCCCCATCAGAGAGACTGCAGGGGGCTGGGAATGATGAGAGGCAACATTCACTGAGTTTTCCTTGCACAGGAGGTGCTGTAGAAAGCGCTTCACATTCTTCATCCTGCTGACTCATCCCAGCCCCACTGGGAGAGAGGCAGGTCCTCGCGGGTTCCTGTTTAACAGGGGAGGCTTAGTGGAGCTGAGTCAGCAGCCCGCATGGTGTCTGCTGCACAGTCGGACCTTTAATTGTGAATGAATGAGGAGCGGTTAAGTGAGGGAGTCTGTGAAGAGGAACCCATGAGGTTGGGATCACAGGAAATGAACGAAGATTGCGTCTTCTCTTAAGGTCCCAACTGGAGGAAACAGGCTGGACACATGGCTGTTAGGGCCCAAGATGTCTGGCTTTGGACTCACATAGGTCTCATGCCCTTGACCCCTCTGCTATCCTGCTTCATAGGAAGACCCCAACCTGGGAGTCTGTCTCCAGCAGTTAGGGGTGAAATCTTGAGCAACTCATGTCACCTGGATCTCGGTTTCCTCAGCTGTCGCTTGGGGCTCAGACTTTCTCTCCTGTGAACATTCAAGGGCTTTCTAGGGTCTCATCATTCCCAGTTTGTGCAAAAGCGTTTGCAACCTCTTGTTTCTGTGCATTTCCAGGAATCACCCTGAGTTTCTCTTCCTTAGATACTGTCATATTTTTAAGATGCATAGTTCTCATGTTTAAAGAAGAAGTTTAATAGAATTGTGGTTAAACGTAAGTATGCCTCTTTCTTTTGTCTTTGACAAAAGTCTGAAGCATTCAGGTTGTAGGAATCTTAATCCCAGGGTAACCTCCACCTCCTCCCTGGTAATGGCAATGTCTTGCGTCTCAAAGGTCGACCCAGTCAGAGCAATGAACCTGGGATGTATTGAACTGCAGCTTGGTGGTAATTATTTCTTTTACTTTCCAGTAGATTCCTATTAGCTGGTTAAAGGTTTGCATGTGCAGAGGGCTCTGTGCTCTGCATGTGATTCAGTTCACTTCCAATGCCCCAGGCTTGAGCCTGAGCAGCCCCCAAGCCCATCACTACTAGCAGCTCTTTCTGTGTCTTCTCACCCCTGCCGACCACCACCAAGTGCTGTTCACTCTTCACACGACCTTCTTAATACTTCCTGCGTCCACTGTTTCCGCTCCATCCTTGCTGGGTCTCCCTTTGTTGGGTTCCTCATCAGCTTTCTCCTGCCACAATCTCTCAGCATCCTCACTGGCCTGGCAGCCTAACACTTCCTGTGTCCCTTCTAGTCATTGATTTGTTGAGAATGCAAATGTCCCACCTCGTTCAGAGGAAGGGGCAGGGATTCCTTGAAGTGGTGGAAGCAGTGTGGGGAAGCGGGCAGAGGCCAGTGCCCTGTGATCGTCTTCCCGAGTGTTTACCCCCCCTCCCCTCCCCCACTGCCATAGAATACAGGCTCATGGAGGACAGGGATGCAGGAATTCTGTGTTGTTTATCTTCGTGTTCCCAGCAACCCACACAGCGGCTGCTGCAGAGGTTGTCTCTGAACCTTGAATTGTGAACAAATGAGGAGCAGTTAAGTGTACAAGGATGTGAAGAGGAATGTATCAGACTGGGGTGATAGGAGGTGGACAAAAGATGTCATCTGCTGTTCGGTCTGAACCTGGGGAAACAGGCTGGACAGAGGTTATCAGAGCCCGAGAGGTCAAGGATCCAGGCAGGTGAGATGAATGCTGGGAACAGTATGACATTTCGGCAGAGATCTGTCAGACTTGGCAGTGCGATCGGCAGACAGGGAGAAAGGCAGGTAGGAGCCATGAGCTGGGTCTACGGGAGCCTTCTGACCTGGATCCCAGTCACGTCTCTACTCCTCATTAGCGCTGTGAGCTGGGAAGCTTGCTTAATCTGTACGAGCCTCTGTTTCTCAGTCTGTTAAAAGGGAGCTGAACCACGTTGAAGAGTAAGGACACTTCCTCCTCTGACAGTGTAGACTTCTCCAGGGAGGAGAGATCTGGGGAAAAGGGTGTGGAGTCTGGAATCAGACAGATCCACGTTTAAATCCCAGCTCTGCCCCTTGCTACCTATGTGAACTTGGGTGAGTTACTTAACATCTGTGAGCTTCAGTTCCATATTCTGTAAAATGGGTAATGCCCACCTCATATAGATTTTGAGAAGACTGAATGGGGTTTTTATAAAGAAGGTAAGGGACTTCCCTGGTGGCGCAGTGGTTAAGAATCCACCTGGCAATGCAGGGGACATGGGTTCGCGCCCTGGTCCGGGAAGAGCCCACATGCCGTGGAGCAACTAAGCCTGTGCACCGCAACTATTGAGCCTGTGCTCTAGAGCCTGCGAACCACAACTACTGAGCCCGCGTGCTGTAACTACTGAAGGCTGTGCTCCTAGAGCCCGTGCTCCTCAACAAGAGAAGCCACGACAATGAGAAGCCTGCGCACCGCAACGAAGAGTAGTCCCTGCTCGACACAACTAGAGAAAGCCTGTGACAGCAACGAAGGCCCAAAGCAACCAAAAATAAATAAATAAATTTATAAAAAATAAAAAAAGAAGGTGGGTTTTGAAGAATAGTTGCGGGCACTCTCGTTGGGCAAATCCAAACTCCCCCCTTGGCAGCCCCATCCCCTCCCTCCCACCGTGAGCTCTGCTGTCATCTTACTTCTGCTCCCTCATCCTGCCCTGCTAGCTCGAGTTTCGCCTCCTGTCTCTCTCCTGGCTCCATGAACTGCTCTCACTTTTCCTTCTCCTGAAGAGAGATTTTACATCCCCGGCTTTGTGTGAGCTTTTGACGTATGTTAATGTTTGGAAAATCAGCCTGGAACAGAGAGGGAAGCCTTCCGAATGTGAGCCCGGAGGAACCAAATAAATGACTTTGCAGCAAGGGTCCTATCTGTTGCAAGTTAAAACTTAACAAAGAAAACAATCCCCTTCTGTTTTGTACACCTTAGAAGCAATGGGCATCCTCGCCTCTGGGTCAGAACTCCACCTCTGCTACAGCCAGGGATGTACCATCATCAAAGGTGCCTGGTACCATGTGGCCAGCGTTGTGCAAGACCCTTAGCACACATATTCCAGACGAGAAAAGGCGGCTTATCAAGGGTAATTAACTTGCCAGACTCACCCATAACGTAAATTGTTGAAGCCAGATTTGAAAGTAGGCCTGTGAGATTCCAAAGCATGTGTGTTAACCACCCAACCTCATGGCCTCTTTGAATATAAAAAGTAGGGAGCATCACTTTCTTTTCTGAGAGGAACGAGTGCATTTTAGAAGATTTCCTCTGGGTACAGCATGGATTGCTGATAGGAGGGAATGCAAATAGAGATGGGGATTAGGTAGAAGGTTGTGGTAATTGGGCAGATGGACAGGGAGCCTGAACTGAGGTCAAGAAGGCAGAGATTGGGCTTCCCTGGTGGCGCAGTGGTTGAGAGTCCGCCTGCCGATGCAGGGGACACGGGTTCGTGCCCCGGTCCGGGAAGATCCCACATGCTGCGGAGCGCTGGGCCCGTGAGCCATGGCCGCTGGGCCTGCGCGTCCGGAGCCTGTGCTCCGCAGCGGGAGAGGCCACAACAGTGAGAGGCCCGCGTACCGCAAAAAAAAAAAAAAAAAAAAGAAGGCAGAGATTTCTCAGGCACATGGATGCTGATGCCCAGAGCTTTCTCCCAGGTGCACTAGGCATGAGCCTTTGACATTGGAGGACTAACCCCAGGCCCTTTCCATATCCTCTGTAGGTTTCTACCTTGATCATGCAGGATGGTCTCTGTACCTTGTTATCTTTATCTCTAGCACAGTGTGGTAGATTGTTTGCCAAAATAGCCACAAAATTTCCTCCTGGCCCTTTATCCAGTCTCCTCTGCAATATAACTCTGTGTTACCTACCATCAAGCAGTAGAGTCTCTTTCTCCACTGCTTTTGATCCAGGTTTAGTTTGGTCAGTGGGACATTAGAAAGTGAGATGCAAACAGAGATTTGAGTCCATTGGGGCTCACCCTTTCTTGCTGCTCTTTGGAACCCTGAGACTTCCTAGTGAAGATGCCCGAGCTAGCTAGCCTGCTGGAGCATGAGACACCATGTGGAGGCAAGATGAGCAGACCCAGCTAAGGCCCCCTTAGATCAGCCAGCAGTGTGAGCAAGGCCATGGAGACCACACAGCACAGGCGAGCTGCCAGCTGACCATGGAGACCAACTGAGTTAGCCCAGACCAGGAGACCTGACCCACAGAATCGTAAGAAACAATAATGTTTGCCTTTTTAAGCCATTAAGTTTGGAGTGGTTTGTTTATCAGCAAAATAATAGAGACTATCAGAGTCAATGGGCAGAAGGAGCTCAGGGGTCTCTCTTGTTTCTGAGCTTCCATTGCCTTTGGTACCTTTAGTGCAGCACATATATATTCTACCCACCCTGAATTAGAACCTGAAAACTCCCCAGATATCTTGGGTCAGAGATGTAGCTGAAAGTCACCTCATCTAACCTCTTTTATTTCCCAACTGGACTCTAGGCTCTTGGAGGCAGAGGCCAGACCCCTGGCAAAGAACCCAGACTCTATCTTGAAGGTATTTAGGGGCCTTGGAAGTTTTTACTTGTTTATTTGTTTTAAAATAATAATTGGAACTGTTCTGTATCCTGATGTGTTGGTGGTTATACGACTGTATGCGTTCGTCAAAACTCACTGAATTGTACACTTAAAATGGGTCAATTTTACTGTATGTGTAATATGCTTCAATGAAAACATTTTAAAATATATAAACAATTTTTAGTATGGGGAAGAATGAGAATTTGAATGAAAACTGTGGACTCTCAAGGCCCATCATGAAAACCATGTCACTATGACTAGTTATAGAAATTACATCATGATAGAATGACAAAAAAATCAGATGAGAAACAAATGTATATTGACTGTTAAACACAATCTAGTTAAGTTCCATTCACGGGAAGGTGGAGTAGATATACCTTTTCCTGTTCCTCTTGCTAAGTACCACTAGAAAATCTGGATATTATAAATAAAACAAACATAAGAAGACTCTGAAAGGTGGAAAGAAGAAGGCAGACAAGTTAGGAACATCGGGCCTGAGGAATGACACAGTTGCAGATTTTCTTTTTGCTTCATCTATCCCAGACTAGTAGCTAAAGAATCCGGCAAATCAAACCCTGATAGTTGGAGACCAAAAAAAAAAAAGAATCCCTAGCAAAAGCCTGTTTTCTGTAGTCAAAGGACCAGGAAAAGATAGGCTAACAAGATGGCAAATTTTAATACAATAACTACTGCACTTTACAGCCAAATGCCTCAGAAAAAACAGTAGCTCCATCCCCATCTACGGCAGCAAAGGCCAGGTGGGATATCTAGACTTCCATTTTTTCCCAAGACAAACCCTTGCCTGGTAATGCCAGAGAAGTTTAAGTGGGGACTTTTATCCCTGCTGGACAGTCATGAGGAACCTCCTCTCCTTAGCAGTGGACACTCTGAACTTCCACCCCTAATGGGAATAATAAAATGCCTCTCCCCGCCCCTTCTGGGAGGCCTGTCAGAGGAGGCCTCCAGGGGAGTCAGGACATTAATCACTGCCCATCTGTAACAAGACCACACACTCTGCAGTATAAGTCAAACGGGAGTAGTAATGAATCACTTCTACCCCTCCAGACTGAGTGATATCAGTGGAGGCATACTGGGGGGATGGAACTCCCTCCCACCCAGAAGGAGTGAGGAGACCCCTGTCGGTTGTCACCAGAGGTCAAGTGGGAGACCTGGACTTCTACCCCCACCTGGCAGTAATGATACAGTTTGCTACCTATGGTAGGAGATTGTGTGTGTGTGTGTGTGTGTGTGTGTGTGTGTGTGTGTGTGTGTGTGTGTGTGTGTGTGTGTGTGTGTGTGTGTGTGTGTGTGTGTATGATCATCAATGATACTGCCCCTGCCAGAGCAGTGTCAGAAAAAGCCAGCTAAAACAGAAGGTTAAAATAAGCTCCAGATAAATTAGGAATTTGGGATTAACAGATACAGTACTACTATATATAAAACAGATAAACAACAAGGACCTTACTGTGTAGCACAGGGAACTATATTCAATATCTTGTAATAACCTATAATGGAAAAGAATCTGAAAAAGAAAAAATATATATATATTCATATACATATGTATAACTGAATCACTTTGCTGTATACCTGAAACATTGTAAATCAACCTTACTTCAATTAAAAAAATAAGCTCCAGGGCGTCATAACATAACACAATACCCAAGATATGTCCAGATTTCAATAGAAACCAAAATCATAAGAATAAGCAGAAGGATTTCAAACTGAATGAAAAGAGGCAGCCCATAGATGTCAACACAGATGATAGAGATGTTAAAATTCTCTGACAAAGATTTGAAAGCAGCCATCAGAACAATCCTTCAGTGAACAATTACAGAAACACTTGAAACAAATGAAAAAGTAGAACGTCTCAGCAAAGAAATAAAAACTCCCAGTAAATAAGAAAAGATATGATGAAGAACCAAATGGGAATTTTAAAACTGGAAAAGAACTGAAATGAAAAGCCCAATGGGCTCAACAGCAAAGTGGAGGCAACACAGGAGAGAATCATGAACTTGAATATAGAAAAAAATGACCCAACACGAACAATAGAAAATAGGCTGAAAACAAGAGAGCAGAGCCTCAGAGACCTGTGGGATTATAAGGAAGATCAAATATTTGTGTAATTGAAGTCCTGGAGGGAGAGGAGAAGGAGAGGAGAGGAGAAGTGTTTTTGTTTTTAAAAACAAAACCACTCAAAGAAATAATGGCTGAAATCCTCCCAAATTTGACAAAAACACATGAACATAGAAAGTTAAGAAGCTGAGTGAACCCCAAACAGGATAAAACCAAAGAAATGTCCACCAAGACACATTATACTCAAACTTCTGAAAAATAAAGACAAAGATAAAATCTGGAAAGCAGGGAGAGAGAAGTCATATCTATAGGGGAAAAAAACCCCACAAATTGAATGACAGTGGACTTCTCATCAGAAACCTAGAGAGGCCAGAAGAAGGGGCACAACATTTTTTCAAGATCTGAAAGGAAAGAATTGTCAACGTGCAATTCTATATCCAGCAAAAATATCCTTTAGGGATCAAGGGGGAAATCAAGGCATTCTCACACAAAGGAAAACTAAGAGAATTTGTCACCAGCAGACCTACCCATAAAGGATAGATAAAGGGAGTTCTATAAACAGAAAGGAAATGATAAAGGAAAGAATTCAGAAATACCAGGAAGGGTGAAAAAGACAGTGAGCAAAAATATAAGTCGATACAATAGACTTTCCTTCTCCTTTGAAGTTTTCTAAATTGTGTTTGAAGCTTGAAGCAAACTTTTTTCTTTTTTCATTCTATCAATATTTTTTATTGAAGTATAGTTGATTTACAGTGTTGTGTTAATTTCTGCTGTACAGCAAAGTGATTCACTGATTCAGATTCAGTGTATACACATATACACACATTCTTTTTTAAAATATTCTTTTTCCATCATGGTTTATCATAGGATATTGAATTATAGTTTTCTGTGCTATACAGCAGGACCTTGTTGTTTATCCATTCTATATATTAAAAGCTTACATCTGCTAACCTCAACCTCCCACCCCATCCCTCCGCCAATGCCCTCTCCCTTGGCAACCACCAGTCTGTTCTCTATGTCTGTGATTGTGTTTCTGTTTCATAGATAGGTTCATTTACGTCATATTTTAGATTCCACATATAAGTGATATAATATGGTATTTGTCTTTCTCTTTCTGATTTACTTCACTATGATAATCTCTAGTTGCATCCAGATTGCTGCAAATGGCATTATTTCATTCTTTCTTATGACTGAGTAATATTCCGTTGTATATATGTACCACATCTTCTTTATCCATTCATCTGTCGATGGACATTTAGGTTGTTTCCATGTCTTGGCTATTGTGAACAGTGCTGCTATGGACATAGGGTTGCATGTATCTTTTCAAATTAGGGTTTTCTCTGGATATATGCCCAGGAGTGGAATTGCTGGATCATATGGTAATTCAATTTTTAGTTTTTTGAGGAACCTCCGTATGCACTGTTTTCCATAGTGACTGCATCAACTTACATGCCCACCAACAGTGTAGGAGGTTTCCCTTTTCTCCACACCCTCTCCACCATTTGTTATTTGTAGACTTTTTAGTGATGGCCATTCTGACCAGTGTGAGGTGGTACCTCATTGTAGTTTTGATTTGCGTTTCTCTAATGGTTAGTGATGTTGAGCATCTTTTCATGTGCCTATTGGTCATCCGTAGTCGTCTTTGGAGAAATGTCTATTTAGGTCTCCTGCCCATTTTTCGATTGGGTTGTTTGTTTTTTTGTTGTTGAGTTGTATGAGCTTGAAGCAAAAATTATAGCACTGTCTAATGTGGTTATAAATGTATATAGAGGAAATATTTAGGACAGTTATCAATACATTATAAATGAGGAAGGGTAAAAGAATATAAAAGGAGGTAAACTTTCTATACTTCATTCAAACTAGTAAAAGAATGACACATAGACCACCAGACTGGGCCCCTTTGAGGGCTGTTCCCACTGAATTCACCCAGCCTCAGAGGCTGATCCAGAAACTCTGTGCTGGGAATCAGGAAGCCTTTTTCTTTCCACCAGAAACTTGCTGTGTGATCTTAAGTAAATATATTGTCCTATCCATGTCTTAGTTCCCAAGTTTGTGAAAAAAAGACAGTGATTTTATATCACCCATGAAAAGGTTTCTTCACAGGGAATTCTGTGACATCTTGCATATAAAACAGAAAATTTAAAGTCAGAGGAACCCCACCCCTTGCCTCGCACGGACCACACAGCTTGATGACTGTCCTTCTCCGTGGACTTTATGGCAGCCCTGGCATCCTCCAGGTTTACGACTCGGTGCCTTCTCTTCGTGGCACCTCCCAGGAAGATCCAGGGTCCTTCTCAGTGATTTCCTCTCCTGTTTCCGTGCCCTTCCCCACACTGGCCAAGGAACACTGGGAAACTCCCAAGAGCGACTTTCTCCTCTCTGTGCCTACTATTATTGAATGACACGTAAGCTGTGACTTCTCAGAGCTGTTCCAGAATCTGCCTGCCTTCTCCCCGAGAGGTGAGGTTGGTGTTCTCACGGCAGGTCTTGTCCTGGGCTTGACAGTGGTTCTGGCCAGCCTGATGCCATCTGGGGTTGGTGTCCATGCTTGGTGATGGCTGGCAGGCTACACTCTGAGCTATAGTGGGTGGGGCTGTGGAGACCAGGCTGCTGGGAGGGAGAGCTGGCTGGGAGAACAAGTTCATTTTCACCCTGGAGCATCCCTGACCACCCCTACCCCCAGAGTAAAGCCCTGCCTTCGCCTGTACTCGCAGAGGGGCCAGTGCTTCCCCAGCAGAGCACGTGGCAGGCTCTGCAGTTACCAGTCATCTCCCCGCAAGATCACGAGCCTGGTGAAGGCAGGAATAATGTCTTGCTCCTCTTCTTTCTTTCTTTCTTTTTTTTTTGCGTTACTTGGGCCTCTCACTGTTGTGGCCTCTCCCGTTGTGGAGCACAGGCTCCGGACGCGCAGGCTCAGCGGCCATGGCTCACGTGCCCAGCCGCTCCGCGGCATGTGGGATCTTCCCAGACCGGGGCACGAACCCGTGTCCCCTGCATCGGCAGGCGGACTCTCAACCAGTCTTGCTCCTCTTATTATCCCTTCTGCCCAGCGCAGGATCTGCCGCCGAGCAGGAGACCTTCAGGGGCTTGTGAACTGAACTGCACGGGCTCGTCTGCAGCTTCCTCCCAGCCGCAATTAACAGATGGTAAAATTCCTCTCCAGGTGGTTCTTGACCTCACAGGTGCACACGTGGAAGGTCTTCTCCTTTGCAAGGCATTTGAGGGGCTGATTTATTGTTAACAGGAAGTGGTGGGTCTGGAGCAGGTCCAGAAAACAGAGACATGAGTAAAGAGGCAACAGCTCCTAGGAGGAAGGTTTAAAGTAAATACAGTGCCTTAGTCTTGGGCAGAAGAAACAGGCCGTAATGTATGAGGTGTCAAACCTGTGAGGAGTCTCTTGAAAAAGGCATCCCTCCCTTCCTCCTCCTCTGCTATCCTTTCTCCCTCCCACCTGCCTGCCTGGAGCAGACATCGATTGAGGTTCTACCATGCCCTCGGCACTGAGTTAGGGGATGGGAAGGATAAAGAGGTTTATGATGCATATTCTGTGCCTTCAAAACGCTTGCAATGTGGCAGGAGACAGAAAACGAATAGCTGTAATAAGAAAACCAAGATTAGGTTGTTTGAGAGGCCAGAGGGAGCAAGCAGAGATCATGCCGAGCTTGGATGTTTGGAGGAAGCTACATGAAGGAAGAGGTGAACTTGAACTTGAATTGGGGGAGGATTTGAATCAAATAGGGGAACTCGTTAAGAAGGCAGGCTTTATGCAGGCAGACCTGCTCTGAATCCTGGTCTGCAGCCAACTAGCTGTGTGGTCTTTGTAAAATCACTTCACCTCTCTGAACTTTAGCTTCCTCCACTATAAAACTGGTTAAAATGTTCTCCTATAGTTGTCCTTTCTCCGGCGAACAGCTGGTCTTTCTCTGCTAGGTGATGCCCACGAGCACACAAGCATGTTCATACCGCCAATTAAAACAAAACAGAAGCCTCTTCTTGAAACCACATTCCCCTTTCAGCTACCACCTGTTTCACTGCCTTCCTTTAGAACAGACGCCTCACACCAATTGTTTACTTGTCACTCCGTTCTCTGCTCCCATTCTTTCTTGCACCAGCTCCACTCAGGCCATTGTCCCTATCATCTCGCTGTAATTGCTTGGGTTACGGTCGCCAGTCACCTGCATGATGCAAAAACCAAAGGTCAGGTCTTTGATCAAATCTTACTTGGCTGACACAAGTGACCACTTTTGCCTCCTTCATGTGGCTTCCAGGATGCCACTCTCTGTTGGCTTCCTCCCAGTTCCCCCCACGTTGTGCCTCTTTTGCCCTTCCCTCTTCATTTCTCTGACTGTCATCTGAACGCTGGACCAGCCCGGAGCTCAGTTCTAGGACGTCTTCTCTGTCTTCTGGCACACCTCTGGTGATCTCACTCAATAACGCCCTGACATTTTCCCAACAAATATCTCTCTACCAGGCTCTCCCCTGATCTCCAGACTCAGACCCTCAGCTGCCTGGTGGACATCTTCTCTTGGAAGTCTCATTAGCATCTGAATCCCAGTATATCCAAAACCAAACTCTCCGTCCTCTCCACACACTCACTCCTTCAGAAGCTTGTCTCATCTCCATTTATGGCAATTCTATCGTTTGTGTTGCTGAGGACAGAAACTTTGCAGTGGTCCTTGACTCTTCTTTCTTTCAGACTCCACGTGAAATCCACAGCCAGTTTCATGGGCTGTACGTTCAAAATACATCCAGAATGTGAGCATTTCCCACCGTTCCACTGGTCTCACCCTGGTCCAGGCCACCATCACCACTCACCTGGACTGGGAAATATAGTTTCCTAAGGGGCACCTTGCTCCCAAAATTGACTCACAGCCAGAACCATACTTTTGTAATGTGTGATATCATGTCACTCTCCTGTCCCAACCCTTCCTGTGGCTTCTCTATGTTCTCAGAGTGAAAGCCAAAGTCTTGCCATGGCCTGTAAGGCCCCAGGATCTGCCCCCGTCCTTCCCCGTTCTCTCTCATTCTGACTTCTTCCCTTCTCAGGATGCTCAGTTCCAGACATGCAGGCTTCTTTGAAGTTCCTCTTGTCCACCAAGTATGCTCCCACCTCAAGGTCTTTGCATTGCAATAGCTGCAACTCTTTTCCTCCAGAAATACCCAAGCTTTGCTCCCTCATTTCCCTCAAGTCTCTGCTCATGTATGACCTCATCAGAGAGACCTTTCCTTTTTTAAAAAATTTTTATTGAAATGTAGTTGATTTACAATATTGTGTTAGTTTTAGGTGTACAGCAAAGTGATTCAGATACAAACACATGCACACATATTCTTTTTTAGATTCTTTTCCATTATAGGTTATTATAAAATATTGAGTAGAGTTCCCTGTGCTATACAGTAGGTCCTTGTTGTTTACCTGTTTTATATATAGAAGTGTGTATATGTTAATCCAAAACTCCTAGTTTATGCCCCCCCACTTTTCCCCTTCGGTAACCATAAGTTTGTTTTCTACGTCTGTGAGTCTATTTCTGTTGTGTAAATAAGTTCATTTGTATCATTTTTCAGATTCCACGGATAAGTGATATCATATGATATTTGTCTTTCTCTGTCTGACTTACTACACTTAGTATGATAATCTCTGGGTCCATCCATGTTGCTGCAAATGGCATTATTTCATTTTTTATGGCTGAGTAGTATTCCATTGTGTATATATACCACATCTTTTTTTTGGGGAGCATCAAATGCTTTTTATTTTTTAATTTTTTAAATTAATTTTTATTGGAGTATAGTTGATTTACAATGTTGTGTTAGTTTCTGCTGTACAGCAAAGTGAATCAGTTATACATATACAGATATCCACTTTTTTTTAGATTCTTTTCCCATATAGGTCATTACAAAGTAGAGTTCCCTGTGCTATACAGTAGGTTCTTATCAGTTATCTATTCTCTATATAGTAGTGTGTATATATCAATCCCAATCTCCCAATTTATCCGACGCCCCTTTCCCCCTTGTTAACTATAAGTTTCTTTTCTACATCTGTGACTCCATTTCTGTTTTGTAAAAATGTTCATTTGTACCACTTTTTTAGATTCCACATGTAAACGAGGTCACATGACATTTGTCTTTCTCTGCCTGACTTACTTCACTCAATACAACAATCTCTAGATCCATCCAGTTGCTGCAAATGGCATTATTTTGTTCTTTTTTATGGCTGAGTAATATTCCACTGTATATATGTACCACATCTTCTTTATGCATTCATCTGTCGATGGACACTTAGGTTGCTTCCATGTCTTGGCTATTGTAAATAGTGCTGCAGTGAACATTGGGGTGCAGGTATCTTTTCAAATTAGAGCTTTCTCTGGATATATGCCCAGTAGTGGGATTGCTGGGTCGTATGGTAGTTCTATTTTTAGTTTTTTAAGGAACCTCCATACTGTTCTCCATAGTGGCTGCACCAATTTACATTCCCACCAACAGCATAGGAGGGTTCCTTTTTCTCCACACCCTCCCCAGCATTTGTTATTTGTAGACTTTTTGATGATGACCATTTGTTGTCACTGTTTTTATTTAACTGTCCCCTAATAACTGTCCTCTCTCAGAAGAGACTTTAGCTGTTTCATTCCCTGCAGTTTCACCAGTTCTTAGACAAATGTGCCAACAAGTTGGATTCTCTACATATTAATGGTGATTTTTGTTTTTTGTTTCATGTATGTAAGGGCCATACTTAGTGGCTCTTACGTACTTACATTACCTAGTAAGTACCTGGCACATGGAAGCATTTGATGAATGTCCTAATTATTAGACGGTGATGAGAGGGAAGGACTTTTTATGGGGTGGGACCAGCATGAGCCAATTCACAGAAGTAGAGAGATATGGCTTAGTTACATGGAATAGAAAGAGTTCTTTGGGGTCTGAGCGAGCTTTCCTAAGCTATGCAAGAAAGTCCTTGCCTGTTATCCTCAGGTGTTAGGACCTCATTGGCATTTGGGAGCTATTTAGTATTTTGAAGCAGGAGAGTGGCTTGCCTAGAGCTGGGTTTAGTCTGATTAACCAAATTTGATAGAGGGGGTGGACTGGGGGAAGGTAAGCCTTGGGGTAGAGAACTCCAAGGAGAAATTCTCAAGTGAGTGAATTTGATCAGTTGACTCTGCAGCATTATACAGTCTGCTACACACTATCTATATTTTATTTCAGTACTGTGTTTTCATTTAAGAGCAATATTTTCTGATCTTTTTTTCACGTGAGCCATGTAATTGGTAAACAACTTACTGAAGATATAAATTAGAGGATTTTTTTGTTTGTTTTTTTACAAATCCTGCTTTCCACACAACGGCAAGACAATGTTCCACTAAACTCTTTTTTTTTTAATTTTTTTGACATCCTTAATGGAGTATAATTGCTTTACAGTGGTGTGTTAGTTTCTGCTTTATAACAAACTGAATCAGCTATACATATATATATACCCCCATATCTCCTCCCTCTTGTGTGTCTGTCCCACCCTCCCTTTCCCACCCCTCTAGGTGGTCACAAAGCACCGAGCTGATCTCCCTGTGCTATGCGGCTGCTTCCCACTGGCTATCAGTTTTACATTTGGTAGTGTATATATGTCCATGCCACTCTCTCACTTTGTCCCAGCTTACCCTTCCCCCTCCCGTGTCCTCAAGTCCATTCTCTGGTAGGTCTGCGTCTTTATTCCCATCCTGCCCCTAGGTTCTTCATGACCTTTTTTTTTTCTTTAGATTCCATATATATGTGTTAGCATACGGTATTTGTTTTTCTCTTTCTGACTTACTTCACTCTGTATGACAGACTCTAGGTCCATCCACCTCACTACAAATAACTCAATTTCGTTTCATTTTATGGCTGAGTAATATTCCATTGTATATATGTGCCACATCTTCTTTATCCATTCATCTGTCGATGGACACTTAGGTTGCTTCCATGTCCTGGCTGTTGTAAATAGAGCTGCAATGAACATTGTGGTACATGACTCCTTTTGAGTTATGGTTTTCTCAGGGTATATGCCCAGTAGTGGGATTGCTGGGTCAAATGGTAGTTCTATTTTTAGTTTTTTAAGGAACCTCCATACTGTTCTCCATAGTGGCTGTATCAATTTACATTCCCACCAACAGTGCAAGAGGGTTCCCTTTTCTCCACACCCTCTCCAGCATTTATTGTTTGTAGATTTTTTGATGATGGCCATTCTGACTGGTGTGAGATGATATCTCATTGTAATTTTCATGTGCATTTCTCTAATGATTAATAATGTTGAGCATTCTTTCATGAGTCTGTTGGCAATCTGTATATCTTCTTTGGAGAAATGTCTATTTAGGCCTTCTGCCCATTTTTGGATTGGGTTATTTTTTTGATATTGAGCTGCAAATTGTAAATTTTGGAGATTAAACCTTTGTCAGCTGCTTCATTTGCAAGTATTTTCTCCCATTCTGAGGGTTGTCTTTTCATCTTGTTTATGGTTTCCTTTGTGGTGCAGAAGCTTTTAAGTTTCATTAGGTCCCATTTGTTTATTTTTGTTTTTATTTCAATTTCTCTAGGAGATGGGTCAAAAAGGATCTTGCTGTGATTTATGTCATAGAGTGTTCTGCCTATGTTTTTCTCTAAGAGTTTTATAGTGTCTGGCCTTATATTTAGGTCTTTAATCCATTTTGAGTTTATTTTTGTGTATGGTGTTAGGGAGTGTTCTAATTTCATTCTTTTACATGTAGCTGTCCAGTTTTCCCAGCACCACTTATTGAAGAGGCTGTCTTTTCTCCATTGTATATTTTTGCCTTCTTTGTCATAGATTAGGTGACCATAGGTGCATGGGTTTAACTCTGAGCTTTCTATCCTGTTCCATTGATCTATATTTCTGTTTTTGTGCCAGTACCATACTGTCTTGATTACTGTAGCTTTGTAGTATAGTCTGAAGTCAGGGAGCCTGATTCCTCCAGCTCCGTTTTTCCTTCTCAAGATTGCTTTGGCTATTCGGGGTCTTTTATGTTTCCATACAAATTGTGAAATTTTTTATTCTAGTTCCGTGAAAAATGCCAGTGGTAGTTTGGTAGTGATTGCATTGAATCTGTAGATTGCTTTCAGTAGTATAGTCATTTTCACAATGTTGATTCTTCCAATCCAAGAACATGGTATATCTCCCCATCTGTTTGTATCATCTTTAATTTCTTTCATCAGTGTCTTCTAGTTTTCTGCATACAGGCCTTTTGTCTCCTTAGGTAGGTGTATTCCTAGGTATTTTATTCTTTTTGTTGCAATGGTAAATGGGAGTGTTTCCTTAATTTCTCTTTCAGATTTTTCATCATTAGTATATAGGAATGCAAGAGATCTCTGTGCATTAGTTTTGTATCCTGCTACTTTACCAAATTCACTGAATAGCTCTAGTAGTTTTCTGGTAGCATCTTTAGGTTTCTCTATGTATAGTATCATGTCATCTGCAAACAGTGCCAGGCTTACTTCTTCCTTCCCGATTTGCACTCCTTTTATTTCTTTTTCTTCTCTGATTGCTGTGACTAAAACTTCCAAAACAATGTTGAATAATAGTGGTGAGCGTGGGCAACGTTGTCTTTCTCCTGATCTTAGTGGAAATAGTTTCAGTTTTTCACCATTGAGGACAATGTTGGCTGTTGGTTTGTCAGATATGGCCTTTATTATGTTGAGGTTAAGTTCCCTCTGTGCCTACCTTCTGGAGGTTTTTTACCATAAATTGGTGTTGAATTTTGTCGAAAGCTTTCTCTGCTCCTATTGAGATGATCATATGGTTTTTATTCTTCAGTTTGTTAATATGGTGTATCACATTGATTGATTTACATATATTGAAGAATCCTGCATCCCTGGGATAAACCCCACTTGATCATTGTGTATGATCTTTTTAATGTGCCGTGGGATTCTGTTTGCTAGTATTTTGTTGAGGATTTTTGCATCTATGTTCATCAGTGATACTGGCCTGTAGTTTTCTTTCTTGTGATACCTTTGTCTGGTTTTGGTGTCAGGGTGATGGTGGCCTTGTAGAATGAGTTTTGGAGTGTTCCTCCCTCTGCTGTATTTTGGAAGAGTTTGAGAAGGATAGGTGTTAGCTCTTCTCTAAATGTTTGATAGAATTTGCCCGTGAAGCCATCTGATCCTGGGCTTTTGTTTGTTGGAAGATTTTAAATCACAGTTTCAATTTCAGTGCTTATTATTGGTCTCTTTATATTTTCCATTTCTTCCTGGTTCAGTCTTGGAAGCTTGTGCTTTTCTAAGAATATGTCCATTTCTTCCAGGTTGTCCATTTTATTGGCATATAGTTGCTTGTAGTAATCTCTCATGATCCTTTGTATTTCTGCAGTGTCTGTTACTTCTCCTCTTTTATTTCTAATTCTATTGATTTGAGTCCTCTCCCTCTTTTTCTTGATGAGTCTGGCTAATGGTTTATCAATTTTGTTTGTCTTCTCAAAGAACCAACTTTTAGTTTTATTGATCTTTGCTATTATTTCCTTCATTTCTTTTTCATTTATTTCTGATCTGATCTTTATGATTTCTTTCCTTCTGCTAACTTTGGGATTTTTTTGTTCTTTGTGTAATTGCTTTTGGTGTAAGGTTAGGTTGTTTATTTGATGTGTTTCTTCTTTCTTAAGGTAGAATTATATTGCTATAAACTTCCCTCTTAGAACTGCTTTTGTTGCATCCCATAAGTTTTGGGTCATTCTGTTTTCACTGTCATTTGTTTCTAGGTATTTTTTGAGTTCCTCTCTGATTTCTTCAGTGATCTCCTGGTTATTAAGTAGTGTATTGTTTAGCCTCCATGTATTTGTATTTTTTACAGATTTTTTCCTGTAATTGATATCTAGTCTCCTGGCATTGTGGTTGGAAAAGATACTTGATACAATTTCAGTTTTCTTAAATTTACCAAGACTTGATTTGTGACCCAAGATATGATCTATTGTGGAGAATGTTCCATGAGCCCTTGCAAAGAAAGTATATTCTGTTGTTTTTGGATGGAATGTCCTATAAATATCAATTAGGTCCATCTTGTTTAATGTATCATTTAAAGTTTTTGTTTCCTTTTTTATTTTCATTTTGGATGATCTGTCCGTTGGTGAAAGTAGGGTGTTAAAGTCCCCTACAATGATTGTGTTACTGTCAATTTCCCCTTTTATGGCTGTTAGTATTTGCCTTATGTATTGAGGTGCTCCTGTGTTGGGTGCATAAATATTTACAATTGTTATATCTTGTTGTTGGATTGATCCCTTGATCATAATGTAGTGTCCTTCTTTGTCTCTCGTAATAGTCTTTATTTTAAAGTCTATTTTGTCTGATATGAGAATTGCTACTCCAGCTTTCTTTTGATTTCCATTTGCATGGAATATCTTTTTCCATCCCCTCACTTTCAGTCTGCATGTGTCCCTAGGTCTGAAGTGGGTCTCTTGTAGACAGCATGTATATGGGTCTTGTTTTTGTATCCATTCAGCCAGTCTGTGTCTTTTGGATGGAGCATTAAATCCATTTACATTTAAGGTAATTATCGATGTGTATGTTCCTATTACCATTTTCTTAATTGTTTTGGGTTTGTTATTGTAGGTCTTTTCCTTCTCTTGTGTTTCCTGCCTGGAGAAGTTCCTTTAGCATTTGTAATAAAGCTGGTTTGGTGGTGCTGAATTCTCTTAGCTTTTGCTTGTCTGTAAAGGTTTTAATTTCTCCATCAAATCCGAATGAGATCCTTGCTGGGTAGAGTACTCTTGGTTGTAGGTTTTTCCCTTGCATCACTTTAAATATGTCCTGCCACTCCCTTCTGGCTTGCAGAGTTTCTGCTGAAAGATCAGCTGTTAACCTTATGGGGATTCCCTTGTGTGTTATTTGTTTTTTTTTCCCTTGCTGCTTTTAATATTTTTTCTTTGTATTTAAGTTTTGATAATTTGATTAATATGTGTCTTGGCGTGTTTCTCCTTGGATTTATCCTGTATGGGACTCTGTGTGCTTCCTGGACTCAATTGACTATTTCGTTTCCGATATTAGGGAAGTTTTTAATTATAATCTGTTCAAATATTTTCTCAGTCCCTTTTCTTCTCCTGGGACCCCTATAATTCAAATGTTGGTGCGTTTAATGTTGTCCCAGAGGTCTCTGGGACTGTACTCAATTCTTTTCATTCTTTTTTCTTTATTCTGCTCTGCAGTAGTTATTTCCACTGTTTTATCTTCCAGGTCACTTATCCGTTCTTCTGCCTCAGTTATTCTGCTATTGATTCCTTCTAGAGAATTTTTAATTTCATTTATTGTGTTGTTCATCATTGTTTGTTTGCTCTTTAGTTCTTCTAGGTCCTTGTTAAACATTTCTTGTATTTTCTCCATTCTATTTCCACAATTTTGGATCATCTTTACTATCATTATTCTGAATTCTTTTTCAGGTAGACTGCCTGTTTCCTCTTCGTTTGGTCCAATGGGTTTTTACCTTGCTCCTTCATCTGCTGTGTGGTTCTCTGTCTTCTCATTTTGCTTCACTTAATGTGTTTGGGGTCTCCTTTTCTCAGGCTGCAGGTTTGTAGTTCCCATTGTTTTTGGTGTCTGCCCCCAGTGGCTAAGGTTGGTTCAGTGGGTTGTGTTGGCTTCCTGGTGGAGGGGACTAGTGCCTGTGTTCTGCTGGGTGAGGCTGGATCTTGTCTTTCTGTGGGCAGGTCCGTGTCTGGTGGTGTGTTTTGGGGTGTCTGTGACATTATTATGAATTTAGGCAGCCTCTCTGCTAATGGGTGGGGTTGTGTTCCTGTCTTGCTAGTTGTTTGGCATAGTGTGTCCAGCATTGTAGCTTGCTGGTCATTGAGTGGAGCTGCGTCTTTGTGTTGAGATGGAGATCTCTGGGAGATATTCGCTGTTTGATATTACATGGAGCTGGCAGGCCTCTGGTGTAGCAATGTGCTGAACTTGGTTCTCCCACCTCGGAGGCATAGCCCTGACACCCCGCTGGAGCACCAAGACCCTGTCATCCACACGGCTCAGAATAAAAGGGAGAAAAAAAGAAAAATAAAATAAAATAAAGTTATTAAAAAATTATTAAAAAGTTTAAAAAGTTTACATAATAAAAAAAGAAATCAACCAAACCAAAAAAGAAATCCACCAATGATATCAAGCGCTAAAAACTATACTAAAAAAAAAAAAATACAGACAGAACCCTAGGACAAATGGTAAAACAAAGCTATACAGACAAAAATCACACACAAAAGCCTACACATACACACTCACAAAAAGAGAAAAAGGGGAAAAACTCATAAATCTTGCTCTCAAAGTCCACCTCCTCAATTTGGGATGACTCGTCTGTTCATGTATTCCACAGATGCAGGGTACATCAAGTTGATCGTGGAGACTTAATCCGCTGCTCCTGAGGCTGCTGGGAGAGATTTCCCTTTCTCTTCTTTGTTCTCACAGCTCCCGGCGGCTCAGCTTTGGATTTGGCCCCGCCTCTGCCTGTAGGTCGTCTGTTCTTTGCTCAGACAGGACGGGGTTAAAGGAGCCGCTGATTCGGGGGCTCTGGCTCACTCAGGCCGGGGGTAGGGAGGGGCACGGAGTGCGGGGCGGGCCTGCGGCGGCAGAGGCCGGCGTGACGTTGCACCAGCCTGAGGCGCGCCGTGCGTTCCCCCGGGGGAGTTGTCCCTGGATCCCGGGAAACTGGCAGTGGCGGGCTGCACAGGCTCCCCGGGAAGGGAGGTGTGGAGAGTGACCTGTGCTCACACACAGGCTTCTTGGTGGCAGCAGCAGCCTTAGCGTCCCATGTCCGTCTCTGGGGTCCGTACTGATAGACGCGGCTCACGCCCGTCTCTGGAGCTCATTTAAGCGGTGCTCTGAATCCCCTCTCCTCTGGCGCCAGAAAACGAAGAGGGAAGAAAAAGTCTCTTATATCTCTTCCGTAGCTCCAGACTTTTTCCCGGACTCCCTCCCACTAGCCGTGGTGCACTAAACCCCTGCAGGCTGTGTTCGCGCAGCCAACCCCAGTCCTCTCCCTGCGCTCCGACCGAAGCCCGAGCCTCAGCTCCTAGCCCCCGCCCGCCCTGGCGGGTGAGCAGACAAGCCTCTCGGCCTGGTGAGTGCTGGTCGCCACCGATCCTCTGTGCGGAAATCTCTCCGCTTTGCCCTCCGCACCCCTGTTGCTGTGCTCTCCTCCGCGGCTACGAAGCTTCCTCCCTCCGCCACCCGCAGTCTCCGCCCGCGAAGGGGGCTTCCTAGTGTGTAGAAACTTTTCCTCCTTCACGGCTCCCTCCCACTGGTGCAGGTCCCGTCCCTATCCTTTTGTCTCTGTTTTTTCTTTTGCCCTACCCAGGTACGTGGGGAGTTTCTTGCCATTTGGGAGGTCTGAGGTCTTCTGCCAGCGTTCAGAGGGTGTTCTGTAGGAGTTGTTCCACGTGTAGATGTATTTCTGATGTATCTGTGGGGAGGAAGGTGATCTCCGCGTCTTACTCTTCCGCCATCGTGAAGCGCCCTAGAGGATTTCTTGAATGATCTCTCTCTCTCTCTCACTTTGGATGTTGTCTGTATCATTCTGCTTATATCTCACAATGATCTTTATCTTAGGAACTACTGAATATTCTCAGAAGTCTAGTGATTTCTCTCCTATTTTGCGTTCTTCGAGAGAGGGTCCATTTGCCTACTGTTGGGAGAAGAATAGTTCTGGCAGAGTATGAATGGTTCCTTGTTCAAGTACTTGGGTCCAAGAAAAATGAGAATTTCTTGAGGTGGATTTTGACTTACTTGGAGACTTGCCTCCTGTACAGGTGGTGAGATCAGTAACATCTTGGCATGAAGGTGGTGGTGGCTCTCCTGGGTTCATGGAGATGGCCGGGGGCACTGCTGTCCTCCTCTGTCCCTCCCACTCTAGCTAGACCCCTTCCCATTGTCCCCTGAATGTTTCACTTAGAGCTCCCTCTGCATCAGGGAAGCCTGATGCCCTTCCCAGCCGTGCTATGTCCCTGCTGTATCTGTCTCCACCCCTTGTCTCTCTGATTTTCAGGTTCTATACGGTGGCATCACAGTTGCTTTCCTTAAATAGGCACTGATTCCGAGACTAATTTGTTTTTCTACCTCAGTGTTTTCCAAACTGAGGTCTGAGTCAGAATTACCTGGGGGTAGACGTGCAGATGCCTGGCCTCCTCCCTGAGCATGAAAACCTGAAATCTGTTTTTTTTTTAATCCTGTCCGCAGGATTTCTTGTAGAATCTGCACTTAATTTTAGGCTCATCCGTGGTACTGTCGCGCGTATTATTTATTCTAATGGTGTTCATATATATATTCTAATTTTATATATATTCTACTTATTGGTCATTTCAAAGGGAACATTTAAAGGGTGAGGAATTAAGTCCTTCAAAACATTGAAACACTTGCTATCCTTAGATGGGTTTTTATATTCTTTATAAGTTTTTATGAGGACGATAAAACCATATTGCAGAAAGCTTTGAAAATAGGGAGAAAAGCATAATTTCCCCCAGTTTGGTGCAACGACTGTTTTCACGTCGGTATGGTCCCCCTGGGTCTCTGTAGAAGAGTGTTCATAAACGTGAGCAGCATCGCGTGATGTGCAGTCAGAGAGGAGAGAGCAGACCCTGCTCTGGGCTCCATTCTTCTTAGAGGGCGTGGCCTTGGATTCTCGGAGAGACCCACTTGCAAGAGACCCAGCCCCCGGCTCCCAGAGGCCCCCCAGGGGAGGAGGCGCAGAATCGCTCCAGGTCCAGACCCCCTGCATCCCCGGAGCTGGTGTGCACAGTGTGATTTCCATTCTATCCTGTGTTTGTTGTCACCTCCTATGCGCAGTGGATGAACAGGACCCTGCTGCTGCCCGGGGCTCCCATGCCGGGCTGGGGGTGGAGGAGACGTAAATAGCATGTAGCACAGAGTGAAATATCTGTCACTCCGGAGGGTGGAGCAGAGCGCGGGAGGAGGCTCAGCCACTCACAGGCCAGAGGAGGGAGATGACAGGGGTGGGAAGTTAAATAGAGGCGGGCACTCCTGAACACAGCTTGGCCGGCCCTGCGTTTCAGGCACAGCCAATGGCCGTGTGGGCTGGTACCGGCCCAGGCCCATCTGAGGGTCTTATGGCCTTATTCTCACCCCTGACTTGTTCCCAGGGGAGCCAAGGGACTTTCAAAAAGAAAATATTGAGACTGAAGTGTGCAAGATGTTGTGTTAGGCAGTGTCCCCCCTCAGCAGGGAATGGTATTTTCTCTCTTTATAATTTTATTATTTTTGTTGCAATTCTGAGATATTTAAAATATATGGAAATTGACAGAAAATGATGAAACACACACACATGTATACACTGGACAGATTTAAACAAAGACATTATATTGCCACATTTCATTCTTATTTTCTTTAAAGGAAATTTAAAAATTATACCGTTGAAGTCGTCTTTGTAACCCTTATGGATTACATTTCTCTCCTGCCCTCCTTAACTAGAGGTAAACACTGTTTTGAAGTTGACATGTGTTTCTCCTGCATGTGCTTTTTTGCTTTCATTACCTGGGTATGTGGTATGTGTTTTAAAGTATATTTCTAGCTAGCTATCTACCTACCTACCTACCTACCTCCCTATCGTGTATCTCCCTGTTGTATGATACATATATTTTGTAACTTCCTTTTTTTCCATCTCTCAATACTAAGTTTTTGAGAGTTACCCACATGGATCATGTGAACTCTGGTTCTTTCATTTTCATGGCTATAGAGTGTATTTCATTGTTGGAAAAAATTAAGAGGTACTTATCCATTCTCTGAATAGACATTTGAGTTGTGGCAGAAAACATCCTTCCATGTATTTCCTTCCAGGTACATATAAGAGTGTCTCTTGATCATATTTCAGAGACAGATTACCTGGGTCTTTGGGAATGTGCATTTTAAGTTTCACTACGTATTTCCAAATTGCTCTCCAAAAAGTTTATACACATTTTCACTTTGTCAGCAGTGTAACAGATCCCATTTTCTAACGTATTTTCACACATCACAATTTTTGACAATTTTATGAGTACAAAACAGCATCTCATTGAGGTTTTTATTTATGTCTCTGATGATTGGAGAAGATTATTATGTTTTCATATGTTGATATGTATAAGTGCTTTATATTTTCTGCATACTAATACTTTGTTGCTTATATGTATTGAAAATATTTTCTCCCAACCTCTGATTTATCTCTGAATGCTGTTTTCAGCAATTTCTCTCTTACAGAGATTTGTAACTCTTTCCTTTGGAAAGTTGTGCATTTTCATTTTGTTTAAGGAATTCTCCCTGTTCTGGGGCCATAACTACGCAGTTGGCCCTTGAACAGTGCAGGGGCTAGGGGTACCAACCCTCTTTGCAGTGGAAAATCCAGGCAAAATTTATATTCGACTCTTGGTATCCACTGTTCCTCCGTATCCACAGTTCTGTATCCTTGGATTCAACAAACTGCGGATTGTGTAACACTGTGGTATTTACTATTGGAAAATATCCACGTATAAGTGAACCTGCACAGTTCGAACCTGTGTTGTTCAAGGGTCAACTACATTCTCTGAGATTTTCCTCCAAAAGATTTAAGGTTTTAGTTCTACATTTAAATCCCTAACTTGAGTGGTTTAAAAAAATCAAAACCTTTTTTAATTTGGAAAAGTTCATGAAATTAAACCGTGTAGCTTATTTATGATAAAGCCAACACAATGTAACCATGACTTAAGTCAAGAAACAAAACATCAGGTCCAGAGAAACCCTCCATATTCCTCCCTGTCAATTATAACGCCTTCATCTTGCCGCAGTTAATCACTAACCTAAGTGTGATGGCAGTCATATGCTGCTCTCCCTGCCCCCTCTCCCCCTCTCCCCATCTCAGAATTTCATCCCTGCCCTGGTCCTCCCAGGATCTCCATGCCTCAGTGCTGCCTCTGGACCTTGCACTTACCAGAGTCCTGACCCTTCCTGGAGAAGGCCCCTGAGCTTGGGCTTAAAGGAGGAGCAGGTTCAGGAGAAGCGAAGAGTGTTCAGAGCTAGGGAGAGAGGGAGCCAGAGGATCAGCCACTGAGAGGCTGGAGGCTTGTGTCTTTCATCCCAAGGGGCTGGAGAAGAGAGCATTTGCAGAAAGTGTAGCAAGATGAAGCCAGGAAGATTTCATCCTCCCCTCCCTCCTGGACCGGCAAGAGACAGAGCTCATTTTCCTTATATTGAACAGAGACAGAATTTTCTCCTCATAATGCTTTAGAGAGAGAGAGAGGGAGAGAGAGAGAGAGAGAGAGAGAGAGAGAGAGAGAGAGAGTGTGTGTGTGTGTGTGTGTGTGTGTGTGTGAGAGAGAGAGAGAGAGAGAGAGAGAGAGCGAGCACAAGAAAAAATGCACGAGATACATAGAAACAGACGGGCTTGCAGAGAGCAGATGTTTTCTCCAAGATCCCTTCCATCTGACTAAAAACAGCTGGTGCTTCCAGAGCCACCCTGTCTCCTTTCTCCACCAGCCACCATAGTTCTTTCTCTCCTTATTTTCATTTGCCCTTTTTCACCTTCATGGGCAATGGCCTGGTGACCCATCCTGCATTCAGAATCATGTCCCCCAGAGGGTATTGGGTCATTGTAGGTCCAGTCCTGATTGCTCTGGAAGATCTTGAGACTCAGGCTGTACACAGGACCTGCTGTTGGACTCTGGGCACTGGGGCTGGAGGCACAGACCCCTGGCTTGCCGGCCCACCCTGCTTCTGGTCCATGCTCACCACGACCCAAGACTTAATGGAGTCCAAGTCCGTCTTCACTGTGGAAAAGGAGTGGGGAAGTTAGTCACAGTGGGCAGAGGTTTGGGGAGGAAGGCATTCAGACTGGAATCCCAGAGGAGCTATAGAAAACAAACAAACAAACAAAACATGTCAGGCCCTGCTCCAGGTGCTGGGGGATCCCAACGTCAGCTGGTTTTCCAAGACAGACTAGAATTTTACCATGTCTCCTTTGCTTTAGAACACACTGTTTTTTGGAGATTTAAAACCCATTAGGGAATGGCTTAAGAAGTTAATAACCTGTTATCATCCTGGAGAGTTGCATTTGATGTTTATAGCTTTTTGGCTTATGAAAATAAATTAAGTGAGATTGGGAGCCAGTTCTTATTCACACCACTTACTGAAGGCAGATCATCCAATAATAAACAAATATCATTAATCTTAAATCCACGTGGGGAGAATTTCATTTTTTAAAGCTGATTGTACTTATGGGAATATATATTTTATATATATATATATATATATATGAAAAGTAGAACCTAAACAAAAAGTACCCTAATACAGTAAACTTTGCATCTCTGGTACAGAATTCGATTCAATCAACTGTGAAATGTAACCAGGAAGAGTAATGTTGATTACAAGGAGCACATAATCAGGGCAGCTTGGATATGCACTGGGTTCATCTTTGCTTCTACCAAGCCTGAGCACTACTGACTAGGTGTTCAATTTGGTTTTTCTTTCCTTTTTTTTTTTTTTGCGGTATGCGGGCCTCTCACCGTTGTGGCCTCTCCTGTTGCGGAGCACGGGCTCCGGACGCGCAGGCTTAGCGGCCATGGCTCACAGGCCCACCTGCTCCGCGGCATGTGGGATCTTCCCGGACCGGGGCACGAACCGGTGTCCCCTGCATCAGCAGGCGGACTCTCAGTCACTGCGCCACCAGGGAAGCCCCAATTTGGTTTTAATTATCACGTTAGTGTTAGTTGTAATTTCCATAAATGACTCTTAAGCCACAGGAATGGATACTAGAGTTGAAAGACTTTTTTTACCCTTTTTCCTATTTGAGCATTTATTTCCCAATTATCAGGGCAGCCTGTGCAGGGAGACAGAGTCACACAAAGATGGTCATTTCTCAGTGTGATAATTCCAGATCCTTTCTGAAGCCAGGTCATTTGCTTCATTTCACCGGTGAGAGTTTATTCATTCACAATAAGGAACACTTCCTTAAGTGTGAGTATGCTAGGAACTCAGAAATTTAGAAGTCTTTGTCTTTGCATTAAAACTGAGCAAGGGAGATATACATGAAAACTTTAAAAAAAATAATTAAACTGTTCTGAGATTGATTACACTCATACATATTAAGGTCGGTGATGATATAAGGTGATAGGAACACACAGAAGAGGGAGAGTAAAGCCTTCCAGGGGTGAAGGTATGCAAAGGGGTACTTTGTTTTGGGTTTTGATGGATATACAGGAGTTCACTAGAGGAAGGAGGAAGAAATGGCTTGAGTCAAGAAAGTACATGAGGCGTTCAGAGGACAGAGTGAAGCTCAGGAGGCTGGAGGACAAGGTGAGAGTGAGAGTTAAGTCTGGAGAAGAAAATTCTTGTCAGCTCATTCACCCATCTTGAATACGTCCTTTACTCCCACTTATCACCTCTCACCTTAACCAGAGCAGAAGCCTCCGCAGGGTCCTCCCTACTTCCCCCCTTGCCCTCCTCTGATCTGTCTTCCACACTGCAGCCAAAGGGATCTTTTTGAAACCCAGATCTTAGCACGTCACTCCCCTTGGCTCTCGGGATAAAGTCCAGATCTGCTTGATCCACCGAGAAGCTCCTGGAGCTAGCCTCTGCCAACCTCTCAGCCCTCACATCTTATCAATCGCCTTCTTTCTCCCTAATTCCCACCACGCTGTCCTCCTGTTTGTTCGTAAGCCTGCCAGCCTCATTCCCTCCTCTGAGCCTTTGCATATGCTGTTCCCACTGCCTGGTAAACTCACCATTTCTAAAATAAGCATCTCCCCTTTCCCTCTCCCATCCTCCTCCCACCTGTTCTCTGAGTCCTTTGTTTTTTTTTTTTCCCTTTCTTTTTTATTCCTATAACCTGTATACAGTCTGTAATTGTTCCTTTCATCCAGTATCATGTGTTTTTTGTCTGTCTTCCTCATTAGAATTCAAATGCCACGAGTGGAGGAATGATCCCTGTCTTGCTCACAGCTGTGTACCCAGTACCTGGCACTGTGACAGGTACCTCCTAGGTTCCGAAAAATTGCTTCTTGAGAAAATAGATGAAAGGGCCAGATTCCAGAGGGCCTTGTGTGCCAGCCTCTAGGCTTTGGCCCTTATCCTGTGAACAGTAGGAAACCAAGAGAGAGATTTAACCAGGCCTGCAACGAGCATGGTGTGTGTCTGCCTGACACAGAAAATTAAGTTTAAAATATTTTCAGTAATTTTACTCATACCATGACTTCACTGGCATCCCTTCATGGTGATGCGATGATGGGAACAAAAAGTGATTTCCATTTCTCGAGTAAAACATAAAACCTCTCCCCTGCAGGGCCTTAACACTCAGAATGAAAGCTGAACCCACTGCCCCGTCCAGACAGACGAGCGAGCTGGTTAGCGGGAGAGGGATGGCGGGTCGCTGACAGCAGACAGGCTTCTGGTTTGCAATTTTAAGGGGACATAAAATGCTGGCTGGCTTTCACAGAACACCGAGCTGAGCTGCAGAAAACGATAAAATCTCCCTGTTGCAATATAAATATGGGATGAAAGTTGATTAACCAATTTTATGTTGTTATCTGAGCCTTCAATCCATTTGCACTTGAATTAAAAAGACACAAATTGAGTTTTGGCTGGACCGGCATTTTTCGACAGGCAATGTAGGTTAAATGCCTTTTTCACCTGAAATCTTCATTGGGCAGAGGATTTTCTACGACGTTGCGCTGCTTGATTTCTGGAATACTGCCAGGGTTTAACATGTGGGCCCAGAATACACAGGCTACGACGAAAAAGGGCATGTCCTGAATTTTCTTTTAGGGCCGGGGCATTCTTGTGGCCATGGACACTTTATTTCTCGGCTAGGTTACTGCAGGAGTCTTCTTGCAGGACTCCACATAGCTGTTGAGGCTACTTTTGGTCCATCTCTGCCCAACCCCTAAGATGTCTCACCAAACAGCCGCAGGAATGTCCTTCCAGTGCAAATCTGGAACTGCCCTAAACCTCTCCGTTGATTGCTCGTTAAGAACACAATTTAATCCTTCGGCATGATCGTCAAGGTCTTTGACAATCTGTCTCCACATGCCTACCTTTCTAAACTCACCCCTGTCTTCTCCGTCATCCTCCCACATTGACATGCCCACCATATTCTATTTTCCAGGCTCACCTGTCTGTTTACTTGGCCCAGAAACCATCAGGTACTTTCTCATCACCCTGCTTTGCTTCTGTTCTTTCCCCAGCCTTGCATGGCCCCCTTCCCCACATCACCACTTCCCATTCAAATTCTCTCTTTCCTTCAAAGTCAAGTCCGGAGGCATGGCAACCCATTTTCTAGGAAGCAACATGGGAGACTGTAGCATCCCCCTGATGGCCTCGGGGTAACATTCATTTGGGCAGGTGCCAGATCAGAAAGAGCTACATTAGCCGGATGAGAAAAGAGAAATTTCATCCGGAGAGAGGGATGCTTGTGCAGGGACATACGGTCATGGTTCTAGATGACACCACTGCCCAGTCAAGCTGGTGTCCTATGGCCTTGAGTACTATGCCACAGAGAGATGCCAGGAGGGTCTACCCCATCTAAATATCCCCGCAGAGCTGTGACCTGGTGGGGCTCAGTTCACATGGTGTTCTGATGAGTTCTGCTTGGGCAGCCTGGACAGTTCACCCTGAATCTCCGTCCCCACTTGTCTACACTATTCTCATATCTATAGCCCTTTGATCACTTGAATCCCCCAGGAAAGCACGTCAACAGCAGAGAAGCCATTCTCGGCTTATGTACATCCAGTGCATTCTGGGACCCTTGACCAGTTAACCTGGCTTCATAACCTGCAGCCGACAGCTAACAAAAAGGGTCTGATAACACCCTTGCCTCAGTGACAGCTGACGTCCTGACGTCCTGAGCTTTCATCCGAGCTCCCTCCTGCCCCCATTTCCATGCTGTCCCTGTCCACCCAGTATCGGTTCTCTAGTCTTGTCTCCTGTCTGTGGGCTGCCGTCTGTCCCTCAGCCCCAAATCTTGATTTGAGTCTCTGGTTCTAACCTCCGGCTTTTGGCTTTGACCTCCAAGACTCTGGATTCTCCAGAATCATTCTCCCTGCCCTGGACACCATCCTCTCATCAGTGACAGCCTTAGGCTCTGAGTTCGCCTCCGCTCAGGGAGGGGACTCATCCTGTGTCACTCTGCGACTCCCTGCTGCTCACTGAACCAATACAAAACCCAGTAGTTTGGCCTTCAAGGCTCTTGCCACCCTGACCTCTCACTAATCCAAGCCGTCCTTGGCTCTGTGCCCTACACTGTACCTTTTGCTCCAGCCCTTCTGTGTAAGTTGCATTCTTGAGCACACCATGAACTTGACATCTCTTTGCCTTACTGTGGCATTCCACTGCTTTGCAGTGAGGACCTCCATGGGGCTATGAGAATCCTTTGAATTTAGATTCCACAATCAGACCCGATTTCAAAGCCAGAGCATCTGTGTGACCTTGGGCCTATCACTTAACCCTACTGTCCTCATTTCAGTGGACTCATTTGAAAATGAGAATAATGACCCCCACTTCGTGGGGTTTTAGTATAGGATTCAGGGTGACACGATGCCTGGCACATTTCTCTCCCAGTGGCAAGATAACTTGAGCGCTCCTTCCCTGCCCCATCACTGACTTTGCCGGCAGTTAGGAAAGTTGATGGTGGTGCCTTGACTAAGGTGTGAGCGTGATTCCCTCGGACAGTCCACGGGCCTGAGGCTCAGAGGGTGGAAACTCCTCCTTAATGTGAGTCCCACTCCTTTGGCCGTACAGGGGCCGCTGTGTGAGGTGCTGATGCAGAGATGACTCACTCCTGCTGGTCCTGGGTTCTCACTGTGTCCGCACTTGTAATGAGTTGAGGCTCCAGTTTTAGAATTTCTTACAGCACTGCCCAGGGAACTGTCACTTAGCAACCCCTTGAGCTGAGACAATTCCATGGCACTGGGGAAGGGGGATGGGGAGTCTCTGGAGAGAATATCCTCCCAAGGAGAATGCTTCTGGCCAGAGGGCCATGCTGACTGCAGTGGACGGGGACCTCCACTGGTGAGCAAGGAGCCAGTTTCTAGTTCTGCTGCTGATTTTTAGTGATGCTTGGAGAATCTCCTCATCTCTTTATGCCTCAGTTTCTTTTATTTTAAATTAATTTTAATTAGAGTTTAATAGTTGATTTACAATGTTGTATTAGTTTCTGCTGCACAGTAAAGTGAATCAGTTATACATATACATATATCCACTCTTTTTTAGATTCTCTTCCCATATAAGTGGTCATTACAAAGTATTGAGGAGAGTTCCCTATGCTCTACAGTAGGTTCTCACTAGTTATCTATTTTATATGTTGTAGTGTGTATATGTCAATCCCAATCTCCCAGTTTCTCTCTCCCTCCCTTCCCCCTTGGTAACCATAAGTCTGTTTTCTACAGCTGTGACTCTGTGTCTGTTTTGTATCATTTTTTTAGATTCTACGTAGAAGCAATATCACATGATATTTGTCTTTGTCTGACTGACTTCACTTAGTATGATAATCTCTGGGTCCATCTGTGTCACTGCAAACGGCATTATTTTGTTCTTTTTTATGGCTGAGTAATATTCTATTGTATACATGTGCCACATCTTCTTTATCCATTCCTCTGTCAGTGGACATTTAGGTTGCTTCCATGTCCTGGCTATTGTAAAATAGGGCTTCAATGAACATTGGGGTGCATGTGTCTTTTCGAATTATGGTTTTCTCTGAATATATGCCCAGGAGTGGGATTGCTGGGTCATATGGCAACTCTATTTCTAGTGGGTTTTTTTTTTTTTTTTTTTTTTGCGGTATGTGGGCCTCTCACTGTTGTATTTTTAGTTTTTTAAGGAACCTCCGTACTGTTCTCCATAGTGGCTGCAACAATTTACATTCCCACCAACAGTGTAGGAGGGTTCCCTTTTCTCCCAACCCTCTCCAGCATTTATTGTTTGTAGATTTTTAAAAAAATTATTTGTTTATTTATTTATTTTTGGCTGTGTTGAGCCTTCGTTGCTGTGTGTGGGCTCTCTAGTTGCGGCGAGCGGGGACTACACTTCGTTGCGGTGCACGGGCTTCTCATTGCGGCGGCTTCTCTTGTTGCGGAGCACCAGCTCTAGGTGCGCGGGTTTCAGTAGTTGCGGCACGTGTGCTCAGTAGTTGTGGCTCGCGGGCTCTAGGGTGCAGGCTCAGCAGTTGTGGCACATGGGCTTAGTTGCTCCGCAGTATGTGGGATCTTCTCGGACCAGGGATTGAACCTGTGTCCCCTGCACTGGCAGGCAGATTCTTAACCACTGTGTCACAAGGGAAGTCCCGTTTGTAGATTTTTTGATGATGGCTATTCTGACTGGTATGAGGTGATACCTCATTGTAGTTTTGATTTGCGTTTCTCTAATAATGATGTTGAGCATCTTTTCATGTGTTCGTTGGCCATCTGTGTCTCTTCTTTGGAGAAATGTCTATTTAGTCTTCTGCCCAGTTTTTGATTGAGTTGTTTGTTTTTTTGGTACTGAGCTGCATGAGCTGTCTGTATATTTTGGAGGTTAATCCCTTGTTGGTCTCTTTGTTTGCCTTAGTTTCCTTAATTGAAAAATATGGGCCCTGGCCCAAGAGATCTCTAAGGTCCCTCGAATGATTACATTGTGTGGTTGGTATTAGTGAGCAGCCCATGACAGCCTTCCACCCGCCCACACCTTGTCATGATGCTGCAGTCAGATGCAGCCACAGAGGGCCAGCACCCCAGCTGACACCTTAATGCAGCACTCAGTAATTGTCATGCCCTATCATGTTTGTTCATGGGAAAATATAAAACACATTTGATCATACTCTTTTTTTGTGCCTACCCTGTACTGGGCACTTTGCTTATATTGGAGCATGAATTCCACCTTGTATTGGTGTATGTTTCTCCCAAAGCAGACTCTGGGACAAGGATGAGGGTGCAAGTCGTTTATTTGGGGGTGGGGGCTGATCACAGGACACATGATGCATGAGTGGAGGAGTGAGACAGGGAAGGGGAAGACCAATTAAGGGTGCTTGGATGAACGGTTACTGCTGTGGGCACCCGGGGGGCAATCCCCATGGGGCTCATCTCAAAACTGTACCCTTGCGGGGGATAAGCTGGGGGTTTATTCACCACTTCCTGGCCCTGGTTGTGGAGAGTCTTCTGGGCATTAGCTCTCTGGCACCTTGGTGCACCTGTGGTGTGGGTCTCTCAAGCTGCCTCGGCTGGCAACACCTTTATGCAGGAGACACAGAAGGCCATTGGAATATCAGAACCACCTGCCGGCACCTCTGGGGTGGGTCGGAATCAGTGATGACCCAGAGTCAGCTCAGACCAACGCTGATTGAGCCGATTGTCAACTTTTCAAGAATTTTTGCCGGCTGGTCACGAAACACAGCCGTTCTTGAAAATTACATTTCACAAACTTGCATCAGATAAATTATATGAAAGACAAAGGTAACAAGTACGAACATCTCAACCAATTAATTTACTACACATTGCTATTCTCTACGCCCTGAGGTTATCACATTCATATGGTGAAATAACAATTCGATGACGTGTATGTATGCCATCAGCCACTCAGGGAATATTTATACCATGGGGATCAGTAAATCTATCAGGGCTTTGTTTTTTTTTCCTGCAAAGAACAGGTGGTTACACATGAGCCAACACCCCTGGTTGGGTTGCTCCCGGCAGGGCACTGACTGTGTCTTTTACACACCCCATCGCGGCAGCCAGGGTCTTAAATGACCTACACAACCATTAAGAGGTGAAGACCCAGGTGATACACTAGGCTTCCAGGGGTGATCCCCAAAGCATCACCAGAGAATTGAGGTGCTAAGGCAGCTGCCGCCTCTGGCACAGTCAGGAAGCAAACGGTAGACATGAGAAGCTGCTTGTGGAGTCAGGGAGCCCCCCTGCGGATGGAGACCCCACAGCCATCTTTGCCCTGGTCCACACCAGCGAAACGCCTGCTGCCCTGCATGTGATGAGCAGAGGAAAAAAAAAAAATCTCGCATCTGGATCTCCAGCTGCAAGGGACCCTGGGAACAATTTTAGATGTCTGGCTTCAGCATGCCAGAAAGGGGTTAAATGGATGCTGAGAACGCACGTCACTGTCTGCCACGGTGGTCACCTTCCTCGACAGCCTGAGGACGGTGGCTGCTTCGTGGCCCTCCTGTATCCCCAAAGCTCAGCACAGGCCTGGGGTGTAGGGGGAGTTCAGTAGGTGTGTATTAAAGGAATGTGACTCTAGAAAATGAAATTTCGTGTCCTTTGGCTGGTCGTCATCTGTGTCAAAAAGGAAATTCTGAAAGGGAATTTGGACTCAGAAAGAAACACGTGACCTGAAAGCCACCCTACGTCCCCTCCCCTCCCACCTCTTCTCCTCTCCCTTTTATCTTTTTCTTCTTCTCTCCTCCTCCCCTCTCTCTCAGCTTCCATCACTGAGAAACCTGCTTCTCCTGCAGACACACAGGAGGACCCTTCAAATCCAGCCCACGGCCTCTTGCGTTCCGTGCATCGCCTCTTTTAGCTACACATCCCCTTCCTTAGGGCAGTCTCTCAGTGCTGCAGGATGATCAGGTCTGCAGGAGCGCCGTTCATTCAGAACTGGGACCTGGAATGATTGGGAAACGTGGTCCGGGAGGTGGGCCCCCCCTTAGGGAGGGCCAGGCTCCCGCCCTCAGGCACCGCCATGTCGTCCTTGCTGGGAGGGCATATGTATGGTCCTGGCAGCACTCTCCGGGCCCTGCTGGCTGGAAAAGGTGATATGCCCTCGTGAAAATGTGAAATACGTGCCTAAGTGGCAACAGCACTGTGTCCCATTTCCCCTAATGTACATTCATCGGGGCTTTTAATGACGGTGTTCTGTGGAAAGAGACATTGGCGTTGCGATGTTGCCTGATTGTGGGGTTGGGAGCTGGCCGTGGGCCCTTGGAGAAATCTCTTTACCCCTCTGCCCAGCTCATTCATGTTAAAGATGATTTCTGTAAGTGCTTTCAGTTCTATCCAGAAACCCCTTGGTGAGCACCAACCCTGCTAGGTGTGGGGAGAGGCTGTGACCTCCCTGTGGGATGGGATGGGGGTGGCAGGAGCTGGGCCGTGTTGGGGTAGAGCCCAGGGATCTGCAGTTCAACTTGGGCTCCCGTGTTGGGGAAGTGGCGTACGTGCCCCTCTTTCTACGCCAAGCCCACCTCTACCCACCCTGCCCTGACTGCTAGAACAGGCCAGGGTCACTGTGCCCAAGAGGAGAGGCAGGAAGCTGGCCCCCGCCTCTCCATGTCCAGGGGAGCAGAAGCAGGGTCAGCTTCCCAGAGCACCTGCCAGGTCCTTCTCTTCGCTCCACGCTGCGGGAGTAACGAGGGGCAGTGCGGGTGCTCCTCTTGCGGACGCTGCCGCCTTTCTCTCTCTCAACCTGCAGACATTCCTGAGTTCTTACACCGAGATTAGGTTCAATGTGAAACCCACATCCATTTTTTTTTTTAAAGCCAAATGTGCAAAAAGCCAAGAAAAACAAAGACAAAACAACCGAGAGCCAGAATCGGGGTCATTGAGCAGCAGCTTAGATATTAATAACATAAAAAAAGCATTCCCAGTCTACCATGGTCCCTTCTGTAAGGAGCCCCCAAAGCCCAGAGATGGCAGGGGTGATGTGCTGGGCAGCGTGCACCCCTTGCAGGGTCACTCAGTCCCATGCCATCTCAAAGGCACCCAAGCCGCCTTCTGGCAGTGTAGACCGGCTTCACACGGACGCGAGATGGGTGAAGTAAGGGCTTCCTGGCCATCTCAATGTGCAGAAAGTCTCTGAGTCACAGCAGGGGCAGGATTGGGAGAGAAACATTGATTCTAGCCCTTGAAACTGATAGAAAATGCTCCTGACAAAGAGTTTTGGGAATATCTCTAGTGGGAACTGTGTATCAGGTCGTTTTAGTTGAAAGTAAAAGATAATAAATCAAATCTATTGACTGTCTACTATGTGCCTGAAATCATTTTCTGTGCTGGGAGCATAGCAGTCATCAAAACTGAGTCTAGTGGACCTTAAATAGTCAACCATGGGAAGGAAGGTTGCTGCAGCTGGCTTTGGGGCCATCAGAACTAGAGACTTGAAATCCAGCAAGATTTCTGTGATTCGGCTTCTCTTAGAGTCACTCCCTCTACCCAACTTCTTCCTGTCTCTGCATCCATCAGGAGGGGGACACAATAGCTACCATCCACATTCCCACTCCCACACGAGGATCCCAGGCTGATGCAGAAGGTGCCAAATGAGGAAACTAACTGATCAGCAGATAGGTGCTGTGTGAGCGACAGCCCCACATCTGCTGTGAGACCAACTGGACAGGCAAGTTCCAGGTCCGGTGGATGGCATCCCGAGGAGGACACGGGCAGGCAGAGCACACGGTGGAATGCTTCCTTGGGCAGCCACTTGAGCCTGAAGAAGCAAGCACAGCTCAGGAAAGGGGGACCAACCTGGACTGAAACCAGGACGGTGAGGGTTGCCTTGTGTGACACCAGGCAAACGGCTTTCTGGTTCTGAGCTTGGCTGCCTGCCCCTGGGTGGACTGCCTGCATGCAGGGAAAACTCCCACCTGTGGCCTCCCCAACATGTCTCCATGCACAGCACATGTGTTGTTGGCAAGATCCAATGCATCACCACTGTTTCCTAGTATCCTTATTTTCTTCCTTTTCCTGTGCCTGGAATGTCCTGGGCTCAGTTCCAATCCCAGATCTTTGCTTCAGCCCCAGCTCCCTGCAGCCCCCATCCCTGGACTGCCTCGTGTACTCCCTTTTCCTTATTAAAATATTACACACCTTCAAGGCCATCTCAAGCCCTCTCTTTCGGGAAGCCCTTTCCTATCTACTCGCGCCCTCTAGTCCCTGAGTACCTGGTACAATATTAGAGCTGAAACATCCATCGTTTCATTCTACGCTCCAGCACCTCTGGGAGGTTGGAGTCATTTCCTCCATTTTTCAGATGGGGAAACTGAGGCTCAGTGAGGCCTTACACTGCCCCAGGGAGGAGCTGGAGCCTTTGCAGCTGTCTACCGTACTCTGTGTTATGTCCTCACTTTCTGCGGAGGTCACTTGGCATTCAGAGCAGTGGTTCTCAGACTGCGGGCTGCATGAGCGTGGCACAGAGAATGTTTCACAGTGTGATAGCTGAGCTGCGGAAGCAGACTCTGGGGTGGGGACCCAGCCCTGGGTGATGATGGCTGGTCTGGTCACACTCAGAACCACTGATTTAAGAGTTGGACATTGTGGTGTAAGTGACGATTTGGGTTATGTGGGACTCGGGATTCAAACCCCTCCCCAGACCTATTGAATCAAAATGTCTAGGGTGGGGCTTCCCTGGTGGCGCAGTGGTTGAGAGTCTGCCTGCCGATGCAGGGGACGCGGGTTCGTGCCCCGGTCCGGGAAGATCCCACATGCCGCGGAGCAGCTGGGCCCGTGAGCCATGGCCGCTGAGCCTGCGCGTCCGGAGCCTATGCTCTGCAACGGGAGAGGCCACACAGTGAGAGGCCCGTGTACCGGAAAAAAAATAAAATAAAAATGTCTAGGGTGAGTGGGCTGAGGAATCTCTAGTTGACTAAGTGGCCCAGGTGGTTTTTAATCATCTGGCGAGTTGGGGAAAGCTGATTGAGAGTCAAGCCCACCCAATTAGCACTTAATTGTATCCTGCTTTATCTTCTTCTCCAATTAGTTCTTCTACATCAATTAAGCTCCTTGGAGGCCCAGACAGAGCACTCAGCTCAGAATTGTCCCGAGAGCTGGTGTGCTCCTGGCCAGGTGACTGACGTCACGCGGCTGCATCCACACTCAGAGGAGAGGCATTTCTGGAACGGCAGGAAAGGGGGCTCTGGCGGAGCGGACCCAGGGGTCCTACACCTCCCGGCTTGGCACTTGCTCGTGCCTCTCATCTCAGCAAGGCTGAGTCCTTCCTGCTGCTTAAGGACCAGCTCAGGTTTCTTTCATTCTATGAAACAGACTTTATTACCCCCAGCAAGGGATGAACCTCATGCCGTTGAGCCTTTTGATCCTTACATGAACTGACTTGGGATTGGCACTGTCCCTGGTGGGGGGCTTCAGGAACGTCCCTGGCCTGACGCTGTGTTAGGCACGTACATTGTAGGCACACTTAACATCTGCTCTTTCCTTCCTACTTCCTGTTTTGGGGAGGGCATCTTATCCACTTTGAACATCGCCAGCGTGTAGAACAGTGACGTGCACAAATGCAATTAATATTTTAGATTCCTGCGCAAATCTCAGGGATATTATCAGAAATTACGGTATCATTGCATTGAATGTGAATAATGCATGTTGTGCATGTGTGTTATTCCCACTTTTAGGTGCTGGATTCCCCCAGCACCTAGTCCAGAGCCTTACACAGGATTGCTTTCTAGAAGTTTTTTGTTTCTGATTGAAGTTATTAACTTCTCAGGGTGAAAACTTGTAAAGGGGAAAATGTGTGCTTCTCTGTTAAAAAAAAAAAAAAATCAGTATCTTCCTCTTAAACCCACTCCTGACTTGACTGGTCTCCTTCAGTACTCAAAGGCTCTGAACATCAGTTTCTTTACCATTAAAAATGGAACAAATAATAGCTACTTTATACATCTTTAAGTATCTCTGAAAAAATATTTATCACAGTGCATACAGATAGCAAGCTCTCAAATTGTAGCTTCATGATACAACACAGACAACTTGAGGTTTAGACAGAAGGCAGATCATATATTTGTCCCTATCAAAAAAAATCAAGAGAAAATAAAGAAATTATGAAAACCCAGCGTTGGTGACCTTGCGATGGAACAGGTGCACGTATTTTGGAGGAGTTTAGTAGTGCGTATCAAGTCATGAATATTTTCACATACTTTACGTTAGGATGTCAGTTCTAAGACTTACTATGAGAATGATTTTTAAAAAGGAATAATTTAAATAGAGGCATCAGTGTAATTTACAAAAAATGAAAATAAGTAAATGACAAACATAGGAGAAGCGTTATATAAATTATAGTGCACCAACATATGGAATATTTCACAGCAATTAAAAAAGCTAAAGGCAAATCCTATGTAAAAACATGGACTGGTTTAAAATAGTATAATATTAAAAACAGTTTTATGTACACTTTGATTAAAATGATACGGAATTATATATTTACACACAAGCATAATGATTAGAAAAGAACAAAAAGACAAGAATATATTTGCTTTATTATACTGGTGATGCTAAATTTGTTGTATATACTTACATCTCTCTCAATATTTAAAGTCCCCCTAACAGTTCTGCAAGGCGGCTTTTATGACCTTCATTTCTCAGGTGAGGGAACAGACACAAATATTTTGCTAAATCACACATCTAAGAAAAGGTGAAGTAGGCCTTGGAATGAACTTTGTCCCTTTGACCCCCCCTAATCTGCACTTTTTGGAATCAGTTATTCACAAATTATACATGTGTGGATGGGGTGTTGGTTTCCTTTGAGAACTCATTTCTGAGTAGACCTTATTTCATATTTCAACAATGTAGTTAGATAAAGAGATACATCACAGGATTCATTATATATACTGTAAAAATTTGTAATTACCATGAGGTGTATTGTCACATGGTTGGCCCGAACATTTCCCCGTATTCATGGGCTCGTGTAGACTCCTTTCGCACAGACACTAGACTTGGCCGTGTGACGTGCCTTGGCCGATGGGCCATTGGCAAGCATGACAAAAGCAGGCCTTGATAAACACTTGTGAGTTGGGATTTGTCCTCTTGGAACCCAGCCACCATGTTATGGGGAAGCCCAAGTTAGCCACAGGATAGGCTTTTAGAGAACTAAAGCATCCCAGAAAAGAGCCGCAGGTGAACTCCCAGCTCCCAGTTTGCACCGACTGCCAGCTCATGGATCATCCAGCCCCCGTCAGGCCTCTAGATGACAGTGACCCTTGTCAAGACCGTGTGGATAGAAGAATCACCCAGTGAGCCTAGCCAACCCGTAGAATCCTGAGAAATAATAAATCTTTGTTGTTTGAAGCCATCAAATTTGGGGATAATTTGTCACCTAGCAGTAGATGACTGATACACTAGAATTGAAAAATTTTAAGTAGCAGGATAAACTTAGCACAGGATAAACTTAATTAAAATGTGTATGAGGAGGAAGGGGTAAATTCTGTCACTTGGCATTCAGATTCCCTTATGATTGTCCACTGTAGCCTTCCACTGTAAGAAGACAAGCTGTTTGTTGAATTGCATCTATCTATAACCCAGGCCAGCAGTCCTGGCTCAGGGCAATCCTTCCTAGAGAGCAGAGTGTACAGTTCCATAGCAAAGGGGCATTGTCCTTTTGGAAATGCCAGATCCTTTATAAGCTGGAGAGTTACAGTCACCGCTTGGTAGTTGCCCTGCCCCCCAGCTAGTGCTTCCATTCTTGGCTCTCATAATAAAGTTCAGTCTCATGCTTATTTTTATTTATTTTTATTTTTATTTTTTTGCGGTTCGCAGGCCTCTCACTGTTGCGGCCTCTCCTGTTGCGGAGCACAGGCTCCACACGCGCAGGCTCAGCGGCCATGGCTCACGGGCCCAGCCGCTCCGCGGCATGTGGGATCTTCCCGGACAGGGGCACGAACGCGTGTCCCCTGCATCGGCAGGCGGACTCTCAACCACTGTGCCACCAGGGAAGCCCTCATGGTTATTTTTTATCTTCCTAAATGGAGCCTGCCATGGGATAGCCATTTGTATCAGGATCTTAGGCACCCATGACTGTTCCCAGCCACAGCTTCCCCATGGCCACTGCCTCAGTTCAGGTCCCCGTTATCCCTCCCTTGGATAATTACAGCAGCCCCTAACAAGTCTCCTAGCGTCTTGGCTTACACACCTCCATTCCATTCTCTGCAGCAGGCCGTAGGCCATTTCTAAAGCACAAATTGAATCATTTCACTCTGCTTTTTAAAATCCCTCCAATAGGCTCCCCACTGCCTCAAAGCAGCATGACTCAGACTGGATTAATGAGTGTTTCATAGGGTATGGGCTAGGAATGAAATTCATAGTTTAATACATTTGGGAAATCCTGGGTTAAACAAAGTTAACCAGGGGTGTGTGTGTGTGTGTGTGTGTGTGTGTGTGTGTGTGTGTGTGTGTGTGTGTGTGTGTGTGTGTGTGTGTGTGTGTGTCTGTGTGTGTTACAGGACTTCTCAGAGCCTTCGGTGTGCTGATGTGAATTGTGACACTTCAGAAGAGGTGATATAGAATGCAGCCTTTACTGAACTTGCTTTCTTGGCAGGCTGTCTTTGGTTCATTGAGTTAAGGTTTAGAATTGGTGAAGTATTCCAAGTTCCTTAGTTGCGAGGAAGCATGCACGCTTCTTCATGGTCTGACCCCCCGCTTATCTCTCCAGTTCAAATCCCTGTTTCTGCCAAGTTCTTGCTGACGACAACCTGGTGCCTTTGCATCTGCATTCTTTGTATCCCAAATCACCGGCTCTGCTCTCTCATAGCCTAGTTAATTTTTATTCATCCTTCAAATCTCAGGTCAGTCTTCCCTCCCCTGGGAAATATCCTATCCCCACTCACCCCACCCTCACCACCTTGGCCTGAATTATATGTTCACCCCCACATCATCCCATGATTGTTTTCCTGTTATATTAGCTTCTATACAGACTTATAATTGCCTGTTAGTCTTTCCTTCTAGGTTGCATGTTCCTCTGGCTAGGGCTGGCTACTTAGCGCTTTAATGGGCATTCGATAAGTGTTTATTGAATAAATAAGCACTGAAAAGTAGAATGCATTTTGAGACAATTATTGTTGACTGAGAACTTGCCGGGAGCAGGAATATTCGTAGTAGCTGTGTTTTCAGGTGTCAATCCACCTGTGGTCCAAACAGGTCTCGCATATTGACCTTACTAACCCACAGATGGTCTTTGGGATGGTGTGTCCTCAGGCCATGTAAGGTCACGTGAACAAAACTGGGCCTACTCAATTTACTCTCTGAAAATTTGGATTTGGCATTTGTTGGAAAGTTGTTCAAACTGCAGAAACATAAACTCCAGAGCTCTGCTGGCCATTCTGTGTGGGAGCAGGTAGGAACAATGGGGGCAGAGAGAGAGAGGGAAGTGTGAAGGCTCAGATGTTACTTAGAAATAAGCAAAGATGGAGAGAGATGGTGGCCTGTGTTCCTAACTGGTCTTTTTTTTTTTTAAATAAATTTATTTATTTACTTTTGGCTATGTTGGGTCTTTGTTGCTGTGCGCAGGCTTTCTCTAGTTGCAGCGAGTTGGGGCTATTCTTCATTGCAGTGCGCAGGCTTCTCATTGCGGTGGCTTCTCTTGTTGCAGAGCATGGGCTCTAGAGCGCAGGCTCAGTAGTTGTGGCGCACGGGCTTAGTTGCTCCACAGCATGTGGGATCTTCCCAGACCAGGGCTTGAACCCGTGTCCCCTGCATTGCCACACAGATTCTTAACCACTGCGCCACCAGGGAAGCCCCCCTAACTGGTCTTATATGCTCCTTTCAGTGGTAGCTGCGGCCTGGCTCTGTTGCCTGTGTTTGAGTTATGAGTGTATCGTTCTGATGAATTTCCTTTTTCCCACTCCAGTTTGTTTGAAAGGGTTTTTTGTTATGTGTTACCAGTAGGGTCTTGACTAAGAAACATCCAATTATTTTTCCATGAAAAACTCGAAAGGTGGACGGCCCTGTCTTCATGCCACAGCCATGTTGTGAATATTAATGGTGATACTTAAGTGGGTCGATTGTGCATTGAGAGTATGAAATATGTATGTCACTTAAAAACAAATGATTGTCAACATAGTGTCTGGGCTGAATTAGTCTCACCCAGCTTGTCACAGCTGATTCAAAAGGAAACTGTGGCAATGCATTTGTGCCAGACTTTATGGATCCCAAGGTCAGGACCTAAATGTGCAGATTTGGGAAGGTGTTTTCTGACTAATGATTTGTTATCATTAACTTGATGCACTGGTGGATTTATAGAGAGAAAAATGTTAATAAAAGGTTATTTGAGCTGCATTTCTGCTTTGCTGAGTTGTCATCCCATTAAGCAAATTTGAGGCAATGTAATTGCTACAAGATTCTTCATATTTGCACATGAATTTGTGAATTTATTTGGGAAATGAATGGGTTTTAACTTGACTTGTTGGACTAATTCCATCTTCTTTTCAGGAGATGTTCTGATTATGGTTTTCTATGAGCTTGCAGGATAGTAAAGCAGTTTGCTGTTGACAAGATAGCAGACAGATAGGTCTGGATTTAGATCTTGACTCTGTCACTTACTAATGACGTGACTATGGCCCAGTTACTTGTCTGAGGCTCAGTTCCCTCATCTGTGAAATGGGCATGATGGTAGTACCTCACCTATAGGGGGTCTGGTGATTAAATTTGATGATGTCAGACATTTCTCCAGAGAGGACATACAGATAGTCAGTAGGCACATGAAAAGCAGCTCAACATCACTAATTATTAGAAAAATTCAAATCAAAACTACAGTAAGGTGTACCACCTCACACTGGTCAGAATGTCCATCACTAAAAAATCTACAAATAACAAATGCTGGAGAGGGTGTGGAGAAAAGGGAACCCTCTTGCACTGTTGGTGGGAATGTGAACTGGTGCAGCCACTATGGAAAACAGTATGGCGGTTCCTCATAGAACTAAAAATAGAGTTGTCATATGATCCAGCAATCCCAGTCCTTGACATATACCCAGCCAAAACTATAATTCGAAAATATACATGCACCCCTATGTTCACAGCAGCACTATTTACAATAACCAAGACATGGAAACAACTGAAATGTCCATTGACAGATGAATGGATAAAGGTGTCATATATATATATATATATATATATATATATATATATACACACACACAATGGAATATTACTCAGCTATAAAAAGAATGAAATAATGCCATTGCAGCTACATGGATGGACCTAGAGATTATTATACTAAGTCAAGTGAGTCAGAAAGAGAAAGACAAATACCATATGATATCATTTATTTGTGGAAGCTAAAATATGACACAAATGAACATGTCAGTGAATCAAAAACAGACTCACAGACATAGAGCACAGACTTGTGGTTGCCAAGGGGGAGGAGGGGAGGGATGGGGGAGGGAAGGAATAGGAGTTTGGGATTAGCAGAGACAAACTATTATACATAGGATGGATAAACAATGAGATCCTACTGTATAGCACAGGGAACTCTATTCAATATCCTGTGACACACCATAATGGAAAAGAATATTTAAAAGAATATATATATGTATAACCGAGTCGCTTTGCTGTACAGCAGAAATTAACACAACATTGTAAATCAACTACACCTAAATAAAATTAAAAGACTTGTGATTATGTGCGTTCAAACGGCTGGCATCCAATAATTGGTAGTTATTATCTCATCTTAAGCTATCTTTTGATTGTTCCTATTAGAGCAAAAAGGAAATTTGCCATTCACACAAATATTTACAGACTTAACTGTGTGACTACAAACGTGGGATTTAGGCTAAAGTGGTTGAGGGGAAGAGTGCTGAAGTAGTTACCCCCCCCAACACCTGTGACAGGTAGCATCCAGTAGGTGCTAGAGTGAGCCCATATGAGTTACACTCAGTAAAGCCATCCCAGACTTCCGCTTCGTGATCGCAATGTACATGTTTGGAATGTACAAAACCCAGGGAATGGACTGGGCTGGTATGTGGGTAACTTACAATCACTAATTGGCTGATTGATATGGTGTTTGAAGCACTCATATTTTTAGAACGTTCTATGGGATCCTAATCCCCTTCCTGAAAGTATGTGACAAGCAGCAGTTTTTGAAGTTAGCGTGCATGATGGGAATGACGTGGAATTTAGAGTGAAACTTGCATTCTACTTATTTTGACTCTTTCCTGTTTCTTTGCCTGTGGGCTCATCACTTCACCACCTGGATCCTGTTTCTGTATTTTCAAGGTTAAAATAAGAATGTCGCCGAGTGACATAAATGTATGTTTGTACATTCATTCAACAAGTGATGTGCTCAGGGCCAGGGATCCAGCAGTAAATAAACAGACAACAATTTTAACCTCATAGAGCTTACATTCCACTGGGGGAGGAGTTGAGATAATAAATATCTCAAAAAAGTAAAATCCAGAGTTTGTCAGCTGGTGGTAGCAGACTGCCCGGGAGTGAAACAATTCAGGGAAGAAGGACTTGAAGTGTCAGTAGGGGGTGGGGTCATCAATGTAGAATAGAGTGGCTAGGCTAGAAGCTAGGGGAAGATGGTGTTTGAATAAAGACCTGAAGGAAGTGAGGGAGCAGCACATGATGATGTTGGGTGAGGGGTGAGAGCATCCCAGCCAGAGGGCCCAGCAAGGCAAAGCACTTGAAGTGGGAGTAGGTCTGGAGAGTCTGAGGTGGCCAGAGTGGCGTCAGTGAGGAGGAGAGCAGCAAGAGATGAGGGTGGAAGAGTAGGCAGGGGCAGACACGAAAGGCCTTGTGGACCATTGTCAGGACTTTGACTTTTCCCTTGAGTGTGATGGGAAACTGCTGGAGAATTAGGAGCACGGCAACAGTACAATGGGACTTAGGCTTAACTGTATTCTCTAGACCTCCAGTGCCCCAAAGGGGAGCGACAGACCTTTGGAAATGTGGCTGATGAAATGGAGGGACTGACTTTTCATTTTATTTCATTTGAATTAAATTTAAAAATCATTTCTTGATTCAGTGATTGGAAAACTTTTAAGTGTGTTTGGAACAACTTGGGTCTGTGAATCTATTTTTTTCAACTGTACGTTTATGAGTTCTAAATATAGATCAGGTATTTCCAATAAAAATTTTACCATGTGAATTGAGATGTGCTATAATTGTAAAAGATACTCTGTATTTCTCAAACATAGGATGAAGAAATTCAGGTTAAAAAAATCTCAATGATATTTTATATTCATTATATGTTGAAATAATAATATTTTGAATATATTGGGTTATATACAATAGATTAATGTTAATTTCACATGCTTCTTTTTACATTTTTACAATGTAACCACTGGAAAATTATGAATGACAAACACGGCTCATAATTAGAGAGCTGATGCAGGAAAAGTTGTGTACTGAGCTTGGCGTATGTGAATGAACTCTTTCTTTCTTTTTCTTTCTTCCTTTCTTCCTAACTTTCCTCCCTTTCCTATCCTTTCCTTTCAAATGTATTGGGTGCTTTCCATGGGTAGAGTGCAGTGCTCCTAGAGAGAGATATGGGTGCCCCCTGCCCTCATGGGACTTCTATTCTAGTGGGAGACAGAGACAAGACCAAAAAATCCAATAATGCAAAATCGTGGCAAGTGCTGTGTAAGCAAAACTAATGGTCTGAGAGAGAGCATCTTGGGGAGGGGACTTTGGGTGGGCTGTCGAGGCAGTCTCTCGGGGGACCTGAGGATTATTATCAAATTGCCACACAGAAGTGCTTTGCGAACCCTCAAGTGCTGTCAAAGTGAGTTACTGTTCATATCTGTGTTCTTAGGGGCAAGGCCTTTGGCTGGAATACGATCCCCTCGAGAACAGAGACTGAGTCTCAGTTAACATTTCACATGGGTGTCTGCTCTGTGTCAGACACGTACAAGGTATTGGCGAGGATTTAAAGCATCGGGGACCCCTCAGGAGATAAATAGAAGCCCTAAACAGGTTCTAGATTTCACCCAGTTTAGTTGGAAGGGAAATTCAGTGGTACAAATAGGAGTCAAGTGTCCTCAGGGCTGACTAAGTGATACACATGGGGGCGTGGTAGGCATCCTAGGAAGTGAAGACTGAGTGAGTGGGGGGGATCCTTAGGGAAGAAGATGTAGCACGTGGGTCTGAATCCTGTGGGAGCTTTGAGTAGGTGGAGAGGAGCAGGGAGGGCAGGAGGCAAGGGACAAGCAAAAGTTTGGAGGTGGGACCTGGCAGCTAAGGCTAAGGATGCTCCCAGGAAGGAGGGGGAAGGATTGCTGTTCGACGCTGTCCTTTGCGACCAAAACTGTGCGTCTGGTCTTCGGAGTTCTGAGAAGTCACTAAATACGTGGGCTCAGAGAGAAATGAGATCTAAATAGAAATCAGGTCTTTCTAATAAAAATGTACCATCTGAATTGAGTTAGTCTGTAATTGTAAAAGCATTCCAGATTTTGAAAATTTAGGATGAGAAAAAGGAGTAACAAAACTCAATTATGTCTTTTATATTTATTCTACATTGAAATAATATTTGGATACATTGGGTTAACCAGGTTATAGTAACATTAATTTCACCTGTTTCTTTTTTCCTTTTTTTAATAAATGTAACAACCAGAAAATTTTACATTGCCAACATAGCTCACATTCTCTTTCTGCTGGAGAATACTGCTTGTGGTCCTGCCGTGGCCAGGGCACCAGCAGGGGCAGCCTGGCCCCAGCCCAGCCCAGCTCTCCTCTCTGTGAAGGTCTTCAGATGGGCCTTGAAAGTCAAGGCTTCCAGACACCCTTGTAACTTTTTACAAGGGGTCATCAGGTGTTGGAGTCACAGCCTCAACATCTTAAGGAGCAGCTTAGCCCTCGCCTCGGAAGGGAGAACAGGTTCCTTGGTTAGATGCACCCATATTTCTTTCCACCGAGAACCCTCGTTCATTGCCATGTGTCACTATAGTGAAGTAGAAACTCTTGTCCTAACTTTGTAAATCACACGTATGGGGAGAGAGATCTTTGGCCTCGAGTCACACAGTGTAGACAGGATCCAAACCTAGATCCTGGACAAATCCTCACCCCACATGAGTCATCAAGCCCTCGACAATAATGCTTTCAGGGACCTCCCCCATTAGCACATCAGCCCCTCCTTGTTTCTCAGGCGGGAAACTGACACCCAGAGAGAGACAGAGACTTTATCAAGGAGCTTGCTCCCAGCTGGCTTCCTCACCAGCAGTTCCCTCCTACATGGAACTCCATGGAGAGAAAGATAGTTTACTCCCTCCGGAGCCAAGGGAAAATGAGCCTCTCTTCTCCTGGATCCATTAACGTAGGACAATAAATCCAAGATTTATTAAGCAGTGACTTGAACCAGGAAAAATGTTGCCAAGGTGATGGTGGCCTGATTGAGAGAGAATGTCCCCTTCCAAAATCCATCACCCACTGCTCCCCCTCTCTCCCGACCAACACTGACTTCCTGGAGGCTAGAGCTGTGCATCTGGCTTTCCTGTCTCCAGGGAGACTGGCAGCTGTGGACGATGCAGGCTGGGCGGGGACAGCGCTGGCTCCAGGTGACACACAGAGGCACCGGCTGCTGCTGACCTCCCCCGAGATTTGGGCTGGGAGCCAGGAAGGCAGAGATAAGGCTCACCCTGTCAGCAGGGTGTCACCCTCCCACATGCTGTTTATAAGCACATCTCCTGCCATCTGGGCCCTGTCCCCACACCCAGCCTCCGTCCTGGGAAGCCGAGCTGTGTCACACACACACACTCTGCACTTTGATGTGTCCCAGGCCTGGGAAGCCGAGCTGTGTCACACACACACTCTGCACTTTGATGTGTCCCAGGCCAGAGTGTTTGGGTAGAAATGTGAGATGGAGCAGAGGCTCAGCCGTGTCGTGGGACCTGAGAACTCAGACCCAGGGAGGACCATCCCCAGGTGCCGCCATGTCCACAGACGCCTCGGAGCCGAATCCTGGGGGGCTTATTGGAGGCTGTACCCAGGGCTTGTTGGGGAGGTGCCGGGCTCCCCAGCTCTGCCGCCCCCAGCCTAAGGGATGTGACAGCGGCTTGGGAACACGTTGGACTGCTCCTTCCCTCCCCAGTGTCCTCTGTGGTCGCGGCTCTCCGTTGATTGACAGCATTTCACATCCCTAAAAATTACGTTCTTTATCTGAAAAGAAACACCCTGAAATGTTAGCAGCAGTAAATGTCTTTGGGTGCTGAGACTGTGGATGATTTTTCTATCGCTAGTTTCCTTTTCTCTACTCTGAACATTTTCTTCACAGAGCCTGTGTTATTTTATAACGGTAGTATTTGAACAAAGTTTTTTGGGTTTTTTCCCCTGCCCAGAAGGCAAGATATGACTTCCATGGAGCAGATTGTCTCCTTGGAGCTAAGATGGCTCTGCTGCTGAGTTTGCCCCAGACCCGTCCACATCCCCACGTGCTTGGTCCTCCTTTTTGCTTCATCCCTATTTCTTCTTCCTCAGGGGGGAAAAATGCCGTTCTCCTGAAACTGGGGGCTTTATTTGTTTCATCTCATCATCAGAAATAAAGCCAGATTTAAGAAGGAAATACCATGGGGGAGGAGAGCTCTTTGATCCTGGGTCTCGAGCTCCCACCAGCAGTTCACGCATCCTTGCCCAGTGTTTGTTCCACGACCATGTCGCTTTCATCTCACACTATATGCTGTCACCACCACTCCTCCATCCCCGTCACAACCTCGGGGTCTCCGCTGGACATTTCCACGACTATTGTCTGTCCTCCCCTCTTACAGATTGTATTAGTCGAGATTCTCATTTATACAGCACCTGAGCTGGGAATTTGAACTTCTCAGCTTATCTCTGAGCCTTTTCTTTCTCCACTTTGTCCACTGACATGAGGAACAACCAGCCAGCTTCATTACATTTGTTGGTTTACCAAAAATGTTTGAAAGTATCATATGCACAGTCATCCAGCCCATGCTTCTTATAAATTATTGATGAGTATGCAATGACGGTATTTTGTGTATCTCTACTATCACACTACGCCGTAGATGATCAGTGGTCTCTTTGCTACTGGAAACAGAGTCTTTAGTCTCTTTACATCTAATCAGATTAGAGAGTCAATTCCATAAACCCCAGAACCAATTCAGAAAACTCATCCTTAAAACTCTGTTCCTCTGGAACCATTCTCGGTACTAAAATCTATATCAGTCATGGTTCTCCAGAGAAACAGAACCAATAGGAATCGATCTAGCTAGCTAGCTAGGCAGCTGTCGATTTATTGTAAGGAATTAGCTCACGTGATTATGGAGGCTGAGAAGTCCCAGGATCTCAGTCGCCAGATCTCAAGCTGGAGACCTGGGAGAGCTGACAGTTAGTTCTGGTCCACGTCTGAAGGCCTGAGAACCAGGAGAGCCAATGCTGTTAGTTCCAGCCCAAGGCCAGGAGAAGACTGATGTCCCAGCTCATGTAGTCAGACAAGCAAAATTCCCTTTTTTTTTTTTTTTGCGGTATGCGGGCCCCTCACTGTTGTGGCCTCTCCCGTTGTGGAGCACAGGCTCCGGACGCACAGGGTCAGCGGCCATGGCTCCGCGGCATGTAGGATCTTCCCGGACCCGGGCACGAACCCGCGTTCCCCGCATCGGCAGGCGGACTCTCAACCACTGCGCCACCAGGGAAGCCCCAAAATTCCCTTTTATTCAGCCTTTGTGTTCTTTTCAGGTCTTCAATGGATTGGATGAGGCCCACCCACATTAGGCGGGACAATCTGCTTTACTCAGTCTCCTGATTTCCCTTACTTTTTTCATGAGGTCATCTACTGATTGCAAAGCACCACTGTTCTAGGTATTTGGTAATGAGAGGGTTTTTCAGAATATCTGTTTGCCAGGTTGACTGGACCAGAAGTCCCCCGTGTGTTATTGGTGTTTGCGTGCACACGTGCATGTGTGAAATGTATTGAATTTTATTAAACTAGTAAAATTATATATACTAGTAAAATTATATCTTTGCATAATAATAATCATAGTCAGAATAGAGTTTACATCTGGAAGGCAGAAAGGCAATGGGATTAGAGAGGGATACACAGAGGCTTCAAATTTATCTATAATATTTTATTTCTTATAAAAACGCTAAGATCTTATTAAGCTGGGCAGTCGTGAACCAGGTATATATTATATTATAAGAATACTTTATGGTATGTTGAAAATATTTTACAATGGAGGAAGGAAGGGAGGGAGGGAGGAAGGGGGAAAGGGGCAAGAACAGAGGAGATCAGGCAGCACCCAGAATGGGAGCCAAAATCAGGGTCCACGACCCGCTGGGGGGACCCCTGCCACCACTGTCCCCAGAATCTCAACATTGGCCCGAACACTATTGCCACCCACTTCCAGAACAGGGTCTCTACGGTCCCCACATCTTTGTGTCACCACCTCCCAACTCCGTTCAGGCGCATCCCAGGTTACGTACCTCACTCTAGATGCTGGGGGGTGGGGGAGGAGAAAGGAGGTATCTTGCATTTTCACCGTCTCTATTGAGAGGCTGTCCCCGGTGCATAAAATGGAGAGTTTCTTGAGCACAGGAAGGGCATGGAGGTTCCAGTAACAGCCAGAAATGGAAAGCCCAGTGCCAAACGTACCTGGGAAGATTGGGCTCTCTCTGCAAGATCCTAGCTAGGCTGGGTCCTGGACCTACAATCCTTCCTTCCATCCTGGCCCCATCCCCGCCTTACTCCCAGAGGGGCAACTGTCCTCAACCCAACTTTATGGACAGCAGAGAATTGGACTTGCTCCACGTCACAAGGTGAGCCAGAAACCAAGCAAATTCTGAAACCCACATCTCCTCAACTCCCAGTAAAGAGAGGCGCTTCCTGTGTAAGCTTCCACCTCCTCTATTATTTCACCCTTATCACAGGTATGGTTACTTCCAGCGCACGCTTCATCCTTACCATGGGGAAAAGGTCAAAGAAAAGGTGACCTTTTTCTTTGTTGTCCTAGAGCATAATACTTCGGTGAGCATTTGGCTTTGGGGAAGCCAACGTGGTAACAGACAACCAGACATGGCATTGAATGGAGACCTATGTGGGAAGAGGTGTTTTCCCAAAGCCAGCGATCATGGGGGGGTTTCAGGGGCTGCGACAGTGAGAGGAAATGTCTGATTTGAGACTTTGGGGGCTCTTCAAGTTATTCTGAGTAAACATCTGTATCAGTAGTCCACCAATAATAAAGACTAAAGATCTTGATTGTAAATAGGAAAAAGGGTGTGGCCAGGGTACGATGCGCCTAAACAGAACGTATCTTCGTGCCAAAGACCTGGATTGTGTGCGGAACACTGAGCCTTCTTCAAACCACCCAGCTGACTGTGTGCTCAAGGCTCAGAGCAGGGTCACATTTTCTCAAAATTAAAATTCGGTAAGAGACATCTTTCATTTCAGTCTCCTGCCTGTGTGTAGCAGACACAATACTCTAGTGACAAATGCGGATGAATTGAATTTTGGGTTTTTTTCCCCATAATAGTTGCGTCCAGCAGCAAGCGAATGTGTTAGTTATCAGACACGAAAATAAGCGTAATGCCTGGTCCCGAACTCAAAATTGCATAACTGCAGCCAATGCCTTTGGACTGAATTGCACATTTGTTTTCCTTGTCTTTTTTTCTTCTTCTTCTTCTTTTTGTGAAGTCTCCATTTATCTGTGATGACTCTAGCTTATTAGTGGGCTGCTTTGGAGCACACTAAAAGGAGAGCACCCTCATTTAATGCATCGTTACCTCACCCACAGGCTCTTAGACACTCACCCCAAAGCTTTTAGCATTTATCTCCTCCAAACCTAGACGCTAGGACGTATCTTCTTCCAATTCTTTTTTTTTTTTTTTTAATGCACAGATTCAGAGCCTATGTGTCTATTCAGGAGAATGGGGGCTTTTGTTCAGCGACTAGGGGCACAGTATTGAAAATGGTATCATTTGAGTACTTCCTATGTGCTTGGCACTTTATGTATGTTATGTCTAATCCTCACGTCATCTGAGGAAGGGAGATATTATCCCCACTTAAGGAAACAAGATCTTAAAGAGGATGGTGGACTGATTGGAAGGGTGAGAGAAAGAGAAGGATAAGCATTAGACCCTGGAATTTGGCCCGAGTGCGTGGTAGGTGGTGTCGCCCTTTAAAGCTGAAGTCTGAGGGACAGGGGGGTTTATTGCGGGTGAAGATCAAAGGGCTGGTTTAGGAGTCATTTAATATGAGAGGCCTGCTTAAAGGCCACGTGGAAATGTCGTTACAGGGTTGATGAAGTTAAGGGTTCAGAGACAAAGAGAGAGATGAACATTTGGTCTGGCCTTGGAATCGGTGTACCTAAGTAACCCCCTCAATGCCAGCGGGCTGTCAAGTGCCGGACCCAAGAGTCTCACGCCCGTCCCCACCCCTTTCTGGCCTTTGTGACCGAAAAGCCCTGCTTCCCCCTCTGTCCCTTATACCCCACTGCTGAGCCATGGCGGGCAGCGGGGGTGACATTCGGAGTCATCACCCACGCTGGGGCCTTTAGCCTGAGAAATAACTAGAGATTTTATAATTGAGGAAGAGGCTAAATGTATCAAAGCAACATGTACAGTTCTGTGCCTCGTTTTGTTCCCACCTAAACACAAGAGAAGATTGGAAGTGGGAGCTCCCCCGTGAGAGAAGTTCTCATTTCCTGGCCTTAAATCAGAATTATAGTAAGAATCACCATCCCATCGCCGCCACCAGCCAGAGCGCTCTGAGTCTTCTCAGGGTTCTCACAGACATTGTTGCTTGAAATTCCACAGAATAGGACTCTGAAATTCGGTGCTCGGAACACTGTTTAATCTCCTTCCCTTTGACTTCTGTCCAGACCAGCTAAATTCAGAACAAATTTATTAAAAATATATGTGTCTATAAGTCCATGAACTTATATATACTACCAAATGTAAAATAGATAGCTAGTGGGAAGCAGCCGCATAGCACAGGGAGATCAGCTCCGTGCTTTGTGACCACCTAGAGGAGTGGGATAGGGAAGATGGGAGGGAGATGCAAGAGGGAGGGGATATGGGGATATATGTATACGTACAGCTGATTCACTTTGTTATACAGCAGAAACTAACACACCGTTGTAAAGCAATTATACTCCAAAAAAGATGTTAGAAAAAAAAAATAATGTATGTGTGTCTAACCTGATGGAGACACACAGGGGAGTATATGTTATTCCCTGAAAATGAAGATCATGATGCAGGATCTGTCCGAGAATCTTTTTGGGGTGGAATTTAATTACATGACCATCAAAGAGGGCTGCGTTAAACCACTTATGTACCTAGACATTAAGTTAACCACCTTTAAGGAAACCGACTCCATCATGAACCTGTCAGTCTGGCGGTAAATGTGGATTTTAGTCCTGTCGGTGGTTTCTGGTTACCATGGAGGATGGCGTGGCTCGAGAGGGACTTACTCTTAGGACAGAGGCAGGATATCCATCTCTGAGACATAGTAGGAGAATAGAATTAGGAGTTAAAAGGAAGTCGAAGCCTGAGCATATAGCACTCAAAGAAGACCCATTTATTAAAAATCTTCTGTGCAAAAGGCTCTGTTAACAAAGCAGGAATGGGAAGTTTGGCTTATTGTCCTCTAGCTATTAACAGGCTAATAGGGGGCTGATAACCTGTTCACCAGTGATTTTTTTTTTTTTTTTTTTTTTTGCGGTACGTGGGCCTCTCACTGTTGTGGCCTCTCCCATTGCGGAGCACAGGCTCCGGACACGCAGGCTCAGTGGCCATGGCTCACGGGCCCAGCCGCTCCGCGGCATGTGGGATCTTCCCAGACCGGGGCATGAACTCGTGTCCCCTGCATCGGCAGGCGGACTCTCAACCACTGCGCCACCAGGGAAGCCCACACCAGTGATTTTTAAACAATGCAGTAACTTTGAGGGCAGAGTGAGATGGCGGTGAGAGTTGGAGATCCCACCAAGGACTGGGGGAAGTGGGACGGGCTTCCTGGGAGGGGTATCATTAGAGCTGGGCCTCGGGTGCTGGAATTTGGTTGAGAAGATGGGTGTGGAGGGAGAGCCTCCCAGGCAGAGAGAACAGCAGTTAGAAAGGCTTGGAGTTGAGGACCCAGGGTTAAGTCATGGGAAGAGTGGCAAACACACTTTGACCACACGGGGCAGAAGTTCTTGAACAGGGTTCATGGTCACCAAGACTGAAATGGAAGTACGGAAAACAAATCAAAGGGACTGTGGATGTCTGGCAGTGATTTATTCTTTGGGTGATGGAAAAGTACAGAGGTTCCTTGAGCAGAAAGAGAGCTGATGTGGTCAGGGATACACTTCAGGGAGCTTCGTCTGACAGCTGTGTGCGCCATGAACTTCGGCAGGGGGGCGTGGCATTTGAGGCTACCATCCAGCCCCGGGAACATTTGTTCACCTAAGGGTATCATAAGCACATGGGTGCATAGAAACATGTTAAAAAATCAGGGATTTGAACTTAGTAAAATCACTGGTCCCTCCAACACCTTCTCTGGAATTCTTGCCTTGTCTCCAAGCTAAATAGCTCATCAGATGGTTGAGGGAATCCAGTCCTGTCGTCTTTGGGTCTCCTATCCTTCAGTGGCTATTCTTCGTCTTCTGAGTGTGAGCCAGGCTTTGGTGTGGAATTTCGGGTCTTCGCACATCTGGCCTCACCTCCCCCAACTCAGGGCTCCCCCCAACCCACCGTGGCTGTTGTGTCATCTCCACTTATTCTACCAGAGGCTTCTTGCTCCCGTTTCTCTGCGTCCACTCGGCACTCCCTCATCCTTCTGAGGAGCTGGCTCTGTATTGCACTTGTTCAGGGGCCTCCACAGCTCCTTGAGTCAGGAGACTTGTCTCTCATCCGTGGACCACCAGGGATCAACACGATGACCCTGTGAGCAGATGCTATCCTCCCGTCCAGCCCCAGCAGTGCTGGCTTCTCAGCAGGGGTTTACACAGGAGTCACACCTTCCTCCAGGCCATCAAAAGAGTATCTCAGACATCTGGCTTCTCTCAGGACCCCTGTTCAACCAAGGAGGCTGGCCTCTGGGGCTTTCCAGTGGAGGCTCTAGGAACATGGAGTCTAAAGGAAACTTACTTTAAAAGATTGAGACAACAGACAATTCTTGGCCAATTCTAGTCGAGAAGGTGCCTGTTGGCCTCTTTTTCCCAGGTCGTCCAGGGGAAGGGTTTTCCAAGCTTAAAGGATCTGGGTCCTTGGCTCCCATGACTGTGTAGGTAGAGGAAGCTGGCCAAGGGAGGTGAGTGCCTCTAATGGGCTGCGTGTCAGGCTCCAACCTCAGTTCCAGATTCTCCGCTAAAAAGTCGTGGTAAATGGAGACAGAGCTGCTCAGAGCTGTGCTTCCTCAAAAACACAGCCTCAGACTTCCCTGGTGGTGCAGTGGTTAAGAATCCGCCTGCCAATGCAGGGGACACGGGTTTGAGCCCTGGTCCGGGAAGATCCCACATGCCGCGGAGCACCTAAGCCCGTGCTCACAACTACTGAGTGTGCGCTCTAGAGCCCGTGAGCCACAACTACTGAAGCCCGCACACCTAGAACCCGTGCTCCGCAACAAGAGAAGCCACCACAATGAGAAGCCCGCGCGCTGCAACAAAGAGTAGCCTCCGCTCGCCGCAGCTAGAGAAAGCCCGCGCGCAGCAATGAAGACCCAACGCAGCCAAAAAATAAATAAATTTATTAAAAAAAAAACACAGCCTCAGGCTGATCCTCAGTGTATTGTCATTTTTGTACCATTTGTATCACACGCCTGCTCCTTGCCAGATGCTGTACGTTGGTTACCTCCTTGCATCCACAGCATGTACCAGTGAGTGCTTAGTCTATACTGGATACGAGGTCCCGCCTGAGGACTTGACATCTGACTATATCTCTACCCCACAGAGAAAAGGAATGGTGTCCACTGAGTGCTGCGGATGCCTGGGAAGGGGGTGGAGGTTCAGACAGCAGACCAGCAAGAATTAAGAGTCAAATGCCCACTACATCTATGACGATTGAGCTCTTTCTACAAGATCCTTACTATGGCCAGACCAGACCCTCGTCTGGATCCTTTATATATAATACCTCCTTCTTCACCCAGTGCCCCCGCCATCTTGCATCCTCATGACCACTCTGAAGGGGCCACTATGCCCATTTACAGAGCAAAAGGAACGGAGAGTTCAGTAACTTTCCCCGAATCTCATGGTTAGTAAATGCTGGAGCTGGTATTCAACTCTGGATCTGCTGGGTCAGAGTTTTAAGTCCAGCTACCACGATAAGAGGGGGCTTTTGGAGGCTGGGAGACTGGGTTTTCTTCCTCGTTCTGCACAACTGAGCATGTGACGTAATTCTCCTAATCAGTATCTGTTGACATAGAAATCAACACTGTGTTTATTGCAGTTTAGATCCAAGGCTCAGGAATCCTGAGTTCAAGGCCAAACAGTGACATCACTCATGTGAGAACTAAATTGCTGTACATCTCTGGGCACGGATTCTCATGTTAAGATACGTTTTCCTTGCCTCCATATTTTTGCACATGCTTTCCTCTGCCTGGAATGCCTTCTCCTTTCTTATTTACTGTTCCTCATTCTTCAAGACGCAGCTGCAGCATCTCCTCCCTGGGTGATTTTTCTGAACACTCAGTGCAATCAGATGACCCTGCTTCTGGGCTCACGCGGAGATGCCAAGGTGAGGACCTCTGTGCTCAGCTGTGCCCAGTTACTGAGAGCCACGTGACGGAGCCACAGCAGTGTCAGCAGCTGCCGCCTTCATGTATAACTTTGTTCTGCACATTGGCGTCAAGCTGTGAAGTGAATTCAGCACAGAGGGTTGGTTAAAGATGCTCTCACCTTGGAAACTTGACTCTGGGGGAAGAGCCAGATTACTGCTTCTGTCTGTCTCCCTACCTCCAACTCCTGGGACCCTAATACTGTGGGAAGTTAAATAGCAGAGTAGAGCTTCTGAGGGCGCGCATGCACCTGACGGTAGAATTGAAACTTAGCTCCTTTAGTTACGCTGATCAGGCTTCTGCTCTGGGCACAGGGTCAAGAGAAGACGGAAGGCTGAGGAGACACCTGGGTGGCACCAGCAGATTGGGCTTTGCAGCCTCCTAGTGAGCCCAGGCAGTCCTTGATGGAATCCAGGGATGGGGTCTTGAAAAACCTTTTCCACCCAAACTTTGTATGTCCATAGAGCCCCTGCTGCAGGATCTCCTTAGCTGGAGAGAGCTCCCGCCCCCAAATCTTCCCCTCTTTGGAGGTGGCCTACCTCCTGGGGCTGAGTCCTGTGGGGGTCTAAAGGCCTGACCCTCTCACCCCAGCTAGGGACAGGCGTGCAGGGTCCCCCAACCCTCAGAATTCCCTGTGCAGTTGGCTGAGCTTTCCATAGAGACCCTGCTGCACGTAACCTGCTCCCTCTGCCCAGTCCGGCTTCTTTCCCTTCCCTTCTGTGGGTGTTGAGCCCGAGAGGACTCCCTAATAAGCCTTCTGCTTATCGACCTGTGTCTTAGATTCTGCTTCCCAGCCAGCCAACCTGTGACAATGCCCGCAGCAATTTTGCCGTAAAACGTCATAGTAAATGAGAAGACCAGAGGGCCTCAGTCTCTCCTGAGCGGTACAAGCCCACAGCTCCCCTGGTCGCGTGTAAACGAGGAGTGGTTGAGGGGAGGCGGGTGGGGAGTCACAGAGGCGCAGGGTGGATTTGTGAATGACCACGTGCACGGATCAGTGAAGTGGCCTGGTGGCCTGTGTGCTCCCTGGTGGCTGAGCTCATGCTGGGTCATCCATGAACCCGCCACTCACTGGTTAGCGGCTCCTTCGTCTGGCCAAGAGGGACCTCTGAGGACTCATCTTGTGTGCTCATCCTCTGCCTCTGCCTGGGTGGAAACAAACTCCATCTGGTTCTGAGGAACCTTTAGATGGTGTCCAGTCTGTCCACGCTGGAGGAGACCCTCCTTCTGAGGCTGCCATCCTTCCGCCAAGTCTCCCCACCCTGTCCCTTTCTACTTAGGCCCTCATATTAACTTGCGAGACCTGCCACAGACTGGGTGGATTAAACAACAGAAATCTACTGTCGCACAGTTCTAGAGGCCACAGTCCAAATCTAGGTGTTGGCTGGGTTGGTTCCTTCTGAGGGCTGGGAGGGAAGGGTCTATTCCAGGCCTCTCTCCTTGGCTTGCAGATGACCATCTTTTCTCTGTGTTTCTTCATCATCTTCCCTCTATACTTGTTTGTGTCCAAAATTTCCCCATCTTACAAGGGCGCCAGTCATATTGGATTAGAGTCCACCTTCATGACCTCACTTTAACTTGATGACCTCTGTAAAAACCGTATCTGCAGATAAGCTCATATCCCGAAGTTCTAGGGGTTAGGACTTCAACGTATGAATTTTGGGGAGGACACAGTTCAACACATAAGACTGACTTCTTTAAGCCACGCCTGGAGGAAGGGTGTGGGGACGTCATGCTGCCTCTGTCTCGGCTCCCCTGGTTTCCTAGAAACAGCAGGAGCTCTGGTGACTGACATCTAAAAGCAAATTGTCAGGACAGCCTTCTCACCTTTTCCATGGCCTTGTCAGTCTCTGTAATTGAACCTTTAGAAACCTCTGCCTTTTCCATCGTCTTTCTCGCTTGAGTCTAACGCAGTATCACATTCCTCCTCTCCCTTAACCTCTAACCTATGATGATGCTAATCTAGCCCTCACTCTGCATCAGTTGTGCTCTTGTAGGCTGAACTACTGTTTTGCACTTTTGAATTCATTGACTCTTTTCTGCAAGTTTCCTCACCTTTGAAATGAATAACGGGAAAAAATGAATGTTCTATTTGCTCCAAATGCATTTACTCTTCTATTAAAAAGTCAATTCATTTTTATTGAACACATACTATACACCAGGCACTTTACTATTTCACCTGTGGCTTTTAAAGGCATTGCAAGTAGTTTCTGCTTGTCTGCTTATCTGATTATTTTGCTTGCTGATGTACCTAGATATCATCCCCTCTTCCACAGTGTCAGACCATGGGATTTGCAGCTGGAGAAACTTGGCTCAAGTTCAAGTTGTGCCATTTGCTATCTGTGTAAATTTGGTCAGAGTGCTCAAGCTGTCCTTTTTATTCATCAGCTGTAACATGGGAATAACAATAATTAGGTATCCCTAGAGAATAAGTGAAATAATGAAATACAGTTTGTGAAATTGCTTAACAAGGTGCTGGGCACTGGGTAGACAGTAAATATTTGTTTTTAGAAATATTGTTTTTAGTCAATGTGCATCTAGTCAGTGTGCATCTGGGGTCTGTGACCCCAGACCTAGGGTAACAGATGAGCCACCTTCCAGGTGCTGTGGCTCCTGAGGGACCGTTGAGCTCCTGGAGGGTCGCAGAGCCACATGGAAGATGTTACCACTGCCAGAGGGTCCTGAAAGCACAGCTGCTGTTGGAAGCTCTTGCTGTATAGATATCATTTCACCAATGACAAAATCACTTGACTTTTTCTAACTGGAGAGAACCTCCTCCTCGTCCATGTGTGTTAGTTTTGTGTTGCTGCTGTAACAACTTACCAAAAACTTAGTGGCTTAAAACAACACAAGTTTATTATCTTACAATTCCGTAGATATGTATCTCACTGGGCTCAAATCAAGGGCTGTGTTCCTTCTGGAGGCTCTAGGGGAGAATCTGTTTCCTTGCCTTTTGCAGCTTCTAGAGGCTGCCCATATTCCTTCACACATGACCCCTCCTCCATCTTAAAAGTCAGCAACTCTGGGCTAAGTCCTCATGCTGCTGCCGTCTATCTGGTTCTCTTTTATGCTCTCATGATAACATTGAGCGCCCCCCCCCCCCAGATAATCCAGGATAATCTCCCAATCTCAAGATACTCAATTTAGTCACATCTGCAAAGTCTCTTTTGATGTGTAAGGTGACATATTCGTAAGGTTAGGATGTGGACATCTTTGGGAGACCATTATTCTGCTTACAATAACAAGTGAGGACACAGGCTCAGAGAAGGCAAGGATTTGACCAAGACCACACAGCAGCTGGTGGAGGGTCAGGACTTAATGACTGGCTCAGATCTGGGGTGTGAGGTGGTGGAGGCAGAAAGGAAGGAATCAGAGATAAAAACAATGTCGAACAGTCCAGCATACTGTCCCCCTGCCTCTGCTTCACTCATTTCTAGAAGCTTCCAGAGTTTGGCCCATAAGTCAGAGACAAAGAAAGGAGTAGAAGAGGACAAAATGATGATGTCAGGGGAAAATAAACGCACATTTATTCCAGCTTCTGTTGTGGGTGGAAGCTCAGCTTCCTTGGTGTTACATTTGTGGGCATAATTATCTGGTAACTCAAATTGAGCACCAGGAACCTGCTGGAGCTGGCGGGGAAGCTAGACCCTGGCGATACAGCTGGGGGAACGCAGAAGCCATCAGCTTTCCCGTCTTCCCCCCCGAGCCTGCCTCATCTGCTCATATGTAGTCAGCTGGTGGGCAGCCAGACAGTGGCTGCTGTTCTGTGGAGAAACTGAGCACTTATCCCTGGGTCTCTCCCTGGCACGGGGTTGAAATGCCCACCAGAGTGTGGCAGATGTGGTTCAAATCCAAGCTCTTCCTTTTACAACCGTGGGGTCTTGGGCAGTATTCCTACCCTCCCTGAGCTGCCTTGGTTTCCTGTATTATAACATGACATTGACGGTAACTATTTCATATGGTTGACCTGGGAATGAATACCGTGAGAATGCAATTAAACAAGGAAGCACAGGGCTAGGCACGTGGGAGGCTGTTGGGAATACCTGTTCTCCAGAAGGCAGCTGGGAATAGACTGGTGGGGAGACAGGCTGGAGGAGACCCAGGCTCATGCTGCTACCTGAGCACAGGTGCACGCACCTGCCCCGGTTGGCCCCTGTGCGCAAGGAAGCTGCGTTCCTTTATATTGCCATCTCCGTCCATCCTAAACTGCTCCCTGGATCCCGGGGCAGCAGAGCTGTTCAGAGGGCCTTTTAGAGAAGAAGGCAGGGTGCTGGCATGTGGCGCTATGAACTTGGATAGCACTGCATACCCCTCTCCTCTGCAGATTCTTCACGTGCGTCAGCATCTCAGCCACTCTGAAGTCCCACCACTACAAAGAAAGTGCGGCTGAACCTTTTCCAAAGACTTGGTCTCAGAGATTTTTAACTGGACCATCCGGCTGGATGCTGGTGTCCTGAGGATCTCCTGGCACAGTCTGGGGACACTGGGTCAAACGTGCCTCTGGTCACAGCCTCCTCTCTGGCCACAGGCGCCTTTTCACGCAAAGGCTGAGGCAGCTCATCTTAGAAAATATTGAGCAACCCCAAACTATATAAAAGCCCATTCCCCATGCCCCTAGCGTTTCCCTTGCCATAGGTAGATGAATATAGCGTATGTTGCAGAAAAATAAAATGCCTTATATGTCAGCCCAGTTGGCTGGCTCTCTTTGAGGGGTGTTTTTGGGCCCGGTGTGGGTAAAGCTCCCATTTGTCAGGGCTGTGCTCATTGCCTCGGGCAGCTCCCTGGCTCTCTGAGCCTCCTTGTCCTGGACCCTTCTGCCTCTGGGCTGTGGATTGCCCCTGCCCCCTGGCTGGTGGCAGAGAGGGCAAAAATGTCAGAGCTCCTCAATCCCAAGCTGACCTTGGAGATAAAACCTCCTTCAGCCCTTCCCCCCGCCCCAGGATGCTGCTGTTGGTCCTTGTGTGGAAATGAATGCACCCTGGGTTGCTTGATCCATCTGTTGTTGAAACCTCGGTGGCAGGGGGGCTGCTGTGGGTCGGTCTGGGTCAGCTGCCGCCCCTGTGCGCCTCCGCCATCCCTCCACCAGGCTTGCCTTTTCCCCCCAAGCTTAAATGTTGCAATCCCACCATATCCCCCAGACCAAGATCAAACACTTCCTTCTTCCTAAAGTTTTCTCTCTTCCGTTTTTTCTTCTGCTGACCCTCTGAACGATCCTCATGATTTCCTGGCTTTGGTCCTAATCTCTGTGCGTGATTTTTCCTCTCCTATCAGGAGGCAAACTTCTCATTGGCAGCCAGCCTTATTCTAAGTAAGTGTTTATTGAGGACCAACCATGTCGACACCAGGCCCCTTACTTAAGTATTTTGCCCTCTAACCACTCTGGGGAGGGAGCATCTTTATCTTCATTTTATTAATGAAAACATTAGGGTTGGGGTCATGAAGAGACTTGCCCAAGCTACTGATACTTCAGAGGTAACAGGGCCTGAGTTTGAACCTTGATCTAACTGCAAGCTTCATAGCATCACTTGAAGCTTCATATCATCAGTTCCTCTTTTTTTTTTTAAATGAGACTTTGACAAAAATTCCATCACCAGGTTTCCAAATTCTCTTCCTCTGCAGTAAGGAAAATGCAACTTCATTGCCCATTTAAATGTTGTTATCAGTTTTATTGAAGTTGTAGTGGCAGGAGTTAGATAATGACCTGCGTGGACTGAGATTCTGGCAAACTTCCTAAACTGTAAGGTTATCCTTTTCATGTTGGGTTTTTGTTGTACTAATTGGTACCAATGCAACCAACCTGCTCAGCTGTGATTTTTTAGACCAGAGGAAATTTCCAGTCAGAAGCCTTCATGGCCCTTTGTGGCACGTCTTTGACTGTTGGAAGGAGAATACCACCCACATTCAGGGGACCCTCCCGGTCAACCAGGGTTTGCAAAGCCGCCCTCAGCAAACGGGGATGTGCTGAGGCATAATGGACCAGAGCACTCGTCCTCAGGCCAAACTGCCCTGGTGGGCCTTTAACAGACCCAAAGCCCAAGGTGCCCCTGGTGAAGCGGACTCTCTGGAGAGAGGTGGGCATCTGTGTTTGCACAGAACTCTGCAGCTTGAAGGCAACTGAAGGTGGGCGTCACTGGACCCCAGTGGGGAGGACCCAGGTCCTAGGAGGGGCAGTGGAAACACATGGGGATGCTCAGCCTGGGGTCCTGGGATGGGCCCAGAGAGCCAGGACAAACTAAGTTAGGGGATGTTCTGGGGGGGATGGGCTTCCAGAGGGAGGGTGACTTCTTAGCTGCGGAGACACTTTTGAAATTCTGAAGTTCTAGGACCGTTACAGCATTGCCCCATGCTCCATCCAACGTGGAAAAGAGACTTAAGAAGAGTGAAGACGACCTTTGTAAATAAGTTTAAGCATTTGCTGTTCACCAGGCCCCGGTACAAGGCCTGTGGCAGCCGTAACAGCAGGTAGCGAGTTGCTGTGTGTGTTGCTGAATCTTGTTAAAAGTCCAGCAGACGTGAGCCACTCAGCATTCACAGAGATGGAGAAAGGAAGGAGCAAAGATCCCTTCCCGACTCAACACTGTGAGGCCCTGGTCCCTCATACTGCCCTGGAGCTGCCGGTTATCTCATTCATCAGTGGCCCCTAACCTGCTCCCACCTTCCCAGCCCTCCTGTTGGCCAGGGGTTCATTGGTCATTTCTGATTCACTTTCACAAGAAGTTGTGGGTAGATCATTGGAGGCCAGGACTTGCACCCTGAACTCCTGGGTTTCAAACCCTACTTCTGTCACTTCTAAGCTGTGTGTCCTTGGGCAAAGTACTTAACCTCTCTGAATCCCTGTTTTAATATAAAGGACTTTTACAATGATCCCCAGGGCTTTGGAAAAGGGTAAGATGAGTTAATGCATGGGTCAGCAAAATTTTTCCATAAAGGGCTAGATAGGACATATTTTAGGCTTCGTGGGCCGTACGGTTGCAGTCTCAGTTACTCTGCCATTGTAGCACTAAAGGAGCCATAGATGATACATAAACAAACTGGTATGGCTGTTCCAGTAAAACAGCATTTACATAGGCAGTGGAGGGGTGTGTGTGTGTGTGTAGATTCGGGCCACTTGGTAACCCCTGAATTAATGCACATAAAACGCTTAGCACAGGGCCTGACGCAAGGTAATCTATGAATAAATAGTGATGGTTGTTATTATTATTCCTAGTCATATACGGGGATAGCTGAGCACAGTCTCCCGGTTCCAGCTGGAAAGGTGTGCATGAGGGGAGGAGGAATCCAGGAGATCCTGCTGGGTGTTATGAAGACCATCCCACAAGCATCACGTGACGTTACAGAGTGCTCTGATGTTCTAAAATAGCTGCAATGGTAGAAGGGGTGTTAGCACAGTGCAAAGCAGGGTAAGCGTGTGTGTGTGTGTGTGTGTGTGTGTGGTTGGGAGAGCAGGAGAGGAACATATTAATATTCTTTGCCAGACAGATCCTTGTGCAGTTATAACGGAGCTCCCCATCACCATTTGTCACTTAGATTCTTACCTGTAACTGGCAGGGAAAACCCATCATCACTAGAAGGGCCCTGATTGGAAGCACTGCCCTATAAGGTGATTAATGTCTCTTTGGTTTGAGCATGGCTGGGACCCTCCCTGCCACCTCTCGAAGACACCCAGGGCCGGGGAGAATGTGGGACCACCTCTGTGACTGTCCCATGGTGTAGCTCTCTCCCTCTGGATCCCTCTTCTCTAAGTTCTAGAACATTCTCTGGGGCCTTTTCTAACTGGCTTTTCAGATACACTGTCTGAGGTTTGTGCTAGAGCCCAGGGCTGGAGGCTTCCATGCGTGGGAGCTCAGAAAACCCCAACAAGGTGCCTTCACGATGATTTCATTAGGGGAGAACTGAGATGCTGCTGCCCAGGTACGAGTGAGGGGGCCTTCCCTGAGGGCCACACTCAGCTTCTAAAGAGACGACCCTGGCAGAGGAACAGTACAGACCTTCGCTGACAGCCCCACATGCTGATCTGTCTAGATAAAAACTTGGGAAAGGCCATTATCATCCAACAGCGCTGCTGGAAACTTGCCCAGATATCAATTCCTGGATGAGTAACCACAGAGAGACAGTTCCTGTCTCTGAGAGAATGGTCGAGGCAGTTTCTGAAAGATTCCAGAGCTCCTGGCTCATTTTCAACCAGGGTCTCAACATCTTCACTTTGCAGCCGAGGAGGCCGAAGGTCATGGCGGGTGTGCTTCCCGTCCCACAGGCAGGCAATGAACATGCCGGGCCCAGAAGCAGGAGGCCTCCGTCTAGTCCTGTGCTATGAGAATGCCTTCTCCCTGCCTCGGAGTCACAGCTGGTTGTATGTTTGTGCCTCTTATCCATGCAGGTGATGTCTGTTGGCACTGCTCACAGCTGGACCCCCAGCCCCTAGACCAGGCCTTGGCCCATGGCGGCTCTAAGTATATGTTTGCTGAACAAATGAATGGCCATAACGGGAAGTTCCCCCAAGCTGTGCTTCCAGTGGGACAAACGGGCCCGTTATCCTCAGAGAAGTTTAAAGCCCCGTGGCCACTATGAATAGGAATTACAAAGTAACTGAGAGAGGATGGGGCAGAACATTTGAAAATAGCTCCCCACATCTGTCTAAGGGACGTGTCTCAAGCTGGATCCTCTCAGAAGCAGATTCTGACTGCAAGTGGCTGGTTTGGCAGGTGCTCAGGGAAGCACCAGCAGGGCTCTGTGGAGGGGAGAGAGGGCGGGAAGGAAGACAGTACAGTGTGCGTGAACCAGCAGGCTCTGGGCGTTGGGGCAGAGCCCCAGGGGGGCCTCTGGGAGACTTGGGAGTCGTTCCACCTACAGGTGAGGAGCTAGAGTGGGGACCCACCAGCTCGCACTAATCGTGGGTGGAGAGCTGCTCCCAGGGTGTCAGCCCCTCCATGCCCCAGTCTGCCGGAGCAGCCAGGCTCGTGCACGTGCGCGCTGACGCAGGTGGCCGGCGGGAGATAACTGCTGCCCCCCTCTTCCTCCTTTTGATAAGTTAGGAAACTGAGGCTCAAAGCAGTTAAGGGACTTCCTGATAAGCAGTCAGGCTGGGCTTCAAGTCCAATTCCGTCTGGCCGTGGAGCTGTGCTCTCTCTGCTGTCCTTGTGGGTCCCCAGCACTTTCCCCGAGTGGAGCGTAGGGTGAGAGGGTCCCCCTGGCAGAATCTTCTCTGCCTTTTTCTAGGATGTGACTGCCCTGGTGTATTCCGTTATAACATCCTTCCTCCTTCTGTTCAGAGCAGTTAACTTTGCCTCATTATTATTTCATCGGGCTGAGCTTTAGTGAACCACAGCCTTTAATTTGTTTATTTAACATTCCTGGTCTGCACTTGCAGATAGAGTAAAACTGATTAGTTAATTAATTGTAGCCTGCCACAGCTCATGCCGGATCGTGACAGTATTTCAGAAGCTGATGGGAGCTCAGGCAGAGGTGGGTGGTGACGGAGATGGGTCACAGAGCCCTGGCCTGAGTGCAAGGCAGGGAGGGGACAGGCTGGCCTCCGTCAGCCCTGCCTGCCGAGTTCTGAGGCCACACAGGCCTGGTCGAGGCAAGAAGCAGGCCCGTGGCCTCAGTCCCAGCCATCGGGAATCCAGGTCCACCATGTTTCTTTGTGTAACACATTTGGTTCTATTTTTGGACCCAGGATTGGCTTTGGTGACATTGTCTTTCTGCCAGATTGATCCAGAAGTTCCAGAGGAAGGGTTCCAAACATGGGGCATGTCTGAAATGGTCCTGGTTCTAACGGGCTTGGCTGGGACAGCTGTGAACTCCAGGGGGCCCCTAGACTCATCCCAGCAGCCGGTCTTGCCAATCAAGTGCCCCATGGCTAGAAATCAGGCCCTTTCTTCCTGTTTGAGATCGAGGCTTTGCCTTCCTCCAGGAACTGGGTCTGGAAGGGTGATGACCTTTCCCTCATTCTCCAGTCCTGTGTTGACATGAGACCCTGGCCCCCAGGATTCGGGTTTTGCCCAGCATGTTGTCCGCCATGGACCTCTTCTTGTACCCCATGACACTGCCCAATTTTCATTCATTGCTAAATTCATAAGTGTTTATTAAGAGGCCTATTATATGGCAGACTCTGCCCTAGGCACTGGGACACAGATGTGGCCCCTGCCTTCACAGGGCTTCTTCTGTTGCATCCAGGGAACATGGCTTTGTTTTGCTCCCTCTGCAACCTTCCTACGTTGCCCGCCAGCCTTGGTGGACCTTTTCTCTCGTGTTTGTTGAAAGCACTTCCTGTGTGCTGGATGTTACCTCCTTCGATTTCCACCATAAGTGGAAAGGGTACTGCAAGAAGTACTCTTACAAATACTGCAAGAAGGAGTATTTAACTTGATGGGGGACGAAGGCTCCAGGAGATGACATGACCTGTGCCAAGCCAGGAGGTATCACACTTAGCGCTTGAACCTGGGAATTGCACTTGGAAGTCCAGAGCACCGTCTATTCAACTTGGCTGACTGAGCTCCAGCCATCCCTCCTCTGTTCCGTTCTGCTGCTTTTGAAATGACCGTGAACTAGGGTGCTGTGCTGGGACCGTTCTCCCAGGCTTGGGAGAAATGGAAGCTCTTGTTGTGAAATTGTATTTAGTGATCCTTTGCCTTGGGAAGGAGGAAAATGGCAGAAGAGACAGATTTTTCCAGGGTTGGGTTCCTCCTTGGACCCGGCCCCAGCTACTCAGCATGTGCCGTCTGGTTAGGACATACGGGCCAGTCTCAGATTAAAGCCCAGCCCTACAGGAACTTTGGCCTCTCCCAATGGCCTGGTTTGTCTATGGACACAGTGCCCATTACTCTATGTTAAATACTTGTAGCTCTACAATAAATACCTGTTGAAGAGTGAATCAAAATGAATGAAGAAACTATGCAAATTTTGGTCTTGTCTCCTGCTACCTGGGGGACTTTGGGCAAGTCACTTCATTTTCCTGAGTCTGAGATTTATCAGCTATAAAATGGAATTTATAATATAGAGGGTTGTTGTGGAGATTAAATGAAATAACGTGGAAATGTCCAGCTCAGTTCCTGGTATACAGTAGGTGCTAAGTGCAGCCTCCCAAATTCAGGTTCAGGCAGGGATGGACAACGTCTTTCAGATTCGTTTTGTGCTCACCAGTCCATCTTTTTCTCTAATTCTCCCGGAAACGGAGAAATGCAGCTGCACACGGATGTTCCCACCACCCCCAGCGACTCTGGAAACATGTGCCTTGTTTATTCTCAGTCACCTCATCCACAGGATAGGGACACAGGCCTTTCATTCAGAGAGCTCCACAGGCAGCATGGAAGGCCTTGCCCACCTCTCAGCACCCTGAAAGAATGAGTGAGGTGTTGTTTCCATGTGCTGGGCAGAAGGATGGCAATTAGGAAGGATTCACTGTAATTACCTATTTATCTCTGAGATTTAACCTAGGAGTGTTTCTGTTCAAACAACAGTGTTTAGCGGTGCTCAGCTAGGCATACAACCTCCATCTGCTCCTTGGTGTCGGTGGACAGAGCCTGGGGGTGGGCGGAGGCATCCCTCTCTCAGCCTCACCAGCGAGCTTTGCTTTGTTGTCACCTTGAGTAGATCGCTTTGCAGAAACACCAGTCGGTGATGGCTCAAGGACCAACTAGTTTCGCTTTTGCTTTTTGACTGAGGAGTAGAGAGGCATTTCTTACAAAAGCATTCCTGACAGGGACTTGAGAAGGGACACAGTAGTTTCTAAGACAGTGTGGAGGATTTTTTAAAAACTCATTGAAGTATTGGAGAAAAGGTAACTGATTTGCTCCGAGGCTGCTATGTTGAGGTGAAATATTAAAAGGAAAATATCTGTTGACTTGGGTCAACTCAAAGCATCCAATTGTCTTTTTTTTTTTTAATAAATTTATTTATTTTTGGCTGTGTTGGGTCTTTGTTGCTGTGCGCGGGCTTTCTCTAGCTGCGGTGAGTGGGGGCTACTCTTCTTTGCGGTGCGCGGGCTTCTCATTGCGGTGGCTTCTCTCGTTGTGGAGCACGGGCTCTAGGTGCGCGGGCTCAGTAGTTGTGGCACATGGGCTCGGTAGTTGTGGCACGCGGGCTCTAGAGTGCAGGCTCAGTAGTTGTGGCGCACGGGCTTCCTTGCTCCGCAGCATGTGGGATCTTCCCGGACCGGGGCTCGAACCTGTGTCCCCTGCATTGGCAGGCAGATTCTTAACCACTGCACCAGCAGGGAAGTCCAATTGTCTTTTAAGCAACAAACATTTAGAGACAGTCAATGGTGGAAAAGATACTATGGCGGGTGCGGAGGTGGGAGTGATGGTGAACTAAAAACAATTAAAATGTAACTGTCTTTCAGGGGTCCAAGGTCAAGTGAGAGAGACCCACCATGGACATACCAGAGATACCAGTTGCCATGGAATGGCTGACCTGCACAAAGTAAGGACAAGAAGCCAGAATGGGCTGCTTGGGTGGTGTGGTGGGAGGCTGCTTCCTGGAGGCCGCATAGTCTTGATAGAGGGAAAGATATAAGCACACAAGGGCAAGAAGAGGTCGTCTGGGCATGAAAGGCATTGGATCAAAGGCCCTGAGAATGGTCTGGCCATGGGACTGGTGGGGGAGCAGTCAGACTTGCTCAGGAATAGGCTGGGTAGAAGACCTCAGATCCTAGTTTCCACTTTGTCAGCTAGTAGCTGGGTCACCCGGGCTAGGCGACCTCCCTGTCAGGGCATCACTGTCCTAGTGAACCTCATGGCTGATTAAAGACAAGAGTATGAAAATAAGTGTGAAGAGATTGTGCAACTCCCCTCCCTTTCTTCTCCTTAATTTCCTGCAAATCAATTCCACATGCCCAGTGGCCACTGGATATAAGATGAGGAAAGCCCCGTGGCCCGCAGATGGTCATTGGGTGTGACCGGCCAGTGTCACCCTCATCCTTCCCCCAGAGAACTATTGGAGTCTGCATCCCCAGGTGGCAGTGTGTGAGACTCTGTGACCACAACTGCACCCCGTGACCATGCCAGGAACATGAACCGGGCAGGTCTCATCTTCCTGTCATCCTTAAACTGAGATACGCTCTCCCGCCACAGAGTTAGCTACGTGCTGCAGCTGCTCCTGTGACAAAGATATTCCCGTAAACAATGAGGAAAACTTCCGGAAAACCTACTGTGGTAGGCAGAGTGATGGTCCCCAGAGAGGTCCTAATCCTCGGAAACTGTAAATCTGTTACCTCTTCTGGCGAGGGGAATTAAAGCTGCACATGGGATTAGTGTTGCTGGTCGGCCGCCCTTAAAATAGGGAGGTTGTCTTGGATTATCTAGGTGGACCCAGCTTAATCATAAGCGTTCTTAAAAGTGGATGGCAGAACAGAGATGGCAGTGAGCGGCGCGAGAAGAAATTAGCCCAGCACTGCTGGCTTCGGGGATGGAGGAGGGGGCCTTGAGCCAAGGAATGTGGGCAGCCTCTAGAAGCTGGAGAAGACAGGGCAACAGCCTCTCCCCTAGAGCCTCCAGAAAGGAGCACAGCCCTGCCAACATATTGACTTTAGCCCAGCGACACCTGTGTCAGACTTCTAATCTATAGGACTGTAAGATGATAAATTTGTGTTGTTTGAAGCTACCAAATTTGTGGTAATTTAGGAAATTACCACAGTGATAGGAACCTCCACCTACCCTCCACCTCTAATTCTCCTTCCTGAATTCCAAAAGATGCTGTCATTCGTATGTATGTTCACTCATTCATTCATTCCATTGTGCTTACATATACTCATGTATTCCTATACTTTAGGTTCCCAATTTGTAAATAGAAGTTAACAGTAGAAAAATATTTCATAGGGTCTTTTTGAAGATTAAATTAAATGAAACAAGAAAAGGGCTTAGCACGTTGACTGGCGTGGCGCAAGCATTCATAAATGTTAGCTGTCTCTGCCATTTTTTTTTTTTCTTGTTGTTCAGTCAAAAAACCTCTCTTGGGCACCAGGCTTGTCCCAGCTCTGCCTGAGCTCAGGCCGTGGTTCCTGGATGGAAGAACAGGTTGGGTGAGGGTCACAGGGGGCTTTCTCTGAAGCCCTTCTCAGTAACTATGTGTCATTGGCCGCCTCTACCTACAAGGCAGGCTACTAGATTCAGTCCTTCTCTTAGGCTCATGGCTGCCCTTGAACAAAACCAGGGTTCTCTTAGGGAGACAGGGAGATTGGATTTTAGTATGAAATTGCCCACAGTTGGTAAAGCTGTGGAGACAAAGGAAGGAAGTTAGTGAGAACAGGCAATGATCATTTGGGGAGTACCATTAGGTACCATATCTTTTATGTGTCCTTCCATGTAACCTCACAACCACCCTGCAAGGTTAGTAGTCTCGTCCCCATTTCAGTGTGATGGGACAGAGACCCAGCCTCACACAGCTAATAGGTAGAGGCAAAATGGAACCTCTGGATTCCAAGTCTTCTGGATTCCAAGTCCACGCCCCTTCCATCCACCACTGCCTCACCTTCAAGGTGGGGGGCTGCAGACGAACCCAGCAGATTGAAAACCCCATTTCTCCCTGCTCTTTTATTCTCTGGCTTGACTGTAAAAAGAGGTGTTTCCTCCAGCAGGACACAGGCTGGTTTTCTCTGGTCTTTCCAGCTCCTCTCGTTCAGTGCTGGGGGAGCAGTGCTGCTCTCAACACCCACGCCAGCCCTGTCCCTGGGCAAGTGCAGCCAACAGGAAGCATCCCACGTAGATCCAGTGCAAACTGAGCAAGGCTTCCGGAAGCAAAGCTCTCTGGCTCCTGAGAAACCTCATGTCCTGCTAACCTTTCCTTCGCAGCTTCTCTGGGCTGCAGGGGGCTGCCCCTGGCGCTGCCTAGCACATACCTAGTTCCTCCTCTTGCCAGAGCGTTTCTTGCATCGTTGAAGCCCGTTGAGCTCTTCTGTTCACTTCGGGACCACATTTTGCTTCCTGGGTGCCCACTGGACAGCTGAGCCCATCTTGTGTGAGCCAGTCATCATGGAAAAACCCTTCAGGAGGCAAGACACAGGCCAGGGGTCCTCATGGAGAGTCCATCTGTCTGAGCCGAGATCTGTCATCAATTGTCCTAACTGAAATTGAGGCACATTAGTAAGACGGTCAGCCAGCAAATAAAAGGGGGCCTTTAGCTATCATTTGGAAATAATTATCCAAGTAAAAATTGAATGAGTGATGAGGCTCAGTAGCTGAGGCAACATCTCTTAGACTAAAGCAGCTGTGCCTTTTAGATGCCCAGGGGTGACTGATGGCAGAGGAAAGCCTGCGTGTATCTCTGGGACCACATAAGGAGGCACGGGCAGGAGTTTCATAATGTCCTTCCCTGACTCACTGCAGGCAGGCCCTCTGGGGCTGAGCTGTGAGCACTTGAACCACAGCACTGGAGACACACCGGTGACTGTCCAGCTACAGGACTCTTGCATCCAAACAGCAGTTTTCCCTGGCACGGGCTTGGGAAATTTTACCCCTCCGTTAGAGTGGCCTCCTGAGTTTTCCTCTCTAATCAGCCTTCATTCCCAACCACAGGATGGCCATGGTGATTAGACAAGACGGGGTGTGTGCCCTGCAGGTGTGCAAGTCGCCTTCCCATCCCCTAAACCTCCGTCACTTGCTTTGTCAGCATCTCCTGCACGAGGACCGTTAGGTGTTCCATAGTGCTTCCTGGTTCTTTCTCTGCATGTTTATTTTTCATGCAGCTGAAATAGAATCCAAAAGAGAGAACAGTCAGAGTAAAGTTGACTAAGTACTTACTCTGAGTGAGGCTTTGTGCCAAGCACTTTACAATAATTATCATATTGTTTCCCTAAGGCAATTACCATTATATTTACAGATTGAAAGTTTACAGGTTTACAGATTGAAAACTAAGGCTTGTAGAGATTATCCTGCCCAAGTACAGCCAGCTAGTAAGTCTAGAGCTAGAATTCAACCCAGATTGGTTTAACTATGAAGGAAGTATAAATGAGAAACCTCCAGTAATCTACATGTTAACCCTCAAGTCTTAGACAGTGGATGTTTCTTATTATTTCCTGGAGCCAATACAAAATACTACTGTACCTTAGAAGCCCTTGGATAAATATTAAATTATATTTGATGAAAACTTTGATCAAAAAACCTGTTGCCATGTCCCAACATTGGAAACTAGAATTCCGTGTATGAGAGATCTGGTGCCTCCCTGTGAAATAGAACATTTCAGCTCACTAGAACGTTAGGGTCCTGAGCATTCCAGATACGAGAGTTTTCTCTATAATAAATGTAACGTATGCAATTTGGAGAAGAACTCACAGAATATGTTTTGAGAAATACTGGGAAGGTAGTGGTTACTGTATCTAATGATGAATGGTCTTCATTCTGGTCTTTCCTTTCCCTTCAATTTCCATGTCCTGTCTGCTAAGGTGGGAGAGGTATAGAGGAGGAACAGTATTCATGCTTTATTTTTGCCTTTTATGTGTCTGCTCCCTTCATGGGTGGGAGGGGCGATGGCACAGGATCCACAAATCCTAGGGACCATAGAATGTGCCCTAATCCACTGATAGCCTCCTCTTCTACACTGGGCTTCCCATCTGATAAAGAAGAGACTTGGGTTAATCTGCTCTCAAGTCAAAAAGACCTTCTCTTGGTTGTGTCTGTTGCATCCACTGCAGTTCCCTTTTTTCCCAGGAAGGGATGGGAAAAGGGATCACATGTCCGTGTATCATTTCATTTTCTCAACACAAATCCTCCAGGCTAGGGTTTCACCCAATTTATAGACAAGGAAACTGAGGCTCTGGACGTTTGAATGGCTCATCGAAAGCCGTGTAGCCAGTGAGTGGTGGAGCTAAGCTTTAAGTCTAGGCATTTCGTACCCTGGCAGGAGTTGGGGTCTTGTAAGAGGCTACAGTTCTAAGTGGGGAACACCAGTGTAGACCACCCTTGAAGAAACTCTGCCCTGGGTGGAAGGGGGTGTCCAGTGGGACGTCTTGGCTTTGCCCACAACCTCTACCCCCTGCATCTTGGAGAGAAGAAGGCTGTTACTTGTATCACTCCAAATAAGATTTTACTTATTAAAAAAGCATACTTAGACTATAAATAAGGCAAAGAGGATTGAGTGATTGAATGTTAACAAAATAAACCCCTTGGAAATAAATGAACATCTCATATTGCGCTTCATTTCAGTTTCATGAGCTCCAAAATAGCACTTCAAGTGATTAATGTTTTCTTCATTAATTGTAAGTAAACCCAAGTAAAACCTTGCTCTTTAACATGGTTTTTTAGAAGATTGAGGGTAGTTCATTTCTAAGAATAACCTTTTGAAACCTGCTGTAGGCAATTCAAGGTGGTGGAGAGGGTATGCGCTTTGTGTCAGGCAGACCTGGGCTTGGATCTCGGTGCTATGACTTTCTGACTGTGTGGATCTGAAAGAATGAGCCTTAGTGTCACATTATGATATGGAAATATTAATGTGAACCTCACAGAATCATGGCGGTCTGTTACATTGTTGGCCCCCAATGAGCCAGGTCTCCTGGTATCCATGTGCTTTGAATCTAGGCTGTGTTTATGGCTTGTTTTAACCAATAGAATGTGGTAGAACTTCCAAGAATACTAAAGTGTAAGTTGTTAGGTTTTCTAAAATTGTGATTCTCAACGGGAACCAATTTTACTCCCCAAGGGACATTTGGCAATGTCTAGAGACTTTTTTTATTGTCCCGACTGGAAGAGTGCTACTGGCATCTAGTGAGTGGAGACCAGGGATGATGCTAAACATTTTGCAATGCGTAGGACAGGTGTCTGCTGCCGCCTCCCCCCAAAAGAATGATCCAGCCTCAATTGTCGATAGTGCCAAGGTTGAGAAGCCCTCCTCTAAAGGCTTAGGCTGGGAACTGGCCCTAAGTCTCCATGCAAGAAAACCGGTTACATTGCTGGAAAGACCATGTAAAGAGGCTACCTGGAATTGATGAGACCACAGTGAGAAGAGGAAGCCCTCAGACTCCCTGGAGAGAGACCCACCACAGCTTTCTCAGCAGCAGAATACAGCCAATGAGTGATCATCAGCAAGACTGGCAGAAGAACTGCCCAGCTGAGCCCAGCCCTTTTTGCAGAATCATGAGCAAAATGGAAATGTTTTGTTTGTTTCAGGCTGAGTTTTGAGATGGTTGTACATCAGTAGATAACTAAAATGATAGCACATATTAAAGGAAACTATAGTGTTTCAACCAACGTCAGAGTCCTTAGGCAGGGGATACTGTGACACGTCACCCAGATTCCCTCTTCAGGACTCAGCTCTCATCCCCCCCAGCTGCTGGTAGTATTGGTGGCTGACAGTTCACAGCCAAGTGCCCCTCTGGGATTTGCCTTCTGCTGAAGAGAGTCACCTCATCCAAGCTCAGAATGCCTTCCCTGGGGCAGCCTGCATCAGAGGACTGGTCCATGTGCGGGAAGAAAGTCCTGGAACCCTTGCCTTAAAGCAGGACAACACTAAAGTGTCATCTCAGTACTAGTGATCCCCGGGGCCATGGCTGAGATGGCAACTGCTGAACCCCTCCCTCGGCCGGCTCCAGCTTCTGTCACCTCCTCCAGGTCTTAATCTTGAGAAAATTCCCCCAGAAATCTCCTGTATGCAGATCTCGGTCTCACAGTCTCTTCCCCAGAAACCTGACTTGGAATACCTTCTTTTTCCCTGTCTTCCTCCCATCTGGAAGTTTTTGCCTTAAGACCCTCAGGACAGAAGGTAGTTTGGCCAAGAGCATGTCCTGGGATGCTGAATCAAGCCAGAGTCCCCGCTCCATCACTGGCTTTTCGGTCTCTGTTAAGTTTCAGTTGCCTTGACAACAAAGAAAGAAGCAAAAAGCCGTGCCCTGAATGTGACGAGAGATTCGAAAGTTTAACTGTAACTCTGGGAAACTTATAAATAGCAAAGAAACACAGGGAAACATATTAATCTTCACCAGAAATGCAAGAAGTGCAAATTAAATCCACCTTGAGATACCATTTTACACTGACTAAATTAGCAGAACAAAGTAAAAATAAATTCAAATACACATTGCTGGTGACGTTATGGTGAATATTGGGTCCTCTTAATCTGCCAGTTTAAATATAAATTTCTCCACACTAGGAGAAAGCAATCTGGCAATACACAGTGGAAACTGTAAATATGCCCTTGCCCTCTGGCCCCTTAATAAGAAAGTATCTGAATAAAGCTGTTTAAGAGAGGCTTGGGGATTTAAATTCTGATCTCTTAAATTTCACCAGGATGAAGAACAAATGTAGTGTAAATAAATATGTGCTGGATAACAAGAAGCTAGAACACAGAATTGGAAGATTGGGAGATATATATTATATAAGAAAAAAAGACTAGTATTGAATACGTGGCAGTGTTTCTCAAAGCGTACGTAGTCTCCGGACTACGAGTATCCAAACTGCCTGGGCTTTTATTAAAAGGTGACATCCTGAGCCTGACCCCAAATCTCAAGTAGCGGAGTTTATTGTGAATTGGGCCTGGGGACCTGCATTTTGAGTAAATTTTCCAGGTGTCCTTGTGCCTCCCAAGTATGACAGTTCTGCATTGAAGCCATCCCTTTATGCCTTTTTGAGGGGGTGGAATTGGGAGGGACATTACCTTTTTCAAATTTGCTGTCGTTATTTTGTTTTTATAATTGTTAAGGGGAAAAAATGTAATTTTCCTTGAGCACTCGGGAGAAAAGTCATTTTAATTATAGGTGTCTTAATAGTCCCTCATTAAGGGGCATAGCTTAACCTCACCCGCCGGGGTAGGTTAAGTATCAAGAGAGAAAAGTCTTGCACTGAGAAGGGGCATTCTTATCATTATTAATCTTCCTAGTAATAGATACATATGATATATTTGAGAATCTTCCATTATGAACCATTCCCAGGTCCCCTTGGGTTCTGTGTCAAGCACACTCTTGGCTCCCAGCTTGGGAGGTTGGGACGGCTTCAGAGTGGTTGGAGAGCTGTTCTGAAGGTTGAAGCAGAGACGTTAAATCCCAAAGCTTAAAAACATTGTGCCCTTCAGTCTGGAGAGAGGAAGGACACCCGTGAGACAAGCGTGCCACAGAGTGGAATTGGGAAGATGGGCAGAAACATTAGATTTTGGCCATGCCCCGCCCCCCTTGCGTTGTGGCGTCATTAGCGCAGACTGAGCTAGCTGTCGTAAAACGAACGTATATTTCTGTCTCAAGAGCTTACTTTAACGACTGTATAACTACGTGCTAATCTAGCAAACTTTCGGGTCTAAAATTTAAGAAAAAAATGTCTGGCTTTATCAGAAACATCTTTTTTTTTTTTTTGGTTGGTGGTTCTGCATGTGAAAGATGTTAAATATATTTCATGTTATTCTGGTCTACAGATTTGAAGAATTGAAGAAATATGTATTTCTATAGCAGGCTTAATTATATGAAGTGCTCATTTGAATTTCACTGTATATATATATATATATATATATATATATTTTTTTTTTTTTTTTTTTGCGGCATGTGGGCCTCTCACTGTTGTGGCCTCTCCCGTTGCGGAGCACAGGCTCCGGACGCGCAGGCTCAGCAGCCATGGCTCACGGGCCCAGCCACTTAGTGGCATGTGGGATCTTCCCGGACCGGGGCACGAACCCGTGTCCCCTGCATCGGCAGGCAGACTCTCAACCACTGTGCCACCAGGGAAGCCCCTTCACTGTATATTTTTTAAATTAATTTTTATTAGAGTATAGTTGATTTACAGTGTTGTGTTAGTTTCTGCTGTACAACAAAGTGAATCAGTTATACATATACATATATCCACTCTTTTTTAGATTCTTTTCCCATATAGGCCATTAGAGAGTATTGAGTAGAGTTCCCTGTGCTATACAGTAGGTCCTTATTAGTTACCTATTTTATATATAGTAGTGTGTATATGTCAGTCCCAATCTCCTAATTTCTCCCTCCCCCACTTTCCCCCTTGGTACATCCTTAAGCTCTGTATCAGAGGGACATTGGTCAGGGAGATTTTTCAAAGGTGAGCCCTCAGTGCTAGTTTATGTTCTCTCATATAGAGCCCTGTTATTGATTGGAGGGATTGAAAGAGGATTAGAATGACGGTACTACTCATGTGTGCGTGCGTGCGCGCACACACACACACACACACGCGCACACACACACACGGTGAAAGAGCCTCAAAAGGACAAATAACGAATACAGTGAAGAAATGTTACGAGGTTATGGAAGGCAAACAATGATGCTGATGAAGTCAGATGAGAGAGGCAGAAACCTCCCTTTCCATCTCTGTCATGTCTAAAGAAGATGAAACAAATGTCTATCCTTGGTTATATGTGAGCTGGGACCAGGTCACTAGGGAACCAAATGGCTATAGGGACTTTGACTTCAAATGAAGTTGTGTAAACCTTGGCGTCCAGAGAAGTCTCAAAGGTTTTGCTTTTTCTAACAAAAGAAATAGTGATTATAAAAGGACATTCCTCTTAAGACTGATTCCTATGACTAAGATTTCATCAACTGGATTAGGGGTAAGCATGGATAGAAACGGGCATTCAATTCAATCTCAAGCTTTATTTTCTTTAAATCTTGCCCTATTTATATTAGCATTTAAGCACAGTACATCAAGAACTGCTAGTTAATATAGCTGTGGTTTGGGGCTTCCCTGATGGCGCAGTGGTTGAGAATCTGCCTGCCAATGCAGGGGACACAGGTTCAATCCCTGGTCCAGGAAGATCCCACATGCCGCGGAGCAACCGGGCCCGTGAGGCACAACTACTGAGCCTGCGCGTCTGGAGCCTGTGCTCCGCAACAAGAGAGGCCACGACAGTGAGAGGCCCACGCACTGTGATGAAGAGTGGCCCCCGCTCGCCGCAACTAGAGAAAGCCCTTGCACAGAAACGAAGACCCAACACACCCAAAAATAAATAAATAAATAAATAATTTTTTTTTTTTAAAAAAAGATAGCTCTGGTTAAATGTCCTAACTAAAATCACCATTTTACTTTACTGGGGTATAGTTGCTTTACAATGTTCTATTAGTTTCTGCTGTACAGCGAAGTGGATCAGTTGCCAGATACCATTTTACTTTAATATTAAACTATTTGTTTGATTGAAGAAACTCAAAAAACTCATTCCTTAATCTCTGGTAAAATGTGTGCCTTGTAATTTAGACCATGGAGCTCATAAGGGAGACCCTTTTACCCATCTGAAAAACCAAAAATAGAATGACAGTAATCATGTTACAACAGTGCTAAACTCTTCAGGTTATTTAGCTCGAGGTACATGTGAGTATGTCTTTTCTTCCTTCTTCTAAAAGAACTCAAGATTAGTTATAAGTATAGATTACTATGATACAGTATTTTGAAAACATAAAAATCTAACTGAATATTAACATCGGTTAAAACTAGGGGTGGGGACTTCCCTGGTGGCGCAGTGGTTAAGAATCCGCCTGCCAATACAGGGGACATGGGTTTGATCCCTGGTCCGGGAAGATCTCACCTGCTGCGGAGCAGCTAAGCCCGTGCGCCACAACTACTGAGCCTTCACTCTAGAGCCCACAAGCCACAACTACTGAGCCCACGTGCTACAACTACTGAGCCTGCACTCTAGAGCCCACATGCCACAACTACTGAAGCCCACGCGCCTAGAGCCCGTGCTCCGCAACAAGAGAAGCCGCTGCAGTGAGAAGCCCGCACACTGCAATGAAGAGTAGCCCCTGCTTGCTGCAACTAGAGAAAGCCCGCATGCAACAACAGACCCAACGCAGACAAAAATAAATAATAAATAAATTTAAAAAAAATAGAAAAAACCTTGGAGTGTATGATGATCATCTATTGCATTTGTTTTCATATTTAGCTATATGCTTGAAATATTTTCCTTCTAAAAGCAAACACATAAGCAGAAAAATTATCTGGACAATATATAAATATATGGTAGATGTGTGTGTATATATGTATGTGGGTATGTCACAGGTAGTAGGCAGAGTGTTTGTTTTTTAGGGATCAGCACATTTTTTTTCTAGAGGACCAGCTAGTTAATATTTTCAGCATGGCGGGCCAGGCAGGGGTCTCTGTTGCATCTACTCAACTCTGCCATTATAGCACAAAAGCATCCATAGAGAATACATTAATGATTGGATGTGGTTGTGGTCCAATAAAACTTTATTTACAAAAACAGATGGTGGGCCAGAATCGGTTGTAGTTTGCCAGTCTGGTTCAGAGAGTAGACCAGGCATAATGGGTATCATTAGAACTGTCTTTTGACACATACCATTTTACTTAAGGAGAACCCAAGGCCCAGAGCGATGAAGTGACTAACCCCAAGACACACAGCAAAGGCAGAGTAAAACCAGCTTTCAATAGTGTTCTCTTGATCCCTGTAACACAGAGTGGAAACCAAAGTGGCAGCTCCCTCCTTAGGCAGAGTGGAGAGGGCTGGAGGAGGGAGTGGAGGGGCAGAAGAGTGACAGTGCATACAGGGGTGCCCCCCAAATCTCTTCTCCCTGATGATCACTGGAGCTTGTCTGTGTTTTGCCCATGTTTTCATGTTTGGTTTTTAATGGTGGAAGAAGCACCGGGCAGGGAGGCTTGGACCTGCCATCCACTTAGCTCTGTGGCCTTGAAGCAAGTCACTGCCCCTCTCTGGTCTTCATTCTCGTTAACCTGTAAAACAAGGGGCTTGTCTTGATGATCTTGAACTCCCATTCTGTTCTTGTGAGTTTTCTCATTCTTCAAGTGTATCCCTTCCAGTTCAGCATCTCCACCATCAATCCATGATGATTCCCAAGTTGGCTGAAACTTCCTCGGGCCTTGGGTGCAGAGAGGCCCTAAGTTGGTAGCCCCCACCCCCGGGTGTCACCTGATTACATGTTTCTTTACTCACTTCCCTCAGGGCATCCCAGGAACCCTGATGACCTCATTGCTTCTTGGGCCCAGAGCTGGTTACTATAATAAAGGTACCCACCTGCCCACAGAGCCTTTTTGTTTTTGTCTCTGAACTGCTGAGCTGGGAGTTTACCATCTCAGTAGTCTTGCTTATAGATTTCTCTCTCCCTTTAGAACCTCCACTTCTCTCTGAACTTCTTCACAGCAAGCAGTTTTATAACAAAGCAGGCCCTGGTTTCGGCACACGCTGGGCCAGGTGAGATGAGGCTCTCCTGTGGGCCTGTTCCGGTGAGTGTGTTATTGCCACTCGTCCGTATATTTTTGCCACGGGCTCAAATTTTCCTTTCTCCGCTCCAGGACTTGCATCCACTTAAGTTAATTTTAGTTAAACTCTAGGTCAATTTTCTTTCTAGAAAATATGGTGTAGGAAATGGAGTACTGGACTGAAGCTAGAGACCTGGGTTCAAATCCCAGTGGCATCACAACTTAGATGGATGACTTGGGCAAGTCCTGTAACCTCTCTCAGCTGCCCAGGCATTGAGTGTGACTGAATACTCTTCAGGTGATTGTGAAGAGCAGCCAGGCTTGAGAGCCACAGGTTTAAATCGTCTGAATGATCTAATTGATATAAATGCATATTTCAAAAAGGCCTTATCAATGTGTTGTGTTATTATTTTTGTTTATTTCTATTTAAAAGAGAGATATCAGAATACTGTACAAATAAATCCCCTAGAGAAAGAAAATGAATAAGTGAATAAAATGAAGCAGTGTGATATTGTGATTTATAATAAGAAATATACTTTTGGTGTTTGTTCTGTTTCTGGCTCAAAGCTCCCCAAACCCTTGGAAGAACAGTGGGCGTATCTTTTGTTACAATATTTGGTCTTTTGTCCTTTGTTCCCGAAATGGCTGCAGACTCATGAAGGTGAAATGGGTATCTTGTTATTCATAACAGTTCCCTTTCAACCACACCTAGGTTTTGTTAATGAGGTGACTTCCGTAAATCCCCTGAAGCTGGGGGGAGATGATTGGCAGCCCAAAGCTGGTTGCTGGGGGAGCCAGCCATATGATTGGAGGGTTGGAACTTCCAGTCTGGCCCGCTGATCTCCCGGGAGGGGAAAGGGGCTGGAGATTGACGTCAATCACTTGTGGCCAGTGATGTAATCAATCATGCCTGTGTACTGAAGCTTCTATATAAAACAAAAGGATGGGTTTGGAGAGTTTCTGGGTGGTGAACAGGTGGAGATTCCGGGAGGGAGGCAGGCTGGAGAGGGCATGGAAGCTAAGTGCCCTTCCCACGTACCTTGCCCTATACATCTCTTCCATCTGCCTGTTCCTGAGTTCTGTCTTTCTATAATAAACCTGTAATCTAGTAAGTAAATGTTTCTCTGAGTTCTGTGAGCTGCTGTAGCATGTTAACCAAACCCTAGGAGTGGGCGGTCACTGGAACCTCCTCTCTATAGCTGGTCAGTCAGAAGAACAGATGACAACTTGGGCTTATGACTGTCATCTGAAGGGGCTGGGGGCAGTCTTGTAGGACTGATACTGTTTCCAAGTAGATGGTGTCAGAATTAAGTTGTAGGACACCCAACTGGTGTTGGAGGATTGGTCTCAGAATCTTAGGCAGCCCATCTTGCAACGTATTTTAGTTCTTTGAAGTTTTCTTTGAGATACACAACCTTTCTTGGTTAAAGTTAGGGTCAAGTAATTTAACCACCCAACAGCCCCATGGGACAGGATTGAATGTGCCGGCAATTCGTTTAATCCTGTGGAACCTCTGAGAGATGAGGTTGGTGGCCCTGTTTTTCAAAGTGAAGCAAGTACTTGGAAGGGCAAATCACTGTAAGGAAGTTCCCATCACTGGGAGTGGAAGTGATGGGACCAAACGTCAGAGTCAAGGGCTCTTTGCGTTAGATCTTAGCTGCTTCCTGATCCTACCACATAGAGCTTAAAACCCCATCCTTTCAAACTGCAGATGATAAGCGACTAATACTAATGATGGCAGCAATATGACATTATCATCTTACGTGATGTCAAGTCTTCAAGATGCCTTCATGTCTTTTGTATTTTAGAGAATCATCGTGTTGAAATCACACCCTCACATGGCTACTGTGAGTCAGCCCTCAAGTTAAAGGTAGGTAGAGTTTTACAAGTCCTAACAGGGAATCTCCTAGGGAATGAATGCTATGAACATCTAGTTGGTAAGTTCTCAGGCACCCCCATTGTTACCCTGCACAATGCCAAGGAGGAGGCTGGGTCACTGGCTGCTCAAGGCACCACCAGGGAAAACATAAATTTACCAAGTGACCCAGCAAATCCACTCCCGGGTATCTACCCTAGAGAGATGAGAACACTGCCCCACAAAAGGTTATACCAAAGTTCATAGCAGTACCATTCATGATTGCCGAAAAGTGGAAACAGCACAAGTGTCCTTCAACAGATGAACAGGTAAACAAAATATGGAATGCCCACACAAGAGGATATTATTTAGTCATAACAAGGAATGAAGTACTGATACACGCTACAGCATGGACGAATCTGAAAAAACATTGTGCTAGTTGAAAGCTGCCAGATACAGAAGACTGCACAATCGATCATTCCCTTTACATGAAATGCCCAGGAAAGGCACATCTGTAGAGACAGAAAGGCAATCAGTGGTTGCCTGGGGCTCGGAGGTGGAAACGGGGGTTAATTGCCAATGAGCACAAGTATCTTCTTGAGCTGATAGAAGAGTTCTAAAATGGAATTGTAGTTGCGGTTGCACCCTATGTAAGTTAATTAGAAAATAAATCATTGAATTGCACACTTAAAATGAGTAAACACTATGATATATAGATCTTACTTCACTAAAGTTGTTTTTGTTTGTTTGTTTTCTTAGAAACCCATCAGGAGTATAACAGCAAAGTTGGCGTGGTTCAGACTTTGACGTCTCCTTTTTCACCAAGACTTTTTGGCAGAACGTGGGAGGAAATCGAGCCCACAGGGAGTTGCCCCGGAAATTAGATTCAAGAGACGTGTTCAAACCAATTTTCAGTCTATAATTTATATGAAGAAGCTGCTCTTCCCAGGAACAAGGAGGCTCTTGTTGCCCCACCAGGGCTTTGACTTTCTGCGCTGAATAACCAGGAACCCACTTTCCGGGTGTGCCTGGATAAGAACATTGGGTGATGGATGGTGTCAAGGGTGTTTCACAACAGCCGCTCAGGTGGCCTGTGAACCAAACCACCCACTTACTGGCGATGCTATTTATGGACCAGTTTGCTAATGTCAGATCCAGTGACCCTCCACCTGGATGTTGCAGGTGAGTCATTGTCAAGTCTGTTCCTCTCTTCTCCCCTTTGCCACGTTCCATTCAGTCAGTTATCGTTCTGTTCGAGCAGTCTTTCCCCAGCCAGGCCACTGTGCAATATTTTAGGTCTCTTCATTCTTCTGTAGGATGACATTCCACATCTGTCTTCTTGAAACTTTGGTGTGGTTATGCCGATCCCACTTCCTGAGGGTAAGATGTGCCTACAGGTGGCCAGTGCTCCCAGGGCCCCTCCAAGGCCCTCTTGTAGACTCGGAGCTGCCTGCCGCTCCTGCGGACAAAGTAGAGCACTTGAACCTCAGAAACTTCCTATTCTCTTAATACGTATGGAACAAACCGCTGCCTGTTCTCAAAGTAGATTTAGTATTGGAACGCTGTAGCTTTCTCCCTTTGCATGAAACCCAGATCCCTCCAGTTTACTCCGGCTCCTTCCTCATGGACTTGGATACAAAGACTGGTGTAGAACTGGGTCATCAGTGTGCTGTAGTTTCTATCAGTTGTGGGTGGGCCAGCCTGACCTGTGTATGTCACATCAGCCTGACCTGTGTATGTCACATCAGCCTGACCTGTGCATGTCACATCAGCCTGACCCGTGCGTGTCACATCATCACATACCTGTGCGTGTCACATCAGCCTGACCTGTGCAGGCCCTGCCTCTCTCGTCTCCTTGAACTGCAGTTGCCTCAGATTAGGATAGTTGGCGCTGGCAGGGCTGTCTGCATGTTTCCAAAATAATGAGTGAGCTTTGGCTGTTCCTTGGGAAGGGCCTGCAGTGGGCTGTTCCCCAGCTCCAGCCCTGATCCCAACCCTTACTTGATCCATAGTTCTAACAGTAACCCTAGTCATAGAATTGGGTGAACCCCTATCTCAAATGCGATAAGAATACAAAACACTTAGCGTGATGGCTGACACGATTTCATTGCTAATATATCGTTTCACCTTTAGCCACACCCACTGTTTTATCCTAACCCTCATGGTGTTCATCCAATCTTCAGATTTCATCAGAAGTCCCTTCCATTTGTTGAATGCTGAGCGTCTCCCATGTCAGAATATCTCTCGTCTATCGATCAATCGATTTATCTATGGATTGATGACCTGTAAATCTCCAAAATCAATTTCTTCATTAGCTGTTTACCTGTCTTCCATCATCTGCTGACCTGTATCAAATCCAGGGCTTTTCAGTATCAGCACCATTGACATTTTGGGCTGGGTGATTCTCAGGGGCATGTCCTGTGCTTATAGGGTGTGTAGCAGAATATTGAACCTCTAGTCACTAGATTTTGGTAGCTCTCCTCGCCCAAGTCGTGTTGTGGCCATCAAAAATGTCTCCAAGCAATCTAAGAAAAAAAAAAATGTCATGAAGAACCTAGGGGTAAGACGGGAATAAAGACACAGACCTACTAGAGAATGGACTTGAGGATGTGGGGCGGGGGAAGGGTAAGCTGGGACAAAGCGAGAGAGTGGCATGGACATATATACACTACCAAACGTAAAATAGATAGCTAGTGGGAACCAGCCGCATAACACAGGGAGATCAGCTCGGTGCTTTGTGACCGCCTGGAGGGGTGGGATAGGGAGGGTGGGAGGGAGGGAGACTCAAGAGGGAGGGGATATGGGAACATATGTCTATGTATAACTGATTCACTTTGTTATAAAGCAGAAACTAACACACCATTGTAAAGCAATTATACTCCAACAAAGATGTAAAAAAAAAAAAAATGTCTCCAAGCAATGCCAGATGTCCCCTTGGACAAGGGGAACAAAATCGATCTAATCTATCATCTATCCGTTATTTTTTACTGTTTCTTTCAAGAAGGTACAACATAGACACTCTTCTCATTTTACAGATGAAAATATTGAGGCTGAGAATTTAGGTGACTTATACAGGATTACATAAGTATTAAGTGATGGATCTGGGTTATAAAATTAGATTTGCCTTATTTTAAAACATCCATGTTATCTTTCTCACACTGGACTATTTTAACTTAAACATAATGCTACCCATTTGATCCTCAGTGCCATTATTCTCCTTTATTCTCAATTTCAAATCATCCTCAAATTTAAATCTGACTCTCAAGCCCAAACATATGTGAACGTATCTACACCCCAAACCTTCATTCTAATCCTGTCCTCGACTCAAGGTGTAACCCTATTTCCGACCCCAAGTCTTAAGCACACTTGCTTTCTAACTCCTGTTTCCCATCATCCCAGACAATGAGAGTGTTAGCTAGAAGAGAGAGCTCCAGCACCAGTGAACCCGCCAGAAGTGGACATGCTCATTTGCAGCCAGGGACATGTATACTGTTCATTCTAAAGAAGAAGGATGCAAGTGGTCCCTTCTCCGCTGATCCACTGAGTGTGCATATAGACCCTGGTCTGCCACAGACCCCCTGAGGTTGGGATATTTGGAAATTCCCAATAATAGAAAGCTTCTATTTGCCCTCTTCAGTGACACGCTAGAGCTTATAAATGTAACTTTTGAAAAACTGAGCAAATGAAGAAAGGGGTTTTTAACTGATCAGTCGGCTTCTCGACCCTGATACACTGGTTCAGCCTCTACCCAGTGGTTTTGATTTCCGCCCTGATACTCCGAGGCCCACTAGATGGCTGACAGCTTCTGGCCTCCATGTCCAGAATTCAAACAGGGAGAGACGTTGTTTTATAGCAATTAACAGTGATGCTTGGAAGAGATGGCTACAAGCTGAAAAAAATTAATTGAAAATTTAATCTTCAAATAAAAATACTTAGACCTGAGGCTTCCGTTTGTAAGCAGCTTATGCTGTCTGTGCACATTCTGTTGTATTATTTAAGTATTTTCTACACCATTTCTGATTAATACAGCAGTACTATTTTCCAGTCCAGTCTCCTTAATAAATACATGTGTCAGATATCCGTTTCCTCCCCTGAATGCAAAGGCTTATAATTCCCCTTGTTTGCATGTGCTAACTGGTTGTGTAATGAGATTAACAATTCTGTCTTTTTCTTTCTGCAGATTTTTTAAGAAAAGCCAGTGGGTTCCCAGGCAAAGTTAAAAAGGTACCTTCTTTAATTTTGCATATTGTTAGCTACAATCCATTTGCTAATGTTTGTTTTATTTCCGTCTGTCAAAAGCAATGCCAGAATGCGTTGTGTTTGCCTTGAGTTGGCTCAAGCAATCCTCCTCTGGAAACCGTTCTGTCATTTCGTGTTTGGTTAAGGCCCTGATTCAGTAGCTACCAAATGGGGGTCATCTCTGCCAGTGCACATTTAATACAGCTTTCTGGGAAATATCTGTTTGACAAAAGGGAAAGGTGGGGTAGCACCCTTATAGGAATGTCAATTGGAAGCCAACCCCATCGCTCCCTTGGCTACACATATGTGTGTCCTGGCTTGATCCTGTAAACCAGTTCCTGTGGAGCTAAATGAACCCAGCTAATGGGTCACACTGAGAGAGTGGCTTTGTGGGGTCTCAGCATGGGGCACACCGCCCCACCACCCACCCCCGGCCCCCAAAGTGCAGCCTCCATGTAAGTCTGATGATGGTATATTAGTCTGCTCGGGCTACCATAACAAAATACTGCAGACTGGGTGGCTTAAACAACAGACATTTATTTTCTCAAGGTTCTGGAGGCCGGAAGTGCAAGATCATGGTGTCGGCAGGGTCAGTTTCTTCTGAGACCTCTCTCCCTGGCTTGTAGATGTGGCCTGTGTCTTCACATGGGCTTCCCTCTGTGTTAGTGACTTGTCCGTGTCCAAATTTCCTCTTTTTACAAGGACACCCGTCATACTGGAATGGGCCCACCATAATGACCTCATTTTAATTTAATGACCTCTTTAAAGACCCTATGTCCGAATATAGTCACATCCTGAGATACTTGAGGTTAGGACCGCAATATATGAATTTCGGAGGGACGCAGTTCAGCCCACAATAGATGGTAACCAGAAGAAAACAATATGATGAGGTAAGAAGGGAAAGATCTTAGGCCAAAAACTATAAAAGCAGTGACTCTGTAGCGCTGTCTCTTTCTCTCCCCTCTCACGCTTCTTGCTTCTTCTTTATCTCTGAATGAAAGCTCTAGCCATCAGCTCTGTGCAGTCAGCATATTTTAGAGGAGGTAGGCTTTTGAGTCAGCATGTTCTGAGTTCAAATCCTGACTGGACCTCTTATTAGCTGTATGACCAAGGGCAAGTCGTTTAAATTCAGACTCTCAGCTTCCTCTCCTTGAAATGGGGTTAGTAACTAATCCGGCTGATTTTGTTTCGTAAGGATAATAAGGGACTGTATTTGAAAGCTGGTGGCACGCCAAGGTTGGGTAGATGGGAGTGGTCTGCCCTGAGTGCAGGTAGTAGGGGGGTGTGTTGTGGATAGAAAATTTTAAAGTAATAACATAATTGCCCTTTTAAACAGTGTCTGTAATAAAATACTCTTCCCCCTCAGGGAAGATGCCGCCCCCTGCTGACCCACCCTCCCTTGTCTGGAGTAGGGGAGAACTATCTGTACGTACTGCGTATTAAATGCATGTGTCTACCCTCACCCTTCCCCCCCCAACACTTGTGTCTTGAATTTAGTCATTCTCAGGGCAGCTTAACCAAAGGTATTTCACATGACTGCACATCTTATTTTTTATTCATTTTACTCAGAAATTTCCAAACCTCAGAGCTAAATTATATATGATGGAGGAGAGTCATCATTTCTTGTTGTTTTGAAAAGAGGAGGCCTAACAGTCTCTGGTTAGAGCCTCCCTCTTCATCCCCAAATATCTTCAATTCTTCCATCCAGCTTCCAGGACTGGGTCCTCTCAGAAAACATCTTGATGTGAGTCAGGAATTAAAATACACAATAACTAACCACAGGAGAAGTGTGTGTGGCTGGGGCCATCCCTTTTATGACTTAAGACCCCTTTCTGACGTGGTACCCGATCCCCTGGCATCTTTATATGAGGTAGCTGCTTATGTAATCGCTATACTCTATAAGTAGCTATTTTATGTAAACAGAAGAATAGAGAGTTGGTTGGTTGTGCTAAAAAAAAAATAGCAACATAAAACAGAATTCTGATCGGTACATTTCTTTTTTTCAATGGATGATATCTGTCTTCATGCAATATCAAAAAGTCTAAACCCTTTGCATGAATCATTAAACCTTTCCAGAGAGTATTTCACATGGGGATTATACAAAGCAGCTTCTTCAGTCTAGATCTCCACAGGTGGAGGAAAGAGATGATGGTGTGTACATTGCATGGGGAATCTTGCAGTAATTAAAACGATGGCTTTGAAGCCCATTTAATAAATGGAGCTATTTGATCATGTGTTAAGTGAACAGAAAGAAGCAAAATGCCATATAATACATACTGAAAGGTTTAACCACGAAAAGTAAACACCACTAATTACGTCTAAAAATACGTAGAACTCGGCACACACTCACACAGGAAGGCCTTGGAAAGAGCCCTTTTCTGTGAAGCGAGTGACAGGTGTTGAATCTGCTCTGTCTACATTGGGTGTCAGAATCTTACACCTGTATCCCATAGGTTTGGGCCTGACTTGGATTTCTATAATTAATAGTCCAGGTTGTATGGAATCTGAGGGTGAAGGGTGGGATCTAATTTAGGATTTAACAATGGCCCTCAACAGATGGGTTAGCGTGGTTGAGCCCAATCTGAAGTGAAAGCTTTATAGAGATTTCTAGATGGCTGGCATGCCCACGATTCAGATAACCTTTGAATATTGCAAAGCAGCGCCTTAATAAAAAGCTGCAACTTCTTATTAGTAACACACAGTAAGAGGTCTAGCCCGTATTTACTAGGAGAATTATCTTTTTGCTCAGATGGCTCATTATTGCCAGCCAAGTTCTCTCCTCACGCCCTCTGGACACATAATAGTTTTGCCCTAAGGTAACATTTCCATGGATCAGGCCCGTAATTGTGAGCTGCAGAATTGTCAAGTTTCTGTTACTAGAAACTGTTAAATTGGTAGAATGTGAATAACAAAGTTGTTACAAAACCCTGTTTGAAGGGCATTCTGCTTTCCTCTGTGCCCTGCCACGTGCAACCACATCTCCCATTTGTCCCATGCAGCTTCCTCTCATTTCTGCCCCCTCATCTGATTTCCCTTTGATTGCCGTGGGATGTAGAGCGGTGGAGGGTTTTTGCTAGCAGCAATTATTTTTCAAAATGGGAAAGAATGATAAAGGGAACGTCTCAGCTGCAGGGCTGCAGATTCCATGCCTCTTCCTAAATACCACCATTCGACCCTCCCACTAGACTTAGGCTGGTGGGACACTTCACACCCACAGGCATGAGGCGCCTCATTGAACCACGCCTCGATATGAAGGAAACATATTGAGATGTTACTAGTGACACCACTTCAGTCTTGGGATCATGGGAATATTTTCTTCTCTTGTTTTCCAAATGTCCTTTAATGACTCTGATGAAAAAGAAAAAGTTTTTTTTTTTTTTTAAACCGTAATAGTCTTGCTACTTTTTGTTTTTTTGGCCGCACCACATGGCATGTGGGATCCTATTTCCCCTGACCAGGGATCAAACCCACACCCCCTGCATTGGAAGCACGGAGTCTTAACCACTGGACCGCCAGCGAAGTCCCAGTCTTGCTACTTTTTTAATGTGCATACCAAACTTCTTGATATCATGTGAGATAATTCTGTGAATTTTAACACTTTTATCATCACACATGCGAAATGGAAATATTGCAATTTATAAAGAGGAATAACCAAAAATTTCCATTAAAATCATTACCATATGCCAGATGCTGGTAGGATTAACTTTCTCATTTAAAAATTTGAGCAACATATTTGTAAACTAAAATAAATAGAATAAGTAGAAAGAAATGGAGATTTTTGTCCATGATATTAAAAAATATGTGGATCTGGTTCATCCCAACCTTTATTTAATCACTTGTTGATTCAGTCAACATCTTATATGGGCTTGGCCATCAGATTCACTGGTGAACCAAGTACATAGTCCCTGTCCTCAGGGAGCTAACAGTCCAGGTTAATTTTTTATCAGAATAAATATATTCTGGGATTAACAGATGCTAAATTAAAAGTGGAGAAAAAGAAAAACAAGAGATTACAGTACTATATTTTACAGTAATATATTACTGTTTATTTACAGTAATACATTACAGTGCTATATGTTGCATGCATGGAAGTATGTAGGGTAAAATTTATTTTCCATTTCATCCAATACACACAGACACATAGACACACATACGCACACACGCACTCACAGTGTCACGCTGTCTCTACCTGGCTCAGAGACCCAGGATTTATACCAATCGTGAAAGTAGTTTTAGTCATTTATTTAAAGCGCTTGTTCTTGACAGGGACAGTTGACTCTCCTACGTCTTGTTTAGTCCCACCGATATCTACTTACAGACATAATAAATAATAAATAAATGAAAGCAATCAGTGAGGACAGACAGAGTTCCCTTATATCTGAGGGGCCATCACCCCTACAGGGAAAGGGCTGTACCGGGGCAAAGACAGGAAAGCCCTGGCAGCAATGCATACAATACAGGTGATTCCTATGTTTTATTGAGTCATTGGTTTCAAGTGTCAGAGAACCAAACAGATGGAGTAGGGGATGATCTCACCTTGGTCCCTCCATACCTGAATGGAAGAACACCTGTTACAGACTAGCAATTCCATGTGGCATCACTCAAAAACTTTTATAAAAAAATATAAGTCAAAGGGGGTGGTTGGGAAATAGTGCAGAACAAAGAAAGAAATAACATCACCTTGAAGATAAGCTGCTATGTATACAAGTTGGGTGTGGAGCGAAACATATGGAATGTTTGGTGAAATACAGGAAGTTGGGACCCCGAAACACTATTTGGAAGCCTTTTTGGAAACAACTACAATACAGACTGATATGAGAACAATGGAGTGAGTGATATAAGTTCCAAGGAAGCTAACACTCAGCTGTAGGGAGGTGAACCAGTAACTACCCACAGTGAAGACAGAAATGATGAGAAAGTCAAATCCAAGCTGAGTAGGATAAACTTGAAAACATGTCTCCAAACTGGATCCTTCCTTCCCACTCTCCCTCCCTCCCTCCCTCCCCTCCTTCGTTTTCTTTCCTTCAAGACTGTTTATTGAACAGCCAATACATGTCAGAGGAATACAGAGCAAAAGATGAGAAAAGGATGAAGAGACAGAGAATGGATATAACACACATGCGTTTTAGATATTTCTAAAGATTAAAAGCGAGCAATTGAAAGAAAACAATCATCAAGGGTATAATTAGATACAATTTTCTGAAGCCGAAAGGATCTGAATATGGAGATCAAATATCGCCACTGTACTGTAAAAAGAGATAATGAAAAAAAGATCTATACCTAGAAGGGCAGAGTAAATGCCAGAAAATGGAACAACTTGTACAGTGTTTTCAGAGAAAAGCGTGTGACCCAAGAGTGTTCTAACCAACTAAATGACCATTTATGGGTGAAGGCAAAAACAACGACAAAAAACAAAAACAAAACCCAAAACTTCAAAAAAAACCTACACTAACACAAAACAAAACAAAAAGCATATTGAAATTGAAAAACTTCCAAAATATGTTACCAATAAAATCTTATTTGAGGGAAAAAGAGCTTGAATACAATCTGTACACAACAGAGAAACTGACTTGAAACTTGTGACTCAAGAATGGGAAAACCATGGCATTAAGTGTGACTGTGAGAAAAGAAAACAATATAAAGTCAAAAGCTGGAAATAGCCTTTCAACTTGAATGTAAATACCAGTATAATTCTGAAAAGTATAATTCTCAGTTATACAGTACTAATATAATGGGAAATGAATTTATAAAGGGGACATGAAAAATAAAACAGTTTCAATTGCTCAGCGTACAAGAGGGTGAGGGTTGATATTAAATCTTACGGGTCAGAGAAAATTATGATCCAAATCTATAAAAGTCAACCAAAGCAAAAATTTTAAAAGGATGAGTTCTTTCCAAAGTACTGGGGAAAAATAAGCAAAATGTAGCCATAAATAAATAAAATAAAGTTAAGAGAGGTAATGGTAACAGTATGAAAGTTGATATAAAACAAGATGGCCAAGGGAGCAAACTCTTCATGTGCATCTCATTACCTCATTTAATCCTCGTTTTACAGATAAGAAAACTGAGGCACAGTCCTTTTAAGTACATACAAAGTGCTTGGAGCAGATCTCTTGGTAGATAGTAACTGGGACATAATAGTAACTTGCCATGTAGGAGTCATATAGTGACTTGACTCTTGATATCTCCCATGGCCTTGTAGACGGGCAAAGCCCTTGTCTTAACCTGTCTTGGACGGAAGATGCTATCTAAAATCTGTAACATGAGTTTCTCATATTTTATCCCCATAGCAACACAATGCTGTTATGGCTCCACTGTCCCCGTTGAGAGTCCGGGAGAAGATGGCAGAGGGAAGAAAAATACGTAGCGAGGTCCCCAACAGGTAATAGTATTATTGTAAGCTCTGAGATTTTACCTAGTAGTAACGTCTTATTTACCTCTCATTTTACCTGTGTTCTCATAGAGCTGACTCTGTAGCCTAGAGGCATGCTTGCTTAACCAAGACATTCCACCCGGTAGCCAGGAGTGAAATGAAGGGCTGACAGTTCACAGCTTTGCTTCCCAGAGGAAACCACACGGAGAGGGGTGTGCGGGCTGCCGATGAAAGGTGTCTGTCAGCATTTTTAGATCATTGTAAAAGATTCCGTATGATTAACAATATTTTCCAACAATTGAGAAGACCACATTTCTCCTATTATGTTCAACAGTAAAATCCCATTCAAGGCTACATTAAACCAAAAGCCAAAGAAGTTGAAAAATATTGGTTGCAAAATATACTACTGAGGAAATGCAAAAACAGAGAAAGCAGCACTGACAACCTTAGTTTCCAACAAACTTTATTCCAGGCCAAATAATATTAAAGGAGACAAAGAGTGTCATTTTACAATCCATGGTAAAGATAAAATAGCCATGAAAATTCATTTGCCAAATGACATAGCGTCAAGATACATAAAACTAAAAACGTTAGAAATAAAATGGGAAATCTAAGGAAACATGTTGCTTTAGGGAGACAGTAACACACCTCTCTTATTCGAGGCAGATAAAACAGACTAAAATAACTAAGTACATAGACAAATTAAAGTAATAAGACTGTTCATATATTAAAATGTTTCACCAGAAGATTTATAAAATTATATCTTATTCCGAGCCACAACAGTAAGCACAGTAAATTCCTTAAAGCAGATGTTTTGTAAGATCAACTCTCCAAATGTAACGCCGGATAAATACAAATCAAAAATAAAAAGAAACAAATAATAACAAACAGTAAAATTTCTCTCTAAACAATTTTGGGTTGATGAATAATAGGAAGTCAATTGCTAATTACTTAGAGAGAAAATAAAGGTAAGAATATACCATCTTAAACACATGTTATACTGCTAAAGCTTTACTCCAAGGCAAATTCATATAGTAAATCAATTCCTTATTTCATAGGAAGTAAGAAAAGTAAGCTAACAGTCTCTTTAAAATGTTAGACTGAGAACCCAAAACTAACCTAGGGAGACTAGGTAAATGCAAATGATGAAAATAGGAACAAAAAGAAATTGAAATAGAAAATAATTATAAATAGAAGAAATAGATCATTGCAGGAAATGGTGTCCAACCCTTCTCCCCCCACCCATGCCCCCTGTGTCATAGAATATCAAGAGTAAATAAAATAGATCAACTAGATCAACTTCCGATAATCTTATTAAAGAAAAAAAAAAAGGAATCACCATTCACCCTTAAGGAAAATTAAAGAGATACTGGATAATTGCAAATACAGAGAACGTTTAAAAATAAGAGAATCCAATTATAGTGCACAACTTGAGGTAAACACAATGATAAAATTATTGATAAAATCAATTATTTAGGAAAGAAATAGAAATAACTGAAATTGGCTCCAGGAAAAAAAAAAAAAAGTCCCGCTAATTAATTGCATAGACGAGTAACCACAGAAGAAAATGAAAGCGTACTGCTTTAATGTGGCAAGCAATTTCACTGATGGGTTCTCTCAAACTATTGAAGATCAGATAATCTCTGTGACTTATAAATTCTTCCACAGCATAGACAAAATATGAATATGTATTGCTAAGCAATGCCACAGACTATATAGATTTGATATTCCTTTCTACTAAAATACCTTTGACGATGCAAAAAGACAAATTAGCAAAACAACATAAATTTAACAGAGGACTGTGGAACCATATGCTCTGAGTTTATGTAATCGATTTAATAGAATTCTAAGCACAATCTCAAAACCAAGCAGGCCCTACAGTTCAAATAAGCTAGAGAAAAGTCTGAACCTATCAAGTTCCCTCTCTCACATAAGTATTTCATTGCACGCACATATGCACGTGCTCTCTCTCACATGCACACACACACACACACAAATACAGAGCTTTGAGACTCACCCTCGCTGTCTAACCTTCACTTGAAGTCCCAGTAGTTTCACTGATGAGAATGGTAGGTGACCATCCACAAACATTGTGGAAAATTTATTATAAACGTGGAAGTTCTAGAAGCCTGCTCAATGCTCGGGCTTCCATTAACTTCTGTACTACTACTTGCTTTTAAAGACATGGAAATAATAACCCAGGGAGATGCAGAAATAAAAGTGGTGGCAGGAGAAATGTTTCATTCTGGATTATTTATTTGCCTGAGAAAAAGTAGCATAACTAATGGCGGGGAACCCACTTGTTGGAGCAGGACAACACTAAACCTGACCCCAGTGAATGAATGGCTGTGGCCAGTATTCCAGGGAACCTGGGTGGTGACTATGACGCTATTGACTCTGGCTCCTAAAAAGCATAGGTTTAGTTTTATTCCTCCCAATTTGCGATGAGCCAAATAAACAAGTAAATAATTTTTTAAAATCACTAACCTGAGGGGCTTTGCTTAAGAGAAAGGAAGCTTTGCTCTGGAGACTCAAAGAAAAAGTGTATCTCTAGAAGTTATATTTTCTAAGATAAGTTTAAAATGTAAGAAGTCCAAGGCAAGTCCTAGAAACAGCCTCTGTGAAATAGAATCAAGGTGGTACATGAGAGGCAAGAGATTAAGATGAATGCAGAGGGGCAAAGAGAGTCCCTTGGGAGAAGAACAGAGCATAAGAAATCTCAAAGCGTCATGGTGGAATTTTAAATTTGCACTGGAGGCAACAGAAAACAACTGACATCACAGTGGAATCAATGACATCCCTGGAATCAATGATGTGGACTGAAAATAAGAGAAGACACGTTGCAATCTGCCATATGTTCCCACTAGGAGATTTGGAACATATTTTAATTTTACTTTTTGGTAATTTAGGATTCTCCTTTTAATTTCCAATTTTTCACTCTGCTCTAATCCACTGATTCTTTTTTTTTTTTTTTTTTTTTTTTTGCGATACGCGGGCCTCTCACCGCTGCAGCCTCTCCCGTTGCGGAGCACAGGCTCCGGACGCGCAGGCTCAGCGGCCATGGCTCACGGGCCCAGCCGCTCTGCGGCATGTGGGATCTTCCCGGACGGGGCACGAACTCGCGTCCCCTACATCGGCAGGCGAACTCCCAACCACTGCGCCACCAGGGAAGCCCTCCACTGATTCTTTTAGAAGCTACTGGACCTACGTAGACTATGTAGACTTCTGCTTCTACGCAAAAGTACCCCAGCCTGCTGCACAGTTCTTGAGTCGCTCAACATTTCTCTTCTTCATCACCCTCTCACTAGACCCCCAATGCCCATAATTTCATTCTGAGTGAGATCTGCCTGTCTTCCATCCCCTCCAAGCTTTCCCCTTTAGGTGTATACGTCTTCTAATCAACTATGTGGTAGAAAAGCAACTAACCAATTTTATTAGGAGTATGTGAAAAAATAATTGCGAATAGACAAAGTTTTAAAATGGTGCTGCCTGAGGCCATGAAGAATTCTTCTTTGAGAGTCAGTTCAGAGCATTATGATCATTATTTTAACTCCTCAGTGGGTTTTTTTCCCCTGGTTCTTCTGTCCTTATTCACTTTCATTCCACATAGCAGATTGATTTAGTTATTTAGGTGTTTTGTATATAAAATCATCTTAATGAGTATTGATTGAAGCACACGTTTGTACAACTGCCTTGGAGGTATCTGTAGAATAAGGCCATTGGGTTTCTTCTTGACTAGTTCGCAAAGATGCGGTGTCTGTTGTTTTAACAGACCTAGGAACTGTTATCTCAACTGTAGGAACAGTTGGAAGGATTAGAGATGAGGATTAACAGAGAACCTTTCTTTAAGATTCCTGGGAGCTGGGATGAGCCCTCCACTCCCAGCCCCAGCTATTCTCGAATTCAGGGAAAGCCTGGGCTTGTACTTTCTTCCAAGCTTCCTTTCCTAGAGCTGAATGCAGCTTCAGAGCTGCTGAGGGACCATGCCTCTCTTCAGCCTTGAAATTCAGTTTATGTGGTCCCAGTGGAAGGAGAAGTAGGATAGCCTCTGCGTAGGAAGTGTCGGTTACTGCGTTGGGACCATTCCCTCCAGCCAGGTTGCTTGACTCATTTTATTTTATATTTTTATTAATTATTATTGGAATATAGTTGCTTTACAATGCTGTGTTAGTTTCTACTGTACAGCAAAGCGAATCAGTTAAACATATACATAGATCCACTTATCCACTCTCTTTTAGATTCCCTTCCCACTTAGGTCACCACAGAGCATTGAGTAGAGTTGACTCTTTTTACATGGAGGACTCCCCAACTTATGTTTCCGCCATCTTGCTCTCTAAAGCTGCATGGGGTGGGCTGGGAATCTGCTTGTGGGACAATCAATTAATCACCTGCTCTCCGACAACCCAAGAACTAGAAGATCCCTCTGTGGGCATTTTTGGTAGTTCCCATTGAGATAAATGGGGATTCTAAATTTTAAATAAAACAGCCTGAACTACTAGGTAGCAGGAAGGGCCGAAGTTGTTCTGGGAACCATGTATTTTAGCTCTTTTGTTTAGTGGTTTACTAGGTGCTATCATTGCGCTGGTATCATTGACTTTATTTGCAAAATAAAGAAGAAGGAGAAGGAGGAGGAAAAAGAGGAGGCGGAAGAGGAGAAAAAGAAGAGAGGTGAGCCACAATATGAGGGGCACTTTTCTCAAGAGAGAGGAGTTTGGATATAAGCGTCCCCCATGAGTCAGCATCCCCCCTAAGTAAGAGAGAAGGAACTTTTACTGTCATGCGCAAGCCAAAGACTAAAGAGAAAATAAAACAAAACAGACAGACAAACAAACAGAACTAGTTAGTTTTTCTCTCTGGAGACTGTGAGGAATGGAAAGGCAACCTAACTCCCGAGCCATGAATCCTGACTCAAGGAGTATGGCACATGGAGTTAGGACTTTAAATGAGGAGGGATTTTGGAAAACTATGAGTTCAACTCCCCATTCTGGAGAAAGACATGGAGATCCTTCAACAAATAACTCTCACTCTTTATGCACGTTTTTCTCAGTCTGCTTCATATCCACTTTGGTCTTCTCCATACCGTCACCCCTCAAATTAGCAATAGTGGCTACGTTCTAGCTTCACTTTCTTCCAGTTTCCGGTTCTCCTTCTGAGTCCTGGGGGCTGGGGCAGACTTTATACAGTGTCTCGGTCCTGAGTGCAGTTTGGGTGTGGAAAGAAAGACTCATGAAGTGCAATTGCTTGCAAGGCACCAGAAGGCTAAGACAAAGCGAATGCCCTCGGGAAGATCAGGTTGAGAGAGCCATGAGCATAGCAGTCTGGGCCGAGCAGGAAATGGACGGCACACTCAAGTTGCACCCTTGGAGGAGAGGGGAGAGGGGTGCTATGCCAGGAGCAGGACGTGGCCAGCTTGAGGAAGCTCTGCAGGGAGGGTGTCTAAGGCAGAAGTGCCCCAATCTTACTCTCCTGCTCCTGAGTCTTTTTGTGAGGGCGCCCCACTGGCCACATCCGAAGACATGCCAAAAGGTAAGTGAATCCCCTGATGCAGTCCTAACAGGTGAGCCCTCGAGGACAAGGGCAGGAGAGAGGAGTGGACTTGGAGGGGGTGCGTGGAAGTCAGGAGAAGCCCTACAACTTTGACCCAACTGCTGTCTCCCTGCATCGTGGCATGCGTCCATCGCAGGAGCATCAGTGTGGGAGGGAAGGAGTGGGAACTGAGTGCCCTCTCCTGCACTGCTCATTAGACAGATGAGTCCGACACCGTGCTGCCTCGCGTGGGACAGGACAGCCATTCCTAACAAAGCTCTCTCCAGATAACACACCAATCCATGGGCGTACAGATGTCTCAGACTCAGGAAAGCACGGAAGCACGTTCTGCAGGACCACTGATAGCATGTTCCCCTCACCGGACTAAAAGAGTAACAGCAACTCATGAAACCCCGTCTGGTTATGGTGCACGTACCGGAAAGTGCGGTGATGTCTTCCATCATTCGATTTTAGTAGAAACTCTTTTCAAATGAAAGTAATCTGTCTTTCTCATGTCTGGGAAGAGTGGTTATTAACTATGGAGAAACTGTCTCTCATAGGAGGTCAATTAATTACTGCATTTTAGAGCTGCTTCTTGAAAAACAGCAATTAATTTCACTGCGTTTCTGGGTATTTCTTCTGCAAACTTTATCCTTTTGAAATCACTGTTATTCTGGGGAGACGTGGAGACTTGGTAATTTCTGAGGGCTTTACAGGAGATCGTATTCTGTCTGTTTGTTTGTTTTAATGAATGCAGGGATAGAATTAGGTTTTAATTATCACTGGCACCTTTTCACTATTGGAAATAGACTTAAGAAGACAGAAAATGGGAAGAATTCATACTGAAAGGGGAGTTGATAAGTACTCAGAAAGACTATTTATCCAAACACATCTTAAGTGACAATGCTCTCTGATATGAAAGAATAGAGTCCAGACACAATGTGGGGTATTTCTGTTTACTGATTAATATTCTTTGCACTTTCCTGGTCTATCTAGTGGGTTAGTTCTTCTGTAAGATTTTTCTCTGGGCGAGAAAAATCAAAGAGACTATTCTCACCTATTCCTTAAGCTTTTAACTCAGGTTCAGTTGCATTATCTTTGACTGGGTTGGACCCTGCTGCCCTCCCATTTGGTTTCTCAAAAAGCTGCAGAGAACTTGACTAGCTTTTGTCCAAAGGGCGGTGAGCAATGATTTTTCATTGCCAGGGATCATCTGGCTGTGGGAAGTAGCCACATCTGGGTTTAGAGATGTAAGTTGGGCATTTCATGCTGACCTTGCCAGGCCTTCCTGAGGCTGTGAGCTTTCAAACCATTCTCATAGGTAGAAACCGAGGTTTCTCAGCCTCTGCACTTTGAATGTTTTGGGCTGGCGGAGTCTTTGTGCATTGGAGCCTGTTTTGCGGTATCCTCAGCCTCTACCCACTAGATGCCAGTAGCAACCCTTTCCCCTCAGCTGTGATGATCAGGACTGTCCCCAGGCATTGCTAAATGTCCCCTGGGGTGGGGGTGGGGCCAAAATCATCCCTAATTGAGAAGCACTGATATAAACCCAACTATTTATAGAGAGAGATGATATATAGACTGTAGATAAATATACATGAGCTCATGTATTTATAGCCCAATAATATGAGGGTTGTGGTTTTTGGAAAGACTCTGTGTATTAGGTTCAAGAAACAGAACTGATAGGATATAGACAGATATAGATATGGATATAGATATGTAAGAAGAGATTTATTTTAGGAATTGGCCTGTTTGATTATGGAGGCTGAGAAGTTCCATGGTCTGCCGTCTGCAAGCTGGACGAACAGGGAAGCTGGTAGTAGAATTCAATTTGAGTCCAAAGGCCTGAGAACCAGGAGTGCCGATGTGCAAGGACAGGAGAAGGTGGAGGTCCCAGCTCACCAAAGAGAGCACATTCTCCCTTCTTCCTACTCTTCGTTCTATTCAGGCTCTCAGTGGATTAGATGACGCTCACCCACATCTGTGAAGATAATCTTCAGGTTCGAATGTTAATCTCTTTTGGAAACACCCTCACAGACGCACCCAGAAATAATGTTTTACCAGCTACCTGGGAGTCCCTTAGCCCTGACAGGTTGACACATACCATTACCCGTCACGCCTTGTTGTGTGTGTTCAGGCACATGTGAATTTCGGTCCAGTCTCTGTCAAAAGCGAGCTCTGGGATACTTCCTCATCTCTGGAGCCTAACGATGTTGACCCCATAGGTTTTGGTGGTAAATATATGAGCTTGCAAAGTGCTTGTTACTGAGCCCAGGATACAGTAGGGGATCCAGGAAAGCTGTTTCCTGCCCACATGCAGAAGCTGGTAGTGCTAAATAGACCGATAGCTGTAGTGGAAAGAGAAAAGTCATTCCCTTCATTGACAGATGTTTCTACTCTCTTTGCTCTGTGTCAGCTGGAAGAGATGTCTGTCTCTGTTTCATGTGTATCACTTCACATGAGATTGCTTTTCTTTAAAAAGTAAGTGTGTAAGCAACATACAAGCACATTCTCATTGCAACACTTCCAACACCACAGATAAAACTTGAGTCTCCCTTGACCTTTTACCCCAAGGTCACCCCCATCCCCAGAGGCAACCGTGAGCATCAGATTAAGGTGTTTCCTTCTCAGGTTTTTATATCATTATCAGTTTGCGTGTATAAACACGTTTTAATCTTATACATAGTAATCTGTTACCTTTTTACCGCATATACTGTTCGTGTATGGCTTATTCATTTTAATTGCTGTTTGGGCCATGCACAGTCTAGGGCCTGCCGTTGTTTCAGATTTGGGGCTATCACAAACAGTCCTGCTGTGAACAGATTAGGTCTCATGGGGCATTTATGTATAATAGTTACCGTAATAATTGTTGAGACAGAGATGGCATGCATATTTTAAATTTTAACAGAAAAGGCCAGGTTGCCCTCCAGAGTGGCTGGAGCATTGTACATTACCAGCATTCAGTAGCGTCAAATCTTTTTTTTTTGCCAATCAGATGGAAACAAACAAACATATATTGTTTTAATTTGCATTCCACTGATTACTGTCCAGAGGAGTATATTTTCTTATGTTTGTTGGCTATTTTTTCCTTTTGAGATTTGCTTCTTCCTTCCTTGTGCCTGCTTCTGTATTGGATTGTCACCTTTTTCTTATTGATTGTATAAATATTTAAAATTTTTTTTTTGGCTGCGTTGGGTCTTCGTTGCTGCGTGTGGGCTTTCTCTAGTTGCGGCGAACGGGGGCTACTCTTTGTTGCGGTGCGCGGGCTTCTCATTGCAGTGCCTTCTCGTTGCGGAGTACAGGTTCTAGGCATGCGGGCTCAGTAGTTGTGGCTCAAGGGCTCTAGAGCGCAGGATCAGTAGTTGTGACGCAAGGTTTAGTTGCTCTGCAGCATGTGGGATCTCCCTGGACCAGGCCTGGAACCCATGTCCCCTGCATTGGCAGGCGGATTATTAACCACTGCACCACCAGGGAAGCCCCTGGATGATTAATTTTTATGTGTTCTGCATATTCATTCTTTGTTATACACATCGCACAAGAAGAGATTTTAAGACACTGCACAGTAAGCATTTCAAAGGGCATCGGGTTAAAAAGCTGCTATCTGGGATAATCAGTGAGCGTTCCCAGCTGTAATGTGTCCCCATCTCCTTGTCCCTGCTTTCCTAATTACACCCCTGATGTTGGCTTTCCTCAGCTGCAGGTACCTCCCTGAACCTTCTCGATCTCTTGCATCCTGGGCAGTCCCCCACCTCCGTGCCTCTGAGCTCGGCGGCTGTGGCCTGTGCCTGCCCCGGGCAAGTACAACAGTGTTCTTGCAACCTTCCCTTCCTCAGAGCTGCATTCCCAAGTGTGCGACACAAAACACCATCCATGGAATACTGATAACTGTTGTGGGCACACAAGACTCATGACATAAATTTGCAAAACACTTGGTTGAACCAAATTCATGACCTTTTCTCACTGCAGGCCAGTTTTTCCTCTCAGTGCCTTTGCTGTGACACCCTGCATGGTGTCCCTCCAAGAGGGGATGAGTTAGCAGCGTTTCCCAAATGCCTTTGACAAGACAGGACTTCTTCCCTAGAGCTTCTCTTCAGCCCACCTCACCACGGAGGATGCTTCAGGGCATTTTGTCGTGGTGCACGCAACAAGGATGTGGCTTGAAAGCTGTCACAGGCTCTTCCTGGAATTGGTTTGTGTGTGTGTGTGTGCCATGCTATGTCCTCTTTCCTTTGTGTTCTGTGGGTATCTCCCCCACACAAGGCGTGGCATGCAGTAATAGTTCCACGATAGCAGCTAGATGATGGGTACCAGCAGGATAAATGTGGGAAGCTGGGGTAGAGCTCTCAGGATGGTGCTGTTTGCAAATTTTCAGGCCTGGGTTTGATGAGCCGTATGCCTTTGGAGCGTCTCCTTAGCCTCCATGGGTAGGAGTTTGCCTGCTCTACAGTGGGAATAATAATATCTGGTTGCCAGGCGCTTTTAGGCAAATTGAATGAGATAAAGGATGCACCAGCCTAAAGCAGATGCTCAGATGGGTTCAAACAATAACGTGTTTGTGGTTTGAGTCTTGGCACAGTGTGCGGTGTTGGGAAACCCAGAATCTCGAATGTTCTCTGATGCCCCAAATCCATTCATTTTTCAGAGAATTAGGTAGCACTTAATGTGGAAGTAATTCGGGGGGAAGAAAACATAGAGGCTCTCATCCTTTCTCATGGTTCTTCCTAGGGGCGTCCCATCAGTTTCCTGGTTTTTCTTCACCCTTCTGGAGCAGCAGCTTATCACACTTGGCAGTTTTTTCATCATTTGCAGCATCAGCCCATCACAACCCCTCGAGATACCTGCCCCCACCAGCGGGCATCACTTCCTCAGAGATCTGAGTCCTGACTCTGTGAGACCCCTCCCCCAGAGCTTCCTCACACCCACCTCTTCTCTTTGTGTTCTCAGCCCTAGCAAATGGTAGCTACTCCTACAGTTGGTTGAACTGTGACGCCCTGTGGTTCTCTTTTTACCCTTTCAAGTACCTAGTTATCAACTTTATTCCTACTGAACAGTTCTTTATACTAAGTTCTCTCTGTTCAAACAACTGGGTTGGGTTCTGTCTTTAGAGTGGACCCTCACTGATAAAAGAAAAAGGATGAACAGAAGTAAAGAAGGAAGGGATGGGTTAGAAGGAAGAATGGACGTCGCTAGTCCTCTAAATCCACGTCTTGTGCTCACCCCTGGAGCTCTCAGCTGCCAGCCAAGTCCGTGACCGGCTGATCACACCCTCCTTGCTAGAAATCTGAACACTCGGTGCACGATGCTTCCCTCAGGCACATTAACACATTCACCGTAGATTAGCTGGCTAATCATGATGTGTCTCTTGTCTTCTCGTGGGACTGGCTGCTCAAATGTGTTTTTCTTTAAGGTGATGGAAAGTCATCAGTAATTCATTAACGTGTTCTGGTGATGTTGATTGCCGTTATAATGATTATTACGTGGCTGTATTAGGTTATGGGTATTAACGTCGTCTCTTTGACGGGAACCCGTTAATGAGCCACGTGCACTTCCCGTAGAGACTCAGCCCGTGAGCGTGGTATTTGGAGGCAGATGGAGACCAAGGACTTTTCTAGCGATGGCCCCGATAGTGTGCGCTCTGAAGTCAGACAGCCTGGCTCTGCCTTTAATTACTTAGACAATTCACTTAGCTTTCCTGCTCTCAGTGTCCCCACCTCTGAACTGGGGACGATGATGATGATGATGATGATAACAATAGTAATACCTCCTCATAGATTGTTGGCAGATTGAATAAGATCATAGAGCTTAACATATCTTAGGGCACCCAGTATCTTTTTTAAAAAATATTAATTAATTAATTAATTAATCTGGCTGCGCCAGGTCCCAGTGGTGGCACGTGGGATATTTTCTTTTTAGTTGTGGCATGTGGGATCTAGTTCCCTGACCAGGGATCGAACCCAGGCCCCCTGCATTGGGAGCATGGAGTCCTAACCACTGGACCACCAGGGAAGTCCCAGGGTGCCCAATATCTATCATTGCTTCTATAAACAGCTCCAGACACAACAATTTTGAGCCCTGAAACCCTTCTTTCTGCCCCAACGCCAACTTTTAAGCTTATTTCTCTCATCAGGTACCCATTAAGACAAAGAAGTGGGTAGGCTGTATCTTTGTGTGCCAGGGTAATTGAACAGTGCCTGGCCCTTGGTAGGTGCTTCATAGATGCTCATTGAATGAATGAGTCTATTGGTAAACCCTGGGCTTTGCGATCATAAAGATTGAGACTGAATCCACCATCTGACACTACATAAGCTGGATGAGATGCTGATTCTCCACGGTCCTCATGTTTCTCATCTATAACCAGGGACAATAAATATCTATCTTACTGTAGTGGTTCCCGGGAAGCTTGTTAAATAAGATGCATATTCCCAGGCTTGTCCCTGGAGATGCTGAGTCAGTAAGTCTGGGATGGGCCCCGATGCTTATATTCCAACAAGCTTCCGGGGAGGAGGGGGGTGGTTCCATGTGGGTGCCCTGAGGACCACACTCTGAGAAACACTGCATTGCAAGTTCGTTGTGAGACCTCAGTGTGGCTGCAGGTGAACTACTCCTGGCTGGTGTCCAGTCAGTCTTACCACCCTCCCGCTTCCGTGATTGAGAGATCCTTTGTGGTGGGCACCTTCTGGATTTTATGCCAAGACATTTGGGCTTAAATGTCACACCTGCCAAAAGACAGCTCTGAGAGATGAGGTAAATTACTTTCCGGGCTGTCTCTTTTTACCTCATATGTACATACAGGTTTGAAGGGATCTTTTCAAGAGTATCACGTGAGAAACTATGAGAGAAACACTCTGCAAACCATAAAAGGTCTTTCAAGTGCTATGTTTTTCATTTTATGGGTTCATTTTCTTTTTTATGATGAGCCCCTAAATCCATATCCTTAATCCTAAACCAGAAATGGTTTCTTTTCAAATAGAGAATCGTTTATAAGGTGAATCGGAATTAAGGTAGCCCAGGGGACCACTCGTAAGATACAGAGGCCGTGTCGAAAGGAGACACAAGTATCAATGACCAGCCTGAGGTGACAGGTGCAGGGCCTGAGGACGGAGCAGGCTGGGACGAGTAGTGGTCTGGCATCGTGCCGCTGCCCAGTGCCCCTCCTCCCGTCCCTGCTGAAGGCTCCAGTCTGGTCCACACCGCTCACTCCCCAAGCTCTAGTCTCCGTCTACACACCTCTCTCCTCCTTTCCTGCACTCTCCAGGGTGGGGTCAGGGAGCATCCAACACCTTTCTTGTTGTCACCTCCATGTTTCTAATTATGATGAGAAAAGGCCACGTTTCTGGAACTCAGACCCTGGCAACTGTCTTTGATTTAACGAGAGCTGATGACGGGGAGAGTCGACGCGTTTCTGAGTCAGACAGACTTGAGCTCGAATCTGTGCCCTGTAAGCTTTCTGTCTCTGATACGTCCTCGCAGCCTCTGATCCTCACTCTCTTCCTTACCTAGAAGCTGCTGCTAAGGATAAGTTCCTCTCTTGATTGACATGATAAATAAATGGGAATCAAGAGTGGAAGAAATAGGCATTAATCGAGCACCTACCGTGTGCCTGACCCTTTGGCTACGTTAGTCTGTACGATCCTCACGGGCCGGTGTTCTTGGGTTATCCCCGTCATCATCCTGTTAGAGCCAGGTGTCAGGAGCACAGAGATGTGTGCCCCTCCCCTTCACTAGGATCTCCCCAGCGTCTAGAACATGGCAGACGTGCAGTCATGCATTCTCCCTTTGGAAGGAAATGGATTCTACCAGAAACGAAAGTATCAGCAATCCACCGAAAGCTGCATGGCCTGGAAATGCCAGAGCAGGAGCCCAACCCCAGCCCGCCTGCTTCTGAGGCCCCGACACTGTCATGCGCAGTCACGTGGGTGGCCCAGCTTTCAGTGCAGGGACAGGCTGGGTGTCCCTGCCACGCTCTGGACCTGTGTGCTTGGGACCTCTCCTGTCTCCCTTAGATCTTTACCTTCCCCCTCACTATCTCTCAGACTCACCATCACCTCATTAACATGCAGTTGCACGATTCCTCAACATTATAGGAGAAAGCAGTTAGATAAAATGAAGGGAAAATAGTACTATTTGCAAAGACCAGTAGTACTGAGCTTTCCACCTTATCTAGGGGCTAAATGTGCCTGTGGAGCCTCACCACCCGGACCACCTGAAATCCCCCAGGGGTGGAGTGGGGTTTTTTTTACTTCTGTCTCTTATACGATACATGATCTTTACATTTTGCCCACCGTTGTGAAATCTAATGGCATCATTTTCATGCATGGACACGGGCCTGCCAGCTGACAGTGGTTAGCAATTCTTATTACAAATATATCTTCTAATTCCTGAGCTAGAATTGTAAAGCTTTTCTATAGTGACACGGAACCAAAATATCAAAATTGCTCAAGCCTTTAAAGAAAGCGGCAGCAAAAGGTTGCGGAATGCCTTGTAAGTAATGCTGCGGCTAGGCTGTCCAGAATACAGATCGGATGGCGGCCTGAGTTCTCCTGTCACCTCAGATCACCCAGGAACTCAGACTCTAAGCTGCCAGTGCCTTTGGCAGGAGTTTGAGCAGAGAGAAAGAGAAGGTGAGGGGTAGGGGGGAAGAGAGAGGGAGGGGAATCTCTTTGAAAAGAAACTTGTGCAGAGTTTTTATCATGACCACTCTCTGGACGTGGAAGGGCCTCTTTGGGGTTTGGAGCAAAAACACTGAAACAGGATGCGTCTGTCAGGTCCCACCCGTAGGCCTGCGGTCTGAAGGAATCCTCCTCCCTCTTCTCAGGCCACATCCGCTTGGAATTTCCTCAAGACGCAATCCACCATTCATATTCCTAATGAGGGTACCTCTTCATTTCTTCCCTCCAGCCCCGGGCGGGCGGGCAAAGGTTGTCTTCTTTGGTGTCCCACCACCTCCTGGGCTTCTCTCTATCACAGAAAAGCCAGTGTAGACAATTGGGAAACATTCTGGCTTTGAAGCTGTGGTGAGCTTCTGTTTTGGGCATATGACTTAGGATACAGGGCAAGACATCTTACCTCTCAAAGCCTTAATCAATTCACCATCAAATGGGCTTAATGATAGTCACCGAGTGGAATTATTTCGTGGGTTAAATGAGATAATATGAGCAGCAGCATGAAAGGTAGGGTTTATTTGTATTTGTATGTCTTTTGCCACCTGCGATTTGGGGTGGCTGTCTTCTTTAGAAGACGGGGCTCCTTGGGGGATCCCCTAGACCCACAGCTCTGCGGATGCTGCTAGGACCCAGCCTCTCTCCTGATCTCTTGACTCTGTTGGTCTCCGTGTGCTGGCTTCTTTCTGCAGGCAGGCTTTCTCCCTGTGGTTAGGAAGATGAAAGATGGCAACCCTCAAGGAGAATCACGTCCTCACAGCTTACCATTCGGCAGGGTCAGGCTGCGGTGGAATGGAGGAATCTTTCCCCCACTGCGATCCACATAGGAATCTCAAGGAAGGCTGGTTGGCACACCTGGGTCGCATTTCCACCCACAGATCCCATGTGGGAGATGGGATAGCACATGCCTAAGTATCGACGCGCTCTACCTCCTGTCCTAGTGTTCTGGAATGGGGGTGGGCAGTATGGGTGCCTCTTCCCCCAGGACCACAGGAGCAGGAATAGTTATTCAATAGGAACAGACTGCTGGCACCAGGAAAGGGAAGGATCCCTGGGAAGTCAGAACAAATAGATGTGCATTGCAAGGCCAAACCCTGCTTAATAAATTAATCAACAAACAAACGCATGACAGCAGGGTTTTGAGCGAAGAGCCCTGGCTTGGGAATAGGGTAAATTAAGTTCAAGTCCCAGTGCCTCTGTTGACTCGGGTGACTTTGTATGTTGGGACCTTGCCTCTCTGGGGCTGGCATCATGGGCTACAGAACTTTCTGGTTGGATTAGAAGATCTCCAAGGCTCCTTCCAACTTGGCGTGTCTGTTATCTCATGCTGCTGCTCTTAAAGAAAGAATCGTAGGTTAATTGGAACAGGGCTCTTTCGGCAGGCTCTGGAGAAAACCATATAGATATCTATAGGTTAAACAGTGTAATGGCAGGCTTTCCCTGACTCAGGGGAAGTGCAATTTAGAAGATGAAAAATAAGTAAGACTAGCCGTCGTATTTGGGACAGTGCTGAGCTCTCTTTAGGGAAGACCACAGACACGGGCGTTCTGCCAGCTGCCCGTGGGAGGGTCAGGTTGTCTGGCAGGAGGGACGAGCTGGGGCTATAAGGACAGGGACGACACAGGGAAAGCACATCATTGTTGCCATTCTCAGGATTAAACACAGTGTGTTGGGCGATGACTTAGCCTTGCATTGAATAGGTGAGGAAACAGAGGCTCAGAAAAGGGAAGGAACTTGGCCTTGGTCTCCCAGCCAGGACTGGGGTCAGAGAGCCCCTGGACTGCATTCCTCAGGCCCCATGGAAAGGTCTGAGTGGTATAGGCCATGTGCTGGCCTTGGCTCAGGGATGGGGGCCCACCCTAATGTGAAGAGCCAGTATCAGGCTACTCGACGTTCAGGGCCAGGCAAGAGGGAGACAAGGGGCCCGGCCTCCCCGCCCTCAGCAGCCATCTGGGGGGGCGTGGGGGGCTGTTGTCTGAAGCCCAGAGCCCTGGGATCCTTCCTGTCCTTCCCACACCCCTCCTTCTTCTTCCTGCCTCCCAACACACATGACATGGACTCCGAAGGCCCGAGGAGGGCTCTGCCGTCTAAGGACTTGAGTGGTTCTCAGTTCAGTAGACAGGCGGCTGTTCGTGGCCCGGATTGGAGCCGGAGGGACCCAGCGGTCAAGGCCCCCGGGGAGGGCTGGGCCCTGTGCTGCGGGAGCTCTGGGCGCTGCTTGCCTTTCTCAGACCAGCCTTGGTGACCGCTGATCACTTTCCCCTGCCTTTGTTTCTCTCCTCATCTATGTCTGCCCCTCTCTGACGTTTCTTCCTTTGGTTCATTTGTCCCTTATGACTCCATTTGCTTTCGAGTTTCTTTGTTCGCTTTCCGCCTCTCTATTCATTTCCTTTCCCATCTGCGCAACCCTCTTTTCTCGTCTCTTGCTGTGTCTTTCTCTGCCTTGGGTCTCGGTCTTCCTCTCTCTGCTGCCATCCCTGATCCCCCCCGACCCCTGCCCTCTCTATTTCTTCCTTTGCGGAGCTCGGCTGCCTCCACACACAGCCCAGCGCCTCCCTAGCTCAGCCCCATCTCACCCTGGATCTCTAGGTCCTGGGTGGCTTCTTCCTGAAGGCCCAGGCCTGGCCCCTGTTGGAGAGCCTCCCCCTCTGGGCTTGTCCCCCAGCTCCTCCCTCTCTGAGGTCCCCTCAGCCTGGGGATGTTGATGAAGTGCTCTCTTCACCCCAGTCGGGGGCCTGGCACTCTGGAGAGTAGAGGGGGCTTCGGGGGCAGCGAACCGAGACGTGAGGGCTCACCCCTGGCTCTGCCCTCCGTCTGGGCCGGCCCGGCTCCCCTCTGTCTGCAGGCTCCCCCTCCAGAGACTCCACTGCCCTTGCCCACCACTCTCCCAGTGGACTTGAGGGCTCAGGGAGAGGGCCGTCTGCATAGTGGGTCCTCAGTAGATGCCACCCCCATGTCCCCAGCCATCTCCCTGTTGTATTCCAGGGGCAGCCCTTTACCTCTCCGGTCTAAGATTGTTCACAGACTCCACAGTCAAATAAGCATTTATTGAGCACCTCCTGTGTGCCCGGTGCTGTGCTAGGTGCTGTCCTAACGCCTGTACCTTGGGAAACAAGCTAGGCATGGCCCCTCTCATCACAGGCTCATGCGCCACGCGCAAAGTCAGACAGCAAGTGAGAACCGACGGTGCCAGGTGGTGAGGGCTCTGCCTGGGGAATTGCAAGACTCTGTGGGTCCTGGGGGTGGGGGGGTGGCACCCAACCAGGTCAGTGAGGTTTAGGGAAGCCTGCCCTGAGCAGATGCTCTCGCAAGCTGAGACTGAAGGATGTATTAGATTTTCCTGGTAAAGGGGTGGGTGTATGTGACAGGGATTGGAAATCATCCCGGTGGAAAGAACAGCCGCTGTGAAGGCTTCAGGTCAAGGAGAACGTTTCTCCCCATCCCTTGTTCCCCAGGAGAACACACCTTCATCCTTGAAGATTCAGCCCAGCTGAAACCCTCCCTCCTCTGAGTTCCTATAGCCCCCTCCCCCGTTCCGCCAGGAGAGCCGTGTGTTACCGCTTGACATCCTGGTCCCCTCAGTGGACAGGGGCCATCTCTGACATCCCAGAGCCTGCTACCAAACCTGGGATCGTCAGTTCTTAGTCAGTGTCGTTGAGTTCTGATTTATGAACAGATGGAAGGGTGGAGGAATTTAAAGAGAAAAGATGACGGCGTTCTGGGCATGATCCAAACTCCGAGGCTGCCAAAGCTTCCTCCATCCGCCCAGGCTCCCTCCAGAAACCCCGCTTCTTTCCAGCGTCCTGGGGGTTTTGTAAAGGCTGGTCCATCATTGTCTCCAGCTGCCAAGAACGCCTTTTTGTCCAAGAAGTCAAACTAACCCCCAAATATTGGATGCGTTTGTATGTGTTTCCTGCAAGCTGAGGCATGGCTTTCGAGAAGTAATCAATTCCCATTGACTGGCAAAATGTGACTTGTGTCCTCTTGGCCAGTTTTGGACGGCAGAGTTCATTAAAAGCAGGCATCTGGCAAGTGGACACCCCTCAGTGCTACGGTAATAAGGACTTATTATGCCAAGCAGCAGGATCTGCCCTAAAGAGTCCCTGGCATGATTTCGTGGGGACTTGCCCATCTGCAGCAGCATTTTTTGTAAATGAGTAATTTGACCATGGTAAAAATCCATGAGGAGTTTTTCCGAGCTTGGCCGGTGAAGGGTTGGGAGAGAACTCGATGGAGAGGAGAGGGGGAGCTTTGGCCTGTGGGGGTGTGGAGACCCCTTCCATCCCTCTTTCTCCTTCCTGCTCTGACCCCCACGCTTCTGGCCAGAGATTTCTCTTGTCATCACTGGCAGGAGAGTGGTTTGGCCCCAGGCAGACAAAGGCACTGCTCTGGAGTCTTGTGGCCCCTTGGAGCGGATGGACCCACATCTCTCCCACAGTTGTTTGCTTTCAGAGGCTCCCAGGGCTGGAGCTAGGAAGGTATCCATTGCTTCCTGAATTTGCACAGGGCAGCGGCTTCTGGAAGTCATCAACTCTGAAAGCAAACCGGCACAGGGCCCCCTTAGCGGGCAGTCCAACCCAAAAGCAGGAGTTTGCTTTGAACTGGTGTTTATGGGGTGCCCATCATGTCAAGCTATGTGATGGGCTCATCGGCACGCAGAGATGCCTCATGGTCTTTAGAGCAAACACCAGAGCTGGAGATCATTGACGCCCTGGTTTGAAAGCAAAGCATCATGTTTTGTTTTCCATTTTAAAATGTTTACATGGGGGGGCTTCCCTGGTGGCGCAGTGGTTGAGAGTCCGCCTGCCGATGCAGGGGATGCGGGTTCGTGCCCCAGTCTGGGAAGATCCCACATGCCGCGGAGCGGCTGGGCCCGTGAGCCATGGCCGCTGAGCCTGCGCGTCTGGAGCCTGTGCTCCGCAACGGGAGAGGCCACAACAGTGAGAGGCCCGTGTACCGCAAAAAAAAAAAAAAAAAAAAAAAAAAAAAAGTTTACATGGAAGGTCTAAAAGGTTATGCAAAACAAATATTGAATTACTTTTGAGAACTGGAGCTAGAGGGTTGGGGAAGGCTTTGAATTTGTACTTAACATCCTAAATATGTTATTCATAAGTTTAAGAAGTAGTTATTAAAATACTTATTATAGAAAGTTTGGAAAACATAGAAAATAAGACAAGAATAATATGATACCTGTTAGATACGATGAACATTTCCATTTCATCCAATTAAACTAAGACTCAATGCACCCAGATTCATACAGATGAAAGACGAGCCAGGATTTGGTTCAGATTTGGCAATGGTTTCTACCCTCCTGGGGTTTCTGAAAGTGTTTTCTACACAACCCTTGGTCCTAGGAGAGCTTCCTCCAGAGGGATAACAGGCTCCGTGCTCAGATAAGAGTGGGATATGGTGGTTCCATGTCTTGCAATTGATGATTCGCCATCAATGTGCTTACAGTATGTATTTGCTTATTAAAGGCTCTGAGAAGTCCTGTAAACCTCCCATGAAACTGCATTCCACTCATTTTGGAAAATGCATGCTCCCTCCTGCCCCTCTCCTTCCACTGGTGTCTCTGGAGTCTGTGTGGGCAGGTGGGGACCGTATGGTGGAGGCAAGGGAGAAGTGACCTCCAAAAGTCCTCACTTCTGGGAGGAGCGGTGGGAATCTTACTGGCCCACACATTTTTTTTTTAACAGATGAGGGAATTGCAAAGGGGAAGTGAGAGTGCCTCACCCAGTGTGACAGAGGAAGTCAGTGGCAGGATTTTGACTTGAACCCCAGCCTCAAGAGCAGGACCTGGGCTCCTGGCAGATGTGGCTCCCCACGGAGGCCTGAGGTTCAGCTCAGGTGCTCATGCGAGGCGGGGCCCGCCTGGTCTGGCTGTGGTGTGGCGAGTGTCTCCAGCAGAATCTGATCATGAAGGCTAAGGTTTAGCAGCAGAAATACACCAAGCTGCCTGGCGAGTTTTTTGCTGCGTAGGAGAGGTTATTTCTGGACTTTGAGGATGGGTGGTGCTGCTTCAGCCCCCTTTTCCTAGCAGCACCCACTTTTCCATGGCACGTAAGTTTGGGCCTCAGCTGAACTTGTCCTGGAGCCTTCTGGGGGCCAGGCTCTGTGCCCGATGCTTTATCCGGCTCCCCTACTCAGTCTTCCCAGAGGTCCCATGAGGGGGGCAATCCCACCTCTTTCACATTCTGGAGAGGACTAGGTTGCATTGTCACGGCCAAGAGCCCAGGCCCCGGAACCCACTCCCCACCTTCCATGAAACCATCACTGACCAATAGCTTTGAAATCCCAGCACCCTGAGTGGCCTGCAGGGATTAGAGATCCCCACACCTTACATTCATTGATTTACATTTTCATCTTTTCCTGAGCATGGACTAGAGGCCAGGAACCATCTAGACATTGAATCCAAAGGTATTAAGACACCTAGTTGGGGACAATTGTGTATAGAGCTCACCGAGGTAGTGGTGCTTGATAAAGCTAATTTCTGGGTGCAGGCAAGCTTAGGAGGGCCTTCTACGTAAGGGACAGCTCAGATGGATTTTGAAGGATGAGGCAGGCTTAACAGGAAGGAGCCAGGAGGCATGGCTTTCTTTTCAATGGAAAAGCTTAGCTGAAAGGGGTGGAGGTGTGAAACAGCACATCTGGAGGCCAGCTGTAGAGCAGCCCAGGAACAGGGGGGATTTGGAGGGAAAGGAGTGAATCCAGCCTCGGTGGTGGGCAGGGGTTAAAGGCCAAATCTGGGGAATGGCATGAATAAACGCACATTCAGAAAAGAGCCCCGTCTGCAGTGCAGAGGACAGATTAAGAAGGCCCCCAGGGAATGCATGAGAACCAGGCGGGAGACAATGCCCTGGTCCAGGGGCTGCCTGGTCAGTGGAGCGGCACTGAGACAGTCATCGGAGGTGGGGAAGGCACCTGAGAGGTGAAAGCGAGGGAGGGTCTGCTCAGATGGGGGGCTGAGGAGGGAGGGTCCAAGTCAACTTCCGTGTCTCTGACCAGTGTGGTTGCAGAACGCAGACCACGGTCTCAATTCCACGTGAGAATGAGGCATTGAGTGCGTATCTAAACACAATCTGATAGCTAGACCTTTGGAAGTCTTTTCCCATACATTAAATCACTAATCAGTCATGTTTTAGGCATACCAAGGGCCAGGCAGTGGGGAAGGTCCATCCTAGGTGTGGATGATAAGGGAGTACTTTGTTGGCGGAGAGTTGGATAAAAATCAGTCAACTTTCTCTTATCACCTTACGCCGGAAATTCTAAACGGTGTGAGGAATAAAATACAGCTCTCTGGCAGGTAGATTTCTCCCACCACTGACTGGCCTGAACTTTTCGGTTTGACCCTTCAGCCTCCAGCCTCGCTGGCTGGTTTAAGCTGATCTCATTCAGAGGGCCGTGCACTTTTCCTAGCGGGAGCCCTGGCAGCGGGTCTGTTTGGCAGGCTACTAAGTGCGGCTTGGAGGGCTTTTGAGTTTCTTCCTCAAGAATGTTTGTAAGGGCCTCACTCTCCCTTCATACATCCCCTCCGCAGTCTTCAGACTCCAGCACAGATTGCCTTGCCGCGTGGGAAGACTCTCACAGCTTCTCGTCGGCAGATCTTCAGGTGTATTACTGATCAGGGTCTCTGGCCAGGAGGAGGCCCGGCCCTTCTCCTCCCCAGGGAAAGCACTCTCGGTCTCTTAAGTCATGTAGATGCCCCCCCCCCCCCCCCCCCCACCGAGGGAGCTTGCAATGTTTGGCCTTTCTCTGGGGCAGCAACAGTGATTCACAAGGAACGTGCAAAATATTGCTCGTGGTGGGTGCCGTGTCAGGGCCTCTTGGTATTAAGGCCCTAAATAAAGCCTCATAGTGAAGGGAGTGGGACAGGGAGAGCAACTGCAGGCGATCCTTCCAGAAAGGATCTTTGGAGTCACTGCCTGAGAGGGTAGAACCTGGCAGCCGGCCCAGAGGGGGGCAGGGGTCAAGGCTCTTCTCAGACGGGACTCTAAGGCCTGATTGTAAGTTGCCAGCAGCGTCCTCAGCTCTTCTTGCAGCTGCGAATCTCCTGCCCCTCCGCCTTACATTTTCATGCACGGACTTGGGGGGCTCTGATTTTGGGGTGGGGGTGGTAGTGGGGTGAGGGTAGGCCAGGGACACTGGGACACAGCACCTGGACAGAGGGACACAGCGTTCACCAGGAATCATATTTTGTATGCTCCTCCTGGACCAACCTGGCTGCCCCAGAGAAAGGTCAAGTTCCTACCTCTACTCTGTGCCCTAGAGCAGTGGCTTGAGACGGCCGTTCTGGGTCATGCCCAGCTCTCAGGTGTGTGCCTCCCAGTACATGCCACCTAGGTCCAGGTTGAGACTGCAGATGCAGCAATTGTTATCCACAGATGTGGGACGAGCATTTGCTGGCTGATGACAAAACCCTTGGGTAAGTCTGCTCTCACTGATACTCCTTCCAACAGGTCAGCTCACGTGAGGCCTGGTTCCCCTTACCGTCACCCAACGTCCAGACTGATACACATTTACTTAACCGGTGGTAACGCTTTGGGTGAAAATGGCATCTTATGTTGCTTGCATTTTTGCTTCCTGATTACCAGTGAAGGCGAATACTCTTTGATGTGTGTTGTCGGTTTATGCGTCTGTTTCTGGGAATTACCAGTTCAAATCCTTAGGTCATTTTCTGTTGGTTTGTTTATTTCATCTTTTACCTATTGATCTGTAGACATGTTAATATGTCCCCATCTTTCATCTTTTTTTCTCATCATGAATATTTTCTCTGTTATAAATTTTGAAAATATTTCTTGTAGTCCAGGGTTTTGTTGGTTCCCTTTACAGCATTTGTGTTTAGAAAGCCTGACTTAACCTCAATATTAGAAATATATTTCTCTGTGGTTTTTTTTCTAATTATTTGACATTTTTACTTGTTCGACGTGTGATGCTGTAATAATTCTGGAACCTATTTTTGTGACTGATGTTAGGTAAGGAGCTAAGTAGGAATCTACTTAGTTCCTTATGTCATATGAACAGGCAGTTGTTTTCACACCATTTATTGAACTGTCCAACATTTCTCAGCTGATATGAAATGCTTCCTTTGTCGTGGTGAATGTTTCTATACGTATGTGTTTTTGTATACATACGTGTGGGTGTGCATTACCCATGCCTAGATCTCTATCTGTATATTTGCATTCATAATTTGGTTCTGGTGCCATTTTTGAGGTCTTTGCACTGTAACAGCGATATAACAGAACTCTCCTAAGTCTGTTTTGCTTAGCACATTTAGCAAGTACATATCTAGTGGCTGGACATAAAGAGCTACGTTTCCAGGGGTCCTTACCTTCTGAGAACTCTCATGTCCTTGTGAGTGGGCTGACACTGGACATGTTTTCAAGGCTGAAAGATTTATAAATAGTTAAATTACCATCTGAAATCCTGGAGTGGATCCTGCAATAGAAAGACATTAGAGAAAACTGTTGGTATCCAAATGAGGCCCGTAGTTTAGCTAATAATATTGTACCAATGTTAATTTCTTAGCGTTGACAGTGATGACAGTTATGGAAGATGTCAACATTAGGGGAAGCCGGATGAAGGGCATATTGGAAATCCCCCCTATTACTGTTGCAACTTTTTAGTAAATCTAAAGTTATTCAAGGATAAAGAAGTTTACTTAAACATTTTATTTTATTTTTTCGATCAGCATGCAGTGTTGATGCAAGAACAGTAGAGATGCAGTCACAAGCTCCTCTGGGGCAGTCAGTGAATGTGTCCCAGAAGGTGGAGCCTCTGAAGAGTGTGGCTTCTGAAAGACTCTTTACCACTTTGGGATTCGGTTCTCCTTTTTCTCATCCATATCATGGGAGAAGGTTGTGAAATGAAGCCCTTTCCCCGTTTGGGGGTTAGGGTGATTTGCTCTGTTGGGAAGTCCCCAGGCTCAGAATTCTTTGAGCATCTGCAAATGATGCCTAATGAGTTTTGCCTTCAAGCAGGCATAAGTCATCAAGTTGTAATACTGAAAGAGTGAGGAGCTCAGGTCAGAAGAAAATCATTTGAATTGCGGGTCGACAGACTGGCCTGCCGTGTGGCACAGCGCTTACATTCTCAGAGCCTCGTTTGCTCATCGGTAGAATGGGGATTAAGAAACTGCTACCTCTCAGGGCTGCCGTGACACTTGAACATGGTAATACATGTGGAAAGCATACCTGTCAGTACCTGGTGTGTTGTCAGTGTCTATGAACACAATTCCCTTCCTCACTTCCCTCACTCCTGCCGCACTTTAACTCCTGTTCAGACTAATATGGCAGCGAAGGAACGTTGGTTAACAGCTGAAATCTCATTTAGAGTTTGTCCCCATCCTCTTCCAAACTGTCATATCACTCAGTGGTTACGTTTCTTTCTGGTGCTGGGGACAATCAGGCAGGCGAGATACTTTCTCAGTAATGCAAAATGTGATTTTTCCAGGATGATATTGCATGGGGAGGACATGGGAGTTGAAAGGAATTTTTAGTAGGCTCACTGTCACAAATCGGATTAACAGGAAATAAAACAAGGCTCAGGCAGTACACGACAGGGTCAAATTTCTTAAAAAGCAGGCACGCAGTCTTGGCAGAGGTTTGAATATCAGCCCCATTCTGGGTGCAAAACAAAGAGGTAAAAGCAGGAGCTTCGGCAGGGCCTCCACATCACACAGACCAGGAGGGAGGGCACCATTCCCATACTCTGCCTGCAGATAGCCCTTCCCAGGGTTCTGCAGTATACCGCCTCCAGGGGGCGCTAGGCAGCCCTGGGGACACATCTTGGCTCCCAAGGGCAACTGAGACAAAATTCCTTAATCCCTCCAGGCTTGATGTCTGTCTGTAAAATGGAGGCAGGATTAGATGAATCAATAGGATCTACAGCATCTGCTGCAATACAATTTTTTTCCCCACGAACTCTCATTAAAATTAGTTGCACAGAATCCATTGCTAGGTGAAATTCCCTAGTTTTTGGCATTGCTGAGACTATCTGAAAAATACAGCATATCGTACCAAAAAATGGGATGCACGAGGCCATGCGTGGTATGATGTCACTTTTGTAAAGTACATAAACAATAAAGACTAAACTATATACCTCCAAGGGATACATATGTATGCATATTGATGTTTGTGTATCTATGATGTATGTATATCTTGTATATCGACAGGCAGTCTGGTGGTTTATGAATGCACGATTCAGGATGGGACTCACTTCTGTCAGGGAGAAGGCAGAGATGGAAGGAGAGAGGAATACTCAGAAGGTCTCAGCACTTTAGTAACAATACTTCTCAGGCCCAGTGGTTGGACCATGAGGATGGGTTTTATGATTTTTTTTTTATATCTTGCATATACCTAATGTATATTCCATTACATAATTTATTTACTATTTATTTTATTTTTATTTATTATTATTATTTTTTCGGTACGTGGGCCTCTCACTGTTGTGGCCTCTCCCGTTGCGGAGCACAGGCTCCGGACGCACAGGCCCAGCGGCCATGGCTCACGGTCCCAGCTGCTCCACGGCATGTGGGATCTTCCCGGACCGGGGCACGAACCCGCGTCCCCTGCATCAGCAGGTGGACTCTCAACCACTGCGCCACCAGGGAAGCCCTCCATTACATAATTTAAAGAAACCCTAGATAACCACTCTGAAAGCAAGTTTATGTTAAAAGGTTTATTGACTGAAAAAAGAAAACCAATCCAAAATACGTTATCAGTCATGAGGTGTAGGGGCAGCAGCATAAAGACAGTGAAACCCCACGGGACATTGAGCTTCCGAGCCTTCTGTTCACCCTTCTCTGGTGTGGCGTGCTTCCTCTGCTTCCCTCCCCAGGCACCCAGGCCCTGGGCTGGACCGCTCTGCCTGCGCAGGCTCCCATTCTGCTTTGGGCTCTGTTGTCTGCTCCCTGAAACTTGCCCTGGGGCAGGAGCTGGAGGGTGTGACCTTCACAGGAAGTTCCTTGTCTGCTCTTCTTTCTTCTCACTTTTTCCTTGTAAGGAGGAGGAGCCACCCACCCTGTCCTCCAGGGTCTTTCTGCACGTGGCACACCCTCTCTATCACCTGCACCTATGTTAATGGTCTTGTTACCTGTCTGTCATCCCCAGCATCAGGCACTCAGCAAGTACTCATTTCCTTCTCCCTTTCCGTGATCTGCTCACTCAGTTTCTCCATCCCTACAACGGTCCCTACTTCAGATGGACACTATGACAACCCTAGGAGAAAGCCAGGTGGTCACCCCCGCACGGGAGCTGGAATAGAGGAGACAGCCTGGAAACAGCTTCTTCTCCCAGGCTGCCTTGGTCTGATCGAGCAGACCTCTTTGCCTCTGGGAGCCTTAATATTCCTGTCTGTCAAGTGGGACATCCTTTTCTGCCTGTTTTGGGGGCTCCTAGTCACTGATGGAAGGGCAAGTGCTTGGACAGGTTAGAAGCATCCTCCGGAGTTTCCAGTAGAGAGTAGACGTGTCTCCAGAGACTTGGAGCGTCTGTCCTTGCAGCTGTCTGATGGCCCCTGTGTCCCTTGTTGGTCATGGAGGCATTGGTGGCGACAGCAGCGCTTTCAAGTGCTCCCTCATGGCCTCGCCATGTTCACACGCCTTCCCTTCTGCCCAGCTGCTAGGCTTCAGGGCGAACGCCCAGTTCGTAGCATGGGACCTGTCGTCTGTGCGCCATGGGTCCCAGGGAGGTCAAGGCCTCTTTCTCGGGTTTCCCCTGGGAGCGGAGGGCAGCTCCTCTTGACTTCCCCTGCCTGCCCCTGGTGGGCTTCAGCCGGGAGTTCCCCGTGCACCACAGCTGTGACTCTGGACACGGTTTGCTACATATGGAAATCAGCCTCCATCTGCCTGGGGAGCGGTTTCCAGGTTTCAGTTCCCAGAAGGTGCTGGAATGCAGACGGGTCTCTCTCCTGCCCCAGGAAGCAGACTGTGTTCACAAAACAGGTTTGGAATAACTAGTCACAATTGGGAAAGTGGGGACAGCAAGGAGGAGGCACCCTGGGCTTGTGGCCTCAGAATTCCGGAGATCCACACGGCGTTAGCGTTCAGGGTGACAGGGTCACACATCCTTTCAACCTCCTACCACCACGCCTAGGACACCTCGCTAATTAGGCGGTGTTCACCACGGGCTGTCACGTTCCTTTTATTTTTTCATTCCACCTGGGCCAGGTTTTAGCTGCAAGACCTTGGACAAGTGACCTCAGCACCCTGAACCACAGTGGCGTCATCTGTAAAAAGGAGAAAGGATGCCTTGCAGAGTTATTGTGAAGATGAGAGCTCACGGGTGCAGAGTTCACAGCAGCCTGCTGGAGACCCAGAACAGTCGAGTTATTCCTAAAGTCCTTGCTCTGTAGCATTGTTGTGCCACCAGCACATAAAGCCTGACTTTTGGGGCACAATGTGGGTATTTGTTGAAGGTCTGATTATTGTTTCTATAAATTCTAAAATCTTAAAATGGGAAGCCGGAAGGCGAAGATATTTTGAGCTGAAATCTCTGTTCTTTTCCAATTTATTTTTAAGATATAAGGCATTAAGTAAATTTATTTCCACCCTCTCTTATCATTGAGGTGGTGCCACATCTGTCTGCCGAGTGGGCTCCTGAAGGCTGCATCTCCATGCTTTGTTCATCTGCTCGTCTGGGGTTCGTTGCAAACACCCGCCGTCTCCTTGGGCCCCGGTCCTGTGGACCGGCGAGCTGCAGAAAGCCCAGTAACCAGTCAAGGCCGTGTTCTTTCCTCTGATAGATGAGGTCAAGCCACACTTGGCATATTTCAAATGTGTTTTCCCTAACTTGCTACCTCCTAACAAAGAAAGAGACATATCACACCCTCATTAGCTTCAAAGAGAAATAATAATGTTTGTTTTTTTCTCCTTTTCTTGCGTTGGCAAGGGATTTAGCTTTGCTTAAAGGAAACACAGATGACGCTAATGAGACCACAGTGTCTTAATTTGCATATTAGATGAGATAAATATTGAGCTAATGAACACCTAGGATGAATTTTCGTTGCCTGGGACAATTGTTCTATGGTGATAGTAGTTCTTTGCTACTTACCCAGGAACAGAACAATTTGAAAGAGAATCACTTCCCCACAAATACTTCAGGCCAACCAAAAATGCTCCCAGGAAATGTCATCCAGAAATTCTTACGTTAATTTGCAATAAATCCTGGACCCTCTTTCAAGTTAACCCTGATCCTGTTGGCAAGTAATACCAGCGGAAGGTCTGTCCCACAGACCAGAGAAGAGCTGAGTGGGGCTGGGAGGGGCTGTGGGCAGGAGAAGTTGGTTGGTCACATCTAGGGTTCTGGCAAAGGGTTTGAAAAGAACAACCTGGGTTGGACAGTCATTTACTCTAGGAGCGGGACTGGCTACATAATTTGCCAGGCCCCATGCAAAATGGAGATGCAGGGTCCCCTGTTCAGAAATGAAGAAGTTCAAGATGGCCGTGGCTGAACATCAAACCAACAGTGGTCCTTCTAAGTAGAGGGGGCTTTTGTTCTACTGCACAGCTTACACGCTGTTGAAGTTTGCCCCATCTGTTGTGTATGAGCTTTGAAGAGAAGAAAGAAAGGGGGAAACATGTAAAAAGAAGTAATATTTCACATCTAGCTCATTTCAATGAATTAAGTGAGTTTAGATGGATATAAATCAAATTAAATGGAAAAAGAATGCTGAGCACCAGGCCCACCGCGGTTCCGCTGCCCCCTCTCCCTTTCCTCTCCTCTGTGCATCTGTTTGCATCTGTGAATAGCTGACTAGGGCACTCGATTCTCTTCCCACACCCTCCAGAACTGCTTCCCCACCTTCAGCAATGCTTGCTCAACTTTCGACTTCCAAGTGTTAAGCTTTGCTCTGCCTTTTGTATTTTAATTGCTTTCTCTCCTGCTCTTAATGCGCAATCAGGGCTATTTCTTTATTGAGGACCTGCTGGCAAATTTCAAGCAGACTTGTGTGTATGAAAGGAACAGGTGAAATCCACGTTCTCTGGCATGAATAGCTGTGGGGAGGCGTGGAATAACCATCTATCTAAGGGAAAATGTCCACTTAACTTGCAGTCTTAATTCAAAGGAAATGTCAAGTACTCAACTCTGTGCTTTGTGGCAATTGAAGAGAAGATTGGAAGGAGGGTTGGTGAGAATAACTGAGACCACAGCCACTGCGGGGGAAATTAGCTTAGGTAGGTGTGCGTGCCTGTATTGAATGCCCAGTATTGCCCATCAGAATTAACTCCCTAGCAACAAGTAGGCAGGAAGTAAAGGCCGACGTATTGTAGGCTAAATTGAGAAGCCATAAACTCATCATTATGGGGTAGTAAGGGGTTATAGTTCTGCAGGGCACACTGTATCGTAGGATTGCTTCCAAGGAATGGTCGTTCTTGCCCCAGATCCTTCCTTTGTCTGATTCATAATAATGTTGCCAGTGGGATATTTGTTTCTTCGAATTTCTGTATGTTTCTACCACCACCTTAATGCCCTGCACTCAGCTGGCTGCCGATACATGCCTGTTGACGGACAGAGATGTAGGACGCCATCAAATTGTTTCCTCCCCGAAGGAGTGGAAACCCCGTGCCTTCAATTAGTGCCTTTCCTCCTGGCTGGAACTCTTCGGTATGACAAAGGCATCAGGTTACAGAGGGATGTGGGGAATTGTCCTAGTAGTACCACAGATGTCATACATGTCCCAAGCTCTCAGAGACAGCTGAGCTCAATGATAGGAAACGTGACGATGCGTCTGTGTCATTTTCATGGGGCTCCCCTGTGCCCTGAAGGACAAACGTTCTGGCTTAGACGTATAACAGCGTTGCCCCAAATGGAAACAGGGCTTTCAGACCTGCCAATTTGACTACTTAGGTCAAATTGAGCCAATATTTTATGAGTTAAACATTTTTTTTTAAACCAAACCATGAAAATGACAAATTGTGACACTTTATAAAGACAAGCTCCTCACTTTCCCCACCCCAAAGCAACTGAAAATGGTTTGCCTCCTTTAAAAGGGAGGACTGGACCTTTGGAAGGTCTGAGTATTCCATTATGTCAACCCTAGATGTGGGTGGGTGACATGTCGTATGTCTTTCTTTGTGTGTCGGTGTGCTGCTGCAGGCTTGGCGGTTTCCAGCTCGGTACCCGCCTTGCCACTCTGAGCGTGCCCTGGGTCACGTGCATTGTCTCAGCTGGAACCGTGGACCGTTGCGTTAGTCTGCTAGGGCTGCCGTCACAGACGGGGTGGCTTAAACAACAGGCATTTATTTTCTCACAGTTCTGGAGCCTGGAAGTACAGGATCAAGGTGGCGGCAGGTTTGGTGGCTTCTGAGGCCTCTCTCTTCGGTTTGCAGATGGCCACCTTCTTGCTGCTCCTCACGTGGCCTTTTCTCTGTGGCTGTGCACCCCTGATGCCTCTTCTGTGTCCTCTTCGTATTGGATTAGGGCCCACCGGAGAGACTTTATTTTGATTCAATGACCTCTTTCAAGGCCAAGGTACTGGGGATTAGGGCTTCAATGTACATGAATTTGGGGGGGACACATTTCAGCTCTTCATGATTACCAAGTCACTTCCCTTCCCATTACCAAGGGCAAATTGTTCAAGTGTGGAGATCAACCGAAAACATTTAGAGAGACGGGTGGGGCACAGATGCTTTGCGGGGAGAAGATGGAGATGTGCTTCTTCCTTTACCACAGCCTCAGGCCTTCTTCAGGTCACTCCAGCCCCCGCCCCTTCTCCTGTGGGTGCAGTCTCCCCAGGGCCTGGCATCAGAGGGCATCTCACAGGCCTGGCTTTATCTGCTGGACAGATGTTCGCAGAGCCTCTGACGCTGAATTTTACTCTTTGGTTGATATTGTCGTCAAGGTTTTATTAGCGATGACAGAGAGAGATGAGGGGATGGAGGTAAAAAGATATAGAGACTCTGGGGGAAGGTTAGGCCTTAGGCCTCTTCAGTGTTTTGTTTTTCAATTTTGGTCCTAATCCATCACCCCCTTCTGCCTGTCTCCTGCCCCCTCTGTTAAAAGATGCAGCTTCTACAAGCAGAGAGGCCTCTGACAAGCAGAGAAAGAAAGACAACAGGACTTCAGCCTGGGCCCAGGTCACTTGCTTTGCTTAGCTCGACATTGCCCATTGGCTGTTGTCAGCCAGCTGGTAATTTATGGCCTCTGGTCAAGAAGGGTGGGCCGGAAACCGCCACCTTCATCCCCCACGCTTGCTGCGTCCATGCCAGCGCCTTCCGAAGCTTCTGTCTGCTGGGGAAGGCTTGGGGGCTGCCACCCTACCACGGAGCCCGTGACCCCGCAACCCCAGAGCGGCCTGTCTGGCACCTGCGATCTGTCCAGTAGGTAGCCACGCCCTTCTTCTGAAGGCCATGCAGCATGACATGCCTTACATTTTGAGACCCAAAATAGCTGTTCTCAGTGGCAGTTTCCCCTTCCAGATGGTTCTGTTCTTCCATAGAGGTGATGGTTCATGCTTGAAGAAGTCGTGCCCCAGAGGAAAAGTCCAGGCGAGGACAAGCAGGAAATGTGACCCCCATGACAGCAGGGCTCCCTTCTCACTGTGCTCCAGTGTCACTGTCCCTTTAAGGTCCACACGCTCCTCTTCTGAAACACCCCCCCCCCGCCCCCCGATTCCAGGCACATCCATCTCTGAGCACCGCGAGCTCCTCAGCAGCATCTCCAGGGCACACCTGCTTACCCTGTGCAGACAGTCTCTGGGGCAGAGCCTCTGTCCTTGCAGCTGACCTTCAGAATCCAGCATGGAGCTGTGCACACACAGTTACTCGGCAAGTAATGTATCAAATGAGCAGGGTGACGATGGATGACAACTAACAAGGCTCCTGCCCCTCCTACACCTGCTCAGGTGTGACTGCCTCTGGGGGCCCGCTGCCCCCAACTCCACAGTTCACTCCTTCCTCTGTATAGCCTTGCACATTTGTCTAACTTTTATGTGCATATTACATAGTAATTATATTTCTTTGTTTACCCATCACTCTCTCCACCCTAGCAGAATATGACCCATTCTCTTTGGTGTTTTCCAAACCTAGAGCTAAGTGTGGCCCTGGGAAGGCGCCATGACGTGACATGACTGTTGAACTGAAATACACTTAACTAGGAGGAGAAATCATGTTGCTTGAAGTATGCTGGCTCTGGCTCTGGCTACTTTAGAAGCAATGACTTGATTTAGTCTCATTATTTATGAAGCAAGTGCTATGCTGAGGCAGGGTCCTGGGCATTACAGATGAAACAAATGCATGCTTGTTGAATTGCTTCCACTGACTAGCAATTTTCAAAGAGGTTACCTCTCTACAGCCCACTCGAATCGGATCAGGGGATGTGTCTGTTTTGTTCACTGCTCAATTGAACAAACCAGTGCCTACCTCAGTGACTGGCAAATAAGGCACTCCGTAATATTCATAGACTAAATGAATGAAGAACCCGTGAGATAGATAGTATGGTAGCATTTTATGGAGAAGTTAAATCACTTGCTAAAGGCCATTCAGCTATTACCTGGCAGAACCATGATTCAAATCTGGTCTGTTTGACTCCAGAGGACATGGTATCTCCACGTCCCCCATCCTCTCCCTGTCTTGCACGATGACAGTGTTTCCATTGTCATCAACTGAGAGCACAGATGCTGTCATGTAAAATGGGCCATGCGTGAGATGCAGGAAAAGCTCTAGGTGGGACTGGAGGAAGTGTGGGTTATTATTGTTATAAATTATCTTGTTTTTCTGCAAAACACCAGAGGAGGACTCAAAGAGAAGGTGGTCATTAGCTGGGTCTGGTAGAATTACAGGTTTGTGACCTTCACGTGATGGTCAGCAGAGGAACCTGCAAGGTGAATGCCAGGCCTGTGGGAGAGGCAGAGTGGGCCTTGACCACCCCTTGTTTGCCTGAGGAAATTAATTCAGCCAACTTATATCAAGTACCTAGGCTGGGCCTGGATCCTGGAATGGACAGAGCGTGTCTTGTACCCTTGACTAACTCGTGACCTACTCAGGGAAACAGAATCATGTTCTGCTCCCCGCAGCTTGGCCATGGGGTGGGGCAGTGGTCCCTGTACAGCCCTGTTATGTGGGGTCATCTAGTGGTGTGGTGGCATTGCTCATGGCCTGGATATTTCTCTGGGAGAGAGTCTCAGGTCTGTGGGTGTTTATTGGCCAAGGTCTGATGAAGAGAGCCTTTGTTTTTCACCAAAGTAATCACCTCTGAAGGAGTGGGAACTCAGCTCCTGTCATCAGCCCAGAGCCGAGGAGAAATTAAAGGTTTTGATCTGCAGTTGATCAACTCTTAAAGTCACAGTGTGGGGTGTTTCTGAGCTTGATCTGTTTTTTTTGTTTGGATTTGTTTAATATTTGCCTTATTGGTGGGAAGGGCTCTCCTTCATTTAAGACACATGGGAAGTGCTTCCTGATGATTTATGCCGGGGAGGGGCCAATCTGTGGGATAGATAACAGATGCTCTTTGGGGAGCATTAAAATGACATTATTGTGAAATATTTATGCTAATGAATAGCTCAAGTGATCACTCCTGGGCTGATGGCTCAGGAGTAGCTGTCACTGCCTGAGGAGCAGGTTACGATGGCAAGCCTCCTCTGTGTCGATGCTCCTTGACCTTCAATGAAAAGGCAAGAGACGGGATAGACGCTCAGTTATTTATCCCCAGTTATGGATCTGCCGTTTTTCATATTTTAACACATTTACTTAATCCCACTGCAGTCTCTGCAAGGAGCCATGATTATCCCCATTCTAGAGATGAGGAACCGGAAGCTCAGAAAGCTCAAGTGAGTTGCCTGAGGTCACACAGCTTGTCAGAGGTCTAGCTTGCTTTATCTGGTTGGAAGATGGGTGTCTCTATTCTCTATAATGCATTTTCCCTCCTAGACTTTAGAATTCCACTCACTGGCTTTCAAGATGGCTTGTTGTGCCTTTTCTATGACAGTTGGAAAGATAAAGGACTGAGAAAGAGTTGGGTCTCATCTGACCTAGGAGGTGAGGTGGGCTTCTGTAAGCCTCTCATCCCCCTGGCTAGGCAGGCCTGGTGTATAAGGACTCCTCAGGAGCCTGAATACCAGGGCCTGCTGGGGAGGGTGGGTGCAGTCACTGTGCACTAACCATTATCCTATGGACCTTATATGGGCTCACGTTTGTAACGGGCAGAGCAGCCCAATGCGGTATATACTATTACCTGCATTCTACGGAGGAGGAAATGGAGGTATAACGATGATAAATGAGTTACCCAACGTCATTTGACAACCAGGAGACAGGGCAGGAATTTTAAACCACTGGCTTCTAACTCCAAAATCCATACTTTTTCCATTAGGTCACCATGTCTCCTAGTCAGGGGCAATGGGAAAGTACAGAAACATTCTGAGGGAATGTGAATGAGGGTGATGGGAAACGAGCAGTTGTATGTGGGAGGGGACAGCATGTGGGGGACGCCATCCTGTGTGAGAGGAGTCGGGGCACAGGACGTGGGCCTGCAGGGTGGGCAGAGCTGGCCTTGGCTGTGCCGGTCTGTGCTGAGCAAACCCTTGTAGTTGCCCAGTGTAGGGGTGGGGGGCAAACTGCAGATGTGGAGAGAGGGTTAAAGAGGCCCTCTCACCCTCTGCGTGGTGCATTCAAAAAGACTGAGCTAAGGGCTTCCCTGGTGGCGCAGTGGTTAGGAGTCCGCCTGCCGATGCAGGGGACACGGGTTCGTGCCCCGGTCCGGGAGGATCCCACATGCCGCGGAGCGGCTGGGCCCGTGAGCCATGGCCGCTGGGCCTGCGCATCCGGACCCTGTGCTCCGTAACGGGAGAGGCCACAGCAGTGAGAGGCCTGCGTACAGCAAAAAAAAAAAAAAAAAAAAAAAAAAAAAAGACTGAGCTAAAAATAATGGGTGTCCTTTCTTTGAGATTTATATGTACCCATTGCATGAAATGAACAAAGATGAAACCAACATTATATTTGCCTTAAATATTCTCCTCACTTCAAACTGTTATTCTCCCTTCCAATATCTTGAGACAGGTGTGGGCGGGGCCGGGGTGTGTGTGTGTTTTTATTTTGTTTTGTTTCACGATAGCCTGATAGCCTGCAATAAAGCCAACTCTGGTTAGAAAGAGACATTCTCGTTCCACATCACAAAGTGTGAATGAGAAAGCAGGAGAGGCTATTTTCTGTTCTTTTATGACTGATATTTGGACAAAGTGACCACAGCCAAGCTTGTAGCTAATGATGGAAAGGGGACGTTTAATAGTGTTGCACAGGCTGGGTCGTGGCTCTATGAAGGGAAGTTTAGTGTTACCTACCCTACCTCTGCTCTGGGCTTTTGATAGCAAACACGAAGTGACTCGTGTTAGTAAATAGGGTTTAACAATGCTGAGGTAAAAGTGGAAGGTTGCCCCAGGGCTCACGTTGTAGCCATAGTTGCTGCACATCCTGAGGTTAGACTGTAAGTATCAGGACCTCACTGGCTGGGCTTAGAACAAGTTCTCAACTAAAAAGCAAACTTGAAGAGTTAGGAACGTGATTCCTGTAGCCAGAAGTAGACAGTCTGGTGCATATAGACCATGGGGAACAAGCATCGCAGGGGCACCCGTTTACTCTTTCAAAGCATATTTATTGAGGGTCTACTAGAGAGGGGCTAAAGATGCATTTCCCTCTTGGAGCCCACATTCCAAAAGCTGGTGATCTGGGCCAAATGATCATTGCACTATTTACAATAGCCAAGATGTGAAAGAAACCTAAGTGTCCATCGACAGAGGAATGGATAAAGAAGATGTGGTACCTATACACAGTGGACTATTACTCGGCCATAAAAAAGAATGAGGGCTTCCCTGGTGGCGTAGTGGTTGAGAATCCGCCTGCTGATGCAGGGGACACAGGTTCGTGCCCCGGTCTGGGAAGATCCCACGTGCCGCGGAGCGGCTGGGCCCGTGAGCCACGGCCGCTGAGCCTGCACGTCTGGAGCCTGTGCTACGCAATGGGAGAGGCCACAACAGTGAGAGGCCCGCGTACCGCAAAAAAAAAAAAAAGAATGAAATAATGTCATTTGCAACAACATGGATGGACCTAGAGGTTATCATGCTAAGTGAAGTAAGGCAGACAGAGACAAATATCATATGATATCACTTATATGTGGCATCTGAAAAAATGATACAAATGAATTTATTTACAAAACAAATAGACTCATAGACATGGAAAACAAACTTATGGTTACCAAAGGGAATAGCAGTGGGTTGGGGAGGGGGGAGAAATTAGGAGTTTGGAATTAACATATACACACTACTATGTATATATCTATATCTATATAATATATAGCACAGGGAACTGTACTCAATATCTTGTAATAACCTGTAATGGAAAAGAATCTGAAAAAGAATATATATGTATATATGTATAACTGAATCACTTTGCGGTACAGTTGAAACTAACACAACTTCAATTAAAAAAAAAAAATGAACTGCAACCTCCCCTACGTGGGTTGTAGATTAACAGACAGGCTTTAGGGCAGCGCTTTTCAAATGGGGTTCTTGTTAAAACACAGGTTCTGATTCAGTAAGTCTGGGCTGGGGCCCGAGGTTCTGCGTTTCTCTCAAGTCCCAGGTACTGCTGCCGCTGCTGATCCTGACCTCACCGTGGGGAGCGCAGTCCAGGCTCCCAGCCCAGCGCGCTTTCTATGTGGTCTGTTCACTTCAGTCTGTGGAGTCACATGAATCAAGTTCTCCTTCCAGCGTGTGAACTTCAGCATATTCAGTAAATCCATTCGTCATCTTGAGGAAGGCGCTAGAGATAGGGATCCCCTCTCAGGGTAGATAGAGACCTGGTGGAAGCACCATCACCTGAGTGTAAGGGTCGAGACTCTTGGCTCGAGTAGAGCAGATTGCGGGAATACACCTTATTGCACTTTCATGTTCCACTTGGGCTGGATTTCAGGGGCTGCCCCTAATTGTATGGAACTTGAACTTGGTCCAAATTTATGACACACCACCTTGTATTTTTCGGAGGAGCCCCCAAAACACAACTTGCTCCTTTTGTCTCAGTAAAAACACTTGTTTTCAGGTCATGAGTGCCTATGTTATTGCAGACACACACACACACACACACACACACACACACACATTCTTCGTTGTTTCTGGTTACAGTTTTCAGATCGGGCCACATTTCAGCAACACAATTAGTCCCCAAATGCCAGAACTCCCAGTTGAGATGCTGGGATTTCAGCAGTTCCCGAACATCCAGTTTCGGGAGGCTTGGTTTCGTTCAGGTGCTCCGTTACTCCACTATAACCGACACTCAAAAGCGACAAGGACGAGGACATCGGAGCGGGGAACTGAAGAATGGCCTCTGAAAATTGGAAATCCATTTAAAGTGGGAGGCCATCTCGTCTGCACCCTTGGTAAATGTTATAAAGCGAAGGAGCTATAACCTCTGAATTAGTGTGGAGAGAGAGGCAGTGGAGTGCAGCAGGCTATCAGGAAAAGGGTATCGTGTTTGGAAATGAGGGTTTGATGCACGATGAGAAGCAGAACGTGCAGGCGTTTTTCATTTGGCCAGAGATCAGCAGCTTCTGCTAGCAAACAGTTCCTGGAGGGATGAAATTTCATCGGGGAGAAAGGGGACCGACACACAGCCGGCAGAGGCAGACGAGTTTCCGAGACGAAGAAAAATGCAGTCTAGGTAAATGCTGTTTACTCTAAAATATGAACTACAGAGAGAGTAATTGTTTAATCATCTGGGGCCTTTGAACAATTCACTTTTTGTGGCTCTCTCATCCGAGAGCCATTACCTCTGTGCTGCCCACCTGTTCCTCTGCCAAATGGGAATGTAACCCAGTTAATGAGGCCATTATCCAAAGCTCACTGCAGAAGGAGGGGGAATTTCACCTGGGACAAGGAACACAGAAGAGAAAAAAAAAAAGTACTGTTCTGTGACCTTCCTTTGCTCAAAAAGTTGGAAGAAAATGGAATTGTTCGTAAGAAATGGCAGGAGAGCGCAAAGCACAATTTACCCCATGAATGTAACAGCAGTAGTGCGCATACTTGCTGGAAACCACTGGACTCTTAAGTAAAGGGCCACAGATCTTTAGATTTCCACATAATTAAGGACTGATAATCACCGTGCGTTGTGCCACCGGCACAAAGTAGTATTTAACTTACAGTGCTCACATTTCTTTTAAAACCCACCCCAAAGTTCCAGCTTCAGGCTTTGCTTTTATAAATGTGGTTGCTGGAAACTACATGCAAAACCAGCTTTTTTTTTTTTTTTTTTTTCCCTTTCTCTCTTTAAGAGCAAACCTAGTAAAGTCGCTTAATGTTTCAGGATGCCTGCACAATATTTTTAAGTCGTTTGCAGATAAGGGAAGATTCCATAGCCCCAAGAAATAGAAAAAATACTAGCCACCTTCATTAACCTGCTAAATTTCAGGAGAGATGATGGTCTCTCTTAGGCGCACTGGTGGTTATCAAGCCTGCGGACACCTTTGTAGTGACAGATCGGGAATGATCGGGGGCAGTTTGCTGCAGTTCATTTCCAACACCATGGAGCTTGTGGTTATCCATTTGTTCAGGCGTTTGACGTCTATCAGGGCCTGCGCCGGGAGGCCATGGTAAGAACGAACAACAACATCAAACACAAAGAGACCTGGCTCCTGCCTGCTCTGTGTTTACAGTCAAACGTGTGAGACAAACACAAACCAAAGAATCAGATGGAGAAATACGGGATGACAACTGCCGTAAGTAGAAGGAGGACGACCTGGTACTCTGGGAGCTGATGGCAGGAATTGACCAGGTCAGGGAGGATCAGGGAAGCTTCCAGAAGAAGCAGTACTGAAATGTTCATCATCTAAGCATAATTCCTTAGTTCCTTCAATGTTTAAGGGTTTAGCTCACCTTTTCTGAATGCTCATCTACTCTGATCTTCACAACAGAAAAGCAAGGCAGAGACTGTTGTCCCCACGTCACAGACAGGGACAGTGGGGCAGGAGGGGGCGAGAGCAGACTGCCCGGTAGAGCCCAGCCTCTGGGGTTGCGTGCCGTCCTTGACATTAGTCAGCCTTGTGTCTGCTTTTTGTCTGCTGCTTTCTGGATGATGTTTCACATATTAAGCCTGATAAGCCTTAGCTGTGACCAGCTTCTCAGCAGTGGTGAGACTCGAGTCACTGAAATAAAATATTCTTCAGCTGCTGCTGGCAGCTGGCCTCCCCAGATAGCCGTTGCCGTGTCTGTGGATTAGTCTGTGCTATGGCCCTCTGCCGTCCCCTCCTAGATTCTTAGCTCTCCTCTGCTTGACGTTTCCAGGGATGGGACCCTGGCTGCCTCCTGACGTGGTCCCCTATCTGGGGACAGCTGCACGTATTAGCAAGATCTTTAGGGTAAGCTGCTAAAGTGCTCACGGTGTCTTCTGCTTGGTCACATGGCTTCTGGTGCAAGAATTAATGGAGGGACTTTAGCAGAAGTGGAGGGAAAGGACTGGGGACCTTCTGGAAGCCAACAGTGTAATAGCATGGGGCACATGAAGCCTGCTCTGAAACATGTGTTTGTGCTGGGTTTGTTCGGGGATAGAATGCTATCCTTCCTTACTCCCCATCAAGGGTAGAACTGTAAAGAAGTAGGACCTGTCTGAGACATCCTGAGTGGTCCTCCCAGCAAATAAAATGGGTACACCCTCTACTCCTCACCCGCCAGCACATTTTCCCCTCGCTTGATGTTTCTGCATGAACTTCATAAAACAGTGGCCTGTGAATTAGATGAAGGAGGTCCTGGGGGATCCCCGGGGGGCTGGGATCTATGCCCCTGACCCTGACGGACTTGCCACAGTGGTTGGAGGTGAATGTTTCCTCCCCACGCTCTGAGCCGTCAGCCCCTTTGACATTCTCCTTCTGGAATCACCGGATGCCCTGGAAATTACAACTGGGAGTCCAGAGCTGTGAATTCCCTTGTTTCTTTAGGAGATGACTATTGTAGACCCTCCTCGCTCTCATAAACAGGCTGTAAGTGGAGTGCAGAGCTGGCAATGGCAGTTTCCCCAGGTGGCAGGCTGGCACTCAGGAGGTGTGATCAGACCAGGAAAGGTGGGGAATTCACGCCACAAAACCTCTGCCAGGTTTTGAAAGGAAGCCCTTTGACTTTATATAGGGAGAGAGATGAAAGAGTAAGATATCTCAGGAAGAAAATGACCTCTTCCAGATACACACCTTGAAGCCTGATACTGTCCTCCCCTTCCTGACAAGATGCTTGGCTCTCAAGGAATTAGAAAACAAAAACCTTACTCTGCTCAAGAGAGAGGGTTGGATTTAACGTTCAGCTGATCAGGCTCTGCTAAGCTCTTCCTGTGAAACAGTGGCATTGTATTGCCTACTCTAAGCAACATGTCACAAACAGTGTCTCATTGTTTGGGGAGAGCCTGACACATGGATTCAGTGGTGCCCATTTTGCAGATGAGAAAAGCCAGACAGTCAGGAAGAAGCCATACAGTTAGGACTTTGGATTTGCTAGCCTAAGGAGCCCTCTCCTTTTTCATGAGCCAAGTTCTCTCCTCAGGAGGCAACACCTGGTGCTAAGGCCTAAGGATGGCTAGAGGGAGGAGAAAGCCTCAGCGGCGGGCAGGCTGTAATTTGTGCCGCCGAGGACATTCAGTGCAGTAGGACAAACAAGGCTAACAGCACAGAAAACAGGTGGAAGGCTTCTCTGTAGTGAGATTTGCATTCAGGTGTGAAAGAAGGAAGATGGGTGCTATAGACCAAATGTTTGTATCCTCCCCAAATCCATATAGTGAAGCCTAATCCCCAACGTGGCAGGATTTGGAGGGGAGACCTTTGGCAGGTGATGAGGCCATGAGGGTGGAGCCCTCATGAATGGGATTCGTGTCCTTGTAAAGGAGACCCCAGAGAGCTCCCTTGCCGTTTCCAGTGTATGAGAACATAGTGAAAAGATGGCCCTCTGTGTACCAGGGAGTGGGCCCTCACCAGACACTGAATCTGCTGGCACCTTGATCTTGGACATCCCAGCCTCCAGAGCTGTGAGAAGTAAGTGTTTGTGGTTCCAGCCACCCAGTCTGTGGTGTTCTGTTACAGCAGCCCAAAGAGACTAAGACAGCGGGGATTCCTGGTGAGACACTGGTGTGGGCGGAGGCCGGTTGGAGGCGCGGTCAGGGAGTGTTCAGCCGAGGCTGGTCAGACCTTTGCAGTTGGTTGCCTGCAGGTGCATCTGGTCACAGAGAGGGACGAATTCGACGGCTTCCCGTGCAACTGCATTATCTCTGATGCAGTGTTTCTGGCCCTCGACACTGTTGACATTTGGGGCTGAGTAATTCTTTGTTGTGGAGGATGTCTTGTGAACTTTAGGATGTTTGACAGCATGCCTGGACTCTACCCCGGTGTCGTGACGACCAGAAATGTCTTCAGACTTTTGCCAAACGTTCCTTGGGGCAGCGGGGGTGAGGACACTCCATCCTCGTGGCAATCTCAGCAGATGACTTCACTCTCCTTTGTGCTGATGTAGGAAAACAGAGGCTAATGGTTACAAAACTTGTACCTGGGAGCGTGGGGTTTGGAAACCACGTTTGTTCCGATCCTTGACAAGACTCTGCCTGACTGCCGGGGGGAGCAGGGTCAGGGCCACCTCTTGGACTTGGTGGTGGTGAGCTTTGATCTGTTTTCTCGTGCTTTGGAACTTGCCCCTGGCCTGGTTCGCTTATCCAAATAGGGAGAAGGGCCCTGTGCGGCACGAGAGCGAATTGTTGGATTTTCAGCCCTTTCGGTGCGGCCTATTAATGTTATCGCATAGCACTCTGTGAACCGATTCATGCGTTCTCAACATTCACTGAGCTCTGACCACGTCCTAGGCGTGATGCTGGGTCCCGGGGAAAGAAGGGTGGACAGATCACAGCCTGATCCCTGCTCTCACGCCTTGATCACAGCTGGAGACAGACAACAAGACATTAACAATCCCCACGGCAGCAGCGAACCCAAACAGCACGCTCTGATGGGAAACGCGGGGATGAGAGAACCGGCTGGATAGCCCGAGATCTGAAGGCTGAGGAGGTACCGGCTCTGGAGGTAGGTGGAGGGTATTGGAGACAGAGGGAACAGTCAGTGCAAAGACCCGCGAGTGAGGAAGAGTTCGCTCTGTTTTAGAAATGGGTAGAGAGGTGTGCGGGGCTGGATTTGCCAGGAGATCACCACCCTAACACTAGCGGTTGAGCACCGGAAGTTCCCAGCTAATCGCCCTGTGGACAAGATTTCCGGAATAATGATGACTTCAGCGCGGAAAAGAATAGTGGATCTGAATGTGTCTGGAGATCCTCATGTACTCCCGGCCTGATAACGTCTCAGGAGACACATCATTGTCTCCACATGTGTCTGTTTCTTCCCCAGACTTTCAAAAGCTGGGGAGGAAAACATTGTCCTCTACCTGTCTGGGTTCTTCTGGCTGATCTAAGGATTAAGTTGACGTTAGACACATTAACAGGAGAACATCAAACAAAGCTTGGTAACGTATATACTTGGGAGAGAGCCAGGAAAATGAACTCGCCATGTACGCCCTCACCTTAAATACCACTTCCAGTTAAAGACAAAAGAGGATGTTGGGGGCAGTGGTTTGGGACTTCAAAGGGGAGGAAAGTAACTCACATGGAGACGGAAAAGCAAGTGTTTGGTAAATAAATGTTTGGTGGGCCCTGCAGAGACACTGGGACACAGAGAGGACTCTGATCTCCAGGCCGCCTGCTGAGTTCCCCGCATGGAAGCCCACATTCTCAGCAGATGTCTCTGCTGATAGCGCTATTCTGGGAACAGGCCCTCTAGCTAAATTCTTTTAGTCAGTTAGGGGGATGGACAAAGTTTCTTCCTAAGTCTTTCGGGCCCTGATTGTTTTCAGCTCAAAATAATCCACATGCCCCAAAGTGAGGTTTTGGGGAGGCAAGTTCTGCCCCCCTACACAGACCCACTTGGGTCGCCTCCATAAGGAGGGGCGGGGGGTCCTCGGGGACCCCCCTGTGCCTGTGCCGCCCCTGCATTCCCTGCTCTGCGTCCAGCCACTCAGGGCCCGGAATACTTGCTGGCCTCAGGAGACCCCCGTGTTGTGCCTACTCACGTCTTTCTCCAGCCGTGAGGCCCTGGCCGCTCCTGTCTCTCTTGCTGGCTTTGTTCCCCGATGGTCCCGGGATGGATTCTTCTTCCACCTTGTGTCTGAGTTTGCCTGCAGCCTGGCCTTTCTGTCAGGCCGGGTGCATTAGAAGCGGGTGTGGGAGCCTGTGCTCTGACCCTGGCTGGAGCTCTGCGAGCCAAGGGAAGTTTATGCCCCCGTGCCTGCCTCTGGGAGGGAAGTTTATGCCCCCGTGCCCGCCTCTGGGAGGGAAGTTTATGCCCCCGTGCCCGCCTCTGGGGATGCACTGCCTCCTGGCTGAGGGCCTTGCAGGGGCTCAGCGTTTTCCGGACTAGGAGGCAGCCCCGTGGCAGGATGAGACACGCTGGGGTTTGCAGTCCACAGACTTGAGCTAGAATACAGGCACCAGAAGGTAGGAGCGGTGGAATCTCAGAAAGTTCCTCCACCTCCTGACACATGGGTGCCCGGGTGCCAGCTCAGGGTCGAACTCCCAGCCCTTCCTCCCCGGGATGGGGGCCTCACCCAGTGGCCGCGTGTGCGCCTCTCACCCCCAGGTCTCTCGGATGCATTGCAGATGGAGGAAGCTCCTCCTCGGCTTTAGTTCTCCTGGAGCTGGAGGAGACCGTAAGCTTGGGCATTTGAGGTGGGTTCAAACCCAGGCCTCACCATCCACTGGTTATGTGATTTCAGACAAGTGCCTCAATCTTGCTGGGCCTTCAGTTCCTCAGATGTAAAATGCAGATAATGGCCCCCTCAAGGAGGGCAGCCCGCGCCCGAGCCCTGGCGTCAAGAGTCATCTCCATACATCAGTATCCCTTTTCTTTTCCTCCCTCCCTCCCTCCCTCCTCCCTCCTCCTTCCTCCCTCCCTCCCTCCTCCTTCCTCCGTCCCTCCCTCCTCCCTCCTCCTTCCTCCTTCCTCCCTCCCTCCCTCCCTCCTCCTTCCTCTCTCCCTCCCTCCCTCCCTCCTCCCTCCTCCTTCCTCCTTCCTCCCTCCCTCCTGCTTCCTCCCTCCCTCTCCTCCTCCCTCCCTCCCTCCTCCCCCTCCCTCCCCTCCTCCCTCCCTCCCTCCTCCCCCCTCCCTCCCCTCCCTCCCTCCTCCCTCCTCCCTCCCTCCTCCCTCCTCCCTCCCTTCCTCCTGCTTCCTCCCTCCCTCCTGCTTCCTCCCTCCCTCTCCTCCTCCCTCCCTCCCTCCTCCTCCCTCCATCCTCTCTCCTCCCTCCCTCCCTCCTCCCTCCTCCCTCCTCCTCCCTCCCCTCCCCCTCCTCCCTCCTCCCTCCCCTCCTCCCTCCCTCCCTCCTCCCTCTTCCCTCCTCCTTCCTCCTCCCTCCCTCCCTCCTCCCTCCCCCTCCCTCCCCCCTCCCCCTCCCTCCCTCCTCCCTCCTCCCTCTTCCTCCCTCCTCCCTCCCCTCCCCCTCCTCCCTCCTCCCTTCCTCCCTCCTCCCTCTTCCTCCCTCCTCCCTCCCCTCCCCCTCCTCCCTCCTCCCTCCCTCCTCCCTCCTCCCTCCTCCCTCCTCCCTCCTCCCTCCTCCCTCCTCCCTCCTCCTCCCTCCCTCCCTCCCTCCCTCCCTCCTCCCTCCTCCTTCCTCCCTCCCTCCCTCCCTCCTCCCTCCTCCTTCCTCCCTCCCTCCCTCCTCCCTCCCTCCTCCCTCCTCCCTCCTCCCTCCTCCCTCCTCCCTCCTCCCTCCTCCTTCCTCCCTCCCTCCCTCCTCCCTCCTCCCTCCCACCCTCCTGAATGCATTCAGGGCAAGATCACTTGAGGACATATATCCTTTGTCTCCCTATGAGAGCTGCCCTCCCCGCCCCCCACCTCATGTAATTGTCAGCAACAAAGTTGGAAAATAAGGCATGTGAAGCAGCTCTCAGCACTGCAACATCTGCACCAGACAAAACTCGAAAAGCCCTCAATCCCCAGTCATGAATGCACTATAAAAACAATGTGGCAGAAATGAAAATTGTTCCATCATAATATTTCACGGTTCTTTTTGACAAAAGCCAAGCCGCCCTCATGAATACACATTTCCCAGCATCTTATGCATTATGCATCAGCCTATAGCAGGGGACCTGGGAATTGCCAGGCCCTAGTAAAGGGCCTTTGAAAATGCCTATTTTGTAAACAAATGGAGCCCAGACCCCGCACTCAGGCTCTTTAGGTAATTTAAGACCAACGCTGGCTGCCCGAGTGGGGACCAGCTCTTCTTAGGGCCGTAGATGGCAGGTGTCTCCAACGTTCTCTGGGTAGAGAGGGGGCGCTTCAGCGTTCGGTAGTCTCATCTTTAATTTCCGAGTATCCAGCATGGCCATCCGGAGGGGCAGGGACAGTTCCTCCCCGAGCCAGAGCCAGGTGTCGCCGGAATGCCAAACGAGCCCACCAAGGCTGGCTGGGCAGTCAGGCAAATTAGTCAGGACTTCTGACTCCCAAGAGCCTCCACGGGATCAAGCCCTGTGATGGGGGTGCTGGGTGGAGGGGACAAGGAGGTCTGAGCACACAGAGGCTGGCCTGTCTCAGTGGGCTTGCAGGAAGCATCTCTCTTTGCCCCAAGTAGGCAAGCTGGAAGTAGGTATTAAGCGTGCGTTACTGTCAGTGGGAAGTCCCTTGAAGATTATTAACTAACCCCTGCGGTTCAAGGAAGGGGAGACTGAGGCCAGGTATTTTAAGTGACATGTTCAAGGTCACACTGGTTAGTGAGCAGTAGTTCTGGGACTGCTGGAAGCCGGTTGTCTTTTCCCAGCACCTCCCACTGCTTCAATCATGAATTGGCAGCAACTGAAAGGACCAGGGGTAAAATGGTTACTGATTGCTGTGTTTTAAGCAAAGGGCAGACGGGGATCCTTACAACAGCCCTGGAAGAGAGCATAATTCAGGGCTGTTTTGTGTCATTTGCAATCTGTCCTCTATGGTAGCCTATTTGAAATGGTGAGTGATGCATGATAGATATCTACTCATTACGTTATATGTGTCACAATAACAAGGTGGTGATCGATTCATTGCTACGTGTATTTATTTCATAAGAATATTCAGCTCCCATTAGGGGGTGCTGCAGATGGCTTTGAATTGAGGGACAGGAATTCTGAACTCCAGTGTTGGTAGGCCCTATTCTTCCCTTCTGTGGACCTCAGATTCGTTCTTGTAAAAAGCGGGGCTCCGGAGGGATGGTCTTTGGGTTGCATCCCAGCTGAGATCTCCCACCTGCTAGTGTGTGAGTCGGGCACCATGCAGAGGCCTCGATGAAATCAGGGGGCAGAAGGGCCCACCTCATGTTGTATAAATGCATCTGCAGGGCTGGGCTCCACCATGAGGGTTGGTGGGTGGGCTGAGGGGGGTGCGGATTGACCCCAGTTAGGGAAGTTCCTCATTACTGCACCTGCTGCTCTACAGCTGTTGGACCCACTTGCTGATTGGTGCAGTTTGACTAATGAGAGCAGGGACAGCTGAAGGCTGATAGAGACAATGAGGCAACATTACCCCTCACAGACACCTGGCAGAATCAGCTTAGGAGATGGCCGCTTCCCCTCCTCTGCTGACCCGGGGAGTACACTGATGGGGGAGGTGGCTGGAAGGGGGAAGTCAGGATCATCATGCCACCTCCAAAACCGAGAGCCCACCTGTGACGCTCTAAGCCTAGTATAAGCAATGCTCAAACTGCTGGGCATTCTTCTTGTTGTTGTGAAAACACTCCCCATCTGGAGTTTCTGATTCAGTAGAGATGTGTGCAGATGGGGTGGGGGAAGTTTCGTGTCTCAGAATTCCCAGGTGACACTGCTGGTCCAGGAGCCACACTTTGAGCACCACTGATACAGGAAAAAAAAAAAAAAAAAGAATATCTACATATCCTGCATTTCCATTTCTCAGCATCTTCAAACTACTCAAAACTCCCAAGTCTTTGTAAAAATAAATAATTTCAGTTTCTACAACTGGCACAGGAGTAGGAAGTGTCCTCGAGTAACATAAATAGTTATTTATTTGGCTCCAGACTAAGAAATAATTTCCCCTGAATTATGAAAGGAAAATATTCAAATTGAAAGCCTTAGAAATTCAGAAGAGCATAAAAATGAAAATGAATGGAAATGCCTCACACAAGGATAGCAGCTGTTGACATGCTACCTTCTTTTAATTTTGGGCCAGTGAATATGTGTCTGTAGGTCTTTCTACTGGTCTTGTGCAGTTTTCCTAAGTTGGGATCCTTGGGATGTTAAATACTGTTACGATCAAAGTAACAAAAACAATAAAACCTGAAATAACAGCGGTAACACAGAAGATATATTTTAGAGGCAGATCTGAGATCAAAATCTTTGGAAAATGCTGTGGTAACCAAAATTTAAAAGTTGAATAGGTTTTCAACTGGAGGAGTTAAACTCTGATGGGCACTCTAGGAGGCATTTGGGGTGGGTGTATCTCCCATGTAGGTTCCTTATGGAATCCCCCCTCTTCTGCCCATCTCCCCCAGCCCTACCCCAAGCTTTTTAAGGGGTGGAGGTTCTTAGCCCTCCTAGGGGAAATGCCTGGAGAGTTGTAAGGAATTCACCTGGGTATAAAATATGGAGTTTAAAGCTCCTATCACATATTATTCTCTATCGCTGGTCATCCTGGATTTTCCAAAAGGAGCTGCCTTATTTTGTTGAAAATTTAATACGTTAAGCAAGAAATGGTCATTTCACCTCAATTATCAGTCTCTAGACAATCAAGAGTCAGGACTCAAAGTCCATACTTTCCATGGCTGTGACCTGAGATTGTCTTAAGCTATCTTTCTCTTCTTAAAAGGACACTAATTCCTTCATGAGAGTCCCACCCTCATGACCTTATGTAAGCCTAATTACTTCCCAAGGGCCCCACTAAAAAGAACCATCGCACGGTGTGGGGGAAGGGGGAGTTAGGGCTTCAACACACGAATCTGGAAGGGCACAAAACATTTAGCCCGTAATAGCAGCTTTGCTTCTTGGCAAGTCAACTAACCTCTTGGAGACTGTTTACATTTCTTAAAGAGGGATGGTGATGTTGGCGTGATCTGCAAACCATCTCTATTCTGACCACTGTGAGATGGGCTGGGCGTGGCCAGTGACACACCTGTTGTTGCCCATCTCCCTGTGTACCACTTCCTCTGCCTGGCTAGCCTCTCCTCCACCTGCTCCCCATTCACCCGCCTAATGTCTACCGGACTTCCAAGACTCAGTGTTGCTTCCTTCGGGCAACCTAACTCTCCGGAAGCTCTCACTACGCTGTGTTGATCCAGGTCTCTGTCTCCCCCACTGGGCTTCGAGTTGCTCTGTGAACACAGAGACCATATGTCCCATCTCACTTTCATTCTTTAGTGCCTAGCAGTCTTCTGGGCACATCACAGGTGCTCAGTAAGTGTTTGGATCAATGAATGTGGTGATGGACACTGCAGAGAAGGAAAGAGATACAGTAGAGGTATAGCTATAACCACTGGTGAAAAAGAAACATACCAGCAGAGAATATAAGGAAGCAATTAAAACAGCAATAGGATTGCCCACAAATATTTAAACAAAAATTCCTACCACAATGGTGTAACCAGGCCAAACCAATAGAAAAGCACCTTATCAGGGTGACAAATGCCAAGACCAGTGCTCAAAACCCAGCCAGGTTTCTTGCGAGGGTCTTGTGTTTGCTTGACCATTCCACGCACACAGGGTGATCCCAGTGGGGCAACTGTGTCTGATAGAAGCAAACTCTCTACCTACAAATCATGAGGCTAAGAGTGAGCTCAAGCAGTTAGTGGTCACCTTAATTCACCCACAAAACTTTCTGCATGGCCTGTATTCAGCCAGCCTTTTGATCCCAGACAGAAATCTATTAAAGCCCATTGAGAGAATGAAAAGACAAAATCTGATGAACGTTTTTTACCTTGGTGGATATAAAAGTTGGCAGGTTCGATGCCTCTAAGAATGATCTATTTGCCAGTAGCAATATTACATTAAACTGGGGAAACCATTGCCTTAAATGCAGGCTGAGTGAGTACTCTGAATCATGACTCAAAATGACATGTGTCCAGGGCCTGTTGAAGCTGGAAAGGATAGAATTAACATTTCTGCTTTAGGAATGTGGAAAAATTCCACATTTTCTCCAAAGGAGTACTTTCTAAGTTTGAGTGGGGGACTAGTTTAAGAATCTGGTGAAAATTATAGAATAATGCGTGTGGTACACGCACAGAGCACTTCGTGCTTCTCAGGGAGCTCATGGAATTCTTAAGTGTCCAGCTGTGCATTCCAGTCAGGAATTCCTACTCCCAGGAGACGATGTGGTCTAGTGCACAGGTTTTCAACTGCCAATGCGAGGAATCACATTATCAGAATCTTCTCTGAAACTTTTCGTAATATACGTTTACCCCATGTGGTCTGATAGCAGATCACTGCAACTTCTCAAGAAGGCAGAACCGAGGTGGGGCTAAGGCATGGGTGTTTTGAAAAACACCCCAGTGATTCTCTCGCCCCCTCACACCTCACCCCATCATGAGCAGGCGTGAATAGGAGTGAATAGCTCAATAGCTCAAGAACTCTATCTAATATAGTACTACACGACCCGCTGTTGATTGAATCCGTGGATGTGGAACCACGGATACGAAGGGCTGACTGTAAACTTACATGCAGATTTTTGACTGTACAGAGGGTTGGCACCCCTAACTCCCACATTGTTCAAGGGTCAACTGTATATCTAATAGAGAAATATATCTAAGAGAGGTAGACCTGGGTTCAAATCCCAGCTTCTTTCCTCACTAGCCTTCTGACCTCGCTCAAGGAACATTTATTTCCTCTCTTAACTTCTGTTTCTTCATCTGTAAATGGTCATTAGAAGGACGGAGCTGAAGGGCATGGAGTTTATGATGCAACCGTAATTCCCTTTCTTTATTTAAAGGAAACAGAAAGGTACAAACTAAGAGCTGCATTACGGGGTCTTCTCAAGGAGGAAAATCTCAGACATTGGATGTGCCGCGTTTCATTTTATGCCTGCTACAAAGCGTAGTTGATGATGGGAATTCTCTATGTGCTCCTAAGGGTCTTAGGTGTTGGGAAAGAGTTGCATTTCTCGAAGTCTGCTGTAAGGGGATACATTGCTTGTAAAGGCCTCAAGGACTTTTTCACAGTGAAGGTTATGAGCGAGTGAATATTGCCAGTACAGTTGGGAGTATCTCACCACATGGTGACTTTCCCTGGTTTGGCTTCCAAGGGCATTCTGAGTCATCAGAGAAGAGTGCACATGTGGGCGATGCTGTGAAAAGCCTTTGTTTTTGATTGGAGTGGAAGGATGGCCTAGTTGGGTGGGTGCTACTGGGCTCCAAGGTCTGGCACAGCGGGGGGCATCCTACTTGCGCACAGGTCTGGATATGAGTCTCTTGAGAAGTCGATTTCCAAGATTCTACCGTGGGAGTCATTCTTATCTCTATGCAGAGCCCCTATCCGCAAGGTATTAGGTGTTGAACGAATGGTAGTTATCTTGGTGTAAGCGGTAGTGGTAGTGCTGGCACTAGTAGACTGCTGGTAGGGGCCAAATATGACTCAGAGGTTTCATCTGGGCAATGCCATTCTCCCTAGAGGCGTGATAGAAACTTGAAGATGCTGAGCTCTGGGAATCCTGAGCCCGTTAAGAGGTGATCATCCTCTTTCAGGTAAAAGTACACTCGCACTGATGCTGGAACAGCTCACAGCTCATTGGTTCGTGTCTAAGCTCTTAAGGACTCAATCTGTTTTTCTCACTCTCCCATGGGGCCAAACTTGCCTTTCCCTTTCTTTAAACTTCCTGCGTTTGCTCAAAATATTCTTCTCTACCTGGACTATCCTCTTTGCCCCTCCAAATTCAACTCCTCCTCCAAGGTTTAGCACAGAAGTCCTCCCTCCAGGGATCCTTTTATTGTGTCCACTGTGTGCCCATCAGGTACTATTCTTTTCTCTCTATTTTCTCATCTCTCTGTCCAGACTGGAAGATATTTGAGGCCAGAGACTGTGTCATCACTTTGGTTCCTCTTCAGCACAGAGACTGCAGTGCTGTTTGCTTCTGCTCTTTGAGGCGCTTCTGCTGGTTTGCTGGGCGGAAAGGCCCACTCCCTGGTGTGGGTGGGTCTTGCCTTTCCGCATACCTTTATCGAGATTCCCAACACCTGTCAGATCCCAAGAAAAGGTACTTGTTTTAACACAGCTGCCGGGTGGAGGTCATTGCTTTAGACAAGGTTTCTTTTCTTTCTTTTCTAATGAACTTAATCATTTTTAATATCTTTTCCACGGCAGAATACATTAAATGACCCTGGTCTGGCTGGAAGCCTTCTCTCGAGTGCTTTGGGAGGATGAGAGGAAGCTCTTTTCCAGCCTCTTAGCATGACTGTCTGTCTTTTCCTTTCTCTGGGTTAGCAGAGAGTGAGGTTTGATCCTAATCAACAAAGGGGAGCCCTGAGCCTGGCAGTTTATGTTCATTGGGAGAGAAGCAGGGGCTGGACTCTCTGGAGAAGGGAAGCTAGTATTTTCAGTGATTTCAGCTTGTGTCTGAACATGGGGGCTGATAGGGACACTGACAAGGCAGCTTTGGGAAAGCACGGCAGACGCCAGAGAAAGAAAGAAAGCATCAGGGTCAGGAGAGAGAGCCGTTGTCATCTGAAGAGAGTTGACTCTGGCGGTGGAGCCAGCTCCAGCAGCGATGGAGGGAGGATTTGGGCTTACGGTGCAAATTCAAAGTCAGGGACAACATTTTTTTTTTTTTAATTTGCACAAAGAGCATAGAAGAGGGCAAAAAATGGGACAAATGAATCAGCAGTGTAATGAGAATGGAAAATAGTACAAAATAAAGTTGTCATCCATGTGGTAGTCAAATTCCTGGCTCATTACCTTCTGGCAACAGGAGGAATTGTTTCACACTTGGGGAGGGTCAGGGTCATGCGGAAAGAAGGGGCGTTTCAGATAGTCTCCGCTGGATCCTACAGGGATTCCCTTTGTCTCATATACATCCCCTTGTTATTTCTGCTTTAGGCCTGCGAAGTACTCTCTCCCCAAAGAATGAGGAATAAGAGGAGGCATATTCTTGCTTTTCTTCTTTCTCTCCGTGGCCCCGAATCGAGTGCTGGCCACGGGGTACCATTTAGAACTTCAGAGGAGGAAGCGTCCGTCGGAGACACCCTGCCTCGACTTAGTGTCAGAATTAATTGATTGAGTGGCCGAGGATGGTTGAGATTTGCCTGGGACTGGGCGGTGGCTATCTCCTTTGAACCATGATTCGCAGACTCCAAATCAAGACGAGAGAGAGGCATGGACATATATACGCTAAGAAGCGTAAGGTAGATAGCTAGTGGGAAGCAGCCGCATGGCACAGGGAGATCGGCTCGGTGCTTTGTGACCGCCTGAAGGGGTGGGATAGGGAGGGGGGGGGAGGGAGGGAGACGCAAGAGGGAAGAGATATGGGAACATAGGTATATGTATAACTGATTCACTTTGTTATAAAGCAGAAACTAACACACCATTGTAAAGCAATTACACTCCGATAGAGATGTTAAAAAAAAAAAGAAAAAGAAAAGAAGCAGACCCTGTGACCACATCCTTGGTCCCAGACAGGGATGGCATGCCATTGAGAGACCTCAGAGAAGCCAGCAGAGGGAGAATTTGTCCGAACAGCACAGGGAACTGTATCCTCGAGTTCTGCCAATTGCATCACTGGTTTGGGCCTGCGTCTTTCTCAGAACGTGGCATTAAAATATTCTGCTCAGCTGCTCTGCGCTCCAGAAATAAATAAACAGCAGCAGTATTTTTAAAGGATCATCGGGCTTCATTAAGTAAAGAGCAGCCTCTCTTTAACATGGTTTTGAGGATTTGCTGTCTAAACAGTGGGCTGGGGTGCTGACATCCTGGCAGAAGTTTTTCAAGTGTGTATTAATAGTCCTGGTGTTTCTGGCGCTGCCGGTCCCTGGCTGGGCACTCTTCAGCCAGTCATTCCACCCGCTCTCGGCTTCACTTTCTCATCTGTATGCACAGTGCGGGTAAAGAAATCTGCTTCCCCGTTTATGGTGAGGATGTGATGCCATGAGTCAACTCCACAGCCACTGCAAAGTGCCTGTCGCTTCTTCCATTCATTAATTCACTGAGAAACGCTGCTGTCAGAGGATGCTTTGGGTGGCTACTGTCCTTTGAATCAGCCTTTTGGTTTCTCTACCTTGTTAGGATCTAACAAGAGGTCTAATAATTAAAACCCAGCCAGGCTGAGGTTAAAGCTCTTTGGTTCACTTTCACCCACATGCCATTATAACTGTCCAACTCTGGCCCAGGGTTAGGAAGGAGGTAGAATTATCTTTGCATGAAGACGAGGAGCAGGGCCTTGGTCAAAGAGCCATTCTTGCAATCGGAGAGACTGATTCAAATTCCAGATTGGCTGTTTCCTGGCTACACTTAGACAAGCAACTTACTTGCTCACAGCCTTGTTTCCACCCTCTGTAAGGAGGAGCAATAAAACGTATCTTAGAAGACTCTTGGGAGACCAAACAAAATGATGCCTAGATCATGCTTTGTAGCAATCAGTGCATAGTGATTGCACGCAAGACCGTCGCTCCCTCAGCAGAAACAGATGCTATTGAGGTGGTGGTCTCAGGGCACCAGCCTGTCTTTTAGTTCTCTCCTTCTCTCCCAGGCTCTCCCCACCTGCACTCCCACCTTCCCAAGACAGCCTTCTTGGATGTCTGCCATCAGAACTCTCTCAGAAGGAACGTGGATGAGTCCCTTGTCCTTGTTCATGGTCTAGACAGGGTGGGCTCCCTCCAGGTGGGGTGTATCTCCCACCTCTTTTGGCTTTGTGGGACCAAAGACTGTTTTTATGAGAGGAGAACTAAACCCCTGGAGTCCTTAAAAAAGTTAAGGTTGAAGTATATAGAAAAGTACATATATTGTCAGCATATAGCCTATCACGGTTTTGCAGAATTAACAAATCTATGTCATTAGCACCCAGATAAACAAGTCATTGGCAGCTCCCTAGAAGCCCCCCTCCTCATTATCCCTTTTAGTCACCGACTCCCCAGGGTGACCTCCATAGGCTGCTTATGTACTTTATATGAGTGAAATCATATATATGTACTCTTCTGTCTGGCTTTTTTCACTGGTCGCTACATTTATGAGAACCATCAATGTTGTTGTGTGTAGTTGTAGATTGTTTATTCTCCTTGCTGTGTAACATTCCATCCGGTTGAATATACCACAAATGACCTGTCCATTCCCCTGGGGACGGGCATTTGGGTTATTTGCTTTACAGTCCCGTGACATTCACTTTTTGAGATGGTCATGGAGCCTTTGCTCTAAACACCGGCTGCCTCACCTGCCCAGAAACTCAGGGCAGCCATTGGGTAGAACTTCAGGGCAATGGCAGAAGTGAGACTTTTTACATGAACTTAATTTAGGACCTCAGGTCGCTCCAGTGACAACCCTGGAAGGTAGGTAAGAGTCTCCCAATTGTCCACATGATCAAACCGTGGCTGAGAAGGTTTAGACATTCGCCTGAGGCAGCACATCTGACAAATGCTAAAACCAGGATTCTAATACAGTTTTTAGTTTCTCTAAAAATTCTACTCCTTTCACAAATCATACCACCTCTTTGCCAGATTTAATGAAAAGCTCATCTTAACTGGGCAGGGGTAGCGGGGGAGCAGTTAAAGGAAAACAGTTTGATTCCAAGGCGTCTACAAGAAGTTTGGCCAGGTCACTGCTTCCCTGGGCTGGCCATCCTCTTCTCACTTTTAAGAATAAAGCAGTAGGGCTTCCCTGGTGGCACAGTGGTTGAGAATCCACCTGCCAATGCAGGGGACACGGGTTCGAGCCCTGGTCTAGGAAGATCCCACATGCCGCGGAGCGGTTAAGCCCGTGCGTCACAACTACTGAGCCTGCGCTCTAGAGCCTGTGAGCCACAACTACTGAGCCCATGTGCCACAACTGCTGAAGCCCGTGTGCCTAGAGCCTGTGCTCCGCAACAAGAGAAGCCACTGCAATGAGAGGCCCACGCACCGCAACGAAGAGTAGCCCCCGCTCACCGCCATCTAGAGAGGGCCTGCGCACAGCAGCGAAGACCTAACACAACCAAAAATAATAAATATATAAAATTAAATTTAAAAAACAGATAACTAACGAGAACCTACTGTATAGATCAGGCAACTCTACTCAGTGCTCTGTGGTGCCCTAAATGGGAAGGAAATCCAAAAAAGAGGGGATATATGTATACGTATAGCTGATTCACTCTGCTGTACAGTAGAAACTAACACAACATTGGTAAAGCAACTATACTCCAATAAAAATTTAAAAAAAAAAAAAAGAATAAAGCAGTAGAATTCATTGCTCACAGGGAGAATAGGCCAGTGAGGCTCAAACCAGATTGGAATCTTGACTCCTCCACTCATGAGCTGTGTGACCTTGGGCAAGTTACTTGCCGTCTCTGTGCCTCTGTTTACCCATCCATAAAATGAGGGTGATAAAAATTGTTACTTCCGAAAGCTACAGTGAGGATTAAATAGAAAATTAATGTATAGCACTTTGCATAGTGCCGGGCACTAAGTTGATATTTTTTTTGGCATTTACTGTTACAATAAAATCAAGCCCTTTGTCAGGGCTGACATTCTAAGAGCCGGGTACTGTCATTTCAGCCAGCACTTTGAATCAAAGATCTTCACCAGCTCCTAAATAAACGTTACATGGCTGATACCACCGCTTCTCTTTTTGGAGATGTCTATTAAAATTATGATTCAATTGTCAGAAACAAAATATTCTTAAGATGTCTTCAACCATACCCTCGAATTATATGACAGTGTCTGGCTTTAATACCCATCTAAATAGTGATACTGCTGACAGGTTTCGGGAGCGGCGTTTGCTCTTCCATTCCTCTCATTAACTTACGTAGCAACCTCATAACTCTCTGGAAGGATTAAAAAAGAAAGGATGTAGGCATATTCCATCTGAATTCATCGCATGTGGCGTCTGTGTCAGAGCGTTTGCATATGAATGAGATGACTTGACGTTGGACCATTAACATGGGAGCACTGCCGTGACACATTTTAGAGTTCAGGTTGAAGAGTTTGAGGCAAGCCAGGGAAGGAAGGTTAGAGACGCAGCCCATCTGAAATTTTGCTGGAGTCGCTTGACGTAGAATCTCCATCCCAACAGGGCTGTGCCTGGAACTGCAGTCCTGTCTCGCCTTTAGGATGGCAAGTCCGACATCCCACCCATCCTCTCCATATCCCCAGTGTTCTAGCCCCGGGGATGTGCTTGTTCATCAGGACCGTTAAGTCTCTGTATACGTAACCTGCTCCCTCTACGTGATAGGGCCCTCTCTGCTTGGCAGATCTTAGCGGTTCCATAGAACCGTCAGTGTCTCCGCGAACCCTTCTCAGTCCCTCCAGGCCAATTTAATCACTTCTTCTCCGGGCCCAGCACCAGATCCTCATGTCCAGAATGGGCTGTGTCCCTTGTGGCACGTCTCTTTCATGCTGGACTCTGAGGTTTCAGAAGGCGTGAAGGGGAGCGACCGTCTTCATTCTTCCAACCCAGGAATCAGTACAGTAGAGAGTAGCAGATGCTCGGTAAGTGTTTACTATACGGATGAATGTAGGAAACTGGACTAAGACATGGTCGGGCATGTTCTGAGTTTCTCTCTCCAAGGAGCCCATGTTATTTAAACTGCTCCTAAGTGTCAGTAACAGGCTGCCAGTAATGCTTCACCAGAAAACGTCAGTCAGCTTCGGTGGACAAGACGGGCTCAGAGCAGGCCCTGGGGTTCCATCTGAGCTGTGTCCCCCTCACATCACAGGCATTGGAAATGGGCTGAGCATGTCCTCACGGCCACCTGGCTGCCTGCGGCTTGTTGGCTGATCTCATAATGGAACGTACTGATTTGGAGGCAATTAGCCTCAATGCTGAGCCGTGGCTCCCAATAATGTCTCCTGAATTGGGACGACACGGGTCTCAGTAGCTGAAGCCTGGGGATGACATGGTACTGGCTGAAGGCGCACAGACAGGGACAGTGATCCACACCGTCAGCTTCCAAGGAACCTATAATGACCTTGTAGTGACCCTACACACACATTCACTGCAGTGGCAAGAGGTGGCTGGGGAACAGACTCTCAAGTCAGACTGCCTAAGTTCTGTCCCGGCTCCACCGTCTGTCAGCTCTGTGACCTTACACAAGTTCCTCTACCTTTCTAAAAGTCAGTTTTCTCATCTGTAAAATGGGCACAATAAGAGCTATGGCAGAGGGCTGTTATGTGCTCCCTCATAATAGAATGACCTTTATATGTGTCATAGAGTCTATGACAGAAAACTTGACTCCATAGAATCAATATAATTTTACATAATTAGTTTAGTATATAAAAATTGTATATAAAATATGTAATTAATATAATATTAATATAAATAACTCACACACAAAATTCCATTTGATTCTCATCAAAGGCCTGTGAAGTTATTGTTACCCTTATTCAGAAAATGTAAAAACCCCTGTAGTTTAAAATAGGAATGTGAAGTCAAAGCTCATCAGATCTTATAGTCTGTGATTCAGTGTCGTGGCCAAGGCCATAGAGCTCTTGTCTGTCATGTCTTGAGTACTTCCAGGCAGCCCCCTCCACCTGGTCCATGAGGGTGGGTTGCAGGCAGTTGCCCAAGGCCCTGCCCCCTTTCTGCCATCCCCACCCCTATTCTCATCCCTCACCCCACGGATTCTAGGCCTGCCCTAGCTCCCTCAACCCTGAACCTGTTTCCAGCCCTGGGCACTTTTTGTCCGAACTGTGGCTTTTCCTAGACTTACTGATTTGTTCTCTCACCTCTGACTCTTTGTCTTATTATGCCTTATGCATCTTCCTTAAGGAAACTCTATCTCTTCCAACCCACAGCCTTTTGGGAAAGCAAACGTCATGGGCTCTGAATCCCAACAGGCCTGACTTTGAATTCTGGATCTTCCCTTTCCTGATGTCCCCACTAGTCATCTATACAACAGACAGCATCTCCATCTGCCCAGATGAGAAATCTGTTCACTCTACAGGCACTTATCAAACACCTGCTATGTGCCAGGTCCTCTCATCTGCCTGGGAAGAGAGCTTGAGCGAAAACGGACAAAAATCCCTGCACTCTTGCAGTTTACATTTTAGTGGTGAAGGGAAAGGGATAATACACAAGATAGGTGAGTGAATTAAGTAGTATGGTAGAAGTGATAAACATTACAAGGAAAATGTTGAAAAGCCCACTAAAGGGAGAGATGGTGCTCTGCACTGGCCCTGGGCCCATAGTAAGTGCTCAGTAAACGGCAGCCATGACGATACAGGGCGAGGGGAAGAGGGAAGCAGCTAGTGAAAGCTCCTCTGACCTCTTCTGGAGTGTGTAAGCCCTGCCTTTCTCTCCTGCTGCTGCATGATGCAGAAGGATCCACACTGCTTCATGTGCCGGTTCCAGTCTTCTGTACTTGGACCTTCCCCGTCCTGTCCCTTTCCAGCTACTCGCCGTTACGCTGAAGGTTTGGAGTTCCTTGCCCATGATCTGACCGGATAATTTACACTCCCAATAGACATAGGTCATTTTTGGCTTCCCAGCATCAGAATACCCATTCTAATGTAGAGGGACCCTGAGACAGGTGGGTGGCAGGCAGAGCTTTGCTTTCTACTTTGGGAACCCCAAGGAGGCAGGTGGTTCTCTCCACTTGACAGTCAGTCGGTATCTTGACGGTTAGGAAGTGGCCTGAGCAGGGTCACCCAGAGGCTCCAGTGTGGGATGTTGCATCTGGGATGAGTGACAAAGAACAAGGTGACAGTTTAGGACCAATTTCAGGGTCCTTGGTGCCTGGTGGCCAGTGTGCCAGTATCCAGGGTTGGTGGGTCAGTAGTGTTTGTGGTAGACCAGAGACCTTCCCACCAGACTCTGGAACGTGGTTGGTCTTTGGCTTCTGTGGACCAGCCTACCTCATCCCTGCCCACTGTTTCAGCCCTCTCTCCAGCCTTCCCAACAACTGTGAGCTGATTCACATCTTCCAGTAAATCCCTTCTTTGTTGACATTACCAAAGTTGACTTCTATCATATTCAGACAATCACCCTGATGAGTTCATGCCCTTCTGCCCGTGGCAGTTGCTTCCCACTTTGGTTGCATACTTAGGGAACTTTTCATTATCCTAGCACTCAGGCCATCTCTGACGGTGGTACCAGGAGGCTGCATTCACTACAGATTTTCAGGTGATTTCATGGTGTGACCATGTTTGAGAGCAAATTCTCTACCTAGCCACACACTTGTGTTTCATTGCTAGAACGTGCATTGCCATCTAGACCAAGCTCAGGTTGACTTCTAGGAAGCCACCTCTGCCCCTTCCCCTCTCCCTGGGTTGGGCTAAGCCAGTGGTTCTCACTCTCGACTCTACATTGGTACAACCTGAAGAGTTAAAAAAATCCTACAGCCTGGATTTTTTAATCCTTAGAAATTCTGATTCAAATGCTTTAGGATGTAGCTTGGAATTCTTCTTCTTCTTCTTTTTTTTTTTAACATCTTTATTGGAGTATAATTGCTTTACAATGTTGTGTTAGTTTCTGCTGTATGACAAAGTGAATCAGCTATACATATACATATATCCCCATATCTCCTCCCTCTTGCGCCTCCCTCCCACCCTCCCCATCCCACCCCTCTAGGTGGTCACAAAGCACCGAGCTGATCTCCCTGTGCTATGCGGCTGCTTCCCACTAGCTATCTGTTTTACATTTGGTAGTGTATACATGCCAATGCTATGCTCTCACTTCGTCCCAGCTTACCCTTCTCCCTCCCTATGTCCTCATGTCCATTCTCTGCATCTGCATCGTTATTCCTGTCCTGCCCCTAGGTTCATCAGAACCGTTTTTTTTTTTTTAAGATTCCATATATATGTGTTAGCATACAGTATTTGTTTTTCTCTTTCTGACTTACTTCACTCTGTATGACAGACTCTAGGTCCAGCCACCTCACTACAAATAACTCAATTTCGTTTCTTTTTACGGCTGAGTAATATTCCATGTATATCTATACCACATCTTCTTTATCCATTCATCTGTCGATGGACACTAAGGTTGCTTCCATGTCCTGGCTATTGTAAATAGTGCTGCAGTGAACATTGTGGTACATGACTCTTTTTGAATTATGGTTTTCTCAGGGTATATGCTGAGCAGTGGGATTGCTGGATCATTTAGTAGTTCTATTTTTAGTTTTTTAAGGAACCTCCATACTGTTCTCCATAGTGGCTGTATCAATTTACATTCCCACCAACAGTGCAAGAGGGTTCCCTTTTCTCCACACCCTCTCCAGCATTCATTGTTTGTAGATTTTTTGATGATGGCCATTCTGACCAGTGTGAGGTGATACCTCATTGTAGTTTTGATTTGCATTTCTCTAATGATTAGTGATGTTGAGCAACCTTTCATGTGTTTGTTGGCAATCTGTATATCTTCTTTGGAAAAATGTCTGTTTAGGTTTTCCGCCCATTTTTGGATTAGGTTATGTGTTTTTTTGATATTGAGCTGCATGAGCTGCTTGTATATTTTGGAGATTATTCCTTTGTCTGTTGCTTCGTTTGCAAATATTTTCTCCCATTCTGAGGGTTGTCTTTTCGTCTTGTTTATGGTTTCCTTTGCTGTGCAAAAGCTTTGAAGTTTCATTAGGTCCCATTTTAGGTTTATTTTTGTTTTTATTTCAATTTCTCTAGATGGGTCAAAAAGGATCTTGCTGTGATTTATGTCATAGAGCGTTCTGCCTGTGTTTTCCTCTCAGAGTTTTATAGTGTCTGGCCTTAAATTTAGGTCTTTAATCCATTTTGAGTTTATTTTCGTGTATGGTGTTAGGGAGTGTTCTAATTTCATTCTTTTACATGTAGCTGTCCAGTTTTCCCAGCACCACTTATTGAAGAGGCTGTCTTTTTTCCATTATATATTCTTGCCTCCTTTATCAAAGATAAGGTGACCATATGTGTATGGGTATATCTCTGACCTTTCTATCCTGTTCCATTGATCCATATTTCTGTTTTTGTGCCAGTACCATACTGTCTTGATTACTGTAGCTTTGTAGTATAGTCTGAAGTCCGGGCGCCTGATTCCTCTAGCTGCGTTTTTCTGTCTCAAGATTGCTCTGGTTATTTGGGGTCTTTTTTGTTTCCATACACATTGTGAAATTTTTTGTTCTAGTGCCATGAAAAATGCCATTGGTAGTTTGATAGGGATTGCATTGAATCTGTGGGTTGCTTTGAGTAATATATTCATTTTCACAATGTTGATTCTTCCAATCCAAGAACATGGCGTATTTCTCCATCTGTTTGTATCGTCTTTAATTTCTTTCATCAGTGTATTAAGTTTTCTGCATACAGGTCTTTTGTCTCCTTAGCTGGGTTTATCCCTAGGTAGTTTATTCTTTTTGTTGCAATAGTAAATGTGAGTGTTTCCTTAATTTCTCTTTCAGATTTTTCATCATTAGTGTATAGGAATGCAAGAGATTTCTGTGCATTAATTTTGTATCCTGCTACTTTACCAAATTCATTGATTAGCTCTAGTAGTTTTCTGGTAGCATCTTTAGGATTCTCTATGTATAGTACCATGTCATCTGAAAACAGTGACAGTTTTACTTCTTCTTTTCCTATTTGGATTCCTTTTATTGCTTTTTCTACCCTGATTGTCATGGCTAAAACTTCCAAAACTATGTTGAATAATAGTGGTGAGAGTGGGCAACCTTGTCTTGTTCCTAATCTTCGAGGAAATGGTTTCAGTTTTTCACCATTGAGAACGATATTGGCTGTGGGTTTGTCATATGTGGACTTTATTATGTTGAGGTAGGTTCCCTCTATGCCTACTTTCTCTAGAGTTTTTATCATAAGCGGGTGTTGAATTTTGTCAAAAGCTTTTTCTGCATCTATTGAGATGATCATATGGTTTTTATCTTTCAATTTGTTAATATGGTGTATCACATTGATTGATTTGTGTATATTGAAGAATCCTTGCATTCCTGGGATAAACCCCAGTTGATCATGGTGTATGATCCTTATAATGTGCTGTTAGATTCTGTTTGCTAGTCTTTTGTTGAGGATTTTTGCATCTGTGTTCATCAGTGATATTGGCCTGTAGTTTTCTCTCTTTGTGACATCTTTGTCTGGTTTTGGTATCAGAGTGATGGTGGCCTCACAGAATGAGTTTGGGAGTTTTCCTTCCTCTGCTATATTTTGGAAGAGTTTGCAGAGGGTAGGTGTTAGCTGTTCTCTAAATGTGTGATAGAATTCACCTGTGAAGCTATCTGGTCCTGGGATTTTGTTTGTTGGAAGATTTTTAATCACAGTTTCAACTGGAGTGCTTGTGATTGGTTTGTTCATATTTTCTACTTCTTCCTGGTTCAGTCTTGGCTGTGCTTTTCTAAGAATTTGTACGTTTTTTCCAGGTTGTCCATTTTATTGGCATATAGCTGCTTGTAGTAATCCCTCATGATCCTTCTATTTCTGCAGTGTCAGTTGTTACCTCTCCTTTTTCCTTTCTAATTCTGTTGATCTGAGTTTTCTCCGTTTTTTTCTTGATGAGTCTGGCTAATGGGTTATCAGTTTTGTTTATCTCCTCAAAGAATCAGCTTTTAGTTTTATTGATCTTAACTATCATTTCCTTCATTTCTTTGTCATTTATTTCTGATCTATCTTTATGATTTCTTTCCTTCTGCTAACTTTGGGGGGGGGGTTGTTCTTCTTTCTCTAATTCCTTTAGGTGTAAGGTTAGGTTGTTTACTTGAGGTGTATCTTGTTTCTTGAGGTAGGATTGTATTGCTCTAAAATTCCCCTTCAGAACTGCTTTTGCTGTATCCCATAGGTTTGGGGTTGTCGTGTGTTCATTGTCATTTGTTTCTAGGTATTTTCTGAGTTCCTCTTTGATTTCTTCAGTGATCTTTTGGTTGTTTAGCAGTGTATTGTTTAGCTTCCATGGGTTTGTATTTTTTAGTTTTTCTCCTGTAATTGATATCTAGTCTCATAGTGCTGTGGTTGGAAAAGTTACTTGATATGATATCAATTTTCTTAAATTTACCAAGGCTTGATTTGTGACCCAAGGTATGATCTATCCTGGGGAATGTTCCATGAGCACTTGAGAAGAAAGTGTATTCTGTTGTTTTGGGATGGAATGTCCCATAAATATCAGTTAAGTCCATCTTGTCTAATGCGTCATTTAAAGCTTGTGTTTTCTTATTTATTTTCATTTAGGATGATCTGTCCATTGGTGAAAGTGGAGTGTTAAAGTCCCCTACTATTGTTGGGTTACTGTCGATTTTCCATTTTATGGCTGTTAACATTTGCCTTATGTATTGAGGTGCTCCTATGTTGGGTGCGTAAATATTTACAGTAGTTATACCTTCTTCTGATTGATTCCTTGATCATTATGTAGTGTCCTTCTTTGTCTCTTCTAATAGTCTTTATTTTAAAGTCTATTTTGTCTGATATATGAGAATTGCTACTCCAACTTTCTTTAGATTGCCATTCGCATGGAATAACTTTTTCCATACTCTGACTTTCAGTCTGTATGTTTCCCTGAAGTGGGTCTCTTCTAGATAGCATATATACTTGTTTGTGTCTTCCTGGTATTTGTTTTTCTCTTTCTGACTTATTTCACTCTGTATGACCCTCCTTTGAAGTGACCGGGGGTTATCACCTGTGGGCAGGACTGAGGTACATGAAGACCAGTGTGTTGTGGGTGCCTCGCTGGGAAAGACGGTGCCCACAGCAGGATAGGGGTAATTCCACAGGGAGCCGGGAAGAGTGCCGTTCAGTGAGGCAGTGCCCAGTTGTATTTGTTCCTGCGGCTACTGTAACCAATCACTACACATTTAGTGGCTGAAACAACACACCTGTGTTCTCTCAGAATTCGGAAAATCACAGGTCCCAAATCAGTTTCACCGAGCGGAAATCAAAGTGTCAGCAGGGCCACACTCCCTCTGGAGGCTTCAGGAGAGCCCTGTATTTTTCCAGCTTCTAGAGCTCTGTTCCTTGCATTCCTTGGCTTTTGGCCCCTTCTGCCAGCATCTTCAAGCCAGCAGCGAAGCATCTTGCTTCAGTCATTGCATCACCTTTATCTTCTGCTCTGCCGTCAAATCTCCTCTGACTTCCCCTTACAGGGACCTTGTGATTACGTTTAGGGCCCCTGTATGGAGAGCTTTAATTTCATCACAACTGCACCCCTCCCCCTCCCCCGCCTGTGGCATTTAAGGTAACACAGTTTCCAGGGATAAGGACCTGGATGTCTTTGGGGGCTGCTCTTCAGTTTATCACATCAGCCAAGCAGCCTGAGCTGGAGTCTGAGGAACTCTGACCCACGAGTGTACTTGGTCCTCTGAGTTGACCTTCACCTACTGTGGACCCTGAGCTTGGCCCCTGTGCTGATTTGAGGCCTAGCAGGGCACCTTTTACCCTGGGACAGGGTAATGTGTGGGTGATAGGGACAGAACAGACCGGTCTTGCAGAGGCAAGCATCGGCTTATGCGGCATTTGTGCCTCTGGAGGGTCATGAATAGATCGGCCCTTTGTCTGTCAGCTTCTCTGAGCCTAAAAGGTGGGAGTTTGGCCCAGTGAGATGGGCCTGCCCTTCAAATGCTGTCAAAACCCGAGGGCCGAGGACCTGAAACAGCACTTGGTTGGATTCCCCAAAGGAAGGACCACCTAGGCTGGCTGGAGGCACCTTGCCCTGACCACGTATTTTCGTGGAAATACCATTTATTCTACTGATATTTGAAAAAGTGATTTGAGCAGCTCATGCCTTTTATTTTTTACAGTTTCTTTATACAGTTCTCACTCATGAGGCTGGTGCACTATTGGCCTCCCCGATTTCAGCCTTGGCCTGCAGCCTCTCCTTCGATTCTCTGAGCAGCGGGGCCCCGGTCTGCTGTGTGTGCCTGGCTCAAGGTTATGGGGACTTGACCCCAGCTGGCAGCCCAGGAGCCACCTTGCCCCTCACAGATGCTTCAGCTCTGTGACATTGGAGGTATCTGGTCATTGATTGGATTCTTTTGAGACCACGCAGAAGGTCTTAACTTGCTCACCAAGAGGTTCAGACGCTCAGCCTGTGGACAGAAAGTGCTTGCAGCAACACGCAAGCTGATGTGTTTTCAAGGCTTCCCCTGAGCAGCGTCCTGGGGGAGTCAGGCCCGATGCCTCTTTTATAGATGTTCACTAGATGAGGAAAGTCACCACACTTTACTTTTAGTTCTTCTGTTTCAAATGGAAAATATTTGGGAATCCATTTGTTCTGCCAGTGTGAGCTAACATCTCCTTCCTGAGGCTGTCTTGCAAGAATCCCTCTGAAATCCTAGCAGCCTCAGTTCTTACCTGCCCAAGTGATGAGACCATTTCCCTAGCAAGGGTCTTTCCCCGGAAACAGGAGCTTCTCTGGCAGTACAGGCTGGACCCGGAATGTCAGAATCCCGGGCGTGGCCAAGTTAAACAGAGATGCCGTGTGCCCCTGCCACTGGGGGTGGGTCAGGTAATGGGATACACAGGTACTGGTGTCCATGTTTCTGTTGGGACTTCAGGCAGGAAGGCATCTATTTTGCTCTCTGGGGTTCAAAGCATCCCTTCCACCACCACGGGTTGCAGGCAAAAGCTAAGCTCACAGAAAGGACAGAGTTTAAGGTAGAGAGGCAGGTTACATAGGTGAGGTTGGCTTTTAAACTCACATTATCACAGAGCCCGATCTGAGGTGATACTTGGGTTCTAGAATCTCTAACAACTCAGCAAGGAGCAGTCTATCCCATTCCTCATTCTCCAGGAAGGAGACAGAGCCTCCTGGTGTTGCAGTAACTTGGCCACAGCTACTACGTGGGTTTCCAGGACCCAGAGAGTCTGCTTGAGCAATGTCCTCTCCCTCTGCCCTGCCACAGTGCTGCCACTCTGCTTTTCACAACATTATCCCGTGTATCTCGGTGATTTACACCAAGGGTTTTAGAGCAGGATGTGAGGTTTCCACCCTGACCCGACCGTGTGGCACCAGGGAGAAGAGAGGCCCAGCGTGGGCAGTGACCACTCACTCAGCTCCATTGCTCATGGGGTCTCCTGCTCCTTGGGGAAAAACAACCAGAAGCTGAGATGAGAGACCATAACAGGCCCTGCATGAGTTGTTTTTTTTGTTTTTTTTTTTGCGTTACGCGGGCCTCTCACTCTTGTGGCCTCTCCCGTTGTGGAGCACAGGCCCCAGACGCGCAGGCTCAGCGGCCATGGCTCACGGGCCCAGCCGCTTCGCGGCATGTGGGATCTTCCCAGACCGGGGCACGAACCCGTGTCCCCTGCATCGGCTGGCGGACTCTCAACCACTGCGCCACCAGGGAAGCCCCCTGCATGATTTTTGTAAGAGTAAGTTGTACAGGGCAGAGGCTCTCCAAGAATGGTCCCTGAACCAGCAGCATCTGGGACCTTGTTAAAATGCAAATTCTCAAGCTCTACCCAGACTTACTGAATGGGAAACTCTGAGCCTGGGGCCCAGCGATCTATATTTCAACAAGCCCTGGAGGTGGTTCTGATTCATGCTAAACAGGTCTCCTTCCAGAGCCTGTGCTCTGTCATTCTGAGCAAACCCTTTGCCCACTGTCTGCACAGACTAGACAGTAACTTCTAGGTGCTGTGCAAGAGGGGACCTGGGCCGGGTGAAGCCTCCTGATTCCTAGAGGGCTGAGAACCCTGTGAGCAACCCCGGGGGTCGGGATTCTTCCTGGATGAGACGCACTTTTGCCTGGGAGTGCGCTGCGTTCCAAGAGGCAAATTCAGCGAGCTCTGGGTTCCTGGCTCCGCTGGGCGCCCCCCAACAGCGCCTCCCCCTCCCGGAAGCTTTCTGACTTGTGAACACTCGTACAGACCTGCGTGCATGTGATTCTGATCATTAGCACCTTGTAGTTGGGATCCTCGCCTTGTAAATCTCTTTGTTCTCTCACAGTTCAGGGAGAGGGAGGGGCAGGAAGCCTGGAGGAGCTCTCCTTTCAGCCTGTTCCTCTGCTCCAAGTAGAACAAAGCCGGCGTGTGGGGAAGGCGCTTTGATCCCAGACAATGAGAGCGGCTGGATTAAGTGTTTGGAGATACGGGACAGCTCTAGCACAAAACAGATCAGTTACTTTTCTTTTTCTTTTTTTTTTCTTCTGTTTTTTTTAAGACCTAATTCATGTCCTGGAAATAAAAAAGTAAAATCTTTTGAAGGATGCTTTTTCCATAGCTCTACTAAGTCACACAGGCTTTAACCTGAAACGTCTGTGTGATGAGTATGCAGACGTGGAGGCTCTGCCCCTGGGCTGGGGGCTGCCCTGATGTGCTGGGGTAACAGGGCCTTCCCAAGGGTTCTGCCCTGCCCTCCCCTCAGGCCACTGAGTGACAGCTGGGACTGGAAAATGCTAGAGCTGGGAGGAACCTTGGGAAAATCTGCTCCTGTATTCAACACAGTTGCGAGACATAGGAAACTCTGAGTTCAAACGTAAACATAATAAAATAAACATGCCTGTGTAGAACACCGCCTCCGTGCCAAGCACTAAGTGTGTTATATATATCATCAACTCACTGAACCTCCACCACAGCCGCGGGGGCCTCCGTTTTCTCAGATAGTTTATGGCAGTTTTAATAACACTTGTGAGATGAGTGTTATTGTTGTCCCCATATTTCAGATGAGAAAAACTGTGGCCCAGGGCGGCTGGTAACTTACCCAAATTCACCCAGCTGGATAAGTGGCAGAACGAGGATGCAAACCCCGGCAGCCTGGCTTCAGGGCCCACGCTCTTCACTCTAGGGTAAGGTCCTCTTGTTAATGAATTCCAGGCTATCTGAGGAAGTGATGGAGTGTTGCAGGGAAAACCCAGCTGGCCCTGAGAGCTCTGAAAACGGCATCCACAGTTACCACTGCTGTTGTTACTGACACACATAAACTCAGCACAGTGTGGCCAGGGCTGAAGGGGTGGACAGAGTGTCATGGGAAAGCGGAAGAGGAAACCAGGAGCTCAGAGCTGCCAGGTGGCCAGGAAGAGGACAACCTTTAGACACAGAAGAGGCGATATCTGAGCTGAGTCTCTTTCTCTCCAACCACGTTGAGTAGAGAAAGCCGAGAGGACGTCAGTCAGGGGAAACACCGTGCGCAAAGGATTGGAATTAGACTAGAGAAACACAAATTAGAGTGATTTCAGGAGGCTTTTGCTTGCCAGGGTTTCAGCTCATGGCTCTCAGTATCCCCTTCATCCTTACAGAATACCCAAGGTTTCAGCTGTATCAAAATGATGGAGTTAGAATTAGGAATGACCAGAGCTGGAAGAGACCTCAGCATATGCATTGGGTTAATGAATAAACTTATATCCAAATAGCAGAAGCCAATGACGATGGTTTGACCATTTTTGCCCTCATGCCCTCCACAGCCCTGTAACCCGGGGCAGCCTGAACTTGTAATTATTCCCTGTATGTCCCTTGGTCACCCCCAGCCCTGGTCTCGCATCCTCTTAACTTGTGCTAATTACCCCTCCAAGTATGCCCTCTCCCATTTTGATGCCCAGGTCTCACCCACAATCAAAGCCCAGTTTAGATGCCATTTCCTCCAGGAAGCCTTCCGTGCTTCTACCAGCTGGGAATAATTCCTTCCTCCTTCCAATTCCCTTGTGGCAATGATGGCTTCCAGATGGAGAGAGAAAAGACCTCTAATACTACTCTCAAGTTGACAGTTCAACACTGTTTGGCATAATACATTCCTCAGTGTCCGACAGGCAAGACTCAGAATAAGGTCCTAAGACCACTAACAAGGGCTTAGATTCGGCTGCACTCTTGAATTCCAGAGGCCTGATATGCCTGTGATTTTTTCTTCCTCGGTGCCAAATCAGCTCTGTTATCAACTGCTATTTTAATGAAACCTCCTGGTACCAGCTCAGGAAGGGTATTTTTATTAGGTACAATGGGGCGGATTCTCATGTTGAAACCATTTGGTGTAAAACAACGCATCCAGTTCTCAGATATCCTTCCAAATATTTCCTTTGAAATCGGAAAATTACCAAAGAACTTGTGATAAGAAGATGAAAAAGGGAATTAGAAAGCAAGGATGATGTACTTGTCTGCCCCACCACATTCCTGCATGGGTGAGGCTTTGGGAATTTGAAGATCAATGCAATTAGAGGATTAGATGGGGCAGGACCTGGCTCTGCCCCAGAAAGGCTCAGGAAGATGGTCAGTGTTCTGGTCTTTTGTTTTCCCCTCTCCTCTAAACTTCCCTTTAGGAGCTGGAGTCATTACAGAGAACATGACAGGCCTGACTCTCATATAGTATAGTCAACTCTATTAATTTATGATGCCCCTGGCATTATGGTACCTAAGTCTCAGCCTCAAGGAGAACATTGTGATCAATGTTTATAGAAATCAGCCCTCTCCTCTTCCACTGAAAATCTCTTCCCCAATCATTCACCTCCCCTAACTCTGAATACAGTGTAACAGAGACTTAAAGCTAGGGCTCTGGAATCACCACCTGAATTCAAATACCAGCTTTTCCACTGTATAGGGGGGCGACCTTGGGCAAGTTTCTTTACCCACATCACTCCGTTGCCTTATCACTAAAGTGAGGATAAGCAGTAGTATTCATCTCCTAGGGTTCTTATAAGGAGAAGGAGACAATTCACTTAATACATTTAACCATACCTGCCATATAGTAAACACTCAATAAATGTTAGCTATTATTAATATTACCATAAAGACCCATCTGTCTTGACAGGTGAAGAGTGAGGAGGATGAGGATTCAAAAATTTTCCTGAGTCCTTCCACAGTAACAACAATCACCGTGTGTGTGTGTGTGTGTGTGTGTGTGTGTGTGATTTCTTTGTTTTTTGTTGTTTTTGTTTTGCTTTTTGCGGTAAGCGGGCCTCTCACTGCTGTGGTCTCGTCCATTGAGGAGCACAGGCTCCGGACGCGCAGGCTCAGCGGCCATGGCTCACGGGCCCAGCCGCTCCACGGCATGTGGGATCTTCCCGGACCGGGGCACGAACCCGTGTCCCCTGCATCGGCAGGCGGACTCCCAACCACTGCGCCACCAGGGAAGCCCTCTTTGTTTGTTTTTAAAATTTTATTGGATTATAGTTGATTTACAGTGTTGTGTTAGTTTCAGGTGTACAGCAAAGTGATTCAGATATACATATACATATACTCATTCTTTTTCAGATTCTTTTCTTATATACGTTATCCCAGAATACTGAATAGAGTTCCCTGTGCTATACAGTAGGTGCTGTGCTCTACAGTAGTTGGTTATATATCCTATATATAGTAGTGTGTGTATGTTCATCCCAAGCTCCTGATTTATCCCTTCCCCCTCCACATTTCCCCTTTGGTAACCATAAGTTTGTTCTTGAAGTCTGTGAGTCTGTTTCTCTTTTGTAAATAAGTTCATTTATATCATTTTTAATTAGATTCCACGTATGAGTGATATCATATATTTGTCGCTCTGACTTAATTCACTTAGTGTGATAATCTCTAGGTCCATCCATGTTGCTGCAAATGACATTATTTCATTCTTTTTGATGGCTGAGTAATATCCCGTTGTATATATGTACCAAATCTTCTTTATCCATTCCTCTGTTGATGGACATTTAGGTTGCTTCCATGTCTTGGCTATTGTAAATAGTACTGCAATAAACATTGGGGTGCATGTATCTTTTCGAATTATAGTTTTCTCCAGATGTATGCCTAGGAGTGGGATTGCTGGATCATATGGTAGCTCTATTTTTAGTTTTTTAAGGAACTTCCGTACTGTTCCCCATAGTGGTTTTATCAATTTATATTCCCACCAACAGTATAGGAGGGTTCTCTTTTCTCCACACCCTCTCCTGCATTTATTGTTTGTAGACCTTTTGATGATGGCCATTCTGACCGGTGTGAGGTGATACCTCATTGTAGTTTTGATTTGCATTTCTCTGATAGTGATGTTGAGCATCTTTTCATGTGCTTTTTGGCCACCTGTATGTATTCTTTGAAGAAATGTATATTTAGATCTTGCACCCATTTTTTGATTGGATTGTTTGTGTTTTATTTTGATATTGAGCTGCATGAGCTGTTTGTATATTTTGGAGATTAATCCCTTGTCTTTTGCTCATTTGCAAATATTTTCTCCCATTCTGGGGGTTGTCTTTTCGTCTTTTTTATGGTTTCCTTTGCTGTGCAGAAGCTTTTAAGTTTAATTAGGTCCCATTGGTTTACTTTTGTTTTTATTTTTATTACTCTAGGAGGTGGATCAAAAAACATATTGCTGTGATTTATGTCAAGAGTGTTCTGCCTATGTTTTCCTCTAGGAGTTTTATAGTGTCCAGCATTACATTTAGGTCTTTGATCCATTTTGGGTTTATTTTTGTGTATCGTGTTAGAGAATGTTCTAATTTCATTCTTTTACATGTAGCTGTACAGTTTTCACAGCACAGGTTATTAAAGAGACTGATTTTTCTTCATTGTATATTCTTGCCTCCTTTGTCATAGATTAATTGACCATAGGTTTGTGAGTTTATTTCTGGGCTTTCTATCCTGTTCCATTGGTCTATATTCCTATTTTTGTGCCAGTTCCATACTGTTTTGATGACTGTAGCTTTGTAGTATAGTCTGAAACCAGGGAGTCTGATTCCTCCAGCTCCGTTTTTCTTTCTCAGAATTGCTTTGGCTGTTCGGGGTCTTTTGTGTTTCCATACACATTTTAAAATTTTTTGTTCTAGTTTTTTGAAAAATGCCATTGGTAATTTCATAGGGATTGCATAGCAATCACCTCTTGTGACGTAATAAGAAATATATATATTTGATCTCTGTCCCAGGTTTCTGACACAGAGCTCTCGAAACCCCTGTAATTTCCTGAGTGATAGGATTGTTAGGAGCATCTTTTATTCTAATACTTGGTCTTTGACCCTGGTTCCTAAATCTCTTGGAATTTCCTGGGTGATAGGAGCATCTTTTGTTCTAATGAGGCAACTTCTGGTGGGCTTCAGGATGGGGGTTGATCACCAGGAAGACCAAGCCATGAATAGAAGCTTGAAACTTGCAGCCCTGCCCCCCATCATCCTCTGGGAAGGAGAGAGAAGCTGGAGATTGAGTTAATGATGAATCACACTAATGTAATAAAGCTTCCATAAAAATCCCTGAAGTAGGGGATTTGGAGAGCTTCTAGGTTGGTGATGACATTCACGTGCTTGGAAGGTAGTGCACCCCAGCTCCACGGGGACAGAAGCTCCTGCACCCTTGACCCTTCCAGACTTCACCCTGTGTATCTTCCATTCTGACTGTTCACCTGGATCCTTTATCATATCTGTTATAATAAACTGGTAAACATAAGTAAGTGTTTCCCTGAGTTCTGTGAGCTGTTATAGCAAGTTCCTGAATCCAAGGAGGGGGTTAAAGGAGCTGCTGAGTAGCCAGGTGGGACAGAAGTGTGGTGACCTGGGACCCACTACTGCTATTGGCATCTGAAGTTGCGGGGGGAGCCTTATGTGACTGAGCCCCTAACTTTTGGGGTCTGTACTGACTCTAGGTAGTTAGGGTCATATGAACTATAGAACACCCAGTCAGAGTCTGGAGAACTGGAGAACTGGTTGGTGTGGGAAAATCCCCACACATGTGGTGTCAGAGTGCTGTTAATAAAGCAAAAGAAATTGTTTTTTTTTTCCTTGTACTTATGAATCCTGAACAATTTCCACATGAATGTGGGTTTCTCTGAACTCCTAACAGTCCTGATGCCATTTGGGTCTTTGCCCAAGTTAAACATTGTGCTGCCAAAATAAAACATGATTGCGTGAATCCTGCTCCTTCACTAGTTAGAGATGGAGGCAAAGGGCTCTAACCAAGAAGGGACTCAGATCATCCATGGGGGCCTTGTTTTCTACTTATTTATTTATCTAGTTTATTTATTTATTTTTGGCTGTGTTGGGTCTTTGTTGCTGCGTGCGGGCTTTCTTTCTCTAGTTGCGGCGAGCGGGGGCTACTCTTCATTGCGGTGCATGGGCTTCTCGTTGTCGTAGCTTCTCTTGTTGTGGAGCATGGGCTCTAGGCACGCAGCCTTCGGGAGTTGTGGCACGCGGGCTCGGTAGTTGTGGCTCGTGGGCTCTAGAGCGCAGGCTCAGTAGTTGTGGCGCACGGGCTTAGTTGCTCCGCGGCATGTGGGGTCTTCCTGGACTAGGGCTCGAATCCGTGTCCCCTGCCTTGGCAGGTGGATTCTTAACCACTGTCCCACCAGGGAAGTCACTTGTTTTCTGTTTCAGAGTTGAATTTCAGAGATCATGAAATAGGAGCCAAAATAATGAGACAGACGTAACTCTGGAATTCAGAGTTGCTTAGCCAGAGAGCTAGGATAGTTCCCTAGTTCCTACTGAAATTCTGTCTTGAGACTTACCACCATCTAAATATTATTCTCGGGCTTCCCTGGTGGCGCAGTGGTTGAGAGTCCGCCTGCGGGTTCGTGCCCCGGTCCGGGAGGATCCCACATGCCGCAGAGCGGCTGCGCCCGTGAGCCATGGCTGCTGAGCCTGCGCGTCCGGAGCCTGTGCTCCGCAACGGGAGAGGCCGCAACAGTGAGAGGCCTGTGTACCGCCAAAAAAAATAAATAAATAAAAATAAAAAATAAATATTATTCTCATCAGCTGATAGATGAGAAGACTGGTGCTCAGAGAAATCAATGTCAGTGGCAGTAATTCAGAAGCATTTAAGGGAAGAGATGTCGGTGTGGTATTTTAGAGAAGAGACAGTGTAGACTATGTGATCATGTTGGATCCATTCAGCATGGTTTGAAGGGATTTGGGGTTCATTCCCACCATCAGGAAGATCAAAATGACCTCTGCTACCTTGACTTGGAAGAATGGCTTTTGCCTGCCCTTGGGCTTTTCCCAGATAGGTACAAGATTTAAGGCATTCCTTGGAGATGAAAACTATTTGGGGTGGCAGCATTACAGGAGTCCCATGAGTCCTCATCCTTGGGTCAAGCTTCCAGTCCTGGCTGCCATGCCTGTGGCCCCTTAGCAGTTTTCTAGACTCACATCTTCCCCTTACTTCTGCTCTGGGTATCTTCCTCTCAACCCTGCTTCCTGGTCTAAGTCCGTCAAGACATGGGAAATGCTGGGAATCCAATGTCCTGGCCTGGTGCCCCTGCCTGGCCCTGTCTAGGCTCAGTGCCCTGTTTCAGCTCTCTGTCCGTGCCCCACTGGTTCTTCTTTGCCCTGACCATTATTGGTTCTGTTGCCCCTTCGCCTTGCTCTCAGCTCTTTTCTGGGACACCAGTTCAGGTGGTCTTTGTCTCCCTTGACTACAAACTAAAACCCTGATTTCTGTGATCTGAACAAGTCCATCTGATGGCAAGCCTCGCAGCCAGTGACCCTCAGTATTTTTCTGTCCTGACTGACAGGGACATTCAGAGAGGTGATCCTGGGCAGAGACACCAAAAAGTCCCCTTTTATTGGAATACACGAATAATGGGAAATGTGTTTATTCCTTCAGGCCAACTTCAGGTCCTTAGCCATGTGGAGGTCTGGAGTCCCAGGCAGTTCTGTCATAGACCAGTAGCATCTTTCCCAGCCAGAGGTTGGGGTGTGTTGATTCTATGTGCACACACTTTATGCGCCTTCTGTATACTCTTTTCCTAGACCTCCGGCCACTTTTCTGGGGCCACCATCAGGTGTGTAATAAAAATTCTCTCTTTCTGCTTCTGAGCTGAAGGAATTCGATGCTCCTGTAACAAGATGTGAATTTCTTGATACTCCTTCTAGAAAACTGGGGCACTATATAGCACAGAAACGATGCCTTTAGATGGGAAAGAAATACATTCTTGAGTACACAAGCTCTGAGATAGCTTCTTTACTGTGTAATCTAGAGTCTTTCTTGATTCCTGAATTCCGGATGAGACAAGCTTAATCACCTTTTCTATCCACGCCTCGTGGAAGTCCAAAGCCTTCCTCAAGATTTTTATGACTTTCAAGGCCTCTTTCTCTCGTGGCAGAACAAAAGGATTCTTTTATTAGGAACCAACATACATAAAAGGCAGCTGGGGTTGTAAAGTTTGTTTTTGTTTTTTCCCCCAACACAAATACATTTTTGGTTCTAATTCTCCTCAAAAGGAAAACAAACAACAACAACAAAAACCCTTAAAGATGAACATTTTAAATCCCACTTTACAGCTGAAAAAAATGAGTATGTATTAGGGCTTTTAACTATTATTCCCTCTTACATAGCAAATAGCTGGCAGGTTCATTATTCAAATCCAGATCTGTGTGACTCCAAGTCCAAGTACTTTCCACTAATTTAAATGGAGTTGTGCCTTCAGATTCAAAGATCGTTTTAATTGTGTAACTGGCATAGGTTTTATAATGTCGCCTTTATATCACTGCAGTAGATGAAGTCTGTTTTCCTGGGAGGTATTTTAATTTGTGCAAGTTAACTAGAACTTTCACCTATTCAGTCTAAATTTTGACCCTGAACTTTTTACATAGTACAAGTGATGGGACAAATAACGAATCAGCCTATTAAGGCTCTTTGCAAACCTGGAATAAATCAGGCACCAACATAAGGGTCTGCAAGAAGCTTCATCTCCTGGAAATAGATGGTCTGGTATCTTAGTTAAAAATTGTTAGATTCCAGAAATTATTAGGAATCTGCTTGAAATTCTGTACTGTCCCAATTTTATCTTCAGAGTTGAATTAATTAGCCATAAAAACATTTGCATGTATAATTTGTTTTTTCTTCGGATGCACCACGATAACAAGCTGTTCTTTTACATTATTAAGATGGAAACATATTTTCATGCAAAGCAGAATCTGTTATTTTTAAGTGTCTAATCCCCTTGTTTTTAAAATATTCAAAAAGTAAGTGTGTGTCAGACAGTGAGTGCCCTGGGCATTTGGAAGTCAGACTTTCAGCTCATGAGGCGGTGGATGTTTCATCTGTAACACAAGGGAGTTGTCCCAGATGAAGGACTCACAGGAGTTACAGCTTCATGAAGGTGCCCACAGAAGTCCAGTTCCTGATTTGAAATAGCATTGGGCATGAGAATTGAAGGAAGAGGAGCTGGAAATGGTAACTGGCGTTGGCCTTTATGGTGCCACTTCAAACAAAAATGTTATAGTTGATTTCTGCTTTGTGACGTTGGAGGCTTGAGAGCTCATGGCCAGTTTTGAAAATGTATCCAGCTTGATTAACCTCGTTGTCTTTAAAGTTATAGCCCATGAAACTGTCTCTTCTGACACTTTTTCTTAGAGGGAATTATCATGAAAATACATTTTAAAGATGTTATTGATTTTAAAATAACAAGGAGAGGGAGTTTATTCCATTAATGCCAAATATATATTACCGCTGTTTGATAAGTATAAGGAAATATGATTTTATTGACTGTTCCTGGGAGACTGGTGAATTTCTTTCCTAAATTTACAGAGACATGCACCACGGATTTTTATTTTAAACATCAGAAACAACCTAAGGAATTTTACAAGAAGATACTCTTCAACTGGTCAGTTGTCCTTCTTATATAGCTCTGACTCAACCTGACTTACTTTTTCTCTTCCATGTCGATATAATGAAAAAACAAATAAAAACATGCCCACTTATTCTTTTCTACTTTTTTAAGTCCAAAATAAAGGTACCATATTGCTGAGGGAATTCAAAATCCTGGTGTCAGGGCTTCCCTGGTGGCGCAGTGGTTGAGAGTCCGCCTGCCAATGCAGCGGACACGGGTTTGTGTCCTGGTCCGGGAGGATCCCACGTGCCGCGGAGCGGCCGAGCCCGTGAGCCATGGCCGCTGAGCCTGCGCGTCCGGAGCCTGTGCTCCGCAACAGGAGAGGCCACAACAGTGAGAGGCCCGCGTACCGCCAAAAAAAACAAAAACGAAAACAAAATCCTGGTATCAGGAACCGCATGGGATTCAAAGAATGACTTATGTTGGAAATCTGGCTCTTGTTCTCCACTGCCCCTCGCCACCCCTGCATGTTGATGTTACCATGGGGAACTTATATTCTCTGAGCCTCAGTTTTCTCTCCTGTGAAGTGGGTGTAGGAATGAAAACCTCTTAGGGATATAAGAAATAAAGTTCCTGGTGATCTGGTCATACACAGAAGGCGTCTACAAATAGTGATTTTTATGTTTAACTTGGAGAGGACGGTTGTAAAGGTCCTAAAAGTCGTAAAATACACAAAGCTGTCTTTGTGTCTTTTAAGAAATTTTTTGTGAAAGGGTAGTTCTGTTTGTCCTGAATGTCTCCTGCAGGGAGAATTGGGATTAATTGGTTCCAGTCACAGGGGAATCACCTGTCTTGCTTGAGCTGCCTGGTGCTGTAGGAACTAGGTGTTCTGTCACTGGACATGATCAGGTAGGGTCTGGGCATCCCTGGTGGTGGGCATTGTAGAGAGGTGTCAGGATCAGAAGAAAGATCAGACCCGATGACCCGTAACTCCCATTCTTTGCCTGATGTCCTAAAATTCTCTGATTAATCAGACCCTCTGCTTCTGTGGAAATCACACTTCAGATCAAATCCCCAGGGTCAGATGTGTCACCCTTCTGATGCCTTGTAGCCTGGAGCTCCATGGACGGATGACATCTGGTCTCTCTTGGGTCTCTTAGCTCTGACTGGTCCCCACAGTCTCCCAGTGCAGAGAGCCTGCACTCAGAGTTTTTTTTCTGTCCATTTCAGTTCCCCTCAAGCCCTCTCTCTTCACACCCTCTATCTGTCCCACCTTCTTTTTCTCTCATCTTCAGATTCTTAACTCCCATCAGGATAGGAATATCTGCCTTTGATTGGTATCTGTTCAGTCAAGTTTACTTCACCTCTAAGAAAAGCTAACCCTGAGAAAACTTGGACACTACTTTGGGGACCAGTTCTGAAAGTTACTTCTTTATCTGCTGGCCTCATTCAAGAAGTGCTACAGGGGAAGGACGGTGGACTTTGTGTACAGACCTGAGTTCAAATCCTGTCTCTACCACTTGCTAACTGTAAAATCTTGGGTAAATCTCCTCATCTCACAAAACCATTTTCCTTTCCATTATATAACCAGTGACATGAAAAACACATCAAATTCTACCTTTGCCAGGAAGACTTTTCTACTAAAGGGAGTTATTAAGAATATTAAAATCTTTATGAAATGATATTAAGCTAATATCCATTCTGATTTCCTTTCTGCAAAACAGAAAAGGAAACCCACTGTGGGGTGAAGGGTGAGAAGGAGACTAAATTCCTATTTTGCAAATACTTCCATGCAGATATCTCCTTGCTGCTTCCTGTAATTTGCTGCAGGAAACCTTACTGGTGTGTAAGTAGGTGGGTGGGTACTTTTTTGGAGTAGATCACACAGAGAGGCCACCTGAATCGGTTCGTCCTCCATGTGGTAGATATTGTGAACAGGCATAGCAGTAACAGGGAAGAAAGAGGGTTTGGACTGAGAACGGGATCTGTACTCCATGCATTGTCACAGACTACCTGTGACTAGGGCAATTTAACTAATAAACCAGTAGTTAGCAAACTTTTTCTATAAAGGGCCAGATAGTAAAGATTTTAGGCTTTGTGGGCTGAATGGTCTTCGTGGCAACCCCTCTGCTCTGCCGTTGTGGCTTGAGAGCAGCTATAGATGATACATAAGGTGATAAATGAGTATGGTTGCCGTCCAAGAAAACATTATTTACATAAACAGAAAGTGGGCTCAATTTGGGCCACAGGCAGTAGCTGGCCAACCTGTGGCCTACATCTCCAAGCCTCAATGTATCCGTCTTCACCACGGGGGCAATAGAGTTTTATGAAGATTAAATACGAGAATGCAAATGAGGCCTCTGAGCCCACAGCCTGACCTGTGAAAGATCTCCCCAAAGTTACTTCTTTCCATCTCTTTTTTCTCCCAAGTGCTTCTGTACAGTATGGAGCTGGGAAGGACTGCACACAAAGGTCCTTCCCAGCCCTGTGATTTTATGAAATTGCCCATCAGAAAAAAAGAAAAAAAAAAAAAAGATCAAGAAACAGAGAGCATGCCAGAGAGAGAAATTGTTTGTGTGTTCTTTTTCTCTGCAAAGTCTGACCACAAGAAGCATTAAATCAATCAGCTGAGAAAGCAGAATATGAAATATTGAGTTGATTTAGTCCCAAGTATGCAGAAGGCCTCTGCTATTGGGATCAGAAGCAGACAAGAAAAAACAAGGGGAAATGTTTTCTACATATTCTGTGCATTGGCTATTCTGTGACTCCCACATAATTCATCACAGGAAAACTTTAAGTGCAATAAATATTTACCCTAGTTTAGTGGCTGCTCTGACCAAGAACAAACCCATTAACATAAATGCAGATAAATACAAGGCAAATAATGATATTCCCAGTTGCTTCTGTGTCAGCCTCCTGTGTCAACCATCAGTCTTGCCTGACTGCTTGAGAAGGAACCCAGAGAGCTTCCCTGGTGGCACAGTGGTTAAGAATCCGCCTGCCAATGCAGGGGACATGGGTTTGAGCCCTGGTCCGGGGAGATCCCACACGCTGTGGAGCAACTAAGCCTGTGCGCCACAACTACTGAGCTGGCGCTCTAGAGCCCGCGAGCCACAACTACTGAACCCACGTGCCACAGTTACGGAAGTCTGCGTGCCTAGAGCCCTTTCTCCACAACAAGAGAAGCCACCGCAATGAGAAGCCCACGCACCGCAATGAAGACCCGATGCAGCCAAAAATAAATAAATTTTAAAAAAAAATTTAGGAAAAAAAAAAAAAGAAGGAACTGAGAGAATTTATAACCGGGGAAGATTCCTTTCTAAAGCATTTCCACCTCCCAGACGAAGGGAGGGAGGAATCGTCCAGGAAGTCCCAGGAAACCAAATGAACACTCTTCATCTTCAGAGCAGCCCATCTGAGGTACACTCTCAGTCACTGCTGCCCTGATACTCTGCTTTTTTGGGTCTGGGACTCCTCCAGTGTTACATTTTTCAGGCAAATCTTATGGCTGCTCTTGTAATTTGCCAAGGCAGCTCTCTGCAGTCCTTGCAGAAGGGTACATCCCAGGGAGCTCTTGGTGTGCCCATCCTGCCTGTTATGAGTTAAGGGAGAGGACTTGGCCAGGTTTCTCCATCCTTGGTCCTGATGCCAACGCTTGTTCACAGTTCAGTTGAAGAGTTTCTTAGCCTCTGGCTCTGCCTGCCTCTTCTGTATTCACTTCGTTGACTTCGCCTCCTCGTCCACTTTTTTGTTTTTTGGCTATGTTGGGTCTCTGTTGTTGTGCGTGGGCTTTCCCTAGTTGTGGCAAGCGGGGGCTACTCTGTTGCGATGCGTGGGCTTCTCTTGTTGAGGAGCACGGGCTCTGGGCACGTGGGCTTCAGTAGTTGTGGCTCGCGGGCTCTAGAGTGCAGTCTCAGTAGTTGTGGCTCGTGGGCTCAGTAGTTGTGGCTCACGGGCTCTAGAGCACAGTCTCAGTAGTGGCACACGGGCTTAGTTGCTCCACGGCATGTGGGCTTTTCCCAGACCAGGGCTCGAACCCATGTCCCCTGCATTGGCAGGCGGATTCTTAACCACTGCGCCACCAGGAACCCCTCCTTGTCCACTTTTAAACAGCAGTGTCCCTGGTCCTTTACCCCCAGTTCCCTCCTCTCACTCTCTTACCTCTCCTCCAACCACCTCATTTCCTCTCATGGTAAGAGGTACCAGCTACATCCCAATAGCTCCCGCATCTTGATCTGCCCAGTCTTCTCCAATAAAGGATGCAGTCTTACATTAACTCCTTGTTGCTCTCACCACCTGCCTGCACACCAGACGCATCACATGTAACATATCTGCAGCAGCTTGTAACTCTGCTCTGCCCCTGTTGAGTCTTTATAGGTAACACTTTTCTGTACCCAGTAGCCCAGATCAGAAACTGGGCCATGCTGAGTGTTTCCCTTTGTCTCAGCCCTAATGTCTCGTCAGCAGGCATGATGTTGAGATAAGAATTTCCCAGAAATCTCTCAAAAGCATTTCTTCCTGGTCTACGTGATCACAGTCCCAGTAAAGGGTCTCATTTGTTGTTTTTGACCAGAGAAATGCCTTGTTTTGGTCTCCTTGCCTCTATTCCCCCGCTTCTTCCCTCCCCCACTTCCCCAGTTGATGATTTGAGTTTTCTATGTGCTATGGTGGGATAACATAATTAGTGTTTCCAGTTGACGCAGATGTCCACGGTCTGCAGGAGCTGCTGTGGGGACAGAGCTGGAACTGGAAGCAGGGTATGTGGTTTACAATCTGATACAGTAATTTAGGCTTGGGGGAGTTAGAGGACTCAACTAAGGAAGAGAGAGTGTTGTATTTTCAGTGTCTATATGTCAGGCTAGATACTTACACATACTCAAGTGAACTTGTCTCAAACCCCTTCAAGGAAAAGATTATTGTCCCCCTAATTATTATAAGGGAGAAAATACCCTTGCATTGTGTTAGATTTAGTTGATCTCTTAGTTAGGATGTGACAAATCCAGGATTCAAATCTAGGGCTGCCTGTGTATAAAAACCTCACCCTCAATCCCTGCCATCCACTTCCCTGAGGAGGGAGACCACAGGACTATGTTGATAGACATGTGGAAAATAAATGTGCCGAGACCGGGCATAGACATGATACACTACCCAAGAACACAAGCATAAGGAGATCAGAGACTTTATTATCTATTTTGTTCACTGATCTACGCCTATAATCGTCTGTCCCATGGGAGCCACTCAATAAATATTTATTGAATAAATGAATTAAATCACACAATCCTACAGACTTGGTCTTGGAAGCTACATTTCCCTAGAGAGAGCATCATCTTGTAACCTTGCCCATGTCCTTCCCCGTGTCTGTCCTCCTCCTTGATTCCAACTGCTATGTAGACAAGACTTCCTCCCCTGAGCTTTTTTACCCATGGGGTTGAGGGCAGCAGATACAACACTCAGCAATGTTTGTTGAATGAATCCTGGACCTCTGCGTCCCTTGTCTCTTTTGCCTCACTTGGCACAATGTATCGAAGTTATCCAGGCTCCTGGACTTCACTTACTTTACCTTCCTGATGGTCCTTTGCAGTAATGCAAGCAGTGGGGAGCCATGAGGAACGGCAGATGAAGCTTCGCTCGCTCCCCGCGTCGCGCACCTCCTGCCGTGCAGCCTGGTTGGGGACCCCCTGCTTTAGCGTCTGCCCTGACCCTAATCCTGCCAGCAACAATGACTCAACTCTGCTCCCAGCGTCCATCTTATGCACCGTGGAATTCTGGACGAATACAAAGCCCAGTGCACAACAGGACACTTCCTTCTCTGCTTGCTACCCCTGTGGAGCATCTTATTCTCCGTCTGCCTCAGGAATTATTTCTCCTTCAGTTGCAGAATAGCAACAGCAGTGTCCGAAGAAACACTTTAAAAATTCCTCCCTCTCTGCCTCTTTGCCTTGGAAAATATCTCGCCTTGCATAGCTCTGCATCTCTTGGAGTCAGTGTCCAAAGTGTAGACCAGTAGGAAGAACAGGACTTCCGTGGCTCAGGAAATCCAGATTTGATCCTGGTTCTATCTCTTATCATCCATGTGAATTTTAAAAGACCACTTATTTATCTGAGCCCGAGTTCTTTTAAAAGAGGGCTAGTAACCCTGACTTAGCGTTTTGCTGACTATTCGACAGGCTGGTGTTATGCCCTTAGTACGGAGGCTGGCCCCAAATAGGTGATCTCTACACATTGGTTTCCTTTCCCTGGCTTCCCACACCCTGGTAAGAGGCATCTATTCCAACGCAGAGATGCCTCCTGCGTAAATGAACTGGCTGCAGGCAGTGAATTTCAGACCACTACTCAGGGTGATTGTATTGGTCTGAGGGTCACCTTCCCTGTCTGAGTGGCCCCGGCCAGGCTGCAAAGCACTGTGGCCTTTGGCTGGTGACATTTGGACCTGTCTGCCCAAATGTCAGTCTCCTTGAAGGTGCTGGTTCACGGATGCCAATCACTGCTCGCAGAGGCTGATCGTCAGGCTGAAAGGCGTGCCTGCAGAGTTTCTCCAGGCAGAAGGGGAAGGACCTAGTTGAGCCAGCATCGTGTGGCTGGCTGGCCACTCATTTCTCTTTCCTCGCCTGCCTTCCCCCTGCTCCGGGCTGACCATGTGTCTCAGGGCGCTCTGCCTGGCGTGCTTTTTCCACTACGCTGCCTCCTCAAGGAAACTCAGAACATCAGTCCTGGCCTTACGTGGTGTCTCAGTGGCACCTTCACTCATTCCATTCACTCCATCTGTTCATCTATCCATCCCTTGTTTTCTCTTTCTTTCTCCCATGAACTGTTGTGGGGCATCTCCCATGTGCCGTGCTCCTGGGAATTTTCAGGTACAGTTCTCCATAATCAGGGTTGCCTTTCTACTCCAGAAAGAGATGAAAACACAATCAGTGTTCAGAGATTTCTATTGTGTCATTAATTGTTCCTGCACCTCTAGCTGCAGGGGTGGTTGAGGGCTTAGGGCCGAGTGGAGTAGGGGATCAGCTCTTGCTAAGTATTTGTCCAGACCTGTCACCTAGTTCTGTTTCCAACCATCCCTACATCGTTCCCTCCTCTGCGGCAGCTAAGATACATTCTCGCTTCTGTGGTTCTAGCCCCTTCTGCAGACGGGCATCAGCCAGCACTCTGCCAGCTGTCGATCCAGGCTTTTTCTGCTCAGCCCTTCAAATCAGAGCAGCTTTTTTGGCTAACCTGGGGGGGGGAGTCCAGCCATTCAAGATAGCAGCAGGGGGTCTCCTCCTCTTTCTCTGAGTTCCCAGCTTTCTCCAGTGAGTTCTTCAATGTTGGCCTGGAGCGATGCTGGGCTAGGTAAAATTCAACAGCATTTCATTCCGGCTGTGGTTTGCCACGTGTCTTAGGCCTTCCTTCTATCTCAGAGGGACTGCTTTCCTTCCTGACTGTGCTCTAAAGAAACAGTCAGCCTTTGTCTCTGCTCTGTGCCTGGTGGTTGTGATTCCCTGTGCAGCGGCTTTCTCAGGATTCCTCCCAAGAGAAACCAGGATCCTTTTGCAAAAGGGTCTCCTGCAGCTCTCCTTGGATCTCCCAGGATTCCAGAGATATTTATGCAAATTAGACTCCCTCTGGGGCCTTTGCTTCTCTATATTGTTGGGGGCTTCTCTTCACAGTAATCAACATCTCACCTTAATTGCTTGTGTTTATGGTTCAATAAGTGCATCATTTTTGGCAACACCAGCTCATAGCAATATCTTAAATTATGAAAGCCTGCACGCTTTCCTTTATTAACTCTGGCTTGTGTCTGATGAGCACGTAGATTTTTAACCATTTATTTCCTCCGCGTGACAGGGAATGAGGAACATAAAGTGGATGGGAACAGTACAGAAGGGGGAGCATTGGAGACTCGGGACCCATAAAAGTAGTATACAGCGTGTGAGGCCAATATAAGAGCAATGAGCTTTTAATATATGGCGTGTGTAATACATTCATATTCCTAATAAAGTCAATTATCGTCAGATCCGTTATTTTTCAATTTGCCACCTCAGCTCAGACAAAAACAAATCTAGAGCTATTCAGAAGAAAAAAAATATACTACAGTAATTGCAAAGGCAGCAGCTGTCAAAAAAATTGTCTAATAAGTGCCTGTTTAACACATCTACCCTCCCAGGAGCTGGGGTGATGTCAGGAATGGCACTTGCCATGAATATAACCTAAGACAAAGCTGAATCTTTGCCCTTGATCTGAGCAATTATCTTGCTCTTGACTACTTTTTTTTTTTTTTAATTCCAGTTGTCACTGTGCAGGCAGCAAGGAGATGGAGGATGGAGAGCCCTCCCCACCTTGGGGATGTGTGTCTTGAGGGACGTTTCAGTTTACAGATGATCTGTGTGAACGTGTGTGCACGTTGTTTCTCCTCTCTGGACCTGTCCCTGCCGCTCCACTTCTCTGTGCTTTGGTTTCCTTATGTGTTTAATAAGGGAGTTTTTCCCAAACCTGATGGATCATCAGAATTATTTGTTGTCTTAAATTTATTTTTAATTGTAGCAAACTATTGCTAATTGAAAAAACCTCCAAGTATCATTATGATTACTATTATTAATTATAGGAGAATATTAGTTATCTATTGATGCATAACAATATTATCACAAATCTAGAGGCTGAAAATCCCATGTCTTTATTACGTTTATCATATCAGTTTCTGTGGGTCAGGGGTTGTGTACAACTTGGCTGAGTCCTCTGCTTCAGGGTCTCACAAGGCAACAACCAAGGTGTTGGATGGGGTAGTGGTCTCATCTGAGGTTGGACTGGGGAGGGATATGTTTCCAAGCCCACATGGTCGGCAGAATTCAGTTCTTTTTAGCCTGTTGGGCTAGGAGCCCCAATTTCGTGCTGGCCGTGGGTTGAGACCACCCTTAGGTCCCAGATAGTTGTTGGCCATAGATGTGTCTCTGTTCCTTGCCATGTGGGCTTCCCCAACGTGACCACCTGCTTCATCAAAGCCAACAAGGGAGAGAGTCTAACAAGACCATATTACTGTCTTCTATGATATAATCATGGAGGAGGCATCCTGTCACCTGGATGTGCTGTGTTCTATTGGTTAGAAACACATCGTAGGTCCCACTCACACTGAAGAAGAGGAAAGAGCGGGTTACAGAATGGTGAGAACACCAGGAGGCAGGATAAGGGGGTCCACCTTAGAGCCTGCCTACCGCAAAGAGTAACACCTGATAGTTTTGTTTTGTTTTATTTTTTAAAGCAAAAGGTACAGAAAGCTGTAAAGTACAAGGTCAAATTGTCCTTTTCTCCGCTCATGTTAACTGTTTTTCTTGTAAGTTTTTTGTTAGTTGCTGCATCAGTCTCCGAAGGCTGACATAACAACTTATCACGTAGCGGGTGGCATGAAACAACAGAACTTTATTCTTTCACAGTTCTGGGGGCTAGGAGTATGGAATCAAGGTGTGGCAGGGCCACACTCCTACTAAGGCTCTAGGGAAGGGTTCCTCCTTGCCCTTTCCTAACTTCTGGTGGCTCCCAGCAATCCCTGTTCCTTGATGTGTAGCAGTATCATTCCAGTCTCTGCCTCTGTTGTCACCTGGGCTTCTTCCCTGTTTGTGTTTTCTTTTCGTCTTCTTAGGAGGACACCAGTCCTTGGATTTAGGACCTACTATAATCCAGTGTGACCTCATCTTAACTAATTACATCTGCAAAGACTATTTCCAAATAAGGTCCCATTCTGAGGTTCTGGGTAGACATCAAATTTTTGTGGGACACCGTTCATCCCACTACAGTTGTTCATTTTTCCTTTGGCATTTGCCACCCTAACACTCAATCCTACCTGTAAACCACTATGACCACTGCCCCGCCGTGAAAGCTGAGCACTGTTAGAGGTTGCAGAAGGCAGTGGCTAAGAGTCACTGGTCTTTCACTAGTCGAGTGGCCTGGGGAGACACTCGGTGTCTCTCTGCCTCAAATTCCTCATCTGTAAAATGGTCATCAGCAGAAGCATAATAATATTTAACTTTTAGGGTCGTTAGAGGATTAGATGAGATAATATATGCAGAGCCCTTAGAACAGTGCCTGGCATGGAATAAGCAGTATGCCAAGGTCAGCGGTTGTTACCTCTCACTTCTCCTTCCCTCTCCACCACCTGCTTTTTGGTATTTAGAAATATCATGTTTACTGTTTGTTTTCTTATTTTAAATTACATTTAAATGAATGGGTTGATTATTTATTATAATTACATATAATGTGTAGATACATTCAACATTATTTCTCTGTATGTTTATGTATTATAAATATTATAGATAATTTGTAGGTAAAATATACTTACGTAAGTATAACTGAGAAATTAAACAATTTTAATGAAAAATTATTTACATATTTTAAGTTATATATTTATGCTCAAAACTCTTTATTGCTTAATCTATTTATCTTGTACAGTCTCTGGTTGCTTCCATCTTCGATGAAGGAATTAACAACCCCCTTCCTCTTTCTGCGGCATCTCCTTCCTTCCTCTCTGCTTTGTCAGCTGTATTTTTATTTTCCCTTCTTGATTTTTACATTTAGTTTATGATATATATATATATATTTTGCGATATGCAGGCCTCTCACTGTTGTGGCCTCTCCTGTAGCGGAGCACAGGCTCCGGAAGTGCAGGCTCAGCGGCCATGGCTCACAGGACCAGCCGCTCCGTGGCATGTGGGATCCTCCCAGACCGGGGCACGAACCCACGTTCCCCGCATCGGCAGGCGGACTCCCAACCACTGCGCCACCAGGGAAGCCCTAGTTTATGATATTTAATTCTGGCTTAGTCTTCTGTGTTTTGGTAAGAGGCTGATTTTAATAACAGCCTTTACATCAAAAATCAACTGTCCTTTCTATATTTTAATATTGTAACAGTAACAGTGATGACCTCTACTGTTTGCATGCTTATTATTTCAATAACCATTCTAAATACATTATATATTAGCTCATGTAATCTCTGTAACATTCCTCTGAGGTCGGTGACATTTTAGAAAGGAGAGAACTGAGGCCTAGAGAAGTTAAGTAAATTTTCCAAGGACACAGAACAAGCAGCAGATGCAGTATGAGCTCCGTCCATGACCTCAGAGCCCTTGCTCAGAGCCAGTATGTTCTGTGACCTCTCAGTGTCCACGGCACTGACCGCAGTCACGTGGGCTGCCTGGACTCAGAGAAGGGAATGCAAGACTGTGCCCTAAGCTCACAGCACTTGAAGGACTACGGGGAAAACATAACAACTTTCTTTCTTATGCCCAATGAATTCCTCAGAAATAGACTGCATTTTAGTTTTTCATTGTTAGCCCATGCCTTTCATATACATGCTTTTGTTTTTCCGGCGGGGGGCGGGGGGGGTTTCTTTAGTTTTTCCTGACAGAGATAAATCTATGCCCTCGTTTTCCCATTAAGGGGTTGCAGCTTCTTCATCATACAAATGAGATGACAGAGTCAACTCCCCTCTTGACTATGTTATTTCTGGCACCTGTCGGCTTCCTGTTCCCATCTGGACTGATTGCTTTTTGCTGCACACTTGTCATCCTGCGATTTCATTTTATTCGTCTCTGGGTTTAGTTTCCATTCTTCCCTGGATTTCCTGGACCCCTTTTCTATTTTCCTTGGATTTCTTTTTCATTTCGCTGAAGTATATTCTCAATTTTATTGCTGTTTTGCAGAAACCATTCTCTGCAGAAACGTTAGTGTCCTTATATGTATGTGGTCTTAGTGTATAATTGAAATGCATTTTCCCTCAAAAGGCGAGGACTGATGTGAATCTGATTACCGTCCCATTGAAGATAACACCTTTCTTCCTCTTAAGCTTTCAGGATTTTCTCTTCATCTTTGCTAGTCTGGATGCTCCCTAGGATGCTAGGGAAGGGTTTTCTGTTTGTTCATCTTCTGCAGTGCTGTCAGTGAGTCTATCATTCTGAAGACCTGAGTTCTTCTTTCATTTCTATAATTATTTCCTTAGGAAGTTTGGTTTGTTAAATAGAAGTTCCTGGTTCCCCCCCCCACCCCGGGTCTAAAATGGGGCTGGGATCCTTGTTAGGGATCCAGGAATTTGCATCCTTATCAAGATTCCCAAGTGGCTTTTTTAGTCAGTGATATCCGTGAACTGCTGACAAGATAGCTCCTGAGATCCCTTGCCGGCCGGCTCTAGCCCGTTTACAGGGCAGAGTCGTCAGGGTGGTGTTCTGTAATGTGGTCGTGTGATGCTTTGCTTCTCCAGTATGACAGGCGTGGAGGTGTGAAGCTCTGCCACCCCTGCCTAGCTCTCAGCAGTCCTGCAAAGGTCACGTGCCATCTTGTTTATTGAACCGCTCTAGAAACTCTCCTGGTATGTCTCCATGTCGGAAGTTAATTTGTCAAGGTGTCCCAGCCTTTGGCGAGGCTCTGTGAATTTCAGCAGACCGCATCTCTTGCTGTGTCGTCGTGGAGGAAATGTTTGTCCTTGAGTTCCATTTTTGCTGAACCTGTTCTTCGTATTACCTGCTTCTTGGTCCCTGAAGATAATGTCGACCCAAGACAGAGCCGTCTGTTTTAATTCCTCCCCTGGCGTCTGCTCTTTATTACCTTTGCTGACTTAAGTATCAGATCAGGTTTGCTGTTCCTACTCTCTAGAGAGCGGTGTCTCCTCACCCTCTTCTATAAATCATTATTATTAATAACAAGGATAGTAACGACAATACTAAACAGCAGTTAGGTAAAATCTTCCATTACAAAATGCTTTCAGAAATAGTACCTCTGGGCTGCAGGTTTATATAGGAAACACAAAAACTGATTAAAAAAGGCAAGTGTTCTATCCAAAACGTGTTTGCTTTTTGGGGTTGAATTCATTTGTTTGATTGAAAATTTCATAAGGAAGACGTGTGTGGGAGAGGTCTCGGATTGTGGATGGAATAAGCACGTTGTGGGGTGCTAAAATAGTACATAGATAACCCAGATGTTTGGAAATACGTGGGTGACAGATCCGGCTTATCGTGGGAAAGTAGGGTCGTATAGACACAGCGGAGTCCATGCCTAAAGTAGAAAATCACAGCCAGATTTCTTGAAACACTCTTGTAGAATCATGAGGCAGCCCGGTGTAGGGCTTCTTGGGTTCCAGTGCCCTCTCTGTTTCTAAAGAATGTGGTGGCTTTAGGTGTTACTTAACATCTCAGAGCTTCCACGCTCTTATCTGTACAATGGGAGTTACCATTGATCTCACACAGGGCTGTCCGCCAGCACCTACCGGTTTCTAGCACATAGGATTAGCCTGCCCTGAGTGAAAGGCATCGTTGCTGTTGCTGGGATTATTGACATTGCTTTAATGTTGTACAGCAGGCACTGCACATAAGGATACTTTTCTTTTTTGTAATTTCTGAGTATAATATATTTGCGTGAAAGTACACATAGATCGTGTGTATACAGCTAGATGGATTTTTCACGCGGTGAACACACCGAAGTAACCAGAACTTGGAACTGGAACCCCAGAACTCACTGTACGGGTGCCCGTGTTCCCAGGATCATGACCTGGTGGGAACCGCCACCAAAGCGTTAACTCATAATTTCTGACACCACCGTAGGTTCATTTTGCCTGGCTTTGAGCTTATCATCAATGGGATCGTACGGTATACACTCTGTTTTGTTGTCGTTGTTTAGTGGTTGGTTGGTTGAGTTTTTTGGTGGGTGTTTGGAGGGTCTGGTGTGTGCATTTCACCCATGTTGACCGTTCTGTGGGAGAGCTTTTCTCTCATACCTGTATGGACGTTGGGTAACTTCCATGTGGCCATTAGGGAGAGTGCTGCTGTAAGTGTTCCAGTATATTCCTTTAGGAGAATGTAAGGGGTTAACCATCGTCATTCTACTAATGTAGCAGGCAGGGTGTTTTTCCTCACCCGCTTCCTTTTCAGCTAATTGATCTCCAAGCCTCATCCATCCGCCTCCTCAGTGTATGAGCTCTGACCCTGCCATCCGTCACCTGAACTATTGCAGTAACTGTGTTCCATTCCTGTGTTTCTCATCTCTCCCAGCTGAACTTCAGCACCACCAGAATTATCTTCCTGAAACACACATCCGATAGTATCACTTTCCTGCTCAAAACTTGTATCCTCAATGCCAGCTGAAGCAAATTGAAACAACACAACTCTGAGCTCCTTGTATAATGGGATCCATCTTGAATGAGCTGCTGCCCACACTTCCCTCTGTCACCAACTTCCTCTCTGTATACTGGCGCCATATTGGATTAGCCCCTTGGCGGCTCCAATGCTCTCTCAGCCTATGGTGACATTCCTTCCTTCCTGCTAATAGTGAATTTCTTCTTATGGTTGAAAACCAGCCAAGGGCCATCCTGTTCCAACAACACTTCCTGCCCCCATCTCTGTGAAGCCGAGTCTGACATCCTGGGACTTCTCATGTTGTCCATCCAGTCAGTCCAGCTATGACCTATTGAGAGCTGGGCCTGAGAGCCAGGCTCACAGCTCTCTCTACTGCTCAGTTCCTCTTAAGTCCTTGTTCACATGAACAGGCTGCTTCCTTACCCCTCTAATGAATCTTCCTCATTGTCATTAAGGAGGAGGACACCCTGGCACAGGCTCTTGTCAAACACATTCCTCATGATTGCGGTAAGGGGACCCAATTGCTTGTTTATGTTAATTATTTGAAAACTACTATTTCGTGATAAGTTAAAAGTCACTTTTATTTGTGTGATTACCTCCCCGCTCCCCTGCAAGGCAAGTGAATAAGTAAAATTTGCATTCCTCTCCTAGAAGCCATTTCATTTTCAACAAGACCCTAGATCATCCCTTGGAGTCTGACAGGTGTCCTGGCCTGGGATTTGGTTAATGCTATAGGAAATCTTCTGAAAGGGCTGGAGTGATGGAAAATCAGAGATTCCCCCCACCAGTCATTTTGTTGGGGATAACACTCTCTTCTTTGAAATCATTCCGGCTCCCTACCTTGGGGCTCCACCGCCATGAGCCAGTGCCTGTTTCTACCTGACATGGAGCAATGGAAATACAGAAGTTTTCCTCATTCATCTTCCCTGTCCTCCAGGCCATCCTAGCTTTCTTCTTACCCCCAGCACCTGGCACACGCCCAGCGCATTGTAGGCCCTCAGTAAATACTTGCTGATTGAAAGGATGAATGTTTGGTTTATAAATGGGCAAGTAAAAGTCATTTGCACTGGGGAGATGATGTTAATGTTTATTTTTTTGGTTTGTAAGTTGAAATTTTAGTTGATTCCATAAATAGATATTTATTAATGTCTGATGCATATCTACAGATCCTAAGGACATGCAAATTGACAGCATATTGTTTAAGCCGACTAGGACCCGTACCCCACCCTTGCTTTGCATTCAATTTCAAGTGTGATTTATGACCGTTACCTCTGTGTCAGGGGTTACGGTAGATGCTCTGCAGTTGTTATCTGCTTTCATCCTCATTTCTTGTGTGTACAGTTCAAGGAAAATACCAATTCTCAACAAATACACATTCAAACAAACAAACCTCTCTTCCAAGGCTGGTAAGGAACTGAGTTGAAATGGATTGAGAAAGGCGTGGTAAAATTTCATTATATGAACCAATGGCAACATCAGTGGGGTTTTCATCAGTGATGCCCTCATATTAAGATGACACAGAGGGGCTTCCCTGGTGGTGCAGTGGTTAAGAATCCGCCTGCCAATGCAGGGGACACGGGTTTGAGCCCTGGTCTGGGAAGATCCCACATGCCGTGGAGCAACTAAGCCTGTGTGCCACAACTACTGAGCCCGAGCTTTAGAAGCCTGTGCGCCTAGAGGCCATGCTCCGCAACAAGAGAAGCCACCGCAGTGAGAAGCCCGTGCACCGCAATGAAGAGCAGCCCCCGTTCGCTGCAACTAGAGAAAACCTGCGCGCAACAACGAAGAACCAACGCAGCCAACAAACAAACAAATAAATTTATTAAAAAGAAAAGATGACACAGAACCATCTTATCAAACAAATATTTATTTGCCAACTGTCCTAGGCACTGGGAGCCCAGTGATGAACAACTATCTCTTTATTCTCATGGAACCTAGGTGTCTTCCTGGGGTAAGCCAGACAAACAGGAAAAAGGCAAGTAAGCGAGCAAATGACTTAAAACGGTTCCAAAATGTGACAGTAATAAGACCGTAATTCATTGATTTTTAAGACACATTTCTTTTCACCTTTTAATATTGTTGAAATTGTGATGTCTTAAAATGGGAACATGTTCCCCCCTACCCGAGAAGTTATCAAATTGATGCTTTGACTTCCGATCGATGGCGTCTCAGCATAGAGGAAATATGGTAATAATAAAAGCTCACATTTATTGAACGCTAACTGAGTCAGGTGTCGAGTGGTGTGCATTGGAGCAATGTCTCTTTTGTTCTGGATAACAGCCAGATGAAGCACGCAGAAGCTTCTCTACTGTACAGGTGGGGGAAATGCATCTCTGGGAGGTGAGGCGCCTGGTGTACTGTTGAACACGTTGCGGGGGCCGGTATTCGAGCCCTGGCCAGTCTGCCTCTGCTCTCTGTTACTCTGACTCCCCACTTCCCCAACCCCCTGCCCTGATCCTTCTTAAGATAGCGGCTGCAAAGCAATCCATGCTATTAGGATTTCCCCAGGTATTCCTAGGGGAGCTGAGTGGTTTTCATATAACTAGGTTTTCATATGCACCCTGAAAGCTAATTGACCTGAATACAGGCTGTGTAGAAATACCCACCCACCGAGCCTGTGTCCTCCAGTGAATCTTGAAGCAGGGGTTGGGGACCCCTGTTGGCCAGTAATCTTGGATTTCTTGACGTGCTCAGGTGAGTACTTAGAAAAGAGGTACCTCTGTGCTACCTTGGGATCCTTTTAGAAGGGTGATCTGGTAACAAAGAGAGAAAACTCTAGATCTTACGGTAGGAGGATAATTTGCCAGGAAGAAAATGCTAGAGCCAGCTTCTAAACCAAGCCAACCCCAGGGAGGCTAAGTGACTTTCTCAGGACTCCCAGGGCCAGTTAGAGACTCAGAAGTAGGTCCCTGATCTTCAGGTCCCCGCGGTGTTTATCCCCCTCACCTGTGTTTCCTTCATTTCTCCTTTCTCTTAACAACCTCCTCCTCTTCCCTCTTTTCTTCTCCCCACTTCTCTCTCTCTCTCCCTCCCTTGCTCCACCCTTCCCTTTCTGTTCCTTTTATCTAAAGAAGGCCTAGTAGGTTGAAAAGGTATTAAATAACTTTGGTAGCAAAAACAGTGAAGCGTGGGAGCTAAAATAGAAAGTTCTGGAACTTGCAAAAGTATCACGAACCACTAAAATTAGTTTAGGATTGATTTATGTGGCTACATAGTTAGTATGCTCAAAGGGGTTTTAAAATATGAGGCTTGTAATTAATATTTATAGATCTAAGTGATGAGAAATGACCAAAAAAAGAAGGCTGTTGGGCTGACTTAGAGTCAAAACTCTCCTGAGATAATACAGACGAGAAGGGGGAAGGCGGGAGTGCTAGCATGTTCGAAGCGGTTGGCTTTCCTGCTAATGCAAAAGGAATCCAAAACGGGAGCTCAGGGAGAGCCTGTGTCTGCGTTGGAGGCGTGAAGAACTTGGAAGCACTTTCCATGTTCACTGAATTCATCTCACACAGGCTGGACTGATTCGGGTTACACTGAGCTGGTGAATTGACAAGAGCCCGGAACTCCAGCACATGAACTAGTAACCTATTCAGAAAACTTGTGAAAGAATTGGAGATGCAAGGTCTTTGAATCCAGCAAGCTAGGCAGCAGAAAGAAACACAGGGGAAGAAAAGGACTTGTAGAAGCTTATCCAGTGTGCCTGGGCAGGGCCCCCAAGGCTGTGCCCCATCCAGTCAGCTCACGTGCTGCCCCAAGAGAAGACTTGTTTGTGGCGACAGATCTGTACTCTGGGGTTGACTGTTCCCGGAGACCTCATCTCTGTTGGGGTATGCGCCGTTTATATATGTTTGGTTAAACTGAATTCTCCTAAGCAGAATATAGCGCACTGTCTTGGAACTTTCTCATTGCTAAGTGAATGTTTAAGAGCCTGTCATTAGTTTATCAACCTAGATGCAGAAGGAGAAACTCATGTTAAGAAACTCTGGCTTACTGGTTTCAAAAAAGTGAATTGCAGAATGATGAATCACTTCACCAAAGGGTTTTTTTCATTTAAAAAAAAAAAAAGGCTTCACCATAAGTATCTTTAAAAAAAAAAAAACAGCAAAAACTGATAATCAAAAAAGAAGAACTTTTAAAGTTTATATTTTTACAAATATATTTAGTGTATAAACTGAGGCTACTCTGCCCATGTATACACAATGAACCGTGCACCCCTCTTAGCTCATTCATTCATTTATTCAACAGTACAAGAGACATTCAGGTGGATCCTATGAGGAAGACAAGTAAAGTAGCGTCTTTGTCTTCTAGTAGAAGAAATCGTCATTTCCTGTTGTTTGTAAGCTTTATTATATTTTATGAAAATAAAGTGTCTGCCGTAGAAGGTTTAGAAAATACAAAAATGAATCACAAGGAAGGAAGCAAATAAGCCTATAATCCTTCTACTCAGAAGAATTCATTGTGGAAATATTTATCCATTTCCTTCCTGTTGCTGTTGGGAGTGTGTGGGTGGGCAGGTAGGGCTAAGAACAGGATTTGAGAGGAGGAGGGGCCGGGACGGTGCTCTGAGTATAGACAGGGCAAGAGCTTTGCAAATCATAATGAGTTTTGGACTTTTTCCTTTGGGGATGGGACCTATAGATGAATTAATGGCAAGTGAATGGTGTGATCTGAGTGCATGGAATCTCTTCTCTCCTGACTCACATATGAAAGAAGAGCTCTCCTTAGCTGGAAGGATGTGTCAAAGAGCATACGGATAATGTTAGCTCAAAGCCTACTGATCATTTGGCAGCACTAGCTAGGCACCTTGCTAAGCGCTTGGCGTGGATTTCATTTAGTCTCCTAACAACTCTTCGGGTGGGGAATCCCGCCGTGCCCCTTTTGCAGATGATCCAGCTATTGATGGTTAAGGAAGATTGACATGTAGGAGGTCACCCAGATACTAAAGAAATGGTGGGACTAGGATTTGAATCCAAACCATCTGGCTATAGAGCCCTGTGGTCGTTATCTATTGCTGCATAACAAGCTGAAATGTAGCAGCTGAAACCAATCCCCATCAATTACAGTCACCGAATTCGGGCAGGGCTCTGCTGGGTGTTTCTTCTGCTCCGTGTGGTATTGGCTGAGGTCATTTGGTGGGATTCAGTTGGTGGCTGAGATGTTTGGGAGATGGGGGTCCAAAGTGACTCCTTCCACTTCCTCGGTAACTTGTCAGGGATGGCTGGGCAGGGGGCTTTGCTGGGGCTAGTGACTGAAGCAACTTGATGTGGTCTCTCTAGGTTGGTGGTCATCTCAGGGTAGCCCCTCAGGGCTCCCAGAGACAGTTGCAGGTGGAAGCTGTCAGTCTCTTAAAGCTGAGAAAGTGGCACAGGCCACTTCTGACATTTTTCTATTAACTAAAACATCGCAGGATCCGCCTAGACTCCAGAGGAGGGTCATAGGCCCCCTCCCGAAGTGATTTTTGGCCATCTTTAATCTCCACACATCCCAGTGCTTAATCCCTGAGACAATAAGAGGCTATCATTGAATTCATTGATTCTCTAACTGGTTGATTGATTAACCTGTTAATCAAATACTTATTGAACAATTGTCATGTGTTGGACACCAGGCTATAACAGCAAAACAGAATACAGACAATTTCCTCCTCAGCAGCTTCTACTGCTGGAATGGGAGGGGCAATTGTAACCAAGGAACAAGTGGAGAAGATGATGGAGCGGGTGCGAGGAAGGACCTGAGCTAATTTACAAGAGAGAGGGCTCCTGTGGAAGGACTCTGGACAGTTTCATCAGAGGCCAGGCTGAGGAAGTAGTGTTTTACCTGCTGGCTGAGAGAGGAACTGAGGGGAAAATAACATCTTCTAGAAAGGAGAAATAACGAGTCCTCAAACTCAGAAGTGGGAAAGGACTTCATGAATCTCCAGAGTGGAGAAGATGCTAAGATGCCAGGAGGACGGTGGCAAAGGTGAGGTGTAGCCCCAGCAAACAGAGCAGTAGGGGAACCAGATCACCCAAGGCCTCACAGGCCAGAGAAATTTCACTTCATCTTAATGGCAAGCATAGGCCACCGGGTTTGGGACAGGCGTGTGGCATGATTTAATATGTTCGCCTCTCTGGGCCTGTTTTCACACTTGCAATGAAGGGGTTTGAATGATTCATCTTTTCAGCTTTCGTATTCTGACTCTACATGTCTCTCGTTTATATTTTCCCCTGGGGTTGACCCCTTCTTTATTTTGCCAAGAAATAAGCTCAGACAGCCTCTGCGGCCCCGCCTTCACGAACGTACCTTCCTGGGCCCCTGTGTCAACACCAGCCCTGCCTGAGACGTCTTGTCCACAAGGAGCATGGTGCGGACTAGAGGGGGAGACAGATTGGAAACAACGGGGCTTGTGCATTCCGATGGCTGTTAACTTGATTTCAACTTTTGACCTGTAATGCTTCCCAGCTGTTTTGAAGTCACACATCCCATCTTGATTAGCCTCCCCCCAATATGTGATCCAAGCACAGGGGGTCGCTTCAGAGAACCATGCCCCTGCTGGCTCTGGCTTTGCAGTTTCTGGCTGAAGGCAGTCACTACCCCGAATGCAGGAAGGGTCCAGGCCCGCTCCCTCTCCCTTTGCCTCTCCCTCTCTCTCTCCCTCTGTGTAGAGGGAGGCCATGTGGAGAAAGAGGTGGGTGCAGGGGACGAGCCAGAGTCCCTGCCCCCCACAAAATAACATCCCCCAGGTGGTGGGAGTTAAGGAAAGCGCAGGGCTCCGATTCCAAAGTACACAGTGAAATAAATGAAAACCAACTGGACTTGAGTTAGGCGGAGGCAGGAGAAGAAATTTCAGCTCTGAGTTTTATTTTTTTTTTGTACAAAATGCTAATTATGGGGTGAACTCAGAAGGAATGTGCTTTCTCAAGATAAATTTCCTAACATGGTAGAAAATGGACAGAATCTAGGCAACAGCTCGGCCTCTTGCCTGGGACGGATGTCTGCAGCTGGCCGTGAAGGGTAACCCTCCATCCATCACTGGGCCTGGGGTCCGGGCGCCTGTGGCTCTCAGGAGTCAAGGAGAGGGCTACAGCTCCTCAAGTTTCCGTCATTCTCTAAGACCCAAAAATGCAGACCCCTGGGTCCCATATTTGGTTTCTCTGAAAATAAGCTTTCAGGTAATTTTTTTGTACAGCATGAGAAAATGTCCCAGGAACTCCCATTTTTGTTTTGTGTGTCGCTCAGCTAAAGCACATAAACATATTCGTGTAAGTTTGTGCAAGTTAGTTGACAAAGATTTCCTATGAGTCCATGGACTCTTCATCTGACCGCCTGAGCCATTTACTGAGCGTCCGCTGTGCACCCAACCAAATGGCCAGCGTATGCAGAGCATTGTTCAAACTAAACCTCCAGGCAGAGCACACAGCCTTCCCTGCCTGGAAGCTGTGAAAGGTACCAGCTCACCTGGATTCCCCTACTGATCCTGGCTCCCAACGGCCTTCATTCACCCCCGACTTACTAACTTCCTGACCTTGTTCACCACAAAATGTCTTCTCGCAAAGTTGATTCCAGCCACTCTGATATCGTAGCTCTTCCCCAAGCGGGCTGGGCAAGCTCTCCCTGCCTTTCTTTGCAGACTCTGTGCCCTCTGGCTGAGAGATGTTCCCATCCGCCCTCCCCCCTACCCCTGTCAGTTCATCAGAGGGCTCGCTCCCTGGAAAGCCTTCTCTGTTGTTGCAGGTAGAAGTTTCCCCACCTCTGCGCTGTTCTCACTTATAAGCCATTGTAAGGGGACTTGGCTTTTTTTTTTTTAATTTGTATTTACTTATTTATTTAACTTATTTATTTGACTGCATCGGGTCTTCGTTGTGGCATGCGGGATCTTCGTTGAGGCATGTGGGATCTTCGTGGCAGTGCACGGGCTTCTCTCTAGTTGTGGCACGTGGGCTCCAGAGTGCGTGGGCTCTCTCGTTGAGGCTCGCCGGCTCAGTAGTTGTGCTGCGCGGGCTTAGTTGCCCCGCGGCATGTGGGACCTCAGTTCCCTGTCTAGGGATTGAACCCTAGTCCCCTGCATTGTGAGGCGGATTCTTTACCACTGGACCACCAGGCAAGTCCCAGGACTTTGCTTTTATGGTCGTGTCTTCTCCAGTAGGCTGCAAGCCTTTGGAGGGCGTGATGCAAATGACTGGTGCTTCTCTGTTTCTCACACTCCTTGCCCAATGCCTGGCGGAGTAAATGCAAAATAATTGCTTTCTGACTGAATGGGAGCACTTATTAAATAGTTGCAAAACTAAACAAAGATCAGGTTTACAAAAAAACAGCAATTTCTGATGAAATCTACGAGCATCTGAGTGTCTATGCGTCTAGACCTTGTGGGGCACCTTTGGGCATCAGAGCCCAGAGTGGGCTGATATCTTGTGTCACTGTAACAGCGTTATTGACGCTGCCGTGACCGGGACTCACCAGCTCCCTGATGCTTTTCTCAGCTGTTTCCTGACTCCTGATCGGGCCCAGAGAGGCAGTGAGAGAAAGATTTCACAGGGTGGATAGCTCAGCCCCAGGGGCAAGGAGACCAGCACTTATTATACAGTTAATGCAACCCAAGCCCCTGGCCTCAGTCATCTTGTTTCTTAATACGTCACACTGTTCCAGAAAGGATTAAAAGAGGCTGAGGATAACGTATCCTCATAACCACACTGAGGAGAGTGGTGTAAGTTCTGTTTCACAGATGAAGAAACTGAGGCTTAAAGAAGTTGTCATCTGGCCCAAGGTCATTCATGTACTATCTGTATATCTAGAAATCATTAGAACCAACCGGGGACTCTGCCTTGAAGCCTAGCCTTAACCTACTGGGCCCTGACCATCTTGTCTTCATCCCTCTCTCCCCCTCCTCAAGAAGAATGCCCGATAATAAATAAATATATTTAATTAACCAAAGAGATGTGTGACCGTACGTTTATTGTCATTACTGACTTGGCATCATCAGGCTCGACTTTATTTTTTATGTCTCCCTTCTTCTTGTCAACATGCCCTCTGGGACTTCCTGATCCAGTCAGAGCTGCCCCAGGTGTTCATTCATAACTCAGATTCTACCTGCAGAGGAGGGTCCAGGGGACACAGAACTGTTGGCATCAGACTTTGGTCCTGTGAGGAAAAGCTTCTGCAGCTGTGGGTGTGAGACACTAAGCCTCAGGAGGGAAGGCAGGAATTCAGTGGGCAGTACTTTCTGGCCATCACACCAGTCACCCCACTCTTCCGTCTACTGGATTCCTTTGGTGGGTGGGGGGCATTTTTTGTTTACTTTTCACTTGGATGTGGCCCATCCTATCAGCCCATTCTTTTGTGCCAATGCATACAAATTAATTCTGTGGGTAATTTTGATGGAAAATTGGATGAGTTGGCCAAAGAAACTTCAGAAGGCAAATTAAAAGTAGTCATTTTAAGAGAGGAGAAAATAAAATGACAGTTTTGATCATTTCAGGCCCAGGGCGTTGGCTAGAGCTGAGATTTCAGCAGGATCACTCATTTCCTCATTTTAGTTCTGTATGTAAGTGGCCATTGCAACTGCAAGGAGAATTCTTAGCCCATCTTTGGAGGAGGCTTCACTGCCCAGTTTGTTCACTAGATGGCATGGCTCAGACTGGCCGAGTTGCAGAGATTTAGCCGCAGCTAAGGAAGTCCTCTGTGGACTTGTGTCTGTCTTTTGTCAAGTTCCTTTGGGACAAACGGCGCACCCCTAAGAGTGGAAGAAGTAGGGGGTTTCTTTGACTTGAAGCAGGAGTTATCACTGGAGATGAAGTGTTTTAGGAAACATTCACAGAACCAGACGGTGCCTTGTGGATCATCTTGTCCATCTTGTGGTTTGCAAGCTTGTTTATAGAATAGAACACTTTCCTCAGCAAAATGCTATTCAGAGCTGATGCTGTAACTCGGGAAACAGCAGAACTATGTGCTGCGGTTGCTTTCTGGAACTTCGGGGATTTGAGAAACATCGATCTTGTCCCTTTCTTTCTTCCCTCCCTCCTTCATTCCTTCTCTTTTTTCTCTCTCTTTCATTTTCCAGAGTTGGAAACTGAGGACTCGACAGGACAAGATGTTTATGGCAGATCTTGGCCCCAAACCAGTCACTGAAAGATCTTTTTGTGAAACCAATGCCGTGTTTATTTAAACCCCACAAGTTCCCAAAGCAAATTGTTTTAAACTCCCTGGGAGTGACACTGCTGGTGGATGGATACACACATTTGCTGAATTCACTGAATATTTCTATTGCCTCCAGTATGTTGACACTGATCATAAATTCAAACAGGACAAGAGTGACAAAGATGAGTGTGTGAATTCTGGGCCAGACGCTGGACAAATACTTTCGTTCCTTATTTCATTTTCCTTCACAAGAAAAATGTGAGGTTTGTTTTTCTATCCCTACTTTACAGATGAGGAACATTAGATTCAGAGGTTAAACTTTTTTGTACCAATTAAAATACATCAGGGTACAGGTGAAGCTCTTATAACAAAGAGACCCTAAAACACAATGTCTTAAATACGGTAGAAGTTTACTTTTTTCTCCCATAATAGTCCACAGGAGGGTGACCCAGGACTGCTGGGTGTGGCTGGCTTGTTTCAACATATGGCTTCCATCCTGCATCTAATGTGGCTTTTCCAGCTTTTATCATCTCCCCACCAGCAGAGAAGCCAGATGGGCCCAGATTTGAACCGAGACTTATGTGGTTCACAAGTCTGATGTTGCTATGCACTGAATAAATTTCCCCCATCACTCTTACCCCAATCACTACAGACCAAATATAATAACAAACTACCGGCACCTCAGGCAGCATCATTAGCTGTGGTAGCCAGCTTCCAAGGGGGCTTCTGATGCTTCTTACCTCTTGGTAGTCAGACCCTCATGTAATTCCCTCCCACACTGAATAGAGCTGATTTGTGTAGTCAATGGGATATTGTGGATAGGATAAAGAATGCCTTTTGAGGAGGCCGAATCCCAAAAGACATAGCAGTTTGTGCTTAGCTCTTCCTGGGATCACTAGCTCTGGGGAAGCCAGCTGCCATGCTGTGAGGACACTCAAGCAGCCTTGTGGCGAGGTCCCCACAGTAGGGAACTGAGGCTCCCACCAGCGCCAGCTAGCCGGCCATGCGAGAGAGCTGCCTCGGAAGCAAATCCTCCGGTCTCAGTCAGCCTGCAGAGAACCGCAGCTCTGAACCAGTCTTGAATGTAACATCATCAGAGTTTCTGAAACAGAATTAATCAGCAAAGAAGTACCCAAATCCCTGCCATACAGAAACTATGTGAAATAATAAATGTTTATTTTTATTATATGCCACTAAATTTTACGGTCATCTGTCATGTAGCTACAGATATCTAATACGTTAGCATAGATGCTAGGTTAAGAGGATGTACTTTTTCTAGAGAAAACACAAGCCACGGCCTCAGGAAAACCTTAACTGATTCCATCAGGGAAGTAGTTACTCTTTCTTCTCTGTGTTGTGGCTTCTTTATTCTACCTTGTGTCTCTCAAAGCTGAAATTAGTATTTTTACAAATCACTTCCCTCCTCCAGATCGTTCCTTCCTCAGGGACAATGTCTTGTGTTCAGATTCACCTCCCCTGTGCCTACCAGTGCCAAATTAAAAGTGGGTTTAAGTGAATGACTGAAATCTTCTACCTATCCTTCAACTCAGTTGTTTTATAATATTATGCACATATTTTCTTTAAATGCAGCCTCTAAAAACATGTTTGTGTTGCCTTTTACATGAAGCCTCTCCGTTATTTCTTTGTTACAGTAACAGGCTTTTAAAAATACTCTGTATAAATAAAAGATAAATCTCCTAAGGGCCAGAGATCATGCTGTTTGAGGAGCTTGTACAAATAATTGGCACCTCCTTTTTCTTGAAAATCAGGCCTGAAATCTCATCAGAACAAATGTTCCCTGGAGATCCCCAGAGCTGAGGAGATTTAGTTTTTAATCACATTATCTCGTATCCCATTTGGAAGAGGAGAGCAGGAGCCTGTAATGATCCTGCTCAGCTCACGTGGCCTGGGTGACCCCACTTTCTGATGGACCCAGTGTGTTTCTGAAGCCACCTCATTTCCAAACACACATCCAGCCCTGTGTGTGACCTTTTGCAAATGCACCCAAGATGTCTCACCTCCATTTCCTTCCACTGCACTGAATTTAGGACCACTCCAGAGGGGAACTGAAATGCATTCTGCATCCTTTTTAAACCTACATATTATTCTCAATCTTCAGACTCTAGGAAGGTTGGGGAATTTGTAAGTCAGATGGAATTGAGTTTGGGGTCCACAAATAAGTTGAAATGTTTTCACGTGTGATTGTGGCTTAACAAACGGAAAGACAGGATGTTTTGTGATGGTCCGTGTTGCTCCCTTGTCAAGAATGCTACCAACACAGTTCCTCACATGCATCCAGATTCCCATCTTGACTGAGCCATTGGTCAGAGACTGGAGCTTGAACTGGTCCACACTCGTCCTCCTCCAAGAGCTGCATTTTCATGTGAAGTAACATGAAGGAGCACATCTCCTTTTTGGCTTGTTTTTCATGGTGACATTAATTGACTCACATGGGACATTAGTTAAAATCATGTTTATGAAATGGGCATGCATCACCAGAGAGAAGGGATGTAAATTGTATCCCCCATCACCTCCCCCCACTCTACATTGTGCCTCCCAAATGAGAGGTAATAACGTCTCGATTATAAACATTTTCCATGCTTACTCAGGTTGGAGACGCTATCGATCCACACCATTGATTCAATGACACTACATACATACATATGTATATATGTGTACATATTCTTTTAAGGAAAAAATCAACTACATTCAATTCCTGTATCAATTTTAAGATGCATCCAGGTGTTTGAAAGCTAATGCAGATGGAAAAGAAACGTCTGTCATATACTTACAGATGTTTGGTAAATTTCTTGAGAGGTGACCATTCTTGGTTCCCAGAGGCGATCAGGCGGAAACGTGAGTGGAGGTTAATGCACCGGAAACGGGCTCTAAAGGCCTCTCAATGTGTCATTTTCCAACACAAGACTGAAAGATCTTTGGGGAAAGGGATGATGTCACGTCCATCGCTGGGTCCCCAGCACCTGGCTGGATGCCCGGCGCCCAGAGTCCCTTGATAATTCTCTGTCGTATTAGAGATCAGACGGCCTCCCTGACCCCTTCCAGGTTCTACCCCTGCCCTCGCGGTCTCCCGCCTCCCAAGGCTGTGGCAAGCATCGCATGAGATCATGCACCTAAAAGCCCTGGTGAAGTCAAGCTCTCAGCCGACAGATGGCAGCGCTTTCGGTTTCTCCTCCTGCGCGCCCCTCCTTCCCTATTTTTGCCTACTCAGGAGCCTTCAACAGAAATTCAGCTCTGCAGACAAACTCCCCAGGGCCTTCCCAAAGACATCCTCTTTCTGTGAGAAAACGAGTTGATTGACTTCTCTGCCTTGGAAGAACACGAGGTACAGCTCTTGGTGCAAGGGGTGTGGGCCTGAGTCGGGGCTGCAGAGGCCCCCCATTGCATCCGCTGGGCAGGGGGCAGCAGCCCACACCACAGGAGGCTCCTCCTCCCAGCTTCCTCCCCGGCCGGGCCATGCCACACAGTGGGGTGAGAGTGGGCTTTCTGTCCCCCAGCTGGGCTTATGTCACCTGCCTGCTGAGTGAAGTCTGTGCTCATTGGGAGGGCATTCAAGGGCCTAGTTCTTTGGCCTAAGTTGTACTTTCATCTTTATCCTCAAACTATTATCTTTCGCATGCCTGGAATGTCTCCCACATTCTTGACCCATTCACATGGGAGATTCACATGGGGTGAAGAAGGAATTTTCTCTTACAAAGACCCAACTCATCCCTTTTCTCATTGGTGGGCTTTGGAACCAGGGGGACCGCGGTTTGAAGCCCACCACTAGCCTTCCCTGGGCCCCCACCTCGTGTGCTCTCCCTCTCCGCCCAGGATCATCCTCCTCCACTTGGAAGGGCCTCCGTTCACGCCCTTCTTCCTCACTTGCCAGCCTGGTGCAGCTCACAACAGGCCACCTCCTTCCTGAAGCCCAGTGGATTTGCCGCTCCAGAGTGAAAACTTCAGTAGCTTTGGTCTGCCTTACATTCATCCAGATGGAGAGGAACCTTGTATGTTAGGCTAGAGGTGAGGGTCATTTCCCCAAAATGCAGGAGAAGCCCAAGAAGAATGTCAAGCAGGAGATGACAGTGTCAGACTTGTATGTTAGATCACTCAGGACAGATTCTGCAAGGGAGAGATGAGAGGCAATGAAATAAATTAGGAGTTGGATCAAAATTTAGGTTTGGAGCTGTTGACACTTAGACTCATCCCTTAGCTTTCTCCTTGTTTCTGCTTTCTAGCTTCAGGAGGAAGCCAGGATACTATATCTTCTTTTCTTTCTCTCTCCCTCTTCCCTCTCCCTCACCCTATCTCTTTGCGAAACAGGCCTGCCATGGTTTCAACTTTCCCCACATGATTCCAGACCCTGGATTCCAATAATGTCCCCTCACCCCTCTGCCCCTGAAATCTAAGAAGACAGCAGCTTCTTAGAGTCTCTACTTTACCTCACCTATTTGGGTTCTCAGCTCTTCTAACACTGGTATAACCACATTCCTGTATTCAGTTCCTCCTGTTTAAATACTTAGAGCGGTTTCTGTTTTTCTGTTTGACTGAGACAGCTGTCTATTGGAGTCATACATGTAAAATATGTGACGGTCTAAGTAAGGGTGTTGCCCCAGGGCTGGAGGGGAGGAGAAGGTTTGGAGATATCCTTAATCAAAATCCTACCTAGAGTTGAAATTCCTTGTATCCTTGACCCAAAAGGTATCCCTTGCCATTATGACACTCCACCGTTTGGAATACTGTCCACCAGATCTCAAGTATCAGTGGTCTTTTCAGACCCCTTGTCATGTCACTCAGCCTGTAGAGAACGATGCTTAGTCAGGCAGGAATGCTTTTATTTATCACCAGTTTTTATGTTTCCATGAAATGAAACACGAGACAGAAGATCAAAACAGAATTGAGAAGAGGGACAGAGTAATTAATCTGCAGGTTAACAGACCAGGAATTTTTGTTTATTTGTTTGATTTAGGTAGGATTCTAGCTAGCTGGGTCATCTTGGGTGAGTTATTTTCCTTCTGTGGGGCTTACTTTCTCCACCTTAAAGAGTATGATCCTAATGTGCCTTCCAGGCCCGGCCAGAATTCACCATCCTCTCTACTGTTTTGAGAGCTTATCATAGGATCCATACCATTGGGTGAGTTCTTATACTCCTGGTGCCTGACCCATGATATTAAAGCCTACATAAATGTTAATAACCTTGTTTCCCTTTGAAAAGCTATGAGTGTACAGATGGATTTTCCAGGCCCCATCTGAGCTTTGCACCCAGCAAATCAAATATCACACATTTAAATGTCCTTGGCACTCAGTGTAGACAGAAGCCTTAGCCAGACATTTCAGGGAAGGTTGGTTCATTCGCCATCAAGCAGTTCAAAGTCAGACCCTCTGTTTTTGAAAGGAACCAACTTGCCTCTCACCGTCTGTTTTCTAGGACCTGGAATGATGCACACTCTTATTTCCATTTATAGCCTAATCTGTCCCAGAAATAGGCACTGAAAACCAGGAAAGAAATGTCATCCTTTGGCTGGTTACCCTAAAATACCATAAACCACCTTCTTTTTATTTTCTTATTTTTCCCGTATTTAAAATTATCATTCTCTTCTAAGAAATATCTTCATTTAAACATATTCCTCTCTCTGGGAGAATGGAAAAAAAAATGCACTTATTCCTGGACTGGCACTAAGATTCACACTGGAGATGGCATCACCTTTTTGATGAAGCAAAATTCACTGGGGCCTTAGTGGCACCTTTACTATGTAAATTTTATTAAGGCTTATGTTTAGATGTTGAAAGCAACTTACGAACCATAAAATAAACGTGTACTCTGTGGCAGACACTTTGCTTATCTTTAGGTTTTCTGAGATTAAATATATGTGGCACCTTCCCTTGAGGATCTCTTTCTGAAGGGAGAAACAGAGTTTTGAATAGTATTTGCTATAATGTTGGTGGGTTTACAGTATTGGATACCCCTGTGACTCCTGTAAGTCTTGCCCTCATCCTTCAAAGTCAGAGAGTGGCCACTAGTGGTCAATTACTGAATTGCAAGTATAGAACCAATGAGGAGTGAGCTGTAATGTTTTTAGGACTAGAATTAGATCTTAACTTCCCAAATATTGGACAAAAGAGTCATTCCGCTAATTTTTCCAATGTGGGGATTTATACACCTGCATGTTTCAAGGGGGTTCCTAATATTTTCAAAAGTTTGATCTCGCAGTTTGAAGGTGTGCCTCAAAAGTCATAAAAATGGTACATAGACTTTGTCCCAGCGGTTTCTCTGTAAGGAATTCACCCTAGGAAGCTATAGATGCACTCAAAGGTGTATTGTAAGTATGTTCATTGCAGTGTTATTTACAGCAGTAAAAGAAGAAAAATATCATCTAATTGTAAGGTATGAGTTCATTGAATTAGCGTAGATTGAAATGATGGAAGGCCATGCAGTGATGATGCAGAAAAGGACATAATGGCAGGGAAAGACACATGACATATAGTTTGATGAAAGAGCAGGTGATGAAAGTTTTTAGGCAACGAGACTAAATTCAAATATTTCTGTGTATTTGTGTATGCTCCGTAGGGGTAGCTATAGATGCAGGTACACACACTTACTGAAAAAATGTAGAAGGATATGCACTACTACTTAACAGTGGTCATTTCTTGCTGGGGCTGTTTCAGGTGACATTTATTTTCTTTTGCATATGTATTTTGCAATGTATGTGGATTGCTTTTAAAATCAGAAAACATGTTGATTTTTTTAAGTGGGACTGGCTTCTGGATAGGCTGCAGGAACGACAGTGGTGAGGGCCAGTTGGCAGAGCCATCAGAGAGATTGTGAGGCTACAGGCTCTGTAAAGACCCTCCAGAATGAGCCCCACCTTTAGCATCACTTTGGGCCATTTGTAAATGGACATTTCAAACACGTCTGTGCATGTATGTAAGATGGTGGGGTAGTTGTAGTAAAAGGATCTCCTTGGATGACATGGGGTAGTTGGTTGGGTTGGACACAGGGACTATGGACGGTCTTAACCAGATGGAGATCAGGGGACAGAGGCTCATGTCAGTGTTTCCATCTGCTTCATCTACTTCTGAAGGCACCGATGTCACAACAGCAGGGTGATTAGAATAACTTGGAAACAAGATGGCAAAGAAGTTGCTCTGGCCCAGAACTTCAGACTTCAGACCTAAATCTGGATCATGGGTGGGGGCCATCTCTCCACTTGCCTGATTCATGATGGAGGTTGTAAATCAGAGGCACTGAATGATGGTGGTACTTACTCCCTGAGACTAGCCAGTGACATACTTGGATGAATCTCAAAACAGTGTCCAAAGAGCCACTTTCTAGAGGAAAAACTGCAAATAACAGTAACAACAACAAAAACAAATTACCTGCTGTTTGGGTTTCTTTGTGGCTCATAGTATGTCTATGGGGAATGTAGTCTCCTCAGCTCCTTCCCTCCGTGTGTTTCCTCTCTTTCCGCTCCCCTTTCTAATTACCAGTAAGCAGGAAGGTGTTGTTAACCTGAATGATCCAGGAGAGCCACTGAGTTGTGTCTCGCTGTTGGGCCTGGTGACTGTACCTTAAAGCTCCTCATTCCCATGTTCCATTCCTTCTCTTCAGCTTCTCGCTACGAGCCTGGGCGGGGCCATCCTCAGGACCAGTCTTCTTCTTCCATCTTCCCTGACTGTGCAGCTGGGTAGATATGGGGCTGGAGCACCTAGCTTAGCCTTACTGCCAGCTCACTGGAGCAGGTCTGGATTCCTGTGTGGACAGCAGTTTTCCAAGCTATAAACCCGGGGGCTGGGCCAACCTATTGACATCTTGGTCTGGATAATTCTTTGTTGTGCAGGGCTTCCTGTGCATGATAGGATGTTCAGCAGCATCCTTGGCCAGTAACACTGTCCCCTCCATTTGTGACAACCCCAAATGTCACCCGACATTGCCAAATGCGCCCAGAGGGGTAAAATCTCCCCCAGTTGAGAACCACTGCCTCTCACTTATGGCTTCCCAGGTGCACTTTCAGCTTTTGTTCTGCAGTGTCGGGTAGTAGCAGGTAATTTCTGGATACACGTGGACAGGTATCTCTAGAAAAGGCACATCACTGAGGGTTCAGTTTAGAACTCTCCTAATACACAGCCATGTCGAAGGCAGACTTCAAACACCTTACGAAGGTGGATTTTCCTCGTAGGCACCTTTAGGCAGCCTCTGGGAATCAAATCTGGCAGCTCACTACGCCAGGGGAGTCAGGGCGCCAGGCCTTGTTCTGCTTCCTGGCCCCCGAGAGCCCGTGGGGAGTTTTGGCTTAGCTTAGAGCCCGCAGAGGGGAGAGGCTGCTGTGGAGGCGAGGGCAAGGCAGCAATCAGAGAATGCAGGAGTGGGGTCAGGAATTTCCTTAGCTTCATTGGAAACAGATGCCTAGCAGAGGTAGAGGGCTGGGCTCTGCTTCAGGCCAGTGTGCTTGGCGGCTTCCGCTTTCCACTGCCAGACTATTATTTAAGACAAGGGCTCTGGTTTAAGGGAAGCTGCGGCTGTTGTGACATAGGAACAAAACCTGCTTTCCTGAGAACACGAGCGGGTATGATGACTGTATATGCATGTGATCAAAGGTGGTGGGATTGAAGAACATCAGGGTAGTAAGGTCCTCTCTGATCTGAGTCCAAAACCTTCGCATCTGAGGTCTGAAACCAAGAATGGAGTCCCAGGAATCCAGGTTGGTTAGTGCCCAGGGCCTTCGCCCATTACCCACCCCTTGCCTCCAAGTCCTCTTTTAAGAAGCAAACCCTCTGAGATCTAATTGAGCACACCTGTAATCCCCAGCCTGTGCCCATGGCAGACATCACTAATTGATCACAGAGTTCTTTCCTGCTGGGTTTTGATGCTGCCTAATTATCCTTTACCCAAACAGCACTCCAGGTAGGCAGTACTAATCAATCAGATATGAAAAGTAGTTTCCATACCTGCCGGTGACTTGGTCTGTCAAGAGGCTTTCTAGAAATGTATGAAAGGAAGGGCCTGGGGGAATATGTTAATTTGAGATTGTCTTTTGAGAAAGGGTGAAAGGAAGTATGTCAGGGTGAAAGGAAATGTACGCTATTCCAGAGCTTCTTAAACTTTAATGTGGACATGAATTACCTGGGTGATCTTTCTGAAATGCAGTAAGTCTGGGGAGAGGCCTGAGATTCTGCAGTTCTAACAAACCCCCAGGTGATGCTGATGCAGCTGGTCTGTAGACCACACAAGCTCACCCAACCAGCTGTTTTACCATTTAGGAAACTGTGGTTCCAAGAGGATGAGGGAAGAAGTCAGGGCTGCTTCACCATCAACTTGACAAGTCACTCGGTGCAAGGATTTCATTAACAATTGCTCATCCCTCTGTGTCTCATTCTGCTCCCTTTAGCCAATCTCTTTGCCCCTGCACCTGGCTTGCATCTACCAACCTTTTTAACTGGAGGCATCTCAGAACTGACGTCCACTTCAATCCTGGCATGTTTAGAACCTGACTACAAGAAAGAACTATTATTTGCCTTCTCATTTTTAATCCTTCTGGAATATTCTTAAAGATTCTGCTGGAGGTCACACCCTGCTGAGAACTGAACCTTAACTGAGGACAATAGAGTAGGTGGATAGTCCCTGAGAGGTCTGTTTCCTTTGAGCAAACCTTATTTATTTATGGAATTCCTGCTGTTGGAGGAAAAAGTAACCAGCCTGTACGTAGCCTGTCATGGCTGAAGAGAGAGGAGTGGGGCTTCATTTTTTGGTAAATAACCTCTGAGTTGAGAAGAAGTTTTTTATTTATTTTAAAAATTAATTAATTTATTTTTTGGCCGCGTTGGGTCTTTGTTGCTGCGCGCGGGCTTTCTCTAGTTGCGGCGAGTAGGGGCTGCTCTTTGTCGCGGTGCATGGGCTTCTCACTGTGATGGCTTCTCTTGTTGCGGAGCACGGGCTCTAGGCATGTGGGCTTCAGTAGTTGTGGCACGCGGGCTCAGTAGTTGGGGCATGTGGGCTCTAGAGCTCAAGCTCAGTAGTTGTGGTGCACGGGCTTAGTTGCTCCGCAGCATGTGGCATCTTCCCGGACCAGGGCTCGAACCCATGTCCCCTGCATTGGCAGGTGGATTCTTAACCACTGTGCCACCAGGGAAGTCCGACAAAAAGTTTTTTAAATCCAGCCTAAATAACAGCAAGGGGAAGGGTGGTGGGGAGGGGCCTTCTTTCCTTCCTCTCAGTAACTGAGACAACTCACTCTGGCATAATTGTATTGTCAAATGGAAGATGCTTTAAGTGATTAAGAACATAATTAGTCAAGCTTTTCTGCTGTCTGTGTTCTCGACTAAAACACGATCCTTGTATCCAGTGCCCTTTGCAGCACGGGACAATCTTTAACAGGAAACACTTTCTTCTTCTTTTGCTTTTAATGAACAAAAAGAGAAAAGGAAAATACAGGGTCTTTCAGGGATGAGAAAGGCTACTTACTCGGTTTCGGTTAACAAAAATCACCGTTGAGGAAAGATAACATTAGGAAACGTATAGCGTGACTTTGGTCAAGGTTGCTGCTCCTGTTATTACCATTATTAATAATAGTAGTAGTATAATCTCTTAGAACTCGGTGTTCTCAGAGTTCATGAATTTGCTCTCTGACAATCTTTTCATCAGATACAGACAAGCCTTGGATGTTTCAGCTGATTTTCCAGAGCTTGTAAAGAAGTCTCTTGATACCTCAAGTCCTCCCTGCCAAGAAGAGCAGAGATACGAATGAGGTCAAATAGGTTGTGGTCTCTTGCGGGGGAGGAACTAGGTTTTTGTCCATAAAACGCCCTTGACCTATGGTGGGTATCCAGTAAGTGATGACTCCACCAGTGGAAACTGGTATGTGACCGGGCCATATGGACTTGGGATGAAATGGGGCATGGTACCATTTACCGAGCCCTTGGACAAGAGCTTCACCAAGGTCTTTATACACATGAGCTCACTGAATTCTCAGAGCCTTCTGACCAACAGGTATTATCATCACAATTGATTGAGAAGGAAAGCGAGCTCGGTGAGGGCCCCAGTACAGCGGCCGGATGAGGCTATTTCTCAGGCCCAGCTCACACCCACAGGATGGCGGGAGCTCCAGTCTCTCTCCAGTCTGGCCCTCGCTAGCTCCCTGCCACTCCAGGGCTCACAGCTGCTCCTGCGTGGTAGTCTAGCTGTGGCTTCCTTCTCCTCTCCTACTTCTGTATTTGACTTCCTGACTCTCTGGTGTCTGGGGCCTGGCAGGGGCGGTGGGGAGGTGGGGCACGATGATCCAATGAAAAGACAGCAGACCCTGGAATCAGACATATCTAGAGTTGAGCCTAAGCTCTGCTTACCCTGAAGCAGGTTACTTCATCTTCTTGATCCTTGGTTTTTCAGTCTGTTAAATAGGAATAAACATATGGATGGACAGATGGATAGATGGATAGATAGATGGATTAATTAAAAAACAATAATTAATAGGAAGGCGATGGGTGAGTGGATAAGACATGTTGGCACTAACATGCCTAAATGGGTAAGAGTGATATTTCCGTTAAGAAAACTAGACGTTCCATCTTTGGTTCAGGATAAAAGGGCTCCGGAGAGCAATGCATTGGAGAGACAAGGTTAGAACCCAGCCGGGGCCCTCGGCTTGGTTTTGTTTCAGGTCAACATCTACCAGGTTTGTGCTAAGGAACGTGAGGCAGACGCTTCATAAAAACAGGGTTCCATGGCCCAAGGTCTTTGGGAAATTGAACCTACTCTTGGAGATTCACATATACAAAAGCATAGTAAGGCCTTTGAGAAGTCTTAACAAAAACTTGTTTTATTATAATAATACTTATTATTGTTTAAAATCAGTGATTCTGCAGAATGTGCTCATGCAGCCTCTTTCAAATGTTGCTTGTTAGTTCGAGAGGAACCCCATCCGGCAGGGCTTGTATTTCCTGTGCAATATAACCATATGGCCAGGATTACACAGCGCTCAATGTTGTGTCCAGTGTTGGTGGTCATCAAGAATCACATGCTTTGAACGCATCCTCCCAAAGGATCACGTGATGGAATTAGGACTGGCGTTACTATCGCCATTTCACAGATGAATGAGTGGCACACAGGCAGCTGGAGCAGGTTGTCTGAGTCCACACAGCTTACAGTGGACAAGTTTAACTCCAAGCCCGGTCGCCCAGTGCCAGGTTTGTTCTCTTAGGTCCACGTGTGCTCCCGCCCACAGTCACAGAGGTCTCTGGTGCCTGCTCGGTGATGTCTCAATGGCAGATCTGTTGAAATAGACCTGGGTAGCCCCATGCACTTCACTTTGCGTATGTGGAAATACCGAGTGCGCCTCATCGCCTGACAAGCAGCTCTCCAGCAAAGGATAATGGAGCAAGAGAGAACGATCGCACTAACGAAGGCAATACGCTTCCCAGGACTTGTAGAGCACTTTGCAGTTCTATGAGTGCTTTCACACGTGGCACCCCTTTTGATCCTCACAGCAACCCAACACATGAGCTGGGCTGGCAACTTTTGTCCTCATCTGACAGGGGAGGAAACTGCGGTGCCGCAAGGTGAAGGAAAGAGCAGAACCTCACACGGTACGTCAGTGACAAGCCCATCGCCCAATTCCACCTCCTCTTTCCTGACTCGTTCTAATATTTGCACTGCCATCCAGTAGAGGACATCGTAGAAACAAATTTGTCTCTTGCCAGTGTCCACTCTTTCCTCCTTCCCTCTTCTGTTCTTTCCTCCTTCCTTCCTTTAAAACGAAAATTTCAAAATCCAGAAATTTGCAAAGAGAACAGTCATTCATAATCCCACTATCTAGAGATAACTACTATTTGCATCTAGTAATTATTTTATGCACACTTGCCTGTTGTTAAATTTTCTCAAAAGCATAATTTTAAATGTCTGCAATGAATTTCATTTTATTTTACTTAACATTACCCATCTTTTGTTTCGGACATTTAGAATGTTTTCACCTTTTCTATAATTTAAATAACATGATAAACATCATTATACATTAAGTCTTTGTGAACTTATAAAAAAAACACTGTTCTTGAGATACTTTTCTTTTTTTTTTTTCGGTACGCAGGCCTCTCACTGTTGTGGCCCCTCCTGTTGCGGAGCACAGGCTCCGGATGCGCAGGCTCAGCGGCCATGGCTCACGGGCCCAGCCGCTCTGCGGTATGTGGGATCCTCCCGGACCGGGGCACGAACCCGTGTCCCCAGCATAGGCAGGCGGACTCTCAACCACTGCGTCACCAGGGAAGCCCCGAGATAAATTTCTTGAATGAAATTTTAAAGCCAAAGTGTTGCCAGATATTTAAGACTTTGGACAGATATTTGAAATTGCCATCCTGAAAAGTTTTACCAATTTTACAGCTCCATGAGCACCAGTTTTCTGCACTTACTATTATTCTTTTTGAACTTTTAAAAGTTCACAGGCATTGTTTTAATTTCGATTTCTTTAATTACCAGTTTGGATGATTTTCTCTTTTTAAATAGTCATTTTTGGTTGGTCATTTTTATTTCTTCTTTTGCCAGTTTCCTGCTCACGTCCTTTCTTATGATTCTCGTTACAATTATGATTATTTTGCTTTGGCTATGCTTTTCTTATTAATATCTTAGGAATCTTTATATATTAAGGGAACTAATATTTATGTGGCAAATAATGTTTTTCCTTAGGTTGAAATCGTAGTGAGTTGAACACTATGAGCCATGTTGGGTTTTTATCCTCTTTTTATTGAAGCGTAGATGATTTACAACGTTGTGCCCATCTCTGCTGTGCAGTTGAGCCATGAATGGATGAAGACGACAATTCTAGTGACAAAGGAAAGTTATGCAAAGAAGGGATTAGTGGTTCTGTGTTAATCTCATTTCATGGAGAGGTAAACTGAGACTCAGAGAGGTCCAGTAACTTGCCACAGGTCACACAGCACAAAGCATCAGAAATGTTATTTGAACGCAGGTCTGTCTGTCTCCAACTTCTGTGTACTTTCCACTCTGTGGCATCTTGGCATCCCAGAGGGAGGTGGTGATCCAACTGATGTTGCAGGTATAAATTGGTTGCAGCCCACAGAAAAGACCAGGCAAGGAAAGAGACAGGAGAGTGAAGAAAACAATTAGGGGATTGAGAATTGGAGTCCTCAAAGAAATACGTTCAAAGATGTGAAGGCAAAGGTCTTCATTCATAAAAGGGAGATGGAGTAACACGGCCAAGCTCCTTTCCTCACCCCCACCTTGCATCGCCCCCATCAGCACCCAACCTTGGGTGCCTTTAAAGCCACTCTTGGCTTTCTTTGAGCTAAAATCTCTCTAAGATTCATTTTCTTAAGAAGACTGACATGGGGTAAACTTTTGGGCGGTACCATTTCCAGTATTTCGGATTCCTACTTTCTCTCTCTCACATTCCTATTCCTTTTTATTTATTCTTCTTAAACTGCTGAGTCTGATAAATTAGGGCTATTAAGAGACTGTTTGTTATTCTGTCCTGAGTTACTATTTTGAGAGCTAAAAACACTCATAAATATAGGAATGTTCCGACTGTAAATGGATATATTTTAGCCAGTGAAAAATTCATTTCCTCTAATACACGTTTTTAAAGTGTCCTCCTGAAATTCTGCATGTTATCTCACCATGATCTTTCACTGTCCCTCCCATTTTTATCCAATAAAAGCAGATCTATCATCATTGCAATTCCTTTTTCTCTGCACCATAAATAACAGCTGGGGAAGGGGAGCATCTCCCACAACACAGCAGCTTCGTATTTTAACCAATTTTGGAATTTATTGTTAAGCCTTCTTGGGATGGGCACCAAGAGTACCTGCATGCCCATCAGTTATCTCATGGCCTTTCTCGTTTTGGACAAAAAGGCACTCCAAGCAGAGTGGATTTTGCATGTGATTTCAGCCTGACTTTCTGGATGGAAGATGGGATATGGTAGGTTGTCATACACCCAGGATCTTCTGGGCCAGCCTCAGTTTTTGATTATGGGCCCAGTGAAATTATTGAGAGCTACCTTTGTTACTGTCAAAAGTGTCCTGGCTTGGATGATAAATGATACGGTCACTGTAGATGTAGGTTTAGAAACCCAGTGCCCTATATTGCCTGTCATCTTTTCCCTGTTTCCCATCAGATGCTCATTCTGTGTGTTGAAACCTCCCTTCCCTTCCATCAACCACTCATCATAGTCAGGAGACTTACAGTCAGAGGTAACATCTCCAGGCTGGCAAAAAAGAGAGAGAGAAAGAAAGAAACATGATGTTATTTCCCACCGTGTGCAAGGCCCTATGCGAGAAGCTTTTCAAAACAGTCATGCTTTCATGCTAAGGGCAGCCCCCACGAGGCACTGTAATTCATCAGTATCAAGAGGCATATTTTTTCATTCATTAATGTCTGGAAATTGGGCTGTGCCTTATCACTGCTGTCATCTTATAATTGCTGTTGGTCCTGTAGCATCATGATGTACCTGTCATTGGCTGTGTTTGTACAAGCATCAAAACCCACAGAATGGGTGTCGGCAAGTTGGAAGAAAATCCTAGAAGCATTCTAGGAGCATTCTTTTAGACCCCAGGAATCAAACAATTGTGGAGGAAGGGATGCAGAATTGGCCGATCAGAGCTATTTAGCAATGTCTGGGGGGCAGACATCGATAGTAGACCAGTGCTACGTTGCTGCAAAGCCAGATTAAACACTCAGCAAACACGACTTTTGGCTCTTTTCAGGATTCTTGTAAGAAATGCTGCGTCACCAATAATCTTGATGACACGGAGGGCCGGGGAAAGTTACCTATCTGATGATTTTGGATGGCAGAGTGACTGAATATGAAGAACGTTTAGGAATACTGCAACCAATTTGATTCATTTATCAGTTTTCCTTTTTATGTGTGCCCAAGAGTGACATGGGATAAAATCTACGCCAATTAAATCTCAAAGAGACTTTAAGCTAATTATGAAATGAAAATTCCAAGAGATAAAAAACATCAGGTCAAAGGTTTTTGGAAGTCGTCTTTCTTTCTTAGTGATATATAAGAAAACAGGTGTCCTGCAATCGATGGTGTCTTCTGGTGAGTAACTAGTAATATACTAGTTACTCCTGAGCGCATTTCACAGGTGACACTAGAAACTAGATGTGTTTTGTTTTCCCTAAGATGAGGCAGTTAGCTAGTGGCCATGCAGGAGCAGGGTTGGAATGACTCAAAAAGCTGACCTAGATAACAGTCATGGCGTTGCTATGAAGCGTCAGACAGCGTCCGGGAGACCCAGCAGTGAAGGAAACAGGTTCGGTCCCTGCCCTCACAGAGCTTCCAGTCCTGGGAGTGGAGGGAGGGACGGGGGGGACAAAGAGGTGGGTAATTGTGTACGTCCTGAAGGGTCTGATGGTAGCAAGAGAATCAGCCCTGAACCTGGGGCTCTGGGGTAGCACCCAGGAGGAAGGGGCTCCCAAGTCATGGCCTGGAGAGTAAGGAGGGATTATTAGTCAAGCAAGAGCTCCTCTTCCGGGGAGAAGGAACTGTTCCACGCAGCGGGAGAGCCAGTACAAGCCCCTGGTGATGCCGCTGCCAGCATCCTTTGCATGAGAGCACCACTCGGCCTTCTGGAGTTGTTGATGGTGGCTGGCTGGGCAGTGCCCTGTGAGAGACAGCCGCAGCTCTCCTGTGGAGAAATAAGATGAACTTCCCTGTGTCCTGAGGCTTTGGACCTTGGTTTCCCTAATTCTCACAGAAGTAGGGGGTTGGCATTAAAAACTCCAATCTGAAGGTGAGAAAAAACAAAGTCCCAAGTGCTAACGTGCTGTGCCCAAGGTCATACAGGTCATAAATGATGGAGGTAAGGCGTGAACCCCAGTGGATTTCACTCAAAGTGAGTTTGTGCCAAATATCAAAGTAGGTCACACGCTCCGGGACAAGAGGAGACGCAGGATCCATTTGACTTCATCCCCCACACCCTGGTGTTTGGGGTGGAGGGAAACAGAGGCGCCACCGGGGAGAGGGGACCTGCCCGGGTCACACACGGCCAAGGTCAAGCTAGGAAGTGAGGTGTCAAGGGGCGTCTTCTCCACTCACTCGTATGCCCATGGCTTTTATCAACTTGTATTTAAGGATCGTCCAGGCAGAGCAAACCACAGCTTTGAAGCAATTACTTGGTGATGATTAGGAGGGGCTGAGGGGATTGTTTGCTTATTTGTGTGAACCTAAAATTCCTGCTTTCTTAATTAAGCTTTAACTCTGGGTTTTGCCTCAAGCTTTCCTTTTTTTTTCTCTGTAACAGGTCTCAGCCCTCCTCCATCACTGAAAGCCTTGGGCATTGCCTGTTTGATTTCTCTCTTCTGAGAAGCATCTGCTCCTGCCCCACCACTGAGGATACCTCCCTTTTTTAGCCCCAGTCCTCAGCTGCTTTGAATATCATGATTAGCAGCCACGAGGAATCGGTTTCTTGATGACTCAGGAGCGAGGCATGCAGGGAGTTCTCTACCTGGGGCTGCTTCCTCAAGAACTCACCCCAGGTCCTGCAAGGGAGCAGCCTTCCCTGATTAGCACTGAGTCTGTCTGAGGTGCTCCAGGTCTGGCCGTCATGGCCCTGGTGACCTCATGGTTTTTTGGCTTTAAACCTCCAGCAACTGGCAAAGCAACCGGTACACAGGAGATGTGTGATAGACGCTTCTTGAACACAGGAATGCATGGAGGAATGATGGACAAATAAACCAGGCCAGTGTTCAGGTGAGTGCAAGTGTCTGGAGGGGGTGTTGGCGGCGGGGGAGTTGTCACCTGTCTTATCAAGTAATATTGTTAGGAATCGCTCATCACGGATGGAAATGTTTAGAGCTGTTTAATAGTCACGTGTTGGAATATCTGTATGCCCAGCCTCCTCGGCTGGACATAATTTATGCATCAGTTCCTTCCTAGCCTGCTTGCTGGCTTTAAGAGTTTGGTTGTGTCCTTAGCTCACTTCTCACCCCTATCAGGAACCCCTTAGAAATCCCGGTGTTGCCTTCCTCATTCATATTTACTGGACAGCGACTGTGCTCCCTGTTGGAGGCACAGGGCTGAGGCAGACAGACATGGGATCCTTGCCTCTGGAGACCTTTTTTTTGTTTGTTTTCTTTAAACATCTTTATTGGAGTATGATTGCTTTACAATGGTGTGTTGGTTTCTGCTTTACAACAAAGTGAATCAGTTATACATATACATATGTCCCCATATCTCTTCCCTCTTGCATCTCCCTCCCACCCTCCCTATCCCACCCCTCTAGGTGGTCACAAAGCACTGAGCTGATCTCCCTGTGCTATGCGGCTGCTTCCCACTAGCTAGCTATTTTACATTTGGTAGTGTGTATATGTCCATGCCACTCTCTCACTTTGTCCTAGCTTACCCTTCCCCCTCCCCGTGTCCTCAACTCCATTCTCTATGTCTGCGTCTTTATTGCCGTCTTGCTTCTAGGTTCTTCATGACCATTTTTTTTTTAGATTCCATATATATGTGTTAGCATACGGTATTTGTTTTTCTCTTTCTGACTGACTTCACTCTGTATGACCTTTAAGGCATTGGGAGAGAAGTTGGGCACATTCAGATGGGCAAGGTGTGGATTTCTGTGGGAATGTGGAGCGGAGGCACCTAAGATGGACTTGTGTCATCTGAAAAGGCTTCCCAAGGAACGGGTGCATGCCTGTTAGTCAACAGAGGGGAGGGAGAGAGAGTGTGGGGTTCTCTGTTACTGTGTAACTAGCTGCCCCAAAACGTAGTGGTTGAGACAGCCACCATTTTGCTGTATCTCACGATTCTGTGAGCCGGGAGTTTGGATAGGGCTCATCTGGGGAATTCTGCTCCATGTGGCGTTAATTGAGGCCCTTTGACAGTATTCAGCTGGAGGCTAGTCTGGTCTGGTGGATCCTAGAGGGCTTGCCTCTGACGCCCGGGGCCTCGGAGGGGGCAGTTGGCGGCTGGCCTCTCCAGTAGGCAGGCAGCTTTCTTGCAGGCCACGCAGGGGTCCAACAGAGAGGGGGTGGCAGCTGCCAGTCTCTTAAGGTTTGGGGCCACAAGCTGGTAGGGTGTTCCCTCCCCGAGCCCCGCTGCTCAAGGCAGCCACGGAGCCTGCCCAGATTCAAGGGGAGAGGACGAAGGCCGCCGCTGTTGACGGAGACGGGCCAAGGCGTCCGTGGCCATCTGGAATCTGCCATCATGGAGAGCTGGAAAGTGGGTTCCAGGCAGAGTGCAGAGGTGAGAGCCTGACCCAGTGGGGGTGATGGGAAGCAAGTCCTCAGAGGCTGGACCCGAGGCTGCAGGGGCCGCAGTCAGGGACCAGGCTTCAGAGAGGGCAGAGGTCAAGCAGAGCAGACCTTGTTGGGACGTGTCATGGAGTGTGGGATTTGCCCTGGGGACAACAGGAAGGCACTGAAGGATTCTGAGCAGGGATGTGACACGATCTGATTTATACCTGAGGATCACTCTGGTGGCCGTGTGGGGAATGTGGGAAAAAGTTTGCAGAGGGAGCCAGTGACACTGGCATGGAGGATGGGGTTGAAGTCAGCAGGTGAGAGAGATGGATGCCTTCAAAAAGGCAGGGGTGGGGCTTCCCTGGTGGCGCAGTGGTTGAGAGTCCGCCTGCCCATGCAGGGGACACGGGTTCGTGCCCTGGTCCGGGAGGATCCCACATGCCGCGGAGCGGCTGGGCCCGTGAGCCATGTCCGCTGAGCCTGCGCATCCGGAGCCTGTGCTCTGTGACGGGAGAGGCCACAACAATGAGAGGCCCGCGTACCGCAAAAAAAAAAAAAAAAAAAAAAAAAAAAAATTGCAGGGGTGGTGGGAACAACTAGACAGAAAGGGGGATGTTAGGGACATGGGTGCAGAGAACGACTTAGCACCCCGCCGGCCCCTGTCTCTGGCTGCCCAGCCCCGCTCCTGCATGTCAGAGAAGACCCCATCCTATGCCACCCCCATGACAAACGTCTGGGCAGCAGTGTGCACGTTGGCCCTGCACACACAGTTGCACAAGCAGCTGAGTTTTTTTTAATTTTTTAAATTTAATTTTTTATTTTTTTAATATCTTTTTTGGAGTATAATTGGTTTACAATGTTGTGTTAGTTTCTGCTGTATAACAAAGTGCATCAGCTATATGTATAATACATCCCCTCCCTCTTGCGTCTCCCTCCCACCCTCCCTATCCCACCCCTCTAGGTGGTCACAAAGCACCAAGCTGACCTCCCTGTGCTATGCGGCTGCTCCCCACTAGCTAGCTATTCTACATTTGGTAGTGTGTATATGTCAGTGCCACTCTCTCACTTCGCCCCAGCTTACCCTTCCCATGTCCTCAAGTCCATTCTCTATGTCTGCGCCTTTATTCCTGTCCTGCCCCTAGGTTCATCAGAACCACTTTTTTTTTTTTACATTCCATATATATGTGTTAGCATACGGTATTTTTCTCTTTCTGAATTACTTCATTCTGTATGACAATCTCTAGGTCCATCCACCTCACTACAAACAACTCAATTTCTTTTTTTTCTGGCTGAGTAATATTCCACTGTATATATGTGCCACATCTTCTTGATCCATTCATCTGTCAGTGGACACTTAGGTTGATTCCATGCCCTGGCTATTGTAAATAGAGCTGCAGTGAACATTGTGGTACATGACTCTTTTTGAATTATGGTTTTCTCACGGTATAAGGCAGTGGAGTTTTAATCCCAGCATTTCAAGCATCCGTCAGCTTCCCGTACTTGAAAAATGGGGATGATAGTATTAAATGTGGCAAACATTTAACCATCTCTGAAGCTGTGATCTCGGTAGCAGCTGGGAAGAAATGATCAAGTGGTGACAAGGACAGAAATCAGATTTCCTGTTGGAGAAGTTGAGAAAACATTTCCTTTTTCTAAACAGAGAGGTTTGCATTGACTTGATTCATTTCAAACCTTCATGGGCTTATTTTGGAACCCTCAGATCTGGAATTCGTAGGCTTGGGGGTTTCCTTCTTCCCAAATTAGTCCCCTACGTTCCAGGGAGGTGAGAAGACCCACAGAGCATGAAGTCTGCATCAGGCCTGCTTGGATTTGAAACCCTCCCCAGCTGAGTCACTTACCCATCTGAGCATCAGTTTCCTTATTCATAGAATGAGAATCACTGATTTCCACTCCACACAGTTGGTGTGAGCATGCCGTGTGATACTGCGGACAGCTGGACAAGTGCTGCTAAACTGACCCTCACACACATTCTACGTGTTCGTTCAGGGCCTTCCTCGTGCAAATGTGAGGGAATGGAGGCTCCAAGGGGTCAAGCAGTGTATCCACCCAAGTTCACCTCCAAGAAGAAGTTTGAAGCTCTGCGATGGTGACACGGGTGAGACTTTCTCTCTGGCTCTGGAACACAGCACTTGGAGAGTGGATGGGAGTCACGTGGAAGGAAGTGTGAACTCTATTCACGGAGTATCTTCCTTGCAAGTAGTTACACAGGCACGTGCGTGTGTGGTAGTGAGCCCCCCATCACCAGAAGTGTTCAAACTTCTGGAGTCACCTGGTCAGAACTCTGGTTGAGAGAATTTTGTGACTCACTGGAGGGATCAGAGCAGCCCGGCTTGGAGAGTCTCTAGAACCATAAAATACATGTTTCCTGAACAAATGCTGAAATCACCCCAAAGGGTTATTTATCGCCAGCCCCTCGACAGTGATCCTTTGCTGGGTGGCTTAGTGTCAGGATGAATTGGCTCTCTGAGGGGAGGCGGGCCATGCCTGCGGACACAGCCGGGGCCAGCTGGGTTTCCTAGAACACCTTGGACCGCAATAAACAGATCACATTCCCCTGCGTACAGGTCGGCTTCTGCCAATTCCATTAGGCCTCTGTGATGGAGGCCAGGATGGACTCGCCTCGGCTTCCCGGGGTGTGTCCGATTTCTCCACCAACAGGGAAACCTGAGGAGACCCCATCTACCATCATGCTGTGGAGAAGGACCGACAGTAACTCTGAAACAAGTGGGCTAGCCGGGCCCTGGGGCCAAAATCACAGTGTAATGGAGTGTGTTTGATTTTAAATTCAGCATTCCTCCCTCCTGTCTCTCTCACCCTGGCCCCTGCACCCACCCAATGCAAGTTTGTCTCCCTTTAACGGCTTGGTCTTCTCACTCGGGGGTCAGAAAGCTTTTTCTTAAAGGACCAGAGAGTACATATCTTCAGCTTTGCAGGCCGTACGGCCTCTGTCACAGCTGCTCAGCCCTGCTGCCATTGTGCAGAGAGGGCTGTGGACAATATGTGAATAAATAAGCACCACCCTGTTATAAATGCAGCCAGAGACAAGACAGAAATAAATACAGCCCCATGGGCGTGGATGTAAATACATGGGCGTGGATAAAATTGCATTTACAAGAGGAGGCAGCAGGCTAGATGTGGCCTGTGGGCCTCAGTTTCCTGACCCATCATTTCTAGCTGGTCCTCAACAAATCGAGAGGAAAATAAAGTACATCCCTCATGCCGAGGCGTGGTGGTGCGGGAGTTAATGAATTCACTCCGCAAAGTGGAACGCGGCATCAGCCTCACGTAACAAGGTCTGGGGAGACGGTCAGAAGGCAGAGTCTCAGCACCTCCCTTCTCTTCTTTCTCCTCCTCCTAAACCTCCCCCCGCCCCCCCCCCCCGCAGTTAGAATCTGCATTTTCACAACATTTTCCAAATGATTCACATACACATTCAAGTTTGGAAAATACCGCGTTATGAGAGAGAGCAATCTTCGGGGTTGTGATTAACACCTGAGTTTCAATAATTTGTGTGTGTGTTCGTCATTGCTGATCGGACAGTGCGGTGGAGAGTAAGTACTGCAAATGCTTAGCCTCTGCCAATAGAGGATCAGTGGAGAGAGGGTAATTGTGAGACTTCTTTTGATAGCTATTGTGATGATGGCTAATCTTCTCAGTTTTTGGCATTTTCCAAACTGATCTAACAAATGAAATTCTCACAGTACCCCTTTGGATGAAAGATCACAGCTCTGCTCAGCTCCAGGGGTGCTCCGTACATGTGGCGCCCCCTGGATTTGTACAGCGCACAGCCTGTGCAGCTGTCTGCGGCAGCCCGGCCTGGAAGGCAGCTTCACAGCCTCAGATTTTCTGATGTAGAAGCTGAGGCCAGCAGCTCGTGAGGAGAGGGGCATGTGGAGGTCTGTTTGGAAGAATGATTCTGTGGCTGCATAAGGGAGGGGAAGAGGCAAACAACACCTGTGTAGTGTTTGCCACGTCGGAGGCGTTTCTGCGTTTTGACCCTCAGCGTCCTGTGAGGTAGACGGGTATTACTGCTGTCGCTCCCATCTTCTGCTTGGGAAAACTGAAGCTGAAGGGGGAGCCAGGACTCATGCGTAGGCCCGCCCTTCCCCGCATCACGTCCCCACGTGGGGTGTCCTCCCCGAGCCTGATGCCAGCCCTTTCCTCCCAGGTGTGCACCCCGCTCCCTTTGTCCTGGCAGGAAGGTTGGAACGTGAACGGCCTGCAGGTGACCCAGATTGGGGTCTTTTAGTCTCCCTGACCTGACCTGAGCCTTGGAGAGGTAGCCCCGTGGGGCACGGATGGGGCCTTTGAGTCAGGAGCATTGCATTCTGGGCTCACTCATCTCACTGTGGCCGCTGAGGAGCTGAGAGACCCTGGGCCGTGCACTTGCTTCCTGAGCCCATCCTGTCTCCTTGAAGGATGAAGGCGTTGTAGATGGACGCTCTCAAGCAGGCTGCCTGTGTCCAGCGCGTGAGGTCTCTCTTCCTGCCCTTGACCATGGACGTGCTGGCTGTCTTGCGTCCCCCTCAGGAACAAGCAGGGTCCCGTGGCTTTCAGAGGCAGCCCCTAAGTCCTGTTTCTGTTCACATCCATGTTCAGAGTCTCTCTCTACCATGGGTCTAAGAAAACTGGCGTTTCATCCCTTCTCATCTTTAGAAGATGAGGGGTGGTCTCTCCAGGTCACACGGGAGTGAGCCAGGTTTCCTCTGCCCCCCTACGGCTGGCTGGCCCTTCTGGGAGGAGTCAGCACACAGCAGCTGGGGGAGCCGAGGGCCCCGTCCTTCTACAACAAGCTGTGTGACGGTGGGTGACTCGCTGCTCTGCTCGGAGCCCCAACCCCAAGCAGCCCCAATGAGGAAGCGCTGGGAACCGGTGAGCCCTGGGAACGTAAGGGTCCAGAGCTGGTCTCCGCACGTACTGCGTGCCTGGGCCCACGCAGGTCCTCTCACACGCCGTGTCGCTAATGTTCACCCCAAGCCTAACGTCCTCCCACTTCACAGACGTCAGAACTGAATTTCAGGTGTTCCATCACGTGCACAAGGGCACGCAGGGGCTCATTTTTTGAGCAGCCCCTAAGCCTGACCCTTTCCCAGTAGGATCTGAGATGTGGTCTGTGGGGTCTGTTGCTTTAGGGGATGCAGATGCAATGCGATCGTAAGGGAGCCGCTGGCTCACGTACGGAAGCCGGCATCCGGCACCTTGATTATTTGCTTGGGGTTTTGCTGAAGCTCCTGCTCAGGATGAGACCATGAAAATCTGGAGTGACAACACCGTCATTCAGGGTATCCGAAGCCCTTCATGTTCCTTCTCAGGCTGACTGGTGTCTGTGTCATTAAAATACATTGTGGATTAATATTTGAGCAGCCGTGCAGGGTGTGCATGTCACCAGGCCCCACGTTTCTCATCCATTTCTGCTCCTGCAACTCTCGCCTCGCCCTTTGGGTTTCCTTTTAATCTCCCTTAGTCCTTCCCCATCTGGTCCACACACCCCCAGTCAGCACGGACTGAAGAGCCCAGTGCAGTCAGTGTAAACAGCGCTGAAACGCCTCAGCTTGTCCCCGCCCAGCCCAGCCCAAGGCTGATTCCCCTTATACCCTAGAGCGCTCCTCCTGAGACAATCTCTCAGGCCCACTCTCTGCTTTTCCTTCCATGCTGTGGTCTGCTCAAATGACTCCTTGCTATTTCATAAGGCAACTTGCTTGGCAGGTCCTCTGAGAGAGGCCGTTGCCTGAGCTGGGGGACATCCTTCCCCAAACTCTCCTTAGTTGGAATTTCATTTTGATTACGAGGGGCAGTAGCCTCTGTTCCAGAATTTCTCCCTGAGTAACCTCAGGCAAGTCTCTTAACCTCACGGACCCTCAGTTTTTTGTCTCTAAAATGGGGGTGATCACTGTACCTACCTTTGGGGGATTGTCGTGAGAACTGGATAAGGTGATGATGCCTTTTAAATGCAGTGTCCCAAAAGCTTCAGTGCAATTTTGAGCTTTAATAACATCAGAAGCATACATGCTATAAACCTACCAAATGAATTATTTGAAAGTTGAAGCTTTTCCATTCTTTAAGTGTTTAGTTTTGTGAATTTATACATTTTTAATTTAAATTTTTGTTTCCGTCAGTATTCGCTGTGTTTAGCCGGAGGAGCTGGGAAGAAAAAAAAGGAAATTTAAAGACTTATTTTAAAAAATTCACCAACGTGAATAAATGCAAAAGAAATGTAGACCAACTTTCAAATGAGTTTTTTGTGTATTTATAGCATTTCTGTCTCTGAAGCTATTAAAGCTTAAGACTTCGCTAAGACTCAGGAAGTGCTGCAGAAAGAGAAGCTCTTCTTTTATTATTTCTATCAGAGTCGTCACAGTCACCATCATCATTCGGTCGAAGCAGTCGTAAAGGGAATCCTTCTTTGATATTAATTACTGGAGACCGAGCACCTGTGTTCTGTTTCTGCCACTCCTTTCGTGCTGGTCTCGGGCCCCCAGGACTCCCATGCTGCTTCCTTCCACCTCCATCTTGTAGAGCTTGGTTGCCGTGCTGTGATAGGCCTGCATCCCTTGCTAAGATCTTTCTTCTCACCCCCTCACTAGCTCACCTACTGAGCTTTCGTAAGACAAGTGGACTCAGACTCTGGCAGAAAGCAGGGGGTGGGGGGGCAGCACATTTGTGGCAGCACTACAGAAAACTTGCACCCATGTTCCTTTTTTTTTTTTTTTTGTGGTATGCGGGCCTGTCACTGTTGTGGCCTCTCCCATTGCGGAGCACAGGCTCAGCGGCCATGGCTCACGGGCCCAGCCGCTCCGCGGCATGTGGGATCTTCCCGGACCAGGGCACGAACCCGTGTCCCCTGCATCGGCAGGCGAACTCTCAACCACTGCGCCACCAGGGAAGCCCCCATGTTCCATTTTGAACGTAGATGTCAGCTCAGCTCATCTGTATCCTTTCCCCAAATCCCACTCTGCCCTTGACTCTACCCATCACCGTCTCCATGTCAGTGACACGTCTCCTTGGACCGAGCACTCTCACCTCCTTCCTTATGGCCTCCACACCCCCGCTCAGCCTCCACCCACCCTCTCCCACCTACTTACTTCCACCCCACGCATTCTGGAACCTCCGCTCCATCCATTACAGAACCTCCCTCAATGCCTTAACCTCTTCATGGGCTCCTTGACCCTCATGATTCCCCTGATGGAATATTCCTCCCCTCAAAGGACATCTCTTGATGTCCAACAGAATATTGGGGATAAAAGAGATATGAAGTTTAGGAAGAAATCTTCTGCTTGTAGCCGCTGAGTTTGTAGTGATCTCAGCTACATGAGATGGATGTGAAATGAATGAGTTTGTTCTTAAATGCTGAATGCCAGGGGTCTCCGTGGGATCTAGGAGGTAGTTGGATAGATGGGTCTGAACCTTCAAGAAGATGTCTGTGTGGGCATTAACCTGGGCCCCCTCAACCTGGAGGTGCTGGAAGGGCTGACCAGGGAGACCACGCTGCATGAGTGGAGAAGGGAAGAGGCTGGAACCCAAGAGAAATACAAGAGAAGCTTGTTTGGCAATGATTCTGGAAGGACTATGTCTGGGTTCACAGATGCCGAAAGGGGATGGGGATTCAGTGAAATGGCAAAGAGTGGCTGATGCTGGAGAGATGTCAAGATGGATGAAGACTGATGGAGGTGGCTCCTAGGAGACCAGCGGTGACGCTGGAACAAGCAGTGTCGGTAGGAGTGGGAGGGGGAGATGGGAGTAACGGCAGGACAGAGTGAGAAGCTAGGATGGTGATTCTAGCCAAGAGGGGTCGCAGCAGGAAGCTGAGTGTTGGTTAGGGAGGGAGAGATTTTAGAGCAGCTGATGCTGAAGCAGAGGATGGAGACGTGTGGCGGTTTGTGGTGTTTTGAGCTCTGCCACCTTCTGAAGGTCTGATGGAAGCTCTGAGAGACCCACCTTCCCTGCAAACTTGACCCCCACACAGATCTTACGTCCTGTGGTGCAGAGTTTACAGACTCTCTGAAGCCTACCCGGGACCCCAGGAGGAGCCGCCAGGGTCAGGGAAGAAAGAAGGTGCTGGGCTGGGGGCGGGGGGCGGCGGTGCCTAACTGGGGACCCTCAGGCCTTTCCTTGGGGCCCTTGCTTCTCTCTTTGATTCAAGGCCACACTTCCTCTCTTTCACTAGGACTGTCCCCATTTTACAGGTGGGAAAACAGGCATGAGGGCTGGAGTTACCATGCTTAACTCTCTTCAGCAGAGGCAGGAGGCAACCCAGCACTGCTGAGTCACGTGGTCTAATCAGCCTCTAATTGAGTTCCCTCACCTTCCTCTCCTGCGTCACAGTGACATTAAATTACAGGATTCAAACATATAATTTCCTAAACTTAAATGTGATTTATCTTAATAGGACTTTGTACCAGGTCCCTTTTTCATGCACAGTGTCAGAGACCAGATCTATTATTCACAGCCACTATACTGAATCAGAGAAGCTGGAGCTTGGAGCGACCTTGAGGGGTCAGCTTGTGTTCAACTCAGCTGCCCCCAGCCCTGGGCAGCCCCTCGCCCCATGCTGGCAGCCTGTGAGTGGCAGCTGGGTTCAAGTGTGAGCAGAAAAGGAGAGGCCCAACCTTCACAAACCTCTCATCCTGCTTGGGGTCTAGCTTAAAGCCTTGCTGCTTTAAGTCTTCTCAAGTAAAGAGACTACGTGTATCATGCTGGTTCCGCGTCTGCGTGCCTGGGTTCTGGTGTGGTTAGTAACCAGGCTGTGCTGTTCACTAGATCAATGCGTCAGAGTCATAGTATCTCAGGGCAGGAAGATGGCGGGTGTATCACATCATTCATTAATTCATCAGTTCATTCATTCAGTCATTTCATAGTTTAGACAGGCCAGGCTTGCTGTACAGATGGAGAAACAAAAACCAAGAGAGGAGAAGTGACTTGCCCAAGGTCACACTTGCCCAAGGGTAGCAGCAGAGCTTGGATTCAAACCCAGGCCTCCCCAGTCCCTGGCCCCGTCGTCTTGTCCTCCCTCCAGGTGACATGTGCTCTTTGAAGGTGGCGGTAGGAGGAGTAGACGGTTGATGTTTATGTCTGTGATGAATGGAGTTCCGCTGGGCAACTTGATTTTCAGCCTTTGTGACTTTGGGAAGACAGAGGGTGATCAAAAGAATGTATTTTTCTAATGAAACACACCTTTGGAAATCCAATATACCACTCTGTCAGCCTCCCGAGTCAGGGGAGGATGGATGGGGAAGATCTGTCGTGAGCAAGCCTGCCGTTGACAAGTTGATCTAAACGTGTGCAAGCCGTTCGGTCTCTCCGAGCGCCAGCCAGACTCCAGATACGTGCTGAAGAAATGCAAAGGCAGAGAGCTGGGGCTCGCACGGCAGTTCTGAGCTGCGGCCCTGGACCCAGGTCACTGGAGCTTGAACCCTGAAAGGCAGCTTGACCACTTAATATCTGTGTGGCCGGCCAGGCAGATACTCTGCTACTCGCTGTCTTGATTTCCTGTTCGGTAAAGCCGGGGTAGTTGAACTTAGCTCATCAGGTTGTTTTGAGGATAAAGGAGAGAAGGGATGTGAGATGTGTAGCGTGGGGCTGGGTCGGTACACCGCGAATCCTCCACACTGCTGGCTGTTTTGTATAACCCCAACCTGTAATGCTGGCTTTTGTCAAACACACTGTTACCTTCTTTTCCCAAACCCAGAATGGACAGAGCGCGGTCTTCCTGGGGCAGAATTTGCCCCCCTATTTGGTAATCTCAGACACGTGCTCCTGAATTGAGCGGAGGAGTGGGTGTAACCCTGTGAGACCCTCAGTCTTTGCAAGCCCCTTCCTCGTGGGCCCCAGGGTACAAGCTCATAAAACGAGGGAAGGAAGCCCCTTTAGTGTCCCTGTTCCTGGTGTTGGAGTGACATAGGTTCCTGTGTGTCAGGAGCAGTGCAGAAAGCAGGGATGTTAAAGGTGGCTTAGAACCAGGTGTTATGGTCTGAACTCGGCTGACTGGGACACCCATGTGGACAGACTGCTGCTGGGAGGTGGAGGGGATGTAGGGGCACAAATGAGAGAGGGCAGTTTTGTGGATTCTGGTTAGGAGGGGCTTCAGGGAGGTGACGTGTGAGCTCAGCACTGAAGGAAGAGGAGGAGGTTCTGAGTTTTTAATTCAATTTGACAAAGATGGGAAGTTCCCTGAATCACTGCACAGATGGAGACTTAGATGTGGGAAGGACGTTGGCTCCAGGAATGGGGGACTCATAGGTTTGGCAGGGTGGGGGGGGGGAGGGGGAGAGGGGGAGAGAGAGAGAGAGAGTTGTGTGTGTGTGAGAGTGTGTGTGAGTGTGTGTGTGTGTGTGTGTGTGTGTGTGTGTGTGTGTGTAGCTTGGTTAATGCAGCAAGACAAGGAGGAAGCCCGGGCGCGGGTGGGGCTGGGAGAGAGGTGGCACTGAGCGTATGGCAGGCTTGGCATTTACTGCCTCAAATCAACAAGTCACTGCAGAAGAGGCAGCTAATCTCCATCAGGGGGCCTTCCAGAGGGTGTGATGCTTAAGCTGGAAGCTGAAGTCCTGGGGAATGGCTAAACTAGGTGGGGGGACTTGCAAGCACAGAATCCCAGGGCTTGCAGAGGATGGAGGGAGGACAGCTAGAGGGACAGACAGCTTTGTCGCCCTGAGTCGAGGGTGAGAATGGAAGCGGGTTGTAGAGATAATGCCCGGGCAGAAGTTGGGGCCAAATCACTCAGCACCTCACAAGCCCTGCATCCGCTAGGATCCAAGACAGGTCACAGGCAAGGGGTGGATGAGATCGGGGTTCCTTCGGTTCAAAACCCCGTCCCCAGGAGACTCGAGCTGCCTGGGCTCTCCCCTCTGCACATCCCAGCAGACGATGCTGTTCGGTGGATTGGCCCTTGATGGTGCCATCTGTTTACCTGGGCACAGAGGTTGCCAGTCATCACTTAGATTGTTCAGTGCTCATAGAGACACCCCTGCCCCTCAGCCCTGCGCCTTGCTGGGCCCAATGCAGATTTGTGGCTCGTTCTGTGGAATCCATTCTGCACTACAAGAGTCTGCTATTACGCAGTGTTTATGGATGGCTGAGTCTAAAATACCCATTCTGGAGTCCGCTGAAGGATGAAATTCCTTGTTACCTTCATAGGTTCTCTTGTCTTATTTTTCTCCCCCTGTGGAAGAACATAAAGCATTCGTATTTTTAGCTTAAAGCCTGGTCATTTTTCTAATCATACCTGAGTGAGAAGGAAAAGCCTTTTAGGGGGAGATGGTTTGATGAAGGAGTCCCCTAAAGCAACCCCCTTCCAGCCGGGGTCTCTAATGTGTCATGTTTCAGCCACATCCGGACACTGAGAGCGGCAGCTCAGACTGTCTCAGCATTTGTCAATGACACTGACACTCACCAGGACTCAGGACTTAACTGCTGGGCAGAGGTTGCCATGCAGCCCAGCCTAGACGCCCACCCAAGAAGGAAATAGGACCGGGGCTGAAGACTTGAGTCCTCGTTCCCCTCTCTCTCTGGTTGGCACGTCAGTGCTCTTGGGGATTTTATAAAATGTCCCAACGCTCCCTCATTCTGGACGGAAATACTTTGAACCCCACTAGCTGCACCTCTGTCCCACGTCCGTCATGATTCCCCGCGGCCCAGCAGGTCCTGCCTTCTTGTTTGCCAAACTAGCCTTTTCTGCTGGTCCCAGGTAGAATCATGCACTCCCTGCCTTTGACCTCAAGCACAGCACCTGCCACGCACTGCGGCATTCATGCCTTTTTATGCCCGGTGCCGCCATCCTTTATGTCTTACCAACGTTTGGATCTTCTACGTAGTTTCACCTGACACCAAAAAGACACGTGCTGAATGAATGAACACATGAGTGAATGGATGGGGAAGCACTTCCACCAACAGCCTAGAACCTGTTTCACTGTAAAGACTGTACCTAACCCACCTGGAGCATCTCCCCTTGCCCACGTGTACATCACTGTGCCGTGTACACAGAATTTCACCTACGGCGTCTCACTCAGCAATGATATCATTAGCAACGACGTTAGCGTACCCCACCCTGTGTGATGGAGTTTGAACTACATGCAGCAGGGCAGTGAGACAGACACAGACCTCGTCCTCTCGGAGCATATAGTCTGGGTGGAGGTGGCCAATTGCACAGGGTACGGGGGTAGCAGAGTTCCAGGACAGGCAGAATGCAGGATGCTTTGGGAGCTCAGGACAGAGTCTCTCACTCACACTGGTAGTTCCTGGAGGGATCCCCAGGGAAGGGCTTTTTATACAGAGACAGGAATTCCGGCCGAAAAGCATGCAGAAGAGTTCCAAGCAGAGGGAGCACATGCAGGAAGGGCTGGGGACCCAGCGTGCCTCTGGAGGGTATCCAGGCTGGAGGCTGTGGGCTGCTTTGATCTGGGTGGTTACAGCAGACCTAGCTGTGTCTACTTCACCTCTGGATGCCTTCCCTTCCCTCGGTCTGGTGCCGAAAGGCCAGAGGAAGCCCCTTTGCTCTCGGGGTGGGGGACCAGCCATGGGCAGTGCCCTGCATGCCTGCTCCTGAGGCTTCAGGGTGTGTCCTGGAGGGATGTTGTCCTCCTCAGTGAGTCAGCCCCATTGTCTTATGTCGTCTCTCCTCCTCTGAGGAGAGGAGGCAGCCGCCCAGCCCACCTGTGACTTGCTAATCTCCCCGCAGCCCCCGAGGCCTCCTGGCATCACAGGGTACCCAGAAGGCAGGCACATGTGGCTGAACATCTCTTGCTATTGATACCAGTTTCAGTCTGTCACTTAACCTCTGAGGCTTTCTTCTCCCTTAGAATGGGAATACTGCATCCACTTCCCTGGCTCGTTTTGAGGATTAAATACAAAAGCACGTAGTACGTGCTTTACGCCACCGCTGCTTTCCCTTCCTCTCCATTAACAGAATACCCAGAGCTCGTGTACTGATCATTCAACTCTAGCTAATCACGATGCCAGCACTTACAGCACGTCAGCACCTTGCCATGCACTTTGCCACATTGCACCCTCTGGCGATGTTGTAATGCCCACTTGACAGATTTGGAAACAGGGGCTCAAAAAGGTAGAGTTACTTTCCTAGAGTCCCAAACTAGTCAAACTAGTAAGCTGGGAACCTGGCCCTGGCAGTGTGATCCCAGAGCCCTCGCTCCTCAACACCTCCCCAGACCCCGTCCCAGGCCCTCCTGAGCCGGCTTGGTGCAGAGGAGCTGGCGGGGCCCCGTTCATACACCTTCCAGTGCTTCTTGAGAAGGTTGCTGTTAGCAGCTAACACTCGGCCAGGGAGAAGCACACAGCTGTAAATAACCATCGTAGGAGAACAGGAGGGCCGTTCTTGACCCCATATCCTGACAAGTCGTTCTCTCCCCAGGCTCCCCTTTAACTTGGAGGAACGGGAGCAGGCTCGTCAGATGCAAGCCTGCGTGCCGGGATTCAGCCAACAGACACGGGCAGTTGTTGATCACATCCAACGCGTCCCTAGGCCCATGGAGGAGGCGACCGCATGTGCTACCAGCATCACAGTTCCCTCCGGGGCGAGGCTCCAGAGCTTTTCCAAGGGAATCCTGAGGTGGTCTGGCTCAAAGCCCGGGTGGCCTGTCTGCTTCTTCCGAAGAGAGGATGATGGCCGGGAGTGCAGACTTCAATGCCTACGGAAGCCAGGTGGGTTCCTACGTCGCCTCACTTCATTATCCCATAATACCCACTAGGGACGCTTTATAGATGAACACGCTGAAGCTCTAGGGGGTAATGATGTCACTGTCAGTCACACAGATTGTACTGGAGTCTAGATTCGAACTTGGGTCTGTCTGGACTCGAATCTATGCTGGTCTGCCTGTTTCCCAGCTGGGCACCTTCTTGGGGGTACATTGTGCACGCCGAGATTGAGGTAGGACCGCCGGCTAGGAGCAGAGGCTGCCAGAGGTGCTTTCAAAGACCAGAGCAAGATACGGGCAGTGTTCAGGTGCAGGCGTCAGAGGCACGCTCCACCTCTCCATCTCACCAAAGCCTCACGCCACCCTGTAAAGTGGGTGCTGTCATCGTGCCCATTTGACAGTGGAGGAAACTGAGGCCACTGTGGAACGAGAAAGGCTGCTCAGTGAGGCAAGGGTGGCGGGGCTCAGGTGAGGAATCCGCACTGGAAGGTCTCCGCCAGGTGTCCTGGCGGTGCAGGGCGAATGAGGAAGGCGACTGCTGTCTGTGCTTTGGAACTGAGGCACGGGAGCGGGGACTCATGAACGAGACTGCTGCCTAGGAGCAGAGCGCATGTCCCACAGCGGGGACAGTCAAGGTGAGGGTAGCGACAGCTTTATCTCTAGGGAGGCGGTTATCCCAAGACTCAGTCTGGGACACGGGGTGGGGCTGCCTTCGGAATGAGGCAGAGCCGAGTTCTCAGGAGGAGGCCTGGGGTCTGCACCCCCCCTGCAGGGAGTGAAGCCTACCTGCAGAGAGAGGACAAGGGGGCAAGTCAGCCCCAGGTGGGGGGCCTGCCCTTCTTGCGTGGGCTGGGCTGAGCCTCTCAGTTGGGTCCATCAGCCCATGAGTGGGGCGGTGGAGAGGGGTGGGCAGGGCGGCAGCCGGCAGACAGGACGCCCCCATCCTCCAGCTCGCTGCTAAGTGTTCCATTTCTCCCATCTCCTGCGAAGCAGGTGACTGCTGGCTTCTTCAGGGGAGTGGGCCTCACTTCGTGGCTGGGCACCGCATGACCTGAGGCACCATTCGTGCTTCCAGAAAAATGCCGGTTGGGGGACAGGGGCGGGGAGGGAAGGAGGAAGATGAGCAGCCCTTCCCACCGCCTGGCTGAGCACTGCTCAGGTCTCCCGTGGTGAAGAAGAAAGGCTCGGGCTGCCTTTTCACAAAGGGCTCTGGGTTTTCCCAGCACATGACAGAACGCCCCAGGGTCTCTGTCCTCTGGAAGAGAAATGCACAAGACATCAGAGGATGGGGGTTAAGTGGGAAGGAGGGGGCAAAGTCGGAGAATCAGAGAGCAGCAGCCATCCCTGGGCAGAGCCCCTGCTGGCCATGCCCACACGGAGCTGGCTCCGCACTCAGGGTTCCGCACGGAGTCCATTGCTGAGCCTTGTGAGACATAGCCTCTCTATCCCGTTGGCTAGAAGTAATTGCTCTGCACCAGGCCCTGCCACTGGGAGGAAGGGGACTGGCATTAGGTAAGCTGGGTCTGCATGGGGGCTCCGTGGAAGAGGAGGCATTGAGCTTGGTCTGCATTTCCTTTGTAAAAGGGTTTTTCCTCCCATGTAGGCCATGCCCTCTTGTCTGGTTCTGGCTCCCATCTATCACAACCCTAGGATCTTCCCTCCTCTGGCCACACTTCTGCTTCTTGCATCTTGAATCTCAATCTCTCTCTCTCCCCCTCTCTCCAAATCACTCTGACCACAACCTACAAAAGTACTCAACTCCAACCCACGTTCAACAACAGAGAGCACCTTCACAACCTCCCAGCCTTGCATCCACCTACCTCCCTTTGAGACTTCTCTCCTTGCCTCATTCACTTCCCAGTCAATCATCTTAAAAGAACTGTCCGCATTTATTTGCTCCATCATATTCTATTCTCGTGTCACTATCACTTTTACCACCCAACTCTATGGAAACGGTTTTCTAAAACTACCAGGGGACCCCCTAAGTGTTACATCCTAATGACTCACCACTTCTTATCCTACATTAGATGCTGTTGATTATGAGTTTCTGCTCCCAGCCCCTTTCTCCTGTGAATCTGGTGACCCGTCCTTCTTCTGGTCCTTCTACGTCTCTGCTCGTTTCCTTGGGTGTTGATGGTCTTCAGGTTTTTGTCCTCATTCCTCTGTTCTCACTGTCTTTTGCTGGAACAACCTCTGGAAGCCTACAGGCTTCTTCCACCATCTACCTACACACTTAGGACACCAAAATCTCTTTCTCCTCAGCTCCACTCGGAACTTCACATTGATGTGTGGCTCTAGGGGAGCCGGAGTGATGCTTCTGATGAGCCAGGATTGGGAACTGCCAGGGTGGGTGTTTCAGAAAGATAGACTAATATGGGAATCAAATGAGTTGTTGTGAATGTAGGCAAAACAATAACCCTTTAATTCCATTTAGATAGGAAGCAGAATTCAATTAGAAACTCATAGCCACATAGTTTTATTTGCCCACTTTCTAGCCTGCATCTTTGTCATAAATTAGTTGACTATACATGCATGGGTTTATTTTTGGGTTCTCTGTTCTGTTCCATTGATCTATGTGTCAGTTTTCTATGCCAATACCGTACTGTTCTGATTTTAATAGCTTTGTAATATAATTTGAAATAAGAGAGAGGAATGCCTCTAGCTTTGTACTTTTTTCTCAACATTGCTTTGGCTTATTTGGGGTCTTTTGTGATGCCATATAAATTTTAAGATTGTTTATTTCTATGAAAAATGCCATTGGAATTTTAATGGGACTCTGTAGATTGCTTTGGGTCGTATGGACATTTTTTTTTAATTAATTTATTTTTTGGCTGCGTTGGGTCTTCGTTGCTGCATGAGGGCTTTCTTTAGTTGCGGCGAGCAGGAGCTACTCTTCATTGTGGTGTGCGGGCTTCTCATCGCAGTGGCTTCTCTTGTTGTGGAGCACGGGCTCTAGGCGCGTGGGCTTCAGTAGTTGTGGTGCGTGGGCTCAGTAGTTGTGGCTCATGGACCCTAGAGAGCAGGCTCAGTAGTTGTGGTGTATGGGCTTAGTGGCTCTGTGGCATGTGGGATCTTCCGATACCAGGGCTCAAACCCATGTCCCCTGCATTATCAGGCAGATTCTTAACCACTGGGCCGCCAGGGAAGTCCTGGACATTTTAACAATATTAATTTTTCCAATCCAGGGGCATGGAATATCTTTCCATTTATTTGTGTCATCTTCAATCTGTTTCATCAATGGTATATAGTTTTCATTGTACATACAGGTCTTTCACCTATTTGGTTAAATTTATTCCTAGGTATTGTATTCTTTTTGATGCAATTGTAAATGGGATTGTTTTCTTCATTTCTCTTTCTGATAGTTTGTTGTTAGTGAATAGAAATGCCACAGATTTTTATGTTTGTTTTATAACCTACAACTTTACTGAATTTGTTTATTAGTTCTAACACCTTTTGGTGGAGTATTTAGGGTTTTCTGTATATAATATCATGTCATCTGCAAATAGTGATAGTTTTACTTTTCTTCCAATTTGGGTGACTTTCATTTCTTTTTCTTGCCCAATTTCTCTGGCTGGGACTTCCAATATTATATTGAATAAAAGTGGCAAGAGTGGGCATCCTTGTCTTGTTCCTGACCTTAGAAGAAAAGCTTTCCTCTTTTTTACCTTTGAGTATGATGTTAACTGTAACCCAGGTTTAAAAAAAAATTTTACTGTGGTAAAATACATATAACATAAAATTTACTATCTTAACCATTTTTGAGTGTAAAGTTCAGTGGTATAAGTACATTCACATTGCTGTGCAACCACCATTCTTCTCCAGAAGTCTTTTCATCTTGCAAAACTGAAACTTTCTACCCGTTAAATAACTACCCCTTTTCCCCTTTTCCCTAGCCCGTGGCAACCACCGTTGTACTTTCCGTGTCTGTGAATTTGATTACTCCAGGTAGCTCCTATAAGTGGAATCATGCAGTTTTGTCTTTTTATGAATGGCTTATTTTACTTAGCATGATGCTCTCAAGTTTCATCCGTGTTGTAGCATGTGTCAGAATTTCCTTGTTTTTTAAGGTTGAATAATACTCCATGGTATATATAAGCATGCACCCAGGTTTTCTTTCTTTTTTTTTAACATCTTTGTTGGAGTATAATTGCTTTACAATGATGTGTTAGTTTCTCCTGTATAACAAAGTGAATCAGCTATACATATATCCCCATATCTCCTCCATCTTGCGTCTCTCTCCCACCCTCCCTATCCCACCCTTCTAGGTGGACACAAAGCACGGAGCTGATCTCCCTGTGCTATGCGGCTGCTTCCCACTAGCTATCTGTTTTACATTTGGTATTGTATATATGTCCATGCCACTCTCTCACTTCGTCCCAGCTTACCCTTCCCCCTCCCCATGTCCTCTGCACCCAGGTTTTAACTGATGAGCTTCAAGTTGGAAGCTGGTTTGAGGTCTTCTTTTGTGTCTAAATATGAGTCTTAGAGCTCAAAGGAGTTTTACAGGAAAGAAACATGAAGATTGAAAAGTAGATTCCCCCTCCCCCCAACTACACCCATCTTTATGGCCTTTATGTTCACTGAGTTTATTTTCAATCCTTTCTCCCTGAGACTTCAGTAAAATCTTTTCCTCTAATTATGCTAAAGGAAACAGAGGAAAACATGGAAGCCCAGACTCAGGTCTTAGGTGGGAAGCAGGACGCCATGCCCCAGAGTGTGTTGTAATGAGGTCAGTGGGTAGCAAACTGAGTTACCTGCAGGGAAATGGCAAAATGGGGTCAGAGCTTTGGGCCCCTGGGTCCTGACATCCCACCCATCCACGGGGGTGACTCTTGTAGTTTTGGCCAGTTCTTCCTTGTACATACAGAGTGTTGAAGACTATGCTGTGTTTTTATATTTTCTCAGCTTGTGGCATGCAGGTGGGCAGGAAGAATTCAAACCACCCCTCACCTTGGGAATTCTTCCCCTCCTTGGGTCAGAACCACGCCTTTGATACATTGCTGTTTGGAGGAGAATGTGTTGTGTCCCAATTTCTATTTTATGGCACCTCTTTGTTCTTATACTGCTACTTCTCTACAAAGAAATATTTGTAGAAATGCTGGATGCAATAGGAAGCTTTGGAATGAGAAAAATGGAGATTCTGTAAGCCTCCTTGGAAACCAAGATTCTGCCCAAAAGTTAAATTTATTTTGAAAAAGCCTAAACTGATGATTCCCTGCTCCTGGTATAATCTCTCCTTCTATTTACCCTTCTCTTGCCCTGTCCTCCTCCCTTTCTGTCTCATGCAGGCTCATAAGGGCTACATGGGGAAAATGACTCTTGACTCTTTTGTTCTTATCCATTGAAAATGTGGCCTGTGCCTGCTGGCTGTCTGGAAACCTTACAGGCTTGCCTTCTGTCGCCCCTGTGAGTGGCTGAATTACCATTTCTCACCCTGCCCTCAAAGAGAGTTTGTTACCAAAGCCCAAGGTACAAGGGAGGCCAAGGAAGCCAGCTCAGAGGCAGGTAGAGCCTTGAGGATTGCAGCAGGAGTATAGCTGGGTTTTTTTTTTTTTTCCCTCTAAAGAAAGCTTTTAAAGGTTATCAAGTTACTCCCTTTCAGACAGAGCAGCAATACCAGAGACGGTGGTTGTTGAAGGAAAGTTGACAAAGTTTAAAGTGGGTCAAGAGGTTGGAGAGAGGAAGCTCTTCTCAGCATATTGAAAGGGCATAATCTGAATTTAGCGAGAAAAACGAGGTTCTTGGTTCAAATTCCAACCCCCTTCAGGGTCTAGTGAACTTGAGTAAATCATTTACTTTCTCTGGGCTTCAGCAGAAAGATGTTCCATCTGGTTTCATGAAAACCTGGATTTACTGTGGTACTGTCACTCTCTAGATGATGTTTAGCCATCTCTCTGTGTCCTTATCTCAAAGTGGAGATTATAATGTCCATGCATTTGGGGAGGCTTTTGCGAGGAAGACTCTTAGATCACTCAAGCTCGGTGAATGTCATTCCCAGATACTGTTATGGGATGATGATAAAGGTAACTAAATGGCCCTTGCTGGCAATCCAGCTGTCCTCCCCATGCTCTTGCACAGTGCCATGGCCATTTTTTTTTCATATCTCCTTTCTTTACTTTCTAAAGAGTACATATATCCAGTGATACTCAGAATAGCAAAAGCTAAGGATCAAATATTTGCTCCCTCTCAAATACCAACACAACAAAAATGTATGTCACACACCCAGACATTATTTTAGAGTTATTGACTTACTAAAAATTATTATCTTCTAATGTTTTAATTTTTCTTCTTACCAGTTTCTTCATGTTTTCCCCCTGCAAAACTATTCATTCACTAAACTGTGTCAATTCCTGGACCCGTTTCATAGCAACCTACTTAGTCATCAACTTCTTCCTGTTAATAAGAGAATCATTGTGATAATATATCATCTGAGGTATATAAGAGTCACCAGACTAAGTCTCTTAATCCTGGGCTGTTGAAGTGCTCATCGGTAATTGCTGTTTTAGCTTATACATCAGCATTTTGGCCGTGGCCATTTTTGCAAGGAGACGTCTAACAAATCCGAGCTCCGTCTACATACGGCTCGGCTCCCTTTTTCCAGAGATGCACGGGGCTGCGCCATTTTGGATGAAACCCAGTCTGTTCGATTTCTTTGCGAGTGGGTTTATTTACCCAACACGTGTTGTTATATTTTCTCTCAGCGTGTGTCCTTCTCCCGCATTTCAAGGTAGAAGGGCCATTACAACTAATGAGAGCTCCTTTCTAGCTCGTGTGCCACTTAGAATGTTCGAGAGTGTGCTCGAATTTTAACCTTTCAATGCATCTCTGTAATGGCATGTCACCTTTAAAAACTGAGATATCAGCTTCCCTCTAAAAGGAATAGACACTGATTTTCAACCTGAAAGCCACCACTCATCCTTCCAGGCGCCTCATTTATGTTGAGGACGTGATAAAACACCACGAGATAGAAAGACAGGAACTGCTTGTGGAACGTGTCCACTCTGCTGGGATCCATGTTACAAATGAGGCAAACGCCTCGAAGTATGCCACATTCTCATTGCATTTAAGCACCGCTCCAGGATCTCGCATCGCGTCACTAGGAGATGCATGGCTGGCAGCCCTATTTTTCTCAGAGGCTTCAGTATCACCTAAAGTGAATTTATGTTGCCAGGAAAGGCATTTTAAGAATTGAGGCATTAGGAATAATTGTCTTCTAGATGCTCACCTCAGCTGATGGATTCATTCTGCTCTTTTATCCCCATTGCTATGGAAGCAGTCCCTCCCCCTCCTTTCATCATCAGTCATTATCATGGAAACTTCTCTCATCCAAATGAAGCTCTTAACTGCTCCCTGAACACACCAGGCGCCTCACCTGAATGGTAAAGCCCTACTTACCTTTCCAGAGCCAGTTCAACTCTGAACTCTTCCCAGATTCCCTTACACAGGGGTGCTTGCTCCCTCCGTCCTCTGGCATCCTCTAATTCTTTGTAACTGCAGTGGCACTCCCACCTTGAACGGCACTTAGCTGTGTGCATGTCTGTCTCTCCTCTTGCACTGTGGGCTCAGGGATGGCTGCGGGGAACACATTTTATTTATCTTTTATCGGCAGCACCTGCCGAATAGTGCCCAGGATCTAGCTGCCACTTCTTAGAACTCTGAAGAAGAAGGAGAAGAGAGAAAAGAATGAAAGAAAGAGTGACTATGAAGAGATGCCAAAGCTGGTGTAGGTGGGAGGGGCCGGAAGGCGACTATGCGAAAAGACAGAGGGAAAAGGGACTTTCCTCCTTTATAGTAACACGCCCCTTTCACAAGGGAGTAGACGGAGGCCCGGGAAGAGGAGGCTTCTTGCCCAAAGGTACACGTGATGCAGAGCTGGAGCCATCGCTCAGCAAGGCAGGGCAGCTCACTTTCTACAGCAAGACCTCTGAGGCATTGTCTTGAAGGAAGTGAGGGACAGGAAGCGGCTACTGAAGGATGTGCCGAAAATAAGTAAAGAATAAAGCAGACTAGACGTTTCCTTGCTTCATGTATCCAAGTCCTTCTATAGGGGCTTCAGCCTAAATCCTAAGAATTGTGTGCTCGGCTGGGACTGGAAAAGAGGGTGTGAGCCATGGAACGATGATGGTCATGGGGCTGACGCTGACGGTTGCCTTTCTAGATCCCACCTCCCGTCCCTGGGGCTCACAAGCCCTACTTTATACCCACGACCCTGTGCTTCCGGAGGCTCAGAGAGATGATCCACAGTGATTCAAGTCATGCATGGAAGTTCCACCCCCCTTGCTAAGGGTGGATACAGGCATGAACACGGGTCACAGTTCTGGTCAGTGACACTGGAGGACCAGTCTTCCTCACTGTCAAAATGAGACCTTTGTAAGTGCAAGATATAGTAAAACAAACAAACAAACAAAAAAAACCCAGACACCCAGTTAAATTTGAATTTCAGATAAAGGACATTTTTTAGTTTAAGTGTGCTCCGTGCACTATTTGGGTGCCCCATGCAACACCTCTGAGGTATCCTCCTCCGAAATCCTCCAAGCTCTCAGAACGCCTATGAAACCCACGGGCTGGGAGCGTCACACACACATATTTAAACTTTCCAGGGCTCAGACACTTTGGATAAGGACAGTTTCATATTCACAAAGCATGCTTGCTTAAGTCCTCCTTCCGACTTAAAGGGCCGTTCGGTCCTCGAGGCATAGTTTTCTGTTTGTTTTTCCTAACAGCATTCTCCTCTTTACCCAGCCTCCAATAAAGTTGACCGTGTTAATGGAGGTCATAGATTTTCTCTTTTACCTGGAGATAGGGCTGTGGGCAACTTTTTAAAGCTGTGTAGGAACATCTGTAGAACATCTAGGATGGCAAGTTGGTTTGAAGGGTGGTGAGTGGTGAGTCACTTCTTCACTGCCTTGCCTAGAAAATTCACTGCAGCTCCATTTTCTCATCTGTAAAACTATTCCTGATCTCATAGTGGTGTTGTAAGAATTAAAAAGGTGAAATGTAAGAATTACAAAGAGGTGAAATGTAAGAATTAAAAAGAGGTGAAGCGTGCAAATCGGTGCAGCCACTCTGGAAGGCAGTTCAGCAGTTTCTTACAAAACTACACATACTCTTATATGATCCAGCAGTTACACTCCTTGATGTTTATCCAAAGGAGTAAAGAAGTTTTATCTACACAGAGCCCTGCACACGGATGTTTATAGCAGCTTTATTCATAATCGCCGAAACTTGGAAGCAACCAAGATGTCCTTGAGTATGTATAGATAACTAATGTGTGGTAGATCCAGTCAATGGCGTATTATCCAGTACTACAAAGAAATGAGCTATTAAGCCATGAATAAGAATGGAGGAAACTTAAATGCATGTTATTAAATGAAAGAATCAAATCTGAAAAGGCTACATACTGTATGATTTCAACTATACGACATTCTGGAAAAGGCAAAACTATGGAGACAGGAAGATTAGCGGTTGCCAGGGGCTGGGGAGCGAGATGAATAGGCGAAGTGCAGAGCAGTTTTAGGGCAGCGAAACTACTCTCTCTGATTCTACAATGATGAATACGTGTCATTCAACATAGTTTAAACCCATAGAATGTACAACACCAAGAGTAAACCCTGATGTGAATTATGGACTTTGGGTGATAATGACGTGTCAGTGTAGGTTCATCAGTTGTAACAAGTGTATCACTCTGGTGGGGATGTTGATAATGGGGGGAAGCTAGGTGTGTATGGGGCCAGGGAATATGTGGAAATCTCTTGCACCTTCCTCTTAATTTTGCCATGAACTTAAAACTGCTTGAAAAACTAAAGTCTGGGTTTTTTTTTTTTTAAGAGGTGAAACAGAGCGACGAGCACAAGGATAGGACAGAGTTATTGTTTTCTGAATGGTAACGTTCTTGCCGCTCGTTCCTGGGGGCGGTGGCTCTGATGTGCTCTTCTAGACTTGTCTCTGCCACTTTGGCTTTGATGACCTCTCTGGGTTTCCATCAGGCTAACGGTAATAATGTTGTGCAGAAGGATTAACTGACTCTGAGCCAGGAGGCCTGGATTTCTGCCCAGCCTCCCGCTGCTTCCAAGATAATAAAGATTGGGGAAACAAATGAAATCCAGGAAGCACAGCTATCGAAATGAAATGAGTGATCGTGATGATGATGATGATGATGGTAACACACTTGTACAGATGTCATCGGTCCTGAAGCTTCTTGGGGGAGATTTGTACTTGATAAGGAGACATGAGGCTATTTATTTCATTCGATCAACAGCCCTATTGGGAGCACCAGCATTATGTCAAATCCTGTGCTGGGTATAAGACATGCAGATATAAATAAGACTTAGTGCTTGACCTCAAGGAATATCAGTCTAGTAGGGCAGAAGGCTGATAAACTCATAGTGGCGATGCCATACATTACGAGCTAACCGGATGTCCGAAAGGGAGGTGTGAGGGCACAGAGGGGAATCATGTAAATGAGGCTAGGTGGGAGGCTAGGTGGGAGGGGTTCAGGCAGGGGGTCTATGGGCCTAGATCCCTCCAGGTGATCGAATATAGAAGGGAGCCAAGCAAATGAGAAGGAGAAAAGGTGTGGCAGTAGTCATCTTTAGGGTTTAGTAGGCCCTGCAGTATCTTTGTTTTCCTCCAGCAATCCACTCAGGCTGCTGATTCATTAACAATATTTTGTTAAGTCAAATGTAACTGCTCTGGGTCATATGTGGGGCCTATGTGGTTGTGAAGTCCTTGGACCACTCTAACAGATCAAGGGCAAAACTGGTACCTCTCAATGGCTTCCTAATACAATTTAAGGGAAAAATTTTAGAAATATAATAAATTTTGAAAACAGATTGGCATTCAGTCCAGAGTCAAAAATTAATTTTTTAATAATTCAGCATGTTTCGATTCGATCTCAAAAGTTAATCGATACAAAATGGAGGAGTATTTGCCATGTAGACCATACTAATCAGCTTTAAAATCCAGGGACTGTCACATGGCGTTAAACTAAAAAAAAGAGGACACTTCTGTATAGACCTGTCTGCAGGTTCACTGAGAAGGTAGTGTATCAACTCAGGTGTCTTCACATCCTAGAGGAAGCATGCATAAGGCTCCACCCAAGACTCTCAAAGGTAGTTGAAAGAAGCTGTCCTAGCATGAAAACTTTCCAAGGTGAGAAAACGGGGGCAGCTTAAGGGACCCTATTCAGGAAAATAAGGGCAGAAGACAAGACCAGCTCCCAATTCATGCATTTAAAGAATTAGGTAATTTTCTTCAAGAGTGACCCTTTCTGCTTAAAATCACACGTACTTTCTAGAATAATTTAGGTATTCTGGAACTTTTCATCAAGAACAAACCATCCCAAGTCTTAATGGCTTAACAAAGCAGGCTTTTATTGGTTTCATAATCCTGTGAGTTGGCTTGGTTGACTCAGCTCATCTCTCCTGAGACCACACATGCATCTACCGTGGCTGGTTTCTTGGCTGGTGACTTGCTGATCTGGGATGGCCTCACTCAGATGTCTGGCAGTTGACAGAATGCCTTGGTTCTACGTGGCCTCTCGTCCTCCAGGTGGCTAAGCTGGGCTTGTTCGTAGGGTGATAAGCAGATTTGGGTGAGACTGGGAGTGCTGGTATAAAACCAGGAGTTTGACTTTGGACGTTTTAAGATTGGGATGATACAGATATAGAATAGGCCGATATAGAATAGGCAGCTGGACATAGGAGTCCAGAGTTCAGGAGCAAGGTCTGGGTTAAAGACATATATTTGGAAGTCATCTACAAAGATATCACTTAGAGCCATGAGACTGGGCGAACTCAGCATAGGAGTATGAAGAGAAGTCTAAGGAATAAGTCCTAAGGCTCACTACTGTTGAGCTGTTGGGAAGGTGAGGGAAAAAAACAGGTAAAGAGGCTAAGAAGGAGAAGCCAATGACCTATAAGGAAAATAGTGACATCCCGGAAACTGAGTGGGGGTGGGGAGAAAGTGGTAGAAGAAGGAGAGAGTCAAACACTGCCAGCAGGTCAAGTAAGAGGGTTGGGGAGTGACCACTGCATTCAGCAATGTGAAGGTCATGGGTGACTGATAGGAACTGGTGGATAGTGGTGGTGAAAGTCTTACTGGGGTGGTTTCAGAAGATAATAGGAGGAAAGGAGTTGAAAGAAAATGGAGACAGTTTCCCCCTCCCCCATATTTTACTTTGAAAATTTTCAAATATGCAGAAAGGTTGAAAGAAGAGTACGGTAAATACCCATATGCTCTCTATACTTAACCTTTGAATAGATTTGCCTTCTCATGGCTGTTTATCCAATTGTATATCCACTTAGCAATCCATCCTTTTTTATGTTAAAGGAGTAGAGAAATGGGGCAGCACTGGGGTGAGATGGGGAGAGAGAAGACCTCTCTGTTTACGTGTACGTATCCACGTGTGTATGTGCAGGCATGGTTGTACATAGGCAGCATTTGGATGAGGATGATCAAGGAGCAAAGGCACGACTGGAGGGCTTAATATTTGGAATGATGTCTTTGGGTGGGAAAAGGAGCATGGGCTTTTGTGCAAGTGGGGAAATTGGCCTCAGATAGGTTCATCTCTAGCAATGAAAGAGAAGGTGGAAAACATGGACAGTCAGATAGATGAGACACCTTTAATAGCACGAGATCCAGCACCTCTGGTGCGTGCTCTGGACCCACCTTCTGTTTCCAGCTCTCCTGCGGTGTGCTCTGAAACTGGGAGAATAGCTTAACCAACCTCTCAGGTCTTCTGGGACCTCAGCTGCAAAATGAGCGTTAATTATGACTATCATACTTACACTACAGGAAGCTCTGGAAATTATACACTGGGGATGTCAGTTTTGTTGTTATTTTTATTACTCACATTTACCCAGAAGAAGAGCTTTGCAGGCTGTTGCGACTCTGTCCGTCACTCTGTGCAACACCTCCTCCCTGTCTGGGGACTTCCGGTTACTGGATGGACAACCCAGGAATTCACAGGCTTTGTCACCCTTAATGTTTAGCTGATGGAACATTACATTGGAGAGCAAGGAGCTTAAGGAGTGTCCCAGACAACTTGAGTCCCTTTCCACCTCGCAGTGGTACCTACTCACTACACTTAAGGGCAGCGGTATTGGGTTCATTCCCTCCGTCCCATCCCCTCTTTGTTTTGGGTCAGTAGCGCAGAGTCTAAGGCCCGCAATCCATTGCTGTTTTTGGCTCCTGTTTATTCTAGCAAATGTGGCATTTCTGTACCAAAGTTCCTTTGTTCTTTCTGCAGCTTTCCACACCTCCTTGCAAATGCTTGGAGTTATTTATGCCTGCAAAGAAGATAGGTGGGTGACCTGTCACAAGTAACCACATACAGCAAAGAGAATCTTACTGCAAAAATATGCTAGATATATTTAGCACTGCTTAATTAGAATTATCTCTCTTGAATTCATTCTCCTTCCTTTATGGTAAGGTTTTAAATTAAAACCCAAACACCCTGTGCTTGCACTTATTATGATGGAGAAGCCACAGGACTTGGAATGAGGGGTGAATTAGGTTAAAACACAGATTCTCTCACCACTCAGCCTCAGTTTCCTCATCTGTAAACTCAGGATGATAATATTTTTCTCATAAGGGTGCTGGAGGGATTGAGAGAGATCGTGTACATACAGTGCCTGGAAAATAATAAGGTTCCTTTGATTTTAGCATAATGGATTGATGAGCACACCCCCAGCAATAATGAAAATAAACAACCACAGTTGATATGGAGTGTCTGTTGTGTACAAGGCTTGGTGTCCTGTTGTCTTCATTGGCTGCATTAATCATGACAGATAAAGAGGTTATGCAGACATTGCTTTCTTCTTTGAAAGTTAACTCTTCTCAGTAATTAAAATATGTAATTAACACCCAATCAAATTGAGGTCTCCAACCTCTATTTCTACATTTTATTCCATTTACCTTTAAAATGATTGAATGATTCTCTAGTAAGTTTGAGAAAGTGTAAGACACCTAGTTAATTCTGAATTTCAGATAAACAAAAATATTTTAGTGTAAGTATACCCCATGTAATATTTGAGATATACTTATAGTAAAAAGTCATTGTTTATCTGAAAATCAAACTTAACTGGGAATCCCGTGTTTTAATTTGCTAAATCTGGCTATGCCAGGTTCTAGGAAATGCAGTATTTGGTGTGTGTGTGCTCCAAAGGCAACAGATCTTGACCATGTGGTTTGAGGTGTGTGGATACGACAAAAGGTCATGATGACCTCCTGAGAGATAGGATTTCCCTAGCCCTGATATCTAATGTAAGGTGGGATATCACCCACCAACTCCTCTCCCACTTCTGAAGGTCATCTCCTTTGCAGGAACCTTTTTTTTTTTTTTTTTTTTTTTTTTAGCGCTCAGCTAATAATGAATTCTTGTTATTTATCCCATTAGATGGTCAGAGACTATTTCTGTTTCATTCATTCCTGTATCACTCTGCCTAACAGAGGGTCTGGCACATAGGAGGTAGTCAGTGAAATTTCACTGAGTAAATGAGCTGGTGTTGATGTGGCAGTAATACAAGTTATAATGAAGAATGACAGGCTTTAGAGACAGGGGTTCACATTTCACTGACCACCCACTATGTTCCAAACTCTCTGCTAGGCAGAAGGATCCTGGGATGAATGAAACAGATTTAGTTCCTGAGTAGCAACTGGGAAAAATAACAACTGAGAACACATTATCACTTCCCCGAGGGGGTTTTATTGCTCTGTGCCTCAGTTTGCGCATCCAATAATGAGATAATCCATCTATCTCAAAGGATTATATTGGGGAAAATGAACATCCATATCTGTGTCTGTGACTATCTCTATATCTATAATTGTGTGTGTGTGTGAGAGACAGAGAGAGAGAGAGAGAGAGAGAGAGAGAGAGAGAGAGAGTGAAGCCAAGTGGTAAACATTAGATTTACTAAGTTAATCAGTTCCCTTCTCTTTCTTTTATGTTAGAAAACTAGCATGGGGCTTTGTTTATACCTTTTCCTGTTTCATCAGGGTAAGGGTAATGCCTTGACCAGAAGGGGTCATGAAGGCCAGTACTATAACAGGTGGATTTTTTTTTAATATGTAATAAACTTTCCAGATGTATGTCTTTTATAGCTGAGGGACTTGATCACAGATCCAGGTTAAGTATTTCCACTTCCGCCTTGCGGAAGACCTCTGAAAATAGGGTGCTAATGATCTGACAGAATCTCTCCATCTTTCCCTTGGAGCCCCCAGAGTTTCAGACAGTCTGCGGGGAGGGTGGTGATGAGATCTTGCAGTTGACTGTTGTCTTTCATGGGACACAGGATGTGTGAGTCTGGAGTAAATTAAAACCCTGAAATTGAATGTCAAGATCTGGGGAATCTGTACCCATATTAGACTCCCTGCTCCTTGGGAAGATGCTTTTGACACTCTGAAGGATGTCTAGGGAGTTAATAACAACATCTTCTAACACACTGCCTTTGTTATTTGGAGCTCATGGCTTTTTCAGGGAGCTCAAAGTCATTCACCATCTACATGTTTTCAGTATGAAACTAGGTGTTAAATGCATACACTAGGCCAATAAAACAGTTTAGCTGAGAATATAAATGCCCCAGGGTCTCCGAATACCAAAAGGGAAGACGGATCCGTGCTCTCCCTGGCTCGTGTGCATCACGTGGCACTGGGAAGCACTAATTCAACTTAAGTGGATGCGGTGCGGATGCATGAAAGATGCCACGGGGACACTGTCTTCTTTGTTTTGTTAGGGTGTGTTTAAGTCGTTTACTTTTGTACACCTACTGATGCTCAGAGTGCCTCTGTGCACCAGTACCAAATCAAATCTTGGAGACAGAGTTCTGGGTGAAGTAGAAAAGAATAGTAGTATTGCTTTGCCAGGCAAAGGGGGACACAGAGGGCTTGTGCCCCTCAAAAGTGTGTGTCCCACCCTGGGGAGATTTGGTGAGGGGTTTTATAGCGATGGTTCAAGGGTGGAGTTGCTAATAAAGATCGGGGTGTGTGCAGGGCCTGCATTCCTTTCATCTGGCCTCAGGTGGTGTCCTGATGAGCTTCTGAGGTTCTCAGGGTTATCAAATCGTGACTTTTTCTCTGGAATGAAGAATGCTTCATCAAGTAGTTAACGTCTTCCACTTCTTGAGGGTTTTAGTTCTGTAGAAGAGCGCAAAGATATTGTTATGTGTATCCCTTGAGGTGGAACCAGGACCCTGTCCCAAGGCCGCACTGTTGTTTTTTGACTGGTCCTCCCTTGTCTTGGAGTCCCTTCCTTCCCTGATTAGCAACTGTTTGAACCTGCCCTTTGGAACTCAGGGAAGGTCATGGAGGCTGGAGCCTATTCCCTACAAACAAGAAATGGGGGACATAGAAAGGCTTTTGTGCCCAGGAGCCCCACAGGGTCCTGCAGTTTCACTACCACCAGAGGTACCTTGATTTCAAGGGTGTGATTGGTCTTTGGAAGACCACCACAGAAGTATGTGGCCAGTTATTTGTCCAGAGCTATGCTTTCCTTGCCTTCTCTTACTCCATCTGAGGATTTAAAATCCTGAATTTCTCAGGTCTGTCACAAACTTCTAGAGTGAAAACTAGATTTATGAAATTGGGCACATTTGTTTCCAAGCTATTCAATCCAGATAATAACTCATTCTAGCATGATTTTTCCACTTAATAAGACACTTTTTAGAACTCAATTTGGCAGCTCTTAATAATCCCAGACAGAATAACTAGAGATGCAAGATTAATTAAAAAGTACATTGTTGAAAGAAGAAACAGCAGCACATGACTTGAAGAGCAGAATGTACCCAGCAATATGTAAAACACATACTAGAAGGTGATTTCATAGGATTTAAGAATCTAATAATTTCTTAGACAGAAAGGCAAATCTTAGATGTCAAGCAGAACAAATAAATGAAAAATTAAATCCATATAAGACACTATATGGTGAAATTTTAGGTCATTAAAGGAAATTCCAAAAGCTTCTGGAGTGAGGTACAGTGGGCTGGGCGGGCTGATTACCTATAAAGGGATGTGAATCAGGTTGACACCAGACTTCTCAGCAGCAGCTATTGATACACCAGATAATGGGGCAATATTTTCAAACGTCAGGGAGACAATTAACTTTGAATCTGGATTGCTATATCTAATCAAGTTTATTCAAGCTGAAGGGTAAAATCCACAGATTTTCTGATATGCAAAGATTTAGAAAATTTGCCATGTGCAGATCCCTTGAAAAGAATTATGAGCCAGGGGGGGGAAACATCCAAGAAGAAGAAGTAGGATAAAAGAAACAATTGTGGGGCTTCCCTGGTGGCACAGTGGTTGAGAGTCTGCCTGCCGATGCAGGGGACACGGGTTCGTGCCCCGGTCCGGGAAGGTCCCACATGCCGTGGAGCGGCTGGGCCCGTGAGCCATGGCTGCTGAGCCTGCGCGTCCGGAGCCTGTGCTCCGCAACGGGAGAGGCCACAGCGGTGAGAGGCCTGCGTACCGCAAAAAGAAAAAAAAAAAAAAAAAAAGACAAAAAAGAAACAACTGTGAACAAATAAACCAGGAAAAACCTTATTTTGATGTTTTAAAAAATTAATTTTCTAACTAAAATACTTCAGCTGATTCCAAATGCAACATGCTTGTGCTGCATAAAGGGGCAGATGGAATTTAAAGCATGCTGAGACTCTTGTTATAGGGAGAATATACATGCTGATTGTCCTTAAAATTGTCCTGAATAATCCATGTTCAAGTACGTTTATCAAAAGTGTAAAGTAATAATTATAAAAATAGACCTAGAGTACAGTCCCTAAGCCACTAAATATTCAGGTCAGGAGAAGCAGGGCAGAAGAACCTCAATCAATTCAAGACAAGTCAGAGAAGAAACAAAGAGTAAGGAAATAACCAGAAAGAGCAGCAAACAGAGACTGAATTAACTCATTCACAGCATTGTAATTACTAATATACACTTGGACACTTAGGTCCAATTCTATGAACGAGTTAATGTCACTTGCTAAAAGACAGTGATTCTCAGATTGAGAGATAAAACCCAATCATTCTCTATGCCATGTGCCACAGGGACACTAAATCACAGTCATAAAAGAATGTTCATGATGAAGGGATGTAAATATTTCCACAGATTATAGAGTGCATTTAGGGCAGGGGCCAGGAGGAGGACCAGATACAGAGGATGGAGGCTCTTCAGGAAGTGTAAGAAACTTGAAATCGATCCTGAAGGGAAATGAGCAATAAGGGAAAGAATGTAGTGACTTAATGAGATTTACATTGGAGAAAGATTACTAGGGCGGTAGGGAAAGTTTAGGGGGCAGGTCAAGCTTGGGGGTGGGGCACATGCAGGAGATATTCAAGGAATTCATGCATGAAGTGATAAGGAGCTGAGCTGTGTCATAGAGGTCGGGGTGGAGAAAAGATGCTATTATTGATTATAAGAAGATAGACTCAGTAAGACTTGGAGATGAGGGGGAGTAGAATTGCAAGATGGTGCACAGGTTCCTGAAGTGCAAGGCTGGGTGGCCTCTTCACCCGTATGGGAGCACAGAGGGAAGAAGATATGGGGAGGGAGATGATGAACTTACGCCTTGGTGCACTGGGGTGTTCAGTGATAACTGATTCTCAGGATACAGATTTTGGTTGGATATGCAAATCTTGGAGTCACTGTCTGACTGGGGGAAGGAGTCATCATTCGTTCATAACCAGAGGTTGTGCTACAGAACCAGACTTGCTCATAAGAGGCAATATTGTTTAGATCCATCGTGTGAAAAGCTGGAACTCTGACATGAGTCTGACTCTCTCCTTTTACATTCGGTAGGGAGAACAATGAATGAAAATAATCATGTCTTCCTAAATCCAATTAGGAAAGTTGAAGGTTTGACTAAGCAAAGATCAGTGCCTTCCCCCATCTCTGTCACTGAATTCTCGTGCCTGTGCAGTCATGGGAATGGTGTAGGTGAGAAGGGGAATGGGATTGTTCTTGATGCCTTCTGGCATTAAATGAAGCACTAATAGCAAAACAGTTAGGAAAATTAAGAAGCCCCTTGGTGCTCTCTGAAGAAAAGCAGCCCCTTGGGTGAAATGGTTGCTAATTATTCTTGGATCTAATCATTAGTTGAATGTGATAATTGACTTAACAGATTACAAATGACAAGCCTTTTTCAGAGCTTTCCCCAGAAAAAAACCCCACTCCCCACTCTCCACCCTCCACATACAAAATGAAAAGACCTACAGTGGAAGGAGGGGTGCATCACGGTGTAGTCTGCTTGGAAATTCCCAAGACCACTGATTGGGGTAAGAACCTCCCAGATGTTGAGAAGCTTCAGCCGAAAAGGTGGAAGAGTTTCCTAGATTCCTCCTCTTCCTCGTGCTCAAGAGAACTTCTGGGAAACACCTATTTTTGTGTGGCTCAGCAGACTCCAAATCTAGTTACTTCCCAGATCAAACTGTATTCCCCAACCTGTCAGGAGGAAGTTTAGATGGAACCCAGTAACCCTGTTTTCAGTCCTTGGAATTTGCTATATTTTCCTGAAAGTTTAAATTGTTCATTGGAATGGCTTCCCAAAGGAGCTGAAGTTTGAGCCACAACTTGAAGGAGGGAGGCATGTTCCGAGAGTAGAACGGCATCAGGTTAGTCTTTTTTCAGAGAGAACGGCGCTAACTAACGCTCCTCTGTGCTTCCACGGCACTATGCAAATACTTCCATTGTAATTCTGGGATCTGTTTTGGATTTATTTGTAATACTTATAATACTATTCTTTATTATTAAGTTTATACTTTGAAAATTAAAATATGCTCCTGAAAGAAGTCAGGATTTGGAATCTCCTGGGTAGAGTTAAACAATCTATTCAAATAACCAGTTAATGAGTATGGATGTTAAGGATGGATGCAGTTGCCAATGGTTATAACTAACTGCAGCTGAGGAAGGAGGAAGGGGGGAAGACCCAGTCAGTAGAGTGGTGGCCCTAATTCTGTCTCTCCGTTATTTGAGGGGAAAAAAAAAAAGTTTTCCCAACCCAACGGATTCCAGTGTTTGGAGAGCTCGCGGGATGTGTTGCCACGAGAGCCTTCGCATGAGGAATATAGACTCCCTAGAAAGATCTGAAGCCCAGTGCAGAGTGGCTGACGAGGAGAAGGATGGGCTAACGTCTGCTGAGCTTTCATTCTGTGCTAGTTACTACTCTGAGCACTTTATATGCATAGGACAGGACTGACCTTTTATGTCCAAGGAAAGAGGAACAATTACTATCCCTTTGACAGGTGAGGAAACTGAGACTTACAGAGGTTCACTAGCATGCTTAAGTAGAAGGAAAAAGGGTCCCTTACCTACGGTCTATGAGTCCCATTTCAAAATTCTATTTGAGCAAAGAACAGTTGCAGTTCAGAGCTTTTTCTAAGCTTTTATCCTAATAGCCCATCACACCAAGGGGTCTGAATTGAGAACTGGGAACCACGTTTAAGAGCTGAGGTGGGTAGGGGGTGGGCATCAGCATAGCAGTGAGTCTAAGAGCACGAACTGTCTGGGTCGAATGGGCAGGTGCCCTGGAGAAATACTGAGGCCAGAGGCCAGCAGCATAGCTCTGTTTACAGAACTCTTAGCAGGCTGTTTCTAGAAAGTTGTAAAGTCCATTGAAAGGTCCTGGAAGGAACGGAAACCTAGGAACAAGTAAAGCACACTTTTTAGAGGGAGGGTGCTGCGTTTCATATTTCAGGAAGGCAGTTGTGGACTAGAGTAGGGGCTTTGGAGGAAGCAAGAGAAGTGTGTTATGTGATGGACTAAAAGTTACCTTTAATCAGGAAGATTCAACCTTGAATCCAACTTAACTTTTTACTAGCTGCTTGACCTGCTTGACCTTGGATAAGTACCTATCCTCGCTGGACCTCTCTTTGTTCATTTTTACAATGGGGGCCATAATACGGACATTACATGGTTGTAGGGAGAATTCTGGGGGATAATGTAGATGAAATGTACGCACCATTTTCCCCCCTCCTTCACCTCCCCCCTCCTGGACACAGTCACCTTGGTGGCTGACAGAGCATAAAAGAAGGAGTAGGGTGCGTACTCCAGTGGAGCCACGAGAACTCAGGAACATATGACCGACAGCCTCAGCTCCTCCCAGGACTGTCTGGGAGGGGAAGGGCAGGATGGTGGGACTTGTGCAATTGTAACTTGGTGCACAACCGGCAGAAATCCTTTTTTAAGGAGTTACTGTGGACTTACTATCCAGTAGGCTGACCTGACCTGGTACACCCAGGTTCTGTTTGAACAAAATACAAGGAACCGTGCTAAACACTTACTCATTAAACACTTAAGCCCCCTCGGCTGGGAGAGGATGTTGCACCTTGAGACCAGGCTCTGGGAAAAAGGAGTGACCATCTGTTGGCCCTTTCCTGGGTCGGAGCCCAGCCTTGCTGAGTGTCTCACAGCTGCTGCCTCTGGGAGAAGCAATTTGTCAACTTTATACCTTTCTGCTTTATGGTCTGATGACTTAATAGGATTCGACCTTCCCTGTATTCCATTTCAGTTGGATCAGACACTGCATTTCAGATTAAAATGTGGGCTCTGGCACAGGTGATGACGAATTGGTGAGGTGTGTGGACACGTGCCCATAGGAGGGCTCTAGCTTCAGAAGTGAGCTGATTTGAAGTGAGCTTTTGAAGAGGAGAAGGACTTGGGCAAGCAGGCATTGGACTGGGGGAGGGTTAGTCTGAGGGGAGGCAGGGACATGGGCAAAGGTGCAGGGGTTTGGCATCATGCCATGTGTAGGGAACAAAGAGTGGTCCATGGTGTCTCGGGCTGGAGTATTCCAGGGAGACCTGGCCTGGTGATGAGCATGTAGCCAATAGTAAGAGCTAAGGCTTCCTGGGAGATTGCTACGGGCCACTGTTTTAAGCACTTTATATGTATAATATCTATCTTTATATCTATATCTGTCTACATCTGGACACTGATTTGAAAGGAAATAAATTATACTTATTAAATCTTCACATCCCTATGTTACTATGATTCCCATTTTATGGTTGATGAAACTGAGGCCAGGAGAACAAAATGTGTGAGTAACTTGTAGGATCACTTGCAGCTTGGTCAGCAGGATGGGTTTCAAAGGGGAGAGACGGTGAGGAGGAGAGGAAGGAAGGTTGAAGTCTCCCAGAACTGACTCCCCTGAACGGGGTCCACTGGAATTCAGTTTCCAGGCGGAGTCCACGTGTGCAATGCACAGCCTCTCTAGAGGTTGAGAGCACCCCCCGTCCCCATGTCAGCTCCGCTCCCTCCTGAGTCCTTCTCGTGGACTTTGTGGGCACAGCAGTCTCTGAGTCATGTGCTCTTGTGCATCTCCTGCTGTGGTCACATGGTCGATGTCTTTTGGTTCTTCTCTAAAGGAAGGCATCACTGAGACCCAGCTCAGGAGGGATCATCGTGGAACGTGAGTAAAGGCAGGAAGGAGGTGGTTGGGGACCAGTGTCCTGTGATGAACCAGGAGGCTGACCATCTGCCCACCATGTCCAGAAAGGCATCCTAAGAGTTGACTTCAAAAGGGCAGAAGGTCATTTTATCTGGCATTTAGAATAATGGGCACCAGCCAGGGGTTTAGAATCTCCCCTTGACCATTTCAGTAGGTTTTCATCACACCCAAGAGCTACTAAAAGTGAATAATATGAGTTTTTGGTTTAAAAAAAAAATGAGTTTGGTCAACTTTTGGGGCACTAATCCTTCAGAAATAAAATGAAAGTATTTAATTATGAATGTTTATTGTAGCATTGCATGTGTTAAACAAAAAATAAAAATAAATATCCTGGAAACAACTAGAATGCTAGCAATCCATTAATAGGGGAACGATTGAAGAAACTGTGGTGTTTTGGTGCATTTGTACTGTAGTGGATCACAAAGCTACTTCAGTGAACGATAAAGATCAATGTTAATCTGGAAAGATGTCCAGGAAAACACTGTCAATGACATAAAAAGAAGCTGCAGAATAATGTATGAAATATTACGATTACTTTAGTGAAAAGAAAAAAGACGGAAGAAGAATAAGGAAGCCTGTATATCTTTGTCTCTGTGTCTATAAGCATAGCAAAAGAGAGAAACAGAATGATAAAAATGATATCGTTTTGTTACCTTAAGGCACTAGTTTGAAGAAAAAATCAATTTTAAATTCTTTACAAAATTTCTTATTTAACTCCATAAAAAAACATGCATTTATTTTATAATTAAACCCCCCCCCCCCAAAAAGGTCATGAAGAACCTAGGGGTAAGATGGGAATAAAGACACAGACCTACTAGAGAATGGACTTGAGGATACGGGGAGGGGGAAGGGTAAGCTGGGACAAAGTGACAGAGTGGCATGGACATATATACACTACCAAACGTAAAATAGCTAGCTAGTGGGAAGCAGCCGCATAGCACAGGGAGATCAGTTCGGTGGTTTGTGACCACCTAGAGGGGTGGGATAGGGAGGGTGGGAGGGAGGGAGACGCAAGAGGGAAGAGATATGGGAACATATGTATATGTACAACTGATTCACTTTTTTATAAAGCAGAAACTAACAAACCATTGTAAAGCAATTATAGTCCAATAAAGATGTTAAAAAAAAAAAAAGAAAAAACAAAACAACCCAATAAGCTAAGCATTGTTCGTGGATGAAATTGAAGAAGCAAAAATGGAGTTAAATTACACAGTACATTAAATGCCAGCATATAGGCTTTGTGCTTCATATTACACACAAGAATGTTTAAATACAGTACCATGGAATACTGCTAAAATACTTGTTGATAAAATAATTTTTGGAATTTGCCCAATATATTACACCCATGGAACTTCAATATACTTATCAATTTACTTATCAATATCTTATCAAAAGCACTGAGAAGTCCTGCATTTAAACACATTTTTCAAGTGTATTAACCTAGTTTCCCAGATGTATTTTTCAGGAAATCTCTTTTTGTATTATACTTAGCCTGTGGAACACTCGCTACAACGCTTGAGAATAAAATCCTTGTTTTTATGGCCATGGGAAGCTTCTGGAGGTTTTGAGGCAGAGGAATAATAAGACTTGAGCTGTTTTCAGGGAACTGTATCCCAAGAGCCATGTGCTTGGTAAAGGAGGGATCCAGGGTAAACAGGACCAGTTAGGAGGATGTTCCAGCTATTCGGGGAAGAGGAGACAGTGGTCTGAAAGAGGACGAAACTGTGGAGGTGGACAGTAAGGACAGCTGGGACTTGTCAGGATAATGTCACCACGGCTTGGTGAAGAGGGGACGTGGAAAGGTTGAGGGAAAGAATGCAGAGAGCTTATATGTTTGCCTGCGGGGTGTCTGGTGTGTCTGAAATGGGGGATGAGAGGAGGGGCAGTCTGGGGGTCCAGGAGGAAGGTGATCCTGAGTTGCCTTTGAGGAGCTGGAAGAAACGTCCAACAAGCAGTTGGATGTACAAACAGCAAACTCCAACTCTTCTGAAACCACACAAATCTATCACTTGTCAGGAAGGAGGATGTTGGCCTTATTGAGCTAAATTTTCACCTGGTCAACCCTGAGGCCATGAAGTAGAACTGAGGTCCCTTCTACAGGAGGCAGGCCCCCAGCAGGAGATTGTGTTCCTTAGAAAACTGGATCTTGCTAAGCAAGACCTTAACAGCACAGGGGAACGCTCTCTTGCCTTTTTTTCTGAGGTTCATTCTCTTGTGCCTGGAATGCCGAGAGGACAGACCTCAGGCTGTGGGCTCCTGGGTGGTGTGATTTCATGGAGGCCAACCTACTGCTAGAATGGAGACGCCCCCGAGTCCAGAGGTCAAGTCGAATCTGCTAAGTCGAGTGATCTGATTTTCAACTTTTACACGGTCCTCTGAGTGGATTTCCCTTTTGTTTTGCCTAGGTCTTTAATCAACCTGAGTTGGAGGTTCCAGCTCTTGTTTCAGTTGTGGCACAAAGAATTTAGGGCAGGGTCCTGTGCCCATACTGGGGATAGCAAGTTTACAGGGGAAACAGCGCCCCCAGAAGCCAGTGTAGACTTGGCAGCAGGAGGTGGTGAGAAGTCTCTTGAGGGTGATTATCAAGGGATGGGTTTCACGCTGGGAGGTCCAATGACTCCTCCCCACTTGGACATTCTTCCTCTTTTCAACCTTGAAAGGAGGCTTTCCATACAAAGACCTAAGACATAGTGATGAAATGGTTCTATTCCTCCAGTCATTAACCATCTTTAGGTCACAATGACTGACATTTCTAGGTGATGAGAAAAGAACCTAAGGGGTTTTCCCCATTCTGTTCATAAAATCCACCAAAATGCCTTTGTCTCCCCTATTTTGTGAGAGAAACTGTCTGTATCTGGAGGATGGATTGGTGAGGTTTCAAGTTCTCCTTCACACCACGTGTAGAACTATTTTGTGTCAGGAAGAAAGGTCGCTGTCACACTATTAACACAAAAAGGGTCAACCCTTCTGGACATGCCTCATACACCCTCTGTCTCTGCATAGAGATACAGACCTGTGTCTGTATCTGCTACACAGGATGGCAGGAAACCCCAATAAGCACCTCCGAGCTGTGGTCTGTTGGGAAGTGGCTTTGTTTCAGAGCAACATCAATGGGATTGATTTGAAGATAGGCTATCAGGTTGCCAGCAGGCCCTGGGCTTAGGATCAGAAGGAACTGACTAAGATCTTGAGACTTCCTGGTAATTCTGACTCCAAATCCAGTTAGGATCTGCCCAGAGCTTTGTATTTTATTTTTCTCTCCTATGAAAAACACACTGTGGATTATGTAGTTCATTGGAAGCGTATTGCCCTGAGTAACCCCTGAGAGCATCTCCTCCCTGGCTCTCAATTTCAGCAAGGGAATTATTTCTGAGAATGGGAACTGGTTTTGGTCTCAGATCACGCAGGTTGTTTGGGGGCAGAGCCAGGCATCCTGACTTCCTGGTGAGCGTTAGTCATGACATGTGTCTTCCCCGGTTGAACATAAAGACAACGGTTGAATGTTTACCAAGTGCTGGGCGCCATGCTTTGTCCTGGAGAAACAAAGATAGGAATTAAGTGTTCTTTGCTGGAGATACCGACAGTGCACTGGAGGAGCCTCATATGGTGAGGCAATCGTAAATCCCATGAAGAAAGGGGTTTAATTTCTTTGATCCATTGCTGTATCCCCAGGGCTGGACACAGCGCCTGGTACAAAGCAGGTGATGCATATATAGCTGTTGTATGAATGATGGTTAGAGGCTTGTACAAGGTGCTGTGTTCTCATCACTTTTGAAAGTGATTCATTCTGCTAACAAAGTCACAGGGATTCAGAGAAGGTGCAAGAGAGGGTTGTTGGTGAGATACATTTTAGAGGTTGAGAAGAAGCTCACAAGGAAACATAGATAGGAAGAGATTCTAGGTAGAGGAAAGAACACCAGGAGTGTAGCCTTAATTTCATGTTAAGGTCCTGGGATGGGGGCAGTCTCAGCCCTCTGTGTGGTCAGAGCCCAGCTGTGGGTGGACTGGAACAGGGGCCTGATCACAAAAAGTCTCTCAGCCTTTGCAGAGGAGAGTTTATTTTTTGGCAGTAGTCAACTAGAAGGAGACTTCTTGCTCTCGGTAACCACTTCTGACCAGCAGAGCGGGGTAAAATGATTTTTTTTTTTTTTTGCTGGTGACTATAACATTTGCTTTCTCTGAGAAATGTTCCAGATGAGATCTGCAAACAAGTGAAGACCAAAATGTCTCATCGCTCTTGTGGCAGATGTACGACACTCTGGTGCTTCTGGTCCAAGCTGGTCCCTTGGAAACCAAACAGTCCCTACAGTCCTGTAGTGTTTGCAGGAGGCTTAGCTAGCTCACTCCCATTAAACGCCAGATTTCAGGGAAGGGCTGGGGGAGAGCTGTGAGATGTGGTACAAATGATCTTTGCAGTAAGTGCAGGGGAAGAGTGTGTAACAGATGGGAAAGGGAGGCAGATAGTCTTAAAAAGCGAAGTAGCTTTGTTTGGGTGGCCTTGAATGGGGGCTGGGGAGACACCAGTTTTAGAATTAGATGGGCGTGGATGCTTAGGACTTAGGGGATTGGGGTTTTTGCTTAACCTCTGTGAGCCTCAGTTTTCTCATCTGAAAATTGTGGATAGTAGGATTATCATGCAGGGTTGTAAAAATGAGATGAGGGACTTCCCTGGTGGCGCAGTGGTTAAGAATCTGCGAGCCAATGCAGGCGACACAGGTTCGAGCCCTGGTCCGGGTAGATCCCACATGCCGTGGAGCAACTAAGCCTGTGCGCCACAACTACTGAGCCTGCGCTCTAGAGCCTGCGTGCCTAGAGCCAGTGCTCTGCAACAAGAGAAGCCACCGCAATGAGAAGCCCGTGCACTGCAACGAAGAGTAGCCCCCACTCACCACAACTAGAGAAAGTCTGTGTGCATCAATGAAGACCCAATGCAGCCAATAAATAAATTTATGAAAACAAATAAATAAAAATTAAAATGAGATGAGATGCTAGTTAGTATTGCTCTCTGCCTCTTTTCTCTCCTTCGTCCAACAATGGAGGTTGACCCTGCGGGGCATTCAAAGAGGGAGAACTGGTATTCCTGGCTTTTAAAGAGCTGATCGCTATGGTGGGATGTAATTGACCTTAGCATGTGGTGGACAACAGCCAGGATGTGAGAAAGGTCCAGATGCAGGGCAGTGGGTGCTCAGGGCAGGGTATGGACCTTCCCACTAGTGCAGAGGAAGAGTAGGGTAGGCCAGAAGACCTTGAGGCCTAGGATGGGTGCTAAGAATTTTGCCATTTGGGAGGTGAAAATAAAAATGGGGAGAGAGTTTTTGAGCAAAGGGTATTTAGGTTTGATTGCAGTGTAAGGTATGTTGGGGGTGGGGTGGGCTGCGAAAGAGAAGAGGAGCAATAGGCTTTCAAACTTGAAATACATTAGGGGAAATTTTGGAGACCATAGTGTCCTGAGATAAGGCATATGGACTTTATTTGAGGTTCAAAAAATCCCAGCCAAGAAGAAAAAAGCAGGAAAGGAGATCCTCCCAGACCCTTCCTTCTTTTCCTCCCCCAGCTTTGGGAGTTAATATCCTGGTGCCTATGGGTTAGGTCCTCAACAGAAGATGCCTGTAAGATCCTCAGTGCTGGGTCTTCCCTGGATGAAGAGGGTAGACTGTGGGGAAGGGAGTGTGGACAGCATCATTCTTTCCTCCATCACTTTCTCCTTTATGATGATGCAAAGCCATCCTCCCAGGTCCTGAAGGTAGTTTCTCTTGTGCCCCATCCTGGGGGTCTGACCCGTGTTGTTGATCAGATCTTGCTCTCCAGAAGCCTGGGCCAGATGCCCAGTGGAAATCCAGTGCTGATATTTAATTTAAAAGCCAAAATACTACTTGGTAAAGTTTGCTAAGTTGTATTTCAGCTCTTCTTTAGACCAAAGCCCCTTCCAGTGAGGATGGGGGTTCTGAGAATTTAAAATACCTCTCTGATAACTTTCTTTACAGTGGGGGCATGTAAACAGTGGGACACCATTCTTCCTGGATGGAAAAGTGTCAGATGGAAGTCCAAAGGTCCTGTTACAGATAGGGAAAGCAAGGGTCAAATAAGTCCCATTTGTTTATTTTTGCTTTTATTTCTATTGCCTTTGGAGTCAGACCTAAGAAAACATTGGTATGATTTATGTCACAGAATGTTTTGCCTATGTTCTCTTCTAGGAGTTTTATGGTGTCTTGTCTTATATTTAAGTTGTTAAGCCATTTTGACTTTATTTTTGGCACGGTGTGAGCGTGTGTTCTAACTGCATTGATTTACATGCAGTTGTCCAATACCACTTGCTTAAGAGATTGTCTTTTCCCCATTGTATATTCTTGCCCCTTTTGTTGAAGATTAATGGTCCATAGGTGTGTAGGTTTATTTCTGGGCACTGTATTCTGTTCCATTGATCCGTTTGTCTGTTTTTGTGCCAATACCATGCTGTTTTGATTACTGTAGCTTTGTAGTATTGTCTGAAGTCTGGGAGGGTTATGTGCCCTGCTTCCCCCCCCCCCCCTCAGGATTGCTTTGGCAATTCTGGGTCTTTTATGGTTCCATATAAATTTTAGGATTATTTGTTCTAGTTCTATAAAAAATGTCATGGGTAATTTGATAGGGATTGCATTAAATCTGTAGATTGCTTTGGGTAGTATGGCCATTTCAACACTATTAATTCTTCCAATCCAAGAGCATGGGATATCTTTACAGTTCTTTGAATCATCTTCAGTTTCCCTTATTAATGTTTGGTAGTTCTCTGCATGTAAGTCTTTCACCTCCTTGGTGAGGTTTATTCCTAAATTTTTTTGATGAGAACACCCATCCTTCTCCAGAAAATGGGCATAGAGGGAACCCACCTCAACATAATAAAGGCCATATATGACAAATCCACAGCAAGCATCATACTCAATGGTGAAAAACTGAAAGCATTTCCAGTAAGATCAGGAAAAAGACAAGGATGTCCACTCTTGCCACTCTTATTCAACATAGTTTTGGAAGTCCTAGCCACAGCAATCACAGAAGAAAAAGAAATAAAAGGAATACAAATTGGAAAAGAAGAAGTAGAACTGTCACCGTTTGCAGATGACATGATACTATATGTAGAAAATCCTAAAGATGCCACCAGAAAACTACTAGAACTAATCAATGAATTGGTAAGGTTGCAGGATACAAAATTAATGCACAGAAGTCTCTGGCATTCCTATACACCAACAACGAAAAATCAGAAAGACAAATTAAGGAAACACTCCCATTTACCACTGCAACAAAAAGAATAAAATACCTAGGAATAAACCTCCCTAAGGAGGTGAAAGACTTGTACTCAAAAAAACCATAAAACACTGATGAAGGAAATCAAAGATGACATAAACAGATGGAGAAATATACTATGTTCTTGGATTGGAAGAATCAATATTGTGAAAATGACTATACTACCCAAAGCAATTTACAGATTCAGTGCAATCCCTATCAAACTACCAGTGGCATTCTTCACAGAATTAGAACAAAAAATTTTACAGTTTATATGGCAACACAAAAGACCCAGAATAGCCAAGTGATCCTGAGAAAGAACAACGGAGTTGGAGGAATCAGGCTCCCTGACTTCAAACTATACTACAAAGCTACAGTAATCAAGACAGTATGGTACTGGCACAAAAACAGAAATATAGATAAATGGTACAGGATAGAATGCCCAGAGATAAACCTATGCACATATGGTCACCTCTTTTATGACAAAGGAGGCAAGAACATATAATGGAGAAAAGACAACCTCTTTAGTGGTGCTGGGAAAACTGGACAGCTACATGTAAAATAATGAAATTAGAACACTACCTAACACCATATACAAAAATAAACTCCAAATGGATTAAAGACCTAAATGTAAGATCAGACACTACAAAACTCTTAGAGGAAAATATAGGAAAAACACTCTTTGACATAAACCACAGCAAGACCTTTTTTGACCCACCTCCTAAAGTAATGAAAATAAAAACAAAAATAAATAAATGGGGCTTAATTAAACTTAAAAGCTTTTGCACAGCAAAGGAATCCATAAACAAGACAAAAAGACAACCCTCAGAATGGGAGAAAATATTTGCAAATGAAACAACAAAGGATTAATCTCCAAAATATACAGACAGCTCATGGAGCTCAATATCAAAAAAAACAAACAATCCAATTAAAAAATGGGCAGAAGACCTAAATAGACTTTTCACCAAAGAAGACATACAGATGGCCAAGAGGCACATGAAAAGATGCTTAACAGAGAAATGCAGATCAAAACTACAATGAGGTATCATCTCATGCCAGTCAGAATGGCCATTAACAAAATATCTAGAAACAATAAATGCTGGAAAGGAGGTGGTGAAAAGGGAACTCTCCTGCAAGGTTGGTGGGAATGTACATTAATAGAACCATTATGGAAAACAGTATGGAGGTTCCTCAAAAAACTAAAAATAGAACTACCATATGACTTGGCAATCCCACTCCTGGGCATATACCCTGAGAAAACCATAATTCAAAAAGTGACATGTACCACAATGTTCATTGCAACAGTATTTACAATAGCCAGGACATGGAACCAACCTAAATGTCCATTGACAGATGAATGGACAAAGAATATGTGGCACATATATGCAATGGAATATTACTCAGCCATAAGAAGAAATGAAATTGAGTTGTTTGCAGTGAGGTGGATGGACCTAGAGCCTGTCATACAGAGTGAAGTAAGTCAGAAAGAGAAAAACAAATACTGTATGCTAACACATATGTATGGAATCTAAAAAAAAAAAAAAAAATGGTACTGATGAACCTACTTGCAAGGCAGGAATAAAGATGTAGACATAGAGAATGGACTTGAGGACATGGGGTGGGAGGGGGAAGCTGGGGTGAAGTGAGAGTAGCATCAACATTTATACACTGCCGAATGTAAAATAGCTAGTGGGAAGCAGCAGTATAGCACAGGGAGATCAGCTCAGTGCTTTGCAATGACCTAGACGGGTGGGATAGGGAGGCTGGGAGGGAGGCTCAAGAGGGAAGGGATATGGGGACATATGTATGCCTATGGCTGACTCACTTTGGTGTACAACAGAAACTAACACAGTATTGTGAAGCAATTATACTCCAGTAAAGATTTTAAAAAAGGGATTGTTTGTTTACATTCCCTTTCTGATATGTCTTTGTTAGTGTAAAGAAATGCAACTGATTTCTGTACGTTAATCTTGTATCCTGCTACCTTGCTGAATTCATTTATCAGTTCTAGTAGTTTTTGTGTGGAGTCCTTAGGATTTTCTATATAATCTGCATATAGTAACAATTTTACCTCTTTCCTTCCAATTTGGGTACCTTTTCTTTTTCTTGTCTGATTGCTGTGGCTAGGACTTCCAATACCATGTTGAGGAGAAATGGTGAGAGTAGGCATCCTTGTCTTGTTCCAGATTTTAGTGGGAAGGCTTTCATCTTTACACTGTTGAGTATTACATTGGCTGTGGGTTTGTCATAAGTAGCTTTTATTATGTTGAGATATGTTCCCTCTACCCACTTTTGTGTTTTTATCATAAATGGATGTTGAATTTTATCAAATGCTTTTTCTGCATCTATTGAGATGATCATGTTATTTTTATCTTTTCTTTTGTTGATGTGGTATATCACATTGACTGATTTGCATATGTTGAACCATCCTGTGACCCTGGGATGAATGCCCATGTCCTTATTGAAGTGCTTAGTTTGTTCCTCTGTAGGACTGATCATAACTTAAAATCAATTATTCATTTATTTTCCAATACCTTCCTGATCCATGGGGCTGTAAGCCCTACTATGCCAGACAATATAACTGTCTTATTTACTGATGTGTGAACCCTGCACCCAACATGAGCTGGACATAGAGAAGGTGCTGAGTGCATGTTATGGAATGAATGAACATGTGCATGAATAAATGTGTGAAGGAAAGTACAGACCCCTCCTTTCCATGTGGTTCCTGGTGATCCCAGCATTGAAGCCATTCCTGATAACATATTATACCACTAACAGTGGTACTCTAACTGAGCAGAACCCAGGGCATTGTGCCCCTGAGGAGACAGTGACTATTTCCGAAATTAGAGAAAGCTGTCCATAAAAAGTTCATTTTGATCTGGTTTTGGAGGATGAGGAGGTTCCCCCCGTCCCAAGACTCTGTAGGGCAGAGGATTTCAGGCAAAAGGAGTAAACAATATGCCAGATTAGATAGATACTTTTTTTGTATGAGTATGTCCCATGCAGTACCTGGGATATACTTATCCCAGAACATATTTGTTGTTTAACTGAAATTCGTATTTTACTGGGCATTTGTATTTTATCTTGTAATTCTACATATATTCTAGTATGGACCAGCAATACCACAGCATGCTTGGGCTCAGGGAAAGGTGAGGGGCACATGTAACTCAGAGTGTCTTGGGGAGCGTGGGATGTCAAGCACAAAGGCTCAAGGGCATTGCTGTGTGAAAGTACAGTAAGTCACCTACATACAAACCTTCAAGTTGCAAACTTTCAAAGATGCAGACGTGCGTTTCCATGTCCAATCATGTAAGTTAGTTCATGTGTCTGATGTACATTGTCACGTGTGTGCATCCTCTACAAGTGGTTGTGCGTTTGTGTTCTTTACTGTACAGAACTGCATAGAGTACCGTAGTACAGTATCTTTATTTCAAGCCCAGGGTGTCCAGAAGCAAGCATAAAAGAAGCGGTGGTGTAGGTGGTACTACTGTACTTTTCAAGGTACTGTACTGTAAGATTAAAGATGTTTTCTTCATTTGTTTGCATTTATTTTTTATGTATTATTTGTGTGAGAAGTATTATAAACCTATTACAGTACAGTACTATATAGCTGATTGTGTTAGTTGGGTACCTAGGCTAACTTTGTTGGACTTACAAACAAATTGGACTTCCAGTTGCACTCTTGGAACAGAACTTGTTCGTATTTAGGGGACTTAACTGTATCTAAACATTGGGCCAAGGAGCATGGCTTTCATTCTATGAGCGATGGTTTATAGACAAGAGAATAGCCAGGGATTTCCCTGGTGATGCAGTGGTTAAGAATACACCTGCCAATGCAGGGGACACGGGTTCGATCCCTGGTCCGGGAAGCTCCCACGGAGCTGCGGAGCAACTAAGCCCGTGCACCACAACTACTGAGCCTGTGCTCTGGAGTCCGTGAGCCACAGCTACTGAGCCTGTGTGCCGCAACTACTAAAGCCCATGCTCCCTAGAGCCCGTGCCACAACTACTGAGCCCACGTACCTAGAGCCTGTCTCCTCAACATGAGAAGCCACCACAGTGAGAAGCCAGCCCGGGCACCATAACAAAGAGTAGCCCCCACTCGCCACAACTAGAGAAAGCCCGCATGCAGCAACGGAGACCCGTTGCAGCCAAATAAATAAAATTTATTTAAAAAAAAAAAAAGCGAATAGCCAGATCAGATCTGGTCAAACCTCTGAGCACCAACCCCACCTTCTTCCACCACAGAGACGTTCTCCCAGCTCCACTGGAGCTGGTGATACACATTCCATAGTAGAATAGGAATGTGGCTTGCCTTTGGTCTGACTGTACTGTTATTTGTGGGAATTGATCGGAGTTCCAAGTCTGTGTGAGCTGGGTAAGTTGCTCCCCCTCACTGGGTGTTGGCCATCCCGTCTCTGAAATGAAAGGCTTGACCAGATGTCTTGAAGGCCGCTCTGAGTTTAAACAACATGGAGGTCTTATTTTGAGACCCTAGGACACATTGTAGTACAATACCCAGAGCACAGTTTCGAGGCAGAGTCTTCGGCGTCCACTCGCGATGACCTGCCTGTGCGACGTCCCCCTTCTTCCTTAGACAGTGTCTTCGGATGGGCTCCCTAGCAGCAGATCCTGAGGCAGGGGTGCTTCTTGTGCACGTGACTTATGGAAGGAGTGTATTAAGGAAGAGGAAACTGAGAGAAGTAAAAATAGGGTAAAGGAAAATAAGCTAAGAAAGGATGTTTTGTTTTCAGCCGGAGACCTGTTTTTAGCCTGATCTCACGAGGAGCTCTGGAGAGTTATGGCCCCATCATAAAGTAAGGGGCCTGGGCTTACACACTCTCACATGAGTCATTCATTGGCTATGCAATGCCCCTGTGGGCGGCACAGCCTGGGAATCGCCTCTCAGTCCACTGAGGTCATGTGGCTCCCATCGTCAAGGGCAAGTCACCTGAGAGGGTTGCAGCTGTGAGCCATCAGCAACCGGCATTCACAGCACTTGGGAGATGGGTGCCCCCACCTGGAAAAGAGGATCTAGGCAGAATAACTAAAGGTGTTCACTTCAGGTAGTTAGTTCTCAGAGCACTTAAGAAAAGATGTGTCATTGGAAGTGTGAGTAAATAAGAGCCTAAGCAGACCCTGCATAATACGTTAGAGAACAAAGACTCTAACGTATTATGTAAACACTTTCAAGGCACGTCTTTTTGTCTGGGACTCACATTCTATATCGATGAAATGGGAACAGTGGGTCACATTTTCTCTAAGGAGTCTATCAGTGCTCCAGTATTTGCAGTCTCTGGAGTTCATCTGCCTTAGTCCAAACTCTAGCTCTTCCACGAATGTGTCTGTGTTTGCCCAGAGGAATGTTCTTTGGATTTTAGTAGTCACTGATTACAAAAACATATTCCATCAGGTTGAGCCTCATCTGTAAGATGGGAGCAATGATAACAGCACAGACCCTGTATGGTTAGTATAAAGATGAATGGGAAAATGTATATAAAGTGCTGAACCTGCATCTTCTTCCTCTCCCTAGTATCAGTCATGCACACCTTAGTAAGAAATTTAGAACATGTTGTCCTGGGGAATTTCTTAACAAGCTCCATTTTTCTGATTGAGGAATGAAGGCATGTTTTCTTATCATTTAACAATTAATAAGAAAAGAAATTTAAGGAGAGGTATCTGCAGCCAGGCTGGGTATTTAGGAATAGGGTTCAAGGTCTTGCCTGGGCTTCTGAAATCTACTACAAGGCAGTCACCGTTTTTCTAACCCTTGTGCTTTCTGTGCATATTCAGATAGTGTCATGGGAGGCTTAAGGAAGTGGGACAGACCTGGACGAACCTTGTTCTCAGCATATTGCCTTAGGAAAACCACACACAGATGGGCTTGTTCTGATTTGAGGAAACAGAAGGAAAATAATTCATGGTTTCAAAACTTGACATTTTTTATCTTCCCACCAGATCTGTCATGTGTACTATATTTGCTGCACTTCTTGGCCTCACTTTCTCAAGCTTTCTCAAGCTCAAGATTCAGGAATTATACTTGACGTTTCCTCCTAATATGGTCACGAGAGACAAAGAGGAAGGCTGTGTGTGGTGGGGAAAGAAACGTAGGCTTTGGAGATGTCCAGACCAAGGTCCGAATACTGGCTTCAGTATTGCGTCATCATGGGATCTTGTTTACATCTCCTCTCTCTGAGCCCAACTCCCCCCATCTGTAAAATGGGAATAATCCCTGGTTCCCAGGGATGACACAGAGGACCAAGGGGGAGTCACCTCTACACAGTGCTCAGTCAGGCTGCGTGCACGGTGGGTCACCCTGCATCCTGATAAGAACTTATTTAAATAGGTCTCAAGAAGTTGTTCTCATCCCTAAGAGAACTGTTCAAGCGTCTTACAGCTGTCCATGTTAGAGGCAGCATTCCAGCAAGCATGCCTCACTCTGAAGGAGGGTCCTTACCACTGTCCTGTTCGGCCTTCCCCCTGTTAGCTCCCTCTCTCCTCACAAGCCTGGCAGCCGCACAGCCATGGTCCCTGTGTCTCAGGAACTGACCTCCTGTGGGGAGACCTCCCAATGGACAAGGTGGAGGTGATCTCGGAAACTGCTCACATAGAGTGAACCTGACCCCTCTTAGCACTGTCGGATCAGTAGTTGTAACAGTGATGAGGATGAGGGCCCAGAAGCTCTATGAGTGACACAACCTGGCAGGGAGGATGACATGCCACGTGATAGACGTGGGCGCCAAAGCAGGGAGGTGGAGCCGATTTGGACCCACACCTGTGCATCGTGGGGAGGCCTGTGGGAGCCTCCACAGAGGCTGGCAGGTGAGGGAGGCCGAGTTGGGATCAGGACCTGGGGAGCCCATCTAATGGTACAATTGGGTGTCAGGTTGGGGTCCCAGGTAGGAATAAATCCCGCTGTCCCGGGGGGGGGATTGGCTACCTCTAAACTGGCATCCACACACAGGGTAGGCTCAGCATCAGGGGCTTTGGGTTGGCATCAGCATGGCTTCAGGCACACATTGGCATTATTGCCCCATCGTGGTCCCTTTACCCTCTGAGCCTGGACCAGCACAGAACCTAGAGTATCGGGGTGCAGGGTATCGTCCTGCCGTCCTGGGGGAGCTGGGGTTGGCAAAGTTCTGTGTTGTCAGAGCCTACTTCTGGGCTCCAGGTTGCCCAGTGCAGCTGGAGGGTTCCAACAGAGAAGGCATGAGTGTGGGGGGCCCCCAGTAGTAGGAGGAGGAAGCTCACTCCAGGTGCTCTGGGCTCTGGCCTTGAGGAAATGACCCACTAGGTGACTCATGGCAGGTGGACTCCGTAGGCTCCACGTCCCCACTTCCTGGACCATCTGTATTTCCATCAGAAAGGCTGGGGGTGACTCAGCTGCTCAGTTTGTGATTTTATCTCATTTCCTTCGGAACCCCGGCAGGTCCACCCTCAGCTGTGAGTGAGCACGCTCGCTCACTCTCCCAAAGCCTTCCCGGTGCAGAAGAGGAGGCTGGGTTCCCTTCCGTCCCATCGTTGTCCCACTCTCCTGTCGCCATCTTCCCCGCGTCTGGAAGGGAGCGATCTGGCCTTCATCCTGGTGGCATGAAACACACACACACACCACGCCCCATTCTCCCACCTCCTCTTCAGCCTTCCCATGTCACACTGCCTGCATCTACCCCCGGGGATGGCGACTGTGACCCAAAACTGTCAGCTCACTCTTTCACGCTCACTTACAGCACATTACAGACATATTGTGCAAAGAGCTTCCATTTACAGAAGCATCAGTGTGCAGTTTTTGGGCTGTGAAGGACAAGTGCACTCCTGTCTTTTACTGACCAGAAAAGGAGGGCTACACGTCTCCCCCAGCCTGAGAGTGGGCTGGGGGCTGAGGCCCAAGAGGCGCAGGCCCCTCCCGTGACTGCAGGGGCGGGTGGTAGGGTCTTCCTGCTCAGCACCCCTGCTGGTCATCCACGCCCCGTGCCCACCCGGCCCCAGGGCACTCTGAGGCTGCAGAGAAGTCTCCATCTCTTGGTCCACATGCCCCCACGATTGTTCTTTCTGAGCCCTTAGAGCTCCTTTAAAATTGGAACAAAGGATATCCTCCCACCCTGGGTAGTTCCCCTTGAAAGTATGCCCTGCACCCCAACCATGCCGTCTGGTTGTCTTTCCTGGGCCCATGTGGCTCTGCTTGGGTCTCCAGCCCCCCAGGACCGCCTGCTCAGGGTGTGTGCTGTGAGCGTGGCAGGGAGGTATGGTCACATTACATCAGGATACCAGAAGCGGCCCCACGATTCTCTCTTGTGGGACTCTGCCCCCACCCCCAGCACAGCACTGCTGGCTATGGCTGAGCACAGCCCGTCCCGAGACTGTTCTGCCTTTTCTCGCTCCCCTTCCCTCTGCATCCACTCTCCTCCAGCCACGGTGAGCATCCTGAAGACTTATTGCTGCTCCGTGGTGCCATGTCTGTGCCCATGCTGTGCTACTCTCCCTGCTGGGGTGCTGTTTCCACTGTCCGTTCCATGAATAATTGCTGCTTGCTTATTGTCAGCACTGACCTCAGGGGTCATCTTTTGGGGAGAGCCTACCCAGGCTCTGCTTCACCTCTGTCCATCTCAGTTTGGGGCCCTCTTCTGTGTCCTATAATACTCCATCTAAAAATCTGTATATCTCTATAGTGGGATGTTGGGATGGCCAGAGCATGGGCCACTGTCTTAGCCTGTCCTGACTACTGTAACAAAGTACCACTGACTGGGTGGCTTACAAACACCAGAAATTTCTTGCTCACAGTTCTAGAGGCTGAGAAGTCCAAGATCAAGGCGCCAGCATGGTTGCCTTCTGGTGAGGGCCCTCTTCCTGGTTTATAACTCATGCCTTCCGCTGTGTATTCATACGGTAGATGGGGCTAGGGTTCTCTCTGGAGCTTCTTTTATAAGGGCACTAATCCCATTCATGTGGGCTCCACCCTCATGACCTAAGCACCTCCCAAAGGCCTCACCTTCTAATACCATCACATTGGGCATTAGGATTTCAACACAGGAATTTTACAGGGACACAAACATTCAGACCATAGCAGCCACTCTAGCTATGCCTGAGCAAAGTCCATAAGCATCACCAGGCCTCAGTTTCCTCATCTGTGAAACAAGCAGAATGACAGCAGATCCTCTGTCACAGGTTAGGGCATGGCCTCGATTAGATGATGCACATGAATGATGGATGGGCTTGGCGTGGTGCCCAGCCTGCAGTAAGCTGGACCACCCCCAGCCACTCTTTGTAGTGTCTCATATAGTGTTGGTGTGGTTTGTCTTTCAGTGAAGGGGCTGGTGATGCTTGTCCCTAACACTCCAGTGCCCAGTACAGGGCTTAGCAGAAACTAAGTGCTCAGAACAAAGGGAATGCATAAAGAAGGATACAGTAAGGAGATGCATAGGGTATCTAACCATCACTATGAAAATTACCGTCATTGGTTGAAAGCAGTGGGGCAAACAGGTTTGCCTAAAAAGACAAAAATAATAGTGGTATGAATGATAGTTTACGGATCTTTCATTCTTAGTCTGCTTCTTAGACTGATTTACATAATGAGCATGAGTGTGTGAATGTGATTGTGTATATATTGGGGGAGGGTGGTTTCCTGGCCTCATAGCACCGATTGAAAACCCTTGTTGTCCTGGCAGGCAACAGCCAGGGGACAGATCCCCAAGGGGTGGGTTTATCCCTGGGTCAGTTGCTGAGGAAGCCTGAGCATCTGCTGTTATTCTTGTCCAAGTGGCTGTGGACAGGGCAGTTCAGAATGCCTGAACTGCTGCTGGGGTCCCAGGGTGACTCAGACCTGGGGACTGATGATACGTGTTGTCATATTTCTGAATAATTAAAGAGCAGCTTCCATTTGTGGGGACTGACTTTGAAGCCATCACAATGTATTAGTGGTCAAGTAGGCTTCATGTGTGAGAGTTTAAAAGGTGAGAGAGGGATTGCTGGGTCGTATGGTAGTTCTATTTGTAGTTTTTTAAGGAACCTCCATACTGTTCTCCATAGTGGCTGTATCAATTGACATTCCCACCAACAGTGCGAGAGGGTTCCCTTTTCTCCACACCCTCTCCAGCATTTGTTGTTTGTAGATTTTTTGATGATGGCCATTCTGACTGGTGTGAGATGATACCTCATTGTAGTTTTGATGTGCATTTCTCTAATGATTAGTGATGTTGAGCATCCTTTCATGTGTTGGTTGGCAATCTGTATATCTTCTTGGGAGAAATGGCTATTTAGGTCTTCTGCCCATTTTTGGATTGGGTTGTTTGGGTTTTTTCATATGTATATGTATAGCTGATTCACTTTCTTATAAAGCAGAAACTAACACACCATTGTAAAGCAATTATACTCCAATAAAGATGTTAAAAAAAAAAAAAAAGGTGAGAGAGGAAACCCACGGCCAAGAAGAAAGTTTAGCACTATAAGTAAGCGTGAGCCGTACATGGTGTCCACATCCCAAGAAACACCGTTTCCTGAAGGCATGCCTTCCAGGCCCCTTTGCATTTGTACACCATTCAGTTTCTTTAGCAAAACTGGCCCAGAATAATCTGTAATGAGGGCTGAGAGAGGTTTGATGTGCCTGTTGAGGCCAGGCATTTTCCTAGCCATGGGAACATTCAGACCAGGGCTTCTTAGAACCGAGGAGGTGACCTCATGAGCAACAAGTCTTTCTCTCTGAGCCTCAAGCTTTTGTTTTTCTGTAAAATGGAACTAAAGGTGTAGGACCTGCCCATCTTATGGGGTTGTGATGATGACGGTCAAATTGGGTGATGCATGCGATGTAAAAAAAAATGAGCATTTGGGCTGATATAAGGAAGTGTCACTTGTATGAAAAGATGTGACTTCATTCCTTTAATTTGTGGGGTCTGCCTGTGTGTGATTCTAGGCATTCCTTTTCCCCTTGTAGCTTGGTGAACAGCAAGAGGTAGGTTTCTGTCTCAGAAAAAGAAACAACAAAAAACCCCGATTATTTACAAGAGCTGGAGTATGCCAATTCCAGAAGCGGACAGGGTGTTTCCTGGGGCCTCTGAAGACAGAACTAGAAATTCTCCCCTTGCTGAACCCAAAGGAGATATGGGCAGGAACCAGAAGTCACTCAGGATTCAGAAATAGTGGCCATTTACAGAGTAGAGCTACTAAGTTACGCCCAGCCAGCTGTCTTTAGAATGTGATTATAGGTGACCCAAAGGAGCAAATCTAGCCCAAACTCAAAGGAATGAATGCTTCTTCATGTCATGACGTGCAGGGCCAAACACCAGCTACCACCGACAGAATTTACATGAAAAATTATAGGGATAGATATGTTCCATGCTGGGTGTCTCTGAGTTTGCTCAAATTAATGTTATTTAGCTTTAAACAGTTGCTGATAACGTCGGTAGGTAGGTAGATGAAAGAAAAGGAAGTAAGGGAGGGAAGGAATAGGGGATAGGTAGGTAAATATAGATACAGCTAGAATGAACTAGTTTTTCTCAACTTCCAGTCTTTCTTTTGATGAAAGAAATGCTCATACATTGAAAAGACATAGGGAGAGACTCGTGTTCAGAGTTGAGGGGTCTGTAATAGAATTCCAGCTATGACAATTCCTTGAAGCCCCCATGTGTGAGCTCACGCCTACTTGTGCACATGGTGTGTCCTGTAAAATAAAGGAGTTGGTCCAGATTCATGCATAAAGCCTATCCCAGCTTCAACAGCCTAAGCTCTACTCATAACAGGGAGGTTTAGCTGAGAAATTCTCAATACCTGGGCCAGTGTCATGACATGGCTAATGGGGCAGCCAACGTATATTTTCATTATGGCAAGAAAGCAACTTTTTGATAGAGCGGGTGAGCGCAAACATTTGGCAACTTCCTGCATGCGTGCAAATGAAAAGCGATTATATTAGGACTGTTATTTTTTTCAAGAATGACTTCCTTTGTGTGGCAATAGGAGGGTTTCAGGAAATTATTCTTTCTGGCACTGCCGGTGTTTAAGCACCAGAATTAACCTGCATTCAGTAATCTAAAGTAACTGTTTTCCAAGTTAATTAAGTGAATGATTCTTGATGTTTGACAATGAAATATAACATGGGAACAGTATGAGGCAGTTTTCCCCTTTAATTTAAAAAAAAGGGTCTTGTCTACTCCATTTCATATTAGAGCCGCCATCATTATCTGTAAGCAGACACAGGGCTGATGAGCTTCTTTGGGTCAGACGTTTTTTTTCCCTATGCATAAAACAATCCAGACTAGCACTTCTCAAATTTTAGTGTTCATTAGAATCATCTGAAGATCTTTTTTAAATGCAGAGTAGGATACAGTAGTTTGAGATGGGACCTACCGGAGATCCTGCATTTCTGTCAGTCTCTCGGGTAAACCTTATGATGTTGCTAACCCATGAACCCCACTTTCAGATCTCTGTAACTATGACATATCTTCTTATCTGTATATGGGGGGAGGGAAAAGAGCGAAGGCGGGAGAGAATGAACCAAGTTGTTCTAAGATGCTGGGGCTGTGATGGGCTATTCTTACCCATCAGCCAGGACCCCTTGCCCTGTGCATTAACTAAGCTGGGGAGCTCTCAGGGTGAATTGAGCTGTCAACCACAGCTGTGGCTGAAATCAGATGCGGATCAAAGGGATGTTACTCTGGGCGCTGGAAGCATCCGCTGTATTAGGACACGGAGGAGAGTGAGGAGAAGATTATGTCTGGCACCCAGAGCGGCCAGACATGAATGTTAACTACCGGGTGCACCAGGAATCCATAGACGTGTCCCTGAAATAGACCCATGAACAGATGCTCAGAAGTAGACACCACGAAAGCCAGGTACAGATGCTTCAAAGTCTTCAGACTTAATGAAGAGAAGCACCTGGGTGTCAATTTGGTGTCTGTGCCCTTGTCACGGAGTCACCTGCATGTGCACTGCTTCTACCTGTGAGGTCAACTTGGTCAGCGTGGGAGCTGGAGATGGAGCTAGGGCGTGGGTGGTGGTGGACTCCACGTGCTCAGAAATCCTCATAGAATTGGACTGAAATAACCCTCATTCCTATGCACTTGGCTAACTGGCCAACGTTCCAAACAAGCCCAGCTCCAAGGCTGCCTTGCTCTTCGCTTAGGCTGTTAAAGGAACATTCTAAATGCATCTTGTTTCATTCGTCCCTTACGAACAGCTGTTGACCAGAGAGGTCTCTTTTGGCATCAGACAGGGTTAAAGGAGGAGAAGTACAGTTGTGAAATATTCTTTGACATTTCAAATATAATAAGTAACAGAACATCCAAATCAGGAAGGGGGATTCCCCTGACGTTAGGCTGTGGGACTCAGAGGCACTGCCAACTCCCTCATCAATTTTAGGACTCACAAAAGTGAAGCTCTGTCCCTCCCCACACCCTGGTAAGGCCATCTCCTTTATGGCTGTGCAACCGTAGAGGCTCGGATGATTAAACATCTCTAATGAGCCTAACAGAAGACAATGGCATCTGTTATTTACCTAGGGGGAAGTCAGGGGGGAAAATGTGTGTGAGCTGGGGATCATTTATGCAGCATTTAACTAGGGCTGGGATGGAAGGGAGCTGGAGGTGGAACATCAGTTAGGCCTAAGCATATGGGAATATTTTCTGATCAAACATAGGATGACTCTGTGTTGTTCAGACCAGGGCAGAAAAGAGAGATGGCAACTCCCATAACGCAGGAGTAAAGGGAAACGGCATTTACAGGGCACCTACCATACACCAGGAACTAACCCTTTCGCTTCTACATATTGCTTTTTCTAGAATGATACAACAAACTCAGTAAATAGTGACTTAAAAAGTTTCCATTTTATATGAAGAAATAGATGTTCAGTGACCTTAAGACTTACTTATTCCTTCAAAGCTAAAAATTACTGGAACTTTCAAATATAGATCTGCTTGAACCCAAGGTCAAGAAATTCCCACTTTGGGTAATTTTTAAAATGTTATTATTATATAATATTAAGGCTGTGGATGAAAGAGGCAAATCGTTAATATACAACGTATGCAAATATGTTTTCTCTAAGTGGGTATTAATTTTGACTCTGTGCTTCCCAGAAGGGAAGTCAGGGAGGGAAATAAGGAATGAAGGTATTTTGCAGAACGATGAGGCCTGTAAACTCTGAAGACAAGGTGTTTAAAGTTCGTTTGGTAGCATCATCTTCAGACTTTATGCACGTAGCTCTTCAGTAAAACAAACAGATAGGGCTTCCCTGGTGGTGCAGTGGTTGGGAGTCTGCCTGCCAATGCAGGGGACACGGGTTCGTACCCCAGTCCGGGAAGATCCCACATGCCGCGGAGTGGCTAGGCCTGTGAGCCATGGCCGCTGAGCCTGCGCGTCCGGAGCCTGTGCTCTGCAACCGGAGAGGCCACAACAGTGAGAGGCCCGCGTACCGCAAAAAAAAACAAACAAACAAACAAACAAAAAACAAACAGATACAATTATATGGTTCATTCATATACATTTATATAGGGCCTCTTATTCCAGCCCTACTCCCCCTATAATGCCTCCTTGAAACCCCACCTCTAATGGTATCCTTCCTGGACTGCTTTAGTCTTTGTGGTAGCTCCCAGTTGTGCATTCCACAATTTTTCCAGTTATTGAGATACAACTGACATACAGCACTGTGTAAGTTGAAGGTGTGCAGCATACGGACCTAACTTAGATATACTGTGAAGCGATTACCACAGTAAGTTAACATCCATCATCTCATATAGACACGCACACACACACAAAGGGTGTTTTTTCACTTGTGATGAGAACTCTTAGGATGTACTCTCTTAGCAACTTCCAAATATACCATCCAGCAGTGTTCATTAGAGTAAACACATTGTACGTTACGTCCCCCGTACTTATTTATCTTATAACTCTAAGCTTGTACCTTTGACCACCTTCATCCAATGCCCCCCACCGCCCGCCCCATCTCTGGCAACCACAAATCTGATCTTTTTCTATGAATTTTTCTTTTTAAATTTTTATTGGAATATAGTTGATTTACAATGTTGTGTTAGTTTCAGGTGTACAGCAAAGTGAATCAGTTATACATATACGTACATCCACTCTTTTTTAGATTCTTTTCCCATATAGGTCATTACAGAGTACTGAGTAGAGTTCCCTGTGCTATACAGTAGGTCCTTATTAGTTATCTATTTTCCATAGAGTAGTGTGTATATGTCAATCCCAATTTACCCCCCACCCCTTACCCCCGGTAACCATAAGTTTGTTTTCTACATCTTTATTTCTGTTTTGTAGATATCTATGAGTTTTTCTTTAAGATTCCAAATGTGAGATCATACAGTATTGTCTTCCTAATTCTCCTTAGCATAGTGCTCTCAAGGTCCATTCATGTTGTCGCAAATGGCAGGATTTCCTTGTTTAATGGTTGAATAATATTTCATTGTATATCTATATTTATATGTATATATAGTACTTATCTAAAGATATCATATCACAATTTCTTTATCCATTCATCCATCGATAAACACTTAGGTTGTTTCCATGTCTTGGCGCTTATAAATAATGCTATAGTAAACACGGGGGTGGAGATATCTCTTCAACATGTGTTTTCATTTCCTTTGGAAATACACCAAGAACTGAGATTGCTGGGTCTTTTGGTAGTTCTGTTTTTACATTTTGGTGGAACCTCCATACTGTTTTCCATAGTGACTTTACCAGTTTACATTCCCACCAACAGTGTACTAGGATTCCCTTTTCTCCATCTCCTTGACAGCATTTGTTCTCTTGTCTTTTTCATAAGAGCCATTCTAACAGATGTGAGAAGATATCTCATGTGGCTTCGATTTGCATTTCCCCAGTGACGCTAAGCACCATTTCATGTACCTGTTAGCCATTTGAATCAACTATCTTCTTTGGAAAAGTGTCTATTCAGGTCCTTTGCCCATTTAAAAAAAATTAGTTTATTACTTTTGGCTGCATTGGGTCTTCATTGCTGCCCACGGGCTTTCTCTAGTTGCGGCGAGTGGAGGCTACTCTTCACTGTGGTGCGCGGGCTTCTCATTGTGGTGGCTTCTGTTGTGGAGCACGGGCTCTAGACACGCGGGCTTCAGTAGTTGTGGCTTGTGGGCTGTAGAGCGCAGGCTCTGTAGTTGTGGCGCACGGGCTTAGTTGGTCCACGGCATGTGGGATCTTCCCGGAGCAGGGCTCGAACCCATGTCCCCTGCATTGGTAGGCAGATTCTTAACCATTGCACCACCAGGGAACTACCTGCCCATTTTTTAACTGAATTATTTTTTGCTACAGAGTTGTATGAGTTTTTAAATATACTTTGGATATTAACTCCTTATCAGATATATGATTTGCAAATATTTCTTCCCATTCTATAGTTTTTCATTTTGTTGATTCTTTTGTTGTGTAGAAGCTTTGTAGTTTGATGTAATCCCACTTGTTTATTTTTAAATATCTAAAAAAAATCATTGCTAAGACCCATCTCAAGGAGCTTTTTCCCTATCTTTTCTTCTAGTTTTATGGTTTCAGGTCTTTCATTTAAGTCTTTAATTCATTTTGAGTTGGTTTTTTGTGAAGGGTAGAAGACAGGAGTATAGCTTCATTTTTGTTTATAGGTGCTTTTTTCCCAGCACCGTTTACTCAAGCATTCTTCAATTTCTCCACTGAGCATTCTTGGGTCCCTGGTTAATTTTAGTTGACCATATATGCTTGGGTTTATTTCTGGGTTCTCAGTTCTGCTCCATTGTTCTATGTGTTTGTTTTAATGCCTGTACTGTACTGTTTCAATTACTATAGCTTTATAATGCAGTTTAAAATCAGAAAGTGTGATGCCTCCTACTTTCTTCTTCTTTCTCAGAATTGCTTTGGCTATTTGGGGTCTTTGATGGTTCCATATATTTTAGGATTGTTTTATCTACTTCTGTAAAAAATGCCATTGGAATCTTGATAGGGATTGTGTTGCTTCTACAGATGCCTGTGGGTAGTTTGAACATTTCAACAATATTAATCCTTCTAATCCATGAACACAGGACACCTTTCCATTTATTTGTGTTTTCTTCAATTTCTTTCATCAATGTTTTGTATTTTTCAGTGTAGAGATCTTTCACCTCCTCGGTTAAATGTATTCCCAAGTATTTTATTGTTTTAGATGGAATTGTAAATGAGAAAAATTAATTTTTCAGATAATTTTTTGTTAATGAATAGAAACAGTACTAATTTTTGCATGTTAATTTTGTATCCTTCAACTTTACTGATGTTGTTGATTAGATCTAGGAATTTTTTGGTGGAATATTTAGGATTTTCTATCTATAAAGTCATGTCATCTGCAGAGAAAATTTAACTTCTTTCTTTCCAATTCTGATGCCTTTACTTTTTGTTTTGCTTTCTTGATTGCTCTGGCTAGGACCTCCAGTACTGTGGTGAATAGGAGTGGTGAGAGTGGGCACCCTTGTCTTGTTCCTGATGTGAGAGGAAAAATTTTCAACCTTTCACCATTGAGTATGATGTTAACTGTGGACCTGTCATATATGGCTTTTATGTTGAGGTGTATTCCTCCTATGCCCAATTTATTAAGAGTTTTATCATGAATGGATGTTGAATTTTGTCAAATCCAAATTTTTCTCTATCTGTTGAGATGATCACACAATTTTTTGCTTTCATTCTATTTGTGTGATGTAACTAATTTACATATGCTGAATCAGCCTTGCATTCTAGGGGTAAATCTCGATGATGGTGAGTGATCCTTTAAATGTGCTGTTGAATTTGGTTTGCTAGTATTTTATTGAGCATTTTTATATCTATATTCATGAAGGATATCAGCCTACAGTTTTCTTGAATCTTTTCTGGCTTTAGTATCAAGGTAATGTTGGCCTTGTAAAATGAGTTTGGGACTATTCCCTCTTGTTTGATTTTTTTGAAGAGTAGAAGGTTTGGCATTAATTCTTTTTTAAATGTTTGGTAAAATTCACCAGTGAAGCCATCTGGTCCTAGGCTTTTCTTTGTTGGAAGATTTTTTTTAATTACTAATTCAATATCCTTACTAGTTTATTTTTTTCAGTTATACATACATATATATGTATGTGTATATATGTGTGTGTGTGTATATATTCTTCATATTCTTTTCCATTATGGTTTATTACAGGATATTGAATATAGCTCCCAGTGCTATACAGTAGGACCTTATTTATCCACTCCATATACAGTAGTTTGCAGCTGCTAGTCCCAAACTCCCAATCCAGCCCTCCTCTACCCGCCCTCCACCGTGGAACCACAAGTCTGTTCTCTATGTCTGTGAGTCTGTTTCTATTTCATAGATATGTTCATTTGTGCCATATTTTAGATTCCACATATAAGTGATCTCATATGGTATTTGTCTTTCTCTCTCTTTCAGACTTACTTCACTTAGTATGATAATCTCTAGGTCCATCCATGTAGCTGCAAAGGACGTTATTTCATTCTTTTTTATGACTGAGTAGTATTCCATTGTATGTATGTATATACCACATCTTCTTTATCCATTCATCTGTCGATGGACATTCAGGTTGTTTCCATGTCTTGGCTGTTGTAAACAGGGCTGCTGTGAACACAGAGGTGCATGTATCTTTTCAAATTATAGTTTTGTCCCAGGAGGGGGATTGCTGGATCATATGGCAACTCTTTTTAGTTTTTTGAGGAACTTCCATAGTGTTCTCTATAGTGGCTGCACCAATTTACATTTCCACCAACAGTGTAGGAGGAACCTACACTCTTTAACTGTCCTTAATATTATAGAGCAATTTTAATACTTTTCATAATTCATCAGTTCATATACTAAGTACTCACAGGGCACAAGCCACTGTCCCAACCTTGTAATTGTGCATCTCACAGAATCTAACAGCATTGTTAAAGCACTGTGGTCTCAGGCCCAAACTATCATCTCAGCAGATCCAAGTCTGTACTAAGCAGTCAGATCCATGTATTTGGCCAAAGGTTAGTTCAGTTTGAGAGTATACATCCCTGCCACCATCCCAACTCACACTGCTCAAACTGCTTTCTCCTGGTCATGTGTGTGACACCCTTTTCTCCACACCCTCTCCAGCAATTCTTATTTGTAGACTTTTTAATGAAGGCCATTCTGACTGGTGTGAGGTGGTACCTCATTGTACTTTTGATTTGAATTTCTCTAATAATTAACAACGTTGAGCATCTTGTCATGTGCCTTTTGGCCAACTGTATGTCTTCTTTGGAGAAACGTCTATTCAGGTCTTGTGCCCATTTTTTGATTGGGTTGTTTTGGGTTTTTTTGTTATTGTATGAACTGTTTGTATATTTTGGAAATTAAACTCTTGTTGGTCACATCATTTGCAAATAATTTCTCCCAGTCCATAGGTTGTCTTTTCATTTTGTTTATGGTTGTGTTTTCTGTGCACAAGCTTATAAGTTTGATTAGGTCCCATTTGTTTATTTTTGTGTTTATTTCTATTTCCTGGGGAAATTGACCTAAGAAAACGTCAGTATGATTTGTGTCAAAGAATGTTTTGCCTGTGTTCTCTTCTAGTAGTTTTATGGTATCGTGTAAGTCACTTTGAGTTTGTTTTTGTGTATGGTGGGAGGGTGTGTTCTAACATCACTGATTTACATGCAACTGTCCCAGCACCACCTGCTGAAGAGACTGTTTTTTTTCTCATTTTATATTCTTGCCTCCTTTGTCCAAGATTAGTTGTCCATAGGTGTGTGGATTTATTTCTGGGCTCTCTCTTCTATTCCATTGATCCGTATGTCTGTTTTTGTGCCAATACCATGCTGTTTTGATTGTAGTATTGTCTGAAGTCTGGGAGGTTATGCATCCTGCTTTATTCTTTTGCCTCAGGATTGCTTTGGCAATTCTGGGTCTTTTATGGTTCCATATAAATTTTAGGATTATTTGTTCTAGTCCTGTGAAAAATGTCCTGGGTAATTTGATGGGGATTGCATTAAATCTGTAGATTGTTTTGGGTAGTGTGGCCATTTTAATAACATTAATTCTTCCAATCCAAGAGCATGGGATTCAATATCCTTACTAGTAACTGATCTGTTCAGATAGTCTGTTTCCTCCTAATTTGGTGTTGGTAGGTAATATATTTCTAAGAATTTTTCCATTTCTTCTAGGATGTCCAGTTTGTTGGTATATAGTTGTTCATAGTAGCCTCTTAGGATGCTTTGCATTTCTGTAGTACCAGATGTAATGTCTCCTTTCTTCCTTTATTAATTAGTCTAGTTAAAGACTTGTCTATTTTTTATCTTTTCAAAGAACTACCTCTTAGTTGTTATAATCTTTTGTATTGTTTTCCTGTCCTGTTTCTGCTAATATTATTTCCTTCTTTCTGCTAACTTTGGGTTTATTTTACTTTTTCTAGTTCCTTGAAGCATAGTTAGCTTGCTTATTTGATATCTTTCTGTTTCTTAATGTAGGCGTTTATTATTATGAACTTCCCTCTTAGAACTGGATTTGCTATATCCCATCAGTTTTGGTATGTTGTGTTTCCAGTTTCATTTGTCTCAAGGTACTTTACTATTTAATTTCTTCTTTAATCCATTGGTGGTTCAGGAGAGAGTTGTCTGATTTCTGTGTTCAAGAGTTATCCAATTCTCTACTGTTATTGATTTTTAGGTTCATGCCATTTTGGTCAGAGATACTCAACATGATTTCTATCTTCTTAAAGTTTCTAAGACTTTTGTTGCCTAATATACCATCTATCCTAGAAAACACTCCATATGCACTTGAATGTGTATTCTGCTGTTGAATAAAATGTTTTGTATAAGTCCATCTAGTCTATAATGTTGTTCAAATCCACTGTTTCCTTACTGATTCTCTGGATAATCTATCCACTATTGAGAGTGGGATATTAAAGTCCCCAACTATTATTGTATTGCTGTTTATTTCTCCTTTTAGTTCTGTTTTTGGTTTATATATTGAGGTGCTCTGATATAGGGTAATTGTAAATATTATAATTGTTAGATCTTCTTGAAGGACTGATGCCTCTATCATTATATAATGTCTTTGTCTCTTTTAATATTTTTAAAGTTTATTTTACCTATTGTAAGTATAGCTACTCCTAGCTTTTTATTACCGTTTGCTTGAAATATCTTTTTTTTCATTTCTTTACTCTCTCTATGCATCTCTTTAGAGCTAAAGTGAGTCTTATAGGCAGCATATTGTTGGATCTTGATTTTTTTTAATGCATTCAGCCATGCTGTATCTTTTGATTAGACAATTTAATTCATTTACTTTTAAAGTAATTATTGATAGGTAAGGACTTACTGTTGCCATAATTGTTTTCTGACTGGCTTGTAGATACACTGTTCCTTGCTGCTTATCCTGTTCTTTTGCATGTGTGTTTTGAAGCCTTTTGGTATTAGTATGCTTTAACCTGATTATTATATTCTTTTGGGTAATTACTACAGTTTTTAGCCTTGTGGTTACCATGAGGCTTACATGAAGTATCTTAAAATTAGAACATCCTATTTTGATGTTACAATTTACATATTTTTAATATTTCACAGCCATAACAGGTTATTTTTACATTTGTTTTTAGTTTTTAAACTAGAGTTGTAAATGAAACATCCCCCCATTACCATATTGAAAAATCTGTGATTATAAATTTACCATTACCAGTAAGTTTTATGACATACCTTATGTTTTATATGATGTTAATTGGTGTTTTTTTACTTCCACTAGAACTCCTCTTAGCATTTCTTGTAAGGCAGGTCTAGAGGTGATGAACTCGCTTACCTTTCGTTTGTTCAGGAAAGTTATTCTTTCATTTTTGAATAATTCTTGGTTAACAGTGTCTTCCTTTCAGTGTTTTAAATGTATCATCCCACCCACTCCTGGCCTGAACGCTGCTACTGAAAAATGCACCTATAGTCTTATGGAGATTCCCGTTCATGTAACTTCCCTCTCTTCCCTTGCTGCTTTCAAAATTCTTTGTATTTGACAATTTAATTATGTGTCCCAGTGTAGTCCTGTTGGGGTTCAACCTATTTTGGATCCTTTAGGCCTCATGGATCTGGATGTCCATTTCTCTCTCCAGGTTTGGGAAATTTCCAACCATTATCGCTTTAAATATACTTTCCTTGTTTCTTCTCCTTCTGGGATTCCCATAACATGGCTGTTTTTCCTTTTAATTTTGTCCCGTTTATCCTGTAGGCTTTCTTCACTCTTTTCTCTTGCTCCTCTGACTAATTCCAAATGCCCCGTCTTCTAGATCACTGATTCTTCTGCATGGATGAATCTACTGTTCAAGCTCTCTATTGACTTCTTCTGTAGTTTCCTTTTCCTTTGGGATTTGTTGGTTGAACTTTTGTTCATTGTTTTCCTAATTTCATTTAGTTGTCTTTGTGTGCTTGTAGTTCACTAAACTTTTTAAAAGAGGTTTATTCCAAATTCTTTGACAGTTCATAGGTCTCCATTTCTTATGGTCAGTTATAAGAGCTTTATTAGTTTCCTTTGGTGGTGTCATATTGACCATTTTTTGTGATCCCTGATTTCTTATGCTGGTATCTACATGCTTGAGTAAGGCGTCTCCTCCTCCAGACTTTACCAGCCCACTTAATTGGGTTTCTGCATGTGTCAGTCTGCAACGTCCTTGGCAGGTGGGGTCTATTTAGGCAAGGCTTTTGCCCGAGCTCTGAGGTGTTGCCACTCTTGATTTTGCTCCCTGCCCCAATGGGACTGTACAATGGCCTCAGCTATTTCCTGGGTTCTCTGGTCAGGCTTTCTCATTGGGACGGGGTATATATTATACTCAGCAGTAGAGAGGGCCATGAATGAGCGTCCCTGTCCTGATGGGGCAGCAGAAAAAGGCATCAAGGTCTGGAGGACTCATTGTTTGGGGAACTGAACTAGGCAAGACTACGCCCTGAATTTCCTTGCCTGACAGGGCCACCATTTTGTGCTGCAGATGGGGATAACCCTGGGATTTGCTTTCTCTTCACTGTAAGCAAGGCTGTTAAATGGGCTCCACAGCTTCCTATGTGCTCTGTTTAGGTCCCCTGGTTAGCAGGCTGTAGTCAGAATTGGGATCCTGCAAATTAGTTTTTCTGCTCAACAGGGCCCTTTGTAGGCTCTAAGGCTGGCAAGGCTCTTATTTGGAGGTCAAATTAGGCAGAACTTGGTACCAAGTTCCCTGGCCTCAGTAGCCACTGTCCCAGTTCTACAGATGGGTAGGACCACCGACCAGGTTCTTGGTGGCAGTGTAACTGGAGGTGCAAGATGGGCTACACAGATTCCTGGGAACTCTGGTTAGGGTTCCTTGTTGGGTGGGGCTGTACGTTAGCTTCCCTGCCCAGCAAGGGCTTTGTTTGTTTGGGAATCAAATAAGACAGACCTGTATGCTACGCTCCCTGGAGAAGATGGGTCACCATCTTGACTCTGCAGGCACAAAGCCGCCGGTCATGTTCTCTCTTCAACTACCACTGTAATCAGGCCTGCAGGTTATGCTACCAAGATTCCCAGGAACACTGGTTAGAGGCTGTATGCAGCAGTGGGCAGGGCTACAGCTTAGTTTCTCTGCACAGGGCGGGCAGGGGAGCCACAGAAAAGGCCCCGAGGCTGATAAGACCCATTTGGGGACTAAGGAGGCAGTCCTGTCTATCAAACTGTTTGCAGAGACCAGCCAGTGACCCCAGATGGGCAGAACCCCTGGCCAGGCTCCCTGCTCAGGTGCTGCTATGCTAAGTCATTTTCCGGGTGCTGCAGCTTCCTGGTTGAGCAGGGCCATGAGTTAGCTCCCCTAAGGGTATAGGGGCCAGGCTCAGCTTTTCCTCTGAGGCCCCAAATCAGGCAGACCTGTACCCCACTGAGTTGCCACCACCTCAGCTCAGCAGATGAGTGAAGCTAGTGGTTAAGACTTCTACTTGGGCACTGCAGGTAGGAACTCAGTTGGCCAAGATCCAAGTGTTTGTTGGTTGTTCAAACCCCTCCCCTCTTCTCCATCACAATCTGATTCTGAATGGGGACTCCCTCCCCTAAGTTACCCACGTTGCTGGGGCAGCTGGATGTCCACCCTGGGCCTTCTTTTCTCACTGGAGGAGCCCTCCGGGGGTGGTGCTGCACCAGCCTGGGGAGGGGCAATGTGGTCAGTGTGTAGCTGCTCGTCTTACCCTTCTTGTGTGGTCTGTCTCCGCCCTGTGTTCTAGGATTTTCTCAGCCGTGTCTTGTCCAGGAATAGTTGCTCTGTGAGGGGGAATGAAATCAGTAGCTCCCCATGGCGCCATCTTGATGGCATCACCCCCACCCCGTAATTCATACCTGTGCAGCCTTCTCGTTTCCTCCTGCCTCTCAGGGTTTCCTGATGGCAGTGAAATCACTGCATCCTTCATATGTCTCTATTACAAGGTACAGTAGAGATGGATGGCTCACCCACTGCTGTTGGAAAGTTCTGGTTTCTTTCCCCCTTGGAGACCTGATGCCAGCAGGCAAGTGTAACTTCGGTGTGAATAGAGCGTGAATTCAATTCTTGCTAATCTTCCAAAGAATGCTACGAGGGAAGCTTGATGAGTAAACAGGCCACAAAAGGAAAGGTAGGATTCCCCAAATCGTTCAGCCAGTAGGTTGTGGCTCTGGAGGTGGAGGAGGAACCTCTTTCCCTGGGCCCTCCCATCCTACTTGGAGTTTACGAAGCCTACCTTTGGTCAGGGCATTTATATTTCCTTCTGCCTAGAACCCGGTTTCTCTTGTTCTTTTCTTGGTTGTGCTTTTCAGACCTTCATCCATCAGGTCTTTGCTCAAATGGCAGTCCTTCAGAAAGGCCTTACCTGACCACTTAATTTTTTTCGTAAAGACTTAACATGATCTGCAATTTTTCAGTAATTTAGTTGTTTGTCTGCTTATTTATTGTCTGGACTTCCTCTAGAATTTAACTCCTTATTCACTACAGTAGCCCCTGTGCCTCAGAATCTTCATGTGCTCCTCCCAGATAGTGGGAGAGTAAATGAACTGGGGGTAAAGTATGCCTTAGATGGTTCCTGCCTGGTAGGAGCATCACCTGTATCACGTCACTGCCAGAAATGCACAGCCTCACCCTAGAACTAGAATCCTACATTGTAACAGGCCCTCCAAGTGCTTCTGATGCATGCTCCAGCTTGAGAGCTCCTAGTGGGGCAGTGCTTCTTTATTGATCTTGAATATGCATCTGAACAGACCTAGGATACCTTAGTAGAATGCAGATCCTTGTTCAGTAGGTCTGGGTGGGGGGAGGTGTCAGGGAACCTGCATTTCTAACAAACCCAGGTGGCACTCACGCTGCTGACCACTTACTTGCCACTCAAGTAAGTGGTCAGCAGCATCTTTGCAGTAACCTGGGAAGCTGTAAAAATCACTGATGCTGGTCCCTCCCTTAGATGTTCTGATTTAATTGGCCTGGAGTACAGCTATACTGGGTCTTTTTAAAAGCTCCTCAGGCAATTCTAATGTGCAGGCAAGGCTGAGAACTGCCACCCTGGAAGGTTTTCAGGTGTGTGCATCCTCAGAACACCACTGGGTGTGCAGACAGGTGACACACAGCAGCTCTGAGCCAGGGTCTGCATAGAGTTCAGACACCATAAGACACAAGACCTGAGAGTTCTGGGGGAGACCTAAAAAAGGAAGTCTATGGGGAGACAGACTCAAGGAGAAACTGTAAGCAGTGGGGGAAACTAACTCCCTCAGCCCACTTACCGACCTAGATCTGCAAACACGTCCGCTCGATACAAGGATTCGATGCTGCTCAATCCACACTGATCCAATGAGTACAAAAACCAGTGATGATTTTGTCTTCAAGATAAAACTCCTATGGATAAACAAATGTTCCAGGGATTGCATTAGCTGGCCAGGTTAATTGAAAATGACTCCAGTAATTAGTTTTGTGCATTCAGTTTGTTATTAGTGCAGATGCTTTTCATAGAAGGGACAAAAGCTCCTAAGTGAAACCTCTCTGGCTTTTCTGTCATTCCTCTGAACTTGTGTTCTAAAAAATGGATCATGCATTCAGAGGGTTCGCTAGATTTAAAATAAATCATCCCTTTGGTGTACACAGCCCCATATACATTGGGTTATATACCTTGAGATGAAGAGACATAAACAGGTGGTGTTTTGTTCCTATTAACATGCCCAGTGGGACTTCTTAAAAGAGGGTTGATGTTTATTAGGATGTTTTCAAGAATGCTCTCTAAAATGAACAAGAACATGAATATAAATACTGTTCCTAATAAATTAGATTTTTAAAAGAGGAATGTGAAAGAAGGCATTATGAATGTAGCAAACAAGATGCAGGAAGTGGGTTGTGAACCCTGAATCTACCTCCCAGATTCTCTATTTCATCATCTCAGGATGCTATAGGGATGAACAGGAAGTTCTGGGAGGCATTATGCAGAATACTGTTAAGATATCACGTTTGACTAAAAACAGAACTACCATATGATCCAGCAATTCCACTCCTGGGAATATATCCAGACAAAATGCTAATTCAACAAGATACACGTTCCTCTATGTTCACAGCAGCACTACTGACAATAGCCAAGACATGGAAACAACCTAAATGTCCATCAACAGATGAATGGATAAAGAAGATGTGGTGAGGGTGTTGGCCCCGCCCACTCGAGCCTGGGAACCCTACTGAGCTCTTATGCCAGTCCCCTGCCCTACAAAGCCCTCTCCGGGCCACGTGGGTCCTGGGGGCATAGGAGGGAGGCAGGTGGGAGGGGCACTCCAGGACCTGAAGAGCAGGAGAGGAGCAAGGACATTGGCCCCGCCCACTCAGGCCCGGGAAGCCTGCTGGGCTCCCAGGTGGGGACCCCCACCCTCTGAGACCAGAGGCAGGAGGCACGCCTGGGCCCCTTCCATTCTATAAGCCACACCCCCAGGGCATTTTCCAGCCCTCTGGGTCCTAAGCATAGGCCCTGCCCTCCACAGCCAAGGCCTTTTCCACTTTCTCCCCCCCCCCCACACCCCCACTGCACAGCTTGCAGGATCTTGGTTTACAAGCTGGGGGTCAGGGAGAAGCTCCTGCAGTGAGAGCTCTGAGTCCAAACCACTGGACTAACAGAGACCCTCGGACCCCCAGGGAATATTCATCTCAGCACCAACCCAGCTCTACCCAACAGCCTACAAACTCCACTGTTGGAAGCCTCAGGCCAAACAACCAGTAAGACAGGAACACAATCTCACTCATCCAAAAAAAAAAAAAATGAGATGGCAAAAAAATATGTCACAGATGAAGGAACAAGGTAAAATCCTACAAGACAAATAAATGAAGAGGAAATAGGCAATCTACCTGAAAAAAGAATTCAGAGTAATGAGAGTAAAGATAATCCAGAATCTCAGAAATAGAATGGAGACATGGATTGAGGAAATAAATGTTTAACAGAGATCTAGAAGCACTAAAGAACAAAGATGAACAACACAATAACTGAAATGAAAAATACACCAGAAGGAATCAATAACAGAATAACTGAGGCAGAAGTTCCTGGTAACAGGAACATACATATTAATAATAACCTTGAATGTAAATGGATTAAATGCCCCAACCAAAAGACACAGACTGGCTGAATGGATACAAAAACAAGACCCATCTATCTACAAGAGACCCACTTCAGACCTAGGGACACATACAGACTGAAGGTGAAGGAATGGAAAAAGATATTCCATGCAAATGGAAATCAAAAGAAAGCTGGAGTAGCAATACTCATATCAGATAAAATAGACTTTAAAATAAAGAATGTTACAAGAGACAAGGAAGGACACTACATAATGATCAAGGGATCAATCCAAGAAGAAGATATAACAATTATAAATATATATGCACCCAACATAGGAGAACCTCAATACATAAGGCAAATGCTAACAGCTATAAAGAGGAAATCGACAGTAACACAGTGATAGTAGGGAACTTTAACACCCCACTTTCACCAATGGACAGATCATCCAAAATGAAAGTAAATATGGAAGCAGTAGCTTTAAATGACACAATAGACCAGGTAGATTTAATTGATATTTATAGGACATTCCATCCAAAAACAGCAGATTACACTTTCTTCTTAAGTGCACATGGAACATTCTCCAGGATAGATCACATCTTGGGTCACAAATCAAGCCAAGGAAAATTTACGAAAATTGAAATTGTATCAAGCATCTTTTCTGACCACAACGCTATGACACTGGAAATCACCTACAGGAAAAAAAACTGTAAAAAGCACAGATACATGGAGGCTAAACAGTGCACTACTAAATAACCAAGAGATCACTGAATAACCAAGAGATCACTGAAGAAATCAAAGAAGAAATAAAAAGTACATAAAAACAAATGACAATGAAAACACAATGGCCCAAAACCTATGGGACACAGGAAAAGCGGTTCTAAGAGGGAAGTTCATAACAATACAATCTCACCTCAAGAAAAATCTCAAATAAACAATCTATCCCTACACCTAAAGCAACTAGAGAAAGAAGAACAAAGAAAACCCAGTCAGCAGAAGGAAAGAAATCATAAAGATCAGAGCAGAAATAAATGAAATAGAAACAAAGAAAACAGTAGCAAAGATCCATAAAACTAAAAGCTGGTTCTTTGAGAAGATAAACAAAATTGATAAACCATTAGCCAGACTCATCAAGAAAATAACGGAGAAGACTCAAATCAATAGAATTAGAAATAAAAAAGGAGAAATCACAACTGACACTGCAGAAATACAAAGTTATAAGAAACTACTACAAACAACTCTATGCCAATAAAACGGACAACCACAAGAAATGGACAAATTCTTGGAAAGGTACACTTTTCCAAGACTGAACCAGGAAGATTTAGAAAATATAAACAGACCTATCACAAGTAATGAAATTGAAACTGTGATTAAAAATCTTCCAACAAACAAAAGTCCAGGACCAGATGGCTTCACAGGCAAATTCTATCAAACATTTTGAGAAGAGCTAACACCCATCTCAAACTCTTGCAAAAAACTGCAGAGGGAGAAACACTCCCAAATCCATTCTATGAAGCCACCATCAACCTAATACCCAAACCAGAAAAATATATCACAAAAAAAGAAAATTATAGGCCAATATCACTGATGAATATAGATGCAAAAATCCTGAACAAAATACTAGCAAACAGAATCCAACAATATATTAAAAAGGATCATACACCATGATCAAGTGGGATTTATCTCAGGGATGCAGGGATTCTTCAATATATGCAAATCAATCAATGTGATACAACATATTAACAAATAAAAATCATATGATCATCTCAACAGATGCAGAGAAAGCTTTTGACAAAATTCAACACCCATTTATGATAAAAACTGTCCAGGGCTTCCCTGGGGGTGCAGTGGTTGAGAGTCTGCCTGCCGATGCAGGGGACACAGGTTCATGCCCCGGTCCGGGAAGATCCCACATGCCGCGGAGCAGCTGGGCCTGTGAGCCATGGCCACTGATCCTGTGTGTCTGGAGCCTGTGCTCCACGACAGTGAGAGGCCCGTGTACCGCAAAAAAAAATATATATATACTGTCCAGAAAATGGGTAGAGGGAATCTACCTCAACATAATAAAGGCCATATATAACAAACCCACAGCAAACATCATACTCAATGGTGAAAAACTGATAGCATTTCCACTAAGATCAGGAAAAAGATAAGGATGTCCACTCTCGCCACCCTTATTCAACATAGTTTTGGAAGTCCTAGCCATGACAATCAGAGAAGGAATAAAAGGAATACAAATTGGAAAAGAAGTAAAACTGTCACTGTTTGCATATGACATGATACTATACATAGAGAATCCTAAAGATGCCACCAGAAAACTACTAGAGCTAATCAATGAATTTGGTAAGGCTGCAGGATACAAAATTAATGCACAGAAATCTCTGGCATTCCTATACAGTAACAACGAAAAAATCAGAAAGAGAAATTAAAGAAACAATCCCATTTACCATTGCAACAAAAAGAATAAAATACCTAGGAATAAACCTCCCTAAGGAGGCAAAAGACTTGTACTCAGAAAACTATAAAACACTGATGAAAGAGATTAAAGATGACATAAACAGATGGATAAAAATGCCATGTTCTTGGAAGAATCAATATTGAGAAAATGACTCTACTACCCAAAGCAGTCTACAGATTCAATGCAATCCCTATCAAACTACCAATGGCATTCTTCACAGAATTAGAACAAAAGAATTTTACAATTTGTATGGAAACACAAAAGGCACTGAATAGCCAAAGCAATCTTCAGAAAGAAAAACGGAGCTGGAGGAATCAGGCTCCCCAGCTTCAAACTATACCACAAAGCTACAGTAATCAAGACGGTATGGTACTGGCACAAAAACAGAAATATAGATCAATGGAACAGGACAGAATGCCCAGAGATAAACCCACTCACATATGGTCAACTAATTTATGACAAAGGACGCAAGAATATACAATGGGGAAAAGACAGCCTCTTCAATAAGTGGTGCTGGGAAAACTGGACAGATACATGTAAAAGAATGAAATTAGAACACTCCCTAATACCATACATAAAAATAAACTCCAGATGGATTAAAGACCTAAATGTAAGGCCAAACACTATAAAACTCTTAGAAGAAACCATAGGAAAAACACTCTTTGACATAAACCACAGCAAGATCTTTTTTGACTCACCTCCTGAAGTAATGAAAATAAAAACAAAAATAATCAAATGGGACCTAGTTAAACTTAAAAGCTTTTGCACAGCAAAGGAAACCATAAACAAGACAAAAAGAGAACCCTCAGAATGGGAGACAATTTTTGCAAATGAAACAATGGACAAAAGGATTAATCTCCAAAATATACAGCAGCTCATGAAGCTCAATATCAAAAAATCAAATACAATTAAAAAATGGGCAGAAGACCTAAATAAACATTTCACCAATAAAGACATACAGATGGCCAAGAGGCACATGAAAAGATGCTCAACATCACTAATTATTAGAAAAATACAAATCAAAACTACAATGCTGTATCACCTCACACCGGTCAGAATGGCCATCATCAAAAAATCTACAAACAGTAAATACTGGAAAGGGTGTGGTGAAAAGGGAACCCTCCTGCACTGTTGGTGGGAATGTAAATTGAAACAGCCACTATGGAGAACAGTATGGACGTTCCTCAAAAAACTAAAAATAGAACTACCACACAACCCAGCAATCCCACTACTGGGCATATACCCTGAGAAAACCATAATTCAAAAAGAGACATGTACCAAAATGTTCACTGCAGCACTATTTACAATAGCCAGGACATGGAAGCAACCTAAATGTCCATTGACAGATGAATGGATTAAGAAGATGTGGCACATGTATACAATGGAATATTACTCAGCCATAAAAAGAAATGAAATTATTAGTAGTGAGGTGGATGGACCTAGAGTCTGTCAGAGTGAAGTAAGTCAGAAAGAAAAAGAAATACCATTTGCTAACGCATATATATGGAATTTTTAAAAAATGGTACCGATTAACCTAGTGTCAGGGCAGAATAAAGACGTAGACATAGAGAATGGACTTGAGGACACAGTGGCAGGGAGGGGGAAGCTGGGGCGAAGTGAGACTCGCATCGACATATATACACTACCAAATGTAAAATAGCTAGCTAGTGGGAAGCAGCAGCATAGCACAGGGAGATCAGCTCAGTGTTTTGTGACGACATAGAGGGGTGGGATAGGGAGGGTGGGAGGGAAGCTCAAGAGGGAGGGGATGTGGGGATATATGTATACATATAGCTGATTCACTTTGCTGTACAACAGAAACTAACATAGTATTGTGAAGCAGTTATACTCCAGTAAAGATCTATTAAAAAAAAATCCCTCACTACTATATATAAAATAGATAACCAACAGGGACCAACTGTATAGCACAGGGAACGATGCTCAATATTTTATAATAATCTGTAAGGGAAAAGAATCTGAAACGTGTGTGTGTGTGTGTGTATAAACTGAATCACTTTGTTGAACACCTGAAACTAACACAACATTGTAAATCAACTACAATTTTTTTAAATGATGAAAAGTCATATAAAAGATATGGCGTATATATATACAATGAAATACTTCTCAGCCATAAAAAAGAATGAAATAATGCCATTTGCAACAACATGGATGGACCTGGAGATTATCATACTAAGTGAAGTCAGACAGAGAAAGACAAATATCATATGATATCACTTATATGTGGAATCTAAAATATGACACAAATGAACCTATCTATGAAACAGAATCACAGACACAGAAAACAGACTAGTGGTTGCCAAGGGGAAGGGGGTTGGGGGAGGGATGGAGTGGGATGCCAGGGTTAGCAGATGTAAGCTATTATATATAGGATGGATCAACAACAAGGTCCTACTGTATATAGCACAGGGAACTACATTCCATATCTTATGACAAGCCATAATGGAAAAGAATATGAAAAAAGAACATACATATGTATAACTGAATCACTTTGCAGTGCAGCAGTAAGTAACACAACATTGTAAATCAACTATACTTCCTTTAAAAAAAAAAAAAAGACCAGGTTTGGAGAGTCTAGGAGGTGACATGACCACACCCTTTTCTGGGAAGGATCTCTTACAGGCCCCACCCCCGTGGAGGCAGCCAGCCAGAGCCGGGCAAGGTCTGTAGTAAATGACCCTGTCCTCCCCGGTCATAGTTGATTGGTAGACACAGTGTAAACCTGGCTAAGTTCTCTCTCCAGAAAATCGGAAGAAGGTGATACCGAGTCTGGGAGTCTTAGGAATGAGCCACTTGAATGCATCAGTCTAGAGCAGTGCTCTGCTGTAGAACCTTCTCAGTGATGGAAATGTTCTGTAGCTTGCACTGTCCAATACAGTAGCCACATGTGGATACCAAGCAACTGAAATGTGGCTACTGTGACTGAGGAACTGACTTTTTAATTTTACTTAAATTTACATTTAATAGCTAGTGTCTATTGTATTGGACAGCACACCTCTAGAGGCCACTTTTATGGCCTTCAGCTTCTACTACGGAATCCCCAGAGCCTCTTTGGTTATCTCCTTTGCCAAGTTCAGCTGTTGCATCAGTTTCACAAGACACCCTAGGAGCTTTCCAGTAAATCCCCCAATTTACTTCAGCTAGCCAAAGGTGCCCTAATTAAGATAGGGTGTTAATTAAGTTTAAAGCTTAAATACCATCCTTTTGCAGAGGGATGTCTGTCCATCACATTAAAACCATCCATATGTGAAGATGCTGGACCTCCTCTTGCCCATGGGTATTCTACCAAAGTAGGAATGAAGAAGGTGGATTAATTCTTTAATGCCTAATACCCTAAGCAAACTATCTTCTGAAGTCACAGGGCGATCCTATTTGAAACAGAAAAGAATTAGTGGCAGGACTTATTTATGTCAGAGTTACATGGGACTCAGCATTAGCCTGGGGATCTGGAAAATCTGAGCTCACAGTCTACCCTTCCCCTTTCCCTGGATGAGGTGTGACAAGCTATGTAGTCACCGTAAGTCTCAGCAGCCTCATGATTTTAAGGAAGCCTTAAAACCAGACTATCATTAAGGTCATTCTACTTCTATTAGACTGTAATAAGCTATAAGCCGTGAGGGCCCTGCCACTGTCTTACTCACTGTTGTGTCCTCACAGAGCCAGTGTGGAATAACACTGTAGTTGATGGCATCTCGGATTGGGTCCAGGGGGAAAATGGAAACTTCATCTTGAAGGTGAACCAGATTTGGGCCAAAGGTGAACAAACTCCAGAGGTTGTACAGGCACTCATTCCATTGGGAGTGTCCCAATTTGACATTCATGGGCACAGTCTGACTACGGGTGACCTTGAGCCTCTTCTCTATGCCATGAGCTTTGGTTCCCCTGATCGTAAATAATAAGACAAATGGGGACTTTCCAGTTTAAACATTGCAACCATTATCACACAATAGTTTATCTAACTCTAAAAGTTTGTGAGGCATCCTTGTCTTACCATCACTGCCACCATCATCACATCATTGTTACTCCTTTGCAGATGGGGACACCAAGGCTCAGAGAGAGGAAGCCAGCTGATTCAGATCCCACTGTTAATAAGTGGATGAGGCAGAATTCACAACCGGGTCTTCTGACTCTAAATTCAACACTTAGTAGAGAAGAACATCTGTATCTGCTTTAAAATTTTACGGAGACAGATGAAATACCATATGTTTAATACTTTGGAGAGAAAATGTGAAGCAAATAAAGTTTGCATTTTAAGAGATGAGAAGGGCAAGGGTGTCATTCTTTTCTGGGTCTGCGTTTTGAGGTATGTTCTTGAAAGTCTGGTGCGTGGTTGTTACCTACAGTATAAAAGTAGACTAACAATTATGGGGAAGTCTTGAGAGCAGACCTTCCACGTAAGCCAGATTACTGCTGTCCTGTGTTTAACTGTAGCCAATTCTTTTGGTACCTGGCATCTTCTATTGTTCTCAGTAAACCCTTAACAACAGCCCAATGTGGTCAATACTACAATCCTTAATTTTAATATGAAGATGGTTTGATACAGAAAAGCTAAATGATGTGTCTAAGTTCACAGAAATACAAGCTGACCAAGCCAAAATTCACATCTCAGATCTGACTGCAGAGCACAAGTTCTAACGCGACAATTTCCTTCTTGTTAATTACGAACCTTTAATAAAATTTCACCTTAATGATTCATCTGTGTTTTATTGGTACCACATGAAAAGAAGCCAGTATCCACACTGGTGATATCATAGGACTTCTAGGGGTCAATATGATGGTGACAAAAGTATCGTCATGAGAAACCCCAAGGTGAGGTCAGACTTTCCTAGATATTTCCTCACTGGTGCCAACATCAGAATAAAGTACCATGGATTTTCTTAAACGTGGGGGTGGGGGATGAAGCAGAAAACTACCTTAACACTCTTACTAGATCATATCTGACAGAATGCCCCTTATTCATCTTGGTACTACATAACCAAGCTCAGAGCCAGATACAGTAGAAGCTGTTGGATATATGAATCATTCTGACTCCTAATACTGATAATAGGTAAGCTCACACACACTGTGCTCCAGCCTTTGTCTTATTTTAATCTCCTGTAAAGCACCATTTATGTATTACATGTGAAGAAGGCAGGAAGATGAATGTGAGGTTAACACGTATTATATTTTCTCATTAAAAGTTATAGTCGGGCTTCCCTGGTGGTGCAGTGGTTGCGAGTCTGCCTGCCGATGCAGGGGACATGGGTTGGTGCCCCGGTCCGAGAAGATCCCACATGCCGCGGAGCGGCTGGGCCCGTGAGCCATGGCCGCTGAGCCTGCGCGTTCGGAGCCTGTGCTCCACAACAGAAGAGGCCACAGCAGTGAGAGGCCCGCGTACGGCCAAAAAAAAAAAAAAAAAAAGTTATAGTCACCTATTACAGGAACACCATCACTTGAGGTATGTGGTTAAGGAAGAACCTGTATTTGGACCAAAATGAAGTCCCCTCCAGAAGGTTCTACTATATCAGGGACATCATGGGGCATGGTGGGAATTTTTTGAACAGGCCAGGCCAGGTGAGCATCCGTGAAACCCATGCGGAGGATGCATTTGGGGGACCTTAGATATTGAGGTCATTAACACCTGAAGTTACTCCTCTCACAGCAGGCTACCTTGGAGATGGATAGCCACCTACTATGAAAGTGAGATGTCATGGTTTCTAGGTTAGTGATGACTTTGATGTTCCAGTGCTGGGGATTACTGATCTGTCTTTGGTCTGAATTCACCTAACCTACTTTATGGTCTATAATAAGGGACTGTTGGACTAGAGAGTTTCTATCAGTATCAAGGGCTGAAATCACATACATGGCTCTTTTGTTTGTAACTCTCATGCTCCCAAGAGTGAGAGGCGGTCAAAGACGGTGTGGCCAAGAATGTAGAGAAAATCAGGTAATGGCATATTATCAAGAACTGGAGGGCACTGAGATGGTTAGTTAGGAGGAGAGATGCTCGTAAGGAAGGAAAGATTTGTTTTTCACATTCCTCTAGGGCTGGTTATTCAGTGATAATCCAAATGTTCTGTTTGATCCAAGAAATAATGGGAGGGGGGGATTACGGAGAAAGAGATTTTACCTAGACTGAACGTGCCTTCAGACAAGGGGCCGTGTCTATGCCGTAATCTCCATGTGTCACATTGTGTCAACCACGCCATCCAATATTAACAACTGTTTGTTGACAAGCTGAACAAAGTGATTAAACGTATTCAACAAGGGACTTTATAGGAGTCAGAACTGTCTGAAAAGTATAAGGACTTCCTGGGCTGGTTATCAATTCTGTCTCTAGATGCTTATTATCAGAGTCTGGAGAGTCGCCTGTCAGGTGATCTGTCCGTGTGCGAGATGCCCTGATAGGCGATTTTCTAAGATGCCACAATGGCATAAACATAGTCCACTATGGTGGACACATTATAATATAAATCACTAATCATATATCAGTCCTTGGAGTCAGTTGCCTTAGTGAAGTGGGTTTGGGATTTGAGTGGCAAAGACCCTGAAGTGCGAGGGAGAGCTCTGACTGGGGAGGAGGACATAGTAGGGGAGGCCAGGTCTTTGATTCAAAATGTACCATTAGAACAACCAGTTATAATGTTGCCCAGGAACCTAACGTCTTTCCCCCCAGGACCTGTTGGCTGCTCTGCCAAGGTCTTGGGGGGTTACCTTTTGTGAGTCTGGTGGAAGTAGAGAGGAACTTCCATCTCTTATGAACTAGACACATTAGTTGTCATTTCTCTATTATCAGGTTTTCCCCACACCCTTGAATCAAGAGTTTGACAGATACCTACTTACAATGCATACATGCATCTATCCATCTATCCATCCCTCTCTTCCCCATTCCTGGAAAGTACACTGTAGTGGGCTTCAAGTGATCTCCTGTAAACTTCCATGTGACCAGGGCCAAGGCACTTAATCTCTGTAAAAGGAGGCATCTGCTGAGTTTCCTCCTAGAGTCTTTCCCTTTTTTAATGTATCATTACACAATGTGCAGTACAGGCATAGTGCAGGCTAAAGATATAACACCTGTTTCCTAATCTAAGGGAACTTTGGACCTCGATTTGTAGAATCACACAAGTGATAACACAAGGCAACAACCAAAGCCACCTGACGGGGCAGAACATGGTTGTGTTGAAAGAAAAGAGGGAGCGGTAAGTTCTGCTAAGGGTTAGGAGAGGGAGAAATCCCAGGGAGGAATTCATGGAAAAGCTGGATAGAGAGCTAGGTTTTTATTGATAAGAATTCAACTGATGGAGAGAAGCAAGGAGGGATCGGATCAAGATGGCAGAAGAGTAGGACGTGGAGCTTACCTTCTCCGACAGAAACATCAAAGATACATCTACATGTGAAATGAGATTCTCACAGAACATCTACTGAATGCTGGCAGAAGACCTCAGACTTCCAAAAGGGCAAGAAAAATCTCCACATAGCTGGGTAGGAAAAAAGAAGAAAGGCAAAAAAAAAAAAAAAAAAAAAAAAGGAATCAGGACAAGCCCTGCGCCCTTGGGAGGGAGCTATGAAAGAGGAAAGGCTTCCGCACCCTGGGAAGTCCCCTCACTGGCGGGGAGATCAGCCAGGACAGAGGAGGAGCTTCAAAGACTTGGAGGAAAGGGCAGCAACCAGTTTGCAGAGGGCAAAGCAGAGAGACACCTACACAGACAGTCCGTGCCACTGCCTGGCACTCCCCAGCCTGACATGCTCCCCTGCTGGGGCAGGCAGGGCCTGGGTTGGGGTTGGCTGCATGGAGACAGCTTGAGGGGGCTAGGGTGTGGTGCACCACAACCAAGGGAGTCTGGGAAGAAGCCAGGGCCCGCCAGAGAGGCAAGGTGCCATTGTTTGGGGGTATGCGAGGAGAGGGGCAGGACCAGCATAGGAGCTTCTTTATCCAGGCATGCGGTCTCAGGTGGCAGGGTACTGCCTACTTGCACTCCAAGGGCAGGTGTGAGCCACTGCTGCCATCTAAGACTCCAGAGGCAGGCACGGACTCCTGCTGCCTCCCAGGGTCCCACAACTGGGTACCAATCACTGTCCCCATCTCCTCAGGCGTGTGCACAACCCACCACCTCCAAGGGTCCCATGCCTGGGCACCAACCACTGCCCCCGCCTTCTCGGGAATGCACCTGGGCCGCATACCTGCACACCCCCTATCAAGGGGATAATGGCAAGCACACACTGAGTAAAGAGACGGCAAGCATCCAAACCAAAAAGAGCCCCCATGCCCAAAAAAATTAAATCCACACAAGTTATGCAGGGATGCTCCCATGTATAAACAGTCCTCCAAAACTAAAATAGATAATCGCTTCTCCTAAATTCCCAGAGTAAGAGAAATATAAGCAAAATGAAGAAGCAGAGGAACCACTCCCAGTTGAAAGACCAAGAGAATTCCCCTGAAGGAACAAACAATGAAGCAGACCTCTTCAGTCTAATAGACACCAAGTTCGAAAAGGAGATAATGAAAATACTGAAGGAGTTAATAAAGGCTATTGCCAGAAATGCAGACTAGTGTAAAAAGGAACTAGAAACTGTAAGTAGGAGCCAAGAAAAATTAGACAATTCATTTGCCTAGATGAAAGCTGAGCTAAAGGCAATGAATAGCAGAAGGAATAATGCAGAAGAAAGAATAAGTGATCTGGAAGATAGAATAATGGAAATTACCCAATCAAAACAGTGGACAGAAAACCAAATGAAAGCAATATAACAGACCTATGGGATAATATAAAGCATGCCAATCTATGGGGATTCCAGAAGGAGAAGAAATGAAAATGTATTTGAAGAAATTATGGCTGGAAACTTCCCAAACCTAAAGAAGGAAACAGATATCCAGATACAGGAAGCACAGAGGGTCCCAAACGAGATGAACCCAAACAGACCTACACCAAGACATATTATAATAAAAATGGCAGAAGTTAAAGAGAGGATTCTAAGGGCAGCAAGAGAGAAAAAAAATAGTTAATTACTCTTTTAACTTTCCCTTAAGGGAACTGCCATAAGGCTATTAGCTGATTTCTCTACAGAAATGCTGCAGGCCAGAGGGAGTGGCAAAAATATATTCAAAATCTTGAAAGGGAAAAATCTGTGACGTAGAATGCTCCACCCAGCAAAATTCTTTCTCCTCCTATTCTAAATGATAAAGAATTTCAGACAAGCAAAAACTAAAAGAACACAGCAATACTAAACCCACCCTAAGAAAAACACTGAAAAGTCTTCTCTAAATAGAAAAGAAGAAGATATAGGAAGGAGGAAATCACAATTGGAAAGTAAATCACTTAAATTAGCCAGTATACAGATCAAAAAGAAAAAAACTATTTGTGAAAGCAATGATGTACACAAGGAATAGCAAAAAGATACATATGAAGATGTAAAAAAGGACATCAAAATCATAAAATATGGGGAAAGAGGGTAAAAAAATGTAGATTTTTTTTCTTAGAATGTATTTGAGCCTATATGCCTATTAGTCTAAAGCAAGCAGATACAGGAAAGGGTTAACATACTTGAAAAACAGGGCAACCACAAATCAAAAACATACAACAGATTCACAAAAAACAAAAAGAAGAGAACACAAGCATAAAATAAAATCATCAAACCACAAAAGGAAAAAGAAAGGACCAAAGAAGAAACAGAATCAACTGGAAAACAAGGTTTAAAATGACAATAAATACAATGTATCAATAATTACCTTAAATGTCAATGGATTGAGTGCTCCAATCAAAAGACAGAGTGGCAGACTGGAGAAAAAACAAGAACCTACAGTATGTTGCCTACAAGCGACTGACCTTAAGGCAAAGGACACACATAGATTGAAAGTGAGGGGATGGAAAAAGATATTTCATGCAAATGGAAATGACAAGAAAGCAGGAGTTGCAATATTCATATCAGACAAAATAGACTTTAAAACAAAGGCCATAAAGAAGGATAGAGAAGGACACTATATAATGGTAAAGGATCAATGCAAGAAGAGGATTTTACACTCATCAATACATATGCATCTAATATACGAGCACCTGCATACATAAAACAAATAGTAACAGACATAAAGGGACAAATTGATGGAAATACAATAATAGTAGGAGACTTTAACACCCCACTCCCATCAATGGACAGATCTTCTAGACAGAAAATCAGTACGGCAACAGAGATCCTAAATGATACAATAGAACAGTTAGACTAAATTGATATTTTCAGGACATTACATGCAACCACCCCCCACCCAAAAACAGAATACACATTCTTTTCCAGTGCACATGGAACATTCTCTAGGATTGACCACATACTAGGGCAGAAAACTAACTGCAACAAATTTAAGAGTAGAAATTATTTCAAGCATCTTCTCTGACTACAACAGCATGAAACTAGAAATCAACCACAGGAAAAGAAATGAGAAAAAAAACAATTACACAGAGACTAAAGAACCTGCTATAAAAAACCAATGGGTCAACAAGGAAATCAAAAAGGAAATTAAATAAATACCTTGAGACAAACGACAATGAAAACACAAACATACAAAATCTATGGGATGCAGCAAAAGCAGTTCTTAGAGGAAAGTTCATAGTGATAAAGGACTTCCACAAAAAAACAAGAAAAATCTCAAATAAATAACCTAACATACCACCTAGAATTATAAAAATAAGAACAAAAAACCCCCTAAAGTCAGCAGAAGGGAGGAGATAATAAAGGTCAGGGAGGAAATAAGTAGAGATTTTAAAAACAATAGTAAAAATCAATAAGACAAACAAAATTGATAAACCTCTGGCCAGGCTCACCGAGAAGAAAAGAGAGAGAACCCAAATAAACAAAATAAGAATGAAAAAGGAGAAATCTCAACCAATACTGCAGAAATACAAAAAAATCATAAGAGAATACTATGAATAATTATATGCCAACAAATTTGACAACCTAGAAGAAATGGACAACTTTCTAGAAACATACAGCCCACCAAGACTGAATCAAGAAGAAATAGATAATTTGAACAGACTGATCACTAGAAGTGCAATAGAATCTGTAATTTAAAAACTCCCTACAAACAAAAGTCAAAGACCAGATGACTTCACAGGCTACTTAAACATAAGACACGACACCATAAAACTCCTAGAAGAGAGCATAGGCAAAACATTCTGACATAAATTGTACCAGTGTTTTCTTTGTCAGTCTCCCAAGGCAATAGAAATAAAAATAAACAAATGGAACCTAGTCAAACTTACAAGCTTTGCACAGCAAAGGAAACCATAAACAAAGTGAAAAGACAACCTACAGAATGGGAGAAAATATTTGCAAATAATGTGACCGACAAGGGCTTAATCTACAAAATATACCAACAGCTCATACAACTTAACAACAAATAAACAACCCAATCAAAAACTGGGCAGAAGACCTTAATAGACATTTCTCCAAAAAGACATACAGATGGGCAATACACACATGAAAAGATGCTCATCATCACTGATTATCAGAGAAATGCAAATCAAAACCACAATGAGGTATCATCTCACACCAGTCAAAATGGCCATCATTAAAAAGTCTACAAATAACAAATGCTGGAGAGGGTGTGGAGAAAAGGGAACCCTCCTACACTGTTGGTGGGAATGTACATTGATACAGTCACTATGGAGAACAGTATGGAGGTTCCTCAGAAAACTAAAAACAGAACTGCCATATGATCCAGCAATCCCACTCTTGGGCATATACTCGGACAAAAGTATAATTCAAAAAGGTATACACTCCTATATCCATATTCACAATAACCAAGACATGGAAATAACCTAAATGTCCATCAACAGATGAATGGATAAAGAAGATGCAGTACATGTATACAATGGAATATTACTCAGCCATAAAAATAATGAAATAATGCCATTTGCAGCAACACAGATGCAACTAGAGATTATCATACTAAGTGAAGTAAGTCAGAAAGAGAATGACAAATACCATATGAGATCACTTATATGTGGAATCTAAAATATGGCACAAATGAACCTATCTACAAAACAGAAACAGACTCACGGACACAGAGGACAGACTTGTGGTTGCCAAGGTTGGGGGTGGGGGAGTGATGGGTTGGGAGTTTGGGGTTAGTAGATGCGAACTATTACATTTAGAATGGATAAAAAACAAGGTCGTACTGTATAACACAGGGAACTATGTCTAATCTCCTGGGATAAACCATAATGGAAAAGAATATTAAAAAAATAATTTATATATATGTGTATAACTAATTCACTTTGCTGTACAGCAGAAATTAAACACAACATTGTAAATCAACTATACTTCAATTTTTAAAAATAGAGGAAAAAAACAAAAAAGAAGCAAGGCAGAAGGGCTTCCCAGAAATGGTGGAGACGGCACATTATGTATGAAATCATGAGTACTGAAACAGGTGAAGAGCAACCTAGGTGTTTTGTTTTATATGGGTCAGTTATGAGGCCAGACAACAGACATCTTTAAAAGCCAGGCTAAGGACATAGGGCCTTCCAATCAACGTAATGGGGAGCCTTTAAAGGCTGAGCAGGGTAATGCCTTATAAATAGCTTTTTGGGGAGAATAATCTGGCAGCCTGGAGGAACGTGGACTTATTACGTGCAACAGAGTTAGAAGGCAGAGAAACTAGACAGAAATGTCTTATTCCAGGTTGGCTCTTCTTCTGCTGGAAAAAAAAAAACCCTCAGCTTCCAACAAACTGCCTTTCATTATGACACAAAAGCCATAAAAGTAGTGACGTATATAAAAGCAGTACAGGATGTTTTAAGTGGCTTTATGAAATAAAAGCAGCAGTAGATAGCTAAAATTGGAATGTCCTGCATCAGGTTATAACCATCTGAGTCTGGGAAGTTGCAACAGCAATGCAATCATATTTTTATAGCTCATCTTCGTCTTTTCACTCAGATAACTGAACTATGGGTGGGTGAGAAGGGAAAATCCAGCCAATCAGTGCCATTAAATAGTAAAGGATGAGAGTCTTTGAATTTCAATGGCCACAGAAATGACCAGATTGATAAAAGAATCCTTACTTCCCCAAATCAGAAAGATGTGTGCTGTGAAGCGGTAAGATTGATACTTGGGAAAACAGGTTCCCTAACAAAAGAACGTGATTGGTAGAGAGCAGTCACATCTGGCACTTTGATACCTGTGACTTCATTTCGTACCTATCTCAGTTCTGCGTAGGACGATTTTCACAAACTCATAGATGTAGAAGCTGGGGTTCAGAGAATTTGAGAAACTTGCCCATGGCCAAACAGTGAAGACATGGTGTCCCTGGATGCTTCCCAAGATGGATGCTCTCTCTCATGTGGTGTCTTTTGAGGCCACATGAAATTTTTCATAAACTTTGATCTCTTTGCTGGTCTGTGAAGACGAGGTGTCTTTCTGAAGCTACCAATGCGGGTCTCAGACTGGAGTGTTTCGTTTCATTCGTTCACCTATGACTGAGACAAATCCTGCTCGGGGCTTTTAGAAAAGACTCCTTTCTATTGGCAAAGTTGACTGTCTAGGGTCTTTTGTAGGCTATGGATGGAGGTAGATGGCTCTGATGATTACACGATCAGGTGAAGAATGGTTTGCTCAAGATAAATGATTTGCTTGGTACAATGTGTTCTGAGAGATTTGGGTATTAATGGGTATTATTTTGCATGATACACACCGTGAACACTTTCTTTGATTTTGCCCCCTATTCCATCCCAGCTTGAGGTTAGCAAAGTGCTAACTTAAAAATTATTGTATCAAGGAATAAAGGGCAGATAAGGTATTTGAATATATATGATGCTCCCCAAACTAATTAATTTATACTGATACCCTCATGACCCAAGGAGAAATCTGAGGCCTGGAGTGGTCATGTCATTGTACATGAAAGGCAGCTCACAGATTGAGAGCTAGATCGGCCTAACCCTTAACACCCACACTTAAATGGCCTCAGCTAACCCCTGCCATACACATGCTTCTATATACACAAAGATGGTTTTGATCTGGTAGCATTCAATTCTGTGAAGACGGACAATGTTCATATCTCTTCATGGGTTAGTTAATAGAGAGAATAATGTAGTTTAAGTCAACTATCATGTTGAAGTACCTCCAAGAAGCTATAAGAAAGAGAAAACATGAGAGTAAAAGGATTGGAAATGAACGTATAGGCCCCGTGGTCAGCCAGGGTTTGCCTCCTCACTCCGTGATTTACTAGCTGAATGAGAATTGTACCTGCCTGTAAGGTGGTGGTGAGAATAAAACGACATGATGCACATGTGTTGCTCCGCTCTGGGCCTGGCACCTACTAAAAGTTCCAATCATGACAGATATCACAGTAGTAACAGGAATAATATAATATGTATTGAACACTTACTATGTGACAGGCATTGTTCTAAGTGATTTATGCACATCAACTCATTTGGTCCTCATGACAACCCCTTGAGGTAGGTATTTTTATTACCATCTTCTATTGTAAAGTTGAGGTAACTGAGGCATGGAGATGTTATACAATTTGTCCAAGGCCTGACAGCTGATAAGTGGTACCCAGTAGTGGGACTCCATAGTCTGTATTCTTAACCACTATGCTATGTGTCTTCTCTAGTAGTTGTGGAAGACCACTTGTAGAGTACAAGGAAGTGTCCAGTGCCTACAGTTAGAGGCCAAATCTGTAGGCCATTGTAAACCAAGCCAGGGAAAACTTTGGGGTGCAAAGGAGGGGCCACATCCCATTGAAAACATCAGCATGGCTCATGAAAGACAGGATTTGAGATAGGCCTTGAAGGATGAGTCAAGATAGGTACAGATGAACAGATAGGAGAACATTCAGGTAGCATGACTATATAAAGAACAGTTTGAACTCTGTTACATGGGGCTACTCAACAAATATCTCAGTCATTGGGTTGTAGCCCACCTGACTTCCCATGAACTATACAGCATGATGCTGGTGTCGGGTTCAGACAGATCTACATCAAATTCAGCTCTACCACTCATGAACTGTGGCTTTGACTCCTCTATCTCAGCATATCAGTCAGTAAATGGGGTTATCACACCTCAAAGCACTGCCATGATTCTAAATGAGATGCTGTAGATAAAGGGCCAGTGGTGGGTTTCAGTAAGTATTGGCTTCCAGGTCAGGTCCTTGCCATGGCTTCCAAGTGAGACCTACGCAAGTTCAGAGTGAGAGCTGCTGGGTGAACCTGAGCTTACCCAGCCAAGTATATTGTATATGTCAATTGTGATTTGGAATTCTTGCTCTGCACACCTTTGGAGTAGCTAGACCTGTATCACGTTTGTCTAGAAAACACATCCTAAATCACCTCTGAGATTTTCTTCCCCTATATTTTTACAAAATTCTTAGAACTTCTGTCATGGGAGACAGTGTTTACTATTTCTGAAGGGCACCTTTTGTGCCCTTCAGAACAACCTTACAAGCCTAGGGAAAGGCTCTGATATACCACTTCTCACCGGCTCATGTGACATGAGCCTCTTAAGGAGGGTTGCCAAATAAAATACGAGATGCCCAGCTAAACTTGCATTTAACATAAATGACAAGTATTTTTAAGTATAAGTAATACTGGGATACACTTATACTAAAAAATATTGGTTTATCTGGAATGCAAATTTAACTGGGTATCATATATTTTTATTTGTTATATCTGATAACTCCATTCCCAAGGTCCAGGGAACTCTACCCAGTGGTACAGTTTTGGAATCAGACAGATCTGGGGGTTCAAATCCTCATTCAGTCGCTTATTGGCTGTAACTTTTCACTTCACCTCTGTGAAGTGAAAACCCCTTGTATTAATCACGATAATTATAGGTGAAGATACTCCTTTTAGAGACACTGGAAAGATAAAGTGAAATAGCCTAGGCCAATACAACTGGTATACCTCCCAGTGCATGAAAGAAGTGCCACATCTGTGAAAGGAACTTCGTGTGTTTGCAAAGCACTTGGTCAGTGTTATTCCCAGAAACTGTACAGACTGATTGTGGCTACTTTCTCCCCAAGGCGTTAGCTCAGATGTCCAGACTCCCACTTCCGAGCTTTCTCTGATGTCTCTGGGAGACTCCCTCACATGAGTCATTGTTGTCTTCAGTCAACTGGAGGAAGACTCAGAATGAAATCAAATCCCAACATTTGCAGCATGGTTCATTGCCATGGCTTGCTTTCAAGTAGAGTCCTTGAAAGCAGGATTCCTCAGGAAAGCCTTTTTCTCTTTGAGGATTTTGTTCCTGAATATGGAAAATCCATTTTAAGTGAAGGAATGAGGGGTATGGTGGTGGAGCCGGGATCAGTCTCACCCAGCACGTAAAATCTACAACAGCACCATCACTGAACACGAACCATGAAGACACAAACTCCAGAACTCACACCAAATACTCAAGGTATGTGTTATGCCCAGTTAACAAAGGAAGAAATCGAGGCTTGTTGGCGTTATGTAGTCTTCCCCCAATCACATAGACTGTAAGTGGCAGAGCTGGGATTCAAACCCAAGCCCAATTCACACCAAAAGCCACTTCTTTTCTACCACCCAAGGGTACTTCTTGTTTTTCCCAGTTTTTCTCAGCAATGATTTAAAAAACAAAAACCAAAAAAAACCCACCACAAACAAAACACAAAGCATCTGTTTCATGAACCAAGAACGTGGCTCTTCTGGCTCCCTTCCCTCCCATCCCAGCCCCTGAAAGGGGAAAAAGAAACAGTGTCTTGTGACATTTCTACCATATCCTTAGGGACTGCAGCCACAATGCCTGGATTGCTCAGAATTTCACCTTCCACATTTCCTCAGCCACAAAAGCCATTCACTGCCACCACAGCCCCAGCATAGCTGGTCCCTTGTTCGAAGCCTGAGAAATCCCCTCAGGATCTTACTTCAAGCAGAGGGGCCATGCCAGGTCCTGGAGGTACTAGTGATCTAGAGGAACAGGATCTGAGACAGGCCTGTTTCATTTATTACCACATCGTCTGGAGAGAGAAACCCTGTCATACTGATGAGGAAGATCAACCTGTCCAGCTAATGGCTACAGGTTGTGACGTGACCCATACTCAGAGCACAGGGTGTCCTGATGCGTCCACAGAGACAGAAAAAAGAGCAGAACTCAGGGTTGTGGGTCTACCAGTTGAGTGCACCTGGATAACTATCATTGTTGTCATTACTGCCATGGTACAGTAAGTTCCAGGCACTAGGGGACTGCTTAAACATGAACAAAATACATTAATCCTCCCTCTTCCTCATTAACCCCACTCCACCCTACAGTCTGGTGAGAGACACAGACTCACAGAGAATATGAGAAGTTCTGAGAGAGAACGCAGGGAGCCCCGAGGGAAAGCTGGCTGTGAGAGACCTCAGGGTAGCTTCCTAGATGAGATACCATCTACGTTGAGCCTTGAAGAAAAAACAAACAACGTTCCAAATAGACAGACTAGAGAGCACGTTCTAAAGAACAGATGCAGAGTGACATCATTAAGATGGTGACATAGGTTGTTCTGAACTTCAGAAAATCTATGAGAAGACCAACTGACCACTATCTATGGACAAGAGAGTACTGTAAAAATCCTAGAACGTGGAGGTGAGGCTGAAGTATTCCCTGTGACACAGAGAATGAGATGGGCCACGTTAGAAGAGTAAGAAGCACAGCTACACTTTGAGGGCCTTGCCCCTCCTCCAGACTGGTGTAGCACCACAACAGGAGGGCACCCCACCCCAAACCTCCAGTTCCTCTAGTGGTGAAAGAGCCCGAGGTGGACATCCAGCTCCCCCAGCACTGTGGGATGCTTCTCAGGAGGCCCACTCACGTCTCAGTTCATATGGATTGTGGGGGAATCTGTGAAACTTGAACACTGGGAATCAGGTAGTGATGGAGGAGAATGAGGCTTACAGCAACCAGTGCTTGATCTTGGCAGACCAAGTGCCTGCTGAGACAGTAGCCGTGTATATCCCAGAGGCACTGCTCATCTGCAGAGCCAATGGTGGCCCAGTTTGAGCAGGGAATTCATCCAGGAGTTGGTCTGTCCAATTTAAGAACCCAAATAAGAAGCTATGTTGGCCTTGAAGCCAGTTCAGCCACGCCCCTTGGGCAGGGAAGCTGATTCATAGCTTCTCCTATGCTAAGTGTAGCTCCCATTCCAACCCGACCAGGAAGCCTGAGCAGAGCACATGGAAAGCTGCTTAGCCCAACAGCACTTTAGTGGAGAGTATGGCCAGTGGCTCTGCCCATCTGTAGAGCCAGGGCAGTGGCCCCATCTGGACTTGGTACACAGTCCTGCCTGATTTGGTCCCCAAACAAAGAGCCTTGCCAGCCCTGGGGTCTATTCTATGGCCCCACCTGGGCAGGGAATCTAATTTACAGCCTTACCCACTGTTGAATACATCCTCCAGCCTGCATAACCAGGAAGCTTAACCAGAGTTACTGGGAATCTGTAGCTCATCCTGTAACCCTGATTACAGTGGAATCCAGCTAGTGGTCTTGCCTATCTGCATAGTCAGGGCAGGAGCCTGTCAGGCCAGAACACATGGTGTTCAGAACACATTAGTTCTGCCTAATTTGGTCCCAAACAAGGACCCTACAGCCTTGGGGCTGTATGGTGGTCCTGCACAGGTAGGGAAACTAATTGAAAGCCTGGCACTGCTGAAAATAGCCTTCAGCCCGCTTGACCAGGGAACCTAACCAGAGCACATGGGAAGCTGTGTAGCCCATCCTATGGCTCTCCATACAGCAGCACTTGAACAGAGAGCACAGCCAGTGCCTCTCCCTGTCTGCAGAGTAAAGCCAGTGGCACCTTCTGACTGGAGAATTCAGTGTGCAGTCCTGCCTTACATGGGTCATTTAACAACCAGCTGTGCTGATCTTGGTGCCTGTTCTGTTACTCCACCTGGGCAGGGAAGCTAATTCATAGCCCTACCTACTGCTGAGTATAGTATCCAGTTCTGACCATCTAGAAAGCCTGACCAGAGAATCTAGACCACTGCAGAGCCTATGCTACAGCTGCACTAGTTCAGGGAACCAAGCCAACAGTCTTATCCAAATGCTCTCGGCCAGTAGCATGCCCCCACCCAACTTTAGAGTTTGGGCAGTGGCCTTTCCCCCATGTAGACCCAGACAGCAAGCCCCACTGCTGCTGGGATGCTACCAGCTGACATGTCCAGAACGCCAAGCTAAGCTGACTATAAAGAACTGTCTCTGCCAAAGTGAAAATGCAAAGTCTGGAAGAGGGGACAACTTACTCAAATGCACAGATACCAATGTAAAGAATCAAGGATCACGAAAAATCAGGTAGGTTAACAAGACACCACCAAAGGAAACCAATAAAGCTCCAATAATTGACCCTAAAGAAATGAATATCTATGAACTGTTAGACACAAATTTCAGAATAATCCTCTTAAAGATGTTTAAGGACTACAAGAACACCAGACAGACAACAAAAAGAAATTGGGAAAACAATGCATGAACAAAACAAGAAGTTCAACACAGAGATATAAAACATAAAAAAAAACCCAAACATAAATCCTAGAGATGAAGAATACAAAGGATGAACTGAAGAATTCACGAGAGAGCTTCAACAGTAGACTCAATCATGGAGAAGAAATAATCAGTGATCTAGAAGATAGAACATTTGGAATTATCCAGTCAGAGAAGCATAAAAGAAAAAGGATAAAAAAGACTGAAGAAAGCCTATAAGACTTATGGGAAAACATCAAAAGAAACAATAAATGCATCATGGGAATCCCAGAAGGAGAAGAGAAAGAGACATAGTATACTTAAAGCAAATCTGAAAATTTCCCAAACATGTGGAGAAAAACAGACATCCAGATCCATGAGGCCCAAAGGACCCCGAATAGGTTAAACGTGAATAGGGTAGCACGACACATTAGAGTTAAACTGTCAAAAGTCAAAGTAAAAAAAATAATTTTGAAAGCAGCAAGTGAAATGAAACAAGTTACATACAAAGAAACCATGTAAGATTATCAGATTTCTCAACAGGAACTTTTCAGGCTAGGAGAGAATGGGATGATATAATCAAAATATTGAAAGAAAAAAAGTCAACCAAGAATTATATACCCATCAAAGCTGTCCTTCAGAAATAAAAGACAGATAACAATTTTCTCTAACAAACAAAAACCTGAAGGAGTTCATCACAATCATACTGGCCATAAAAGACATGCTAAAGGGAGTTCTTTGAGTGCAAGTAAAAAGATGCTCATTAACATTATAAAAAAATATATCTGAAGATAGTGTCAAAATCACTGGTAATGGTAAATATATAGTCAAATCAGATTCTCTAATATGGAAATAGTGGTATGTAATTCACTTACAACACTACTTTAAAAGTGAAAAAACAAATGTATTAAATATAGCCAGAACTACAATAATCTATTATTGGATATACAATATAAAGTACGTAAATTGTAATATCAATCAACTAAAATGGGAGGGGGGAAGTAAAAATGTAAAGTTTAGAAGTGCTATTGAAGTTAAGTTGTTATCAGTTTAAAATAAGGTGTTAAAGTTTAAGATATTATATGTAAGCCTCATGGTAACCACAAAGTAAAAGCCTGTAGTAGCTGCACAAAAGATCACGATAAAGAAATCAAAGCATATCAAAAACAAAAAAAGTCATCAAATTACAAAAGACAACAGCAGGGTAAAGGGGAATAAAGGAACTAAAAACAGAAAATGTTTAGCAAAATGGCAGTAGTAAATCCTTATGTATCAATAATTACTTTAAATATAAATGGATTAAATTCTCCAATCAAAAGACATAGAATGACTGAATGAATTAAAAACAAGATGCAAAAATATGTTGTCTACAAGAGACTTTCTCTAGCTTCAAACACATACCTAGACTGAAAGTGAAGGAGTCAAAAAAGGTATGTCAAGCAAATGGTAACAACAACCAAAAAAGCAGGAGTAGCTACGCTTATATCAGACAAAACAGACTCTAAGCTAATAATGTTTAAAAAAATGTAAAGCAGGTCATTATATAATGATAAAGGGGTCAAACCATCAAGAGGATATAGTAATTATAAATATTTATGGAACCAACATTGGAGCACCAAAATATATCAAGCTATACTAACAAAACTAAAAGAACAAAAAATAACAGTTGTGGATGTTAATACTCAACTCTCAACAATGGATACATCATCCAGACAGAATCAATAAGGAAACAGATTTGAACAATACTGTGGACAAAATGGTTCTAACAGACACATAAAAAACATTCTATCTAACATCAGAAGAATACACATTTTTCTCAAACCTACAGAAAACATTTTCTAGGATAGATCATATGTTAGACAACAAGACAAGTCTTAGCAAATTGAATAATACAGAAATCATACTGAGTGTCTTCTCTGACCATAATGATATGAAACTAGAAATCAGTAACAGGAGGATTGTTAACAGGAGTAACAGGAGGAAAATTGGAAAATTTACAAATACATGTAACAGCACGCTTCCTGAACAACCTATGGATCAAACATTAAAATAAAAGGGAAATTAAAAAGTATCTTAAGAGAAATAAAAATGGAAAAAAATCAAAACCCATGGGATGCATAAATAATAGTTCTAAGAGACATTTATAAAGAGACATTTATATGCATTCTAAGAGACATTTATATGCATTTATAAATGCATATATGAACTAAATAGAAAGATATCAAATAAACAACCTAACTTTATACCTCAAAGAACTAGAAAAAGAACAAAGTGAGCCCAAAGTTAGCAGAAGGAAGGGAATAATAAAGATTAGAACAGAAATAAACTAGAGAACAGGAAAGGAATAGAAAAGATTTAAAAAACTAAGAGTTGGTTCCTTGAAAAGATACACAAAATTGGCAAACCTTTACATAGACGTATGAGGAAAAAGGAGAACCAAAATTTACATAATTATAAATGAAAGAGGAGACATTACAACTGATACCTCAGAAATAGAAAAGATCATAAGAGGCTACTATGAACATATGTATGCCAACCTACTGGACAACCTAGAAAAGCTAGATACATTTCTAGAAATTAGAGCCTACCAAGACTGAATCAGAAATAACAGCAAGTCTAAACAGACCAATTACTAGTAAGGAGATTGGATCAGTAACAAAAACAAAACAAAGCAAGCAAACAAACAAACAAAAACTGTCAACAAATAAAAGCCCAGGGCTAGGTGGCTTCACTGATGAATTTTACTAAACATTTAAAGAAGAATTAATACCAATCCTTCTCAAAATCTTCCAAAAAGTTAAAGAGAAAGGAACACTCCCAAACTCAGTTTACAAGGCCAGTATTACCCTGATACTAAAGCTAGATGAGGACACTACAAGAAAACTACAGACAGACCAATATCTCTGATGAACATAGATGCAAAAATTCAACAAAACACTAGCAAACCAAATTCAGCAGCACATTTAAAAGGATCATATACCATGATCAAGTGGGATTCAAACCTGAGATACGAGGATGGTTCAACATACACAAATGAATATGTGATACATCACATTAATAGAATGAAAGATAAAAATCACATGATCACCTAAATAGACTCGTAAAAAGCATTTGACAAAATACAACCTTTTATGATGAAAACTTTCAACAAATTAGGTATAGAAGGAATGTTCTTCAATGTAGTAAAGGTCATATATAACAAGCCCACAGCTAACGTCATACTCAATGGTGAAAGGCTGAAAACTTTTCCTCTAAAATCAGAAACAAGACAAAGGTGCCTACTATCACCACTCCTATTCACCATAGTAGTGGAAGTCCTAGCCAGAGCAATCAGTCAAAGGAAGGAAGGAAAGGAAGGGAAGAAAGGGAAGGAGGGAAGGAAGGGAGGGAAGGAAGGAAAGGAAGGGAGGGAAGGAAGGAAGGAATAAAGGCATAGAATTGAGAAGGAAGAAGTAAATTGTCTCTATTTGCAGATACTTGATTTTATATACAGAAAATCCTACATACAGAAAATCCTAAAGACTACCAAAACGCCATTAGATCTAATCAACAAAATCAGTAAAGTTGCAGGATACACAATCAACTTACAGAAATCAGTAGCATTTCTATACGTTAATAACGAATTACCCAAAAGAGAAATAAAGAAAACAATCCCATTCACAATAGCATCTAAAACAATAAAATACTTAGGGATACATTTAAGGAGGTGAAATATCTCTACAATGAAAACTATCAGACACTGATGAAAGAAATTGAAGTTAACACAAATAAGTGATATTGTATGTTTATGGACTGGAAAAATTAATATTGTTAAAATATCCATACTGTTCAAAGCCCTCTTTTGATTCAATGCAAATCCTATCAATGTTCTGATGGTAATTTTTACAGAAGTAGAAAAAATATGGATCCGTAAAAGACCCCACATAGCCACATCAATCATTAGGAGAAGTCAATGCTAAAGACCCCACATAGCCACATCAATCATTAGGAGAAGTCAATGCTAGAGGCATCACACTTTCCGATTTCATGCTACCTTACAAAGCTATCAAAACGGAATGGTACTGGCATGAAAAATAGACACTTAGACCAATGGAACAGAATCAAGAACCTAGAAATAAACCCATGCACATACAGTTAATTACTATTTGACTAATTACTAATTACTTATTACTAATTACTAATTAGTAATTACTAATTACTCAATGGAGAAAAGGCAGTCTTTTCAATAAATAGTACTGGGAAAAAATTGGATATTCTCATGTAGAAGAATGAAACTAGACCCCTATCTTCCACCGCTCACAAAAATTAACTCAGAATGGATTAAAGACTTAAATGTAAGACAGAAAACCATAAAACTGCTAGAAGAAAACATAGGGGAAAAGCTTATGGACATGGATCCTGGCAATGATTTTAGCATATGATACCTAAAGCGCAAGCAGCAAAATAAAACACAAGTTGGGTTACATGGACCTAAAAAGCTCCCGCACAGCAAAAGAAATGATCAACAAGATGAAAAGGCAACCTAAAGAAAAGGAGGAACTATTCGGAAATAATATATCTGATAACAGGTTAGTGTCCAATATAGATATGAAACTCAAAAAACTAAACAGAAAAAAAAACATACCCAAACACTCCAATTTCAAAATGGAAACATTTTTTCTAACGAAAATATTCAAATGGCTAACAGATACATAAAAAGGTGCTCAACATCACTAATCATTAGGGAAATGTGAATCAGAACCACAATGAGACATCACTTCATGCCTGTTAGAATGGCTTCCATCAAAAATACAAGGGATAACAAATGCTGGTAAGGTTGTGGAGAAACAAATCCTGGTAAGGTTGTGGAGAAAAGGGAACCCTTGTGCACTGTAGGTGGGGATGTGAATTGGCAATGCCTCCATGGAAAACTGTATGAGGTTCTTCAAAAAATTAAAAATAGAAATGCTGTATGACCTAGCAATCCCACTTCTGGGATATGTCCAAAGAAAATGAAATAACTATGTCAAAGATATCTGCACCTCTATGTTCATTGCAGCATTATTTACAATAGCCAAGGCTTGGAAACATCCTAAGTGTCAACCCACAGATGAGTGGATCAAGTACATGAGATGTGTGTGCATATGTGTATATACACACATACACACATATGTACGTACAACAAAATGCTATTTATTTCCATAAAAAAGAAGGAAATCTTGCCATTTGTGACAACATGGTTGGACCTTCAGGGCATTATGCTGAGTGATATAAGTCAGAGAAAGACAAATACTGTATCATCTCACTCATGTGTAGAATCTAAAAAAAACCTCAAATTCATAGAATGAGATCAGATTTGTGGTTTCCAGAGGCAGGGGGAATTGGGTGAAGGTATTCAAAACATACAAACTTCCATTTATAAATGCTGGTGATGTAATGTACAATATGATGAATATAGTTAACGATGCTGTGTGGTATATTTGAAAGTTATTAAGAGTAAATCCTAAAAGTTCTCATCACAAGGAGAAAAATTTGTAACTATATAAAGTGATAAACGTTAACTAAACTTACTCTGGTGATCATTTCACAATATGTACATGTCAAGTCATTTTGCTGTACACCTTAAACTTATACCACCTTGCTTGTCAGTTATATCTCAAAAATCCTGGGGAAAAAAGAGAATATATGCAAAGATCTAGGGTTCAAAGAGACATTTTTACACCTTTTCACATTCATGTCTCTTCTGATGATGGGAGCCCCACCTCATTTTTATCAAACATAAATACACCCACACAGCTCACGTTGTACTTTCAATTTTCACTTTTGGCAAAAGAAGATTATTTATGTAATTTCATCTGTTCTATTTATACAGAATTGTGTAAGGTGAGTTATATTTGACTAGTTACAATGTATTGTTTTGTGGATGTTTAATTAAATGTTTATTCATTTTGATTTGTTTTCTTTTCACATATATAATCTAATACATCTATATTTTCCAGACCTCAAACACTTTTGCAGGCTCTTGACATCACTGGCCCTAAGCATCTTGTATATAGGGCTGAGAGGATGAACCAGTTCTGAAAAGGAGTAGGACCTTTTCAGGGACTCGCACGGCGTTGTTTGCCCAGGGAGCAGACGGTGAGTGGGGATGGCGAGGGTGGATACTTCTTGCAAGATGAGGGGAGGTGGGCAAGGGCAAAGGACATTCAGGAGCTTATATTTCAAGCTGAGGACTTCAGGCCAAAATAAACGCAGAGCCATGGAAGATTTTTAAGGATGGGGTGACGATCATAGTTGCACACTGGTTGGTGGTTTGGAGGATGCCCTGGAGGTGGGGGATGGTGAGGAGGCTGCTGCAAGTCTCCCATCTCGGAAGCAGCAGAGAGACTTCCTAGAACACAAGGTGAGGACGGTGAGAAGCCCGTAGAAAGGAGACAGAGCAGCTGAGGGCTGGACAGGAGGCGGGTCTGGGGAGCAGAGTTTGGGCCATGCTGAGGACGGGACTGTTGGTGGGAGCATCTGTGTGATGTGTGGGGATCTTTGTAGCAACCGGGCTGCTGGGACACCTCATCCTTCTCAGGCTGTAACCAGAGGCTGAAGGTATCCCATTAGCGCCATGGGGCTTTTCCTTTTGGAGGAAGGAAACTGTGAGAACCAGGAATCTGACCTATGACCCTGGCTGGTCCTAAGGCCTGCCAAGTGTGCTTCTTAAAATGTCAGCAGCCGTCTCTTCTGTGGGAAATATCTTTCTTTCTCAACCCCTGGCTTATGCAGACCCCAGGAGGGGGGCCAAGGGGTCACGGGTGATACCAGAGTCCTCACTCCCTGCTGTTCCTAAGTCTGAAAATAGGAAGGCAGGAAACTCCAGAATTGACGGTTGACATGAACAGCTCTAAATGAGCCCAGCAGATGCAGAAATAGAGCATCTTACTCTCAGGCAAAGAGGTCTGTCATCCTGGGAATGGCAGAAATAATCATGAGGATGGTACTGACACCAGTCCACATTTATCGTGCGTTCACTGTGTACCTGACATTGTGCTAAGCACCTTATGTGTAGTTTCTCATTTAATCCTCATGACTTTATAAGGTAGGTTCAGGGAGGATGCGCAAGAGTTAGGAACAGACAAAGCTGGGATTCTTATCCAGCTGCCAACTCTAGAGCCCACTCTCATTTGACGTTTCTGCAACTCTTATCCTTTTGATTCATCTCATTCAGTGATTTTTCAACCGGGGATGATTTCTGTGCCCTCAGCCCTCCCACCCAGTGGACATTTGACAAGATCTGAGACATACTAGATTGTCACAGCTGGGGGTGTGGGATTCCTACTGGCATCTCGTAGGTAGAGGCAGAGATGCACAGAACAGCACGTAGCACAAAGAATTACCCAGCCTCAGATGTCAGTAGCTGAGATACCCTGACGCAGTGACAGGGGCCAGATAAACATCCAGTCGTAGCAGCACAGTTTTGGGATGAACACTTTCCTCCACCTTCTCCCCTTCCTTTCTTCTACATTCAGTTGTTGTTACTCATTTGTTCCTTCATTCAAGAAATGGCAACACTCTTCTGAAGGTTTTCCTAGCTCCCTTGATACAAACAGGTGGCTTGTCTTCCTTTTAATTGGAAAGGAAATCACACCCTGTTGTTTTCACCTGGCTGATAACTAAACTTGGGTAGAAAAGATATTCTCCCTGAAAAAACATTGTGTGTATGTCAGTACTTTTCTAAAAAAAATTCACAATTCGGGGTATTAGCTGGAAGTCTAAGGACAGTGTTGATCTCAAAGCACCGTGTGTGTGTGTGTGTGTGTGTGTGTGTGTGTGTGTGTGTGTGCGCGTGTGCGTGTGCGTGTGCGTGCGCGCGCGTAGTGCTGGCACTGGATGCCCTAGGAAAATCGGTCTGATCCCAGAAAAACCAATTAGAACCATGTGGTTTAGCATTCACCACTGTTTTCAGAAGCACTGCCATAACATTTGAGATGAAGACAAAGGGCTCATTCATGCTCAGCAGCCCACACTGGGGGACAGCAGAGTCCCCTGGATGGAGAAAGGCAGGCGGTCTGCCGGCCCCCACCGTTAGGGCTTTAGTAATGGGGCAAACACAATTTAGAGAGTCAATGAGGGGTCCAAACACTACTGCTGGTCAGGGAAGAATCCTCCCCAAGCAGCCCCCCTCTGTGCCTGGGGAGCTCGCATACAAGGGCTCCCCACCTAATTAGTGTCCTTCTGAATGTGCAAAGGCAGAAACCCACAAGGGATTTCTGTGACTATTTAATTACAGTTGGGTCTCTTTTGTCTTAAAACAGGCTGGAGTCTGCTAGTCCAGTGCAATACCGTAGGGAAGCTGTACAAAGTCTCCTAATGAGTTGGCTTCTCTGTGTTTCTGTCCTTCCCTGAGGGTGAGAGAATTGTCTACTTCGAAAACTGACCAAGTGGAAGTAGCAACCTATTGAACTTCAGGAAGCTCCAGAAGTAATGAGATTCTCATCAGCAGAGCAATTCTAACCTGGGCAGAAGAGTCTCTTGGCATGGAAATGTAGAGAAAATTTGAGAATGAAATTCACAAAGAAGAGGGAAGAGAGATGCCACTAGATTTAAGATGCTCCCCAGATCTGGGATTTTAAGCTTAGAAATAACAAAAAAGTCCTTATGTACAAAAAATGCCTGGTACAGTGCGGTGCGGGGGGAGCTTAATGTTCACTAAATGACTGACTGAACAAATGAAAGAAAAAAGGCCCAGGGGACACTTAAAGAAATAAATATTTTAGCATAAATTCCCCATACTAATGCAAAAATTCCTCCATAAATTTAAGTTAGGGATCAAATCTTCATTTGAAATTGGTTTTTGGTTATAAAGAGTCCTTGGCTTCATAGGACCAATGGCTTTTTTTTTCCTCTTTGATACATTCTTGTTTTATACCCTCTAAACTTCAGGGAAAATCTTTGGGAAATAGTAATTTTGAGATCTTAGGGAAAAGAGTATAAGCCCAAGGAAACGATTGTTATTCTTTCCCTTGGAGAAAATTAGTGGGTAAGTGCTGAGTTGTAACAACTTGCATAGAAAGCTGAATATAAAACCCCAAACAAAGGGCAGCAGTTGAAGCAAGGAAATATCCTTGCCTTTTTATTTAAAGCAAAGTGACTCAGCAGGGTGTGTGGAAAGTGAAGTTTAATGATGTGAAGTTCAGAGGTTTGCATACAGTCTCCTGCTCTGCCAATGACTTGCAAGGTGACCTTGAAGAATCACGTTGTCTCTCCCACTTCCTCTTCTGTAAGATGGAAGCAGTAATGTCCGCCTAGCAAGCATTCTGAGTATTTCTGAATACCAGGTAAGATAGTACCCATGGAGGCTATTTAAAGATTGTATAACCCTATAACAAACGATCTTATGGTCATCTTTTTACGGTTATCTTGCTGCAGTGCCCAACCTCAAACACCAGGTTTTGAGACTGCAATACTTCTGCAAGAACTCCTCACTGTAGACATTCTATTACTTCTATATTAACTATTCTTCTTGAACTAGAAGAAAATGATATAGGAATATCATTTTTACTATCAAAATATCTACATGGTCACATTTTATTTATAGACATTGCCAAAGCAGCCGTAAAATGGGAGAAAAGACTGGACCAAGAGAAAGGGAACATGGGAGTGGGTACATTGTTTTCTTTTTTCTTCCCTTTTTTGTTCTTTCCTTCCTCCCTTTTTTCCTCCCTCCCTCCCTTCCTATATTGACATGACTGGCATATATTATGTCTCATGATAAAAAATGAATGAGACTGACTCCCTGATCTCAGTGACTTTGAAATTTATTGGTGGTGAGGGTCAAATCAAAAGAGGATTGAAACAAAGTATCAAATGCATCTCAAAAAAGCTAAGGGGGGCATGTATCTAGGGAGGCTTCTTGGAGAAAGAAATGCCTAGTTTGGATTTTGAAGCATAAATGGGAGTTTGGAAGGAAACAAAGGGTGAGTGAGAATACAGAACAAGGAAACTGCACGTGGTTCCACAGAACTGAAGGGAAGGGTGTTTATGAGCACATTCTAGGGAATAGGAGAAAAATAGGTAGAGAGATGCCTGATTGGGAAGGGCCTTCTCAGCTAAGAGGTGTTTTGATTTCACTTGAGGGTTATAGGGAACCATGGAAGACCTTAAAAGCAGGGTACTGATGTGATCTAATTATTTTGAAAAGTCATTCAGTCATCTATTGGAGACGGGATTGCAAGGGGGAGACTAGAGGCAGGAAGACCAGTTTGGGGGCTGTTGCAGTGAAGTAAAAGACAATGGTCAGCCTGCAGATCAAGGAAGTTAAGGAAAGAGAAGAGGGCATCTGAGTACCTGAATGTTGCACATCAGACAAGACCATTGCAATGAGTATCTGCAGGTCAAGGGGGAGCAGAGGGCTTCCTTGTGCTGCCCCACCTCAAGCTTTGACCCCAAGCACATCATTTTGCCTCCTTTAAAATGCTCAAGTTTTCCTAATGCATAAAACAACAAGTTTATATAGTTCACTTTTAGACAGTGACTGTGTTTAGGGACCATACGTCTCCATCATCTGTTGGAGAACATTCCAGGTAAAGTGATAATTGGTTTGTTGGTTTGCTTTTAGAGATGGGACAACATTTTAAGAAGATGAACTTGGACATCTTCCCTTTCTTGCTTTCTATGTATAGAAGCAAGCACTTCCATCATCTTGTGTCGATCACAGCAGGTCAAGTAAGGAAACGGTTTTAATAGGCCAGTCATTTTGAAAGCTTATAAACTTACTACAATAAAAAAATTTGCCATTCCTCCATGGATTTTGCATTGGACAATTTAGATGATGTGCAGTTAACACCTGGGTTGTAACCTACAATAGTATGATGTGGCTTTTCCGCACCTAATTCACCAGAATTGATACCTTGAATTCCTTCCTTTTCCTTTGTCTTTTATTTTCCCCTGTTGCACGCTTATCCACATGACCTCATCCACTACTATGATGCTGTTTTATCACCTACAATTCAAACAGCTATTGTTTCAGACAGCTGCAGTCCACTCGGATATATTTGCAGCCTTCTGTGGGCCTCGATTTCCAGAGAAAACCTTTCTTTTGTATGTAGGGTTTCTTATTTTAAAAGACAGTTCCTTCACAGCCCTCTGCCTCCACCGTCCTCATTCTCATTTGACCTCAGCTGAGAACTCAATCTTGGAGATGTCCTATCTTTCTCAAGATTAAGGCAGTTAAGGAAAGGGACCAAAGCCTATGAAAAGGTTTTCCTTTGGAGAAACCATGACTCTGTCCAGTGTCAAACCCAAAGCCTTATCTTCCTCAGAAACGTGGATCACTGTCTCTTTCAACCCCTTCAGCTCTAAGTCACTGTGTGATTTAGGGCATGTTAGTGACTGAACCTCAGTTTTCTCACTTATGAAATGGAAATAATCATGTCTATCTCACAGAGATTTTTGCAGATTCAATCTCTAATATACGGCTTGGCAGGCACGTGTATCCGTAAGGATAGATTAGGTTCTGCTGCATTAACATTCAAATCCTGCTTCTCAGCGGCTTAAAACAACGAAGGATTGTTTCTTGTGCAAGCTGCGTGTCCAGTTGAGTCTGAGAGGGGGGGCTCTGCTCTCTGCAGTCCCACAAGGATCCAACCTGACGGAGATGCTACCATCTTATGACATCAACATCTCAGTATTCCGGGGCTTCAGGGTGACTCAGATAATTCATGGTCACATTTCATCAGATAAAGCGAGTCACATGGCTATGGTGAACCTCAAAGGTACAGGGCAGTATAATCCGTCCATGTCTCTGGATAGATAAGAGAACTAGAAACATTGGTGTGGGAGGAGTGATGTAACCAAGGTGGCGACACAGGTCATTCCTGACTTTGCTCCCCCTCACAAGAAGAACAACTAACACAACTATTTATGAAAAAGACACCACTGTGAAAACCCTAGAACACAGGGGTGAGGCAGAAGTATAACCCCTGCGCCACAGCACCGAGACAGATTGCATTAGAAGGGTAAGAGAACCTCCCTGATCCCATAGTTCCTCCAGGGGGAAAATGAGGGCCCTGGTAGACATCCTGCTCCCCCAACATTGTGAGTTGCTTCTGGGGAGGCCCACTAGGGTCCTGCCCCATGGGGATGGTGGGGGAATCTGCAGGACTTGACCACTGGATTGTGATGGAGAAGAGGGGAGAGTCTTGCAGGAACCAGCATCTGGATCTTGACAGACTGAGTTCCTATTGCCAGTGCCCAAGTAGAAGTCCCAACCAGCGGCTGTGCTCAGCTGCAGAGCCAAGATGGTGGTACAGTCTGATCAGGGAATCTGGTGGGGGCACACGTCTGCCTGACTTGGCACTTCAGAAAAAGAGTCTTGCCATCTCTGGAGCCTGGTCTGCCTCTCTGCCTGGGCAGGGGAGCTAAGTCATAGCCTTGCCCACTGCTGAGTATAGCTCCTGGCCGGTCCCAACCAGGAAACCTGGCTGGAGCAACCAAGAAGCTACCTAGCCCAGCAACACTGGAGGTAAGAGCTTGGCCAGCAGCACTGACCATCTGTAGACCAAAGCCAGTGGCCTTATTTGGCCAGGGAACTTGGGGTGCAGCTTGGCTTGAGTCAAGACCCCAAACGCAAAGCACTGCCAGCCTTGGAGCAGGTTCCGCTGCTCTCCCCGGACTGCGGAGTTAATTCCTAGTCCTGACAATAAAATACTATTTGAAAAAATAAAATACTATTTGGCAATAAAAAAAAGGAAATGCTGTCATTTGCAAGAACACAGGTGTACACTGAGGGCATCATGCTAAGTTAATTAGGTTAATTAAGTCAGAGAGAGAAAGAAAAATACTAATCTCACTTATATGAGGAATTTAAACACAAACAAAAAGCCCACCCAACAACAAACTCACTGAAAAAGAGATCAGACTTGTTACTAGAGGCAAGGGGTAGGGGTAGGGGAATTGGATGAAGTTCCTCAAAAGGCACAAACTTCAAGAAAATTCATTATTCTTATGAATAATAAGTACTGGAGATACAGTGTGCTACTTTGTGAGTTTGGTTTACACTGCTGGTGGTATACTTGAAGGTTGCTAAGAGGGTAGATCCTTAAAGTTCTTATCACAAGGGTAAAATTGCTTTTTTTATGTCTGTATGAGATGAGGATATTAACTAAACTTATTGTTTTAATCATTATGCATTATATATAACTCAGGTCATTATGCTACACATCTTGAACTTACACAGTACTGTACATCAATTATATCTCAATAAAAGTGGAAGAAAAAAACATTGATTTGTACAAAAACACCTAAGTATCTAAACAATGTAGCCAGCTCCCACTTTAAAAATTATATCAGTAGGCACAATGAGACACTTCTAAAGATCAAACACACATATGAAAAAACTGGAGTGTGAGCGAGCGAGTGAGTGTGAGATGCTGTGTGGGGCTGAGAGTGGTAAGTTAAGGGGAGCATCACAAATATACTGACAGTAATTGACTTTGGGTTGTGTTAATGATATGCCAGTTTGCTATAAATTTTTAGAGATTAAGGGGGTAAATAATTGGGTTAACTATTCAGTTAATAATGCATTTTGAATACATATTAAAATAAGGCCCACAGAAGCTGCCTGATATCCAGAAAGATCTCTTTGGCTCCCAAGAAGAGCCAAAACTCTCAGAGAGAAGGAGAAAAAAAATTTAGTAACTTTCTTCATGATCCTGTTGGGTTACCAGCAAAATGGTATTAGATGGACTGGTAGCTGTGTGAGGACAGGCAAGGTGCATCAACTCTCCCGCAGTTATTTTTCTTAAATGTAAAACAACAACAATAATACCCTATTTGGTTTCACAATCTTGCATTTAATGCACCGTCAAGTATCATTTAGGCTCCCGGTGACAGGGAACTTATTACATTGACAATGGGGCCATTTCCTTCCCATGTAGTGCTTTTAAAAACTTCTTTCTTATGTTAATCTGAAATCCATAGGTCATTAAGGACAAGCATCTCCTTCTGTCTCTGCCAGTCCTTCAAGGATGCAGTATCTCCTTAGGTTCTGCCCACATACTACCTAAAATTTTCCATTTCGTTCATTTTGCCCTGGTATACATGATGAAACCATTTAAAAAAATATATAACAACTGTACTGGATACCACTTATGCTCTCAAACACTGCCAATTTGTCTTATATAAAATAAGCAGAAAGGAGGAGGATAAATGAAAAAGAATAAAAGGGAGTATGTCCAGTCAGAATGGCCATCATTAAAAAATCTACAAATAACAAATGCTGGAGAGGGTGTGGAGAAAAGGGAACCCTCCTACACTGCTGGTGGGAATGTAAATTGGTGCAGCCACTATGGAGAACAGTATGGAGGTTCCTAAAAAACTAAAAATAGAGTTGCCATATGATCCTGCAATCCCATTCCTGGGTATATATCCGGACAAAACTATAATTCAAAAAGATACATGTACCTCATAGCAGCACTATTTACAATAGCCAAGACATGGAAACAACCTAAATGTCCACTGACAGATGAATGGATAAAGAAGATGTGGTACACATATACAATGGAATAGTATTCATTCATAAAAAATGAAATAATGCCATTTGAGTGGATATAGAGATTATCATACTAAGTGAAGTCAGAAAGAGAAAGACAAATACCATATGATATCACTTATACGTGGAATCTAAAATATGACACAAATAAACCTATCCACAAAACGGAAACAGAATCATGGACATAGAGAATAGACTTGTGGTTGCCCGGGGAGAGGGGGGGTGTGATGGATTGGGAGTTTGGGATTAGCAGATGCAAACTTTTATATATGAAATGGATAAAGAACAGAGTCCTAGTGTATAGCACAGGGAACTATATTCAATATCCTGTGATAAACCATAATGGAAAAGAATATGAAAAAGAATGTATATACATGTATAACTGAATCACTTTGCTATACAGTAGAAATTAACATTGTAAATCAACTATACTTCAATAATTTTTTTTTTTTTTTGCAGTACACGGGCCTCTCACTGTTGTGGCCTCTCCCGTTGTGGAGCACAGGCTCTGGACGCGCAGGCTCAGCGGCCATGGCTCACGGGCCCAGCTGCTCCGCGGCATGTGGGATCTTCCCGGACCAGGGCACGAACCCGTGTTCCCTGCATCGGTAGGCAGACTCTCAACCGCTGCGCCACCAGGGAAGCCCCAATAAAATTTTTTTAAATGCTGTGTGTGTGTGTATGCACGCTCATCTTTATTTCTGTAGCTGGTCATAAGGCCATGGTTGCTGTTGACAACTTTCCCCTTACCGGTTATCTACACTAATCATCATTCTTTAGCAGGTGGATAACCCAATCTTCATTCCTGTATGGTCTAAATCCTTAGTTGTTTCGCCTTTTTTGGTTGCTGCAGTTTTCTATTAGCTTCTAGTACTGCACACGGGAATACTAAAACTTGCCCAAGAGAATCCTCAAGGTTCTAGACACAGTGCTTTCTGACCCATTATGTAGCAGCAACTCACATTTCCTCTTGACAATCAGGAACTAACATGTAGTTAGGACAGTACAGTAACTTTTCCCTCTGTTGGATTAGTGGTGGAACAAGCCTGAAATGGGCAGATGGCCATCGAGACTGCTGATTCAGTGGAACGCTGTGTCCCCTCGCATAAATATTTCTCCATTGGGGACTAAAACTTTCAAATCAGAAGAGCTCAAAGGGGACAGGGAGCAAATATTCTGTGAATGGGTATAATAATGAGAGGAGTTGTTCCCACTTTTGATTCTCAGACACATATATTCTGGCTGTGGGAGAAATAATTGTATATCAGTTGCTTACTGAAAGCATATACCACATATTTTAAGATATAACCCCAAGCTTTCGGGGTGTTGTTTCCTATTAGGCAACTATAACTGACTCTTCAGTACACCATTCCATCATTCTAGCATACTGGATGGTTTGGGGAGAATGGGACACATAAGACCACTGAATTCCATGAGTGTAAGCTCTTTTGCTATAAAATGAGTTCTGTGTTCATAAGCTATGTTGTGTACTCTTCCAGGACAGCAAATAAAATGTTCTCTTAGTCCACGGATGGTGGTTCTGACAGTACACTGTGGGCAAGAAAGACAAATCTATATCCAGAAATTGTATCTACTGCAGGGAAGACAAACCACTATCCATTCCATGATGAAAGGATCTTCAATGTAATCAACCTGACATGAGAGGGTTTCCCCAAAGAAATGATGTAATTATGGCCATACAAATCGTAATATGATCGTGTATCTTAGCCCGATGAATCCTTTGGTGGGAATTTATTCTTAATAAATAATCAGATATAAAGAAAGCCCTTTATGCCCAAAGATATCAATCACAGAATGACATGCATTAGCGAAACCCAGAGAACAACCTCAGCGTACACAGTGGGGAGCAGGGGATTAAGCGATGGTGCATAAGCTCAATGAATTATCACACGGCCTTCAGTAACAGCATATAATAATAATGTTAAGTAAAAATAATCAGCGTATAGTATTTGTGTACAGAAGATAATACTATTAAGATAAGCAGAAACCTATATGTAAGAAAGAAAAGCCTGGAGCGAATCCCGTGTCCACTCAATCACCACGCACATTCAGTTGCTCTTCCTGAATATCTCCTGAGCCTGTGAACTTCTCTCCTTGTCCGGAACTACCATCTTCCTCCTGGCCATTGTTGACTATCATCAGGATGACATCAAGAGCCTCCTGACAGCCTCTCCCCATGCACCCTTACCACATTCAGATGCATTCTCTACAGTGCAGTCAGGGCAGTTTTTAAGATGTGAATAGGATTAGAGAATATTCCTTGTTTAGAAATCTTCAATGGCTTTTCATTTAAGAACAAGTTCTAAAATCTTTCATGTGCCTTAAAAGGATATATGTGATTTGACCACGGCAAACCTCTCCACCTCATCTTTTCTTGCCTTATCTACCCAGCCATGCTGGGACCCACAGTCAGTCCTGATTTCTGTCCAGATGCTTCTGTTAACAGGTACTAAGCACTTAACCTTGGATGTTAGCAGCAGTGAGCTTTAGGTAATAGGCTATGCAGATTTTATGTTTTTCCCCCTACTATTCTGTTTTCTTAAATATTCTTCATGGAATAAGAACCTCTGTTAACTAAAATCTCATTGATACTAAAAGAATGAATGCCTTCTTAGAGATATTTTTCATGTTCCCACTAGACTAGGAAGATTTACAAAAGGCAAGTTACTTCCAGGGTCGGCTTATCAGACCAGGAGTTTCAAGCAGAATATCTACCACTGCACAGAAAGAAAAAGAGGGACTAAGTATCTGTGTCACCCATGTATAATTATGCAATAATCATAAATTAAGTTGAGAAAACGTTACCATAAGGCTGACAGGACTCAGAATAAATCTTCATAAAAGAGAATTAAGCAGTTGCCATGACAAGACTGAAGGAGTGAACAAGCGCCCTCACCTTTCCAAGCTTTGCGGGGGGAGTGCGCACTTCCAGCTCCCCAAGCCTCACCCCATGGCCTCCCGGGGAGATCTCCCAGGGAGATCACTCCCCAGGTGATCTCAACATGAACCCCTGCCGGTGGACTCACAGGGTTCCACTGCAGAAACAAAATCCTGCATGTCTCACAGTTCTGCTGTTGCCAACAGAATTTTTAATCTATATAGGAAATTGTTTTTCTTCTTCTCCTGTTTCTTTTTATAATTCAGCAGAAAAAGCAGTTCTCAGATTCTATCCCATCTATATCATTTAAATCTATTCACAATTATTTAAAAGTGCTAGAAGTGGCCATTTACTTTCACACATGTCCCTGTATGGAGTGATGTGTTTGGTGGTACCCCCTTTCTCCCTCCCAACTCCAATCACAGCTCTCCTGGTCCAGGGCTCTATCATAGAGGATGCTTTCCCAAACAGCTTATATCCAGGATACAGCCTTGCACCACGATATCCAACATATCACTGGATTCCTTTGCTGGGTCTGACACAGCAGTGCACGGTTTACTGCTCAACTGATTTCAAGGTGGTGGCCATGGTCTCAGCAAGTGAAGGGGACTCAGCTTCTGTAACCGCGTGACTACTTCCCAGGTGCCAGCAGCAGATTTAGATGGCAGCTCCATGATTACCTCCCCAGGGACATATTCCTGGATTCTCCTTGATCAGTTCAAATTGCTCTATTATAGGCTCTCATAACCACATGCTCTCATTTTACATTTACTTGGTTATTTCCCTGTGTCTCTTTTAGTAGACTGTAGGTTTCACAAAGATGGAAATTATAACCTTTTTTTCTTCTTTCACTCCCTTTATGTTTTTAATTTTACCATTTTATCTCCAATGTCTAGCCCAGTACAAGGCACATGTAGGGGTTCAACAAACACTTGTCAAATACATGAATAAAGACTACTCAAGACATTCCAATGTAGATATCAGTGAAGCTTGCATTGAACTAATCATTCCAGAAAAAAAAACAAAAAATATGGATACAACATAAGAAAAGGAAAAAAATTAGAGGAATCCAAGAGTGCCCCAAAGTAGACATAAGCCAGTAAAGATTTGATCCTTGAAACAAAAAGAGACCCTAGGAGTTCTTTCCAGAGATCCTGGGACATTGAGGAGGAAAATTCTGAGAACAAAATCACAGAAGAGAAGCTCCAAAAACCCACATATGAATTCCTTTCTAATCTTAGCCTAAATACTTAACTATGAACGCTGGAATGAGGCTCTGTGGAGCCCAGAGGCAATATTAACAGCGGAAGGATAAGAGAGCTAAGCAGAGATTTAATCTACTGCCCACCAAAGAGGTATAAGAGCATGGAGTTAGAATCCCTCTACATGAGAGGGGCTTGGTAAATATCTTTTGCTTTGCAAAAAAGTTGAAGAGAGGCTGTAACTTAGAAGTAAAGACTCTGAGAACTAAGAGACTTTAGGACTAAGGGCAAAGCCAACATAGCCCCACCCTGATAAAGTCTAAAACTGAGCTGCTGCAGGATCAAGGTGATCTGTGAATAACTACTCAACTGCTAGAACAGAAAAGCAACATTGCTTCAAATGAGCTAACACAATTCAGAGTCTGTACAACATAATAATGATGCCCAACATACAATTTTAAAAATTACCAGATGTGTGAAAAAACAGGACAATGTAACTCTTAGTTATGGAGAAAATAGTCAATAAAAGTAGATCTGAAATGTTCAGAAGCTGGAATTAGCAGGCAATCACTTTAAAATAACCAAGGCATTCAGGGAAATGGCAATGTAAGAAATCCCAGCTTCCCTGTCCTCCCACAAAATTCGATGACAAGTCAGCTACCCACAAACAAACACAGCTCCAGGAGACCTTTAGATTCCACTTAGGACATTTCAGGAACACCATGGGACAAAATATCTGAGGATAAATGCACAAAAAGAAAAAGAAGGCGGCTTGATTTTGCCTGGCTCATCTCATGACCCAAGCTGGCATCGTTCAGCTCCAAGAAAGAACTTCCCAGCTAGTGAAAGTTCCTCTCACCAGGAAAGGAAGAGAGGGGCAAGTGACTAGCTTCTTTAGCCTTTCCCAGCACAGTGTGAAGGTCTAGCTCAGTTTTATCCTGCCTAGATAAGCAAAGAGAGCTGGACAGGGAAAAAGAAAGAAGAGCAGAGACTATTATTAGCAAACACACAGTGGGAGTGATTGTGGTTCAGGGAGACCTTCCCTGCAGACAAATTTGGCAGCTCCCACCATAGACCAAGTCATGGGCTGGCTGTGCAGATCTTGCCAGCTGCCCTACAGGTATTTATGTTCACTAACATCAATTATGCCTCAGTCCTTCCCTGCTCCCTTCATACCCCCACCACCTGCTAGGGCTTGCACCCACACCGGTAGCCACCCAAGGTCTCTGTGGCAGTGCAAATGTAAAACATCAGCCACTTGGGTCCTCCCTCTCCACCAGAGCCCAGGAGCTATGCTCACAGCCAGCCTGGGCTTTTGCAGCTGTGTGACTGAGGGTTTTTGAAAAAGATAAACAAAATTGACAAACTTTTAGCTAGACTAACAGGAAAAAAAGAGGACTGAAAAAATAAAATGAGAAAGGAGACATTACAACTGTTACTACAGAAATACAAAAGATCGTGAGAGACTACTATGAACAATTATATGCCCATAAACTAGACAACCTAGAATAGATACATTCCTAGAAACATACAACCTACCAAGAATGAATCATGAAGTAATAGGAAATCTGAACAGGTAAATATTAAGGAAGAAGATAGTATCAGCAATCAAAAACCTCCCCAAACAGAAAAGCCCAGGATCAGATGGATTCACTGCTGAAGTCTCTAAAACATTTAAAGAAAAATTAATGTCATCCACTAACCCCTACAAAAATTCAAGAGGAGAGAACACTCCTAAACTCATTTTATGAAGCTAGCCTCACCCTGATACCAAAGCCAGATAAGGATACAAGAAAAGAAAACTACAGACAAGTATTCCTGATGAATATTGATACAAAAAAGTCTCAACAAAATGTTAGCAAACTGAATTCAACAGCACGTTAAAAAGCATTATTCACTATGATCAAGTGGGATTTATCTCTAGGATGCAAGGATGGTTCAATTTATGCAAATCAGTAAATGTGATACAGCACATTAACAGAATGAAAGACAAAAATCATGATCATCTCGATAGATGCAGAAAAAGCATTTGACAAGGTACAACATGGTTTCATGATAAAAATGCTCAACATATTGGGTATAAAAGGAACATACCTCAACACAATAAAGGCCATATATGACAACCCAAAGCCAACATCATTCTCAATGGTGAAAGTTTGAAAATTTTTTCTAAGAGCAGGAACAAGACAAGGGTGCCCACTTTCACCATTCCTATTCAACATAGAAGTCATACATATGGCCCACAGGAACACGAAATGGTGCTCAACATCATAAATTATCAGGGAAATGCAAATCAAAACCACAATGAGATATCACCTCACACCAGTTAGAATGGCTATCACCAAAAAGACAAGAGGGAGACTTCCCTGGTGGCACAGTGGTTAATGCAGGGGACACGGGTTCGAGTCCTGGTCCGGGAAGATCCCACATGCCACAGAGCAACTAAGCCCATGTGCCACAACTACTGAGCCTGCTCTCTAGAGCCCGCAAGCCACAACTACTGAAGCCCGCAGGCCTAGAGCCCGTGCTCCACAAGAGATGCCACCTCAGTGACAAGCCCGTGCACTGGAATGAAGAGCAGTCCCTGCCCTCCACAACTAGAGAAAGCCCATGCGCAGAAACAAAGACCCAACACAGCCAAAAAAAAAAAAAAAAGAATCCGCCTGCCAATTCAGGGGACATGGATTTGAGCCCTGGTCCGAAAAGATCCCACAAGCCATGGAGCAACTAAACCTGTGCACCACAACTACTGAGCCTGTGCTCTAGAGCTCATGAGCCACAACTACTGAAACTCGTGCACCTAGAGCCCGTGCTCTGCAACAAGAGAAGCAACCAAAATGAGAAGCCCGCATACCGCAACGAAGAGTAGCCCCTGCTCACTGCAACTAGAGAAAGCCCATGCTCAGCAACAAAGACCCAACATAGCAATAAATAAATAAACAAACAAACAAACAGGTAAGAGGTAACTGTTGGTGAGGGTGTGGGGAAAAGGGAACTCTTGCACACTGTTGGTAGGAATGCAATTGGTACAGCCCGTGTGGAAAACAGCATGGAAGCTCCTCCAAAAAAAAAAAAAAAATTAACATTACTACCATATAATCCAGCTATCCCATTTCTGAGTATATGCCCAAAGAAATTAAATCAGCATCTTCTAGAGATATCTGCACTTCCATTTTCACTATAGCCAAGACATGGAAACAACCTGTGTCCACAACTGATGGATGGATAAAAAATTATGTGATTATTTAAACATATACAGAGAGGAATATTATTCAGCCACAAGAAAGAAATAAATCTTGGAGTTTGCAACCACTTGGGTGACCTTGAGAGCATTCTGCTAAGTGGATAAATCTGAGAGAGAAAGACAAAAATACTGAATGATATCACTTATATGTGGTATCTAAAAAAGACAAACTCAGAGAAACAGAGAGTAGAGTGGTGGTTCTCAGATGTTAGGGGTTGGGTATAATGGGCAGATACTGCTCAAAGGATACAGACTTCAAGTTCTAAGATTAACAAGTTTGGGGATCTTGAGTATGGTGAGTATAGCTAATAATACTGTATCATATACTTGAATATTGCCAAGAAAGTAGATCTTTAATTTTCTCAGTATAAAAAAGAAACAGTAACTATGTGACCAATAGAGGTGGGTAGCTAACACTATGGTGGTAATCATTTTACAATTAGTAAATGTATCAACTCAAGGTATTATACACCTTAAACTGACACAAGGTTACCTTGTCAATTATATCTCAATAAAACTGGGGGGGGGGGAAGCATTTGCACTTCATTAAAAAATAACCAATATGAAAATGTTAAAAAAAGAGAAAATGTTAGAGATAATGATAATAAAGAAATGGATAATTTCAGAAGAGATATAAAAACTTAAAAAAGAAAGGAATCAAATAGAGATCTTAAATAGACAAATACGATAGCTAAAATTTAAAAGCAGCGTCATTGGATGGGATCAACAGAAGATTAGATCCAACAAAAAAAAGTATTTATAAATTTAAAGATACATTAATAGTAATTATCCAGACTAAGAACAGAGGAAAGAAAAAGAAAAATTGGAAACCCCCCCCCCCCAAAAACAAACAAAAAAACCAACCTGTAACTGTGTCTAAGAAGAGAGGAAAGTGAGAATTAGGGGGAAAAAACGTGTATATTGGAAGAAATGTTGTCCAAACTTTTTCAAAGTTTGAGCAAAAGCATCAACCCACAGATCCAATAAAGCCAGAAAACCTCAGGCAGAACAAATACAAAGGAAATCACGCCTGGGCCCGTTACCGTTAAACTGCTGTCAAACATGGTAAGCGGAAAACCTCACAAGCTTGGGGGAATGGAAGGTGGGGAGACGTATACAGGAGAACCCAGAGAAGAGACAGCAGATTTATTATGTAAAAAGACAGACAGAGAAAGCATGGAGACCAGAAGATAAAGGGATGACATCTTCAAGTGTCAGGGGGTGATGTGCAGTGAGGGACTATTACATAGATTGCTCTACCAAGTGTGAAAATATCTTTTTAAAAATGAAGGAAAAAATAAAGACATTTTTTCAGGTAAATGAAAGCTGAGAAAATATATTGACTCACACTACAAGAAATGCTATAGGAAGTTATTCAGGTTGAATGTGAATAATACCAAATGAACCATAAACTGGAAGGATGGAAGGAAGGAAGGAAGGAAGGAAGGAAGAAAGGAAGGAAGGAAGGGCGCTACAAAGAGTAAATATGAAAAGCTGTATTTTCTTTTCTCAAATTTTCTACTATGTAATGAACTCTGTAGAGCAAAATTAATAACAAAGTGAGGCTGATAAAGTAGTGGTAAAATATGTGATGACAGCACTGAGACAGGGTGGGAACATACTATTCTAGACTCTTCCATTATATGTGAAAGGATATAAAGTTAATTCACATTAGGTTTAGATAAGCTAAGGATGCATACTGTTATCAGAATAACAATTTAAAAAACTAAATAAGAATGAAAATGCCAATAAAGGAGACAGGTTAAAACAATTTCAAAAGCTTGATTAGCCCAAAAGAAGACAGCAAAGGAGGAACAAAAGAACAAAAACTGAGAGTACAAATAACAATAAATAGCATGCTGGCATAACTAATCCAAACTATATTAATATTTACATCAAATGCAAATAAACTACACATTCCAATTTAAAGGAAGAGGGCTTCCCTGGTGGCACAGTTAAGAATCCGCCTGCCAATGCAGGGGACACGGGTTCGAGCCCTGGTCCGGGAAGATCCCACATGCCGGGGAGCAACTAAGCCTGTGTACCACAACTACTCAGCCTGTGCTCTAGAGCCCACGTGCCACTACTACTGAAGCCCGTGCACCTAGAGCCCGTGCTCCGCAACAAGAGAAGCCACCACAATGAGAAGCCCTCACACTGCAATGAAGAGTAGCCCCCCCTCGCCGCAACTACAGAAAGCCCAGGGGCAGCAACGAAGACCCAATGCAGCCGAAAATAAATAAATAAATAAATTTATTTAAAACAAAATAAAGGAAGAGATTGTCATCCCGGACATAAAGGAAGAACCAAGTACATATTGTTTTTAGGAGATATACTTTAAGTATAAACACATGGATGAGCTGAAAGCAAAAATATAGTGCAGATGGTGCATTCATAAAGATAGACCATCTGCTGGCCCTTAAAAGAAGTCTCAATAATCATCCACTGGTTGGAATCATACAGAATATATTCTTTGCCAAGAGTAGAATATCATTTGAAATCAGTAACAGTAACATATCCGGAAAATTCTAAAATATTTGGAAATTAGTAGAAATCACAAGGTGGGGTTAAAAATATTTTGAAATAAATTGTAATGAAAGCACAACATATCAAAATTTGTGGGCAGGAACTAAAGAAATACTTAGATGAATGTGTAAGTTTTAAGTGCTTATATGAGAAAAGGAGATAGGCTTAAAAATCAGTGATCTAAGCTTCCACCGTATGAAGCAAATAAAAGTACAAATTAATCACAAAGTAAAAATCAGGAAATAATGAAGATGAGGTTAGAAATCATGACATAGAAAACAGACCAACCATGACCAATGTTGAGCCATCAAGTCCACAAGGCTAAAGCTTGTTCTCTAAAAGGATTCCCAGACCAACTAAGGACAAAAGGAGAAAATATAAATGACAAATACTGGTATTATAGAGGAGAAATAACTACTGTATTGGTGGTCCCCAGGCTACCCAGGTTTGCTAGAAGGACTTAAAGACTCAGCATATAGACATACTCATGGCTAAGAATTTTTTTTTCTTTTTTAACAGCAAAAGAATACAAAACAGAATCAACGAAGGGAAAAGGTTCATGGAGTGAAGTTTAGAGGAAACCAGGTGTAAGCTTTCAAGATTCTGCTCTCAGTGAAGTCACATAAGACATGTTTAGGTTCCCCAAAGTTACTTACGACAACATACGTGAAATGTCTAATGAGCTTATTAGAGATTTGGTATCCATGGATGGGGAGGAGCTGGTCATGTATGCAGCCTCTGTTCAGCATGTAACAAAATTCCAGAAGGAAAGCACATATTTAGCACACACCGTGTTGTTCGTACAGTTTAGGTACAGTGTGCTCCTCTTATCAGATAAGGACAGTGAGGACCCTCCCCAAATCTAAGTTTCTAGATGCCACCCAAGGGCCAATCTTGAAATCATTTCTTCCAAATAATAGCAGTCAGACCTGCTGTGTTAACTCTTTTCTGCATGATTAGATACCCTACAAATATTACAGAATTGACAATTTCATGCTAATGGAATGACAGGAGAAATAACAGCAGATCCCATAAATGTTACAAAACTAACAACTTTGTGTCTACTTATTTGTCAACTGAAACAAAATGGCAAATTTCTTGGTAGTGACAACATATCAAAGCAAATGCAAGAAAAATTTTGAACAGTAATATATCTTTTAAAGAAATCGAGTTAGGAAAAGAATGTACTGACAAAAAAAATTCCAGACCCATATAGTCACTCATAAATTCTACAAAATATTTTAGGAAGAAATATCACTAATCTCACACAGACTCTTTAGGAAAACAGAGGATTAGGGAACACATCTGACTTGTTTCATAAGGTCAACATTACTCTGATACCAAAACTTGACAAACATATTATTAGTAAATAAAATTATAGTCCAATATCCCTCATGATTACAAATGCCAAATTGCTTAAAAGTATGCTAGAAAAATTAATCCAGAAATATATAAAAGGGGTAATGAATCACTGGGATTTATTCCAGGTATGCAAGATTGACTGATTTGGGCATGCTAAATCAATATAATTTACCACATTAGCAAAATAAAGAAGAAAAACTATATGACTGCCTTAATAGATGCAGAAAAAGCATTGAACAAAATTCAATTCCCATGAGGGTGGAAAAAGCCCTCTCAGCAATCTAGGAATAGAAGGAAACTTTTTCAAGCTAATAAAGAACATCCATGATAAACCTATAGCCAATATTGTACTTTAGGTGAAATGCTGGATGTGTTCTACCTAAGACTGGGCACAAGACAGGGGTTTCTATTCATAACACTTCTGTTCAACATTGTGCTCCATATTCTAGCCAATGCACTAAAGCAAGGAAAATAGAAGGTGTGCATTAAAAAGAGAGAATATCTTTATTCACAGATGACATAATTGTTTACATAGAAAATCCTAAGGCATCTAAAAAACGTACTAAAATTAATATCAACTTAGCAAGGTCACAGAATACATATCAACATATAGAAGTCGTTCTATTTCTATAGACTGGATTGGTATCTGTTCTCTAAAATGGTCCTCAGTGACCCTTGCCTCCCACTATTTTATTCCCTGCCTAGTCTCCACAGACATTGAATCAGGGCTGCCTTAAGTGACCAATAGAATAAAGGCAAAAGTAACAATGTGTGATTTCTGAGGCTAGGTCACCAAAGGCACTGCACCTTTTGTCTTGGTCTTTTGGATCACTTACTGTAGAGGAAGCCAGCTACCCTGATGTGAAGATAGTCAAGCAACCCCATGGGGAGTCTCACATATGGACAGTGATCAGCATCAAATTGCCAACCATACAAGTGAGCTAATTTGTGATGGGATCATCTAGTTCTCGTCAAGTCTGAAGATCACCGCAGCCCTATTTTACTTTTTACTGTAAACTTAGGAGAGACCCTGAGTTAAAACTTCCCATCTAACTGACTCCAAATTTCTTACCAATAGAGACTATGAGAGCTAATAAACGATTACTGTTATTTTGAGCCTTGTTGAGTGGTTTACTATATAGCAATTGATAACTAAAATACTGACTAGAAAATGAAATATAAAGTAATACCATCTACAACATTAACAAACATGAAGAAAATATTTGAGGATGCACTTTTAAAAATAATTTAAGCCAGGACTTTATGCTGAAAACTACAAAACACGGTTGAGAAAAAATTTAAAAGACCTAAATAAAAGATTCACCATGTTCATGGATTGGAAGATTCAATATTGTTAAGATGTCTTTTTTCCCCAAAATTGTTCTTTAAACATTAATGTCTTTCTCAGACTCTTCAATAAGTGGTGCTGGGAAAACTGGACAGCTACACGTGAAAGAATGAAATTAGAAGACTCCCTAACACCGTACACAAAAATAAACTCAAAATGGATTAAAGCCCTAAATGTAAGGCCAGACACTATCAAACTCTTAGAGGAAAACATAGGCAGAACACTCTATGACATAAATCACAACACAATTCTTTTTGACCCACCTCCTAGAGAAATGGAAATAAAAACAAAAATAAACAAATGGGACCTAATGAAACTTAAAAGCCTTCGCACAGCAAAGAAAACCATAAACAAGACGTAAGGACAACCCTCAGAATGGGGGAAAATATTTGCAAATGAAGCAACTGACAAAAGGATTAATCTACAAAATTTACAAGCAGCTCATGCAGCTCAATATCAAAAAAACAAACAATCCAATCCAAAAATGGGCCAAAGACCTAAACAGACATTTCTCCAAAGAAGATATACAGATTGCCAACAAACACATGAAAGGATGCTCAACATCACTAATTATTAGAGAAATGCAAATCAAAACTACAATGAGGTATCACCTCACACCAGGCAGAATGGCCATCATCAAAAAATCTACAAACAATAAATGCTGGAGAGGGTGTGGAGAAAAGGGAACCGTCTTGCACTGTTGATGGGAATGTAAATTGATACAGCCACTATGGAGAACAGTATGGAGGTTCCTTAAAAAACTAAAAATAGAACTACCATACGACCCAGCAATCCCACTACTGGGCATATACCCTGAGAAAACCATAATTCAAAAAGAGTCATGTGCCACAATGTTCATTGCAGCTCTATTTACAATAGCCAGGACATGGAAGCAACCTATGTGTCCATCAACAGATGAATGGATAAAGAAGATGTGGCACATATATACAATGGAATATTACTCAGCCAGAAAAAGAAACAAAATTGAGTTATTTGTAGTGAGGTGGATGGACCTAGAGACTGTCATATAGAGTGAAGTAAGTCAGAAAGAGAAACAAATACCATATGCTAACACATATATATGGCATCTAAAAAAAAGAAATGGTTCTGAAGAACCTAGGGGCAGGAGAGGAATAAAGACACGGATGTAGAGAATGGACTTGAGGACATGGGGAGGGGGAAGGGTAAGCTGGAACTAAGTGAGAGAGTGGCAGGGACATATATACACTGCCAAATGTAAAACAGATAGCTAGTGGGAAGCAGATACATAGCACAGGGAGATCAGCGTGGTGCTTTTTATCTACCTAGAAGGATGGGATAGGGAGGGTGGGAGGGAGAAGCAAGAGGGAGGAGATATGGGGCTATATGTATATGTACAGCTGATTCACTTTGTTAATCAGAAACTAACACACCATTGTAAAACAATTATACTCCAATAAAGATGTTAAAAAAATTAATGTCTTTTTAATTAAAATTCTAGCAAGCCTATTTGTACTAATTGATAAGGGGAGTCTAAAATTTTTATGTAAATGCAAAGGCTCTACAATAGCCAAATTATGTTGATAAAGAAGATAGAGGACTTTTTAAGACTTAACAAAAAATTTCAATAATGAAGATTGTGTAGTTGTATTCTAAGGATAGACAAACCAATCGATTGGAACAAAATGGAGAGTCTATAAATAAACTCATATCTATAGATGTCAAGGCAACTCAATGGGGAAAGGAAAGTCTTCAAGAAATAGTATTGGAAGATGTTTCTAACAACGCTTACAAAAAAACAAAAAAAGAAACAGTGTTGGATCAACTAGATGCTTGTATGGAAAAAAACAGGGAATTTCAATCCTTACCTCATACCTTTCACAGAAGTTAATATGAGATGGATTGTATACCTAAGCATAAAGCTAAAACTAGATAACTTCTAGAAGAAACATAAAAGAATATCTTCATGCCTTAAAGTAGATGAAAATTTCTTAGATAGGATTCAGTACTAATCACAAAAAGAAAAACATATGAAACTTTAGAAAAATTAAAATCTGCTCTTGAAAAAAAAATCAGACTGGGAAATATATTCGCATAGAAATTTTACCCAGAATATACAAAGAATTCATGCAGTTCAATAATAAAATAACCCAATAAGAAAATGGACAAATGACTTGCAAAATAAGATATGCACCTAGCCTATAAGCATATGAGATGATGTACCACACAGTCATTAGGGAAGTGCAAATCAAAACCACCATGATATCACTCTGACAGATATCATTCTGACAGACATCAGAATGGCTAAAATTAGAAAGACTGACAATACCAAGGGTTGGTAAGGATGCAGAATATCCTGCAACTTGATGGGAATGTAAAATGGTTCAACCATGCTGAGAAATAATTTGGTAGATGCTTATAAAAATAAAAATCCAGCTACCTATGACTCAGAAATCTCAGTCTTATTTATCCAAGTGAAATGAATGCATATTTCCACAAACATCTGTACAAGAATGTTCATAGCTTTACTTGTAATAGCCAAAACTGTTATCAACCCCAATGTCCACCTACAGGTAAATGGATAAACTGTGATATATTCTTACAATGGAATACTATTCAGCAATAAAATGGAAGCAATTTTTACTGCACACAACAGCAGAGACAAATCTTGAAAACATTCTTTTGGGTGAAAGAAGCCAGACATAAAATAATATTGTATGATTCCATTTATATGAAGCTCTAGGGCAAGCAAAACTCACCTTGTGATGACAGAAATCAAGATGGTGTTTGCCCCTGCAAGGGAGGTGGGGTGAGTATTGGCTGAAAGGGGCAGGGGGAACCATTTTAAGGGGCAGGGGGAACCATTTTGGGGTGATGGAAATATTCTGTATTTTAATTGGGATGGTGGCTACAGGAGTAATACCTTTGCAAAACTCAAATCAGCTGCACCTTTTCAAAAATCTCTTGTATGTAAATAATTCAGTTAGAAAAACTAAAAGGCAAAACAATGTTTATCCTTCTGGGATAAGACTGGTTAAGGGAGAAGCTGGGACAGTCCTGGTTCTCCAGGCCAGGAGTCCCCGTAAGTTCCATGCTTGTTCTTTTCTGCCTACAGTCCCCTGAGAAGCCCTCACCCTGGGAAGGGGTGACCTTTGGCTGGGCCGCAGAGAACCCTCAGCCCTCTCTCCGCGGAGGGCTTCCAGCAGCCCACCCCACTGACTGTTCAGAGCCTTTCTCCACTTCTGACGCTACCCCAGGCTCTTTGATAAAAGCCTCCCTGCTGGAACAATTTCCTTCCTTATGCCCCTGAGCTCTCGAAAATTTGAGGCTGATTTGTCTCAAGGGAACAACCTCCACTTAAAGTCACAGCCACCAAGGGGCTCCTCTAATCTCAAAAGCATTTGTAGAGCTGAAAGCCATGTTTTCATTCCCGGGGTAACTTTCCCGCAATCATCAAGCCTGCCTCGTTGTACTTTTACAGTGAGTGCCGCCAAACAGGCCCCGCTTTCCTTAAATATTTCTGTACCTGTAGGTGATGCCGAACCTCGTAGCAGGATGGCTTGTTGTCCTGAGTTGTTGCTCTCCAACACGGGGACAGAAGCGGCGTACCCCTGCTTGCTGAATCCCTACCAGCCGCGCTGGGGCACGAGGATCTTATATCCCTACCACCAACCCCTCAGGCGGACAGCCATCTCCCTTCCCGGCTCACCCTGCGCGCAGCCACTCCTCCTTCACAAACAATCATTAATGATGTCTTCGCCCTGGGCTGACACCTGCCTTATTAGAAACCTGCTCCACTCAGCAGCTCCACCTGTGCAGAGCGCCCCCTCCCCGCCCCACCCCCGGGCCTCCAGCCTGCCTGAGGGCAAGCTGAACCCAGGAGAGGAATGACTCAGTCACTTCAGAAAATCAGAATTGAGACTCAGAGACTTCTGAATGGTTGTGTCCCTGAGGGAGATGTTATGATCCATGGATATTTTCAGAGTCACCTCTGAAATTTGATTTGACGTGGGGGCTTTGCTAGTCTTTATTTAATGGCATAATACAACAAGCTTTCTGGATCTAGGCACATGTGGTTTGCATTTGGGGGCGCTCCTTCCTGCCGGCAGATGCACTCACACACGGGCTAGGGGAGTTTGGAACTCAGATAACAAAGTCTTGAGAAGTCACCCGCATTCTTTTTGTCAGCTCTTTGCAGATCAGCGAAGAAGGGCAGGGACTCTTCGCTGCCTGCATCTGAGGCGACAGCTTGTAAGGACGGGAAATGCAACCTGGAGTTTGCACACGTTTGGGGGGGGGGGGGCACTGAGCAGGGAGGGGGCGGGGACTTGAGAAACATCTTGTTATAATTAGAGGAAACAGTCGAGCAGACTGTCCTCCAGACATTTTGCTACCAGAAAACCTGGAGACATTCTGGGAACCTGATTTCCTTGAACTTTTCCCAGGCTGGCAGCTCCAGGGGATCCAGCCTGTGGCCATGGGAAGGCATTATCCGTGTGTCTCAGGCATAAAGAACACAAATTTCTAGTTCTGACCCCACCACTGGGTTCCAAATGCTGGGCTGATCAGGAGTCTTTATTTACAGTGCTATTGATCACACGTGCCCAGATCTGTCTGCTACCTGCCCTCAACATGTGGCTTCAGTGATCTTGCCTTGCTGGTACAGGCCTGGCTCCTACAGGCTGACTGTGACCAAAAGGGGGACAGGATGGCAGTTGAAACTAGAACAGATTTTACATCTTTAGAAAATGAAGCAGAAAGGTATAGTGGCCAACCGCTGGGCAATATAGAGCAGAATCAAAAATAAAGCCTAGGGTCAGGGGTGAGACAGTTGTGGATTTGACTCCCAGCTCTGCTTCCTGCCAGCTGTGTGGCATTGGGAAAAAATACTGACCTCCCTGAGACTATTGTTTCTTTCTCTGTGGACTGGCGAAAATATATCTTGTCTGGTTGCTGTGCGAATCCAGGTAGTTAATAGATGTAATCAAGTGCTCAGGTCTGGGCTTAGCACGTAGTAGCTGTGCGTAAGTGGTAGTCTTGGCTTATCAAGTTTAATCTTGAGTCCTTACACCTGAGTTTGAGACCAGCCTTTGTCACTTAATAGCTAGGCCACCTTGGGCTACTAATACAGAATCTTTCAAACTTCATCGCCCTTACTTACAAGACAAAGAAAGTAATGCCCAACTCATGAAATTATTACACCTCTGAGAAGCCTTCCCTGGTCCCCCGCCATGTGGAGTATTGCTTCTCAGACTTTAATGTGCTCTTCCTAAAGCACAGATCCTGATCTGTATGTCTGTGATGAGGTCTGAGAGTCTGAATTTGTAACAAGCATACAGGTGATGCTGATGTTGCTGGGCCATGGACCACAGTTTGAGCATCAAGGATGTAAGGTGTGTGTGTGTGTGTGTGTGTGTGTGTGTGTGTGTGTGTGTGTGTGTGTGTGTGTGTGTGTGTGTGTGTGTGTGTGTGTGTGTGCGTGCGTGTGCGCGTGCGCGCGCGCGCGTGCGCCTTTATGCATGTGAATGTGTGTATGTGCATGTATGTGTGTGTTTGCCTTTGTCTCCTATGTACAGGCCAGGGACCACACTGGACTATATTCTCTCCATTCCTCACAATTGGGTCCCCCATTGTCCAGGGCTCGAGACAACTTTCACAGGCAGAAGGCTCCAGCTCTGTCTCGTGAGACTTTGAATGAAGTCACCCACAGTGAGCTGGGGTGGAGAAGCCCAGCTGTGTCTGCTGGGGAGCCCCATTTTTCCATGCTGGGTCTCCCACACTTGCCTTCATTCTCAGAGACCGATGTCCCTAGGCTGCCTTGCCCATACACGTAACTATCTATTCACCACGCTTCCCCACCCCAAATCAACTCCTAGAATTTTCTCCTGGTCTTTGTGCCCAGGATCCAGTGTCCCTCCATTCTAGTGCTGCTATACTCTGCTCATGGACCAGAGGCTGTCCTCCAGGATGGGGAACATATGTGCGTGGATATAACTAACCCATCTGACTAACTATAACTAACTATAACTATAACTAACTAACTATAACTAACCCACCTAACCCATCTGACTGTTCAGGACTGACCCTTCCTCCATCAGTGACCTTAGAGCTAGAAATCCAACTTAGCCCTCAGTGCCCTGTGGAAGCTGAGTCTGACCCCTGCGATGGACCCGAGCTCGCTCCCCTCACACCGCTTTCAGGCCTACAGGACTCCCCTTCAGAATGACCCCCTGCTGCGTCTCAGCGTGCAGAGTTATAAACCAGAGAGTCACTGAGCTGCTGAGAAAATGACTGGAATGGGGGAAATACTAAAGGTTTTTAAGGAAGAGTGGAAGAATGAAGATAAAACATCTTTTTGAAACTTACAGAAGTGCTTGAGGTATTTAGGGGTAGATGCGGCAGAGGGCATAGCGTAAGTTAGAGAACGCTTTCCAATCCTGTGCCTGTCCAAGGCCGCTTCCACACATCCATCCATCACATGCACACGCATACTCTCCTACACCTCCATCCATCACACACACACAGCCTCAGGCACACACTCACCTCCAGCCTCAGGCTCAGTCGGTTTTAGGGGCTCCTCTCTCCTCAGAGCCTCACAGCACTCCTGTTGGTTTCTACTTTCTGTCTCACTCTGGGTCTCTCTGTCTCTTTCAATCCTCCTCGCGTGTGTTTCTTTTCTTTTCACCCCCTCTCTGTGTGCCCTTCGTCCTCTGTCCCTGTCTGGCTCCTCTCTCCCTGTGCCCCTCTCCCTCTCATCACCCTGTTTTTCTCCTTCTCTGCCTTTTCTTTAGCTCCGTCTGCTGTCTCCAGTTGGTTCTCTTTCTTCCTGGGGCTCACTCTCTCTTGTCCTGTCTCCTAGGATCTCTGAACTTCTCCATCTTTCTCTCTCTTTCCCCAGCTTGTGGGGATATTTTCCATCCTCACATACCAAAACCAGGCTGGGGCATGAGAGCAGGGAATGGGCCAGCTCTTTTCCTCATCAGAGCCTGACAATCTGGCCTCAAGCCCTGGAGCTGGCCAAGCTTCGAGCCGACCCAGCAGGCCTCTCTGTTTTTTTGGCAGGAGAGGAGCTGGGGGGCTGTGCCTGAGCTGTCCTGCCTCTGCATCATACAGTGGGCAGCACATGCGGGTCAGACACAGCGCATCAGTGATGCAGATGGCTGAGGGACACACACACACACACACACACACACACACACACACACACACACACACACACTTTTCAAGTATCCGCTTCCCAAATCTCATTGTAAACACACCCTCCCACCCCTGCTCTGCTCCTTCAAGGAGAATAATTTCCTTCACCTTTCTTGTCTGCACTTAGGGATTTGCTGGAGGATAGGCTTCTTTCTGCTTTCTTCACCCTTTCAAATAATGTACAATGACCACGAATGATCTCTGTTAGAAGAAAACAGTCATGAAATAAATTAGAGTGTTGAGCTTGGTCATCTTTGGGCCCACTTTTCGTGATTCCATGATAGTTCCTGACTTTGCCAACTCAAAAACAAGAGAATGTTACATGTCAATTATAATCAATAAAAAAAAAAAAAAGAGAGACAAAGAACATAAGCACGCATGGGCAGGTGTAGGCTTCTGCACTGAGGAAAGTCGTTCTACACAGAAAGGGCCTCTGCTTCTCTTAGAAGGAAGAATCTAAGATGTGATCGCTATTTTTAAAATATTTCAAAGCAAGAATGATGGATTAGTGGGTGATCGTTACCTGCCAAGGCAATTACTTGGCTACTCTCGGCTTCCGAAGCACTTGCTTCATCAGGTGGGGTAGAGCATTGAAGTGGTCCAAAGATGCCCAGTGAAACACCAAAATCCTGTGGATCTTGCAGGTGACACCAAGAATATCGAAGATGCCCTGTACACGAGGAGACTTCCCTTCGTTGCTTGAGTCATTTTACAAAAGGGGGACAAGGTCTATGGCATTTGCTGACACTTTCTCTTATATCCTTCTTCATAGCATCGCAAAAACAAAATGCCCCGTCTAATTCCATCTGCAAGCCTTAGCTGTCTATTACATTGTCCCACAATTAGCACAACAACGGGTGATCTGGGAGAGTGAAATGATATTGCCGTGAGTGACCTACTATTATCTGCAGATTACATTTTCCATGGAAATTAAATGAATTTTGTCAGAGCTCTGGGGCCGGGGAGAGAAGAAAATGCCTCATTGTTCAGTTCCGCGAGATGGAGGGACTGCACGGGGCGATAAAGAGACCTGTGTTTGTGCAAACAAGGCGTGGGTTTCCCGTTTGAAAGATGCATTTGTTACACCAAAGCTCAAAATAGGAAACATGTGTAGGCAGAAACAGTGGAGATGAAAGGGGGAGAAAACTAATTATTACTACCACTGCATACGCATATTGGGGTATTTATATAACGTGCTAAACTTCTTCTGTTGGGAAAACCTTTGTCCTATCAGTGAGAATGAAACTCTACCCTGAGAGGGGGTGTTCTAAGGCTTCACACTTTTAGCTCAATGTGGTTTTTTTCTTGAAATTATCCTCTGCACCTTTCTCTTCTCTCCACTCGTCTTTCAGTGAGCTCTATCTCCTTTCGCCTCTTTCTTTGGTTCTCTCAACAAGTGTGCTTTTAATTTTTCTTTCTCAGGAATATGGCAGTTATCAGTATCAAGGAAAGGGTGAGAGGAGAAACAGCACTTCCTGAAGCCACAGTGATGTGTGGAAACAATATTACAGCTGAGAAATCTATAAAAGGTCAGAGACTCATAGAGACCTTAGCTCGGATGGGAAAACACCCTCAGCTAAGTGCTCTGAAATGTGGGGAGAGAAATGAGAGTGACCTCATCCTTTTGGGGAAAGGAGTTGAGTTCTGACCAGTGATCATGTTTCCTCAACTGTAAAAGGAGATGGAGATGTTTGAATCAAGTCTCTCAAAGGTCTCTTCTACTTCTGATATTCACGCAAGACCGATTAGTATCTTGACTCATTCACCCGGCAAATATTCATGAAGAAACTTACCAGGCATTGTGCTGGGTGTTAGTGAAGATTAAATTTGGGGACAGTACATACAACTAATGAGCTAAATCCTAAATATGCCCTTTCTACCAAGCACCCAATAAAACTTTTCCCCCCTTCCCATTTTTTGTGCACATGCCTCCTTTTAATTTTCTTTTTCAAAATTAATTTTTAATTGAGGTAACATTGGTTTATAACATATGTTTTATGTGTACGACATCATATTTCAACTTCTGTGTATACAACATGCTCATCACCAAAAATTTAGTTTCCAACTGTTGCCACCACAGGGAAAAGAATGAAACTATACCACTATCTCACATCATACACAAAAATCAACTCAAAATGGATTAAAGACTTGAATGTAAGACCTGAAGCCATAAAACTAGAAAAAAACATAGGCTGTAGGCTTTTTGACATCGATCTTAGCAATATCTTTCTGGATACATCTCCTCAGGCAGGGGCAACAAAAGCAAAAATAAACAAATGGGTCAACATCAAACTAAATGCTTCTGCACAGCAAAGGAAACCATCAACAAAACGAAAAGACAACCTACTGAATCAGAGGAGATATTTGCAAATCATATTTCCCATAAGGAGTTAATATCCAAAATATTGAACATATAAAGAATTTGTACAACTCAACAACAAAACAACAACCCCTTCCCATTTTGAGAAGCCTTGTTCTCAAGAGTGTGAAGACTGTCAACGTCTCTCCATGTATGGATCTTTGTGTCTAAAACAGGAGCACAAGGACCATGATTGTAAACCCAACTCCAATTCATCAGCAAGAGGGTTTAGTGGACCTAGAACAAGCCTGCAGCTTAGCCATTCGAGTTGTTGGGGTGAGGGTCCTCTATGTATGTTTGAATAATGACTAGTAAAAATCAGATTTCCGAGCTCATCCTCTTAGTCAAGTGGTGCTGCAGACACACTGAGTAGTTTGTTGCTAGATTTTTTTTTTCCTTTTGCATTTTCTGGTACATAATGTGTCATGAACAAATAACAAATAAGGATTGGAAAGAGAAGTAGAAGAACATCTTCCCCATCCATTGTGAATATGATGCTGGCAATGTGCATTTTGGCCATTAGGGGATTTGAATCTTTTTAGGAAATTGCTGAAATGCTGTACTAAGCTCTCAAGGAAGAATAATGCAGCGTTGTTTAAACTGGTGTGTATCAGAATCACCAGTGGATACTGTGAAGCACTAAGACTCTGGATACTACCCTCCCATTCACCTGATCTGATTCAGTTGGTCTGGGCTGGGGCCAGAGAACCTGTGTGTGACCTTCCAGGTGACCTTATAGGCATTCTTTGTCCAGGTTGAGAGAAACAGTGGTGCAGGAGTGAAGTACTCGAATTCTGCCCATATTAGTTGAGTAATTGTATGCAAGGTCCTACAACATTTAGAGCATTTCCACTGAAATCCCAAGGGAGAGAATGGCCATGAAGATTGAAAGTTAATCTGTATAAAGCACCTATGTCAGTCTCAATTTATACTTTGTGCTTAATACTACTGACTCATTACCTCCAGCCAGTGAGAAGGGTGGAGGTTCTGGGGTGAAGATATGATTCATTGACAGTTTCCAGGCATATCACATAATGGTAGAAATGGATGGATGGGGTCTGGAGTCTCAAATCAAAATGAGGCCAAGAGGCTAAGGCATGGCACTGGAAGAGGGGAATTTAACTTAGAAAAGCTGGGGAACAGGATCATGCTGATAGGAGATGGTGTGGAGAAACTTCAAAAGCAAGACACTGTAGTGGCCTTTTATGAGATCCCAGTGTAATCTGGAGCTGGCCTGTGGGGCTCATTTAAAATGGTCAGAAGATGGTAACCACAAGTTTTGTGGTGGCTGCAAAGACTCCAGGTGACTACACATCGACCATCAGGTGCTCCAGAAGGATCTTACTTGTGAATCAGCCCTGATACATGCTTTTTTTCTTTTTCAGTGTGTCATACTTGATTATTAGTTAATTTCCTAGAACACTTCTAGAAAAGGTCTATATGCGTTAAGTCTGAGTCAACAATTCATTCCCAAATGAATACTAAAGAAAAAAATCACATTCAAAGTTGAGCTCTATGAAGGAAGTCACTCAGTTAACATTCATTTTTGTAACTAGCACATTCCAAGATAAAAGTTTGTAGTTTGCTATATTAAGAAGCTAATTAATACTGAATATATATATAGTGAATATATATATGTTATATATATATATATTCTGTAAGATGTTATAGAAAATCCCAAATGAACTTTTTGGTCAATCCAATATATATCTATATAGTTTTAAAATTATTTCATTGATCCAGCCCTGTCAAATCACTTTACAATTAATTTTCTCATTTTGGCATAAAGGTTGTTGATGTTATAAATAGGTCTTTCCATTAACTTAATTATTTCTAAAATTTCAAAACATGCTTTTCGGCTGTTTTGAGCTATGAGTTTGGGGATAGGCATACCATTTATGAGATAGTTCCCTATATTCTACAGCAGAATGGTAGTTTACATGTAATACAAATTTCCATGGAAGAATAAAAGGTTTGTCTTTATTTCATTTAAAAATGAACACTGGAACAGGAAAAGAGCCTGGAGTCTCACAGGTGAAAAGAAACATTTTCATAATACCAGGCCCCAAATGTGGGCCAGTGTTATTCATCTTTGAACTTTCAATCCATTATTCCTTTTTTTAAAAAATTAAAAAAATGGTTTATTTAGATATAATTTACATATAATATAGTTCACGCATTTAAAGTGCACAATTCAAGAGCTATTAGAATAAAATTGTGCAACCGTCACCACAGTCTCAATTCCAGAACATATTCATCACCCAGAAAAGAAACCCCATACCCATTAGCAGTCTCTCTCTGTTATCTCCCCAAATCTAGGACAACCATTAATCTACTTCTTGTCCCTACGGATTCACCTATTCTGGACATTTCATATAAATGGAATCATACAACATGTGGTCTTTTCTGACTTAACACTTGGTATAATGTTTTCAAGGTTTATCCAGATTATAGCATGTATCAGAACGTCATTCCTTTTTATTGCTTTTTATCATATGAGTAATGCACGTTTTATTCATCCATTCATTTTCTGTTCAACATTTGAGTTGTTTCCACTTTTTGGCTTTGTGAACAACGCTGCTCTGAACATTCATGTACAAACTTTTGTCTGGATATATGTATTTATGTATCTACTTAGTAGAGGAATCGCTGGCTCACATGACAACTCTACGTTTAAATGTTTAAGGGACTGCCCAACTATTTTCTAAAGTGGCCGCATCATTTTACATTCCCACTGACATTGTGTAAGAGTTCCCATTTCTTCACATCTTTGCCAACACTTGCTATTATCTGTTCCATTATAACTATCCTACTGGGTATGAAGTGGTATCTTACTGTGGTTTTGATTTGTATTTCCCCAATGGCTAATGATAGGAACACTTTTCATGTGATTATTGACCATTTGTGTAGCTTCTTTGGAGAAATACATATTCATACCCTTTGCCCAATTTTTAAAATTGGGTGTTTTATTATTAAGCTCTTAATTTCATTTTCAGATATTTCATTCCTAGTGTATAGAAATACAATTAATCTTTAGTATATTGCTCTTGTATCCTGGAATCTTGTTAAACTCATTTATCATTTCTAATAGGTTTTAATATTAAGTGAATTCCTCGGGATCTTCTAAGTATAAGATCCTGTTACCTTCAAATATAGTTTTACTTTCCTATCCAATCTGAATGCTTTTTATTTCTTTTTCTTACCTACACGGCCTGCCTAGAATCTCTGGTATGATGTTGAATAGAAGTGATGAAGGCAGTCATCCTTGTCTTCTTTCTCATTTTAGGGGAGAAAGCATTCTGCTTTTCTCCACTAAGTTTTAGCTGTGGGTTTTTCATAGGCATCCTTTAACAGGTTAAAGAAATTATCTTCTATTCCTAGTTTGTTGACTTTTTTTTTTAATCATGAAAGAGTGTTGATTTTGTCAAATGCTCTTCCTGCATCTACTGAGATGATCATATGGTTTTTATCCTTTATTCTATTTATAGAATGCATTGCATTAACTGATTTTTGGATGTTATATCAAATTTGCCTTTTTTGGATAAATCTCACTCAGCCTTGGTGTATAATTCTTTATATATGTTGCTAGGTATGGTGTGCTAGTATTTTGCTGAGGATTTTTGCATCTATATTCATAAGAGATGTTAGTCTGTAATATACATACAGACTTTGCTGTACAGCAGAAATTAACACAACATTGTAAATCAACTATATTTCAATAAAATTTAAAAAAATGACCCAGAATTGCTAGAGCAATCCTGAGGAAAAAGAACAAAACAGGAGGCATAGCCCTCCCAGTCTTCAGACAATACTACAAAGCTACAGTAATCAAAATAGTGTGGTATTGGTACAAAAACAGACATATGGATCAATGAACAGAAGAGAAAGCCCAGAAATAAACCCACATACCTACTGTCAATTAATCTTTGACAAAGGAGGCAAGAATATACAATGGAAAAAAGACAATCTCTTCAGTGAGTGTTGTTGGGAAATTTGGACAGCCACATGCAAATCAGTGAAGCTAGAACACACCCTCACACCATACACAAAAATAAACTCAAAATGGCTTAAAGACAAATATAAGACAGGACACCATAAAACTCCTAGAAGAGAACATAGGCAAAACATTCTCTGACATAAATCATACCAATATTTTCTTAGGTCAGTCTCCCAAAGCAATAGAAATAAAAGCAAAAATAAACAAATGGGACCTAATTAAACTTACAAGCTTTCGCACAGCAAAGGAAACCATAAACAAAACAAAAAGACAACCTACAGAATGGGAGAAAATATTTGCAAATGATGCAACTGACAAGGGCTTAATGTCCAAAATATACAAATGGCTCATACAACTCAACAACAACAAAACAAAACAACCCAATCGAAAAATGGGCAGAAGACCTAAATAGACATTTCTCCAAAGATGACATACAGGTGGCCAACAGGCACATGAAAAGATGCTCAATATCACTAGTTATTAGAGAAATGCAGATCAAAATTACAATGAGGTCCACCTCACACCGATCATAATGGCCATCATTAAAAAATCTTCAAGTAACAAACACTGGAGAGGGTGTGGAGAAAAGGGAACCCTCTTACACTGTTGGTGGGAATGTAAATTGGTGCAGCAACCTTGCAGAACAGCATAGGGGTACCTCAAAAATCTAAAAATAGAGTTGCCATATGATCCAGCAATTCCACTCCTGACCATATATCCAGACAAAACTATAATTCAAAAAAATACATGCACCCCTATGTTCATAGCAGCACTACTCACAATAGCCAAGACATGTAAACAACCTAAATGTCCATCAACAGATGAATGGATAAAGAAAATGTGGTGCGTTTGTGTGTATGCATACACATACACACACACACACACACACACACACACACACACACACACACACACACACACACACACACACACACTGGAATACTACTCAGCCATAAAGAGGAATGAAATAATGCCATTTGCAGCAACATGGATAGACCTAGGGATTATCATACAAAGTGAAGTAAATCAGAAAGTGAAAGACAAAAACCATATGATGTCACTTACATGTGGAATCTAAAATATGACACAAATGAACTTATCTACGAAACAGAGACAGACTCACAGATTTAGAGAATAGACTTGTGGTTGCCAAGGGGGAGGGGGTGTGCAGGAGGGATGGATTGGTAGTTTGGGATTAGCAGATGCAAACTGTTATATATGGAATGGATAAAGAACGAAGTCCTACTGTGTAGCACAAGGAACTATATTCAATATCCTGTGATAAACCATAATAGAAAGGAATATGAAAAAGAATGTATATGTATGTATAAGAATGTATGTATGTATAACTGAATCACTTTGCTGTACAGTAGAAATTAACACAACATTGTAAATCAAACTTGCTTCAATAAATTAAAAAAGTTACCAGTCACAAGTGTAAATTATTATTTGATTTAATTTTCATGCCTCTTACTCTGAATTTGGACATATGTAAATCCTTGTTGATCCATTTTGATTTGCTTTCCTGTGTGTGTTTATTCATAACCTTGCCATTTTTCCTGTGAAGTTTCTTTTGTCAGTATGTAAGGTTACTTTAAATATTATAAAACCAGGGTCATATGCAATGCAAAGACATTTGGGAAGTACTATTTTCATATTAACTTTGTGTGTACTATATTGTGTTATAAAATTTTCTTTCAATTTTGACTTGAGTAAATGTATCCATATTTTCTTTTAAAGTTTCTGGGTTCTCAGATTTGATCTACAGTGTCCCCAATCCCTATATATCTTATGCATATTTCTTCATTTTTATGTAGGATTTTATTTTTACATTTAAGACTTTAATGTATATAAATATTCTTGTATATGGTCTTGGACATTGGTTTTATTCAGATGGATAGCCAGTTGTGCCAAAACCATTTTGAAATAATCCACTCTTTTCCTGTGGATTGAAATGAATCTTTGCAACCTTTGCTGCTTCTCACAGGCCTCAGTCTTTGGTATATTACTGGTTCAACTTGTTAACATTTAATACTTGTGCTTACATATTCATAAGTGAAAGTTCTCTGCAGTTTTATACTACCTTCATTAGGTTTTGGTACTTTGCTGGCTGCATCTTAAATTGGCTAGTTTTCTATTTTTTTCCTATGATCTGAACTTATACAACATTTGATTGTGTATTATAAATGATGGATGAAAGTCAACTTTGAACTAGTCTGTCTTGTTGCCTTTTTCAGTGATAAATTTTAAATTACGTTTCTAATATTATCTAGGGTAATATAGTATTCTTTTTTTTCCCTTCTTGAGTCACTCTTTCTAGGAAATTATACATTTCTTCTAAGTTTTCCAATTGATTCCATAAAGTTGTAGGTATGATTTCTCCTTAATTCTTTTAATCTCCTTTCTATTTGCAATCATGTCTTCTTTCTCATAATCTTGCACATCTCTCTCTCTCTCTCTATAACAAAACTCCTGATTTGTCTATTTTATTGGTCTTTCCAAGGAAACAGTTGTTGGGTTTCATTGCTACTTTTAAACTTTTATTAATGACAGACTTTATAAAATTCTTTTTTGTTTCTTTCTTCTGATTAAAGTTATTACATTTCTTAGTTTTTTCTTATTTTTAAATTCTGAAATGAATGCATTTAATTTATGAATTTAATTTGTAGCTATACATTTTCCCCTGAGTACAGTTTTTGTAAAAAAAAATTTGAGAATCATGGAAATTTGGGGAATGGAACAACATTCAGTAAAAGTATTGCTGTCTGTTTACTAACACTATCTTCAAGTTTAATATCTAACTCCATCCCTAAATGAGGTTAAAGAAATTAGCAAACACCTCTTTTTTTCAGTTTTTCTCTTTTCTGCTTTGCCTAGACTGTTGACTTAGCATTTTCATCAACCCAAGTAAAATAGAGTTGTCTCCTTCCATGTGAACATCAAGTCTTTTTTCAAAGTTAATGACATCAGTAGCAATTAACTAACACTCAAGCTATCTATTAGTAATTATTATTAATGTAATTGTTGCTTTGCAAGAATCTGCATTAGTCATAATCTTGCTGTGCCTCTAGTCTGTTTTGCTAGCTATTTCATTAAATTATAGTTACATAAATACCATTTCTAGTAACAACATATACACAATAAATGTAAAGCATTTCTACCCTCCCAAGATGGGAGACTATAATATTGTTGAGACTGTTGGGCTAGTTTTTCCCCTTGTGAACCTTACATTCTTAGTGACTTGTGGTCAATTTTGCATTATTCTGTTAACTCTCCTAATTCTCTGAAAGTTAGGAAGGACATGATTGTTCAATTATAAGGAGAAAATTTGGGGCATTTTTGATTTATATATATTTTTTACAATACTATTGTTCCAAGAAGTTGAATAGCTATTTTCTGCACACGCTCTCATAGAGTGAAAATAAAGCTTATTGCAAAATATGTTGTTACTCAGTACAGTTTTTTTTAACTTCCGTAGGTTTTGGTATGTGAGTATTTACCTCTTCACTGCTTTCTAGGTTTATAATTCAATTATTTGGGAGTATTTTTCTTAATTTTCAAGTAATTTTGATTTTGCTTATTTTTGGTAACTATTTCTAATTTTATTGGATTTTAAGGAATGTGAATTTTATAGTCTTTTTTTTAACATCTTTATTGGAGTATAGTTGCTCTACAATGGTGTGTTAGTTTCTGCTTTATAACAGAGTGAATCAGCCATACATATACATATATCCCCATATCTCCTCCCTCCCTCCCACCCTCCCTATCTCATCCCTCTAGGTGGTCACAAAGCACCGAGCTGATCTCCCTGTGTTATGCGGCTGCTTCCCACTAGCTATCAGTTTTACATTTGGTAGTGTATAGATGTCCATGCCACTCTCTCACTTCATCCCAGCTTACCCTTTCCCCTCCCTGTGTCCTCAAGTCCACTCTCTACATCTGCATCTTTATTCCTGTCCTGCCCCTAGGTTCATCAGAACCATTTCTTTTTTTAGATTCCATATATATGTGTTAGCATACGGTATTTGTTTTTCTCTTTCTGACTTACTTCACTCTGTATGACAGACTCTAGGTCCAGCCACCTCACTACAAATAACTCAATTTCGTTTCTTTTATAATCTCTTCTTTTTAATTTTATTAATTTCCTTTGAGATCAAGTATGTAATTTCATATATTGATGGTGATAATAAATTAGCATAGTGATTTGGGAGAACAATTTGTCAATGTCCAATAATGCTGTAGATGTGTGTATTCTGTGATACAACCATTTCACTTACAGATTTATATGAAACATATATATATACAATGTCTCCTTGTGTATATGTGTGTTTACATGTTTGCACACACATATATGGAGAAGAGAATGTATGTGTATATATATATATGCATGCATATATAGATAAAACCTTAATTTCAAAAAAAATTGGAATAATATTTTTAAATGAAGCAACTGACAAGGGCTTAATCTCCAAAATATACAAACAGCTCAGGCAGCTCTATGTCAAAAAAACAAACAACCCAATCAAAAAATGGGCAGAATATCTAAATAGCCATTTCTCCAAAAGGGACATACAGATGGCCGAAAAGCACATGAAAAGATGCTCAACATCACTAATCATCAGAGAAATGCAAAACAAAACTGCAATGATGTATCACCTCACACTGGTTAGAACGGCCATCACCAAAAAGTCTACAAACAATAAATGTTGAAGGAGATGTGGAGAAAAGGGAACCATCTTACATTGTTGCATGGGAATGTAAATTGGTACAACCACTATGGAGAATAGTATGGAGGTTCCTACAAAACTAAAAATAGAACTACCATATGATCCAGCAATCCCTCTCCTGGGCATATATCCAGAGAAAACCATACTTCCAAAAGATACGTGCACCCCAATGTTCATTGCAGCACTATTTATAAGAGCCCAGACGTGGAAGCAACCTAAATGTCCATCAACAGAGGAATGGATAAGAGGACATGGTATATATATATATATACAATGGAATGTTACCCAGCCATAAAAAAGAACGAAATAATGCCCTTTGCAGCAACATGGATGGCGCTAGAGATTATCATACTAAGTGCAGTAAGTCAGACACAGAAATACAAATATCATGATATCACTCATACATGGAATCTAATTTAAAACGTCATATAAGTGAACTTATTTACAAAACAGAAACAGACTCACAGATTTTGAAAACAAACTTATGGTTACCAAAGGGGAAATGTCAGGGCGAGGGGTAAATTAGGAGCTTGGGATTAACAGACACATCCTACTATTTATAAAATAGATAACCAACAAGGACCTACCGTATAGCACAGGGAACTCTACTCAACATTCTGTATTAACCTAAATGGGAAATGGGAAAAGAATCTGAAAAAAGAATGTGTGTGTGTGTGTGTGTGTGTGTGTGTGTGTGTGTGTGTGTGTATTTGTATGTATGTATGTATAACTGAATCACTTTGCTGTAAGCTAACACAACATTGTAAATCAACTATACTCCAATAAAAATTTTAAAAATTGGAATTAACCTAATGAACCTACAGGTAAGTGGCCTTTATAATAGTATTGAGTAAATAAAGTACAGTTAACTCACTCAGTGAATTGCTATACAATTAAAATGAATTAACGTGTATATCAACATAGATAAATCAACACAAATATAACATGGATGCAGACAGCAAGACATGAAATGATATGCACAGTATGGAAGCATTTATTTAAATTTTAAATGCTTGCAACAGTACTACATATTATTTGTGGAAACATCCACATATGAATACATGCATGAAAAAGTTACATATCAACTCCCAGATATTGACTTCCCCTCTGGAGAGGGGGAGGGAGGTGAAGCCATACGGTATTATTTATTATTTAAAAGAAAATTGAAGCAAATATGGCAAAACGATAGCATCTGTTTAATCTCTGAGGAAAGTACCTGGGAGTCTGATTATTTCCTATTCCCTCTCTTGCTTTACTGGAGAAGTCGTTTGGTTGGTTCACCACTGTTACTCAGTGTGAGTACAGAGATGAGGAAATTTCTCAGTTTTAAATAAGTTAGGATGTGAAGTTCAAGTCAAGTCATACAAGAGCCACTAAAAGAAATGACCTTTTTTTAGCCTAGAAAATAGAAGACTTGACAAGATTAGGATTCATCTCTTTAAATTATTCCAGGAATTTCTCCTAACAGAAAGAATTGGGCTTGTTCTATGTAGGGGGCGAATGTAGAAACAGTGATTTGGAAATGAGAAGATTCAGATCCTAGCCCAAGTGACGGCAGATCGACCCAATGGCCAGAAGTGTTTAGAACTGGGATAGAGGCCTCCAGGAGGAAGTGACTCTCTTGTCAGGTGTTCAGAGGCAAAACAACCCTATATATGTAATGTTTAGCAAAGACCATAATGCTAATGGATATCATTTATTGAGTGCTTTCTATATTTTAAGCATTTTATACGTATTTATTTTTTTAAATTTCCGTAACAACCCTATGAGTTTACGGCAGTTTGTACAAATAACTGCGATGATGCTTGCAAAGCACACACACGGTATTTGGTACCTAATCATCTCAGAGGGAATCAGGTAGCTATTCGTTTTATTAACAAGCTTGATTAGGACCCCATTTCTTACCCCAAATTTGGTAGTCAACCTAGGGGTTACTGTCCAGAGAACAGACACAGAAGCTTAACACAGTCACACACTTGCAGTGTTTTACTTAACCCAGGTCGCTCCTTGGTGAGACAGAGATAGAAGAAGGAAGTGAGGATGGGATACAAGTGATTGGACCAAATTCACACACCCCTGGCAAACCTGGGTGCTGGAGAAGGGGCACTGAACTCAGAAGCGTGTAAGCCTGGAGTAGTAGAAATGTCTCTGTCTTTTACAAGTGGCTTTGTGTCCCTGATGCTGTGTCTCCCTAGCCTAGGTCCCCCTTTGTCTCCAAATTCCAGCCTGGTTAGTTCCCATGTGGGGTCAATGCAGACGAGTTCTCTGAAAATAGGTGACCTGAATACAGTTGACCCTTGAACAACGTGGATGTTAGGGGTGCTGACCCCCTTGTAATTGAAAATCTGCATATAACTTTTGACTCCCCCCAACCTTAACCACTAATAGCCCGCTGTTGACTGGAAGCCTTATAATAATATAAGCAGTCGATTAACACATATTTTGTAAGTTATATGTGTTACATACTATATTCTTACAGTGAAGTAAGCTAGAGGAAAACTGTTATTAAGAAAATCATAAAGAAGAGAAATACATTTATACTACATATATGTATTTATTGAAAACAATCCACATATAAGTGGACCCATGCAGTTCAAACCCATGTTGTTCAAGGGTCAACTATACCTAAAAGGGAGACAGCAGTTCATTCCTTAATTTAAACCTGTTAAATCTGATGTATTAACTATCAGGCCTATTTGCATATTGCATCCTGTGTGGCAGCCTCTTCCCAATGACGGACGTGTTCTGAGTTGTTCAAATCCTGGGAATGATTTGGGTGGATAATGTCAGTTGATTATGAATTTCTGGTGTGTGGCCCACAGCTACTGGTGATGAATCGGGCTGCTACACAAGGGGACTTGTGATCAAGAGCACATTTCTGCATAATGAGAAGTAAAGTAGTGCAGATTAATGGTGTCAGCATTTTAATGGGGCCTGGGAAAATGGCTGGGTGATGGATTCTTTTTGCAGAGAGCAGCCCAGTCTTCTGCCTCCCATCTTTGCAATGAGGAGAGCCCAAGGGGAGCCACTGAAAGATCATTGCATCTCTCTTTGACAGGTGTTGGCACAAGAGTTTCCTAGTTGTATCTACCTCCTCTTTCTTGCCGTCCTTTCCCCCACTGAATGTGACACGCAGGGCAAGAGACAAAGAAAACTGTCCAGAGTCAGGGATGTCAGAAGCACCATCATTAAAAATCTTATAAAGGAAACGTGTAGTCATCAGGTAGTGCCAGGGTCACTAACAAGCAAGGAAGACTTATGAAGGTGGCCCATCTTTATGTCTGGGTGAGGGTGGTACAGCTGACTTGACCTCTACACGAGCTTTGTTACCCCAGGCAAACCCAGAGGAGGAAGACCTGTCGGTATGTACACATGAACATAGCCTATAAGCAGCAGTCAGGGCCAAGCTCAAGGCCAAGGCATTCCATGAGGTTTGGGCTATTGTTATGAACACCAGGTGGTATCAACTGAACACCTATGGGATACCTAGAAGATACACGTACTTTGCATTTATCATTTCAGTTAATAATCCCCCTGCAATGAAGGTATTTGTATTACCATTTTATGTATGAGGAACCTGAGGCTCTGGGTGTTTATTTGCCTCTTTTGAAATTACATAGCAAACAATAATAACAGCAGTAATAATCATGACTATACTCATGATCGTAACTGCTATCATTTGCATAGCTTTTGCCATGAGCTATCCACTCTTCTAAGAGTTTGTTATGTGTGAACTTATCAGAGTAACAAAATAATACTACAAGATCGGGCATTGTATTTTAACATTTACAAATGTGGAAACTGAGGCACCATAAGGTTACACAACTTGCCCAGAGTCACACAGTAAGTTATAGAGATATGATTTGAACCTTAGCATCTGGTATTAACCTTTATGCTTAGGAGCCAGATTTAAAATGCCAGCTTGTTATAACTAGAGTACTCTTTCCCCAGTCCCCACTGCTTCCTTGCATAAGCTCATATCTGCCTTTGAATTGCTAAAAATTACACCCTCATAAATATTTATATAAATGTCACTGACCCCTAAATTGAGTTAGGTCTCTGCTATATGTTTGCATGTTCCTCTATTATTCCCCTATTTTAACACTCATCATACTTTCCTGTGATTTCTCACAAAACGTTTTGTCTTCCCTTGTCGATTTTAAGTTGCAAGAGGGCAGGTGCTGGACCATCTTTGCTTGGGATCATATGCTCAAGGTTTAAGACAGTGTCCATATGAATACAACTGCATTTATGATTTACTGTTACCACATTTCACAAACGCTCTTGATGGCATACTGGCAATTGGAAAGGTATATTTTGTAAGGTATAAGATAAAATATAAACGATTTGTCAAAGCAAAAATTCCTACTGGGTGGCTCCGGGGGCCCCATGAAGAAATAGACAACAGCATTCCTGAGCTGTGGACACTGAGCTACAACAAGACGCCCCAGGGCAGCCAAATGGAACAGAAAATCCCTTCATACTATGTGCTATGAAAACAGCAAACAAACTGATTTCAAATACAAGCTCTAAACCAATAGACTCTATGCCTTGACTTGCAATCAAATGTCCTCACCTTGGCAACTCTGTATGGAATGATGAGTGGGAGGGAGCAACTATGGAGCATTACTAACGATGGTTAGCGAGTTTTCTAAGCTAAGTCATGGAATAAACATTTGTGGATGAAGGGATGAACAAATGATCGAATAAATGAATGCATATAATAAAGTCAGGTTTGCTCCAGTTCACCTAAGGAAAAATTGATGCTTTTCTACCACAACATGATGCTTCTGTTTCCAATGGTCCTTTATGTGTACACACTATAGTTTCAGGCCTGTTTCCTGATGACACCCTATGCCCTAGGGATGGACATCAGGATCTGCATTTTACAAAGGGAGAGAGGGCAGTTTACAGAGGTGAAGAGACTATTTTGAAAATAATGCATCATTATTGCTGTTGCTGTTATTGTTATTATTATCTTACATATTCCTTTGCTTTTGAGCACCTGTTACATGCTAGGGATAAGCCCAAAGACAAACTCAAGCGCAGAAGAGACTGACGGGTTCGACTGCCTACCAAGAAAAGAGCAGAGGGTCCCAGAGACGAGAATAGCTGAGGACATGCAAGCTGGATCTGAGGAACAAGCAGAGAACTCAGTTACTGAACCGAGGACCCCCATTTAGAGCAACTTGTAGAATGTTCTTGGATCTTCAGTGCTGACCTAATTTTTGTGGCCTCATCTTTCTGGGACAGGTCTTCCTGCTCCCAATATCCATGACACTCTGAAGTTTATAAATCCAGTGTCAGTCCCACTGCTTGTAATGTGCCTTTGATATAAAAAAAGTTTCATTAGACATGGCTTTGTTTATTCAAACCTCATTCCTCCCTCACATCTTAATGATTTTAAAGCTCAGACTATTAATCTTCTTACCGAAGTTAAATCTTTCTCCCAATATGTTTTTTTATAGATATTTCCCAACTCAGAAGCTTATACTCATTGCCCTCTATGGACCTTCTCAGGGATAATAATTAGCTGTAAAGCCTTGTTGTCAGTCAGAAATGCTGAAGAAAGTGTTCCACTATTAGGTGGGATTGTGGGCTGGAAGCTTTCTGGGGTATTCTCCCCTCTGGGAGTTGCTGAATCGAACAATTTAATTCAGTTCATTTTGGGAAAAGCATTGAGTTCCTCTCTGCACTGGCCACTGTGTAAGTCTGGGAAATAAGATGTACTGAGGCCATCATCATGTGGTGATAAGACATAAGTGATACAGCAAAACTGCAAATAGATGAGCTCCATGGTAGAAATTCGTATAAAGAGTTGTGGGGGAAGAAGTAATTCCATCAGGGAGATGTTGGGCAAACTTTCAGAACATAGGTAAATACTGAACCAAGTGTGCACTAGATTGAGAAGGGGAACAGCATTCAAGACCAAGGGAACCGCAGGAGTGAAGAAGGTGGAGGGGCACAAAATAGTTTGCGTGTTGTGCTGGGAGAACTGTTTCTTCTGCCAGTGTTCTGGCTTCCTTTATTTTCTTGAACATAGTTTGTTCTTTCTCAGTGATGGCTTTTTTACCTACTCTTCCCTCAGCCTGTAACCGTATCCCCAGCCCAGTTCTGTCCACTTGGCTCCCTCCTTCCCGTTCCTTTAATTCTCAGCTTCAATGTCACATTCTCCAGCTGGCCTGTCCTGACACACTAGACTCAACTACGTTCTTTGATTTATGCTTCTATCACATTTTTTTTATTATTTTATTTTTTTTGCTTTACGCGGGCCTCTCACTGTTGTGGCCTCTCCCGTTGCGGAGCACAGGCTCCGGACGCGCAGGCTCAGCGGCCATGGCTCACGGACCCAGCCGCTCCGCGGCATATGGGATCTTCCCGGACCGGGGCATGAACCCATGTCCCCTGCATCGGCAGGCGGACTCTCAACCACTGCGCCACCAGGGAAGCCCTCCACCACATTTTTGAAATTCTCTTTGTTAACTTTCATTACATTTAACACACTTGCTTAATGCCTACCTTCCTCAATCCAGGGTGTTAAATTAATGAAACAAGGAGGCCATTAGACTGATACGTCTCTAACCTGTGGCAGCCTATGTAAAGCACACCAAAATCTCACGCTGTGAACACCTCAAACCTAGGAACTTGAAACATTAAGGACAACCAATCAGAGACAGACAAGTAGGCTTTCAGCTCCAGCCAATCAAATACAATACTTTCCTTCTTTTGCTTCCACACTTTCTCCAAACAAGTCCTTCCTCCTACTCCTGTTGGCAGAGTGCTTCTAACTACTTGTGGTTTGGTGTGGCCCGATTGCAAGCGATTTGTGCTCAAATAAACTCAAAATTTTTAATATGTCTCAGTTTATGTTTGAACAAGTGTAAACTCATGAAGGCTGAGACTGTGTCTGGTTCTCCATGTGTTCTCAGCACCTTCCTCAAGACCTGATCCCTAGATACCACGTCTCAATTTGTTTCATTGTACAAATGGTGGGAACTGACTGGAGACTACAATGACACGTCAACAAAGAAAGATGAAATGAGTAGGTTTGAGCAATGTCTTCCACTTAAACATGCTCCCAGAAAGCTTCATTTTGAAAGGCCAGAGTAATGGGGAAGAAACACAATTTTCTTCAAGCTCTGAAGGGACTATTTTATAGGAAAGGAAGATAAAAGATGGGTAGCTGACAACCATACATACATAACACTGATAATGATTCTCTAGAAATTAATCTCATGGGGGACGATGGTGGTAGAAAATAGTCTCACGTATGTGGCAGCCTGTAAATATTCCTCAAAGTATGGAGCAATTTATCAATGTATACACCTCAAAAGAAGAAAGGAAAAGGAGGGGGAAAGCTGAGGTTTTATTCATATCTATGGTAACTGGAAGGAGACACAACCATGTGAATGAAAAGGCCTGTGCAGTCATACTGGAGAAAGGAAGCATCTTGGCGACTGGTTGGTTGATTCATTCACTTAATGAATGTTCATTGAGCACTTGCTTACTCAGCTCCATGTCGATCATTACACTAGGCTCAGACATTTCCCTTACAGAATTCACCATCCAACAAAGGAGAAAGACGTCAAATAAATAAACAATTCATTCACCACAATGGCTAGGGGGTGCTGCCAAGGAGAGGCACAGATTTGAGGGCAGGCTTGGCCAGTGGGCATGGGTGTCAGAAGGCATCTAACAAAAACTGTGCATTGGCATTGGGAAGTTAGATTTTGACCATACTTCTGAGGCCTCAAGGGTCTATAATATGCCATTTCTCTGGGGTCTGTGCATGGATATTTACTGTGACACTGGCACAATCGCGTGACCCTCTCAACCTGAGTGTTCCTAACCTACCTACCGCTACCCACAACTCAAGCGGGTTTGCTTCTACTTCTCATAATGTAAAGATCTAGTGGGGTCACCAACTTCCATTTATTAGCTGTGCTTTACTGAATTCTGTGGGGGTAAATCGTGTGCAACTGGGGTAGTCATGAATATGAACATGAATTTTCAAAGGTCTTAGGACATACCCTTTATCTATATGTCAAGAGCCTACACCATGACCTTCCACCTGTCTTTACAAATATGACCCTTCCCTAGAAAAAAAGTGGGGTCTGTCAGAATATACTCACTAGAGGTCTGGAAAACACAAGTATGGACCTTTATCCCCAACCCAAAGGGTAGACTGCCCCGCCCCTTATGTGAGTTGACCCCCATGCCAAAACCAGTGTGAAAAAATTTGAGACAGTGTTACAGTCCTTTTTAGAATAAGATATAGTAACATTTTAGTTCTAACTTTTTGATCATTGTTTTGAGTTTGTGTCTCCACAGACCTTTTCTCCGCTTTTGTTGTCTCTTGGTTAAAAAAAAAAACAGAAAAAAACATAAAAAGCAACAACAACATTAGCAAAATAAAGAGTTTCTAACTATAAGAAACTGACAAAAGAAATTAAAGATGATACAAACAGATGGAGAGATATACCATGTTCTTGGAGTGGAAGAATCAACATTGTGAAAATGACTATACTACCCAAAGCAATCTACTGATTCAATGCAATCCCTATCAAACTACCTATGGCATTTTTCACAAAACTAGAACAAAAATTTTCACAATTAGTATGGAGAAACAAAAGACCCTGAATAGCCAAAGCAATCTTGAGAAAGAAAAACGGAGCTGGAGGAATCAGGCTCCCAGACTTCAGACTATACTACAAAGACCAGTAATCGAGACAGTATGGTACTGGCACAAAAACAGAAATATAGATCAAAGGAACAGGATAGACAGCCCAGAGATAAACCTACGCACATATGGTCACCTTATTTTTGATAAAGGAGGCAAGAATATTCAATGGAGAAAAGACAGCCTCTTCAACAAGTGGTGCTGGGAAAACTGGACAGCTACATGTAAAATAATGAATTTAGAACACTCCCTAACACCATACACAAAAATAAACTCAAAATGGATTAAAGACCTAAATGTAAGGCCAGACACTATAAAACTCTCAGAGGAAAACATAGGCAGAACACTCTACGACAAATTACAGCAAGATCCTTTTTGACCCACCTCCTAGAGTAAAGGAAATAAAAACAGAAATAAACAAATGGGACCTATGAAACTTAAAAGCTTTTGCACAGCAAAGGAAACCATAAACAAGATGAAAAGACAACCCTCAGAATGGGAGAAAATATTTGCAAACTAAGCAACTGACAAAGGATTACTCTCCAAAATATACAGGCAGCTCAAGCAGCTCAGTATCAAAAAAACAAACAACCCAATCCATAAATGGGCAGAAGACCTAAATAGACATTTCTCCAAAGAAGATATACAGATTGCCAACAAACACACGAAAGGATGCTCAACATCATTAACCATTTGAGAAATGCAAATCAAACCTACAATGAGGTATCACCTCACACTGGTCAGAATGGCCATCATCAAAAAATCTACAAACAATAAATGCTGGAGAGGGTGTGTAGAAAAGGGAACCCTCTTGCACTGTTGGTGGGAATGTAAATTGATACAGCCACTATGGAGAACAGTATGGAGGTTTCTTAAAAAACTAAAAACTGGAACTACCATACGACCTAGCAATCCCACTACTGGGCATATACCCTGAGAAAACCATATTTCAAAACGAGTCATGTACCACAATGTTCACTGCAGCTCTATTTACAATAGCCAGCACATGGAAGCAACCTAAGTGTCTATCGACAGATGAATGGATAAAGAAGATGTGGCACATATATACAATGGAATATTACTCAGCCATAAAAAGAAACAAAACTGAACTATTTGTAGTGAGATGGATGGACCTAGAGACTGTCATACAGAGTGAAGTAAGTCAGAAAGAGAAAAACAAATACCATGTGCTAACACATATATATGGAATCTAAAAAAAAAAAGGTCTGATGAACCCTGGGGGCAGGACAGGAGTAAAGACACAGATGTAGAGAATGGACTTGAGGACACAGGGAGTGGGAAGGGTAAGCTGGGACAAAGTAAGAGAGTGGCATGGATATATATACAATACCAAATGTAAAACAGAAAGCTAGTGGGAAGCAGCTGCATAGCACAGGGAGATCAGCTCGGTGCTTTGTGACCACCTAGAGGGGTGGGATAGGGAGGGTGGGAGGGAGACGCAAGAGGGAGGGGATATGGGAATACATGTATATGTATAGCTGATTCACTTTGTTATACAGCAGAAACTAACACACCATTGTAAAGCAATTTTACTCCAATAAAGATAGGAAGGAAGCAAGGAAGGAAGGAAGGGAGGGAGGGAGGGAGGGAGGGAGGGAGGAAAGAAGGAAGGAAGGAAGGAAGGAAGGAAGGAAGGAAGGAAGGAAGGAAGGAAGGAAGGAAGGAAGGAAGGAAGGAAGAAAGAGGTTCTAGACTCCTCAACAATCCCCAACCAAGGGCTCATGCCAGTTACTAGGTCCACAATGTAGAAGAAGAGTCCTGGCTTCTGCTTGTCTTCTCATGATTTACTGATTTACTTTTAGTTTAAATTTTGGGATTGGTAAGAAGTATGGATTGGGCACAGGTTTTAATCCTATAGAATGCTAAGGTTAGGGATGAGGAGATGGATGGAGAGGTGGGTGGACCTAAAATGGCATGAGTTAAACTCTAGTCAGCAAAGGAGGGGTAAACATCCCTTGACAGGGTCCTCACCCCCTGCATCTCACAATACAGACTGCTGGCACATTTTGGACCCCGTTGGAATACCTTCTGTGATGGCTAATTTTATGTGCCAACTTGGCTAGGCTATGGTGTCCAGTTGTTTGGTCAGAGACTAGTTCATATGTTGCTGTGAAGGTATTTGTTTAGATGTCATTAACACTTAAATCAGTAGACTTTAGGCAGAGCAGATTGCCCTCCATAATGTGAGTGGGCCTCATCCAATCAGTTGAAGGCATTAAGAGCAAAGACTGCTTCTCGATGTTGAAGAAATTATCAAGACTGCCAATTAGAAACCCTGCTTGAGTTGTCAGCCCGCTGCCCTTTGGAATCCAGCTGAAGACTGCAGCGTCAGCTCTGACCTGAATCTCTAGCCGGCCCTATAAATTTCAGACTTGCCAGCTGTCATACCCCATGAGCCAATTCCTGAAAATCTGTCTATATATCTTTGGAGAGCCCTGGCTAACCTGACTGAAGCACCTCCTTTTCAGGAAAGGTTTGTTGTGTCTGACTTCTACGTAAGACAATGGGAATCTGGGATGGCAGTACTGGAAGTGGCCTTAGCCAGTCTGGCCTCCCATCACCAGGGCAGATCTTGCTGGGTGACCGTCAGGCTCTCCCCAAACTATCCTCACAGCACGAGGGGCACACCTGGCTCATGGACCACCGCAGACCCCAGGTCTCCCTGGTGGCCTTGCCCTTCTCTATCCTTTGTCTGAACCACCACTCCTCCCACTGCAAAAATTAGGAATTTAGAGCAGAAGGGAAAGTAAGGTTTCTTCCAGCTCTGCCGCGCTAAGACTTTAACTTTGTCGTACGTTGGAATTAAAAGGGCAAAACGTCCAGCTGAGACCTCTGCAGCCGCTCCACGGATTGGCTGCGGAAGGGAGCCTGGCGAGAGGTAATTAACCGCAGATCACTAACAGCTCAACAGGAAGGCCTGTGTCCAGGAATTCCTTTGCCAGAGGTCCTGGGAGCCTTTGCTGCGGAGAAACGGGTTTGCAAATAAGCACTTTTCTTTGAAAAGGCCCCTTTCCCCAGCTCCATTAGCTCCCAGCTCGGCTTTCAGCTGCGAGGGATGTCTTTTCATCCTGAACTTGACATATTCTTCTAGTTTAGCCCAGTCACACGGAGCCCTTTGGCAAGCCACTCTCACTCCCACTGTGAATTGTTGGGTACCAAGGCGGAGAATAAAGTTCCAAGCTGGCCAACTTTCCCCCAGAGCCCCCCGACTCTGCCTGTCTTTGTGCTCAACTATGGATTTCAACATCTTTGGTTTTCTTTGTCATCAGGAAAGATGTTGGAGTCAAAGGGAGAACAAGAATTCCAGACATGCTGAGAAAAGTGTGTGTGTGTGTGTGTGTGTGTGTGTGTGTGTGTGTGTGTGTGTGTGTGTGTGTGTGTGTGTGTGTGTGTGTGTGTGTGTGTGTGTGTAGGCTGTCTCACTCACCACCCCCAACGCCACTGATTAGCATTTGCAACCCTCAGGAATGTATGTCATTTGGGGTTGAGTTAGTGGTTTCAGCAATGTTCCTTCCAACTTCCTGTTGGAAAATTTAACCTCTTTTTAGTCCTTAGAGAGGCAACGAAGCTGAACTCCATGTATATTCGTTCTTCCCCGTGACACATCTTTTGAATTCAGTCCCAGCTGCCCACCTCCATCATCCTGGCCATTTTCCTCTTCCTGGATTCTCATCCCATCTCCTAACTATTCTCATCTCTCTTTTGCTCCCTCCAAAACAACTTCCTTCCACAGCCAAAGTGATCTTTCTAAAATGTAGATCTGACTACCTTGCTGCCCATTTCCTGGAGATTCAAGTCTAAACTCCTGGCGGACAGCCTGAGGTGCTCCTGGGGGTATGCCCCACAGCCCCTGCGTTCTCTGAGTCAGTCAGCCTCTCTTCCTTTCTCCTTTTCTCTCCATCTCCCCACCCACTCTTATTATTTTTTGCAGCTGTGTTCCCTTCTTGACATTAGCTTTTTTTTTTAAAAGGTAAACTCTGTCCTTCCCTAAATTCCTGGGTCCTGATCGACTCTCTCCATCCTAGATGGGGTGAGCAATTTCCATAGTTTTCACTGCTTTTCTCCATTCGCAGTGTATCACCTGCATTTGCTCACCTGTCTAGCCAGCCCGAAAGCCCTCTGGGGAGGCGACTTTCTGTCCATACTAGATAGCCCTGCACAGTGCGGGACACATAGAATATCCTCAGTTAATGCTCTGCATTGACAGGAGGCATAATAGAGCATCTTGTAGGAGTTATGCCCTCTGGCTCTGCAACTGGATTCATGTGGATTGAATCCTAGCATTCACTGCCTGAGCCTCTATTTCCTCACCTGTGAAATGGACACTATCATATCAACATCAGAGCACGGCTAGTCAAAATTCACTGATACACACTGCATACAAAGTGCTCAACGCATCCCTGGTATATAGTAAAAACTTGATATTTACCATCTTTGGGAACAACTGCTCTACTTGTATACTGTAGCCCTTCATCTATCTCCTCCCTCTTTGTTCACAGACCGCCTCCATCCTGTTCCCCACTGAAGCCATCAACTACAGGGGAAGAAAGAGTTAAGCCTGACTCTTCACCACAAATCCAGAGGCACTAAATAAGGCTCCAGCGCTCAGGCTTTAAGTATGGGCTGCAGTTAACTATGAACAGCTGTTGCAAGATAATAGCCTTCTACTGGTAAAATAAGGCCGGCCCCCCTCCCTCACAATGAAACCTTTCTTGCAAAGAGCAGTCAGAACGGACAGATAGATCTCAGTCTGGCAGTAATCAGAATTACGAGATGGGGGCAAGAGGAAGGACTGTCAGGCTTCCCAGATCAAGCTGACATATACATAGCAGTTCTACTTCCGTTTCCAAAAGCCAAAACACCGGGCACCTCTTATCTGCAGTACGTTCCCCCTGTTGTTCTAAGGGGGAAAAATAACTCTGGCCGCTGCTGCTCCCGTCCTGGGCCGGCATTAACCCTAATAACTGGAGAAAGAGCAGACACTAGCCCAGAAGACACGTGTGTTGCTCTTTATACCAAAGCCCTTCATCCAACTAATCTTCTCTTCCCATTTTAGGAGACTGAGTATGAGTCAAAGCTCAGCAGCGTGAGTCCACGTGGAATTCGGGCGCCTTTAGGTGCATTTCAGAATTTAACAAAGGTCAGATTCGTGTTAGTTGCTTCCATTCTGCTGGAGACAGATACATGGGCTGGGTTTGGAGAACAGATTACGGAAAACACCCTTTGTTTCAGAAAATATACAGAATTTGTTAAACGTGTCCCTGGTGTCAGGCAAATAGCAGGCCCTTGATGTTTGTGTGTTCTTGAGTTTGTTAATCAACTTCCATGCATGAAGAATGATGAAGCAACTCTGGAAGCAAATGGATTTGCTTTCAAAGAATGGTGCTGGAGTCATAGTCTTTGAAATGGAAGATTTGAGTGGGTTGTCTAGTGTAAATCCTATCTATCTGTCTGTCCATCCATCCATCTTTCTATTATCTATCTACCTTTATAACACCTATCTATCTATCTGCCTATCTGTCCATCCATCCATCTTTCTATCATCTATCTACCTTTATATCACCTATCTATCTATCTATAGATCTATCTGCCTATCTATCTCTCTGCCTATCCATCCATCCATCCATCCATCCATCTATCTTTCTATCATCTACCTTTATATTATCTATCTATCTAACTCTATCTATCTATCTATCTATCTATCTAGTTCGACGAGACCCAGAAAAACTAAGTGGTTTATATCGGGTCAATCAGCAAGTCAGCAAGCAGAAACAGGAGATGTAGCAACCTCTCTGACTCCCAGGCTTGTGAGTCAATCAGATCACATAGGAAGAAAATCACGAGACTATCAGGAGACTAAAGTCAAAGTCTCTGAAGCTGGGTAAACAAATTCAAAAGGCATGTCCAGCACTCAGGAGTTGAATTCTGTTTATGGCTGTGGTCTCAAGAGAAGCACAGCTGCCTGTCGATGTCTATCCCCAGCTAGATCATACATCTTATAAACTAACAGGCACAATAAGTACTGTTGAGTTAATGAATGACTTATGGACTTGCCCACTGCTGTGAAGGCAGCCTTTGCATCTGTGACAGTGCAGCAGTAACGACTACCCATGGTTATCCTTGCTGAGGTTTGTCATGAGCCGTAAACGATGGCCTGTGAGATGGGTGCTCTACATGGTCTCATTTGACAGATAAGGAAACTGAGGTTTGCTCCTTGTCACTCAGCTAAGTTCCAGAGCCAAGGTTCATAGCCTTGTTTTCTGACCTAGAGCTTGATTTCTTAACTACTAAGCAGCCTTACTGAAAAATAATAAATAAATTGAAAAATCATTGCCCACCTGCATATGATGCAAAGCATATTTGTGTTTCTGCTTTGTGCCCTTAAACTGGCAAAACTGTACCATCCTCAGAGGTACCTTCATCGTTCCTCTTTTACATGAGAGAGATCTGAGGCTCTGATAAGGCATCGGACTTGTCCAAGGTCACCCAGTTTGTAAGGTATGGAGACTTCTAAAATCAAGCCCAGTGCTTCTTTCATGACAACGTCACTATCTCCCTGGATATCTTAAATCCACAAAGTGTTATCTATACTGTGGTCCTAGCAAACACAGGTTAAGTTCACCTTTCAAAAAATTCTGAGACATTACTGACATCAAAATGATCAAACCAACCAAAGAAGAGTAAGGAACAAGGTCCCAGGCTCAGGTTAAGACAAGGATGACAAACGTATCCCAACTTCTAGGCCAATTACTCTTAGCTACCTGGAGGGCTATGCTAAGAAGGATCAGGAGACTGCTTCTGATCCTAACAAGGAAGCATCCTTTGATACTGAATTAAGTTGGTGCCGTGTTTGAATGCATAAGGGTGGCTGGGATGGGAATGTCTTATTTGTCTTTCCAGATGCACTTTCCCCTTTTCACTCTGCTCTGTGTTTGACCTCTGTGGTCTACACCAGGGGACTCCCTTACCCTCCAGTCTCCAGCTGGGATTGGCCAATGGGGAACCCATCAGGAGATGGAAAAGAGGGAGAGATGAGGTGGAGGTTGTAGTATTTAGTCCCCTGATTCCCTTGCTGTGGGTCACCATGGCTGATTGCAGCCCCCTCAGAGGACGATTACAGCTTCTGCCAGGAGGCCATCTGCTCTCAGCTCGCTCTCGCCAGACCCCCATCCCTCTCCCCTTTCTCCTGCACTAGCCCTGGGTTACTGTACACTGCACATGTCTGGATGGTTTCCCACACGGTGCTGTGTCTGTATAAATATTCTCCTTACCAAACTCTCTTCAAGTTAACCAATTGGAATGTGACAGGCTGACACACAACTCTGACGGACAGAGTGGTCATGTTATATGGGAATGTGTTAAAAAACCCAATCATGGATGGATGAAGACTGAGCACAGCCTCTCTTGTGAAGGGGATCCTAAAGAGGCTTCGTCTCTTTTCTCCCTTCTCTTCCCTTCCCTTCCTTCCTCCCTCTTCTTGTTTTGGTGGCATATTATTGTAGACACTTCTCTGATCGGTCCAACCTCCTTCAACTGGATACAACGTTGCACAGTGAAGAGTGCCTGGGATTTCACACCAGATGGAACAGCCGTGGACTCATTCATATCCAGGCCCAGCCATGCCTGAGCGCTCAAGCTCCAAGCTTGGGGAGGATGGTTAGAGTCTTGGGGCCTCAGTCTCCTATACAAAATTGGGATAATAACACTTACATTGTTTAGTTATTGATCATGGAACAGGTGGCACCTGTAAGACTATCCTTTTATTTATAGCATTTGACTAAGTTTACATGGATACAAAGTGGAAGTTTTTGGATAAGACTTTTTATTTTCATCTGCCCAAATTCAGCAGAGTAGCAGCGTTCTTTCCTTCTTTCCTCTCTCCCTTCCCCATTCCCTCCCTCACTCCCTGCCTCCATTCCTTCTCTTCTTCCCATAATCATGAGTCTTGCTGCTTCTTTTCAATCCTTGACACCTTAGTGGTGGTTCTCACCTCCAGGAGTCCTGGAAGACTCAGTGAATAGGGAGGATTTAATCGTCAGCCTTTTACACTGTAGAAACCCCAGCAATCCAGATCCCCAGAGACAGATTCTCAAATTAGATGCTGAGCTTCCTGAAGACAGGGATCGATATTATTTATTCCTCTATCCCCAGTTCCTGATGTACAATTTATAAACAGTAAATGTTTATTGAGTTAATGAGTTATGCTGGGTAATCCTGCTTTCCATAGATGTAAGGCTTCCCTACTTTAAACATGGAAATGATTATCTCTTTTATTTGAATCATTTTGAATGAAAATATTAAAAAAAAACCCCACCATTTCAAGTAGAGTACATGAGACATTATTTGCATTAAAAAAATAATTTGGAAACATCTTCCTGAGCACAGATTATGCCACTGCACTTAAATGACCCTGTGCCATCAGGGGAAACTGAGGTGCACAGAGACCCTTTGCTTCTTAACTAAATGTACCTGGATGACTTCCTACTTTAAATCATTAAAGCCCAATTCCTCTACCCACTCTCCTCTCTTCCCAGTTACTGTTTCTAACATGCTGTGGGACTGCATACCAAGAAATTATGAACATTTGAATTCTGTGTAAAATAAGAGTGAAAAAGCTCTAAGTGTGTGGAAATAAAGAGGGAGTGGAATGAATACCACCTGCTCTGACTGTTCAGAAGCTTTTATTCTTCTTAGTTTCTGGGTATTTTAAAAATGAAGTTAGATATGAGAAAACACTGATACCTAAGAATGACTTGGGAAGACAAAATGAAACATTGGCTTTCTTTGCCAAAGAAGGCCAAAGAACACTCTTTGAAGTGTATCTGGGCCTAGCGCACCTGCAGGGAATTTTAAAGTCCATATTGAAATCCCAGTCCCTCTAATGTAGATTCTCACAGGAATCAGAAAGTTTATACACATAGCCTCAGGTTCAGATTAGCTTTATTTGGGGTTCTGTCCCCAAAGTAGTCAAGGGTGATGGAAATAGCAAGAGTCACTTTGGAGGAGGAGGAAGAAAGCTAGATTCTGGGATGGAGTCCCTTATCCTATGTGCCAACAGGAAATCAAGCCCTCTCTGACCCTCAACTTGCTAATCTGTAAAATGGGAATGACTATACATCTGGTAAGGCTTCCCAGGTGGACATGAAAATGATAAGTGGAAGAACAACAGAAGTATTTTGTAAAGACAAATGTAACATAAATATTCAAAAGTCCTACATGACGATGGTGATGATGAAGGCTCATTTCCAGTAGTGGCCTCGAATCTCATGTGCTGCTGTGAACTTCTTGGGGAGAGATTCCTGAAGCAACCACGGGGAATCTGAAATGCCACTTTCTCTAGATTTAGGGTTTAAACCTGAGCACTTTCCATCTGGGAGTCTGCACGTAGATCCAAAGTGAAGCTCAGTCCATTTCATTCTCCTATAGAACCCTTATAACTGCCAGTTAGTGTCTAGGGCCAGAAAAGGATGTCTGTCCTAGGATGCTGCTCTGCTTGGTGGCCAGGAGACTGAGTTAACTTCCAATCTCTGTTGCAGTAATTGTTTCATGTTAAGCTCTGCTAGGGTTATCGATCCCATTCCTCTCTGAGAATCTCTGTAGATTCTGATCTTTCTGTTTTACTTTAAATTCCATTACAGACATTTTCTAAATGTCAGTTAATTCAACTTATTTTTGTGTGAAATAGGAGTACTATAAACAGTGAATAACTGGGGAATAAATAGATGATGAAAAATGAATGAATAATAGAACTGTACAGCACAAAGAAGGAACCATAATGCATGCTCATGAAAAAAAAATCATTAGGAAATCAGGGGGATCCCAGGAAAGAATGTAGGACTGTGACAAGAAAATGTAACTGTGTTACAAATGTGTAAGACAACCTCACTGAAGGGGGTGGGAGGAAAAGGTGCTGACCTAAGTAACTTTGGAAATGAGTAGAGTCTTCAAGATTAAAGGCAAGAAGAATGACATACGCACTGTAGCCAGGTTGATAAAGTTGTTTTCCAAAGGGTTACAGGTTAACAATTCTGATACTGCTGGGCATGTACACTGGAACGCAGCAATTAAGTAAATGGATGGCAGATGATGGGAACTAAGTTTCTCACTGTTGGTGTGGAAATTTACAAATAAGCAAGATGTGGAGGCTAGAGTAATTCATGTGATAATGATTTAAAGTTGGAGATATCAATATGAACTGATATTTAGCTTACTATAGCTACAGATGGTTACAGATTAAAATATTTACATGGGTATATACATGAGCGTATATGTATAAACGCATATATACATGAGTTAGCATACACATTTATATAATACATATTTTTTTGCTCGGTTAACTGAGGAGACCTAAAAGAGGCAACACCCCAGTAGTCATGAGCGCAGCTAGTACCCAGATCTTGGTTTCTAACACCATTCTCCATTAAAAGGAACCAGAGCTTCTTGGAGAAATGCTCTAGGACTTGAGCTAGAAATATGCAGAATGAGCCTGGAGCAGAAAGTAAGAGAGGGTCTAAAAATTTAAAAGCTCACCCCAATGGGGGGATGTCAAAGGACTATGGGGGCCAACTGAAAGAAAATCCAATAGCCAAAGCTAGAATAATTTAAGCAACAAAATTATGTGAGGTTGGATTAAAACCCAAAGTCAAAAATGAATATTCATGAGTCCATACTTATCTAAATAAATGATTAAATAAATTAATAACTCAGGGAGGAGGGGCAAATATCCTGTATAGAAGAATTCCAAACAATTATGTGGATACTCCGCCCTCAAGGAAGGGGGAAGCATAATGCCAGACTCTTTAAGTCTGGTCTGTACCCAGTGACTTTGTTCCAAAGAGTATGTGAAAAGGGAGGGACGATTCTTAGTAATTTTACAGTAGAGAAATCTGACAAACGCTACCCCAGTCATGTGCTCAAGGTCAACACCCACTGTCATAAATCATATTGATAGTAAGTACCCTTGATATGGTATGACGGAAATGGCACTTTGCCACTGTGGTTTTCCTCTCAAAACCCCATAACTCTAGACTAGTCATGGGAAAAACATCAAATTCCCCTAAAGGAGCATCCTACAAAATAGTTGACTCCTCAAAACTCTCAAGGTCATCAAAGACAAGGAAAGTGACAAACTGTCACAGCCAAGAGCAGCCTACAGAGACATGACAACAAAATGTACTATGGTATCCAAGATGCAATCCCAGAGCAGAAAGGACAACAGATGAAAACTAAGAAAAGCTGAATAAATTATGGAGTTTAAATAATAATAAGGCATAAATATTCGTTCATTAATTATAATAAATATACGAAACTCATGCATGATGCTAATAATAGGGAAAACAATGTGGGGTGTAAGGAAATTTTCTGTACAATATTTTCAATCTTTTGATAAATCTAAAACTTCTAAAAATAAAGTCTATTTTTTAAATGAATGAAAAATAGTTATGAATTTCGCTTTACAAATTATTGAGCAATTGCTATGCTTACTATGCTCCAGACACTGTCCATATCTGGGGAGCTTGAGATTTTGTTTGTTTGCTAATGATATGAACAATAAGGGGTTAATATTCAAAATATGTAAATAGCTCATACAACTCAACATCAAAAAGCAGACAACCCGATTAAAAAATGGGCAGAAGATCTGAATAGACATTTTTCCAAAGAAGACATACATTTGGCCAACAGGCACACGAAAAGATGCTCAACACTGTTAATCATCAGAGAAATGCAAATTAAAACCACAATGAGATATCACCTCACACCTTTCAGAACGGCTATCATCAAAGACCACAAATAACAAAGGTTGGCGAGGATGTGGAGAAAAGGGAACCCCTGTACAATGTTGGTGGGACTATAAATTGGTACAGCCACTGTGGAAAACAGTATGGCGGCTTCTCAAAAACCCCCAAACAGAACTACCATATGACCCAGCAATTCCACTCCTGGGTATATATCCGAAAAAAATGAAAATGCTAATTTTTAATGAAAAGATATGTGCACCCCAATGTTTATAGCAGCATTATTTACAGTTGCCAAGACACAGAAGAAACCCAAGTGTCCATCAACAGATGAATTGCTTTTAAAAACTCACAGATACAGCAATAAGGTGACTCCTCTGCTCTAGTCTCGGGCTGGTCAAGGAAGTGTTTGGATAAGGTGAGTCCTTAAGGCTGAGTAACAACCTGCTGGGTGAAGAAGGCAGAGGCAGCCTTCCCGCAGTGGAACCAGCGATAATCAAAGGCCAAGGAGCATCACACCAAGCATTCTGTAAGGGGGGCTGCAGCTATATGTGATTCGCTTTTGCTGAAGCACATTACGGAAGGTTGAAAGGAGGGCAAGGAGACAAGGCTGGAGCGGCCAGCAAGAGGCACGGCGCAAAAGGCATCGTGTGCTCGGCTAAGGAGCCTGAGCTTTCTTCTAGGGAGCCAGCGAGAATTTTCAACCCTACAAAGAGGCAATCGCATTCCCATTGGATAGACTCACCCTGGCTGCTGTGAGGAGCGGGGTTGGAGTCCAACCAGATGGGATGCTGTAAGGCTGGGGAGCTTGAGGCTGTTGGAAAAGCATGGCATTTTCTTGGGGGCACATAGAACCCTCTGACTTCCTAAGCTAACCACACTTGTGAAGTGCCCGTCTAAATATTCTCTTTTTATGTGTATTAGTTATAAAGGTAGAAGCTAACCTTGGCACAGAAATACATTTGTGAGGCAGAGGGAAACGTGTCCTTTAGGACTGCTTCTTGTTCCAGCCTTCCCTGCCAGGAGAAAAGAATGCAAACTAGAAATGAAGAATCTGAAACTTCAGGAGCTGCCATTTTGAAGCTCTCCCTGTCATAATACACAAGGCCAGAGTATTTTACAGATCCTGTAGTTTTAGTTCATCTTTCCCCATGTATTTAGGATGGCTAACCCGAAACTAAACTTTAACAACTAGCTAATACTCCAGTTACTCAGCATGGTTAAATGGACAGAACCCAAGTTTGGAATTCGGGAATCTCTGTTCTTGCACCAGCTTGGCTACTAACCAGCTGTGGGACTTTATATGGTCCTTCAATACTTTGGAGCCCATTTAAAATTTTTTTCTTAAATAGAAAATATATCCCAACCCCACCACTATCACCATCATCACCAACACTACCATCATCATCAACATAAAGACATCACCACCCTGACTCCTCCATCCCAGGTTTTGGGAAGGATTAAACGTGACCATGGGTAGACAAGCAGCTTGCTCTTGTCATCAAAAGATAACAGCATATGAATAATCCTCAAATTGCAATGTTGAGATTTTGGCCAAATTCAGTGTCTGGCACCTATCAGGCACTCGGAGAATATTTTAATGAAAATCAGGTCATTTATTATGGCCTTTTGCCTCCTCTACTATTTACACTCATGCTCTATGACATGAAAACAAGAAATCATAATTTGTCCTGGTGTTCCTGGCTTTCTGGCACAGAATAGCTTAACGAATTATGAGCGTAAGCATTGGAACAACTTTGTTATTATTAGGGACTCCAGTTATGTCCTAAAACATGTTCATGATCTCTTAGAGTGGGTTTGGTTCATTAATCTTGAATCCACTGAAAAATGAGGAGATCCTTTCATGGAGTCCCTATCTATCTACCTACCTATCTATCTACCTACCTACCTACTTATCACCATCATAGTCATTTTCTTATTCCCCAGCTATGGTTTCTTTGCTGTCGTTTTTGCTCAGGGCCAAACTGCTCTCTCCATCACAGACTCCATGTTTTGCTTATATTACCCCAAATTGCTAGATTTTATGTCCTCCCTTCCTTCCATGTCTTGAGCTAGCTTTTCTCCTGTCGGGGAAGCCAGCTGCCTTTTCAGTACGGATGTTTTCTTAAAAAACAAACCAGACCAAAACAAACAAACAAAAATCCCTGATAAACAGACCTCCAAACACAGCTGAGAAAAAGTGGTGTACACAGAATATTTTCTCTAGCCTCTCTCCAGCTTTGTGGACTACAGGCAAACCCCTCTGTGGCAGAAACTTACTAGATTCCTATGCCTCAGTATTCAGCACAAGGTCCAGTACAGAGCAGAAAATAAATATTTCTGGAAATAATCGTTCTTGAAATCTCGAGACTAGACTAGGACAACAGGGATAATTCAGTACTTTGCTACTCAAAGTATAATCTCTGGACCAGCAGCATTGAAAATACCTTGGATCTTGGTAGCACTACAGAATCCCATGCCCTACTCTGAAGCAATTAAATCACAATCTTCATTTTAACTAGACTGAGGTGATTCATTTGAGAGCCACTGACCTTGTCCAATGGTTATGAACCTTAGCTGAAAAGTGAATCATCTAAAGAACTTTAAAAAAATTGCTACCAGGATCCCACAGATAGAGATTCTGATTTATTTGGTCTGGGAATGTTGCTTGGATATTAAGAGTTTTAAAAGGTCCCCACGTCATGCAAATGATAAGCCAAGGCTGAGAACCATTGATCGAGTCCAACTTTCTCATATAAATACAGATAGTTCTCCAAAGTCGGATGTACACACCTGGATATTCAACAGCACTTTACAGAGAGTGGGGACTGAGCAACATTTAATCTACTACTTCTTTCCAGACCTCTCACATTTTACTGTCTTCTGAAACTCATCAATTTGTCCCTATATTACAGATTATCCAAGACGCACAGGAGCCCCCAGTAGCCATTAGTCATTCTATGACTTTACTTACCACCCAGAGTTGATTAGAGCAAGGAAGACGCAAGCTGCAGGAATCAGATTCTATCTTCTAGGAATGTGAAACTAGGACCAGCAGCAGGATTGACAGTCTCAGCTTCTGGTTGGTCCCCTAACAGGTGGAGCCATGATCCTTGGGGCTACATGTTCTTCCCTGGGAACTGGGAGCAGAGAAAAGCCGTAAGCAAACAGAAAACAATGAATCAAGCACATGAAGGGAAGCAGGGAGCGTAAGTGGAGAGAGCCAATTATCAGGTTTACTCAACTTCCAGTCCTTGTTTCCAGGCCCTTCCCTAGCTACGCTCAGTTGCAATTCCATCCCATTATTTCATGAAACGTTACTATTTATAATTCACCACATACATTTCTCCTTAAGTCAGCTCAAGTTGGGTTTAGCCTTGGCAAGCACAAAAAGTCCTAACTAATTCAGTCATCTTATTTTTCCTGCCTAATTCTGATTAGCACATTAGCACACATGTGAGATCACCAATGAAACCCATAGTTAAGGGATGAGCTTAGAGGCCATCCAACCTAAAAGGGGGTAAGGAATATCCATATGTGATGGCAATTCTCTCTTTCAGTGGCATCGAGGGCATTATTTTTACAAAAGTCCATATGATTGAGGTTCTGAGTTAGACCTTTCCAAAAAAGGTTACAGTTTAATCCTCTCAACATTACCTCCATGATACAGAAACTGGGTCTGAGAGCGGTTGACTGAGTTTCCTGCGGTTGTGTAGCTATAAAGGGGCATTGTCTGGATGCAAGTCAGTCTTTCAGACTTTAAACCCATGCTTGGGAAACTGCAGGGGTCTCTGGCAGGGGACTGTGGCTGGTCATCATGGTGGTGAAGTGAGTAGGGGTGAGGGGTGAACGGCCTGGTTTGTCGTCAGTCAGGATCTGATGATGGAACAGATTAACCAGAGCACCTCAAAGATCTTCTTCTCCCTCCTCTACTTGAACGAGATAATGGCTTTGGAATACTTTGCAGTCACCTTGAAGACTGTACCTGCTTCTTTTACTCCGTGGCAGTGGACCACATTGTCTTACCAACTGTGGTCTCGATAACCCTTGTCTGAAACCATCTGCAGACTGCAACAACGAAACACACCTTTCTGATGTGTGCTTTCTAATTCATCCTTGGACATATTTGAAGAGCGGCCTGTACCAGAACATTCTTTGTCCCTTGAAACTACTGATGGCAAATATCCCCTGACCTTTTCATTCATGTCCGCTTTTCCTTTACCATTTGGTGAAAAAGTTTTGCAAAACCCGCAGCGCTACACTAAAAGGCTGTTCTGGATCCTCAGCTTCTTGATCTGTGCTCAACAAGTAGTCCACGGTCATTTGAGTCCTATACCTCAGTACTGTATGTCAGTATTGTTGGCTGTTTTTTCATTGTTTTGACTGACTGGACTAGTAGACTTTCTAGGCTGGCAGTGGGAGCTAAAGGAATGTCCACTGGGGAATGGAATCTTTGTAGAAGGAAGTGGCTATGATCATTCTACTTTCAGAATCCTGGGACTTCTACCCAGGGTGTAGGTGTTGCAGGCAAGGCCAGGACCCATCTGAAGGCTATTTCAATACTTATATTCCAACCTGGTGATCAGAAGTATAAGAAGGCAGATCTTGTCTTGACTGCGTGAATTCATTAGGAATTTACTAAGCTATTCATGAACGTGAAATCTCAAATTCAGGAATGTAGCAGGCCCACCTGAAGGAATTCTCGGTCTTGAGTTGGATCATAGAGCGCCTAAGGCACTGGTTTTCTGTAGGTTGCACAAGCCACGCGGATTGAGATTGTGTTCAGCTAACAATCCTTGAGCACCTGCCTTACATCAGGTGCTGTGTTAGGGGCTAGGAAGCCTCCACGCTCTTACACGTACTGTTTTTCCTTTCTGAAGTGCCTTCCCCTCCTGTCCACTCTCACTCACTGTGCAAAACACATCTGCCCCGTCCTCTTGAAGCTTCTCCTGATTCCTTCAGCCCACCTGCCTCCCTTTTGGCGCCATCTTGGATCTGTACACATTACTCTACGGATGCACCTCTCACGCTGGACTGCAATGCATCTGTGTTCTTGGGAGTTGACCCTGGATCAAGGCTCCTTGAGCACAGAGAGCATGCTTCAACCAGTTCTGGATCCTCAGCTTCTGCTCTGTACTCAACAAGCGGTCCATGGTCATTTGAGTCATATACCTCAGTACTGTATGTCAATATCGTTGGTTGGCTTTCTCATCCTCATTTTGAAGATAAAGACAACAAAGGCCACAGAGAAACCCCCCCTTTGTCCTTAGATTACATCAGACCTAGGCTTAGACACAAATGTAGCCTTCCCAAGAACACGTATTTAAAGTTTCCAACAACCAGTATGTAAAATGCACACATACTTTGGTCTAGCAACTCCCCTTCTAGGAATTTATTCTATGAATATGCTCACAGAATGTCTGTCAGGACAGGCATAGGATGCCTCTTGCTGCACTGCTTACATTAGCTAATACTTGGAAACCAGTGTGGTCACTTACAGAGAACCAGAGTAACCTCCAGAATGTACATCTGAACTATGATTTTATGGAAAGCGTAATTCAAAAGGACTAAATATATCTATATGTAAACGTATGAAAAATCACTACTGTAAATAAAGCATAATACTGAGGAATATGTAGAAATATCCCTGTGGTAGTTGGTACATATTTACAGGCTGCTCCATGCATCACAGTACAGTTGCATTGTTCTTAATATGCAGAACCTTTCAACTATTTTAATTCACTTAATCCTCACAACCATCGTTAGCCCCATTTTACAGAAGAGGAAGATGAAGCAGAGAGGCTATCGTGTGAGAAAATCACACAGCTGGAAAGTGCTAGAACTAGGATTCAGCACCACCTGAGAAATTTTTAAATATGCAAATTCCCTGCTCCCGCTTGTTGCATCAGAATCTCTTAGGATGGGCTCCAGCAACCTGTGATTTAACAAGCTATGCGGGTGATTTCAACGTCCATCAGGTGTGAGATGCCCTGCTCTAAGCCATTATGCTCTCCCAGGTACACTATTTCTAAAGGAACCACAAAACTCTACTAGCTGTTGAGAGACTGAGCTTAGAAAGGGGTGGGAGGGGATGGAAGAGATTCACTTTAACTTTGTTACTTATTGAACTCTTTGGATTGTCTAGACCTACCTGTATTGTATTACTTTCATTTTGATTGGTTTTAAAGGTCAACGGAAATCACTGGGTAGGAGGATTATGGGCCATTTTTATATGTTTGGTGTTTTCTCTCTATTTCTCTATATTAAGACAATAAGAAAACGAGATTAACCAATACATGCTTAAAAAAAAAATCCCCCTTAGAAATGTCCTTCTTACAAAAAGATGCTAGGAGAGCACCCCAACCGGAGATCCGAACTTTGTGTCTGCCACGGGAGAGCATCTCCTGGCAAATCAGATGATTCTTTCACCACCCGAGGAGCTGCCCTCCACTCCTTGAATTGGTCGCATGCATCACCGTTGGCCCAGACGTTGTAGCTGTTCAATCCTGAGCCTCGGTGTGATAACTGGCATAATTTCCCCAAGATAATGTGGAGGTGAATGAGGTACAGGAAGCTTTAGGCCATCCACTTTCATTTTTAGCTCAGGAAACTTGGGCTTTGATGAGAGTGGGGGAAAATCTACCAAAAACAAGAATAAAGAGTTCACAGGAGAACGTGGGTGCAGACTGGAGACCAGAGGGTGAGAGAAGAGTCATCCCAGTCCACCGGCGATGACCACAGTCAGCTCTAGACGGAAGCCCCCTCCTCCTCTTAGCTTTGTGGGAGAGTCTCCACCCAGGAGGGGCTGTGAGTCATCCCAGCATATTCTAACTCTGTAATAGGCTTAGTATTTATTGGGACTGTTCAAAAAATTAAAAAGTAAAAACCAGTTTTCTTAATTAAAACAAATATGAAGTATCCAGAAGACTATCTAGCCTCTTAGCAATTCCGAAGCATGTTAGAATATTTAAGGTTCTGTGAAGTCCAGCAGTAAGGAAGTAGGTTTAGTGTTGGTTAACCTAGAGTTATCCAAGCTAATTGGACTACGGAAACTTTTTAAAAAAAATTTAATTTCACCTTCTGGCTGCTTCTAAGAGACCCAGAGAGTTGTATCGTATTCACTGCAGTGTAACCTGGGGAATTCTAGTACAAACAAAAGTAACGTCCCTAGACCAGACTGTTAAAACCATGAATGCATTCGTTTATTTAACCATCGGCAGGCTGTGTGTGCTCTGCAGGTAGGTACTGGGGTTGGGAACCCAGGGATGAAATCAACATTGTACCCACCCTGAAAGCCCTCATAGTCTAGAGGGGAGAGAGGAATATAAACAAACAGGAATCATGCCGAGAGAAAGGGCTGTGAGGGAGGCAAGTCCCTCCAGTTATGAGAGCACAGGGTGATGCTCCTGCCAGAAGAGCAAAGGAGAGGAGCTGGGAGCTCAGTAAGGGGGTGGAGAAGCCCCCAGAAAACAGGGGCCACGCATGGGCTTTCCCCTCAGATGACCAGGTTCTGTCATTTACCAGCTGCGTAAGCTTGGGCTCTTTATTTATCCCTCTGAACTCAGGTTTCTTTAGCTGTAAATGGGGCAACAGGAATACCTAGCTTCTAGATCTGGCGCAAGGATCGAATGTGTATCACCCACTTAGTGTGACGCTCCAGCGTAAAGGAGAAGATTTTGAGCGCAAAGGTGGATTCCTCAGGTAAAGTACTGACAAGGTGCAGGTGGCTGACAGTGGCTGAGAGGGTTGGGCAGAGGGAAAGCTGAGGAGCCCCCCAGGCACCTGGCTGAGTGCCTGGACAACAACGGGGATGTGAGAGAAGAGAGGACAAAGGGCAGGTTTCTTTGCCCCTTTCTTTTGGGGGGAAGGGTGTGTATGAATATAATTAACTTTCCATTAAACCAGGGTGTAGTGAGTTGAACAGTGCCTCCTAAAAAGTTATGTTCAAATTCTAACTCCAGTACCTGTGAAGGTAACCTTATTCGGAAATAGGGTCCTTGCCATTGTAATTGGTTAAGATGAGGTCATTAGGTTGGATTCTAAAGCCAATGTTTAGTATCCTTATAAGAGGAGAAGACACACAGAGACACCTCGGGAAGAAGGCCGTATGAAGACAGAGGCAGATTGGAGAGATGTAGCTGTGAGCAAAGGGACACCCAGGATTGCCAGCAACCGGCAGAAACCAGCAGAGAGGCAAGGAATCACCTTTGCCCCAGGCCTCCAGAAGGAACCAACCCTACCAACACCTTGATTTTGGGCTTCTGGCTTCTAGAACCGTATTCAAATAAATTTCTGTTGTTTTAAACCACCCAGTTTGTAGTGCTTTGTTCAGTAGCCCTAGGAAATGAGTTCACAGGGCTTCTCACCTTCAGCACTGTTGACATTTGGGGCAGGATAGATTCTTTGCTGGGAGAAGGGAGGACCGTTCTGTGTAGGATGTTTAGCAGCGCCCCTGGCCTGTCTCCACTGGATGCCAACAGCACCACCACTACCTTCCCCAGTTATGACTAACATAAATGTCTCAAAACACTGCGAAATATCCCGGGGCTGGCGGGGGGGGGACTCTCCCCTGGTTGCAAACCATTGCTTGCCTGCTCACTCATTTATTCATCTATTTATTTATTAATTCATTCATTGGCACATTTCTGTATATTCGGTAACTATTTACCTAGAAATGACTATGGACCAGGCATCTTTTTAGGCTCTGGGAATGTAATGGAAGCAACCGTTCATGAAGGTTACAGTAAAGTGGGGAACACAGGATCTAATCAAATAACCACACAAACCCTTACAAACTGGGGTAAATGCCCCGAATCAAGTGACTATGGTTCTAGGCAAACAAAGGAGCCTCACCTAGATGGTGGTAGCAGGGGGTTTGATGGAGGTCTGAGAACTAAAGTGTTGCCTAGGCACAGATGGCAGGGACAGATGAACATCCCAGGTGGTGCAAAGGCCCTGTGGTAGAAAGGAGCACGGGGAAAATGGGAAGGAAGATGGAGGCCGAGGGAGGCTGAGGGCAAGGCTCAGGATTTGGTCTGCACCCCAGGATCTGACCTGGTTACAGGGCACAAGAAAAGAGATGTCACAGCAGGAGACAGAAAATGCCCCCAGGTGATTGCTTCATTCATCTCCAAGGCAGTTCAAAGACAACTGGCCGTTGATTTTTTTGTTTTTTTTCCCAACAAAGTGGGGCCCTTTCTGCCACGTAGCTGCAGGCTCCCAGGTCTATCTGGGACACAGGTGGATGCAGTTTCTGGAAAGGGCTGTCTGGCTTTTTATGGTTTAGTGAAGAGGTGTCCAGAGGCCATCATGTCAGCTCATAAAAAACGTTCAGAAATCTATATTTATGCCTTGTAGCTCTCTGGCAAAAATAGCATATTGTCCTACAAGATGGATGTAGCCAACTCCTTCCAGGGAGTACAATTTTCCCTGGAAGGCCCTTTGCAGATGGATGTGCTGCCTTCCTGCCCACTGATCTGAGCTCTGGGGAGGAGCCCTGCTCAGGAGGCATTGGGTCTGCAGCAAATTGCACTCCAGTTCCTGACACCCCCGCCGCCAACTCCACTGCCCTCATCTTGCATTTTCGTGTTGGCACAAGTCTGAATACAGGGCATCCCAGGCAAAGGACCTTAAGCATGAAACACTGGTGCCTGTCATCCAGGTCTGCAGCGGCCTGGGAAAGACCCTGCCACTCCTTGGATTCTCTGCTTTAGGTCAGAGGAGAGTCCTGTGTGTGAGCTACTCCAGAAATCATGGCACCCCTCACAATGAGGAAGGCCACAGGCCATGGTGAAAGCATGGGCCTGCTACCAGGAGTCAGCAGATTCAGGGTTAAATCTTGATTTCCACAATTACCAGCTCTGAGACTCAACTGTCTCATCTACAAAAAGGGAATAATCATGCTATTGTATGAACGTGTCTAAAGGATTCAACATTGAAATACGGAAGCTTCTTAGCACAATCTTGACTCAATGCATAGTTGCAATTTCTCATGTAACTGTGAGCTTTGGGAAGTTGTAAAGGATGGAAAGGAATGTAGACTAACCTCCTGGAAGTTAAGGAGCTGGTGTCCAGGGTCAGGTGCACCTAGCATCTCTGACAGTCACCTGGGCAGGCTCCTGGTTTGAAGCCTCCGTGGCCTCTTCATCCCCAGCACACACAGCACCATCACTGGCCTGGTCCCATGGGCCTGCTCTGCACTGCCGCTCAGAACTGTTCCATCCTCTGCATTTTCCCTCACTGCCTCTCACAACGGCCATGCGGTGCAGCAGGCCTTCTCTCCTCCATTCAGGGCAGTCAATCACAGCCGTGAAACCTGTCAGATGTCCCCTTGGGACGGAGTGTCCCCATCCCTGCTGGTGGAGGTCATCTCCTGCATCTCTCTGCTCCCTTAGGACTTTATCTGCCCCTTCCTTACAACTTCTTACCATGTCCTTCTTAACCCTTCTGACCTTGTGTTACAGCCGTCCCAGCACCTGCTCTACCTCCCTCCCTCCCAGCCTAGACGGTAAGCTGCTGGGGGCTGGGTGTGAGTGCGGTCTCACCACATCCCTCTCAGGGCCCTCCTCTGTGCTCCCTCTCTCCCTTCCTCAAAGATCATCTCGGCACCCTTACGTGCACTGGGCCAGGGGTAGATTCAGAGGTGAGCTGGGCTGTCAGCCCTGCCCTCATGGAGCTCACGTCCCCGGGGGGATGGAGAGTTACTTTACAAATAGATGAGTGATAACAGGTCACGACAGGCTCCGTGCAGAAAAATAAAGCAGAATAAGCCCGCAGAGAGTGTTGGGAGAAGTTCAGAAAAGGGAGATCAGGGCCCACAGAGTGTGCTGGGGGCTTGGCAGGGCTCCTGGGGGGGTGTGGAGACCTGCCTGTTCTCTTTTCAAATCCCAGAGCCTGCCCCTGGCTGGGAGGTCAATCCAAGCCAACCCCTGTCTCTTCAGCAAGTGTGTTAGTTTCCTACGCCTGCTGTAATAAATGACCACAGCTTGGGGGCTGAAAACAATGGAAATGTATTCTCTGACAGTTCTAGAGGCCGGAAGTCTGAGATCAAGGTGTCGGCAGAGACGAGCTCCCTCCAAAGAAAGGCTCTAGGGTAGCATCTCCTCTTGCTCCTCTCGGCTTCTGGTGGCTCCACGTGTTCCTTAGCTTGTGGCTGCATCACTCCGATCTCTGTCTCCATTTTCACAGGGCCTTCTTCTTTGTATGTGTCCTTTCCCCTTCTGTCTCGTAGAAATGTCTCGTAAGAACGCTTGTCATTGGATTTAGGGCCCATCCAGGTAACCCAGGATGATCTCATCTGCAAATCCTAACGTACATTTGCAAAGATCTATTCCCCAATAGGGTTGCATTCATAGGTTCTGGGGGTTAGGGTATCAGTGCATCTTTTGGGGGGTGGGGCCACCATTGAGCACATTACAGCAGGTGAGGGGAAGAATTAGCCCCAAAGTTGGTATCTGTTCACCCAGAGGATTCCTGCTTCTGTGCATCGATTTATATCAGCCTTTTTCTTTGGATTAAATTTATTTCCGGTTTTATTTGAAAACATTTGGAACTCTGGTGCCAGACCACGTGGGTTCCCTCATTAGACATGTCAATTTCTCTCCCTCCTTGAGGCTTGTCTAGCTCCTTCCCCCGACTCCCCAAACACACCCACCGTGTGCTCGTACTTAAAAACACCACCAGACATGGAAGCGGATGGCTGTCCTGCCTCGGACCAGGCCTCTGTTGGCCTCCTGCTGGATCTGGGCTCGCTCAGCATTTAGGGCAAGAGGATGAAATGATTCCCAGCTGGAAAAACAACCATGTCTGCTGGGCTGGCCCAGAACACGGAGAAAAAGCTTGAGGCTCAGAGTCTGTCCAGGCTTTGTTTTCTTTTGTGTTTTAACTCAAAAATTTTTTGTTTCTGTTACTGAGACACAGACACAGACACAGGAAACGTGTAAACAGTTCAGTTGAGTATGAAATAAGGAGAAAGCATAAAATAAAATGGAAAATCTTCTTTCCCTTTTCCTTTTGCCAGATCTCTCTTTTCTAACTTTCTCCCGAAATGTATTTTCTCCAGAAAACATGCACATCCCCCCAAGGACATGCATGTGTGTATGCACAGCTAGAGTCTGTTTTTAGCTTTACATTTTACACGTGTACATATTTATATGTAAATGCTTTTCATTATGGAAAAGGGCTATCCCTTCCCATGGCTCTGCACACTGCCCTTTGCCCTTAGTGTGTATCTTGGACAGCTTTCCTTATTTGCATATATGGATTTAGTTCATTTTTAACAGATGCAAAGAACTCCATTCAACGGATGTACCATAATTTGTATAACCACTCCAACTGGCCTCTGATGGAGTGAGTTACCAATGGAGATTAGCCTCTGACTCAGCCTGGTGCTCTTTCACCGTAGCTGTGCACAGAGCAAATATACACATAAATGATACGATACATAAAATAATGTTTATACACGTAATAGTATACATTAGTCTATAACAGCATATATTATTTTATGTATTTTATGTATAATTTGAATATTTATATATTAATACAATATATAATATGTATTCATATATAATCATATATAATTATACATATTATATATAATTTAATTATCACAACTATAGGTGACTGTAATCCTTACTTTATAGATAAGGGTCTGAATCTAGATAAGGGCCTAGCTTCCTTCCTGGCCGCATTTTTCCCTTCCAAGTCAATTCTCTATTCCTGAAGACCAGTGGGAACACAGGTGGCCTCATGTCTGAGTAAGTGCAGCAGGAGGGGTGCCGTGTCAAGCCTGGCTGGCTCCTCGATGGACTGTGAACCCTGCACCCTCAAGGGCCCATATGTGTCTGCATTACTTCCCACGCAGTCTTCTCCAGCGATCACACTTGACAGAAAAGAAAAATAAACTTGGCCTGGTGTTAGCCCATCCTGATTCCTGGGTGGGCCTAATAGCTGTGGAATCAAGTCACTTAGCTCCTGGCCCAGGGTACAACTCCCTGCTCTTTGGAATGGGCCCCGGAGAGGGGTCCATTGGGTGAGCTTTACGGCTGCAGCAGGTGCCAACTCCTCCAAGCCCCATACGGGCCCATGATGGCCTCACTGTCCAATCAGGTCAGATTTTGCAACATTTACTGACTCAGTGTGATAGAAGACTGGCCTCGGAACCCGTGTTCTAGCCTGTGCCCGTGTGCTCTTGGGAAAGTCCTGAGCTCTTTGAGCCTCTGTTTCTTCAACGGACACTAATGTGCCCATGGTTGGGTTACTGGTGAGTAACTGGGAGTGAGGGACAGAAGCTTCCGGTGCAGCGGTTCTCAAACTTTGCCCCAAATTCGACGCACTGGGGGCCGGGGTGGGGGGCTCACGAAACCCGAGGCGCAGGCCACATTCCAGATCAATCCAATCAGGCTACCTGGGGTGGGCCCAGGAATCAGCATTTATAAAGCAAACAGCCAACCAAAACCCAGGGATTCCAGGTGTAGCCACTTCTGGGAACGCAGGGCCTTTCCCACACACAGTCATCACTAACAAATGCTAACACCTGCTCCGCTTCCCTAAAACCGAAAGAAAACTGAAATCTCCAAATGCCTTTTAAGAAACCTCTGGAACATTAAGCCCAACAGCCGAGGCAAGGCCAGGGCTGCCGTGTCAGTGAAGCTCCCTGACTCGCCACCCACTTTTTCAGAGAGCAAGGGTAGTTTGAGGTCAGGGTTTGGGAAGCTTCTGGAAAGTGAAGCAATAGCATTTCTGAAATTCCTGCCCTTCCTTCTTATCACCTTCTCTTTATCAGCTTAGCTCTGAGCCAATCTCTGTGCCTCAGGAGGGAGGGCTGAGTGAGAGCCCCTCTAACAGAGTCTGCCCCCCGGGTGGGGGCCGGGTGCCTCTGTGTGCTGTCCTCAAGCAACACTCAGAACCTCACCAACTCCAGGCTCCCCTAAATCTACATTTGGTCTCCCCTCCAAAAGTCAACTTTCTTCGGTTGCTTGAAGTTAAAATTGAGCCTGCACATTAAGATACTGAGACTAGTCATGATTACAGGGAAGCCTGTAAGGACTCATGGCCACCCACTCCACTCAGAGAAATTACCTAGACCACCAAATCCTTGAGGACCATCCTGGTCATACCTGACTCAGCTGCCACGGTCCACCCAGTAGACGCCATCCCTTGCCAATAGCTCTGTGCCATCCCAGCTTCCATACGGCCTTCACAAGGGTTTCTCAAACCGTGGCCCTCTGGCATACAGTCGCTTCAGGTTTGGGCTTACACATGCCCCCAAGGCAACACCTCTACTCACACACACATAAAAGTCCCTTTCCTAAGCCTTTCCCAGAGTCTGCTGCATGTCGTTTATCTGGGTGCAAGAAGCAAAGGCCAGGAAAGGAAGCTGAGTGGCGTCCTCTTTATTATTATGGCTCCCTTCTCCGTTTTGTTCCGGATGCCCAGATGTCTGCTCTGCTAAGCCTAGAATGCCCACCTGAAGGCATGGCAGAGACCTACCTGGACGGAGCACCCAGGATGCCAGCTTGCTGCGGGGGAGTTCACGAGCGGAGCTGCTGTGGAGAAGGAGGTTCTCTACAGACTGAGTACCTACTGATTACCTCCTCACTTGCCTTGAATCACCTGGAATTACTTCAACCTGTGCGAAAACTTTGCATAAAGGCCCAGAATCCAGTTCCTCTTCCTCTCTGCAAGTTCTTTTTCCCAAAGTGTGGTACAGAACACTAGTTCCCTGGGATGTTCGGAGAGGGGGAAAACATTCTGTTGTCAGAAGAGCACGATACCATGTTTATCTTTCGCGTAGTCATAATGCACATTAACCTCCTAAAGACGCTGAGAAATTCTGCAATTAAAAAAAACAGTGCCTGACGTTGTTTATTCCAGGATTTCCCAAAATTATTTGACTAAGGAATACTCCTTTTTCTTTCTCTCCTTCCAACTCGCTCTCTCTTTTTTTCCAATGTACCTGATTAGCAGACCGCAGAAACAATGTTCTTCAGAGAAAACGTTAGGAAATGCTATCCTGAAAGAAACAGTCCTTCATTCAATAGACAAATAAAGGAGCCCGTAGCAATTCTCCTTTCAATAGGTACACATACAGCCTCTCCTGTGCTAGCGTTCTCCACCTCTGCACAGTCTCTACACCTGCAGGAAGCCTAACCTGACCAGAAGGGGTTTCCCAGGGTTGGGGGGGGGTCAAATGTTTTCACGTGACCACCATTAGTCAGGGCAAGAAGCCCTTAAGTAAACCCCAGGAGTCAGATCCACGTGTTTCTCCTGCTGGGGCAATGAGTGCTCATGGGATTAACATGGTGCCTGTGAATCATGGTGAGAAAAGTTGGTGCTATTCCGCAGGCCTGGAAAATTGAGAATATTTGATTTAGGGTGCCAGCGACTAGATGCCAGCCATTCGCTTATGTCAGTAACTAATTGGTTCACATTCAAATATGGACACCAGTCCCAGGATGCTCAGGGGTCTCTGTGGTGTGAGAAAAACCAGGCAGGGTTGGAATGTCTCTGTGGTGCCGGATCCCGCAGAAAGCTGTCCCTCTGAGCCCTCTGAGACCTTCCCCCAACTCACTCATAGGGAACCGGGGCCCCAGGAGGAGAGGTGACATGCCAAGGTCACGTCATTCATAAGTGACGGACTTGAGGCATCTGCAGCTTCTGGGCTGGATCCCGTTGTGACTGCCGGCTGCCAAACCCATGTGCCTGCCCCACTCCTCCTAACCATGGGCGCTGGAGCTGGAGTCCAGAGCCAGGGATATCTTATAAAAAACAAGACAACCACAATAACGGTCTCTATGTGTGTGTATGTGTGTGTGTGTGTGTGTGTGTGTGTGCATGTGCCTGTTTCTGCTAGCATTTAACAAATACTTGCAAATATTGTGCAAATATGTGCCGGAGACTGGGGACACAGAGGGAACAAGGCAGGCAGCCCTTTTGTCCTGAAGGAGAAGCACCTTGGTATAAAGATGAAAAATAAACCAGAATAAAACACCACGTTTGAAACCAGATAGGAATGCCTTCCTTTATCAGCCTGCTTCGTTAATTTGTCTGAATGCCTTCGTCCTTCACTTTCTATGCCTTACTTTTCTCAACTGAAAAATGGGTGTAAACTTCACGGCAGTTGTAAAGGTTGGACAGAACACAAGCTAAGTTCTCAAAACACAGCAGGTGTGTATTCAATGGTGTTGATTTATCATTCTTCTATTAATTGTCATTTAGTGTTAGTCAGGGTGGGAACTTTTGAAGGACCTTCCGTGAGGCAAGCAGAGGAATTTCCTTTCAAAATGAGAAAGAACTGGAAAGGAGAAAAGGTGGGGTTTAGACAGCACCACCCAGGATGACGTGTGTGTGTGTGTGTGTGTGTGTGTGTGTGTGTGTGTGTGTATGTGTGTGTGCGTGAGCGCGCGTGCGCGCCCATGTTATGTTTCATTGAAGAAAAAAAAAAGTCGCCAGAGTCATTGTACCCACAAGTGACTCTGGCTCAAAATGTGCAAACTGATGTATGGAATTAAATAGGAAAATCCTTCCAATTGCTGTTTGCCACATTCTTACAGGTTACATTAACCTGAACTGCCTTAAGGGAAAAATTCCATCGGAATAGAAGAAGGAAAAGAAAAGAATCTTCTAAGAACCAAAACTAATTTACAACTTCCGCCAAACAGCCCAAGCAGGACTTTAACAAATCGGGTGACCGTCGGGTAAAAGTGGGCGGTGTGGTTTTCACAAGCGCACACAGCGCTCACACACATACACACTCAGCCAGCACGATGCACGTTCCAGGCGGTCCCCAAATTCTCCACGTGGATCCTCTCGTTTAACCCTCACATCAACTCAACAATCCACTGTTATTATGCCCATTTCACAAATCAGGAAAACTGACACTTATGGAGGTTCAGTAACTTAGCTCAGGTGGGGCTATAACCCACAGCAGCTGGGGTCAAGCCTGGACTCCTAACTCCTGGTTCCATTGCTACAGGGGACACCAGCAAACTTCATAACCCACAAAGGAGGCAGAGCCGAACATGCAAACAAGGTGGCCATAGGGTCGGAAAGCTGGCTTCACTTCTGGCCTCGCCCCACCGGCCCTGTGCCCCCTGGGGCATCTCAGCATCTCCGAGCCAGAGAGTTAATTCGAGAATGTGGGGCTGTGTGTGAAAGCGCTTGGTCCACAGCCAGACCCAGACTGTGGGATGCTTCCCTTCTGTCCTTCTCTTTCTCTCCAACCAAAGCTCCCCATCCTTGAGGAAGGTTTTTTTTACTTTCTTTGGCTTGAGAGCAGCGTCTGAAGGAAGTCAACAATCCTGAGACAAGGGAGACAGCCAAGCAGAGGAAGAGAAACAAAACTGACACCGAGCAAAAATGCAACGGTATTCAAAATGCGAGCTCTAATGTTTGCTCCCCTGCCTGAAGCCTGCCAGACACAGGGCTTTGAGAAAGAAAGAAAGAAAAAATCTGATTTGTACTGAAAGGGGCCAAAAATAACCTTGCTTTCTCTTGCAGAAGAAAACAGAAAACTCTGCGGTTTCCTCCCATTTGGATGTTCTTTTCCCTTGGCTGCGGTCGGCGGGGTGAGCCTCTTAGCTCAGGACCTGGAAGGAGACAACAGGCCAAAACACTCAGGCAAGGAGGGTGACAGCGGGGACCTGGCTGAGAGGGGGCTGGGTTAAAGCCCCCTCCAGAGGCAAGTGGCTTGAGAAGAAGGCAGGGAAAGAGGCCTTCATTTGCAAATTTAAAGCTATTTCTAATCAGCAATAGGCCTGTTTTTTGTCTTCCAAAAAAAAAAAAATCTTATATGTCCCTACTTTCCATCCCCACTTCCTCTGCACTGTTTCTGACTTTTTTTGGTCGAAGACTTATCCCTGGGCTCTGTTGCTTCCAGGACATTCCTATCTTCCCCACATTTTCTAAATTACAACTCTGATGTCCGTCCTTGTTTAAAACCTTCCAGTGACACCCCATCAACAACAGAAAACTATATCAGAAACCTGTATCAACAGAAAGCTATACCCAAGCTGCCTCTTGTCCCTGTCTTCCTCTAACCTCTGTCAGCTCCCTTAGTAGTCCCTGCTTTCCCCGGGCTCTTGCTTCCTTAGGTCAATAAATCTCACTTACCCCTCCTTCCTGAGTCCCTGCCTCTGGTCCATCCTTTACCACAGCAGAGCGCCTATCTCTCCTCCTCCAGCTCCAACCGGTTCTTTCTTCCCCAAGAGAGGACCCTTCACAAATGCTCTTTCAGTGGGTTGTCACATTGGCCCTAAAAACCAAGTACGATTTCCCCCAAATTACTGATGGGAAACCAGAGCCCAGTGAGGAGAGGGAACGTACCCAAGGTCACGTCGGTTCATAAGTGATGAACTTGATGCACCCTCAGCTTCTGGGCTGGATCCCGTGGTGACTGGCAGCTGCCAAAACCACACGTGAGGTCCCTCATGTTGTTCTGAAACCTCTAAATTGCACCGTTGCTTCTGAGATAATTAAGCAGCAATTCCAGGTGTTTCTGCCACTGGAGAGAGAGCTGACGTTGCTCTGGACTTTTCTGGCCTCTGCTTTCTCCACAATGCCGAGAATCTATTTTTACCTCAGAAATCAAGCAGCCTGTGATTATCCCTGCCATTTTTTTTTTTTTTTTCAAATGCATACCCCACTGCCAAGCACATTGGAGAACTCTGACCAGGCCAAAGAGAACTCAAATGCAGACATGGAAAACCCAGGACAGAGCAAGAGGCCCCGAGATGAGGAGGTCCGAGGGTCGTGCAAGGGGAGCTGAGCGCCTGTTGAAAGGCCCTGATGGATAAAGACACTGTCAGTGACTGGGGGAACAAGGACCCGAGGTGGGAGTCCTGAAAGCTAGAAGTGAGCGTCTCCAGTGCTGAGTGCCCCGCTGGGCCCCCACCTTGCAGCCCTGAACTCAGAGGAGGGGCCGCTGCTCTAGACTCCTCCCCCAGCCTCGTGAGTCATGACGTTCACCGGCTCCATTGAGGAAGGCCTGGCTCTGAGCGCTGTCTCCCCAAGACTTGGTGTCTACCCAGAGACCTGGTGGAAGGGGTCAGCCTCCTTTCAGAGAGATGTAGGCTGACCCGGTCCTTCGCAACAATCCTAAGGAGAGCTTGTGAATTCCTGAGATGGAGCGCGAACTCCTCTGGGAGACGTCAGGAAGAGTGGTTCCCGAAGTACCCGAGTAGCACCGTCAGCCTCGCCTGGGAACTGGTTTGACAGGCACGTTCTCAGACCCCATCCCAGACCCAGTGAGTCACAAATGGGGAAGCGGCACAATCTGTCTTAACGAGTCTTCCAGGTGATTCTGATGTGCAGTTGAGAACCACTGACTGTTACAGAGAGGCGTGAGCAGGGCACAGGCACTCTGCTGCATCCCCACCCCACCTGACACGTCACGGTCCGCCTCAGAGAGGCGGGGCCCCCTGAACCTCACACGCTCCTGTTTTCACAAGGTTCATTGAATCACTGAAGTGTGCGTACTTCACCTCCTGCAGTGGCTTCCGCTTCCTCAGCCCAGGTGGGTGGGCTGTCTCTCCCTTCAAGGCTGTGATACAGAAGACCCGACAGTCCACTGCTAACTGGACGCTGAGTGCCTTGCACGGGCCGGGCATCGTGTTAGCCTCTAGAGAAGTTGAGAAAAATGAGAGAGGGGATTGCGCCTGCCTTTGAGAAACTAATAGCCTGGCCGGAATAATATTTATTATTAAGCATAATAGATATTAAATATGTGACATGGGAGGTTGTCATCCTAAAGGAGCAGTGTGAGTACAGGGCAAGAGGACCAGGCCTGACTCAGTTCATCGTGATTAAGTTCACCAGTATAATAAACAGGAGAGGGAGAGAGAAGGAGAGAGGGTGAGCGAGAAGGAGAGAGGGAGGGGTGAAGGGAGACAGGGAGGAAGGGAGGGGAGGGGAGGGGAGAAAACACCTGGCTAAAATTTGGTCCCTCAAAGAATCTGCATGTTTATCTTTGACACTTCCCTTCAATGAATGTCTTAGAAAGGGTTTTGCAGCAGAACCACTCGGTCATTCAGCCTTCTTTCTGCCCAGTGGCCTCCTCTTTGATGGAAAAGCCATCATTCTCCTGCCACCCAAAAAATCTCCCTACAATACAACAGGACTCCCTATAATTTGCAAAAGCATTTGTAATCACCCCCTTGCCGGCAAAGAACCCAGGACCTTGGGGGTTTGTGATGGAAACTGGACCTTCTGAATGAGCAGGGTGGCCACGAGGAATCCTCAGTCAGCTTGACGTGTGTGTTCTCCATGAGATCACTGCCCCTCCCCATGCTGGCTGCGGGAGCCTGGGGCGTGGACGTGCTAATACCCACCCCCATCTTCTTTGCCAAAGGGACCCAAGTTGGTCAGTGCCTGGCACCTGGTGCCTCAGGGGTGTCTGTACCCCTCTGAGACCCAGCCAGTGAATCTAAATTAGTCTTGACCAGTGGTTGTCTATCCAGACTGCACATGAGAAGCATCCTGGGAGCTTTAAAAATATATCCCCAGTGGGATAATTTGTTCAGGATCCACTTCTGGTCAATGAGCTATGATGGCAGATGTACAGAAAGGCTTTCTCATAAGAGACGCATGGAGGAAGGGAAAAGCCCCTTTCTGCCTGCTTCCAATGCTCGGGATTGCAGCAGCCGTCTGGGGACGAGCTGACCCACTGGGGATGGTGGAGCAGAAGGGTGGGAAGGGCTCAGGTCATAGAGGATCTTGTCAGTCCCTAATTAACCAACTCTGAACACCCTACTTCCATATTTACTAGTCCTGTGACTTTGGGCATACCAACTAAGCCTCATTTTCTTTTCTTTTTTTTTTTTTTTTTTGGAAAATAAGGATGAAAAACCCATCCCACAGTGTTGTTGTGGAGATTGATGAATTATGAATTAGTCCATCTGAAATGCTTAGCAGAGTAGTTGACACTAAAAAATGGTGATTATAATAATAATATTGTTAATAGTAACAATAATGCTGCTGGTGATCATTGTTTATCCTGGGGAAAGTGCAGTTTTCACCTCCCATATCCATACTTGGGATATTCTGCTTTTCTTAATGCACTTTGAGACTATGTTAGTGTTTTGTTTATTTGTGGTTTTGTCCTTTAAAGTTTTAACAATGATCATTATAATTATGTCCATTTTTTTATAGTGGATTGTACCATAGATTTGTTTCTGGGGTAGAGTCCAGTTAGGTCTTTATTCTATGAGCTGTCATTGGGCCAGCTCTCCTCTGCCTTCTGCTTTCTCAGTGGATTTGTGAACAGAACCACGACTGGGTATCACACGCCAGTGGTCCAGGCTGGGCTGGATTGCACTGGGTGCTGTGACTGATGATGCCCCCGGGAGGTTGGCAGCCACGTCCTCTGCTCAAGCCATTTTAACCAGACACATCGGTGCTCTTTTCTAATGAGCCTGACAATGAGATGTGAACTCCCAGAAGGCGGTGTCAGGACCACTTCCCATCAGAGGTGTTCTCAGCTCCCTCAGTGGTGGGCTCCGCCACTGAGGGTTCCGGCGGTTCCTCTCTTCTACGTGATCTGGAGCACCTCAGGATGCCTGGCAAACTTTTCAACATGGTCTGGAAGGCGAGACTTAACATATTGTTGTTGTGAAAGAAGGTTCTGGAGTCAAATTCTCTGGGTGTGAATTTACCCATTCATATTTGGTGATCTTAAGTGAGTTATGTCACGTCCTGGGTCATTTCATTGGTGTCTGCATTTTTAAAATGAGGCAGTCAGACTTTCGGGCTTCAAGATTTGAAACTGCCAGAGACATCTATTTTTTATCAGGCGCATATTAATTTATTTATTTTCACATAAAGAGGTTTCTCCTAGGGTGAAGGTTCTTAGTGTTTGAATAAAATAAGTTCTTCTCAAGTATGGTGTGCGTTTTTATAGTATTCAATTGTTTTCACTTCTGGCTGAAAAGGACCCACATTTTACACAGTAAAGTTTGCATCAATCTTTTACTTCTACCAGAGAGCTTCAGGTTATGTTGTCCTCTTGTCTTCGAAAGAAAACAAGGCCAGACGGAGCGGAATATATGAATCGGACTCAGCTTTCCCCTTGGAGGAGCAGGACAGAGGATGGATGCTGCAGCCCTGTTTTTGCTGTTCATAATTCATTATTATAGAGATTTATAAAGGGTCTTTTCATAAGCGCTTCACAAAGCAGACTGGAACAGAAACATCGTATTTAGTTAAATCTGCTAAATTGATGATACACAGGGAAAGTTGGGTTGGGTCTGAAGAACCAAACATGGTCAGTAATATTATCCTCTGCGATACAAAGCCTCTGCCCTTGCGAGCCCTTCTGGACACCATTCTGAACCCCAGGGGCAGTGCTTGCTGAGCAGCTAGTCTCTCTGAACCCGGGATCCTTTTCGACTGCTGCCTCTTTTAGGATTCTTTAAGTTGAAACGCCCCCACTCTTGCCTCCATTCCCCTTGCTAAATGGCTGAACATGCTTCCCAGCCTTCATTTTAGATCCTTTCAATGCTGCTCTCTCCATGCTGCACTTCTAGAAATGCTCCCTTGACCAGGTCAGGAGCCCATCCTCTGTGTCCCCACTATGCTGGACTTGACCTACTGGAGGCTGTTGGAATCACCCATTGGCTTGTCTGAATTCTTCATTAGCCTGGGAGCTCCAAGCAAAGGAGGCCTCACCGCCCCCACCAACCCTTACTTACCGCTGCATGGCCAGCACCTAGTGCAAGGCCCGGCATGCTGTGTAGATGCTAAATAAACAGCTTTTGAATGAACACATGGATTTCTATGCTCATGCCTTCACTTTCACCGGAGTCCCATTCTAAAATGGCTGGCCTTCCTCCTCCACAGAGGGATTTAACTCGTCCGTATCTTCCACCAGACACCCCCAGACACCTCCACCCACCCACCCGCCTCCACCAACTTCACCTCACAGTCATCTACCCTGTCTCTGAACTCATCATTGTGCACACTACAGTGTAATTAAGACTATGAATTCTGGAGTGAAATTTTCTGAGTTCAAATTCAGAATTCCCCAAATACTATCTGGGGGATCTCGAGCAAATGGCTTAACCACTGAATTCTTGCTTCGTCATCTGTAAAATGGAATGTTAGTACCTGTTCCTCAATATTACTGGGAGGATAAAATGAGTTAATATCTGTAAAGCCCTTTCCGTGACCCAGTTCAAGTGTTTTTTTAAAATGAAATAATCAACACCTTAAATGTAATTTGGAGTTTCTAGAATGTTCAAACCCTGCTACTGAGAAGAATCTGGGCTCTAAGAACTTATTCTCAAAGACCCGACATCCAGACCACCATCCTGGAGGCAGCTGTGCCGAGACTCTGCACACACCACCCTGTGCCGGCCCACCCTGTAATGGTGTTTGAATGCGTTTCTCCCAACTAGGGAAGAAGTCCTCCCAAGCCAGATATCATGACAGTTTATCTCTGCATCCCGACGTTTCACATGATGTTTGGACCAAAGCTAGTGCCCAGTAAATGACTACTGAATGCATAAGTGAGAACACTAGACACATATCCCACCTAAGATTGGTACTCATCACTCCTTGAGTGAGCTCTGAGCATCACATGCCTTCCCTTGTCCTAAGATGCTGCCTTTTACTCTAGGACTAGTCCACATAGCTGGCTTTTTCTTGGAGGTATGCCTCAGGTTTCCAACCATGTACTAAACCCAAGCTCACAAAATCTGATCCTCCATCTGTGCCCTGACACTGGCTGCATCCTCCCTCCACCCACAAATTGGCAAGTATTTCTAGAAAACTAGTGTGCTGGGCTCTATGCTGGAGGCTATGGACATAACCACTAACCAGAAAGGTGTGGTCTTGGCCTCGCAGAGCTTACACTCTATTGTGGGGCATTTACCTGCCGCATTTCCTGGGATGATCGCAAGCTCTTCCTCTTGCCTTCTCTTTGGGACAGGCTGCAAGCCGTTCTGGCACTAACCACATCTCAAGTGTAACTGCTCCCTGAAGAATTCTGATGTTGGGTTACTTTGGAAATACGCATTGAGCTGAGACCAAATTTGAGTGTATCATGCCTCCTTGGACACCGTCACCCTTCATAGGTTAGTTCCCTAAACTTGACTCAGTCCAATTCCATCTCCATTCTCCCTCTTCTCAGCAGCTAGCAGCCAACACCCACCCATCATGCTCTGGCCTCTGAGTCTCCTGCCATCTCTCATGTAATAAATCAAAGTAGCGTTACAGTGAGCCTTCCCAAACCCTCGACTTATGTGGAATCTGGTCACGTACTAGGCTAAAGGGAGTTTCTAAATTTAAACATTCACCACTCTCCATACGATTCTAAAATAATTTCCTCTTAAATTCAAACAGTTCAGTGTGACGACTATACCCCTCTACACACAAAAACTTTCTATGGTCCAACTGGTTATAAATTTTGTACTTATTTCCTCCATACGTACAGACATTCATAAAAAATAGAGACGTCTCATGAGCTATATGAATGGGTCACTGTATAATCACCTACAAAGAGAGAGAAAAATGTATTAAGGATATAAAAGTAAAAGAATAATATATAATTCATAATATGGAGATGAAAGGTGGGTGAATATGAAGTGGCTCTTCTCTTGAAAATGTTTAATCATTTTTTCATATCAACACACCTTAGTATAAAGACAACATGGCTTAACCAAATACAATCAATAAAATACTGCAGTCTTTAATCAAAAGATTACGGAATTCTCAAATAGTCCCTAGGATAGAGCATTTTATGAGTGTGGTTTGAATATCAGTTAAATACAGATTTCTTAACAGTTGAGCCATTATGTAATTAAATAATATTTATATAATGACAACTGCATGCTCCATAAGTGAAAGTTAGATTTAATGAGATGTTTATTGGCACAAATGATTAATAATAAAACTCTCCCTGCTGAAGGTAATTTACACACATGTGATATGGCCAAGAAGAAAAGCTCCTTTTAAGGCTTACCTTGCGTGCCATGTGACTACTCCTACCCAACTCAAATCCATTCCTTGTTAATAAATAAACATCAGCCCAAGGCTTAAGGGCAATAATCGTTAGGAGTGAGACAATGAACAAAGGCACCTTTTTAAACACGCTGAAATTATAAAAGATTTGTGCCAAGATTTAAAATTTTATTTGCTAGTAAACTGGTACTTTTCCCCTCAATAATTTATGGAAATGCTTCAGAGACCAAAATAAGCACAGTCCTGATTTTTTTGAGGGGCTGCACAGTTGAAAAGCAGATCATTTGGTAATCACGTGATCATCATCTCAAACGTGACAAGTGCAGAATTATATGATATACACTGAGCACTTGTCCAGTGCCAAGCACTGTGCTGGGTACTTTACTGCACAATTTCAGAGGTAGAGAAAACATAGGCTTGTTTTGGGCTTATAACTAGAAGAATATCCTGATAGGTATCTGTCATCATGATGCTTCACGAAGATTAGGAAAGTAGTTATTAGGCAGGATGGGTCTTGTGGTATTTTTGGTACAATGTATCTAAACGACAATTTCTAACTTCTTACAATGCCCTAGTTTACATTAGAAACATCACAAACATAGGTCTGAGTTCTGGGTTGACTACTTTCTACTTGTGTCTCACCGTCAGTAAGTCACTCAATGTTTTACAGTCTCAGTTTTCTCCTCAGTAAACTGGTGATATTGAGATGTCCCTTCGACCTCCCATACTTAAGAGGAACAGATAACATTGGTGACCAAGGGCTGAACTCCCACAGCCCTTTTCCCAGACTCCAGATAGAAAACACACCGTAAGGTACAACTTTATCTGTGTTGTATCCTTCATACCTGCTGTAGCACTTTGTGCAGAGAACACACCAATTAATATTGGAGGAATGAATGGGTGTGTCTATTGAACTCTACTTAAATTTTCCTCAATTATTTCTATCATTCCATAGTAAGATGAAAAGGAGAGATGTCACAATGCTTGGACTCAATGCACACATGTTAATAACAGTGTACTGAGAGCACCCAATTGCCATGATTTTGGTCCCTTCTGGAGAACTGCAACATCGCTGGGAAGCTGTCACTGGCCACACCACCTTTCCTGAAATGGATCTATTACGAGTAGTATCATCCCTGAGTCTGTAGTTTCCAAAAGTGCGATTCTGCGTTGGAAAACAGACTTCTCAGTAAAAGCACAGTCTGGACTGACCCTGAGGTTCATTTGGCTTCTCTAACTCCAAGGTTAGAGAAGATACTAAGGGTGATTCAACAGTATAAAGGAGAAAGACTGGACAGAGTTAGTCATTTAGCAAGAATGATTTCTGACGGTGGGACACGGGGAGTGAGGTGATTAATAAATACTGTGTGTTCTAATTTTGCTAGAGTTTTAACCATGGTTGTAGTGGGTAGGGGGCTATGGATTTTGTTTCTTCCACTTCACACCAAATTTTCAGGCAGTCGTATGCAGTGGTTACCAATGAGTTGCATGCATTTTTCCTGCAGCGTGCAACTACTTCCAACAGGCTTAGAAAACCATACTGTTGAGCATGGGCTCTCACGTCAGATGTGGAGGGTTTCAATCCCCCCTCTACCACTTAGTAGCTGTGTAACCTTGGGGGGAAATTCTTACCATCTCTCAGTCTTGGTTTACTTCCCTTTGAAATGGAGATGATTATAATAACAATCTAACATGGTTGCTGACCTTGGAGGCTCAACTCTGTTCTTAATAAAGAAAAAATCATTTCGGCTCCCATGGTTCTGAAGTAGAGCTTTTCTAGGACACAGATATTGGGGATACATTCTCACTTGCTATATCTTGAAATCACCTCTTCCAAGGTCTTTTGGATGCACACACACACAATCGGCACACATACAATAAACACACACACGCACACACGCACACGCACACACACACACAGTTTCTCTGAACTCTTCCTAAGAACTAACGTCACTCCTTTTTGCCAAAGAGGAAGTCCATTCCTTGAACATCACTAATTTTTTGACCTTATATTTCCTAAAGTGAGAAAGGTATTTTGGATACATATTCTCCAGTAACTCCTAATATTAACACACTTTTGCCAGTCAAATTCCAGGTCAATGTGTCCAACAGACTTTTCATATCAAGTGAAAAGCAGAAAAGATGATCTCATCAGGAAAAGTAAAGGCAGACTGCATTTCATTAACTGATAGGGAATGTCATCTTTGGTTATCTTCTCATGGCCCCATCCTTTCAAATGTGTCTTGAAATTATGGGACAGAAGTCTAGGTCTTCAGAAAATCCTGTTATTTTTTCCTGCCTGGGAACACAGCTGCTCTCAGGCTCCCATGCATTTCAGTGGAGCATGGAACTGAGTTATGACCGATGGTATGTGAACAGAAACAGCAGACCTCCCCAGGCCAACCAGTACAACCTCCCATGCAACCTGCGAGGCTTTTCCCTATTCTGCTGGGAGGAAGGGTGTCGGGCATCCAGGGATGACTCTGGGACCCCAGGGGATGCAGAACCACCAGACTGAAGAGCTCTGGGTCTCTGAATCACAGTATTGGAAGACGACCCTTCAAACTTCCAACTCCACGTCACATGAGTAAGAAATACACTTTTTGTAAATTAAGCCCCTGAGGTTCTGGGGTTGTTAGTTACAACATTCAGCCTCACCATAATTCAAGAGACAGACTTGGATCCCACTCAGTGATGATGGTTGACGGACAATTTTGCAAATCTGTCCCACCGTTAAGGACATTTACAAATGAAAACAGAGTCTGTTGACAATTGCAGGTATAGATCTTGAAAGACAGGAGCAGAGTTCAGAGCTCAGAGGCTCTGCGGGGGAGGCATGCGCTCCCTAAACATGACTCCCAGCCCCTGGGGACTGATAAAGCCTTGGTAGACGGGAAGCTTCCTGGGCCAGGCCCCCGGCCTCACTAATCACCACCTCCCGAACATGAGAGGGCACCTCCACAAGAGGATTTTTACATCAACCTAGTTTTTAAACCAGCCACATCTGAGCACTCGTCAGTGCTCACACTGGTGCCCATACCTTTGCTATTCAGTTTCCATTATTGATATTTACAATATTATAAGTCTGGTCCGAGCCTCTGAGTTCGAGGGTGCTGTAACTTTAACTTTCCTCACTACCAAGCTCATGAAGAAGACCCTTGTATTCTGCCTCTCTTAATAATCCCACAGACTCTTGGCGTATGTGCCCTTCTTCCCCTGGGTGATCAGGCTTTGGGACCACTTCCCTGGGAAGCCTTCACTGGCCATCCTTCAGCTGGGTTCAGTACACTTTCCCAAGACCTCCTAACATCTAAGGCTAATGAATGACATTTATTTCAGTGAAAGTATATGATAAATACTACACTTTGCTTCTCCCAGGCTGTGAGCAGGGATTGAGTTAAAATAGTTTAATTCCTAGCACTGGGGACACAGCGTGGTATATCCTTTTATTCATTAAGAAAGATTCCTTGAGCGTCTGCTTTGTGCCAGACACTAGGTAGTCAATGGAGAGCTAACAGCTGCGGGGGTCTCAGTTCTCTTGGAGCTAAAGATGGACGTGGACAGTTAGCACAGACTGGCTCTGATAAATGCATAATCATAGGCAGCGTAGGTGACCTAGAAGAAATGAACCTGTTTCTTTGATGATGTCTTGCTTTGTCTTTCCCAAAAGAGACCTTTAGACAAGGGTTTGGGTACAAGTTATTTATTTGGGAGGTGATTTTAGGGAGTGCAGTGAGAGAGTGGAGAAGTGAGACAAGGAATTGAGGCAGGTTAGTAAAAGTCATGTGAAGCAGCAGATTGATGCTATGGGCAATGGCCACTCAGCCCTGCTGGGGGCCTCTGGGAGACTGTATGGACCATGCCTGAGAATTGCCCCACTGTGGGGCAAGACTTTGGCCTTAGGCAAAGAACAGATGCTTAAAAAAAGCAAATGATGGATGGATGGATGGATGGGTGGATGGATCCTATATTCTAGGGTCTAACTGAAGGACTGAAGGAGGTAATGGATAAGAAAATAAGGACTGAATGGGGAATCAATGATTGAGGGATGCATGATGAAATTCAGTGGCCTCTGCAAGGGAACACCTGATTGTCACTCACACTGCATTACCGCACCGAGAGCTTCATGAGAGTATGAATGTGCTAGTTACACACAGAAGGAGACGGAAACCCAGCCTGAGTCTTTTCATGCACACTGGTGGACCTCTGAAGAAATTTCCGATGTATTCACAAGCCATTACCTTCAGTTCAATGATGCTGTGTCCCATAGGTTCCTTGGTCTGGAAATGGAACCTGTGGTTCTAACTTAACCTTCCTAGAAGTCCTTTACCTGTCTCAGAAATGCCGACACGGCACAGCTGGGCCTATAGACTAGAGGCATCCTGGCAAGTGAAGAAAGGAATGGCAGTGAGCCTCCCAGGGCTGTCTGCATAGGGCAGACAAGTGAGCTATTTACACAGATGTGAACACAAATGTTTGTTTATTTTAAACAAACAAACCTTGGAATTGTTCACATGTGTATACTAACAACCATGCATTCATTTTATTCATTCATTCATTCATTCACTTAGTATTACATACTTATCGAGCATCTACTAGGCACCAGCTGCCAGTGATCCCATGGTGAGCAAGAGACACCATCTCTCCTCAGAGATTTCCCTCGTGGAGGCTGAAGATGTTCACTACATGTATAGAATTATGATATTGTAAAGAAGGAAATCACACATAGTCCCACAGGATGACACATGTGGGCACTTAGTCTACTGTGGACGCCTCCATGAAGAGAGGGTGGATGAACAGGAAGCAGCAAGTAAAGGTGTAACAAAGGAGAAGAGCATCCGGCCAGGGGGAGGAGCCCATGCCAAGAGGGCGATAAGGCAAAGGACCATATGGCCCGTTCGGGGATGAGGCAAAATGCTGGGGAGGCAGGAACACAGAAAGGCAGTGAGAACCTGGCAGGAGGTGAGGCTGCAGAAATGGGCAGGGGACAGATATACAGAGCTTCCTGTATACAGTTTTACACGTTTCAAAACGTATTCATGGGCAGTAGATTAAGTAGATTTAACCAACGGAGGTTCAGAACACATTTGCATAAAAGAAACAGAAGACACCTCGAGGAATCTCCTGCCCTCTGCATTCCCTTATTTCAGCAGCTCACACTTCCTGAGCGCTCAGTATGTGCTAGGTCCCAGGCAGGCACTGGGGTAAGAAGAGGATGGATGGCCAGACTAGCACTAGGGTTCGGAGGCCACGGGGCACGGAGGCCACGGGGCACGGAGGCTCCCGTGTCCCAGCCTGAGCTTTCAGGGGACCTTGCTGATCAGAGACGCCATCTGCCTTCTTCCCACACTCTTTAGGCTGCATATGAACCAGCACAGGATATTGCGTCAGAGACCTGGTTTGAACCTCATCTCTGCTACACACTATCAATGTGACCTACTTGTCCTAACTGAGCCTCACTGATCTCTACAAGACGGGGAAAGTGCCGATCCCTGCCTGACATAACTTGTGCGTGTGGGTGGAGGCCGGGGGGGAAGAGACTGGCTGGCCCAATAGCTGGTGTACAGTTAGTGCTGCAGAAGAGGGGGGAATGGATCCCTGCTTATTGGTCCCACGTTTCTGCCCACCACGGCCTCTCCATCTTCTCACTGTAGCCATTATGGAGATGCCGGAAAACCCTGGGCCCCCAGCCCCTGTATCCTGGGATCCTTAGATGCTCCGGTTCTGCTCAAGCCTATATCTCGACCAGAGGTGGCTCTGGGCAGGCAGCACCAGCTGCTGTGGGTTGAGCACTGGTTTCCCCACAGTGGTTCCTGCTGCACCCTGGGTAGGGGTCTAGCTCCAATCAGGCAGATTCTTGCTTCCTGCTGTGCTGAGAACACGGCACCATCTTCCTTGTGCTCCCTCAGGCCCTTCTCCTGAAACCGTGGACCCAAGGCTTTGATGCCTCTGAGCATCTGCTGTAGCTCAGTCCAGCTGTACACCTGGAAGCGGGGCCCTGCAGCTCTGACTGAGGTTTCCCAGGTGGCAGCCATGTATCAGTAAGTCTAGGAACACCCAATTTTGTGCTGGGAATTTCAGGTCAGATAGATTCCCTAGGTACTTTCCTGCTTTAAAATCTGCCAGATTCATCCCCAAATGATTGAGATGATGAAAATGGTAACTTGGTCTTTCTTTCCTCCCTTCCAAGAGGGTGCGCTATCCCCCGGCAGTGCTGGGAGCCCAAAGGCTCCTTCCAAAGCCTGCTTCTGCCCCTCAATGTCTCCTCGCTAAACCCCGGCTCGGGCTGCCCAGAGGGAGGCACCTGGGCAGCATTCACTGGTATAAACACTCGGCAGGTGATGTCCCAGGAATGACAGAGCTACGGCAACAAAAGCCAGAGCCTTGGGGACATGCTCTTCAAAAGGAGTTGGCAGGGGGAGGGCATGAGAAGGTGAAGGCTGATACCAAATAGACTTTTTTCAGTTAAGTCTATTATGAGGCCTTGAAGAATTTTAGATATTTGGGGTTCTCTTCTCTTCCATCTGAGCTAAAATTTCAGCCCAGATATTTACTACTTGTGTTAGTTGACTACTTTGTTCCCCTGTTTTTTCACCTGAAAAATAGGAATAATATTTTAGCTCCCAGCATGAAGGGCTATTAGGAGAAATACATTAAAAAAATTCTCTCAAAACATTTGACTCATGGTAGGTGGGCGCTCCCTAAATGTACGTTTATCTTAAATTCTTTTACCTTTTGCTTGAGTTTAGAATCTGTGCAGATCTGTTTTGACTGTCCATTCTTTCATTCATTCATTCATTTGTTCATTGATCAAATATTAACCTTTTACCTCCAATGTCCTAAGCCACAAGCTGAGAACAAGGGGTAGAAAAACACGATCCCTGCCCGGAGCCTCGTCCACCATTCACTGAAGCCTCTGGTTATGATGAAAAGTCTCAGGTGTCACGCAAAGTTCAGAGATTTTATTTCCTCTTGTAGCTTTATGACTTTCAGGATGTTCCCCCAAAACTGCACTTAATTTTAACTTCATTAACTTCCTGTTCTGTCACAACAGTTGAACAAGGATTTCTCCATGAGCAGTATTCAAATCAGCTTTTAATGAGCTAGTTAATTAAAGGCTAATTGAGGTGAATTCATTAAAGATTTCTAAATTATGCTTATCAGGGTAGCTATGTTTTAAGATAAGTTTCAAGTATCTGTTTTATATTGCATTGTTTGATCATAAAAGTATGTATAAAATTACTTTTTAAAATTACTAATTAGAATGTGGGTACATTTTTCTTCCCTAATACTTGAGTAGGACAGTTAGCAAATCAATTTAATATACGTTCTGGGGCTTCCCTGGTGGCGCAGTGGTTGGGAGTCCACCTGCCGATGCAGGGGACACGGGTTCGTGCCCCGGTCTGGGAAGATCCCACATGCTGCGGAGAGGCTGGGCCCGTGAACCATGGCCGCTGAGCCTGTGCATCCGGAGTCTATGCTCCACAACAGGAGAGGCCACAACAGTGAGAGGCCCACGTACCGCAAAAAACAAACAAACAACAAAATATATATGTTCTGGGTTGGGCTGAGGCAATAAGAGGTTACTAGTGATTATAGTTGAGGCTGTGTTTGGTCCATGAAGAATGCCCAAGTCTTTTGAGATGAGGTATTGTTGGACTGTCTTTGATCTGCTGTTCCAACTGCAGTGTAAACCGTAACTGCTTAGATGCAGGGTTTTCCCCAAGCCCTGGTGACTCCTGGGTTTCAAGTAGCATACTACATATTCCTTATGCCCAATGCCACTCAGGAAATGAACACGTGAAACATGATATGGCCTCCCCACACACACCAGAGCAGCCCTAACCTTCAGAACCCCATTCCCTGGGGATGAAAGTTTAGCTCAACAAACACGCACTGAACATCTCCTCCATGCTAGTTATGGTCCCAGACACCGAGATAAAAATGAACTAGGGTCCATGGTTGAATGGGAGAGACACACACATCACCAGGCGAGTACATTCCACTGTGATATGTTTGTCCTTCAAGACCAGGAAAAAGCCTCAGGAGAGAAGCATAGTATGCTAGCCTGACTTGGGCAGTCAGGACCCCCCATGAGGGATGAGACTCTAACTTTGACAGGTAAGTAAGTATTGCCCCAGCGAAGAAGTGGGGAAGGTCATTATTGGCAGAGGAAGTCAGATTAAGTGGAAGAATCTGATGAGGTTGAGGATTAACGCAGAATTCAAAATTGCTGTATGGAGATAGGAATGGGACAGAGGGCTAGCTAGGGAGTCAGGTGATGGATACATCATGAAGGGCAGGGCAAGAATTTGAAGTCTGAACTTGAAATTTAAGGTGTTGTAGAGCCATTGAAAATCTGTCCCCCCACCACACACACACACACCCCTCACCACATACACATACACACACAACACCACACACACACACACACCATACCACACACACCACAAACACACACACACACACACATCATACCACACACACCACACACACACATACTCACACACATACTCACAACACCACACACACACTCTCACACACACCAATTGAAGGGCTTTAAGGAAGGAAAGGGCAAGCACAGATTCCACAATTTATAGTCCCCGGGGCTATAATGTTATAATGTCAGGGCAAGAGAAGAAGACTGGAGGCAGGTGTTATAGTTTCACTGGAGATTTTTATACTCTTAGGCAAAAGGATGGACAGCTAGTTGGTTGTTGTAAATAGATTAAGGAAGGAAAAAGCCAAGAGAAAACTAAGGGCTAAATATCCCAAGGTTGTGTGATTTGCATGGAGAAAGAGGATAGCCTTAGTTCAGGATGCTATAAAAAGTACCATAGACTGGGTGCCTTTGAAGCAACAGACATTTCTCTCTTACAGGTGTGGAAGCTGGAAGTCAGAGATCACGGCGCCAGCGGGGTCGTGTTCCAGTGGGGACCTGCTTCTGGGGTGCACACTGCCGACTTCTCATTGTCTCCTCCCATGAGGGCGAGAGAGCTTTCTGGGGTCTCTCTTATAAGAGCACAGTCTCATTCATGAAGGCTCCCCCCTCACGAATAATCATGTCCCAAAGGCCCCACCTCCATAATATCACACTGGGGGGGCAGGATTTCAACACGTGAAATTTAAGGAGGACACAAATATTCAGTCTCTAACAAGAAGGAAAAGGAAAATTGGAGGATGTGCCCATATTTTAGTGTTAGATATCAGGATGAGTGTCGGTTCCAGGAACCAGGACAGAGACTCTCGGTCAATAAACACCTGGAACACTCTGTTCAATGCCTGAATCTCATTTTAGGAGAGACAATGACCAGAATGGGCCTTCAGAGAGATACACAAGCAGGCTGGCGGAAGAACTGAAATCATCCGCCCTGGGCAGCTACTAAAGGAAATGGAATTATTGAATAAGGAGCCACAAACCAGTGAATGGCCACCACAGGAAAGGACAGGTAGAGCTACGTAAATAAGGGGAGAATAACCTCATTTTCTTCTTTATCAACACCAACAGTGTGAATGGATTAGCAGTGGAAAGAGGGAGAGTGCTGCAAAGTGGTGAGCTCCTGGTTCCCGGGAGGGTACAAGAAGTTGGGGTACCTATCATGACTTTTCTAAAGGAAATTCTTGTCGGGATGGAGTGGGGAGTGCTGCCACTAAGGTCCCGTCCAGAGCTGCAATTGAACAGTGGCATGAATCCCTGACTGCACTAATTAATCAAGCATCTGGACCTCTCTCGCAACGAATGGCTCCCTCATCCTGTGTGTGCACATGTGAAGTGAATGAATACAACCCGTTAGAAATACTGTGGAAAATGTGCTTGGCTAATGTCACAAACCCAACTGAATAAAACCACTTTCTTTTAAAAAAACTTTGCTTTGCAATTTACATCGCAAAGACATTCCCAAACGCAGGGGGTTGTCTGAGAAGTAGAAAGGCTGATGAATTAGAAATACCAATACCAGTGTCCCCAGTCAAGTTCAGCAAGATGAAGGTAGGCCCTTGCATTCCTCTCACTCACACAGCACACGTGGAATGCTGGTGTGTGACAGAGTGAGGGGAGAACAGAGTCCTTATCCCCTTTCACATGCTGCCACCCAAATGCACCGACAGTTTAGGTAGAGAAGTTTCTCTCTTACAGGGGACAGACGCAGAAAGATGAGAGGTCTCATTCTGTTGACATTAGGGCCCAGCCAGGGTTTTCACAGTGATTAAGGGGCTGGATACATGCATTCATTCATTCGCTCCTTTACTCATTCAAACACTGGCTCTGTTTCCCAGCTCCATCTTGAGGCTCTCTGCTCTCCTCTGACCTCACGCCTACCGTCCTCTCTTGCCTGGGCAACTGCAATAGCTCCTAACGCGTCTGCTCGCATTTATTTTTGCCACACCATGATCTCCTCTCCACGCTTCTCCCAAAGCAGTGGCTTTGAAAGCAAAGCAGCCTTGTGACTCATTGCTTTATTACCTTCAATGGCCCTTTTACACTTTGAAAGATCCAACCCGAATGGCCTTCACCAAGTGTTGTGGGCTGAACTGTGAACCCCAAATTCATATGTTGAAATCCTAACCCCCAGTATCTTAGAATGTGACTGTATTTGGAAACAGGGCCTTTACAGAGGTGATTAAGATAAAATGAGGTCATTTTTTTGAGCAGGCCCTGATCCAATATGACTGGTATCTTTATAAGACAAGGACATGTGGACACAGATGGATCTAGAGGAAAGACCATGTGAAGACACAGGGAGAAGACAGCCATGTGCAAGCCAAGGAGTGAGGTGACAGAAGAAACCAACCCTGCTGGCACCTTGATCTCAGACTTCCAGCCTCCAGAATTGTCAGCAAATACATTTCTGCTGTTGAAGTCTCCAGCCTGCAGCACTTTGCTGTGATGGCCCTGGCAAACTAACACATCGAGTTTCCCAAACGTGCCAAGTTCTGACACAGCAGGGCCTCTTTGGTTCCAGGGGTGCTCGCCTCTCACTCTTTGTACACCTGGGTCCTTCTCACTCCCCAGTACCAACCGGGATGACACCTTTTCAGAAAAGCTTTCCTTCCCAGACCAAAAGCAGCTCTCTCCTTAGTCTCATGTGCCTGTTTACTTCCTTTCTCTTGCTCTCCAGAATTATCAGCAAATTCAAGCCTCCCCCTCACACTGTAAGCTCTGTGAGTCCAAAAGCCGTACCTCTTTCGTTTATTGCTGTAGTCCAAGGGCACAGTGCCTGGCTCCCAGCAGACCCTCAGTGGATTCGTCAAATGAGTGAATGAACGACATACGGATTGAGCAGCTCTCACAAGCCCGTCCCTAACCTGGCGTGGGGAAGAAAGAGATGAACAAACCAGTCCTGGGCTCTGTCAGTGTGGGACACATAATCCTACAGGTAAGACTGACATCAGCCAGGTAAACAGGATAAAGTATAGAAATGTTGGCTTAGAGGAAGTAGCCCAGACGTCACAAACTAAGCCATCTTTCTCTGTCCTCATATGCTAGGGACTTTCTGCAGATGATTGGTGAAGAGGATATCCTTATTGAATAACTTCTGGTGAGCTGCAATGGCATGAAATATTATGACTCTTAACAAGCTGCTTTTTCACTGAGATACCATTCAATTTCAGATTGGTGGGCTTGTATCTGGGCGCCCCCGACTCTCCTGGGGGTGAATTTGCAGATTCTGATGCCCAGGAGTGTCTCAAACGGAGGCAGCAGGAGGCAGAGGGTCTATTGTGCTCCAGCTGGAGCAGAGCTCAGTGAAGAGAAGGCCAGGGAGAGTTTACTACCTCCGGAGGCGGACTGGTTAGAAAGAACTTCCAGGCAAGTTCCATTTGCATTTTTGCCAGGGTAGGACTGAGGAAAGGGAGATGGTTCTACATGAGAGCAGCCCAGTCATTTTCTCCTCAAACTTGTTCCAATTTGTCTTCCTGCTCCCAGAACTTACTACCCTGCATAATCCAGGGAGTGAGGTAATCAGCACTTTGAGTTACACGGGTTCTGCCTGTTCCCTTGATAAAATGGCAAAATTCGCCCGTGAAATCCTGGAGTTCATGATGATGTCGACACCATAATGGTGTCGCCTTCTCTCCCCTTAAATCAAAGCCATTTTACCTCCTTCAGTCGAACCAGGTTCCAGAAACGGCATCTTTGCTTCCCCTTGCTTTCAATTATTCATATCCCTTTGCTGACAGAAACCCAGGCGGTACCATCTTTGGGTGAGTTTTAGCTCAGACTGCCAACCCCTCACCAGAGCTGGACTTGAATTCCCACCATTCACCACCAAATGGAAAACAGCCACCCAAGGGAGAGCCACGGCACCAGGAAAACGCTATGGTGCTGGGGTCACATATGGACACGAACTCTCACACGCGCAGACCTCAATTGAAAAATAAAACAATTAGCTTTTAATACTTTTGAAACAACAGAGGGAAGCACATTTATAGGATGACTGGGAAGAAACAGCCATATGCTGTTTCTTTTTTAATAACATTGAGTTGTGCTCACTGTTAAGCTTATTAAAACATGAAAGCAGAACATAGCAGGATGCCGGGATGCCATTCCATTGATTATCTGGGAACAGCCCTTGTTCCTTATTCTTTTCTTAAAAACTAAACAGAAACCAAAAACTGCAGAAAAGACTTCCTGTAAGTAGGTGCTTGTGGTGTTTTAGTCTGTCCCAAGGGCTGGTCATACAAGACTACGGACTGAGGGGCTTTTGAGACCTGCAAGAACGAGGGCTTTGGCCGTTGTGTGTTGGTTGATCTGTCTGGGAGGTGGTGTATTGATGTGTACGCAGCACCTCACGTCAGGTGGAGGTGCCCCCAGAGGGCCCCACCCTAGAGATGAGCCTCCAGCCAGCCTATCTCCACAGTGACTCCGTATCTCCAGGGTTTTCCTTCACATCCACGGGTGGTAGGTAGCATGAGGGATGAGAACACTTCTAACTCTGCAAACACGAAGGTCTATGCCCTCTCCTGGCTCTTATCCACCCAAATGCATCCAGGGCTCCTGCAGCTCCTCAGCGTGGCTTACAAAGCCCTCGAAGAAATGGCCCCCAGTATCCATCTATCTTCAATCGCTACCCCACCCACCACATGCAGTTAACACCCAAGCACACTCATCTGCCCCTGTTGGTTTTGGCATCTCCATGCCTTTGCATGCAGTTCCCCCTACACTCAGTTATGTGCTTCCTCTTCTAGCACATTTGTAATTATCCTAACAGTTTCCACTCAGTTAAACCCTCTGTGAAGCCCCTGACTCAGACAGTGTATCCCCTCCTCAAGTCCCAGCAGTTCTTTGCTGCTTTTCCCTACCGCTATTACAGTCTCTGTCTTTTCACTTCACTAGAATATCTTAAGAGCAGAGTAAGTCTCAGCTCAGGCATCTGGCACATAGCAGGCACCCAGCAATATCTGCTGAATGAAACAGAAACCAATGAGACACACTGGTGTACTCTGCTGTGGGGAGGAGATGTTGCCGCAGGAACATGGAATTTTGTGGGTAGTTTCATCATTTTTCTCATCTAACCTGTAGAGTTCCATAGGGATATGACCAAAAGGCAACATGCAGAGCCCATTTCATTACCATTTGATTCTTTTAAAATGATATTGATAAAAACAGTAATCAGCTGAGGGACTTTTTTTTCTTTTTTTTAGAGTAAGTAGTTCCAAGTCTCCCTACCCAGAAACCAATGATTTCATCTCCCCAATGTTTGTCCATATGGACATATGTTTTTGCATAACTGTGGTCACAAGTCACAATCAGGTATTTTTGCTTTTCTCACTTTTAAAATCTATTGATTTTTCACTTCTAGTTCTTCAAAGTGTTCAAGGCAGATGTTTGTATTTTCTTTTTCACAGTATCAGTAAATGTCCCATTGCTACATATTCTTCATACTTGCCTTCATAAAGAATGGAGCAGTATGTACAAACATAGGTTTTTGGTGTCCAACTATCTGTGTTAAAATCTCAGCCCTAATCTATTTACAATAGCCAGGACACAGAAGCAACCTAAGTGTCCATCGACAGATGAATGGATAAAGAAGATGTGGCACATATATACAATGGAATATTACTCAGCCATAAAAAGGAACGAAACTGAGTTATTTGTAGTGAGGTGGATGGACCTAGAGACTGTCATACAGAGTGAAGTAAGTCAGAAAGAGAAAAACAAATACCGTATGCTAACACATATATATGGAATCTAACAAAAGAAAAGAAAAAGAAAAAAAGATGGTCAGAGAACCTAGGTGCAAGATGGGAATAAACATGCAGACCTACTAGAGAATGGACTTGAGGCTCTGGGGAGGGGGAAGGGTAAGCTGGGACAAAGTAAGAGAGTGGCATGGACATATATACACTACCAAATGTAAAATAGATAACTAGTGGGAAGCAGCTGCATGGCACAGGGAGATCAGCTCGGTGGTTTGTGACCACTTAGGGGGATGGGATATGGAGGGTGGGAGGGAGGGAGATGCAAGAGGGAAGAGATATGGGAACATATGTATAACTGATTCACTTTGCTATAAAGCAGAAACTAACACACCATTGTAAAGCAATTATACTCCAATAAAGATGTTAAAAAAAAAAATCTCAGCTCTATCACTTTCCAGATCTGTGACATTAGTGAAGCTACTTAACCTCTTGAAACCTCAGTTTCTTTTTTCTGTAAAATGGGTATAATAATAGTATTTAATAAATATTATTATTAAAAATTTTAAATATAATTGAGAAACAGTCTAAGCATAATTCCTGGAACATAGTAATAGATTGGTAAATGTTAACTCTCTTATCATTGCAGTTGTTATTAGCAGAAGAAAATGGCAATTTTAAACAAAACTTTGTATCTCTCATCTATAAAGTCTATAAAATAAGTTAACCCCTGCATAATGTGTTTCTTAGTTGTCATTTTTGTTTCCAGGAGGATTAAAAAAAAGATGACATAGTTAAGATGCCTATGTTTCTGAAAATAATTGAACAAATGTCTGGTAATTCAATTAGAGGTGCATGTGTGTATGTGTGTGTATGTATAATCAGAAATTTACACTAATTTTTGACCACTGCATGAGTCCGCCTACACATATGATGCTGAGGGTGATGGAATAATTCTGACATCAAATTAGAGTTGATTGTTGGTTTAGTAGAATAGGGATGGCTCTAAACAGTTTTCTCTTCAGCGGTGGGTAAGTCTTGGCCCTATCTGGGCTTTGGTTTTCTCATCTCCACATCAATATGGTAGACCAGATGATCTGCAGAGCCAATTACAGCTCTAAATATTCCTTCTATTCCCCACATATCTGCCTTTGGCACATGAATGGATTTTCAATGAAGATTGTTTTTCTTTTGGTTGTTCCTCCTATTTTCTATACCCCGGTGAATATAAATTATTAGAGGGGACTGCTATCATGAAAGTATTTGATGTTCTTCTGAGCTTCCATACTGAAGAAATGTGTAGTAAAATATAAAAGAGTGGAAATAATGAGTTTGCATCTCCTAACATATTCCACTAGGCATTATGGTGACTTGGAGTTCTTGTAAACATTCCTAAAGTATCCCATTAGGGGTGGGCTTGATAATCCCAGAGGACAGTTTTGTAACCTCAGAGTTCATGAAAACGCTCCTTCCATACTCTGGAAAGATGTTTCACATGAGGAATTGCAACAATTAACTTTTCTTTTTTTTAATAAATGTATTTATTTTTGGCTGCGCTGGGTCTTTGTTGCTGCACGCGGGCTTTCTCTAGTTGAAGCGAGGGGGGGCTACTCTTCGTCGCGGAGCGTGGGCTTCTCATTGCAGTGGCTTCTCTTGTTGCGGAGCACGGGCTCTAGGCACGCAGGCTTCAGCAGTTGTGGTGCACAGGCTTAGTTGTTCAGCGGCATGTGGGATCTTCCCGGAACTGGGCTCGAACCTGTGTCCCCTGCATTGGCAGGCGGATTCTTAACCACTGTGCCACCAGAGAAGTCCCACAATTAACTTTTTTTTTTTTTTTGCGGTACGTGGGCCTCTCACCGCTGTGGCCTCTCCCGTTGCGGAGCACAGGCTCCGGACGCGCAGGCTCAGCAGCCATGGCTCACGGGCCCAGCCGCTCCACGGCATGTGGGATCCTCCCGGACGAGGGCACGAACCCGTGTCCCCCGCATCGGCAGGCGGACTCCCAACCACTACGCCACCAGGGAAGCCCCACCATTAACTTTTAATTGCACTTAGTTAACTCCATTTTTAAGCTAAAGGAAAGGTAGGGTCTCACTGCTTCTCCTACGAAGCTGAGGCAGAGACTTGGAAACACAGACACTGCTGGTTTGTTTCTCTGCGAAAATGCAGGGTATGCAAAGTTCATAGATTGAATCCATACATTGGCCCCTCAGTCTGCCCCTTGCCGGGATTTATGTACCAGCCACCTGCCATGTAGACAACAGTGGGCCATTATGGTGCTAAAGTTAAGCCCCTCTCAGAGCCAAAGTAAAGAAAGCCAACTGTGTTTATTTTAAATACATAATCAATCATAACCCTGTGAATAGCCACTCTTCTATTAATGCCTTCATACATCATCTAAAGTCCTCTTGGTTCTACATAGTTCTCTCTTGTCTGGTTCCTTGTCTTACACTTCACAGTTTCATTCAGGGGGTAATACAGAACTGCTACTTTGAACAAATCTTCCCTCTATATTCATTCTTTAGGTCCAGTGTTAACAAGAGAAATATTTTCTGTAAATAATGCAGAGAGGAATGACTCATAAACACTTCAGTGGCAAGGGATCTGCGGAGCAGGGAAAAGGTCAAACGACTTTTGGGGAATGAGCCCCAGGGTTTGCATGCTGACTTGGCTGTTCAGTATCTGTGTGACCATAGGCTAATTGTTACCTTTTAAAATTTTATTTATTTTTTATTTTACTTATTTATTTATTTTGCATCTTTATTGGAGCATAATTGCTTTACAATGGTGAGTTAGTTTCTGCTGTATAACAAAGTGCATCAGTTATATGTATACATATATCCCCATATCCCCTCCCTCTTGCGTCTCCCTCCCACCCTCCCTATCCCAATCACAGTTTCCTCAACTGTAAAACAGGAAGCTTGTAGGGCTGTTGGGGAAGACCCAAGCAGTCGAATACATAGTGGTTCATAATCATGACGCCCAGAGGAAATTCTGTTGACATTATTTCTCATTCACTTCGAGTCAAATCTATATAAATATTTTGTAAGAGGCTCAATGACTGACATTCAGACGTAAGTGAACAACAGAGAGAAGAAGCTAAAACTTACATCAACAACTTAAAACAAACAGTTAAAGAAAAGGGGGTGATTAGCTTGAGAGAAGGCTTAGGAGTAAAAAGAAGTGTCTTCAAATAGAGAAGATTGAGGCGGCTTTCTTTTCCTGCGTCTGAGAGGAGCCTGAGAATGGGTGGACTATTATTTGAGGCCTATTTTAAGATCCAACTGCTCAAATTGCCTGCTCACAGAATGATCTGCCTTGTGGGCTGTCCTGAGCTTACTTTTGCTGAAGGCACGTAGAGAGATCCCTGTGTGGGTCAGGGAGAGAGCTTGATGGTATCCAGGAGTGTTTCTAACCCTCTGAAATCTAAGTCTTTCCCATGAGAGATGACAATTCCTTGGCCAAAATGTTGACTAAAATAAACTCATTATGTTATTAGTATCTCATTATTATCCACATTACCTACACTCTTGTAAAAAGGAGAAAAGACTCTGCCACTTATTGAATTGATACTGTGCACCAGATATTGGATATTCATGTCAAGCTCATAACAGTTCAACCTCATGACACATAGCATAGGACCAGCTACCAAGTAGGCAATCAGCAAATACCTGCCAAAGGAATGAAGACGTGAATGAATGACGCTCTACAATGCATCATGGTGGGCATTTACAAATGAGAGAAAGGAGGTTTATGAAAAGTAGCCTTCTCCAGTGGTCTTAAAAACAGGCCCACGATTTTATAACGCCGTTGAGGATGAGTTTTACCAGCAATATTCAGAAGTCAAATTTCATTTCTTCTTGGTGGAGCGTTCTGAGCTGCAAAATCAGCAGTTTAGAGAATCCTGCTGTTTATCAAGTTAGAATGTCAGCCATCAGCAGACAGAACAACTGTACTAATGAAAATGTATGGCTTTTCATTATTAGGCCAATTTGCACAAGGCAATTGGAATTGAGTAAGCTGCAACAGTTACAAGATTTGTACAAAAGACTAGAATAATTTTAATGTTACAGTTACCATAAATCTTCAACATTCTGTTTTTTTTTTTTGTTTTTTTTTTTTTTTTTGCGGTACACGGGCCTCTCACTGTTGTGGCCTCTCCCGTTGTGGAGCACAGGCTCCGGACGCGCAGGCTCAGCGGCCATGGCTCACGGGCCCAGCCGCTCCACGGCATGTGGGATCTTCCCAGACTGGGGCATGAACCCGTGTCCCCTGCATCGGCAGGCGGACTCTCAACCATTGCGCCACCAGGAAAGCCCCAACATTCTGTATTTACAAATAGGCCATGGAGGAAGCAAGCTTCCAGCAGGTGTAATGTTAATATCCTTGTATAAGTAATTTAAAAAGGCACCTAGACCACATGCTAAACCAAATAAAATCCATGAGTTCATTTTCTATTCCCCATAACTAGGAGAAATTTTATATGAACTGCTGCTGGTCTTCTCCATTATGCAGAAGAATAGGGTCTCCCAAACTTTAAACTGTTGTCTTCAGAAAGCCTCTGTCCTTAAGAGTCTATTCCACTGATAATTTCAGGAATTACTCTCAAACAAACTTCAGGTTAGAACTCCCTAGACCTGTAGCTAGATTAGAAACAGATGCAGAGTCTGTGGAATCCACCACCCCTCCTGCCTCAAGTTTAGCAAACACAGGAATGCTTGTGGCTCCAGATTCACGGGGCTGCTGAATCAGCAGCCCACTGGCTACACAAAAACCATTTTCTTTCTTCAGAAGCAAGTAACTTCGCATGGGGTTAAAAAATGGAGAAAGCAGCTGATGATGAAAAATGGATTTTCATTGTTTTTCTGTTGAAAGTGTTTAGCAATTTGCGCACTACTAGATTGAAAAGTGGACAGGGAATTGGAAAAATTCCAATTGGAATTGGAAAACAAGTGGTGTTTTCTGGGGCCATCTATTAATTTACTGAGCTGTGCAAATGTGCCGTTTCTCACTGGTGTGCTGCAGTGCCGCTCAAAGGCCAGTGGCAAAGTCAGGAATAAAACTCCAGTGACTGTCTTGTTGAATTCTGCCAGGTTGGAGAATCCACCACCGAAAGTTGAAACTTTCCTTGGACATCCCCAAAAAGGCATTTTGGACATTTGACTGCTGTCCTCAGTCACTAACCTGGGAATTCTTAACAGGAAATTAAGGAGAATTGAAGTTTTTTTTGAGTGTGTATGGGGCGTGTGGGTGGGGATTAAGCAGAGTCCATTGCTTCTCGCAACGAATATTCATGAGTATACTTAATACGTCCCATGCTCTGGAATTAAACAGTGGGAATACAGGACTAAATTAGAAAAACATGTTTCCTTTTTTGAAGGGGTTTGTGGTCTATTTGGGGATGAAGATCATGTGAACAAGTCAACATGAATATACATAAAATAATTATAAATTATAGAGCTCTTCAGGTTTCAACTTAGATACTACTTCCTCCAAAAAGTATTATTTGATTCAGCAAATCTGAGTTAGGACCCGCGCACTGCCTCCTCCAGCTCTGGGTTCTTCTTCAGTGAGGGTGTGTGGCATACTTATGTCATCGCTTGGTTATTTAGGCACAGTCTACCTCTCCTTCCCCTCATCACACATGCATGTAAGTGGGCTGTGAGCTCACAGGGACGGGAACTCAGGGAAGAAATAAATGGGGCATTCAAGTTGGCTTATGTTCCAATGGTTCCAATGGCTTATGGCTTAAAAAGACTTAAGTTAGGGCTTCCCTGGTGGCGCAGTGGTTGGGAGTCCGCCTGCCGATGCAGGGGACGCGGGTTCGTGCCCCGGTCCGGGAAGATCCCACATGCCGCGGAGCGGCTGGGCCCGTGAGCCATGGCCGCTGAGCCTGCGCGTCCGGAGCCTGTGCTCCGCAACGGGAGAGGCCACAGCAGTGAGAGGCCCACGTACTGCAAAAAAAAAAAAAAAAAAAAAAAAAAAAGACTTAAGTTAATTTAAAAAACGTACTTAGAATAAAATCCATAAAAGTCCTTGTTAAGATAGACACGTTAAGATATATGGCAGTATGGCTGCCTTTTAACAAATGTCACCAGCTTTCTGATCCCAAAATGGTAACAGCTGGAGGACCACGCGCTGCCCCATCCCTTTCCACCCTTGCTGTTTCTTGCACTCCTGCCATCGTGAGAGGATTTATCAGGGTCCTTTGCAAAGGAAAGGGATCAAGAAGAGCCTGGCAGAGGTGTAAAAACAGTGCTGGAGCAGAGTGAACAGACACCTCATCGCTGAGCTGCTGCGCAAATACAAGGTGGGGAAGAGAGTGGAGCCACAAGGGCACACGTGCTGGCGGAATGCGGCTGGCACCCTTGCACCTAGGGCCACCTGGACAGTCATGAGTACACACGCGCTTCAGCCTGATTTTAGCTATTGTGGGTTTAAAAGCAAATAGAGATCCATTAGAGTCTTTGGACACTCTGGGGGTAAGAAGTGGATGTTTCAGTTGAAATGTCTGTCCAAATTCTAGACGTCCAGGAGGGGAGGATGCAGAAGTGTCCAAATCTGAAGGGGCTAAAGGTAGAAACTGAAGCTGAAGCTAAGATGTTGGGGGGCAGATTGCAGGTGACTGTTTAGCCTGAATATGGGGTGCAGGCGGAGGGTGTCATCTGGAGCTATTTAATAGAAAAAACATTATTGGGTTTGCTTTTCTGGCCCTGACTTTTCTTGGTAGTATGTGCCAGGCAAGACCAGGCTCCAATTATTTTGTTTTCCTGCCTTGCCTTACATCACTGTCACCACCACTAACACACACAGACACACAGACACACACACACACACACACACACACACACACACACACACACACACACACACCCCTACCTTCTCTTCTAAACCTGCACTGCCTGGATCACGGTGATGTCAAGGTTGATCCCCAAAGCTGATGGGACAGGAAGCTCTTCCAAGGCACATTTTACTGTAATCATCAGCTAGGTCCCCAGGAAAAGCAGTCCACAGCCACAGAATAATCACAGAAAGGCTGGAGGTAGGAGTACACAAGTCCTGCCTGGGTTTGACTCAGAGACTGACTGCTCTTGTCTCAGGCACTTTCCACACTGGACAGGGCCACTGTATATTACAAGACTCCCAAACCAGGAGACATAGATTCTTCATGGATAAGGCAGTAGAAACATCCTGAAAAGAACCTTGCTGTTCCAGAAGAAACCCTCAGCACCTAAGAAGCATCGATACTATACAATTGGAAACTCACCTACTCTATACATCTTTGCTTAGAATTCAATTCTACTGTATTTTACGGTGACATATATTTTTGTTAAAACATTTGATTATATATGAAGAAGTCCTAAGTCATAACTCACTGTTAAATAAGGCATTAGTATTTCTCCATGCCTCACAAATGTTCCTCTGTGTTCCTTGGACCAGTCGTCTATCTCTTTTCTCTGAGATCACTGAAGAAGGGACCAAGAAAGGAGAATGTGAACCATCTCACTTGATTTTGGAGCTTTATAAGTTTATGAAAATAAAGTAATCTTTTGAAAATATTAACTCTAATGCCTCGTGTAAATGCACAAATCATGAGATTTTTGTCATGCAGAGACTTGTCCTAAATGCCTGATATATATATTCCCTCACCCTAGGGATCATCAACTCCTTCTACTCTAAATGACCTGCTTCTTCCTCTCATGGGTGGGAGATGGAGCTCTTGATCAAGGACCAGCCAAGGGCCAGAGTTGATGGTACAGAAGTGGAAGGCAGCATTGTCAAATGTGTGATGCTGGGAATGAGAACTAGCAACGTTCCCCTGAGAAATGAGAGACTCTGCGGGCAGAGAGCAAACAAAGCCGAAATCATATGCTAAAGTGAAGAGAGGTTCCAGAGGAAAAAAATATGTGAAGAATGCCCAATCTGGCATCAGGTATAAATAAACAGGGAGATGAGGGGTTTAAGAGTATGAGTCTTCTCAATATGATCAGTTGGGACTTCCCTGGTGGTCCAGTGGTTAAGACTCTGCACTCCCAATGCAGGGAGTCGGGGTTTGATCCCTGGTCAGGGAACTAGATTCTGCATGCTGCAACTAAGAGCTCACATGCTGCAACTAAAGATCCTGCATGCAGCAATGAAGACCCTGCGTGCTGCAACTAAGACCTGGCGCAGCCAGCCAGCCAGATAGATAGATAGATGAATAAATAAATAGATAAATAAATATTAAAAAATTATGATCAGTTGTCCTGGACATCTGTCCCTCATCAGATATTTACGGAGCACACGCTTTGAACCAGGTCCTTTGCTGGATGATGAGGTTATAGTGGTGAATAGAAAAGACTTCTCACTCCCTGACTGGCACTTATGTTCCAACAGCAGTTCTGAGGAAGGCAGAATGCAGCTGAGGCCTTGGTCTTGCCGCTCACTGGCCATGTGCATTTGGGCAAATCACTTAAGCTCTCTGAATCTGTTTTCTCATCTGTAAAGTGGGAGACGACTGACGCGATACATGAAACATGCACGCAGTATGTGCACTGTGCTGGCAGATACTATGCTCCCAGTACGTGGGAGCTCACAGACGTGTCTTCGGGCCCCCAGGGGCGGCTCTGGCTCAGCGTCCGGTGTGAAGCAAGCACTTATTGAGAGCTGATTGTGTTAACCATTCTTTGATGGTACAGTATGGTGCTGTCAATTAAGACCTTCCTATTCCCCACCTGCCACAATAAAAGGAAAGTCAACTTCAGCTCACCAAGGTATATTTGGGACCCAAATGCACCCAGAAAACCCTGCACTGCTTCCATTCGAAAACTGATAAACATTATTGGACAAGCATTTAACTGGGTCGTTTTTAGTAGTTGCTGTTAATGTACTAGTATCAGCCAAGTATCTTGTCTTCCTTATGGTAAACAGGTTCCCACCCTGTGGGACTCAAGGGGAGATAACATCTATAAGGCATGTGGGCTAGAACCAAATAAAGCAAAGCTTCTGGGTCTGTAAATAGCAGATCAACGGGAATGAACGCTCCTTGAAGAATTTCTTAAGAAAACATGATGATACCCATTTTTACGTGGCTGCTTGCTTTTCCAGTATCAATGATTCCATTCCCCCTGGTGAAAACATCAAGGGATTTATAAGCGCTAAGATGCCTTCAGGGTTATAGTTGTTTATTGACCTAAGGTTATTTCTTTCAGTCAATTTTTTTGCTGTTTTTACATGGAGAAGAATGTATCATAAACTAATAATGTCCAGCAGAGTACCATTAGGGTAGGATGCTTCGAGGCCCATTGCTGACTGCTGGCACTCTTCTCCTCAGCTCCCTGTTCCTTTGGCATTTTGTCACCTTAATGACATGACAACAGGAACTGGAAAAGTGACTCCTGCTTTTGATCCAGGAAGATCTGTTCTGATCTGGTGGTACCAGTTGGAGTATGGAGTCAGCATTACAAGGTGTCCTTCCTGACTTGTACTTTCAATTGTATTATTTTATGCACATCATAGGCCTTTATCTGTATGTGGTCTTGATCATAAATTTTTTGGTGAATTCTCAAATTGAAAGAATTAACTATTCAGTTCAAGATTAGACTCTACCCTAAACATTTAAAAAATATTTTCCTATCAGTTAAACTAGCTGTTATTGTTTTGACAACATACTATATGTGTGTAGTAGATATTAAAACATATGATACTAAAACTTCACAGCAATCCTACAGAGGCAGATGATATTATGGCTACTTTCTGATGAGAAAAAGGAGCCTCAGACATTGTCACCAAATCTATTGTGAACAGATCCAAATTGGGCAAACCCAAAAGCCTTTTTCTAAAAAAATTTTATGTATGTATGTATGTATGTATTTTTGGCTGTGTTGGGTCTTCGTTTCTGTGCGTGGCCTTTCTCTAGTTGTGGCGAGTGGGGGCCACTCTTCATCGCGGTGCTTGGGCCTCTCACTGTCATGGCCTCTCTTGTTGCAGAGCACAGGCTCCAGACGTGCAGGCTCAGTAGTTGTGGCTCACGGGCCCAGTCCTCCGCAGCATGTGGGATCTTCCCAGACCAGGGCTCGAACCCGTGTCCCCTGCATTGGCAGGCAGATTCTCAACCACTGCGCCACCAGGGAAGCCCCTTTAAAGCCTTTTAATCCAAGCCAACACAAGTCAAGGTGCATCTTGTCTTTTGTTTCAAGTTTCTACACGTGAATTATTTGAAGCCTACAAAGGGGTTTCATCAGTCTTTTTTCGTGCCGTGGGTTTCATCTGCTCTACGTCAATGTCGGGATCATGTTGATCTGTATTGGAAGCTGAGAGCTTCAGCAAGCTGGAGTCCCCATAGCAATGAATGATGGGACCAACCTTCGAACTTGCCATTAATAAACTGAGCTGTTCACGTTTCTCTGTGGCATAGCCTGACATTTAGGCTGAGGGTTTGTAATTCCAATAAACAACTCAGGATGTGATGTGCGTGTGTGTTTGTCACACAATTAAAAGCTAAACCGAGGAGGCTAAGGTTTTCATTAAAAGCCATCTACTTTTATTTATTTAGTGTTTCGGGGACGTGGAGAGAGTACAAATCAGGAATAGGCCTCCAGGGGACAGCTTTTTACACATTAGCTGGTGATACCAGTCTATCTATTGGACTGCAGACAGCCTGATTGTTAGGTTAAAAAAAAATGAACCAAAGAATGTGGTCTTTTGAAAAAAATCAGACATGCGATTATTTTTCCCCAGCTGCAAAAGTACCCGAGAGATCTACCAGCCCCTTCTTTGATTAATATTGCTTGCGGTGGTTGCACACTGCTCAACTTGGCATTGCATTTATCAAAATTTGCCAGAGCAGAGAGGCATCGCCATGGGAGAAGGATGCCGCTAATGGGCACCTGTGCTTTGCAGGGAGTATCTGGGGCCCATGAATACAAGAAGTGGGCAAGTCAGCATGAGCTCACGGCCTCGACTCTCGTTCTTTCTTCCCAAACCATAATGATCCCTAAGCAGCTCTTAAGATGAAGGTTTCACCCTTCATCTTCCACATCTACCTGGTAGATGTTCTTCAGGGATCCCAGTCTCCTCTCCTTTGCTACCTGGCTCCTGCCAAAGGCCGGAAGAGAAAGAAAGCCTTCAGGAAGCTCCACCTCGACCATGTGTTTCCAAATGTTGGCTCAAACTGTCTGCACTTGATTCATCTGGACAGCGAACTTAAAAAAAAGTACACACTCCTGAGCACTAGCCCCAGCATTTCTGTTTTAGTGTATTAGGCACACACACACACAGGGCTTCCCTGGTGGCGCAGCGGTTGAGAATCTGCCTGCTAATGCAGGGGACACGGGTTTGAGCCCTGGTCTGGGAGGATCTCACATGCCGCGGAGCAACTGGGCCCGTGAGCCATGGCCACTGAGCCTGCGCGTCCGGAGCCTGTGCTCCGCAACAAGAGAGGCCGCGACGGTGAGAGGCCCGCGCACCGCGATGAAGAGTGGCCCCCGCTTGCCACAACTAGAGAAAGCCCTCACACAGAAACGAAGACCCAACACAGAAAAAATAAATTAATTAATAAACTCCTACCCCCAACATCTTCTTTAAAACACACACACACACACACGATTATGATGCTGAATCAGTTTTGTGAAACACTGATTTCTTAATGTCATGCTGACCTTGCCTTTTCACACCCAACCTTTGTCCTGATAGACCCTGAGCTAAATGGTCATTCCCTGGAAACCTGAACATGAGAGAGGTCTTTGTGGTCCTCCTGTTACAAACCTGAAATATATCACCCTAGTCCTCACACAATTGCGTTGCTGAATTGGATGGCGGCCAACTCCTCTAACTTTAATTGAAGGTTGTGTGAAAAGCTCAAAGAATGAATTCAACTTCGGCATTTGCTGTAAAATTCTGGTAGATAATGTTGACCTTCATATTATCCTGTGGCCCTTGCATAATGGCCCAGAGAAGAAGTTTCTCTCAGAAATCAAGTTTCTCCTTGACTCAGTTAACAGAATCAGGAGGATTTCTCAGGTCATATGAAAAGCACCACATTTCCTTCTTTATCTTGGATGTCAGGGAGCTCAGAGCCCCCGGAGTATACTTAACCACAGAAACACGTTATAATTGCTATATCTGTTTTTTTCCTTTTTACTCAATTATTTTCCTTTTAAAATTCCTACACTGTCAGTGTCATTTTAATAAGATTTTGAAAACTTTCTGAGGAAAATAACATTAAAAATTGAGGATCTGGAGAGCACACTATGACATCTGTAGGAAGAAGAGTACAGGTTTTGGAAGCCCCTACTAGAGGCAAATAAGGCAAATTAAATGGTAACATCTCTTCTTCCTTTCTTTTGTCTGTTGCAGTATGTCCCTGCCTTAAACTCCTTCTTGTGCCCTTGAAAAAAATCATTGTGCTATTGGACAAGTCTTTCCCCACACCCAGGCCACATCACAGATCTTCTTAGATTGCGAATATTATTCATCAGCATGAGCTATGTTTCTAATATTTCCAGGTTCACATGCATAAAACTTTAAAATTATATAGTTCTATAGATTTCTCTTATTACTTTTTATATTCAAATCCATTAATATGAAAAGTTTCAAAGCCATTTTAGATTGGAAGTAATTCAGCCAGAGACGATTTGAATATGAAGTCTGATTTCAGTTGCCTTAGAAATATTGAGAGGGTGCCGCATGTGGCTGTCCCTATTTCAAGAGCTTGGGTAAGCTCAAAACCATAGTTTGCATTCCACAGAACTGCCTCTCTCTGTGAATCCAAAGAGCTCACATAGGCCAGAGCTGGGCATGACGGACAAAGCTTTTCCGACCGTTCCCCAAATAACCTTGCAACACACACACACACACACACACACACACACACACACACACACGAATGAATAAAACAAAATCAAAGAACAAGCTAAAAATAATCCCTGGAAGTGAAATTTACAATTTTTAAAAGGGAGAATTTAGGAAGCATTTCTCACAGGCCTTAAACATGTCTAAATCTGTATACCTAGTCATTCTATTTATAGGAATTAGTTTCACTTACTTACTGGAGATATTCCAAAAAGAGAGGGAAAAAGCCAACTATGTACAAACATCTCACTGTAGTGATATTTATAGCACCAAAGTTTTAGAAGAATCTCCACATCAGTGGAGTAGGAGTGATTACAACATTTAACATATGCCCACTGATGGGTGCTGAAAGACAACAGCTTTACTCACTGGCATAGAGGTGTCATGAGGGAATAATTTTTTATGCAGTTTGATAGTCATTAATATTATATTAATATTGTTTGAGCAGGGAAGGACATTTTAATTTAAATAATTTTCTTCCAGAAGCAAAAGCAGAGATGTGTCCACAGCTCAGAAATTTAGATTCTTCAATTACATTAAATTCGAGGAGATTATTTTACTGTTTCTCAATGGCTTCAACGTGGCGTAAGAAGGAAAGGGGAATGAATATTCTTTAACTACTTGTTATCCACCATTTCTTACAACCATTTCAGGATAAAGTCTTCATAAAACATTTCAAAATATGTTTCTTAGCTGCCACCAACTTGAGGGGGAGAGCAGGGTCACAGCAACCTTCTAGATATGGTTTATTTTTCTATGTGCACTGATCTCACTTTGTAGGAAGGTCAAGGTGTTCCAAGCCCTCCCTAAACATTTCCTGAGAATCTTTAAATTAGGGATGTTTACACATGCGGGCTCCGCTAAGTGATTCGTCGCTCATGTAGGGTCTCCCAGTGTCCTGGCTTCTGTGACCTGGGAGGCTGCTGCACCCCCTGCTGCTGCCCAGTGAAGACCCCCCCAGGGGTGGTTCTGGGAGTGCTGGTACTGGGCCACGATGGCCCGTGTCTGCTGAAGCCACATGGTCTGAATCTACTCAGTGAGTCATGGAGACTTGGGAAGTTAGTGCTTTAGACATAAGTGAACACTTTTTTTGGAAGAATAACATATATACAGAAAACTTATGGATCATAAGTTTAGAGCCCAAAGGAGTTCTGCAAAATGAAAACATCTGTGTAACCACCACTTGGATCAAGAAATAGAACATTCCAGCAACCCAACATGGATGGACCTAGAGATTATCATACTAAGTGAAGTCAGACAGAGAAAGACAAATATCATATGATATTGCTTATATGTGGAATCTAAAAAAAAGGATACAAATGAACTTATTTGAAAGAGACCCACAGACATAGAAAACAAAATTATGGTTACCAAAGTGGAAAGGGCGGAGGGATAAATTATGAGCCTGGGATTAACACATAAAATATAAAATAGGTAACCAACAAGCACCTACTGCATAGCACAGGGAACTATATTCAGTATCTTGTAATAACTTATAAGGGAAAAGAATCTGAAAAAGAATATACATATATATAACTGAATCACTTTGCTGTACACGTGAAACTAACACAACATTGTAAAGCAACTACACTTCAATTTAAAAAAAAGAAATAGGGCTTCCCTGGTGGCGCAGTGGTTGAGAGTCCGCCTGCCGATGCAGGGCACACGGGTTCGTGCCCCGGTCTGGGAAGATCCCACATGCCGCGGAGCAGCTAGGCCCTTGAGCCATGGCCGCTGAGCCTGCGCGTCCGGAGCCTGTGCTCCGCAACGGGAGAGGCCACAACAGTGAGAGGCCCGCGTACCGCAAATAAATAAATAAAATAAAATAAAATAAAGAAATAGAATATTCCAGCACCCTTTTTGTACCTTGTCCCAGTCACTCCCCTCACAAGGTAACTACTATTCTCATATTTATCCCCATCAACTTGTTTGGCTGATTTCTGAACTTTATATAAATGAAATCATGCAGCACACTCATGATTGTACTGTTGATGGACAATAGATATTTCTAGTTCGGGTCCATTATGAATCATATTGGTATAAATATTCTTTCTTGTCTTAGCCTTTAGGTCTTACTTGCCATAAAAGCTTTCTTCAAACTCCTGGCCTTAGTGACGTGGTTCCCAACCTCCCTCCAGCCCTGCCCCTACCATCCAACACAAACCCATACGTCATCACTCTAACCGCAGTCATCAGGGCTTTCCTGAGCAATGAGTCTCGAATGGAGGGAAGACACCTCACTAGGCATACCCTTTGAAAGAGTCTCCTGGAAAAGCACCCTCCCCTTTGGGCTGGAACCTATGCAGTGGATCAAAACTCAAGGGAGTCATGCTGGAGGCGCCCAGAGTGATGGACACTGAGCTTCTCTCCAAATCCCCTTCCTTTCTCCTCCCACGGGTACCCATGGGTGGGCCTCACTTCTCTCTCCTCTGGGTGGAGCTCTTCTCCAGGGCTCAGGGGTGGGGGTACTCTCCCCCCCACCCCCGTGAACTAGGATAAATATGGCTTTGATTCGAGCCAGGACTCCTGATCAGTACTGAAAGTGGGTCCTGATGAGAAAAAGGTTAAGAAAAAGTAAGTTAGTTGTTGACAGTTGTTGGCATTTGCTCCCCTCATCCTGGGGGAGGTCAGTATAGCAATGGATTCTCTGCTTTTGCGTAAGACAATGATCCCAGGCATAAAAAGAGTTGAAAAGTATTGAGCATTTGCTGTCTGCAGGCACTGTGTTATTGGAGAAGAACTTTGCCAGCACCCAGGCCTCATCTTAAGTCTTAACACACATACACCATATACTCCCCAGTAGCTTTATGACATCAATATCGTTATGTCCATTTTCCAGATAGGAAGGCTGAGGGTCTCAGTTTCTAAGTCACCTTCCCAAGGTCACTCAATTAGGAAGTCGTGGAGACAAGAGCTAAACTTGGGTTTGTGTGACTTCAGAGAACATAGTCTGCTCCTTGCTACCTTGCTTCCTACTGAGGGATGCCTATAAAATGATCTTCTTCTCAGTAATGACAGGTAACAATGCCCAGCACCGGGCTCCATTGTAACTGACCTGCAGGATAGTATTATTTGAGATGAGAGTACAATGAATGATGCTTGCCCAAGTCTGCTGTGTTTATTCTTCGTGGTTCTGAGCCCTCCCCCTTGTACCCGATCTTCATGCGAGCGGATGGCAGCATGCTTATTCGTGTTAGGGTCAGAGGAGGCAGAGCCCATATTAAGGGGATCAGAGCACCTTCTCTGCAAAGTCACACCAAAAGGCCTGGCCCACGCTGACCCTGCAGCACATTAAAGTCAGGCCGCTAACAAGAAATGGTGATTTCTGACTTGCATTCAGGTCGACTGTCATCCCGTGTTGGAAGGAGCCTCATTACCACCTCAGAAACGGAGCTTCAGGGTTGCAACTCTTTCTCCCTCCTGCTGATACAGGAAGTAGACTCAAGTCTCGCTTCCCTGGGATTGATGACTGCACTTTGTCTTTCTGGGGCTTCCACCGTGGCTCGGGCAGGCAGCAGCCTGGCCAGAGAAGCCTTCCCCATGCTTCCGAGTCAGCAGATTGCTTCTGGGCTGGCCACGCTTCAGTGCCTTCCCGTTAACTACTGTATTGATCTCAGGGCTTTTTTCCTTCCACGTGGCCGAGGACCCTAAGCTGGCTGACGTAGGAAAATGTGGGGGAAGGTGTAATGAGAGCCACTCAGCAGGTTTGCACACACAACCTTAAGCCGTCTGATGCTACTGATTTATTAACAAATGTAATAAAACATGGATGCCTCTGATACCATAGAGAACTCAGTGGGAGGAGAGACCTAGGGATGAATCAGTGGGTACGAGCAGTAAATTGATGGGAAAAGGAAAAAGAGGTTGCATTAAGAAGGACCAGCAAGGCATCCACTGAACGGAATTCCGTTCCTCTTTGCATGACTCTGCTGGCTCTCTCCTCTGTGAGCCTCATTCTGTCTCAGGTAGACTACTGACATCACCTCCAGGCATCCTTCTCCAGTCTCGCTCCTAGCTAATTCTCCATGCAATTGTTAGGCATCCTTTTTTTACTGCAGTAAAAGATATACAATATAAAATTTGCCATTTTAACCGTCAGCGGCATTAAGTACACTCACGTCATTGTGCAACCGTCACCTCTACCTAATTCTAGAACTTAGAACTCTAATTCATCACTCCAAAAGGAAACCTTGCATGCGTCAAGCAGTCACTCCCCATGTCCCCCTCTCCCGCAGCTACTGTCAACCACGAATCTGCCTTCTGTGTCTACAGATTTGCCTGTTCTGTGCATCTCATATAAATTTAACCATACAATACAGGACTTTTGTGCGTGACTTTTTTCACTTAGCATAACGTGTTCAAAGTTCATCCTTGTCGTAGCATGTAGAGGATGTGGAGAAATGAGAAGTCTCATTCATGGATGATGGAACATAAAGTGGTACAGCCACTGTGGGAAAATCTGGCAGTTCCTTAAGAAGATCAACATTTAATTAATACGTGACCCAGCAATTCCACTCCTAGGTATACACCCCAAAAAACTGAAAATAGGTGTTCCAACAAAAACATGACTGTGAATGTTCATAACAGCACTATTTACAATAGCCAAAAGGTGGAAACAACCCAAATACCTGCCAACTGATGAATGGATAAAAATAGTGGCACGATAGCCATACAACAGGAATCCTCCTTATCAGATCAGGTCACCTTCCTGCTTAAATCCGCCAGTGGCTTTCCATCACTTCCTGTGTGAAACTGCAAGGCACCGTCCATGGCTACAGGGTACCCAGTCATCTAGCCCATCTTGCCTTTCCAACTCAGTCTCACACTATCCCTCTCCTTTCTCACCGCTCTCTCACTTTGATCTGCAATTTCATGAAGATGCCAAGTCCTTTCCTGACTCGGGGATTTTTGGGGATTCTGTGTCCTCAGTTTTCCATGTCCTTAGACTCGTGTAAGCTATCACCTCTGTTATTTTCCTATGTCCATGCCCTGTTACCTTCCTTTCAAAACGCTTCCTAGTGTGATTTGCTTATTTTTTTTAATGGCTGTCTCTCCAAGCTCCGTCTAGGCAGCAGATTATGTCTGCTGTTTTTCCATTACAGGGCACAAATGCTTGGAACAGAGCTGGGTGCCTAGTAGGTGCTCAATAAATACTGCATGAATGAATAATTAAGTAAGGTTTTGGTGGATGATGAGTGACTTAGTCAGGCAACAGCCACCATGTGACATGTGGACATCTTGGAGATCAAAAATCAAGAGATTTGAGACGGGTTAATTAGCTGCGGAGGCAGAGCCAGCATCTATGTGGAGGAGCAATGAAAGTTCAATGGAGAAAAAAAAATTTTTTAATCTTGTCACTTTTAAGACTCAGTGCGGACTGTGGATTCCAGTGACGCATCAGAGGTGTGAAGGCAGAAGTGGATGCTGGCTTTGTGTGGCCACCCAGAGAGGGAAATGAAGCCCCTGGGGTAGGAGGGGTTTGGGTTTACCAACTCAGATTTGGAGTCAAACGTTTCACGTCACATTCCCTGACAGTGAATACTGATTTGTGTTGTTGTTGTTCATTAAACCTCTCACTGTAATTTTGAGCTAAGTGTGTTTACTCTTCATTTCAGCTGTTCCAGGGGTTCCTAGAAAGTGGAATCTCACCCAGCAAGACTCCGTGCAGTAAGTATAAATGAGGGGAGTATAAACTAGTGCTCACAAGGTGTTGCTAACGAACATGTATTTGTCTATTTCTCTGGCATATATGTAGGTATGTTTGTAAGTATTTATTAGCAAGTATTAATTATCTGCTACAGCTCAGACCACCTGAATGAAATAAAATCACTTTGAGAACTTGTTAATGACTTCAGCACCTGACACCACCCAGACCACCGCAGGAGAATCCATGGCATAAGAGGTTATGAAGCCCATCCTCTGGGTTTTACCCCCATTCCCTGGTGATTTCCATGCCTGACAGAGTTGGAGCGGCACAGGCCTCCTGTGTACACTATCCTGGGCAAGGCTGAAGAGCCTCTTGTCTCCAGCATCATTTCTAGGGACACTGCTGTTCTCATCTGGGTGGGCTTTGGGGTTCCTTATGTGTGTTCTCTCAGCATCCCCTTCACTCAGCTGCACCCCCTCCAGTGTGCGTGGAGACTACCTTTGCCTAATACATCTTCACTGTGCTGTGCATGCCCTGGGGGAGCTGCCCGTGCCTCACTCCACACCCTTACCCTGTACCCTAGTCAGAGCCTGGCACTGCACTCCACACCTTAGAGAGGTTTGAAGATGAAAGAATCAACCTATCAGTCAATAAGTGATCAACAACCAATAAAAAGTTTGACTGTAGTGGAAGAAACAAGTATCACGCACACAGAGAGAACAGTGATTTAGCAGAAGTGGTTAAGGAATTGGGCAAAGGCAGTATTATGAGGGCTGAAACGAGGAAGAGAGGGCCAAGGTGACAAATCTGGCCACTGGAGTTGAACTCGTCTTATCACTTGAATGAAGAGGGTTTCTCCTGGTTGGCGACAGAGCCAGTGACAAGGGCTGCCCTTAAACGCTGCCCCGACCAAACAGTCTATCTCAGTGGCTAAGAGCAAAAGTTCAGGATGAGGACAACCTGATTCTGAATCCTGGCTGTATCCCCGACTAGCTGTATGGTCTGGACAAGATTTTAGCATCTGAGTCCATTTGCTCACCTATAAAATGGGGGTGGTATTGACACCTATCTCATGTGTGAGAATTCAGTGAGATGATACACAGCACAGGCCCGGATGCCTCTATTCTGAGCCCTGTGAGGAATCCCAACCCCTGGATTCCGCCTCCGTGCTAACTCCCACAGGGTTTTTTTTTCAGTTTTTACTTTAGTAGCAAGAGGATCCCTCTCACTTTCTTTTTAACTTGTTATCGCAGAGATTTCCTGAGAGTCACCCATTTGTATTTATGCCTAAGGCTTACTGCTTCAATTTGGTCTTTACCTCATTTTCAAGTTCATGTAATTATGTTCTCAGCTCCAGATTGTTTTTCTGCTGTTGCTGTTTTTCCAAAGCCCCTTGTGAGCAGTGCATGGGGGAGGAAACAAGCCACTTGCTCCTCTCCCTGGAGCCACAGTAAAAGGACTAGGGAGTGACCTCCTCTAGCAGCATCCCCTCTCCTGTCTCCCTGAGACTCGCATCCAGAGGTTTGCTTTCATTGCTAATGTTAAACCATATGATTTCACATATGAAAGAGTCTGATCTGAAATGCTGATGAGTTGGTGGCTTTCTGTGTCTTGTCCTAATTTGTGTGCAGTGGGCAAGCACACGAGAGTGGGCATCAAGACACAGGAGAAATTGGCCAGCCCCGCAGCCCATGGGATGGGAGACAGGACTCATCCAAAGGTCTCACAATGACGTGGTAGCCAAACTGGGTTTCACGCCTCTGGGTTCACTATGCCTATTGCTGTGAGAAGGCTGGTGATTTCTAGTCTAGGTTGCATGGAGTACCGGGGAAGAGCAAAAAGGTTGAAAGTGGCTCTGCCACTTATGGACGGTTCCGGGCATGCCGCTAAACTTTCTGAACCTTAGTATTTGCATCTGTAAAGAGAAAGTAATCGTTTCTACAGGATAAGATCATGGTGAGAATTAAATGACTTACTATGAGATTTAAATAAAATTATAAGTGTAATGCACTTATAGCGCCGGCATATACTGTCAGTCCTCCACATCCACAGGTTCAACCAACTGCAGGTTGAAAATATTTGGGAAAAAATGTTTCAGAGGGTTCCAAAAAGCAAAACTTGAATTTGCCTTGTGCCAGCAACTACTTACACAGCTTTTACATTGTATTAGGTATTATAAGAAATTTTGAGGTGATTTAAAGCATATGGGAGGATGTGCTTAAGTTATAGCCAAATACTATGCCATTTTACATAGGGGAGCACCTGCGGATTTTGGTACCCATGGGGGTCCTGGAAACAACCCCCCCGTCCCCAATGACAGACAACTGCACTTAACATTTATTAAGTACTGATATTAATAATAAATATTACTAATAATATTATATTATTATTACTGTTATTACATATTATTATTAGCACCCAGAGAAGCTCCCCAAGTGTGTTATGAATTGCGCCCTGCCTGGGTTTGAATCCCGGCTCTGTCTCTCAGTAATGCAGGGATCTTAGGCAAGGTGCATGGCCTTTCTTTCAGATTCCTCTTCTCTCAAATGGAAACAAGAATTGTTTGTTCTTGGAATTAGAGCAAGGTTCAATGAAAATGATGGTTACTGAAAGCAAGTTATGGAAAGCCATGGACCCCCTGCCCCGCAATCATTCGTGAAGATCAAATGCTAGCCGGGTGAAGACTGATACCCAACCCTCAGCCATGGCTGCCCAGACTTTGCCTTCTCTGATGCCAATGCTGGATGCGGTTGTTTCACTGTGGTAGCAAGAGAGTAAAAACTGAGTAAAATGAGTAAATGTTAAGCCAATGTTAAGCCAATGTTAAGCCAATGCAGTATCATCCGCAAATGCATTTCCACTTCAGAAACAATGGACGGGGAGAAAAATATTAACACCCCCCCACACACAGTAGCTATCCCCCAAAGAGTTGACACGGGTGACTTGTTACTAACATTGGTGTTACTGCTTCTGCTGGCAGAGGGCTGACCTAGCCCTCTGTGCCTCCTCCCAGGCATGCTGTGGGCTGGAGTTCAGCCCAGCTTGTGGCCCTGCCTTACTGATAACGATGAGGACTGACTGGGAAAGGTGAACCACCATTTGATTATTCCAGTTTTTAAAGAACGTGTCTCCCACAATCATATCAGGCACCATGTTCTCCTTAGAGGGGCCCCTTCCATTTGGTTCTTAATGAAAGACCTGAGCAGAGAAATTACTTGCATGGTGAAATAAATGGTTTAGGGTCTGGAAGTGTAATTTACTGACTTCTTTTAAATTTGACTGGAGGTGATGCTATTTACACAGCTGGTTTTGTACTGTGCCCACTCGCCTGCTCCTTGCACATCACAGAAGGTAAACTCCAAGTCATCAAGTCCCAGGTTCCTTATTAGGAACAGTATGTTGTTTCTAACTTTGTTGGTTTAAACATGTATGAATAGAGTGAAAACAGAAATGGTCAGTTTGACTGTACTGGAAAAATTGATGACCCCGGACTCACAACGTTGGAGTTCAAATATTAACTACAATTATAGGGCTGGGGATTAATCACTTAAAACCTTCTGAGTTCATTCATTCTCCTTCATTCATTTATTCAAGCAATATTTATTGAAGCAGACACCCTTCCAGATACTGGGGATATGGTGGTGAAGAAGAACAGTAGTAAGGTCTCTGCTCTCTGGATCCTTCATTAAAATGGCGCAAGGCCAACAACACACAAGTCAGCAAATATATTATCACAGCTGTAAAACATGCTTCCAAAGAGATACACCGAAGAGGCAGGTAAGAGTGGCACTGAGCATGATTTTAGATGAAGAGGCCAAAGTAGTGCTCTTGGAAGAGGAAGCATTTGGGCTGAGATCTGAAGGGTGCTAATGAGTCAGTCACGTGAAGAGCTGCTAAGAGAAGCATCCTGGCAGGAGGAACAGCAAACGAAAAGGCTTGGAAGTGATGACGCCATTGAAATACAGCTGAGGAACAGAAGGAGGCCAGGATGCTAAGCCCTGGGGAGAAGAAATAGGATGGGATTTCAACAGGTCAGCAGGAGCCAGAGCACCTAAGCATTTGTAGACCACGCTAAGGACACCGAAGTGTGATTCTCCAACTGGGATGTGCACTGGAACCATCTGGAGGACTTTAAAAAATACCAGGTCCATGCCCCAGGGATTCTGATTTAATTGGTCTGGGGTAGGGGCTGGGCATCCGGATTTTAAATTCCCCAGGTGTTCTAATGGGCAACCACAGTTGAGAACCACTGCTGTAGATCAATGGAAATTAACTGAAGGATTTGAAGCAAGAGAGTGATCATGACCATGAATTTTTCTCCTTGAATAAAATGAGAAAGAAGAAACCAAGTCTGCACCGTTGTTATGGGGACTGCATGCAATGACACATGGAAAGTAACGTTGACAGTAGATGCTCATCAAAACGGTGGTGATTCTTAAATCTTTAAATGGTGCTTTACTGTTTTAAAAACACTTGGCTGTTTCACCTGTCTGCCCAATTTTTTAATGGAGCAACACACATCTCTAATAGATCAAAAGTCTACTTGGACACCCAAATTGGTTTCCAGCCAAAGTCAAACGAATTGTTCTAAATATCTTTTCCCATAGCAGCTAGGGTCACGAGAGTCAACCACTTTGGATGTTTGCCCGATGGCTTGTCAGGAAGCCTGAGAATGCTCAGAGTGGAGGTGGCAAAGCTGTCTTTTCTTTCTCCTGGGGGTCTGGGGGTCTCACAGGGACCCCATGAGAACATGGTGGGAGATACACCAGGCTCCAAGAAAGTGGGCTGTCCTACAAAGCCAACCAAGCTGGACTTACGTTCTGGAAATCGCATCCTTTTGTACCCTTAGCATCCTTAAAGGCACAGTGGGTACAAGAAAGATGCATTCAAGGTTTGCAGGGAGAACCTGGTGATGATGAATCTGAGAGGGCTTTGTATGCTTTCAGTCACTGGTTCTCAGGCTTAGACATGCATTTGAATTACCTGAAGGGCTTGTGAAAACAGATTTCTGGGCCCCATCTCCAGAGTTTCTGATTAGGTAGGTTGGAGTGGAGAACAAGAATTTGTATTTTTAACAAGTTCTCAGGTGATGATGATGGTCCTGAGACCACACTTTGAGACCCACAGCTACAGAGTGTAGATAATTAGAAAGAACAGCTAAGTCAAAGAAGGCTACAGCGTCGTGAGAGAGCCCATGGCTTTTTAATTTTCGAGCCTTTTCTCTGTTCTCAGGCTTTTGAGTATTATGAACTTTTTATTCAAATGAAGCTGTCAAGGCAAGTTCTGGCCCCAGTGACCACGGTTCCCAAGCAACCTCGGTTTTATGCACTAACTGGGCAGAGGGACATGTAATAAAGCAACACCAGCCATCCTCTGCCTGCAGCTTGCACTGTTCTGGCCTCAGGAAGTCACACGAAAGCCTTTTGGAAACCTCTCCACTTGCTCTCCCCTGTCCAGCAGCCGGCAGAATAAAGAGCACGATCCTGCACATCCTAAAAGCGAGTTGACATCTCGGCTCTGACACAGACGGGCTGTGTGTCCTCAGGGAGCTTTCCCCCTTCTGAACCTCAGTCCTATTACCTATCAGCTGTAGACCTCATGATGGAGGGAGTAGGAGCCCAAGCATAGTTCTGACATGTGGAAAAAGTTCAAAAATTCTTATCCCCTCCTTGCTCTCTCTCTCTCTCTCTCTTTTCTCTCCCTCCCTCCCTTTATGTCTCTTAGTAAAGATATCTACGAGATGAAAACTATGAACTCTCTCTCCAGAAACAAATGTACCAATATTATATAGAACTGACAGTGTTTTCGGATCCCCTGGCGTTCATCCGTGAATTCCAGACTAGAAACTGCTGCATTTCCTGGTCACCTGTCCTTCTCCCCTCCCAGCCCTTCCCTCCCCATTTCTAATGCCCCCAGCGCTGGTCTTTAGTCAGTTCTTCTAACACATGGTGCTCTACTCCATCCATCTCCTCCCAGCCCACCGCTAGGTCTTTTCCCATGCTGTTCCTCTGCCCAGACGCCTTCACCCTCTCTCTCCTTCTAGTAAGTTAATCCCAGATGTCCTTCAGATTCCACTCTGATATGCTATGTCCAGTCACAGACATGTGTACAAGGTGTTAGGGGAGCCCAGGCAGGGCTGGAGAAACGGATTTCCCATAGGATAGAACATTTGAGGAGGGCCTTGATGAATAGGATTTTGCTAGGTGGATCTAAAGTGGGGGAGAATAACTAATAAGGACCTACTGTATAGCACAGGGAACTGTACTCAATACTCTGTAATGACCTATTTGGGAAAAGAATCTAAAAAAGAGTGGATATATGTATAACTGATTCACTCTGCTGTACAGCAGAAACTAATACAACATTGTAAATCAACTATACTTCAATAAAATATTAATTATAAAAAAATAAAAATAATAAAAGAGCTTGCTTAAAAATATTAAGTGGGGGAGAATCTTTCATTCAGACCAAGAATCATGGGTAAAGGAACAACAAGTGCCGGCAAGGATGGGGGGTGTGAAGACATTAAGTGGTGGCAGGAAATGAAGGTGCCTGAGACAGAGAGGTGGGGGATGAAGCCAGGCATGTATAATGAGGTGAGACTGTCAAGGGCCCTAAATCACCCTACCCCGGTGGACAGCCCATAGGTCAGGGGTTAAACACTCAAATGCCTTCATGGGCAGGGCAAAGAAGGTCAGTAAACAAAACAGGACTAAAATAAACCAGAAGGAAGTGGTGAGAACCAAATCGGGTTCGTAAATGTAGCTTAAAATTACTCAGTTTGAAAATTAAATATGGCAAACAATATTTTAAATCGAAATTTGGCCCACGGGAAGGGGTGTGTCTTAGGTCAGGTCCCAAGAAGTAAATCCTGAGATGAGGATTCATATGCAATGGGTTTATTAAGAAGGTGCTCCCAGGAGAAGACAGTCTGGAAACGGAGGAAGCGGAGCAGGCCGGGGGAAGAAACCAAGCAGGGGTGTGACCGCAAGAGCTTTGGGCTCTCTTGCAGGGGGGGTCTTGGAGTGCAAGTGATGTCTCAGTTGTCCTGACCTGATAACTTTTAGCTCTCATACTCTCATGTCCATTAGTCACGAGTTTAGGGCCATCCTACACAATGGAAATCTCTAGGCACTTTGAACTCCCTGTGCTAGTAGGTGAAGAGGCCCCAGTAGCCAACCACAAGGGCAAAACACATGGAACCCAAGAGAGAGTCAACCAGAAATTGCAAAAAGATATGCAAAACTCTGAGAGGAGTCTCATCAGCATCCTCTAGAGGTGCCCTCCTTGTAACCTCTGCTTCAGCTGATAGGGACTGCTCAGGATTTTTTTTTTTTTTTTTTTTTTTTTTGTGATACGCGGGCCTCTCACCGTTGTGGCCTCTCCTGTTGTGGAGCACAGGTTCCGGACACACAGGCTCAGCGGCCATGGCTCACGGGCCCAGCCGCTCCGCAGCATGTGGGATCCTCCCGGACCGGGGCACAAACCCATGTCCCCTGCATTGGCAGGCAGACTCTCAACCACTGCGCCACCAGGGGAGCCCTGCTCAGGATTTTTAAACCAGGCATGTCAAGCCAAGGTCAACTCCACTGCAGAGCTTTGATTCTGAACAATGTAGAGGATGGCCTGGAAATGGGCAAGAACGCAGACAATATCAGGTTGTTCTATCCTTGAATACGGATATTTATATTTATTGAATATGGATACTTACATAAATATTTGTATTTATATATGGATATTCTCCATTTAATTATGACCCCTTTAATTTCTCTCAAAAATTCGGAATTGTGAATTTTCCAGTTTCTTGTCCCCGGAACACAATTTTTTTTTACATTTTGACCCTGAATCAAGAAACTTTACGAACTTCACTAATTTAGCTCTAGTAGTTTATTTGTTGAGTCCTTTGGTATTTCTATGTACCCAATCATGTCATCTGTGAATAAATACAATGATAAAGTTTACTTTCCTAATGGCATGTCTTTTCTTTCTTTTTCTTCCCTTCTCTTCCCTGACTAGAGCCTCCGGTGCAATATTGACTAGATGAGGTTAAGAGTGAGCATATTTCTCTTGTTTCTATGTGTAGAGGGTAAAACATTAAATATTTACTAATAAAGTACTATGTTGGTTGTAAGTTGTTTAATGTCCTTTATCAGATTTAGAGAGTTTACCTCTTTTCCTAATATGCTGTTTTACCCTCTTATCACAAATACTTATGGACTTCAACAGAAGCTTTTTCTGCATTTATTGAAATGTTCACATGTTTTTTTCTCCTCCTTTATTCTGTTAAAGTGGTGAATTCAGTGACTGAATACATGGCAACTGACTCATCCATTGTAGTAATTGCTTCTTTTTTCTCCTAAATTATAGGATATTTTAACATAGAGAAAAGTACAAAAAATAAAAATCAGATATTACTATGCCTATTGACCTCATTATTAAACTGTTAGTAGTCTGCCATGTTTCTTATTTTTTTTTTGCAAAGAGATAAAATACTAGAGAGACAGCTAAAGACCTCCCACGTCCTCCTTCCACAGTCTTAAAATGGATGAAAAATCTTCCCATGAATGCTTCTACACTTTAAGTTCATATATGTTCCCCTATACTATTTTTTGGATTGCTTCTTGTGCTTTTAACATGTAGACTGGTGGGATCTAACTGTTTCTGGAAGTTACTTTTGTGTGTCCAACATAAAGCAAGTATCTAAATGTATTTGATTTTGTATGTGAATGATAATCTCCACCCCCCCCAACTCAGTATCATTATTAAACTGTCTATCCATTACCCACTCATTATAAACTAAACTGTGAAATATAGCAAGCACTCATTTATATGTGGCCATGTTTGGGGGCTGTCTTATTACAGCAATGTAATAATCGTGCATAGAAAGACTGACCTATTTGTCTATCTCTGCACCAATACTTCTCTGAAATAATTATTACAGATTCAGATGAAATTTTGTTATTTGTTAGAATAATCTTTACCTTTTTGTTTCTCTCTCCTTTACTCATCTATAATAATTTTAGGCTAAGCTTATCCAGTTCTCAAAAGAAATCCTTTGGGATTTTGATGGAGTAAATGATCTATTTTAGTATAAGTAGACTCACATCAGATTAATTTAAGGAAATTTGGTAAATTTGAAACAGTAAATCTTCCCATTCATCAACATGGTATATTTCACCTTTTATTTAGGTCTTGTTTTATATTTTTCTGTAAGTTTTTATAAATTTCTCATAGTATTTTATATTTTTTTGCTACTGTGACTCTTTAAAAATTATATTTCCTAATTGGTTGTTACTAGTTACAGGACACCGTTGTCTTAAAAAAATACTTTGTGTATTCTGACATTGATCTATTACCTAACAATACTGATGAACATTCTCATTATTGCTAATAAGTCATCTGTAGATATTCATGTCCTTACATTTTCAACAAAGGAATTATCATTTGTGAACACTTCTGATTCTTCCCTTACAGTTGTTTTCCTTCCTTCCCTCTTTCCTTTCTTCCCTCCCTCCTTCCTTAACTTGTTGGCCAATATCTGCAGAACAGAGTTGAATAGACGATATAATAATGAGGATTCACACCTTGATCCTGAGTTTAACGGAAAAGTTTCTAAATCTTCATTTATAGGTAACTTTTGTTAGGTTAAGGGCATTCCTTTCCATGGCTAGTTTACTGAAAGTTTTTTTTTTCTTTTTAATCATGATTTGGTGCTAAATTTTATTTATTTTTTTCTGTATCTTTTGAGAGGATTGTCTAATTGTTTTTACATTACATTTTCTAATATTTGACCACTGTTTCATTCTTCAATAAGTCCCATTTAGTCGTAACAATCTTGAATTCCTTTTGCTAACATGTTAGGCAGGATTTTTACATCTGTTATTGAGTAAGACTGGTCTATAATTTCCCTCTTAATTCAATTGTTGGAAATAGAAATGTTTACAAATTACAAATATGAAATAAGAGGTATGTCATGTAAGAGGTGCCCTGTGACTGAACTACTAATATATTTCTAAAATTTTGGTGGCTACAAATGGGGTCAGATTTAATTTAAAATCCAGTAGTACCATTAGTTAAAACTTTTGCTTTCTTGCTCTTGAGAAGGTCTGACAGGGAGATCCCCCTTTCTGAGGGCCTTGGGAAAATGTGGGTTAGATTCCTTGGGGGTTGGGGGAACATCTGAAGCACCTTCATCCACCAAGGGGTCTAACATGGCTCCTGCAACATGGCGGCAGGCCAGGGGATTAGTGGAAGGACCTAAAGCGTCCAGAGTCCACAACTGAGCTCTGAGTTTTACATGTCTTTATTATATTTTCTTAAAGTCCTGAAGCTCATTTCAAGCAGCCTGGTTTCAGCTGTGTTTTAAGGGGATTAAGGGAGAGTCTAACACCCCACTCCTTGGGCTCAGAGGAATGTGTGGCTCAGTAGCACAAAGCAGCAGTGAGATGTGGGCAACAGGTGATCTGTGAGGACAGAAATAGCTGTCCAGAGAGTGGTGAGGCAAATAGCAAGACCAGAGAGTGAAATGTGTCAGCCAGCCCAGGACTGAGCAGAAAACATGGGCATGTCCATTAGGCCTCTGATAGAAAAATCTAACTTGAAGAATCTTAAACAAAAACAGAGAATGTATTATTTCACATTAGTTGAAAACTCCAGATGACATGCAGGTCCAGCTATACAATATGCAGGACCCAGTGAAAAATAAAAAGGTAGGGCCCTTTGGAGGAGGCAAAATTAAACTCTCTTTCCTAAGGGACCACTGTCCCAATCCATGACAAAAGTGTTGACCAACCCCCCACCCAAGGTATTGCAACTTCCACTCGGGGACCCAGTCAGGTTCCGCTGACAGTTGAATGACAGCTGAACACACTTCGATGCTCCCAGCCTGGGGCAGAATGTCTACCATCTGGCCCCATTCTAAGATGTTTTAGGACACCTGCCAACCCAACCCTCTCCTTGATTGCATCCAGGTCCCTCCTGGAGGCTGAGGGTGATGGTGTATTGAGACCCCACTCCATCCCACATCCATGCTACCCCATCATGGAACATGGCAGAGGACAGCAGCTATTGCAGAGCAGGTAGAGTCCAGGGATCAGGAACTGGGGTGGGGCCCAAGGCATAGGGGACAGGAAGGAAGCAGCTGAGAACTTGCCCTAGGGAGGCAAGGAGGTGGCAGGATGAAGAACCACTCATGAACTCTGTGCTTCTGGTGCTCTATTGTCCCACTGGACTTGACTCACACTTTGAAGATACAATCATTAATAATTCAAAACTGTGATTTCGAAGCATTCAACTTTGTGGGGCTGTGTGTGATTGCAATGACTCCATGCCTGTGAAACCATTCCTGGTAATGTGACGCAAAGGCAATATTCCCAGGATCTCACTATCACTGGGAGTTGGTGATCTTGCATCTCTTTCCTCCATGCTGGATTAATTCTCCCCTGATACATGGTGGCAGAATGGCTGCCAGAGCCTGAGGGCTCGCATCTCTCCAGGTTCCAGTTCAGAAGGAAAGAGACACCTCACCCCTCAAAATGCGAAAAAATTCCTAGGATTGATTAGGGTTCCATGCATATTCTTTTTTTGATTGGTTTTGTTTTGTTTTGTTTTGTTTGTGGTACGCGGGCCTCTCACTGTTGTGGCCTCTCCCGTTGAGGAGCACAGGCTCCGGACGCGCAGGCTCAGCAGCCATGGCTCACGGGCCCAGCTGCTCCGCGGCATGTGGGATCTTTCCGGACTGGGGCACGAACCCGCGTCCCCTGCATCGGCAGGCGGACTGTCAACCACTGCGCCACCAGGGAAGGCCCGTGCCCATTCTTGAACCAATCACTGTGGCCACGGAGTTCAACTAGGCTGATCCTGGAAACCTGAGTTCATGCCTGACCTGGAGATGAGAAGGAGAAAACTTCAAGCAAAGCTAGACTTCGGCTTTTGACGTGATGGGGGAGGTGGTAGTGGTATCAAAGGAAAGTTGACTTTTTAAAGCTAGGAATGATGTCTCTTGGATGTTAAAAAAATTTTATTGCAAAAAACGTGAAATAAAGTCAACAGATTATAAAAGTTTAGATGACTAGGTACAAAGAGGTGGGTAGGATCAAGTGGTTAAAAAAAGATCCATAAAATAACTGAAGTCTGAGAAGACACTATTACATTTCTTCAGACTTCCTCAGAGAGAAAGAGTGACTTGTGATCCTTGAGATCAAGAATTTAAAAATTACAGACGAAGCACACACCAGATTGCAAAGGTTGTTCAGTGATAATAAACTACCAGTATTCCAGATTTAGTTGAATTCCTGGGGGTAATTCTAGCATGAAAATCATTCCACTAAGGCCGTGGGCTTCATCCACCAAGGGGAGCATAGATGCAAACTGAAAACAACATTTCACCACTGAGACTGTGAAGGGAAAAATAACATGCAGCCAAGCCAGCATGAATAATAGGTTATAGAAATAAGACCATTCTATTGAGAATAAGGTTCTAGAAAACATGTAAACAAACTGCGATTTTTGTTGAGAGAACGAAACTTAACGTGTATCTTACACCACTCACAAAAATTATCTAAAAATGCATTAAAGACTTAAATTTAAGACTTAAAACCATGAAACTTCTAAAAGAAATCATAGGAAAAAATTTCCTTGACGTGGGTCTTGGGAATGCTTTTTGGAAATCACACCTAAAGCATAGCAACAAAACAAAAAATAAACAAGTGGAATTACATCAAACTAAAAGGCTTCTGCACAGCAAAGAAACTACCAGAAAGTGGAAACACAACCTATGGAATGGGAAAAAATGTTTGTGAACCATATATCGGATAATAGATTCATATCCAAAATGTGTAAAGAACTCATACAAACTCAATAGCAGAAAAATAATCCAATTTAAGAATGGGCAAAGGATTTGAAATATATCTTTCCAAAGAAGACAGTCACATGGCCAACAGATGCATGAAAAGATGCTCAACCACACTAGTCATTAGGGAAGTGCCAATTAAAACCACAGTGAGATACCACCGCACACCTGTCAGAAAGGCTATCATCAAAAAGCCCACAAGTAACAAACGCTGTTGAGGATGTGGAGAAAAGGGAACTTTTGTGCACTGTTGGTGGGATTGTAAATTGGTACAGCCACTACGGAAAACAATATGGAGGTTCTTCCAAAAATTAAAAATAGAGCCACCATATACCACAGCAATTTTACTTCTGGGAATATATTCAAAGGAAAGGAAACACTAACTCGGAAGATTATCTGCACCTCCCTGTTCATAGCAGCATAATACAATAGTCAAGACATGGAAACAACCTGTGTTCATCAATGAATGAATGGATAAAGAAGTTATAGTGTATATATACAATGGAATGTTACTCAGCCATAAAAAATAATCCTACCATTTACAGCAACATGGCATTATGCTAAGTGAAACAAGTCAGATAAAGACAAATACTGAATGGTCTCACTTATATGTGGACTCTAAAAGCAAAACAAAACAAATACACCAAATCATAGAAAAAGAGATCAGATTTCCTATTACCAGAGGCATGGGGTCAGGGAGCAAGAGGGGGAATTGGAGCAAAGTGGTCAAAAGGTACAAACTTCCAGTTAAAAGATAAAAAGTACTAGGGATGCAATGTACAACATGATGACTATATTTAACGCTGCTGTAAGATAACATAGAAAAGTTGTTGAAAGAGTGTATAAACTCACTCCCACTCTATTTTGAAAGTTGTTTTGACTATTATCTTTCTGGATGACATTGCATTTTGCTCTCAACTTTGACTTACTGAAGTAGCTTACTTTGATGGCTAAGGGAGGAATCTATGTGAGGCCAGAACGAGATCTCCTCAAGTGAGACTCCATGGAGTTAGTGCGGCCATCCCCACTGTTGATGGGGAATGCGTCCGAATGGTTCCGGGGTAATGCTATTGTGTGTGGGAGAAAAGAACTTGGACAAGCCTGGCTCATCAGTTTGCAGGGCCATCTTCCTCTCCTTAAAACTCTTCAAAAGTTACTCAACTGGCTTTGGGATCATGAAAATAGATGTGGTACTATCGTGTATTAGAAGCCTACCATGTGCTGGAAAATACCCAGGGCATTTTTCTTTTTTTTTTTTTTTTTAAATAACACATTTACCTACCCCCTCCATCTCTATGAGTTGTTTATAACCCTATGCAGTATGTACAATTAGCTTCCTTTTCTAGATAAGAAGTGGTCATTTAAAGGGATTCCTACCCAAGGTTATTGAGTCAGAAAGAGATCTTGGGAATTTGAGTCTTGGGATGGCTGTGACTTCTAAGCCTCAGCTTTCTCTACTTCAGTTGTTGTACATGATGTTGTTGTTGTTATCACTATTATTATCATTATGATAATGTTTTGTCATGGTCGTTGTTGAAGGTGGTGATGATTCATACTGGTACAGTGTACCAGTGCTACTTTTTTCATCATGATGTTGACAGATATTTCTTCAAGAAATTAAGTGTTGCCATACCAACCGGCTCAAGTGACAGGAAAACTGTGCTTCATGTCAACGTAAATAGTATTAAAAAATCCACAAAGAAAGCAGGGGTGGGAGAACTAGTTTTTAGTTTAACAGATTACTATATAAAAGACTGACAATAATGTCTCCTCTTACAAAACTATAAAAAGAGCTAAGCATATCAGTGTAACACTTATCCTCTCATAGACAGAGAAATGGTACTAACAACCTTTCAATGACATTTCAGTCTTTCATTCAATATTTTTTTGAGAAATCTGCATATGGTATTTCCCTGCAGACTCCTTTCCATGCCAACATTCTGCTTTGAAATCAAACCAAGCCACCCATATCCCACTCATTCAGCAGCCACTATGATGGAACTTTGGACCCTCAAGGACACATCCAAGTGCATGTCCAGGACATGTGCACTCTATTTATCCCTGCCCATACTCCATTCTACAGTCCCTGTTACTCACTTGCCCTCCTTGGAACAAAAGCCTACATTTGGCTTTTGCTGGTTGTTTTCAGCAGGGAACACACCAATTATTAGACCTTTCTGGCTATTCTTCATCTAAAAACTTTAACCCAGTTCTGGATGCTTGAACATCACCTTGTGATACCATGTGTAGCTGTGTAGCAAATGCCCAGATTCAGTTCAGACTTGACTTGCCATTTTGCCCTCCCTCCACACTCCCAAGGGAGAATCTGAGCGCTGTCTCAATTGAAGAAATGTTTGTGAACAGCACAAGGGTAAGTGCAGATGTTTCTAATAGTGTTTTAGTATCAGTTAGGGCAAAAATCATAGCAGGTGGTTGTGGTAGAGCACTGTGAACATTAATGTGTGTGTGTGTGTGTGTGTGTGTGTGCATGTGTGTGCTCTGCCTCACACAATTTTTATTCCTTGAAAACCCAAAGAGTGAATGGGCCTCTCTAAAACGTAATTTTCATTTCCTTACTCTTTTGTACAATTGTATATCAGTAATAGGTGTTTTCTGTGGTTATAGACATCCATTCCTCTCTATTGTTCAACAGACAGTGTGTGAAAGAATGCTGACTTTTTACAAGTTAAAGAGGACTCACATTTTCTTTCCATTTCTCACTTACTGTCATATGTCTCAGTTTCCAAAGTCTATGTGTGTTGAAATGTAGTTTGTCACACTCAACAGGTAGAAGTCAGATAAACCATAGGCACAAGAGTGATGATTAGAAGTGAAGCTGTCCCACACCTGCTTTGGAAAGTTCAGATTGTGCTTCGTTTCTCTGTAGAGCTATTTCAGAATGAATTTTGCACATTGTCTCTGTGGCTGATAATCTTGCAATAGGGCTTATCAAATGGATCATCAAAATCTATAGGGTAAAGGTAAAACTTGTTTTCCCATTACATCACAGGAAGAGGGTCTGAACCATCTGTATTTGAGATATCCATAGAAAAATTGACCCTGAAGTCTAGAGAACCCCTAGTTTGGTGACCTCTGCCAGCCAAATAGTGAAATTGTAAATAAATGGTGAAATCAAAACGCACCCAGTATCCAAAACACAGAAGCTCGGGCAGTAAAGAGCTTCACAGAGTGATGAGTGAGTGATATCAAATGGTTCAGTGGGCTCCAGGAAAATGATGGCTGAGAAGAGACCATTAGTTTTGGTGAGCAAAGGGTCATTTGCGATTTTTGAAAAAGGAATTTCAAGATGTGGTAGGAGCAGGTAAACAATTACAAGTAATTGCAGAATGATTACGTACCATGTGTACCCACAGCTTTGCTGAACTCCTGGTAGGATATTCCAGGACAAGAAATAACTGCAGGCTACTCTGAATGCCACGGCTAGTGGTATATACGGATCTATTCATAAGCCTAACCAGAAAACATCCTATAGAGATGAAAGAGGCATCACGGCCCGATATGCCACCATGGCTATGCAATTGAGAATATTGTTTTGAACCTAAAAGCTCAAACAAACATTAATACAAATTCTTATATTATAAATTACACATAATTTGTCACTAAGCAGGAGTTTAGCCCTTTCTCAGCTTTTTTTTCCCAAGTGCTTAACATCTCAAGGCACTCTGAATAGATATTACTGAAAACAATGCCTTACAGAAAAGTAGGGATAGAGCAGCCTAAGCATTTATATTATTCATGAAATGATGCCCCTTCCTGCTTTCTCTGTATCTGCCTCTTTCTCTCCCCATTTTCTGCGTTATTTCTCTGTATGTGCCTGTTAGCAGAGACATACAATGCCAGGTGAGGTTTGAAGGCTCTGGGGAAAGCTCGCATGGCTCTGAACACCAGATTCAACACTTCCTACCTAGATGACCTTAGGCAAAGTTCTTAACATCGGTAAGCCTCAGTTTTTCTGCACCTTTGAAATGGAATAACAAGTGTCCTTACCTCATAGGGTGTTGTAAGTTCTCAAGTGAGATAATCTATGTAAAATGCATATTGGGGTGCCTGATATATATTTAGCATCCAGTGACAGTCCCTTGAATGGCACCAAAATCCACAGTGAATCCACACCTGAATGACAAATGTAAGTGGTCAAGTAGGAACCACAGTTAACATTATGCTATTTTGTGGTGATGGGACTAAACCTAGAATTTTTGAGTTAAATTTATTCTTTTATTTCCTGATTCATCTCACCATTCTTTTAGTATCTATTTTGTGCCTCTGTGATAGGCATTGACTAACTTCATGGTAGATAGTATCTCTTCAAACCAAGGAGAGCTCAGTGCCTGGGTATAATGACCCATAAATTACCTCTCTGCCTCAGCTTCTCCTTTAAAATAGAGGTAATCATAGTAGCTTCTTCCGAGGATTACCGCGAGGACTAAATGTTTAATACATGTGAAGTGCTTGGCAAAGTGCCTAGTCATAGTGAGTACTTGTCAAACACAATCTATTTGTTATCGTTGTTATTCTTGCTACTGTTATTTTTAAAGACTTAAATAAACTGTGACAAGAAGCAGTGAACGTATATGTATAAAGTAGCAAGTGAATAAATGGGCAGAAACACTTAATTCAGGATCAGACATTTGGGAACATTTCTCAGGCGACGGTACTCTCGGACTGAGATTTTAACAACGAGAAGACATTTTCCTGGTAGAAAAGGAGATTCCAGGGTTAGTAATAGCAAGAACAAAAAGTATGAAGGCTAGAAGAGCATGATGGATTTGGAAGATGGAGAGACATTAGATGATATTAAAACCAAGTCCCTTAAAATTGAATTCCTCTGTCAAGTTTATGATTAACTCTGTATCCAAAACATTATTCTCTTTTTTATCTAGCATCTGTTCCCCTCAAGATCGAGGGGCATCAAAGAAAAGGGGGGACTTAAACTGCATTCAAGCCCCCGTGTCCCTGCCCTTTAAAGTAAAAGGTTTTGGGCTTCCTTGGTGGCGCAGTGGTTGAGAGTCCGCCTGCCGATGCAGGGGACACGGGTTCGTGTCCCGGTCTGGGAAGATCCCACATGCCGCGGAGTGGCTAGGCCCGTGAGCCATGGCCGCTGAGCCTGCGTGTCCGGAGGCTGTGCTCCGCAACGGGAGAGGCCACAGCAGTGAGAAGCCTGCATACCGCAAAAAAAGAAAAAAACAAAAAAATCTTTGTCTCCTGACAACTTGGAGATGGTCTTAGGACATTAGTCCACCATCTTCCCAGGTTACAGGCCTCCTGAATAAAGCAACGTTTCCTTTTTCACCAACACCTCTCTCTCAAGTATTGGCCTTCCGAGCGGCAAGCACCTGAACTTTGGTTTGGTACTGGCCTCTCCAGTTACAACGTAAAATAATTCTATCATCTTGTTAATCCATGGTTGTTAGCATAGTGTCTGATATATAACTTTTGGATGGATGGATGGATGGAAAGGTGGATGGAAAGATGGAAGGGAGGAAGAAGGAACAGACGGAGGGAAGGAAAGATGGCTGGAAGGGTGTAAGGAGGGAAGGATGGAGGGAGGGAGGGTTGGATGGGTGGACAGATGGATAAATGGATGGATAGACAGATGGATGCTACTGTGGCCCCAGGCTCCTTTCCAGTGATGGTTATCAGGGGCAAGTTTGGGATGACTATTTTGTTCCCTAGTCTGGTTTAAACATCCCATCCCAAGGCTTCCTACACTCTGCTCAAAAAGGCCAAATCTAATCAATGAGCAAAACTGATCCTACAACCCTCAAAAGGCAGCTGTGTGAAGAGTGCCTTTGAATTTGTGGTAATACTACAGACCTCAAGATTCTCATAATGAATCTGGCTGGCTAATTTTAGAGGCTGCCAGACCTAATGGCAGAAGAGAATCCTTACTTGCAAGGAGTCTCACCTAAATATGTTTTCTACCTTCTAGGAGTCAGCCAAGCATTGACGATATAAAACAATGGACTCACATCTCTGTCCTGGTGCTGCCTCCAGCCTAAAATTGCCACCTCCATGTACAAAAGCCATCAGGGGAACAGTCCTCGTTTTGATACATCTTGGAGCATAGCATCTGGAAACGCTGACCACGGTGGACAGTGCTAAATGCCACAGTTGGGTGCATGTTTTCCCTTCTCGTGTCTTTCCCATTTTGATTTTTTAAAAACTGCCTTTCGGGGCTTCCCTGGTGGCACAGTGGTTGAGAGTCCGCCTGCCGATGCAGAGGACACGGGTTCGCGCCCCGGTCCGGGAAGATCCCACATGCCGCGGAGCGGCTGGGCCCGTGAGCCATGGCCGCTGAGCCTGCGCGTCCGGAGCCTGTGCTCCGCAAAGGGAAAGGCCACAGCAGTGAGAGGCCCGCGTACCGCAAAACAAAAACAAAACAAAAAAACCCTGCGTTTCAGATGTTTGGTGCCAAGTTTAAAAAAAAAAAAAATCAATAAACCCAAACATTTCAGCAGCAAGTTTAATATAGCTCACCTTCCTGGAACAGGCCTCGGGGAAAGCGAGAAGCATCATGTTAAAATGGTGCTGAGCTCAGATCCTGAAAGACGTTTGGGATGGAAGGGACTTGCTAAGCAAGATTTTGATACCTTCAGATGCAAATGAGACAACCCTGCAGGAGCAGGCTTGGCGAGAGAGCACATTGAGATATTTGTGGGAGACGATACTCCAATAAGCGTCGATGCCATAAAGGGAGCACAAAGGCGGCACAGAATGCAACGAGATCACAACTCCACCATTGCTGGAGGTCTGCTGGATGGTTAAAGGCAGAACTCCTCCCTGAGTCCTATGCTCCTCCCAGTAGCTCTGTCTCTATCTTTGAAGCAAGTAATGATTCGCTAGTTGCTGACTATGTGCAAAGAGCTAGGGATGCAAACACCCATCTTCTTCCCTGGTCCAGCCCTCTTGCCTGTTATTCTAGTCCAGACAAAAACCAACCAAATAAACCATTACTCTTAGTTATTCTATCTGACTCTTTGGGTCTCTACTGAATAAAAATGAAAGAAGTATGAAGAAAATGCTATGACCACAGTGTTTAAAAAATCCAATCACTTTAGCCCAGAATTGATTACTGATTTTTACTAAAAGGGTATGTGGATATCTTCCTTATTCTGCAACAAGATATTTATATAGTATGAAAGGAGAGACACTTTGTAAATAGGGGGCTTCATCACTACACTTATTAGTCGGTCCAGCACTCGGCGCAATGCAATTGGTGTGTAATAAGTCATATTATAAATCATCTTCTGAAATGTTAATTAAGTGGTAAAACATTTGTTGAAAGTTAAAAGTTACCAAGAATTTAATTATAACCTTGCAGATGCCATTTCCAGTTAATTATATACCCTTCTTATATTCTTGATAAACCACAAAATGCACCCCATTAATAATCAATTGGTATTAAATTAGCTGGAATTAGTTTTTATTAAATCTAAATTAGATTTTTATTTGTGATACAATAAAATAGCGCATCCAGCCCTTGCCACTATGATTGGGGATATTTCTGTAGAGTGTGATCACCAGATGTCTAATTGGGCAATTAATAGATACAGTTTCCAAATTAACATAATTGGGGGACCTAAATAGAAAACAAAATGATTATTCAGCCAGCACACCATCTTTTTTCCATCCTGCCTTTCAGTCAGGGGTGTCAACCAACCCCTCATTCTTTTGGAAAACCATGCTTCTCAGGGCTGGATTCCTACCAAAATGGTCATTGTGACCCAAAAATAAACAGCTTCAAAGTTCTCCAGCATGGAGACAGCAGTCACTGAGACCACCCAGAAGGTCATCTCCAACAGGCAGTTTTTCCAGGGTGTGCTGTACCTGCAGGCAGGTACAGCGAGCCTGTGTGGGGTTTACAGAACCGCGGAGATAACCAGCTAGATAATGGGGTGTTTACACAGCTGACACGAGTCCAAATGCACAAGCCCATCTCTTTCCAAAACCAATTTTCCAGATGAGTTTAGTTTGATGTTCCAAAGCTTTTTCATTTTACCATTTAATACACCACAGAAGGGACTGAGAGTTAACCTCTCCATTTCTGCCATCTACTTAAATCCCTTTATAATTGCTTTCCCTGCATGTTCAGTGCATAGTCTCAAAGTGTGTCCACTGCCATCTGTGTTCTCTTAAGAGATGGTCCAGCCCATGTGGGGTTACACCCCACATGTAAATAGGCTCTGTTCAGCTTCAGTCTATAAAAGGGGGGGGTCTTGGCTGCTCTGTTCATTCTGGGTACCCGGGCTTCACTCTCTGATTGCTGTTTGTCTGATAGTTTTCTTAAAACTCAGGATACTATGCCAACAACCAAACAAACATGGGTGAGAATTACTGAAAATAAGAAATATAAGCTCTTTATATACAGTTTAAAAAGAGAGAGAATTCACAGGAAGGAATTACATATAAGTTTATAAAAAGGTGTTGAGGGGTACATGAGCTCCCATTAGTATTTGCAGTCCTCTTAGTGATGCCCTGCCATCCACTTCCTCCAGAAGCACTGGTGAAACTCTGCACAGGATGGACCATTACAGTTCAGTGCTGCGTTTATTATTGGAACCTTTCTCTTAACTGCTTCCTAACTGTATATTGGTCCACCCCACCCCTCACTCATTCAAGGAATCTAGTGTTTCCAATCACACCTTTCTTTAGGAACTCATTCATTCATTTAGCACATAGTCATGAACTGCTTTTCTGCAGAGCTATGCACTTAGACATTGGGATACAGTGGTAAACATGACTGATAATGGTCCCTGTTCTCATGGGGTACCATCCGAGTGGGAGAAACAGACTGAAAGGATAACTATATGTAATTGCAAACTGCCATAAATGCTATACAAAGCAAAAAAAAGTGAGAGCTATAAGGAAAAGAAGGGAGGCTTCTTTAATTCAGTGGACAAGACAGGTGTCTTTGAAGACTGGTGATTTACGTTGAAACCTGAGCGGGAGAAAGTGCGCTCTGGGCAGAGGGAGCAAGACTGAAACAGGCCTTGCGTGGGAAGGAGCTCGGCTGTTGAAGAAACTTAGGAGACCTGGAAGAAGAACCATTGTGGCATGGTGAGTGGGGGAAGGTGGCATGCGCAGAGAACTGGGAGGGTATAGGAGGTGGCAGTCGACACAGGCAATTAAGGAACATGAGAGTAGGTGAGGCAGTTGGAGAACTTTGAAATTAAGCAAGAGAACAACCTGATATGATTGGGCTTTAAGACCATCAATCTTGCTCATTGGTGGAGAATGTATAGGAAGAGAGTGAGGTGGGGGGAAAAGCTGACAGGAGGCTCTTGAAATTCTCCAGACAAGAGAGATGGTGGTCTGGAGGGATGGGAGGTGGAAGGGAGAGAAGGTGACAAACTGAGATGCATTTTAAGAAAAAAACAAAGGGATGGGTTGGTTATGAAGCTGAGGCTAGAGGAAACTCAAGAAGGCTCCTAGGCTCCTACTCAGCATGTAGTTCTTGAGCACTTAGTATATGCCAGATGTTGGATATGACAAGGTGGACCCAACAGCAAAAGTTCATGCTCTAATCGGAGTTAACATCCCTTCAGAGGAGGGTTGATAGGCTAATTGCAGAGAACTCCTTCTCTTTCCAATCACTCAAAATCTGGTTTCTGGAGTATAGGACTTTCATCAGCTACAACTGTAACACAGTTTACTCTGGCAAATGATTGTGACTTGCTCTCATCCAATATAAATTTGGTTTCCTCCAAAATGACTTTGCTTGTCTCCTGCCAGGACAGGAAGGATTTCAGAGACCTCCTTGGTGCGGTTATATTACAAATGATTAGTAGGTCCAGGGTCACCTCTGCGGGAATGACTGAGGTGGCACCATGAGATGCCTGTCACTTTTACCCCAAGCTGCTGAAGCCACAGGGAAGACTCTTTGGGGCCTCATCAGTAATGTGTCATATAATGAGTTCACAATCAATGCCACATTTTTGTTTTACATAAGGTTGCCTCCTAATTATTACAGTAAAATGGATTGCTATACAATCTGGAAAAGGAAAAGAAAAAAAGTATAATCACTCATGATGCTATTCAAGTTTTATAAAGCAGTTTTATAATTCTGATGCTTTCTTTATATGCATATTTCAATGAAGTTTTGACTATAAACATTTTTATTTTGAATTTAACAATAACACAAATTCATTTTTCACACGTTTTTTCATAGCTACAACTTCAACTCTTTGGACAAGTGAAGTTATTTTCAGTGTATCATTATTCTAAGCATAATTTCAATAAAGTGTGCAGGAACTTCTTGTGTTATTCAGGATTATTTCATCTTTATTTGTATCCTGGAGGTAGAACTGATGGGTCAAAAGGTAGGAGCGCTTTAAAGGCCTGTGATACATATTGCTAAGATGCTTCTAAGAGGGTTGTGCTAATTAACACTCCCTAGAGAAATGCAGAAAAGTAAGTTAAGCGAAACTCTTTTAATCATCATTTTCTCTTCTCTCCTGTCTATTAAATTTTTAATGTGTGTTAATTAGATGGGTGAAAAATTTCCTCTCATTTTTGCAACTGCCTCCTTTTTAATTTTTATAAGAGGCTGGAACCCACCTCCCACCCCACATGGGCCTATTAGTCATTTCTAATTCCTCTTTTGTGAAGTGCTTTGTTCGTGTCCTTTACTTGTCTACTGGGGTCTTAGCTTTAGTTTTTCTTTCCTTATTTATTTATACAAAATTTTTATATGTGAGGCACCACTGGGTTCTCTTCTCCTTTGCTGGCTTTTTCCTTCCTATCCTCACCCCTGGCAAGAAAGATGTCTTTAAATATCCTGACACATACATAGATTTCTATAAAAATGATCAGTGTAATCAAGACAAAGGGTTTTTTCAGTTAATCATTCCCTTCGTTAAAAAACCCTAAAAGTCAGAAGTCTATACCACAGAACCGTAGGGAAACACAACCGTAGGGAAACACAAAATAACAGTATGAGCTCCATACTGTTATTGATTCCCTGTGGGATTCAGGAGGACACTGCCCTGCTCTGGAGTTCAATTTCTCCTGCACTGATCATGGGAGGACACTGACAGAGTTGAAGTCAGGGCTCAGGATAGAACCAGAGAAGTAGAAAGGGGAGGAGAGAGTGTGGCTTCAGAAAGAACACCTCCCCCATACCAATGAAAACCAACAGGCAAGCAAGCAAACACCATCAACAAGATGCATGCGTACATAAGCTAGGAGCTATCTGCACTGTCTTCTAAACACTAAGTCACTTCATGATTGGCTACTGGCAATTAGTAATTTTTCCAGGAATGAAGCTTGAATATCCTTCCAATCATGATGCCCAAAGCAGCTCCTTTTTGTCCAAGTCAAGCAAAAGCAGCTACTGTTGATTGTTATTTTCTTATGTGACATATATAGATATATGTTATCTCCAGGTTTCTCTAAAGAACTGTGGCTAATTATTTCTATGTATCTCTGTCTATCTATCGTCAATCTATTTAACTTGGCCACTACTCCTTAGCCACGACCATTTTTATTAATGTGTTGATCCCAGTGCAATCTTTTCAACCTGGCTTATTGACAGGTCATTCTGTTTTGTTGATGATTTGTTCATAAAGGTATGTGCTTTGAGTGTTTATGCTCCAGATGTGGGGCTATTCAGGTGAAACCAAATGCCATTTGTACAATAGCTCCAAGGAGTGAACCCTGACTCTTGTGAGGGTAACTGGCTGCTGTAACATGGCAGGGCTGGAGTTACTGTTCACTGGACACAGACACCTAAATCTGGATCCAAACTCTGTGGTTACCCTGAGTCAGATGATTCCTACTAAGCCCACCATACAACTTCAGATGTAGCGTTCTTCTGTCAAAATGTATTATCACAAACATGGTGACTTAACACAAATTTCTTATCTTACAGTTTCGTAGGCTAGAAGTTCAACATAGGTCTATCTGGGCTGAAAGCAAGGTGATAGCAAGGCAGTGTCCTTTCTGGAACTGTAGGAGAGAATCTGGTTCCTTGACTTTTTCAGCTTCTGGAGGCTGCTCACATTGTTTGGCTCATAGCTCCCTTCCCGTGTCTTCAAAGACAGTAATGCTGGGTCCCTCTGACCATTCTTCCACAGTCACATCTCCCTCTGACCACAGCCAGAAAAGGTTCTTCACTCTCAAGTACTCATGGGATTAGATAGAACCCACCTGGATAATCCCAAATGATCTTTCGGTCTCAAAGTCCTTAATCACACTTGCCAAGTTCCTCTGGCCATTTAAGGTACCATATTCAGAGTTCCCTGGAATTAGGATGTGGACATATTGGGGGAGGAGTGTTTTATTCTTCCTATCTGTCTTAGTTCAAGCTGCTATAACAAAATGCCACAGACTAGATGGCTTATAAGCAATGGGAATTTATTTCTCACAGTTCTGCAGGCTAGAAGTACAACATCAGGGTGCCATTGTGCTCAGGTTCTGGTGAGGGTCCTCTTCTGGGTTGTAGACTGCGGACTTCTCGTTGTGTCCTCACATGGCAGTGGGGAGAGAGGGAAGCAACAGGCTCTCTCATGACACTCGTAAGGGCACTAATCTTATTCATGAGGGCTCCACCCTTATGACCTCATCTACTCATAACTACCTCCCAAAAGCCCCAGCTCCTAATACCATCATCACACTGGGGGAAAGGGTTTTGACATATGGATATGGGAGGGAAACATTCAGTGCATAACACTACTGCAACAGAACACACCATTAAAAAGAAAAACAGATGCATTCTAAACTTAGGGTGAATTCTTAGTATAAGCTCATCAACTTCCAGTCCTGAGCAAGATTTCCGGTCTCCTAAGATTTTATGTACTAGAGTTTTAAATATGATATAGAAGAAAAAGTATAGACTTGATTCAAATGCCACTCTGGAACTCTTTTCTGTGTGGCTTTAGAAATGTGGCATCGCCTCCATCAGCTTCCAGTTTTCCTTGGAGCAGGGGAAAGAGCCTGCTTATATAAGCTTCCTATGAAGTAGGAGTCTCAAAAATATGAAGCAGCCCCCCACTTAGTCCACAGGCTTCCATTCTCCTTCCAGCAACCCTGGACTGTAGGTAAGGCTTCTCCTACATTACTACGTACACACTTATGCTCTCCTTAGTTTACCGTAGAAGAGACAGCTTTAGGGACTTGGGTTACCTTAACTCAATGACTAAAATTTACACACACCTTGAAATCCCATTTATTTACCTGCCTGTCTACCCAGTATCTCAAATCCACCTCAAAATCTCCATGTTCAAAATTAAATTCATTGTCTTCCCCACATTACTTGCCAAAACCTGGTCCTCTTTTGGCATTTCCTATGACAGCTGACAGCCCTAGCAGTCACCTTTAACCCCCATGGGCCACTGACCTCTTAAGAGTGGAATTCTTCCACTTCTCCAACAACCACGTGGTTTGCGCAGCAACCATCCCCTGTTGTCTTTAGTGGTCACCTAGCAGATGTCCTACACTCTCTCTCACTCTTTTCTAACCATTTTGCAGCAAAAAACTAGGATGATCTTTTCCAAATACCCATCTGGTTGTGTCATCCTTTTTGCTTGAAACCACTCAATACGTCTTCACCCTGAGTGGCCATGCTTGGTCTGCTTAGTCCCTGAACTCGTCTTTAGCAAGCATTCCTTCACTCAATACTTTCATCCACTCAGCATTTGGTGTGTAACTCACAGAATGTCCCGTGTTTCCCACTAAGAGAAGACTTTTGCGTGGGCTCTCCCCTCTGCCTGATAAACGCATCCACTACCCGCATCCTCTGCCAACTCTGTTTATCTAAAGAGCTCATCTGTCCTTCAGGTTTGGAGTCAGATATCTGGCTCTTACTGAAGCCTTTCTTTGCCTCCTAAGCTGGATCAGATTTTGTTGCCTTTACTGCAGTTTGTGACTGTGTTCTCATGCAGGTGAGGGAATTTGTGTGTCTGCTTAGAATTATATTTTCAGCACATAGCACAGGCATGACACATAGTAGGCCCTCAATTACGTGTTAATTATCTGCCTAATAAATGCATGAAATCTATACTTCCAACTAAGGTTGCCCTATTTCAGCTTCACATATATCACTGCACATATATTATTTCAATAGTTTACTGACTGACTTCCCTTTTCCAGGTCTCTCTTTCTCTCTCTCCACAGTGTCACAAGAATGATCTCTCAAATGTGTAACTCTGACGATGCCAGCCCCTTGTTTTTATTTATCTGTTAGTTTGTTTATTTAATCGATATGCCCATTGCCTACTGAGAGAATTCCAACATTCCTTAGCTTTATTTATAGCCCTTCCAAACACAGGCATTTCCTACCTGACTCCCCTCCTCTCTCCTCCACATACCCGCAGTTTCAGCCAATGTGAGCTGGTCATTCTTGCTGGGATTTAAGGCTGTACTTGCAGTCTTGCCATCCCCTCTGCTGTCTCAATTGCCCTGCTTTCCAGCTCTGCATTCCTCTGGCTTCCTCATAGCCCAAGCCCTCTAGCCGGCTCCACCAGCAGTCTGCTTTCATCCTGTCCAGTTGGTCATCCTCTCTCCATCCCCCAAATGCTCACGCCTCTCTCCACCACTCACACAGTGCAGCTGGACTAGAGCTGTAACACGCACGTGTCCGGTTCACGCATGTCTTCTTTCAGCCAGTTAATACATCTTCATTGAGCTTCTATTATACTCTAGGCACTATCGACAAAAGCATGAATAAGACATAATTTCCGCCCTCCAGGAGCTTACACCCTGGTGAGCAAGAGACAGGCAAGTAGTAACTGAATGTAGTCTTCAAAGTATTTCTCTCTCTCTCTCTCTCTCTCTATATATATATATATATCTATATATCTCTATATCTATCTATCTATATATATATATATATATATGCCTCTCACTGTTGTGGCCTCTCCCGCTGTGGAGCACAGGCTCCGGACGCGCAGGCTCAGCGGCCATGGTTCACGGGCCCAGCCGCTCCGCGGCATGTGGGATCTTCCCGGACCGGGGCACGAACCCGTGTCCCCTGCATCAGCAGGCGGACTCTCAACCACTGCGCCACCAGAGAAGCCCCCACGCACATATATTTTAATGAAAAAGTATTGTTCCAATAATAATCAAGGCCTCGGGGGCTTGTGGTAGAAAATGTGGCTCTCTGTGTCTAAATGCAAGAAGATGTAGCAAAGACCATAGCATTTTATAAAGTCCTGCATATTAACAGCATTTCTGCATCAGGAATGGAGCCAGATCCAGTCTCTGCAGACCCACCCCGTGTCTGTCATTAAGAGCCAAATGACTACACTCTTTACTCAGAATAATGAGCAGCAGTGCTGTTTGCCATTATAACATATGACAGCCAACTCCATTCAGAGAGGCACTTTGAGAATACAGCCTTAATGCAGTGTTGTCTTAATCAAATACTTCTTTATCGATTGCTTATGGTTAAAAAGAAAATGATAGGTTTGTATAACTGACCCTAAGGAGAAGTGTTAGCTATAGCAGCTTTATTATGTCTTTGTACAAAGTCAACCATGAAGACCCAGATCCTAATGGATTCATTTTTAGAGGAACAGTAACAGTCCCAAAATACGATCAACCAATGTGATTACATATATGCATTTAAAAAAATTAAATAACTTTTAAAAGACAAAATGAGAAAAGCTGCTTGCAGCGGAAGTGGGAGATGAGACAGTATCTCCATTTCTAGTATTTTCTAAATATATGCCTCCTTGCCTTTGAGTCTCCGGTTCCATCTACCTAGACTGCTCTCTTCACACTGCTCCCCAGGTGCACATAGGGTGTCCTCAGCCACGTCCTCCTCGTGACAGCATCACATGCTGAGCTCATTACAGTCTGTACGCCCACTAGCTTGTGAACTCAAAGAAGGCAAAGGTTAGGTCTCATCCTCCTTTATGTCCCTACAGTAGGTTGTGAGTGTCTGTCCAGTGAAGGAAGAGTTCATTCCAGTTGGTTAGAACACTAATAACTAAGTGGTAAAAGGAGAGAAAATCTAAACACTTCCCACAATAGACAATGCGATCTCAAAGTAAACTTTGTAAATAAAATACTTAAAGTTATTAATAGAAAACAATACTAAAACAAACAACACTATTAAATAAACATGGTTTTAAAATGATAATGCCAAATGCTGTAGAACTTATAGCAAAACGGGGCTAGATGACCCACAGCAGTAGCTCGACGATATGCATAAAGTTTTATTTATGTAGGGACGCGACTGGAAATGAGTTAGTAAGTTATGGCCTATCAATCCAATAGGGAGTTTCAAAACAATTAAAAGTGATAGTTTTGAAGATGATTCTGACATGAAACTGTTATGAAATTGTGTGTTTCATAATAAACAAAAGCTGCAGAGAAAACATAAACAGTTTGACTTTGGATGTCACACTAAGGGAGAACCTTTAGTATGTTTTATTTTTATTTTTATTAGTGTGCTCTACTGCTTCAGCAGCATAAAGGTTGATCATCTTTTCTAGGGCCATGTCCTAAAGTTCCATATTAAAATGCAATATGATCTCTAGCAATTTCATTTTCGTATAACAGTGTGACTCAACACATTTTTTAATTAAATTATGAAAATATCCCTTTCACCTCTTCATACAAATACTGTTTGATATGTTTGTGGATCTGGGTGACTTTACTAGTTTCTTGCATTTATGTAAAAAAAAAAAAATTACAGGTCGATTCTAGGTAAAGATGGCAGATTGAAGATATACATATATTTTCTCTCCCCCTCAAAATGCCATTTAAACAACAATATAGTGTTTCTTTTTTTGTTTGTTTTCTGTTTTTTCATTTCCTTTATAGTTTATTACAGGACAATATAGTTTCCTGTGCTATACGGTAGGACCTTGTTGTTCATCTATTTTATATATAGCAGTTTGTATCTATTAGTCCCAAACTCCCAATCCTTCTCTCCCCCACCCAGGGTTTCTTTGAAAGGCATAAATACCAAGAACAGAGAATGAAAGAGGGACATCATCTACAAAACTTTGGAAGCTCAAAAGCAGATGGATAAATAATTACCTTACTAGTACAGAGAAAAATGAATCAAGCTGGTAATAGGGAAAGTTGAGAAGCAACCTAGTTTAGACCATAGAACCCCCGAGTGGATCAGGAACAGATATCACCTCTGAAAGTAAAGGTGAAGACGGTGCTTTCTGGATTTTTTTTTTTTTTTTTTTGCTCCGACCAGAGACTGAACTTTACTGCCCTTGGCAGTAAAAGGGCAGAGTCCTAACCACTGGACCACCAGGGAATTTCCAAAGATGGCACTTTTAAGGAGGAGGACCACTGTTGAATGTGTACCTGAGAAACATTTTGATTTCCAGATTGCTTCCCTGACTCTGCTGGACAATTTTCTCTCTCCCATGTCAGCATAAGACTGGAGGTTTTATTCTCTACCAAAGATGAAGCAACAATTCTGCTTTGCAATATAAGGAACTTTATAAAATAAATGTGTATATTTGCCTTTTAGAACCATCACCCTGGTGCCTGGAGTGAAGGGTTTGAGGGGTGAGATGGAGCTAGAAGGAAGGGAAACCAGAGAGCCAACTTCTGAAAATTGGTAGGAGATCACTGAGGGGGTGGGCAATGGAGAGAGATTTTTTAGGAAATAGATATCACAGGGCTTCATAAGTGACTGAATGGAGAGAAGAGGCAGAGAAGAGTAAGTCAAGGATGAGTCTCAGATCTCTGTATTGGATGATTTCTACAGGGCCTCCCTCTGGCTTTGTCTACTCCCCACTCATTGTTTTCATTGTCTCAATATTTCTGTGATAAACCCTGGTTGCTCAAATCTTTGGGGGAAGGCAGTGGAGAAAACCTGCCTCACCTATCATTTCTCCATCCTTCCTCTACTCCAAGCTCTAGAGCAGGAGTGAGTTTTAAGGAAACTGGGGAGAAAAAACAGGCTGACATTTGTGAGACGCTTACAAACCAGGTGGTAGTAACTTAAGATTTCACGTATCGGATGTGTAAATGCAGAATGATGCCCTTTCCTGTGCAAACTAGCCATTCCTACCATGTGCCATCTGGAGAAATGATTCTATTTGTCTTTGCTATTCAAGTGGTTTGGGGAATAACAACTCACTGTAGCATCAAAACTGTCCCAGCATTCTTCTCCATTTAAGGTGTTGATAAATCTTCTTGGATAATATTGCTGAAAAGTAGTGCACGGGGAGAGGGAAAAATCAAGCGAATTCTTGCTTTGCTTTATCTGGGCAACACTTATTTTAAGCGGTATCTACTGGTATTTGGCAGTAGAATGAGGCACATTTTAATGTCATGTAACCATTTAAAAAACACCATTTTCTATATTTTTATGTCTTGCTGTAATTGCAGAAGGAATCAAGAAATATAGACATTGACCTTGACAATGGATAAGTATGGCACCTAGACTCAGTTTAGCCATTACCAAGTTACATGTCTCATTATCCTGTCAAGTTCCTGGAAGCCACATGCAGTTGAGCCTAAAAAAATCCAATAAAATCCTTTTCATTATGGCCAGGGAACAACTGCAGAATATCTGCATGGATAATGCTGCCACATCTTTTTTAGGAGAACAGCTGGTAGCTCAATGGCCTTCTTTCTTAAAAAAAAAAAAAAAAAAGTGCCTCTTGCTCTGAAGTTTCAGCAGGAAACTGCTGCTTCATCATAGAGTCATGTCACATATTCTATGGTGCTAAACTTTGCCGTAGGAGTTGAGAAACAAAAATGAAAGAAAATTGATGCGCCATATGAATTGGCGCCAGTGAACAGAAAGTAATGGGTGCGCATAAAACTCAGCATCTACTGAGAGTGAAGGGTACACAGTCCGTTGACATTCAGAACTTGAACATTAGCACCATTTCAGATGCCTGGAGGAAAGCTAACACTCAGCGGAGGGTTTATTGCTGGTGGTGTGATCTGATCATGGGTTCTTGGTGCAATTTCAGGGGGAGGAAGTGTGTAGGAGAATGGACTCACATGAAAAGGTTTGACTCTGAAGGATCAGAAATGATGTGAGAGAGTCTTTAGAAATGAGAAGCAAGAGTCAGCTAGAATACTTTCCACATGGACACAGGCATGAATGTAATAAAATACAACTGTCCTTAACATGTAAGAGGCGAAATAACTCTGTTCCATGAAGGGAGACAGTGCACCACAGTAATTAACGAAAAAGGTATTAATGCAATTTATATACAAAGAGTGCTCATGAATCATTTAGAAAGAACATCCTAATGATACATAAAGAAATGACACAAACACTGAGATTACACAAGAAGATATACACCCAGAACAAACATGTGAAAGGTTTAGCCTGAATAATACACAAAGTGCTAAGTAGAACAGCCATGAGGTATTATTTTGCATCTTTTATTTTGATAGAAAGCAGTAACACAAAAGATGCATTGGAATGGCCATACTTTTATATTGCTGATGGTAATAAATTTTTGTAAATCTCTTTTTGGAAGCAAGCTGTCAATAGGTATAAATACATTCCTACCTGGTAAACAACATTCTTGAAATCTTTTCTGGGTTTAATAATCCAAAATGCCGGAGAAGTTGCATATATGGAGATGTTAATCTGTGTGCGTGTTTTAAAGTTTAAAGTTGGAGGCAGTCTTACTGTCCAAAATGGAGCAGGTTAAATAAATAGTGACATACCCATTGCCTAGATGAATTACTAAACATTCTAATTATGACAACTTCGTAGCAACACAATAGGCATTTATATGTTCAATTAAATGGAAAATAAATAAGAAGACTAATGGGAAATATACTGTGATTATAGACATGAAAAATAATAGCTAACATTTAAATAGTATTCTTCATTGCCAGCCACTTTGTTAAGCACTTTGCACTGATTATCCTATTGAATCGTCATAACAGCCCCGCGAGGTTAGCATCCCATTTACAGGTGCACAAACTTTGACTTGGAGACATTAAGTTACTTGCCTAAATTGACAGAGCTGGTAAGCAGACTTAGATATTCTGGCCTCTGCTCTGGAGTTCTTAAACGATACTCCATACCACTCTTTTCATAAGATCTGGACAAGAATGTGAAAAAATTAAAATAAGCATATTCACCTAGTGGGATTCTCACCCACATTTTTTGATATTAGATTTTCATTTCAATAATACAAATTATTCTCTAAAACCTCTACTTCTGATGAAAAGGAGATGGATACAAATGACTGCACTAAATGGACATAATGAAGGGAAATGGCAACTTGGTCTCATCCAATCTTGCGCAAGTACTGGGGAAAAAGAAGCTCTAACCATTGGCCTCCACCATAGGTTACCTTGGAGAAGCACCCTACGTCCTGCAGGATGCGTAGCAGCACCTCTCAGCCTCTATCCATTAAATACCACCAGCACACTCCTTCCAAACTGTGACAACCAAAGATGTCTCCAGATATTTCCAAATGTCCCCTGAGGGGCAAAATCATCCCTGGTTGAGAACCAGTGCCTTAGGTATTCATTTCCTTTCATTTGGCCTCCATGGTCTTCCTGTAGCCTTTTAATATTAATTTGATATGAATATGATTGTCCTAGAGCACTTTTCCTACTGGGAAGAGGGCATCTACCCAGCCAACACAAGGAAGACCCTTGGGACAAGGATGTTTTTATTTCTCAATGGAAGTTGACCACTTGAGATATACATGGATCAGTCAGCATGGTGGGAATTTCTCATTTTTAAGTACGTACTCCAGGGACAGCATGGGACATGACACAGTGCTCAGAACCTGGCATCAAGCAGACAGACCATGTCTTCCCATTTACTAGGTTCATTTACCTCTCAACCTTGACTTTATCATCTCTAAATGAAAATAATAATAGTTATTTTGACAAATTGCATTGAGGATTAGAAAAGAGAGTATACATAACCATTAAGAAATTTTAGGATAACCCCAAGGAGTTTATAAGGTGGAGCAGGTGGGTATAGAGACATACACACATAAAGGCAGTGTTGGGTGAGAAGTTCCGTGAGTAATTCCCTCCATGAGAGGTTCCATGAGTATTTTTTTTTTTTTAAGAATACAAGAGAGCCATTGCTTAATCATAAAAGGAAAAAGTCACCAGAAATACATTATAATTTTGAGTCCATATATACCTAACATTGGAAAAATCAAGATATATAATGTGAAAATTAACAGAATTAACTGGTAATTAAAGTGATAGAAAAACTGATAGAAAAATTTGGATGACTAACAGTAGAATTAAAAACAGAAAATATACCTTCTGAAGCAGCAGATATGGTAAGAGCAAAGTAAATAAATCCCCCACTAAAAGAGCCAGAATTCAAGGGAGCCGCAAAGGAAACAAGATGGCAAAAGCAAAGCAAAATGTATGTGTTTTAACACATGTACAGAAGTTCATCTTTCTTATTAAATGACATACTTTGAATGGGTCAAAAACAAAATTGAATTATATCTTAAGCAATATAAATAGACCCTAAACTGAGATTAGATTGGCTTTTCCCTGTAGATGCTTCCTAGCTCCCTGTACCTCTCTCAGTATTGCATTCATCACAGTTTAAGCGATCTTCCACCAAGACTATAGGTTAAGAGAGCATGGATTAGGTCACTGCGATATCCCTAGTACCTGCATGGTGTCTGGTTTACATTAGGCACTCAAAAAATATTTTTTAAAATAATTAAATGGTGCTTCACTGGTGGCGCAGTGGTTGAGAGTCCGCCTGCCAATGCAGGGGACACGGGCTGGTGCCCCGGTCCGGGAGGATCCCACATGTTGCAGAGCGGCTGGGCCCATGAGCCATGGCCGCTGAGCCTGCGCGTCCGGAGCCTGTGCTCCGCAACGGGAGAGGCCACAACAGTGAGAGGCCCACGTACCGAAAAAAATAATAATAATAAAAATTAAATGAAGAAATAACTTTTGAATATACAGGGTATGATGAAAACACAGGGGAGAGAATAATGAATTCTGCCTGATTCAGGGCAGAAATACAGTCAAGAAAGTGGCTACATTTGTGTTGCATCTTGAAAAGGAAAAGAATTTCCCTAGGCAGAAATAAATACGAAGGAAGTTCCAGGCAAAGGTGAGTACATACTAAGGCCTGACTGTGAAAAGCCTTGTGTCCCATGTTATATGGCTTGGAATTCAACCTGAAAACCACAGAGGCTCTCACTGAGACGTTTAAAAGTAGAACTGTCATTCTCAAATTCATAAACGTTGCCATGAAGTCTCTGACTACTTTTTAACAAAAACTGTGGTTTAAATATGGAAAAGATCAAGCATATATAAAAGTAGAAGGAAGAGTATAATGAATACCCACCTTATCCATCATTTAGTTTCAAAGTATATTAGCTCTTAGCAATCTTTGCCTCATTTATAACCCACTTATAACCCACTTTCCTTATCTTGGGTAATTTTGAAGCAAGTTCCAGACACCAATTTATTTCATCTGTAAATATCTCCTTTTCTCTCTCTAAAAGCAAAAGACTATGATGTCAACACAACCATAATCCTATAATTAAACTTCCCTCTCTCTCTCTCCCCCTGCCCCCCGCTTACCCCAAGGAGTTTATAAGGTAGAGTAGGTGGGTATAGAGACATACAAACAGAAAGGTAGTGTTAGGTGAGAGGTTCCATGAGTATTTCTCTGCTCCAGATTAGATTGGCTTTTCCCAGTAGTTGTTTCCTAGCTCCCTGTACCTGCATCAAAAGAAGTCCATATTTGAGGCATCCCTATATAAAAGTTAATGTTTATTTTATGCCACTGTGTCCAGAAGTACGTGGTGAGGAATCACTGATTTTTAAAATGCAGTCAATATGGACTTGAGGTTGGACACAGACATCTCTGCTTGAGAAGGTGTGTCTCTCTTTGTCAAGGACTCTAGCAGTGGATTAATTATGGGAAGGACTTTGCTGAGCCTCCGAAGGTGAAAAGGAGGACAACCAATGATTCATCCCAGCTTTGCTCATGTGAGTTACGGAAGAATATTATTCAGGTTGAACTGTTATAAACAGAGGGAAAGAGGTAGATTGTAAAAAAAAATTAAATTTGAAAGAGACAAACTTACAAGTTCTGTGTGAAGTAGAACTCTACAAACATATTACCTATAATATATATAGAGAGATATATTTATAGTATGTAGACAGATACACATAGATAAGTGTGACAAATTTCTCTTTAAAAATCTAGTAGAAAGTTGTAATATTACAGCTCAGAAGCTAGAGAAAGAAAGAAAGAATCTTTATTGGGTACTGTCACAGGCAAAATACTTTGCACACTTGATCTTATTTCAATCTTTCCAAAGACCCTATGAGGATTATAGCTGAGAAGAGGAAGGCCCCACGCAGTTAAATAATTTTCCAAAGTTTACTCACAAGAAGCAGGGAGGCTGGAACACAAGGCTAAGTCTGCAACTCTTCATTACTTGCTTCCCCACTCTACCTCCTGACTTTAAAATACATTGATGGTTTCCCCCACTACTGCAATAGATGTGTGTCTCAAATCCAGTTGTTCTCAACAAAGAGCCACAAGACTGAGAATCTGGACCAAGTTTTATTTTTCATTAAATGGAATTATGAGAATAAACAAGAAATACTGCTAACGTAGAATACACTGCACCCTTCTGCTCAGGAATGAGTCAGAAATCCAAGGAAAAACCAAACCAAGCCACAACTAATAACTAGATATTGTTTTGGCTGAAGCAATGATAGAAGGATTACTTACTATTGATGTTCTACTCATGGGGTTGAGGCAGAGCCTGGAGAACTCTTGGATCTTTTATTAGAACAGCAATTATCCCGTACCAGAGACAGAAAGACCTCTTTTGTTTGTAAGACAAACTACTTGGGTTACCTTATCATGTCTCTATCAGGATCTAGGAAGTATAATCTTGATGTAATTGTGAAATGAAGATGTAATTTGAGGATCCTCCATTATGTTGTGGAGTTTCCTCTACATCACTTAAGGTACTTTGTGAACAGTAACTAATTATTTTATAATTGACAGAAATCCTGTCTCCATCTATTCTCTGACAAATTACCCTAGCCAATATATATATTTTAAAACCTTTGGACATAAATCAAATTGATAAAGATATTTTAAATAGAAAAACTGAGCACTCCCCAAATGTTTCTAGATCCTTTCAAAGAATAGAACTGATAAAATATGTCTGTTTTATACGTCATAAGTCTAATTTTACTTGACCTCCTCAGCCTTGTCTTCATATTCTTTCTTTTATACTGAAAACCCTGCTTCCTGACATAACTAACATTATGACACATTTATTTTTCTGTAACATTTACCAGTCTACATGAGGATGTCCACTCTACCTTCATATTATTTGACTTGGTAAAAGTCAGTGGCACACGTTCCGATTCTCAAAAGTAAGAGAATCATTCCCAGATGTTTGGGGATGGTCTTTGGACTCAGCAGACCTCAGCACACCCATATGGGACTCCCAGCTCTCCCAGGTCTACTGAGGTTGCACAACTCTTTCCTAATGTGGTTTAGCTGCAGTGAGAGATCAGGCTTCCCTGAAAGACATGGACATCGTCATCGTCGGTCTCCCTGGAAGGGGGCTGAACGAACGACCACAGGCAATGAGAATTCTGACTCACTCGCTGGCTGAAATCACTTAACCTCTCTGAATGTCAGTGTGTTCACCTGTGGGGTTATACCAACCACACACGTTTGTGTGGATTAAATAAAATCTTTAAAGTAAAGCAATTCTGCTAGTGTGGAAGCCAAGTAACTATAGGTGGGAAGTTGCACTTGCCTAGAAATCTTTCTACAATCTGTATCTATATTTTTTAAATGAGTGACTTAACTCTTAACTTTACAGAAGTAACTAGGTTCAAAGCTTCCTGAGCATGGGCACTGTTAATTTTTTGTTCATCCCAGAAATCTCAGGGTCTAGCACATCGACTGGCACAGCACAGGATCTCAAAGTCATAGCTTCTGGGTAAGAAGTAACATCAATCAATCATCAGTTATTTATTGACTGCTTACAACGCACATGTGTGTGGAGCAGATGGGAAGTATATGGCTGCTTTACTGCTCTATTGCAAGCTCTGTGAAAACAGTAACCCCACCTAACTGGCTCAGCTCTTTCTCTATAGATCTATACTATCCAAAACACTTTCTGGCATAATATAGATGCTAATAAATATGGATGGAGTGAACGAGTACTTCTATCAAGTGTCTATGAGGGTTGTAGGGAGAAAGCATACATTAAAATTTTGAGAACCACTCACTCCCAATCTGTGGGTCTTGGGGATACAGAGGTGGAAGGCTTTCAAGGGGAACAGAAGGGCTTCACAGAAGAGGTAGGAACCCGTTACTATGATCACAGGAATAGGCTTTTGGGAAGTGGAAAAGAAGCAGGATGGCCATCTCTGAGGGGAACAGCAGGTGCAAACACAGAGAAGTGGGTGCAAGAAGGGCGTGCATGGAGAGAGATGTATAGCAACAGGGCCACTCCACAGCGTTCCCTGGAGGAGCCTGTGTCCTTGATGGAGACCTTACTCTGTTCTGTCCTGGATTGATGGAAGGGACCAGCCATTTACATTCTCTCAATCTCAGCAGTTCTATGACATCCTAGTTGTAGCACTTATCACAGAGGGCCCTGTATATGACAGTGTCTCTAAGATTTTTGAAACATGAAAATTGCCATTTGAAACCCTTAAATTGTTTTCTGTCTCTCAGGCTTAAATTTGCATTTATCATTGTAGAAGAGTGTCTCTTTTTCCATGGAAATCACTTCAAGGATTTCTTAGATACTAAAACGTTAAACAAAGTTCCACCCAAAGACCCTGGAGAAAATGCAAACCTTGACCCACTTGAATGCAGGTGTTTTAGGCAGACAGCAAGCTCTACTAAGCCACGCAGCTGACCATTCTGTAGCTCTGGGGAAAGAAATTATGTTTTTATTGTATATATATATCAATTTACTTTAGAGTTATGAGTGTTCTTTGGAATCTATTGCTAGAGATGTAAAATACTGCTGTGAGGACATGTAGGCACATGCTTAACCTCTTTCCATTGAAACAAAGGCAGTGAAACTCAAATGTACTGGGTTTGATACAACACAACATAATTTAATTTTTTGAGATGCAAAATGTGATGTCATTTAACACCAAATGAAGTACTGAGGTTGCACAATTCTTTCCTAATATGTTTCTAACTCTGAAGGTGACTCTAAGCTCCATGAGGAAAGGCAGCTATGCTGGAGGGAAGAAAAAACCGTTTTCATTTCTCTGGTCCTCACTGCATTCGAGACCTGGATCCCTGAAGAGCAGACGTGCTCAGGATACCGTCTACGGGAGGAGATGGATCGTCCCATCGTTCTAGCCCCACATGGTAGTCACCGGCAAGGGAAGGTGGTGGGCCAGTGCCATTGTTGTCACCTGCACTAGTTAAGAGTGTAGATTCTGAAGTCAGATGGGTTGAATTCAAGTTCTGACTTAATCCTTTGCTATTGGCTCAAGGTGGGCAAGTCACTTTACCTCTCCATGCTTCCTTTTTTTTATGTATTAGAATAAGGATAACAATAGCATCTGCCTATACGACGATGGGCGACTGAGATGATACATGCAAGTCTCCCTTACTATGCTCTATTTCTTCTCACTATAGTACGTAGCATGTTATAATCTATAGCTTTTTAATTTTAATTTTTTCAACTGAAGTATAGTTGACTTATAGTGTTTCAGGTATACAGCAAAGTGATTCAGTTATACATACATATTCTTTTGCATATTCTTTTCGATTATAAGTTATTATAAGATATTGAGTATAGTTCCCTGTGCTATACAGTAAATCCTTGCTGTTTATCTGTTTTATATATAGTAATCTATCTGTTAATCCCAAATTCCAAATGTATCCCTCCCCCCCTTCCCCTTTGGGGACCATGAGTTTGTTTTCTATGTCTGTGAATCTATTTCTGTTTTGTAAATAAGTTCGTTTGTATCATTATTTTAGATTCCACATATAAGCGGTATCATATGATATATGTCTTTCTCTGTCTGACTTACTTCACTTAGTATGATAATCTCTAGGTCCATTCATGTTGCTGCAAGTGGCATTATTTCATTCTTTTTATGGCTGAGTAATGGACAAAGAAGACGTGGTATACATACATATATATATATATATATATATACATATAATGGAATATTACTCAGCCATATAATCTATAGTTTTTTAAGCTTTTTTTGGTCTCTTTCTCCCCATGGAAATATAAACACAGTGCAGGGATTTTTGATTAATCACTAGTATAAGATTTTTTGTATCACTCATAGTACAGTGCCCAGCCCCTAGCAGCTGCTTAATAGATGTTTCTTGACTGCATAAAGCACTTAGAGGATGCTCAACAAATGTGAGTGATCATTAGCATTGCTCTTCTTCCCTTCTGTCACTCAGAGTGTCCAGGAAAGTCTTGTACATGTGAGCCTGGTCTCTGGTGTGTGTGGGACAACACAGAGCAACCTATTTCATGGCTGAGACACAACGGCCCTACCACCTCCACAGCGGCACCGTCCTGCCTGCACCACAGGAGAACCACTGGAAATCACTGAAGCCCCACTATGGAATTTTGTCCAGTTTATAAGCCAGCAAAGTCTGGACATTTATCTTATACAAGGTAAGAGGAAAAAAAAGAAAGCTAATGCTACTTTATTTTTTTTTCTACCAGGGATGTAGAGCTTATCCCACTAGTGTTACGAGGAGAGAAGGTCTACAGTTACTTCTTATCTCCGGTGGCAGATGTTCTGTCTCACCTTTGAGATGACAAGATAATAGATAATGATAATATTAATAATGACAAAAGTGTAGCTGATACTCTACTAAGCCCTTCACGGGCGTTATCACATTTAACCCCAACAAGTCGAAGTTAGGAAGTCATGTGATCATTTTAGATGAGGAAACTGAGGCCCAGGAGGTGCAGTGATGTGAGGGAGGCACAGGAAGAGGAAGCAGACCATGTGTGCGGCTCATAAACACGGCATTACACTGACTCTAAGTCTATGCACGGGTCCAGCTTTTGAAGGCGGGTGATGATGAGGGAAAGGCATGTACATCACTACTTACAGAACAGGGCTTTAGGAGGTGGGGTAAGAGGCCCTGAGTGTGGGGAACTGAACACGCCTAGGAAACTAAGAGGTTTTCTAGAAGCGGTGACATTTCCTAGAGACAGCAGGATGGAAGCAACAGTATTTCATAGGCCAAGAACATGCACATGGGGGAAGTGAAGAGGTTCCACAGGCAGCAGCATGTCAAATAGAGAGATGTGAAAGATGCTGTTGCCTCCAGGGGATGCTGAAATGGACAACTGGTCTTTATTTCGGTCTGGGCCGTCTAAATGTTTATGTGCATAGAAATCACCTTTGAAGCTGGTGAAAAATGCAGTTTCCTGGGACTCATCAGGTCCAAGGACAGAGCTCAGGAGTCTCATTTTAGCAAGAACTCCAAGTCCTCTGATGATATCCTGTGGGTCACATTTCGGGAAATGTGGCTATTTAAGGCTTTTAGGAAAAGATAAAATAAGGAATGTGGTCAGATCCCTGTTTTATAAAATCCCTCTCATGGGGCATGAAGGATGCCCTAGAAGAGAAGAGCTGAGTCAGGGGAGCTCCTAGAAGGCTGACCCAAGAGTCCAGGTGAGAGAGGCAAGTGCCTGGACCCGCGCAGGGCTGAGGAGGTAGGGGTCTCATGGAAGCAGGCTCAGAGCTACGGGCGGCTTCCCTTGTCTGAGAGTCTTCATTCAGTCAAGTCATGACCACTGGCTGGGGCAGTGGGCAGGAAGGTGGGCATGTGCTAGAAGAAAACTCCATGTCAACAACAGGAATGAAATATGCCCTGGAACAAAAGGCGGCTGACATGCAAACAGGTTAATTCAATCAGCAGTATTTTGAGAAGGAGAGCTGTTCAACTTTCATGACATTTCAACGTTCTGATAACATTCTGAGATATTTCACAGACACCCTTGATTAACTCAGCAGCAGGCAATGCCAAAGAGGAGGCACCGCATCATCATTTCACAGGAGGAAGTGGGTTGTGTTCATTACTCAATATCTACAGAGAACGTAGTATGGTGGTTAGAAACAGTGGCAGGGGCAAAAACGGCTTGGATTCAGCAGGCCCTTTGGGGTGGCAGTGATGGAAGAGAATAACACAATTAACGATGCAGCTGGGTTCTAGGTGAGGCCCAGGTACAACTTTACAAGTGTTCAGAGGTAGGAGAGATGGCTCCTGGCTGGGATGGTAATCCAAGAGGCTGTGGGTGTTGGAAGAGGGACCTGGTGGTGCACGCAGAGATTAGATAGGGAAGAGGTTTTAGGCTGAGGAAATAGCTTGAGAGCATGGCTAGGGATAGCCAAATGGGGATTGAAGAAATAGGGCACAGAAGCTCACACAAACTGAAGCTTAGGGTGCATAAATGGGTGAAGGATTGGAAAAAACAAGTAAAACAAACTACATTTACTGAGCACTCACCACGTGCTGGGAGTGCTCTAAGCGCATTGAATGTATTGACTCCGAATCTTATGGGATGGCTCTTAAGCCTGCCAGACAGAAGGGTTGAAGGCCTTGAACACTGGGCAAATAAGCTGGGATTTATTCCTCAGGGTGGCGATCTCAAACTGCTCGGCACTGCCCTCGTGTTCCATGGAGGTGCTCTGGGGCATGAGGAAGGGAATCCAAAGGGCAAAGGCCCCCCACTTCTAAAGTCTAAACTAAAGATGACCTGCTCTCAGAGATTTGATTTTCTAGGCTTCTAAGTAAGGTTTTGCTCGGAGAAAACATTACTCTCATAATTTTTTAAGTCTGTAAATTATTTGTAGCAGTGGAATGTCATGATAAAAGTTGAACACATAAACACAAGATGAATCTAGGAGTATGTGTAGGATGACCTAAAGGGGAAAGTCAGCTTAAAAGTTTTTTAAATCGTCTAGGCAAGAGATACTAGAACCCAGTGCTGGGGCAATGACAGTGGTTATGGATGGGTCTAGAGGGAAGTCATAGGTGGGCTCCAGATGACTTGGAAACTGAGTGGGGAGTGCAGAGAAGGAGGAAAGGGGACAGGATGGCTCTCATGTGAGCAGACCAAGCAGTGTGCAAGGGATGAAAGGAGGAGCTCAGGTCTGGGGGTAATCAAGTTCCGTCTCGTCATGCTTCCCAATCTTCTCTCTGTGCAGAGGAGTCAGCTCTACCACTGGGAAGGACTCTGCGGTTACTCTACACCCAGCATGGCACGTCTCATGAAGTAAGGATTTGATAAATCTGTACTGACTTAATTTCACTATCCCGTGACATCATCTCAAGCTCAAGTTTTAGACAAGGTAGAGACAGAGGGTGCCTTTGTTTTTGACTTGAAATAGATGGAGGAAATGAGACAAGCTTCCAGGCAGCTCTTGGGGCATGGGTTCATAAGGCAGAGTGATGCATCAGAGAAAGCCATGGCTTTTGCAACTAGAAGGACTTAGTTTCCAATCTTGCCTTGTCCATTTTCAGATGTGCCACTTTGGGAAAGTTTTCTTAACTGTTCAATATCTGTTTTTGCATTTTTTTTTTAATGAGAGAAATAATATAAGTCCTCCTAAAATGTTCTGATAATATACCATGATAATTTATGTAATGCTCAGAATACTGCTTGGGTATTCAGTAAGTGAAAATGAAAATATTAACACTGCCACCCCCACCAGACCATTCCAGAAATAGTTCCACTCATACCCCTATCTGTGTCCAAGGTCATACAGATTGACATACTTAAGGAGTATTTGTGTATATGGAAGGCTAACTAGGTAAATTAATGATAACATCCATGATATTCTCTAAAGTGGGTGCAAAGGTGATAGATCCACTATGCCAAGCTGTGAATGAAGGTTACAGTCAGCTCAGTACAGGAAAGAGGTGAAACCCTCACAGATGAGAGGACCCCACCAAGGGCATCGCATTTTATGACAGGTGCCATGTGGGAGGTCAGAAATCTCAGAGAACTGAGGCCATTTCATAAAGTGCTTTGTCTTTAATTCTCTGCCTAAGTATTTAGGATTTTTAGTATACTTTGGATGTGATTTTTTTTCTTCACTTTTGTTTTTTGAAGAAGGGTATATATATCAATATATATGTATATAACTTGATTTTGTAAAAAAAAAAAGAACAAAAGAAAAGGTCCAGCTTCTTGAATTAAAAACAGTAACTGTGAAGCACTCAGCGTCAAAGTCAAATACTGAGGATTAATACCAATGCCATTTGTAATTTGCATAGACTACAAAGGTAATCAATCTTGCATTGTTTTAACTTCAATGAGTACACAACAGTTGATGACTTTGCCTGGAATCATCTTTTTCAAATGTTATTTTCAATTCAAAAGTGCCTTCCGAATAATACTGGATTTCCCTAACATGGCAATGGTATGTTGCCCAAGGAGGGCAGGTCTGCTGTGGAGATGAAGGGATGCTGCGGAAGCAGGGAGCTCCTGGGCTACCACCAGGTGTTCCACATGAATGATGAGGAAGCAGGCATCTACCGAGGCTGTATTTTCTGTTTCTCCAGGCACAATCAAGGCCTGGCAGCAATCCCGAAGGAGGGCAGACTTAGGATATTAACAGGTCCTTCTTGTAGTTTGTTGAAGCTAGCTTGTATTGGCTTGCAAGATTCAATTGCTACATATTGAGACATTCTGGGAGCTAGTTGTTGGTAGCCTGAAACAGAACATGAGGGGGCATTTACACCAGGGAAATAGGCAAACTCTACAGTAAGTAGCCAGGAAAGAACTGAAGCCCAGGTCTGCCTAAACACATACCCTCAGGATCAGAGATAATCTTGAGGAGCATTTGTTATCGGTGAGATGGATCTGAGCAAAGGAGTCCATTACCAATCTCTGCACATGCTTGAACTTTCCATTTCTCTCGACTCTTCAACAGAGGAAACAGAGGAAAAGAAAAAGCCGCTCCTCCTTCTTCATCTCGCTTAGGGGGAATAAAACCTGCATCATCACACTCAGCTTCCCTATGAAGGGCAGCTAGGTTCTACCATGGCCATTTTAATGCGTTATTTCTACATTTTGACAGATTTTCTCAGACTATGATCTACCTCTGAAGTGTAATAACATCCCAGATGGCATCTTCAATGAGGTATATGAATGGCCATTAATTCCAAATCAATATGATTACTCAGAGTGAGCTCTGTGTGTGTGCAGAGCGTATCTGTGGGTGTTCCCAACAGCAGGCTTGCACGATTTAGAGAGGAGAGAGCTGGAGATTCTTTGAGGAAGCAGCTGCAGAGTGGGGAAACGGTTAGCAGGATGGGAACGGAAGAATGATGAACGTGAGTTATCTTGTATTCTATGGGATACACTTAATCCCCAAAGCAGAAACCGAAGAATCATTATTTATTTATTCATTCACTTATTCCTTATCTTTTGTCCAACAAATATTTTTGAGCATTAATGGTACTATGTCATATGCTAAAAAGAGAAGAGTGAAAATGACACAGGTGGTCACTGCCCTGGGGAGTTACCATATGAAGGAGATGGTTATCAAACTAATTACTACACACATAATGATTTAATTTCAACTGTAATAGGTGCTCCAGTGGGAAACAATGTGATGCAACAAGACCAAATAACAGGGGATCCCACCTAGGCCTAGGTAATCAGATCAGACTTCCTGGAGGAAGTGATATTTAGCAGTGATTTGAAGGAAGAGGAGTTGACCAGATGAAGAGAGAAGGGTAAAGAGATCTAGGAAGATAAATGTGGATCAGAAAGTTTCTAGGTATGTTCAGGGAATGGAGAGAGCTGATGTGGCTGGCGTGCAGTGAGAAAGGAGGACCAGAGCAAAAGGCAGGGGGCAATCCTGCCAGGCCAGGTGAGTACTTTCTGGTGGGGCATTTATCCTAAGTTCAAATAACTAGAGGTGATGGGTTGAGGGTTTTGTTTTTAAAGTATATCTTGGGCTACTGGGGAAAATTGGAAAGAAACAGGACAGAAACATGAGAAGATCCTGGATCCTTGAACTCACTCTCATCCATTCATTCACAAATTCCTAGACATTCCTTAATGTCTCTACAGCCTGTGCCCACTCTGCCATCCTAAAACATTCTCTAAGAGAGCGATGCGCAGAAGTGTAGGCACTGGCCAAACGATAGACGGGTATGCAATTCTAGAAAAAGAACTTCTACTGGTTTACCAAATCTTGATTTGCTTTTTCCTTATGCTGCATGACACACAGATGCAGATTTGCAGTGCCTTCCACAGACTGTTCCTGAATTTGTTTCTGTTATGTGTTTGGGGAATTAGGTATGCAATTTTTAGTAAAGGGACTTTGCCCTGCTTTCTTCCTCATATGCCCCTCCACTTAAAATATTTCAACTGTGGCCATTTGTTTAGAGAAGCAAAGGGTCTCTACTTATAGAAGGGACAAGTAAGTCTTAGCAGTCCATACGATGCATGTATTCAGTCAACAGACCTGCATCAGTGCTAGATTTGGGGGTCTAATGATGAAAAAGCTGTTCCCTGTCCTTGGGGAGCTCACTGTCTGATGGCCCATTCAATAATCCGATATGCAATGACATAAATGAAATGATAACGAGATACATGGGATCTTAGGGGAGTAGAGAGGAAGAAGCCAGGAACTCAGCCTTAGAATCTTTCTGGAAGTACCAAAGCCTGTGCTGAAGTTTAATTCAGGAGTAGGGGTTAGCCATGGGAAAAGTGATTGCAGATTAAGGAGGGGACCACTCCAGCCACAAACAGAGGTGTGGAGTCAATAGACCCCCAGTGCCCAAATCTCCACTGCAGCACGTGATCAAATGCATTTAACTATGTGCTTTTATATCTGTTCTTTTCCCTGAGTGTCAGTTTCAGAAGAGCACAATGCCATTCCCTCCATGGCTGTACTTAGGGGCAATGTCTTATGACAGAAAGAGAGCAATTTGTGGGTCTCGCAGAACTTGATTTGGTTCCCACCTCCCCCACTAGCTGTGTGACCTTGGACAAAGCCCTTTAAACTTTCAGCTTCAGTTTGCTCATCTGTGAAGTTGCGCAGTAAGGTTTGTGGGTGTTCACTTACACGAGGTTCTCTAGGCAAGGTACCAATGGCAAGAAGACACTCAGTGGATGTTGAAATGGATTGAGGTCATTTGATGATATATGATCCAGTTGATATTTATGTTCAGATATTTTTTTCATGTTTCTGGTTGTGTAAGCACAGTCTTAGATTGAAAACAACCTTGTAAGTGATTTAAGCGTGAGAACCAACCTTGAGGCAGTTGCTTCATCTGTAAAATGGAGAAGTCTGTTTAGGTGCCCTTCCACCTCTGAAACCTGAAAACTCTGGTTCAGATCCAACTCTAGTTAATGAAGCCACATGCTACTTCTTCCAGCAGAGGGGTAAATCCATGTGGTCGGGGGACAAGAGGGACGCATTTACCAGGTAACTATTAACTTTTTATTGGGATCTTCAATGTAACATTGGGTACACTGGGTAATTTCCTTTTTTACCATATGTCCTTTGAATATCTATTTTCAATAGCAATGAAACTTTAAAAATTTCTCTCTAAATATTGGATATTGACAGTAATTGCTTGCAAAAAGGGGTTTTAGGTCATTCCGCTAATTGGTTTTACATAATTGATTTGGGAATGTTTTACTAACTTGAATTCTGACACTTGTACCCAGAATGCAATTTATTTCATTGTATCCAGGAACTATCAATTTTAAGGTGTATCATTATTACATGTAATACTAAACAAGAAATATTTCTGCCAATTAAACTATGACACAGTGATTCCTTATCACTGTTTTTAAAAACTCACTGAAAGAGCTCTTTGAGACTTACTTAGACATAGATTTTGTCATATGTTAGTCTTGTGCATTTATTTTAAAAAGTAAAATAAATTGGTCAAGGTCTTAATAAAGCTTCTTCATATTCAGAGTGAAAAATCTTCAGGGTCACTTCTGAATTCAGAGTTATTGATATAGCTGGTCTTTCCCATATCAAGACCACTGGTGATATAGCATTTCTTGAAAGAGGGAACCATTATTGTAATGGGGATTTCCCCCTAAACTACGGATCCTCATTCTGCGACTTTTAATACATATGAACAGGCAATGGCAATTACATCAAGACTCCTGCCTGCCAGACTGACAGCATTCTGATTTCAGAGAAGTTAACATGTGAAAGAAAAAAAAAAAAGTAAGTCAAAGGTGTCTGAGAATTGCTGAAGAACAGTAAAAATATGGTGTAGAATGTACCTGGGATTCATCAACTGGTCTGGGCTTATTTTAATCACTCTGGACCTAGATGGTTGTACAGTGATGATCCAGGAGCCATATTTTCAACTCCAGGATCAGTATTTCACTTTTTGAAGTTAGAAAAGGTCCATCATGACTGTTTTATTGTTCCTGTTAAAATTCCATTCTGGACCCCAAACTACAGCATCACTTAATGCTGATCAAATTATACCTTGGTGACATGCCCAGTGCCACATGACTCTTCCAAGAAAATGGGAACATTCATTTGGCAATAACAGTAACTACCAGAGTCCACATGATACAAAGGGAAACTTTTTTTCCCCTCTGATTTTATATTTTAACTCATCAATTTTCCCTTTCTATCTCACTTCAAAAACTGCTGCACAAATCTCTGGCGGAACTACGTGTGTTAGAAAGGCGTTTTCCTTACTTTCAGCTCCTACCATCTGTACTTCCCATTATGCACCTGACATAACCAGGTAACTGATATGACCTGCAGAAAGGGGCCTCTGGGAAGAGCCTGGGCATAACATGGCAGCCCCTAAAACTACAGCAATATTTCCCGGTGTCTCCCTGGTGGATTATCATGGTTTCTAACTAGCAAGATAACTATATTCATTATAGCTTGCTCATCTACTCTTCTATATATTCAGCAAAACTTTATGGACCAGACTGTATATAGTAACCTGGGATATAGTGACATAAAGAAATATCCCTGCCTTCCACGAGTTCAGAATCTAGCAATAGAACATATAAGATAATCAAAGAAGTCAAAGCAGTGCTTTAAGTGCTAACATCAAGGTAAGTACAGGATATTACGAGAGTGGTGAAGGGGGCTGGGACACTCAGATAATAATAAGAGGGGGAAGGGGATCAGTCCTAAGAGGGGAAATGTAACATGAAATAAACGTGTGCACATTAGGTTCAAAAACAGAACAGAGCGATCCCATGTATGCCTCACCCAGTTCCCCCTATGGTGGCATCTCACATAACCACTGCACATTATCACAGCCAGGAAATCAGTATCAGCACAACACAACTACCAACATAGAAAAGGGAACCCTCTTGCACTGTTGGTGGGAATGTGAATTGTTTCAATCACTATGGAGAACAGTATGGAGGCTCCTTAAAAAACTAAAACTAGAGCTACCACACGACCCAGCAATCCCACCCCTGGGCATATAGCCGGAGAAAACCATCATCCGAAAGGATACGTGCGCCCCAGTGTACATTGCAGCACTACTTACAGTAGCCAAGACATGGAAGCAACCTAAATGTCCATTGACAGAAGATGTGGTACATATACACAATGGAATATTACAAAGCCATAAAAAGAATGAAATCATGCCATTTGCGGCAACATGGATGGCCCCAGAGATTATCATACTGAGTGAAGTAAATCAGAGAAACACAAATATCATATGATATCACTCATATATGAAACATAATTTAAAAAATGAAACAAATGAACTTGCTAACAAAACAGAAACAGACTTACAAATATCGAAACCAAACTTATGGTGACCAAAGGGGAAACGTGGTGGGGAGGGATAAATCAGGAGCTTGGGATGCACAAACACACCCTACTACCTTTAAGACATATAAACAACTACTGTAGAGCATGGGACCTACTCACACATTTGTGTGAAATGGGCACACAAAACAGCACCTCCCTGGAACGAGGTAAGGCTTTGGGCCTTACCTGGGGATTAGTAGGTGCTCAATGAATGTGGAGTGTGGTTCCACTGAACACTAACATTCTGCTGTGACTTTCACATTGTATATCCTAATGATTGTCCCAATGTTTACTGTTTTCTTTTAAGCTATGGAGCGCCTGAGAGTTTGCAAAATGCTTACACATACATATTTCTTGTTTGTTCTTCTCAATCGTCTTGTAAGACTCCTAAGGATGACTTGCCTGAAGTTACACAAGTAGTAAGTGGCCAGGGCCAGATCTAATCTCCTGTCTAATGATTTCAAATTCCATGTTCTTCCTGCTGTACCCAGCCATCTCCCAGGTGCCAAAGGGGTTGTCAAGATTCTGAGGAAGAGAGATGAAATACCTCTGGATAATCTGGGGGCAAAGGAAGGAAAGCTTTCAAGTTCATAACACAGTCCACCCTGGAGTGTGAGTTCATCCCTTCAGGGGAGCACCCAGGAACATATGACAGGCTACTGAGTTCTGTTTTGGTTTATGGGTTTCCTGTGGCATAGAGAGGATATTTTTATCCTTTCTCCTGTTCTCTGACAAGTCGTCTGTTTGGTTGCCCATTAACTGAGGATATACGGTGTGTTTCTCTTTTCTGCTGTAAGCCAGAGTGTTAGAGTGAAAAGGTACCTAGAAAATAGATCTCTTTTTACTTTCTGTTGAGAACCTGTTGTTTCTGGGGTAATTAGTAAACAGCCTGGCAAACGTTATTGGGCAGAGGACAAACAGGGAATACACATAATTATTTCTCCTAGTTAGAGACCAGAAGCTACGTCTGTCCCTTTGGGAAGGGAATATAAAACATCTCTGGTAAACATACCTTGTCAGGTAGCTGTTCTCCACCAGAGAAAAGTGTCCACAGCTCCTGATACTGAAACACTGAGAAACACAGCCAGTCCACCATCATTATTAGCCCCCACCCGGCCCTGTCTTCACACATAAAAGTGTGTTCTCTGCCTCGCAGAGTCCGTTACAGCTGGAGCCTAGTATGAATGTGCTCTCGTGTGAGGGGTCAGTGTGGGGTGTGGACTGGAGTGGGATCCTGAATCCTCGACTGCTAATGAGACCCTGGACAAGCTCTCCTAATCCCTCAGGCTCTGTTGCATTCTCATCTATATAATGTGGGTCCCAATGCATATAACTATATTAAAGTGTTAACGTGAGGATCAAATAAGACAAGGTATGTTAAATGCCTAAAACAATAATTTGGCAAATAGTAGGTGCTCAATAAATATCAACCTCAACTCTTTCCTCCTGTGATGTTTCTATTCATTCCCTGCAGGCAAGCAGTTAAAAATATATCTATCACACCTTCACGAGCTGATGAAATCTCAGCTGATCACCTACTTAACCCTTTTTTGCACGTCTCATGGCCTCAGCCCGGTTGGCGATGAGGTAAAAACTGTCTCTGCCTGCTGACAGCTGGGCTGGTGTCTTGGGAGGGCACTTGGAGACTCTGTCTGGTTACTATGTCTGAAGCATTTGCCCCCCCCACCCCCATCGCAGGGTGAATGGGAGCAATTCTCCAGCTAATTTGCCAGTTACATGGAAGAGTGCTTCCCAAATAACAAGGCTGTGGAGATTAAACTGGTAATTACCACATGCAGATTTCCCATTTCCCAAAGTGTTGTTTGTATCCAACACTGACTGGGGGGCTGGGATTTTGAGTGGCCTTTGAGTCAGATTTAAATTGTGGCAGATGTGGATAAACATCGGGACCGGAGAGAAGTTATTAGTGATGCCATGGTACTCAGCCATGGGGTGTGGGAAATGTCAGGCAGGGCTGCAGACCTCAGGATGAAGATCCTTTCTTCCCATGGCTAAAGCCCATCACCCTTCCACACCCGGCAAAGACACCTTCCCGGCAAAGCCTGTTTTGAGTTCCTTTCTTCAGCTCAAGCTAGATTAACTGCCCCAGCTCTGTACACCGATGGCATCCACAGGGCTCTCCACCTCCTGTGACAATTCTCGATGAAAGCATGAGTTGTCTGCCTCCACCAACTGGAAATTAACTTGAGATCAAGAATCGTGATCCTTGGGCTTCTCCTGGTACCTGTCACATAGCAGGTGTGGTTCACCGATGGCTGGGAAGGAGGCAAGGAGACGGGAAGGAAGGAAGAGGCCTCTGACAAAGCCCCCCAGTTTCGCTCCTAAGAGCAGGTCTCTTTTGCTCTGCTCTGTGACACACAACTACACTACCAGCCTGCTCCCACCTGTCTCTGTGCCCCACAATTGCCTCTCCATAACTCCCTACGAGGAAGGCTGCCTGACTCCTTCAGAGGGAGAGTAGATCAGGAACCCTTCCTTCTAAGAGTCTTCTCCTGGGTTCCTTCCCATGTTTCTTGGTTAAAATTAGATTTGGCTGCATGCAAGAGGGAACATCAACAGTGGCTTAACCCAAGAAAGAGCCTTATTTCTCTCCCGAGTGAAAGACGTATGGAGACTGGAGAGTCCAAAATATCATGGTGGTTCCTTCCTTTGGGTCCACAGAGACCGAGGATCCTATATCTCTGCCTATCACATCTTCAAGGTCACTTGGTACTGACGCTGCAGCCGGCAAGGACAAGTTTCAGGCTGGGAGGAGGAGGAAAGGCGAGACAGCCAGTTGGAGGCGTTGCCCAGCTGAGTTGGCTCCTTAAATGCAGATCATTCTACATCACATCTTCATATACCTTTTTGGCCAGAATGTAAGCACATGGCAGTGCCTGACTAAAAGAGAGGTTGGAAAACAAACAGCCACCTTTTTATCCAAGAAGGAAATTATTCCCCCACTGCCAGAAATTGGGGTTTTAATATCAAGCAGTTTAGAGACACTGTACCTTCAGATGGGCAACTGGCAGCCACAGCATCCAGGATAAAAATGAACGAAAAACAATGCAAGTGAAGGGAGCTGTACTTCCCTCCTCTATAAAGATTCAAGCCCCTAAATGCCATTTCTCCTGACAGGCACAATTTAGATGTCTACCTCAGGGAGAGAGAAAAAGATGGGGAAAGATGATGCTTCCTTCTCAGTCTCATCGAAACAGCCCAAAGAAATCAACCAGCGGGAAAGAAGCAAGTATGTATTAACTTCCTACCTGCCGCAGACACCAGCACACATTTTATCTTATTTAATTCTCACAACAGCCCCAGATTACCTCCATTCTGCATATAGAGAATGGAGTTCAGAGACATTAAGTGACTTGCTCACGGTTGCAGAGGTAGTAAGGGATGAAGCTGAAATTCAAAGTAAATCCCCGTGCAGCTAGCTCCTGCACCTTGTTTAACAGTAACTCTTGACACAAAAGTAAAAGGAGGAGGAAGAAGCATGACAACATCTCCGATTCAGAGAACAAAATGCCCTTGAATTCCGGTTTCACATCGGTATAGAATATTAAATGTTCATACTTCCTTTCATGTACGAGCATTTGTCTGATAGACAACATTTTCTGCATACATGAATTTTGAAAATATTTTACATCTCAACCAAGAGCCTCTATATTAGGAGAGAAGAGAGCTGAATGTAAAACTTCCAAGTCTGAACATGAACGGCCTGCTGGCCATTGACTTCACGAGGATCTGTCCTCTGCTGAAGCAAAGCTAATGCTTATTGCTGTGAGAGTTGGGCGATACTGGGCTTCTAGGATACACAGGCAATTAGGAGAGACAGCACTGGAGCTGCAAAAGGGTAGCTGTCAGTGCAATCCCTTAGGGGTCAAAGGGAACTTAGAGGTCACTGTGGCCAGCCTCCCACACATGCCAGAATGCTTCCTAATATCATTCATGAGTAATCACCAGCCCCTGAAAGAAGTCATTAAGACGGGAGGCTCGCTGTTTTCCAAGGTCAGGCATTTCAATGACGAACAACCCCTTTAAAATAAAGCCTATGAATGGATACAAAAACAAGATCCATATAAATGCTGTCTACAAGAGACCTATTACGGACCTAGGGACACATACAGACTGAACGTTAAGGGATGGAAAAAGTTATTCCATGCAAATGGAAATCAGAAGAGAGCTGGAGTAGCAATACTCATATCAGATAAAATAGAGTTTAAAATAAACACTGTTACAAGAGATAAGGAGGGACAATACATAATGATAAAATGATCAATCCAAGCAGAAGATATAACAATTATAAATGTTTATGCACCCAACTTATGAGCACCTCAATACATAGGGAAAACGCTAACAACCATGAAAGGAGAAATCAACAGTAACACAATAATAGTAGGGGACTTTAACACCCCACTTACACCAATGGTCAGATCATCCAAACAGAAAATAAATAAGGAAACACAAACTTTAAATGACATAATAGAGCAGATAGATTTAATTGATATTTATGCAACACTCCACCCAGAAGTGGCAGAATACACTTTCTTCTCAAGTGCACACAGAACATTCTCCAGGATAGATCACATCTTGGGTCACAAAACAAGCCTCGGAAAATTTAAGAAAATTGAAATCTTATCAACCACCTTTTCTGACCACAACATTATAAGACTGGAAATCAGTAACAAGAAAAAAAAAAACTGTAAAAACCACAAATACATAGAGGCTAAACAGTGTGCTACTAAATAACCAAGAGATCACTGAAAGAATCAAAGAAGAAATAAAAAAATATGTAGAAACAAATGACAACAAAAGCACGATGACCCAAAACCTATGGGACGCAGCAAAAGCAGTTCTGAAAGGGAAGTTTATAGCAATTCAATCTCACCTTAATAAACAAGAAATATCTCAAACAATCTAACACTACACCTAAAGTAACTAGAGAAAGAAGAACAAAGAAAACCCAAAGTCAGTAGAAGAAAAGAAATCATAAAGATCAGAGCAGAAATACATGAAATAGAAATGAAGAAAACAATAGCAAAGATCAATAAAACTAAAAGCTGGTTCTTTGAGAAGATAAACAAAATTGATAAACCCTTAGCCAGACTCATCAAGAAAAAAAGGGAGAGGATGTAAATCAATAAACTTAGAAATGAAAAAGGAGAAATCACAACTGACACTGCAGAAATACAAAGGATTATAAGAGACTGCTACAAACAACCATATGCCAATAAAATGAACAACCACAAAGAAATGGACAAATTCTGGGAAAGGTACAATTTTCCAATACTGAACCAGGAAGAATTAGAAAATATAAACACACCTATTACAAGTAATGAAATTGAAACCATAATTAAAATCTTCCAACAAACAAAAGTCCAGGACAAGATGGCTTCACAGGCAAATTCTATCAAATATTTAGAGAAGAGCTAACACCTATCCTTTTCAAACTCTTCCAAAAAATTGCAGAGGAAGGAACACTCCCAAACTCATTCTATGAGGCCACCATCACCCTGATACCAAAACCAGACAAAGATGTCACAGAAAAAGAAAACTACAGGCCAATAACACTGATGAACATAGACACAAAAATCCTCAACAAAATACTAGCAAACAGAATCCAACAACACATTAAAAGGATCATACACCATGACCAAGTGGGATTTATCCCAGGGATGCAAGGATTCTTCAATATATGCAAAACAATCAATGTGATACACCACATTAACAAATTAAGGAGTAAAAACCATATGATCATCTCAATAGATGCAGAAACAGCTTTGGACAAAACTCAACACCCATTTATGATAAAAACTGTCCAGAAAAAGGCCACAGAGGGAACCTACCTTAACATAATAAAGGCCATATATGACAAACCCACAGCAAGCGTCATACTCAATGGTGAAAAAAGTGAAAGCATTTCTGCTAAGATAAGGAACAAGACAAGGATGTCCACTCTTGCCACTATTATTCAACATAGTTTTGGAAGTCCTAGCCACGGCAATCAGCAAAGAAAAAGAAATAAAAGGAATACAAATTGGAAAAGAAGAAGTAACACTGTCACTGTTTGCAGATGACTTGATACTATACATAGAAAATCCTAAAGATGCCACCAGAAAACTACTAGAACTAATCAATGAATATGGTAAGGTTGCAGGATACAAAGTGATGCACAGATATCTCTGGCATTCCTATACACCAACAACAAAAAATCAGAAAGAGAAATTAAGGAGACACTCCCATTTACCACTGAAACAAAAAGAATAAAATACCTAGGAATAAACCTACCTAAGGAGACAAAAGACCTGTATGCAGAAAACTATAAGACACTGATGAAAGTAATTAAAGATGATACAAAGAGATGGAGAAATATACCATGTTCTTGGATGGGAAGAATCAATATTGTGAAAATGACTATACTACCCAAAGCAATCTACAGATTCAGTGCAATCCCTATCAAACTACCAATGGCATTCTTCACAGAATTAGAAAAAAAATTTACAATTCATAAATACCCTGGATAGCCAAAGCAATCTTTTTTTTTTTTAGCATCTTTATTGGAGTCTAATTGCTTTACAATGGTGTGATAGTTTCTGCTGTAAAACAAAGTGAATCAACTATATGTATACATACATCCCCATATCCCCTCCCTATCCCACTCCTCTAGGTGGTCACAAAGCACCAAGCTGATCTCCCTGTGCTATGTAGTGGCTTCCCACTAGCTATCTATTTCACATTTGGTAGTGTATATATGTCAATGCTATTCTTTCACTTTGTCCCAGCTTACCCTTCCACCTCCCCATGTCCTCAGTCCATTCTCTACGTCTGCGTCTTTATTCCTGTCCTGCCCTTAGGTTCATCAGAAACTTTTTGTTTTTTTAGATTCCATATATATGTGTTAGCATACGGTATTTGTTTTTCTCTTTCTGAATTACTTCACTCTGTATGACAGACATCCACCTAACTACAAATAACTCAGTTTCATTTCTTTTTATGGCTGCATAATATTCCATTGTATGTATGTACGACATCTTCTTTATCCATTCATCTGTTGATGGACACTTATGTTGCTTCCATGTCCTGGCTATTGTAAATAGTGCTGCAATGAACATTGTGGTACATGTCTCTTTTTGAATTATGGTTTTCTTGGGGTATATTCCCAGTAGTGGGATTGCTGGGTCATGTGGTAGTTCTATTTTTAGTTTTTTAAGGAATCTCCATACTCTTTTCTATATTGGCTCCAATGTAAATCAATTTGAATTCCCACCAACAGTGCAGGAGGGTTCCCTTTTCTCCACACCTTCTCCAGCATTTACTGTTTGTAGATTTTCTGATGATGGCCATTCTGACTGGTGTGAGGTGATACCTCATTGTAGTTTTTTTTGTTTTTTTTTTTTTTTGTGGTACGTTGGCCTCTCACTGTTGTGGCCTCTCCCGTTGCGGAGCACAGGCTCCTGACGTGCAGGCTCAGCAGCCATGGCTCACGGGCCCAGCTGCTGCACGGCATGTGGGATCCTCCCAGACCAGGGCATGAACCCACGTCCCCTGCATCAGCAGGTGGACCCTCAACCACTGCGCCACTAGGGAAGCCCCCTCGTTGTAGTTTTGATATTCATTTCTCTAATGATTAGTGATGTTGAGCATCCTTTCATGTGTTTGCTGGCAGTCTGTATATCTTCTTTGGAGAAATGTCTATTTAGGTCTTCTGCCCATTTTTGGATTGGGTTGTTTGTTTTTTTTGATATTGAGCTGCATGAGCTGCTTGTATATTTTGGAGATTAATCCTTTGTCAGTTACTTCATTCGCAAATATTTTCTCCCATTCTGAGGGTTGTCTTTTCATCTTGTTTGTGGTTCCCTTTGCTGTGCAAAGGCTTTTAAGTTTCATTAGGTCCCATTTGTTTATTTATGTTCTTATTTCCATTTCTCTAGGAGGTGGGTCAAAAAGGATCTTGCTGTGATTTATGTCATAGAGTGTTCTGCCTATGTTTCCCTCTAAGAGTTTTATAGTGTCTGGTCTTACATTTAGGTCTTTAATCCATTTTGAGTTTATTTTTGTGTATGGTGTTAGGTAGTGTTCTAATTTCACTCTTTTACACGTAGCTGTCCAGTTTTCCCAGAACCACTTGTTGAAGAGGCTGTCTTTTCTCCATTGCATATTCTTGCCTCCTTTGTCAAAGATAAGGTGACCATATGTGCGTGGGTTTATCTCTGTGCTGTTTATCCTGTTCCACTGATCTATGTTTCTATTTTTGTGCCAGTACCATACTGTGGTAGCTTGACAGGGATTGCACTGAATTTGTTGATTGCTTTGGGTAGTATAGTCATTTTCACAGTGTTGATTCTTCCAATCCAAGAACATGGTATATCTCTCCATCTCTTTGTATTGTCTATAATTACTTTCATCAGTGTCTTATAGTTTTCTGCACAGGTCTTTTGTCTCCTTAGGTAGGTTTATTCCTAGGTATTTTACTCTTTTTGTTTCAATGGCAAATGGCAGTGTTTCCTTAATTTCTCTTTCAGATTTTTCGTCGTTAGTGTATAGGAGTGCAAGAGATTTCTGTGAATTAACTTTGTATCCTGCTACTTTTCCAAATTCATTGATTAGCTCTGGTAGTTTTCTGGTAGCACCTTTTGGATTCTCTACGTATAGTGTCATGTCATCTGCAAACAGTGACAGTTTTACTTCTTCTTTTCCCATTTGGATTCCTTTTATTTCTTCTCTGATTGCTATGGCTAAAAATTCCAAAACTATGTTAAATAATAGCGATGATAGTGGACAACCTTGTCTTTTTCATGATCTAAGAGGGAATGGTTTCAGTTTTTCACCATTGAGAACGATGTTGGCTGTGGGTTTGTCATATATGACCTTTATTATGTTGAGGTAGGTTCCCTCTATGCCTACTTACTGGAGAGTTTTTATCATAAATGGGTGATGAATTTTGTTGAAAGCTGATTCTGCATCAATTGAATTTATCATATCGTTTTTATCTGTCAATTTGTTAATACGGTATATCACGTTGATTGGGTTGTGTATATTGAAGAATCCTTGCATTCCTGGGATAAACCCCACTTGATCATGGTGTATGATCCTTTAAATGTGTTGTTGGATTCTGTTTGCTAGTATTTTGTTGAGGATTTTTGCATCTATGTTCATCATTGACATTGGCCTGTAGTTTTCTTTTTTTTTGACATCTTTGTCTGGTTTTGGTATTAGGGTGATGGTGGCCTCGTAGAATGAATTTGGGAGTGTTCCTTCCTCTGTTATATTTTGGAAGATTTTGAGAAGGGTATTTGTTAGCTCTTCTCTAAATGTTTGATAAAATTCACTTGTGAAGCCATCTGGTCCTGGGCTTTTGTTTCTTGGAAGATTTTTAATCAGTTTCAATTTCAGTGCTTGTGATTGGTATGTTCATATTTTCTATTTCTTCCTGGTTCAGTCTTGGAAGGTGTGCTTTTCTAAGAATTTGTCCATTTCTTGTGGTTGTCCATTTTGTCATATAGTTGCTTGTAGTAATCTCTCATGATCCTCTGTATCTCTGCAGTGTCAGTTGTTACATCTCTTTTTTCATTTCTAATTCTGTTGATTTGAGTCTTCTCCCTTTTTTTCTTAGTCTGGCAAATGGTTTATCAAATTGTTTATCTTCTCAAAGAACCAGCTTTTAGTTTTATTGATCTTTGCTGTTGTGCCCTTCATTTCTTTCTGATCTGATCTTTATGATTTCTTTCCTTCTGCTAACTTTGGGCTTTTTTTGTTCTTCTTTCTCTAGTTGCTTTAGATGTAGGGTTAGATTGTTTATTTGAGATTTTTCTTGTTTATTGAGGTAGGATTTTATTGCTATAAACTTCCCTCTTAGAACTGCTTTTGCTGCATCCCATAGGTTTTGGGTCATTGTGTTTTCATTGTCATTTGTTTCTAGGTATTTTTTGAGTTCCTCTTTGATTTCTTCAGTAATCTCTTAGTTATTTAGTAGGACATTGTTTAGCCTCCATGTGTTTGTATTTTTTACAGTGTTTTTCCTGTAACTGATATCTAGTCTCATAGTGTTGTGGTCAGAAAAGATACTTGATATGATTTCAATTTTCATAAATTTACCAAGGCTTGATTTGTGACCCAAGATATAATCTATCCTGGAGAATGTTCCATGAGCACTTGAGAAAAAAGTGTATTCTGTTGTTTTTGGATGGAATGTCCTATAAATATCAATTAAGTCTATCTTGTCTAATATATCATTTAAGGCTGTGTTTCCTTATTTATTTTCACTTAGGATGATCTGTCCATTGGTGAAAGTGGCATGTTAAAGTCCCTTACTATTATTGTGTTACTGCTGATTTCCCTTTTTATGGCTGTTAGCATTTGCCTTATGTATTGAGGTGCTCCTATATTGGGTGCATAAATATTTACAATTGTTATATCTTCTTCTTGGATCGATCCCTTGATCATTCTGTAGTGTCCTTTGTCTCTTGTAATAGTCTTTATTTTAAAGTCTATTTTGTCTGATAAAAGAATTGCTACCCCAGCTTTCTTTTGATTTCCATTTGTATGGAATATCTTTTTCCATCCCCTCACTTTCAGTCTGTATATGTCCCTAGATCTGAAGTGGATCTCTTGTAGACAGCATATATACAGGTCTTGTTTTTGTGTCCATTCAGCCAGTCTATATCTTTTGATTGGAGCACTTAATCCATTTCCATTTAAGGTAATTATTGATATGCATGTTCCTATCACCATTTTCTTAATTGTTTTGGGTTTGTTTTTGTAGGTCTTTCCTTCTCTTGTGTTTCCTGCCTAGAGAAGTTCCTTTAGCATTTGTTATAAAGCTGGTTTGGTGGTGCTGAATTCTCATAACTTTTGCTTGTCTGTAAAGGTTTTAATTTCTCCATCAAATGTGAATGAGAGCCTTGCTGGGTAGAGTAGTCTTGGTTGTAGGTTTTTCCCTTTCAACACTTTATATATGTCTTGCCACTACCTTCTGGCTTGCAGAGTTTCTGCTGAAAGACCAGATGTTAACCTTATGGGGATTCCCTTGTATGTTATTTGTCGCTTTTCCCTTGCTGCTTTTAATATTTTTTCTTTGTATTTAATTTTTGACAGTTTGATTAATATGTGTCCTGGCGTGTTTCTCTTTGGGTTTATCTTGTGTGGGACTCTCTGTGCTTCCTGGACTTGATTGACTATTTCCTTTCCCATGTTAGGGAAGTTTTCAACTATAATCTCTTCAAATATTTTCTGAGACCCTTTCTTTTTCTCTTCTTCTTCTGGAACCCCTATAATTTGAATGTTGGTGCATTTAATGTTGTCTCTGAGATTGTCCCTCAATTCTTTTCATTCTTTTTTCTTTATTCTGCTCTGTGGTAGTTATTTCCACTATTTCATCTTTCAGGTCACTTATCTGTTCTTCTGCGTCAGTTATTCTGCTATTGATTCCTTCTAGAGAATTTTTAATTTCATTTATTGTGTTGTTCATCATTGTTTGTTTGCCTTTAGTTCTTCTAGGTCCTTGTTAAATGTTTCCTGTATTTTCTTAATTCTATTTCCAAGATTTTGGACCATCTTTACTATCATTACTCTGAATTCTTTTTGAGGTAGACTGCCTATTTCCTCTTCATTTGTTTGGTCTGCTGAGTTTTTACCTTGCTCCTTCATCTGCTGCATATTTCTCTGTCTTCTCATTTTGTTTAACTTACTGTGTTTGGGGTCTCTTTTTCGCAGGCTGCACGTTCGTAGTTCTCATTGTTTTTGGTGTCTGCCCCCAGTGGGTAAGGTTGGTTCTCTGGCTTGTGTAGGCTTCCTGGTGGAGGGGACTGGTTCCTGCATTCTGGTGGGTGGGGCTGGATCTTGTCTGTCTGGTGGGCAGGGCCATGTCCGGTGCTGTGTTTTGGGGTGTCTGTGACCTTAGTATGATTTTAAGCAACATCTCTGCTAACGGGTGGGGTTGTGTTCCTGTCTTGCTAGTTGATTGGCATGGGGCATTCAGCACTGGAGCTTGCTGGCCATTGGATGGAGCTGGGTCTTAGCGTTGAGATGGAGATCTCTGGGAGAGCTCTGGACGATTGATATTACATGGGGCTGGGGGGTTCCCTAGTGGTCCAATGTCCTGAACTTGGCTCTCCCACCTCAGAGGCTCCAGCCTGATAGCCTGCCTGAGCATCAAGACCCTTTCAGCCACAGAGCAGGTAGGAGACAGCTAAATATGCACGTATTTCAATGGCTTCTTAAGCGATGGGGAAGATGTGATGCATGAAGGACACCAACTCAAGTCTCACAGCTTAGTTCTGTGATCTTGGACCAGGCAGTTAACTTCTCTGTGCCTCAGATTTCATTTCGTGCAGCACCTCCTCACCCCAGAGGCGCAGTCAGGTGTAAGGGAAGGGCTGTCGCTCACAGGCTGTGCGGGGATGAAGCCTGGGAAGCTGGCATAGGACCGCCACAGCAATTTGAGAAAGAAAAATGGAGTTGGAGGAATCAGGCTCCCTGACTTCAAACTATACCACTAAAGCTACAGTAATCAAGACAGTATGGTACTGGCACAAAAACAGAAATATAGATCAATGGTACAGAACAGAATGCCCAGAGATAAACCCACACACATATGGTCACCTAATTTACAACAAAGGAGGCAAGAACATACAATGAAGAAAGACAGCCTCTTAAATAAGTGGTGCTGGAAAAATTGGACAGGTACATGTAAAAGAATGAAATTAGAATACTACCTAATACCATACACAAAAATAAAGTCCAAATGGATTAAAGAGCTAAATGTAAGACCAGACACTATAAAACCCTTAGAGGAAAACATAGGAAAAACACTCTTTGACATAAACCACAGCAAGATCTTTGTTGACCCACCTCCTAGAGTAATGGAAATAAAACTAAAAATAAACAAATGGGACTTAATTAAACTTAAAAGCGTTTGCATAGCAAATGAAACCATAAACAAGACAGAAAGACAACCCTCAGAGTGGGAGAAAATATTTGTAAATGGAAGAACAGACAACGGATTAATCTCCAAAATATACAAACAGCTCATGCAGCTCAATATCAAAAAAATAAACAAACCAATTAAAAAATGGGTGTAAGACCTAAATAGACATTTCCCCAAGAAAGACATACAGATGGCCAAGAGGCACATGAAAAGATGCTCAACATCACTAATTATTAGAGAAACGTAAATCAAACCTACAATGAGGTATCACGTCATGCCGGTCAGAATGGCCATCATCAAAAAATCTAGAAACAATAAATGCTGGAAAGGGTGTGGTGAAACGCGAACCTTCACGCACTGTTGGTGGGAATGTAAATTAATACAACCACTATGGAAAACAGTAAGGAGGTTCCTTAAAAAACTAAAAAGAGAACTACCATATGACCCAACAATCTCACTACTGGGCATATACCCTGAGAAAACCATAATTCAAACAGAGACATGCACCACACTGTTCACTGCAGCACTATTTACAATAGCCAGGACATGAAAACAACCTAAATGTCCATCGACAGATGAATGGATAAAGAAGATGTGGCACATATATAGAATGGAATATTAGCTGGTTGGTGGGAAGCAGCTGCATAGCACAGGGAGATCATGTTGATGCTTTGCGATGACCTAGAGGGGTGGGATAGGGAGAATGGGAGGGAGGCTCAAGAGGGAGGGCTTATGGGGACATATGTATGCATATGGCTGATTCACTGTGGTGTACAACAGAAACTAACACAGTATTGTGAAGCAGTTATACTCCAATAAAGATCTATTAAAAAAATAAACTTTGCAAAAAAAATAAAGACAACGATATGGGGAAGAAAAATAAATAAATAAAATAAAATAAAGCCCAAATCCACACTCCTGAGGATAACAGCAAAGAAGTATTGAGGGTCTCCCACATACCGTGCTTTCATATAAATTATCTTCAATAGTCCTAACATTGTGCCTATAAGCCTGTGAGGGAGGTAGAGATTATCCTTTTAATTTGTAACTGAGCTGAGAGTTTGGGAGTGCAGGACTCTACAGAAACCACACAGCTGAGATGATCAGCCAGGCCACCTGGCTTCGAAGTGGATGTTCTTTCCTCGCATGGTCACTGCATCCTTGCTCTTGATTCTTGTTCTTAACCTTTGATCCATACTTCACTGGCTCTGGCCGGCTGGATGTTAACGGTACCATCATCTCTTCCACATGGTACCCAATTTGCAGACCATTCATGATTTATTCGACCTTTGCAGAATACCAGTCAACTTTTTCAATGGTTTTCCTGACCATGGCTCCCCAGACTGAGCAGACTCTGCTGGTTGTGGTCGGAATGGGATGAGTTTGCACTCTTTGCATTTGAAGACCCACATGTCCTTTCTGCTGAGCCTGTTCTCCAGTTGATTTCAACCACAAATGCTCTGGAGCAGCTGGGTCACTCCAGTTAACCCATCACAACTGTGGGCTCAACTGACAAATCCAAGTTAAATGCCCAAACCCTGTTTGCCTAGAACTCAGTCTCATGGAATTGATGCTCAACACTCAGGCCTTTACCTGCACCCCCATCACTGTGAACCATCCTTCAAAACTGTCGCCACCTTGTCTTTAAGACATTTCCTTTCTAGGAGGCAACAGGACATACAAAGAGGGCACCAGTGTTGAGGTCCAGTTATTTATGCTGCATAACAAACCATCATCCACACTTAGTAGCTTGAAACAACAATAATCATTTATTTTGTTCCTGAATATGCCATTTGGGCAGGACACAGGAGAAACCAGTGCCTCCAGTGGGGCACATTTCAACAAGGGATTGGAGAATCCACTTTCAGGACAGCTCGCTCACATGGCTGGCAAGGTGGTGCTGTTAGCTGAGAGCCCTGCTGGGACTGCAGGTCAGGGCCAGGGGTGCTGGTTTCTTGCAACCTGTGTCTCTCCACAAGCTTCGTTGGCTTAGTCACAGCATGGTAGCTGGTTTCCAAGAGACAGTGTCCCAAAGGAACCAGACAGAAGCTGCAGGGTCTTTCCTAACCAAGCCTGGGAAGTTGTGTAGCATCACTTCCACCATACTCCATGGACTGACAGGTCACTAAGCTTGACCCAGATTCAAGGGGGTTGGGGGGGATAGGCCCCCATCTATCAATACGAAGTGTGTCAAAAAACTTGTGGCCTACAGACCAACCTAGGAAGGTGGTCAGCTCTAATATGTACTTTTGTACGATATGGAGCAAGTTACTTTACTACCCTAAACCTTCCTTTCCCCTTTCTTTGGTGAAAAAGAGTAGAATCTGTGAAGAGGTACAACCATACACTTCTCAGACATGCGAGTTGGCTTGTTCCTCTCCACTCAGTTTCATGTTATTATACAATTCATGTTATCTGAATAAATCAGTTCATCTGAAAGGATGAGTTCATCCTCTCCAGTGTCTCCCAAATTTTTAATAAAACTTTCAGGCAAGTCAGAGCGCTGGAGCACACCATTGGAGGCCTCTCTAGACTGGCCAAGCCACACTCTTCCGAGGCGGGTTACTCAGCCCATGGAACTAGGCAAGTCCTAGCCAGCCTCTGGGAGTTGGTGTAGGCTTCTTAATTATCCTCTTCCAGATGTGCCATACCCCAGGAAGTAGTGATGAATGACGGGACAGGCAAACGAACAATGGAACCAACATAGATAAGCACATCCAACACTAGTTTCATGCTGATGCATTCAAATCAATTCAAGATGCAGGTTAATAATTCATTTTCTGATTAGTCAAATTAGGTGAGCTTAGCTAGGAAGATTTGTTTTCGAGAAAAAGCTTTGAAAATCCCGAAAAAAATTATTTGAAAATCCTGAACAAAGGGTACATCTTTTTTTCTTTTGCGGTACGCGGGCCTCTCACCGTTGTGGCCTCTCCCGTTGCAGAGCACAGGCTCTGGACGCGCAGGCTCAGCGGCCATGGCTCACGGGCCCAGCCGCTCCGCGGCATGTCGGATCTTCCCGGACCGGGGCACGAACCCGTGTCCCCTGCATCGGCAGGCGGACTCCCAACCACTGCGCCACCAGGGAAGCCCCAAAGGGTATTTTTTTTAAACAAAAAATTATATTGGAATTTTCTGGGGCAGGACAATTTGGTCCCAAGTTAACTTCGTAACACCTAGCCTTACCCCAGTGGAAGTGATTACCATGGAGAACTCTCTCGGTAAAATATCTGCAAAAAATCCACTTTCCTTTGTCTGTTGATATCTTGACATCATATCATTTGATTCTTGGAGGACTTAAAGTGGTTAGAAATCTTCAAGGAATTATTTCATATATTTGAATAAAACTGTTAATTATTGCATTCTGTTGTGAAGGCATGAACCAGGGAAAAGATAAAAGCATCTTTCACATTTAATGTCCCAATTAATTAATTTTTACTTATAAAATTAGAGCCTTTGCCAAGGCTTCTGGAAGCATTATAAAAGATTGATGTCATAAAGATAAGAATTTAACTGGGTCAAGCCCAACCATCAGATTATTCTTAATTAGGAATGAATCTCTCTATAATTTCTATAAAATTGGCTGAGTAACAGATGACACACCAAATTACTAATGTAATTCAAGGGGTATATGAGTTGAAAATGGGCTGCTCCTTTTTGCCAATTTCATCAATGGCGCTCTCCACCCTGATTCATTCTGCAGGTTGCTGTTTATTTTCCAAGTTCAGAAAAATGTCATTTTTAAGTATACATCGTGCCCAGGACGTGTAGCCCTGCCCCTCCCCCCATGCCTACTCCCAGTATTGAATGTAAAATCTTGGCCTGGATAGGAAAACATGTGCTTGTGTCAGAAGCAGCATCATTTTAAAAAGGTCACATTTGAAATTGTTCAGTAAGTCAGCTGGGAAAATGTGAGCTGTGTGCTATGGTGTTTAAGAATCAGAAAGTTTGGTCCCTCCAGGCAATTCCAGATATTGACAAGGAAGGTAACTTTCATCAGAAAAAAGGGAGAGAGGATGTTTGAGAGATTTGAAATATGTCATAGCATCATGGATGAATCTCGTAAATGTAATGTTGAGAATACATACCATTTTATTCCATTTATATGAAGTCCAATAACAGGTAAAAATTAGGCTCTGAAAATAAAGGTAAAAATAGTAGTTACAGGGACTTTCCTGGTGGTGCAGTGGTTAAGAATCCGCCTGCCAATGCAGGGGACAGTGGGCTGGGAAGATCCTAAATGCCGAAACGCAACTAAGCACGTGCACCACAACTACTGAGCCTGCGCTCTAGAGCCCGCGTGCCACAACTACTGAAGCCCGTGTGCCTAGAGCCCGTGCTCCACAACAACAGAAGCTACTGCAATGAGACGCCCACGCACCGGAACGAAGAGTGGCCCCCATTCACCGTAACTAGAGAAAGCCCGCGGGCAGCAACGAAGAGCCAACCCGGCCAAAAATAAAAATAAATAAATAAATAAATTTATTTAAAAAAATCAGTGGTTACCTATGAGGTGGATATTACTGGAAAAAGGCATAAAGAAACTTTCTGGATTGATGGAAATGTTCTATGTCTTAATCTGGGTGGTGGTTAGACATATGCACACACATAATTTTATATATATATGTAAAATTTAGGTTTGTGCATTTTGCTTCATATGAACTACACATCAATACAATCACACACAGATACAAAGACTCAGTATGATAATAACAGTATCTATGTCATACAATCCTAAATATGGTGGCTCGAATTTCCAATCTTAGAATAAGTACCGTCTCTACTAGGTCATGTTTGTCAAAGTGTGTTCCCTAGATTTCTGCATCAGAACCAGCTGGAGTTTTTGTTAAAAATACAGATTCCTGGACTTACACTAGTCCAGCTTACATACACACAATCAGTGGAAATGGGGTTTGAGAAATCTGTCTTTCAGTAAACTTCCCATACAATCCTCATTTCTCCTAAAAGAAAAAACTTGCCAAAATGTGTTTTGGAGAAGTGATCTATGAACCAGTAACTCTGCATTTCTTGCTAGCACAGATGGGCTTATCCAAATTATCACTGGATTCCGAAGAGCCTCCCTTCAGGATCAGTACATAAACGCGGGATAAGGAGTTGTGAGCCCTTTTACTGAGCACTTGCCATGCGTCTTTATTTACATTATCTCTTTTAATTTTCACAACTATGATGTGAGACTTAGATTAACATCATCCCATATTCAAGAGGTGCTAACTGAGGTTACACTGGATAAGTCAGTGACCCTCAGGGTCACTACACCCAGAAAGGAGTCACCAAGATGGGATGGCTCCTTAGCTCAGACTTTTAGCCACTATACTTCCCCAAATACGTGAAGCTCACAGTGTTCTAGTCCTTCAGCTGGGAAGGTCCAGGGCAAGACAGGTCTCAGACTAAAGAGGACTCGTTCTGAGCCTTAGAGGACGGGTGGGATTCTAATGGTTAATAACGGGCTAAGACATACACTCAAATGAGAAGGGAAAGCTGACACCCCTTGATCAATTCTGTAGGAGACAAGTTTCAAGAATGATTGGATGAGTCCTGGATTTTCAAAGGAAAGAATGAATTACAAACCTGGATCCGGAGGCTGGGGCAGAATGGGGAGGGTCTTGAATGTCAAGGTACCAGGTTGGCCTTTCCCTCTAGGTTATAAGAAAATAATGAAGGTTACTGAGCAGGGGTCTTACAAGATGACCCCAGACACCAGCGAGGTCACTCTGAGGGCAGCACCAGGAATGAACTGATGAACCATTGCCCATGAACACCCACGCTCCCCTCTTCTTTCCTGTAGAATCTCTTCCTCTTTTTCTTAATCTCTCTCTTTTCTTTTCAGTTTTTGGGCCAGACCTTCATTCAGCAATATGATTAGTTTAATCTTTGCAGAGTAAAAGTTTTTACTGCTTGACTAAATCCTACTTTACAGAAAGCACATTCAGCCATTCAACTATGCATTGAATTGATGTATGCATATTGCATATAATTTGTTTCCATACCTTTCTCTTTATATAAAGCTTACTTTTTGTTATGTACTTTTAAGGCTATCTATAATTATGTTTAGATCTTTAGGTAGGTGAGGTTAGCCCATTTTATGATATATAAATGAGTTTAGTCATTCATACATTCATTTCACTTTAAAATGGCAAATATCTGAAAGGGGCGATGGAAAACCGACATTGATTTGGAGTTAGCTAGGGCACATTTAATTTTGCCAAAGCTCAGGTCAAATTTAGAATCTCTTACACTGCTGAATTGTAATGTTGCACCTCAAGAGTGTGACAGGCCACACAGAGCTCAGGTAAAAGAGAGAGCACATCTTGGAAAGAATTATCTCCCATGCTAAAGGAGTGACCTATGCAAAATCTGTAATTGTAAAATTTGACCTTATGAATCACACAGCATCATGGCCACTGGGAACACGTGCTCTTGCTTATGCCTGCCTCTGTCCGAATATCTTTTTCTCTTTTAATCTTTCTCAGTGAAATAAATTTCAGCTCTGTCTGTACCATGTTTCTGTTAAATGCAGATGAAATTTTTGTTCAGCTGTAAACTGAGTACAGCATGTGGACGTCAGCATGCACAGATTTCTACTCTGCTCTGTTTTCACAAGAACTCTTTATTTCTGGAAATCACCTTCATAAACAATGTGGGAAAATTACACAACTAAGCCTGACTTAGCTGGTTATTTCTCATGACCACGTTTCTCCAGGCTGAGGTTAGGATAACTACAGCTCTTGCCCCATCAGTCCAGTCTACTGAGCCCATTACTAGTCACAAGATTTGCAGTAGGAATAATAAATAATTATCTCTTGCATACGGGGCTGGATTCTTTACACACATTTTCTTCTGTAGTCACCCAGAGCTTTTGGATTATTTCTGTTTTAAAATGGAAGAAAATGAGGCTGAGATACTTGACACCTGAGTGCGGAATAGGAAAAGAGAATCGTGCACCCGTGGAAATTAAGAACGGTGAGACAAAAATGAGTGAAAACTGAAAAAACAGCTACAAGATCCAGACAAATGCAAACACAGGAGCCAAGATGACAGAGTGGAATAAAACTGAAAAAAATTGGAGTTTATTATAGAAATCTGAATATGGAAAATAGTCATAACTTCGGTAATAACCGTAACCATTACCTCTAGGACTTCCCTGCCAGGTGTCAAGCAAGGAACTATGTTTGGGGTGTGACAAGGAAAAAAGGCAATTTACTCACTGCCCTTGTGGAGTTTACAGCCTCGGGGGAAACAGTACTAAAAAAATGGCTGTCAGTCAATTTTAAACACTTGACTGTGCCTTGAAGACAGCCCAAAAGGAAACAAGAGCCAGCGGCAACAAGCCTGCTTGCAAAAACTCTGAGTGGGCAGCCCCCCTCCTTCTCCCCACGTTTTGCCTCCACCGGTCATGGGTTGTCCGGAACTCACATTAGCTCCCACGCTCATAAGAAAACTTACCCCGGAGTATCTATTAAGCATCTCTTCTAAATGCACAATGGCTACAACGTTTGATCTTTGCTCCTTTGAAACTAACTTTTGCCAAATCTCTAGCTTCAGCTTGAGGACACTCAGTACCCCAGCTGGTGAGCAGCTGAGCTAGAATTCAAATTCCTTTCTTCAGAACCCTTATCTGTCCTGTGCCTCCCCCAGGACATTGAGTAGGAAGCGCATTTACATCTCCTGTCTATCTCGGTTCTAGATACTTTAAGAAAGGCAGCTTTTTCCCATCCAAGTGGTCACCTCTCCAGTTTTGTACACAGCTGTATTTATTTTAATAGGCAGATAAATAAATAAATGAATGAATAAATAAGCAAAACTGCAAAAATCACATTCATGGAAACATTTTTGCATCTTAGAAAAATAAGTGGTTTGGTGAACTTGGCCCCAAGGGCTGGAAATAAGTAGTTGCTCAACTACAATTAAGCAGCCCTGGAAGAGAAGTTTGGCTTTTGACTCAGGAATGTAATTTAGCTTTGGGAGTTTCCCAAAGTGCTTTATACCAACGTTGCAGCATTAGTCATTTCAGTAAGATCTCCGCGTAATGCCTAGAAGTTTTGCTTTGATACTTGAAATTGAAGACCCAGACGCTCTAAGTGGAAATAGGTATTTCTGCTTTCAGAGGTGGTCCTTAAATTCTGATCAGTTATTGCATTTTATCAACACGGACTTTAGAGCAAAAGGGATAACGTGTGCAGAGGGATAGGTAGTCAGCAGGTCTGTTAAGACAGATTCTGCCTACAGTTCTTCGGGCCGGGAGAAGTATCTCAAGTATCGTAAAGATCATGATGAACTTTGACTTCAGAATGACTTGGGTTCAAATCTCTGCCTGAACCTTACTAGCTGTGTGATATCAGACAAGCAACTTGACGTCTCCAAGTCTCACCTGACATAAAATGCCGATAACAGTACAGATGCCATGACATCGCCTGTGTTGAATAATTAGAACAGAGGAGCACACGTTAGGGAAATGATTACACACCCAGACTTCTTCATTATTAGTTCTGATATCAGTACTACTTGCTCTCAGCCCCCAAGCTAGGACAGTGGTTGGCTGAGAGCAGGAAGGAATACATTGGACAGGTAAGATCTTTTTCTGAAGAAGATCCTTTTCGGACGCTACTGACATTCTCCCAGTAAGTACCTTAGATGAGTATGCCAGAAACAGGTCAAAATGAGCACCTCCGTGGGGAGTCAAGGACGTCACCCCACTCCCAGTGCTATCACTGGGTACATAATTTAGGGTCAGTCACCTGGACCATCTGGGTGTCAGTTTCATGAAACAGAAATGGTGGCAGTGGGGGGAGCAGGATGTAGCCAAAAGAAACCTCAAAGTTTTCTCGGGTTTCACTTTCAGTAATTAATAGAACAGGACCCGAGGCTGTTTATGCCTTCGGGAGGCTGATTCTCAGCATAGACATCGATCCAGGAAAATAACAAATAAATAAAATTAATGAAATAAATAAATATCCCAGACTGTTGCACAATGTACTGTTTTCACAAAGAATAAATTGGTGTTTCAGTGGATTGGCAGAGTGGGATGTTCCTTGTTCCTTTTATGGAAAAAACATGGTTTTAAGGGGCATACGTAGGTAGATGGTCTTTGTTAAACATGTATGTCTGTATTTTCATTTAAATGTAAACGCAGCTGTGAGTCTTAGCAAACCCCCCCCCACACCCCATAGCCTTTGCAGGGAAGCCCCAGGAACAGTGAGCTCTTCAAGTTGAAATTCCTTCTTAAATTATTTTTTAAGTCTCTCAAGATCATCTTGATAATTCATTTCTTTTATATTTCAAACATCTTTTTTTTCCCCCTGCGAAGTGGAAGAAAGCACCAACACTGGTGGAAGAATTCTCATTGTCAAGACAACACGATGTGCTGTTAACTGCGGAGACATCTGTGCAACTTACATAGAGATATAAATATATTAGTTTGGGTATTGCTGCTTTCAGAGCAAATATTGCATTGTCACAAATACCGTACCCTCAAGCCAAGGTACGTATTAACGGCTTCATTATTAAGATTTTGTAACTGTTTCAGAACTGTAAATCCATCAGTTATGATAATTTTATAAAATAAAACCACAACTACTAATAAAAGTTTTCAGTTCAATACAGCATCAACAATAATCAGATTTTATAATGCTTGCGAAGTTGGGAAACAGTATTTTTAAAATGTAAGAAAATATTCCCTAATTCAAAATATTCGCCTGAATTTTCAGGTGTTAGCCTGGACAGTACATTTCTCCTACTCCCCTCCCCACCAAAACGCATCACTTCTCATTGTCTACAGAATAAAGCCCATGCCTTCTTAGCCTGGCACTCAAGAGCCGTACCCTCCTGCTCTGTATGAACTTTGAACTGCTTTCCCAACGCGCCCCTTGGTGAACACTCATCCTTCAGGACAAGCACATCCGCAGGTCCTGCTGCCTCTCTGACATCACACTGTCTTTATTTAAGGCAGCCCTCAATTGACATGCCCTTCCTTTCACTTACTTTTCTCAAACAGCCAAATTAAATTTTGGTTGGACTTTAAGCTCTTTCCTCCCTGTCTTGCACAGACTAGGTTCTTAGTATTATTATACCTATGATGAAAGACTGCATAAAACAAATTTGTTTCTGGTGCCTCTGCAAGAGCCATAGATTTCATAGCTCTAAGGTAGGCAAAAAAAAAAAAGAAGAAGTTTTAGAAATTAAAGAATATTAAAGCTCATTAGGGAAATTTTGCCAAAAGGAAATCTGGAGACGAGACAGGCCTGCTTTATGCCAGGAAATTGTTTTTCTTTTTAATCAAGTGTACAGCCATTTATATAGTTATTAAGCAGCCAGATTGTTTAAAGGGAGTTGGCTGGCCCCCTTCAGGTTAAAGGCCCTTGATCGTAATACATGCATCACAGGTTGAACAACATTGAACTAGGTTCACAGAACGAAACACTGACCTATTTTCTTTTCTAAATTGCAGAGGAGTCAGTCTTTCCACTTCTTCCCTTCTCTCTCCAGTCAGTCTCTTAGTCTTACTTGCCAAGATTACACAGAGAACCACAGCAATCCTACACACCAAATATTCCTGGGCTTCAACGTAAGTATTTCAAAGTGCACTATTAAGGCAAAGGGAAAATCGAATCTTATTAACAGGATTAACTTCTGAACAACAAGTCTCAAAAATCCATTAGAAATAGAAGTAACGGTGTCAGCAATAGGACTCGGAGAAATCATTTAATTAAAACTCCTTTATTTTAAAAAGCTGATTACTTATATGTTCTGGTGGCTCTTAGCATTAAAACCTGGCCGAGTGGATACTCCTCAGTGGGCCGCAATCACTCATAGTCTGTTTGCTGAAGACTGTTTCTTAAAGTCACATAACGGATACTCTGTCTGTCTCGCCCTAGCAAGTTGATTTATCCTCTGAAGAAAACACATATAAAGACCATGCACCCAAGAGGAGGAAATTAATGCCATAAACCTGTCATGAAACATTTCAAGTCAAAATAAGTCTGGTGAAGCTGGAGTCCCTTATAGTGGATGATGGAAACTGTGTGTTACAAAACCAAGTCCTCCAACTTCTTCAAAAGAAAATGCCTAAATCTTTCGGAGAAAGAAATGCTTTCTTTTTTATTCATTTCCATGATTTCTACCCTTCCAATTGAATTTAAGGGAATTCACTTGTTCATTCATTTATTTTTCACTTAAGAAAAACATTTGACATGTGGAAGGAGCTTAAGGTACACCAAAGAACAGGACAAAGTCCCCATTCCCAGAAAACAGAGGCATTCTTTGCAAACAGGAAGATCCAATTTCACAACCATTTGTCACGAGAGCAACCTCTGACTGGCATCTGGTGTCAAAGTGGGACAGCTGGTGAAGGTCTGCACTTATTAAACAACTTACAACCTTGCTATTGTTGTAAGTATGCTAATGAGATAACAGGACCCAATGTTTTGACTTCTTGCAGGGGAGATTCCCTGAGTTCTCCTTTATGAAATACCAATTTTGCGAAAAATGTTGGTTAATTGGTTCATAGGCACAAGTTCTAGAGAGAAAGCAAACTGATTTTGGTGCTTGTGTTAGATTTGAATCAGGGACACTTTGATCATCTTAGAGGTGCACTGAAACACAGCCCACGGCCTCCTAAGCAGGGGCCGGGCTGCTCGAGGGCGAGTGGATTCACACAGGTAAGCCCAACCCAAAGGCAGCGGCTTCTCCCATCCTCCTGAACAAGCAGAGCCTTTGCGAGTGAGTTCTTTGGACATGAGTGATTTTCTTTTACTTTGACTTCTAGACCTTATTTGAAGAAGAAAACTGTTCCAAATAGCCTATGAACTAGTATAATTTTGAAGTATTTTGTATTGCCATTCTCAATACTCCATTTCTGAGTTCTATGGGAATAAACATTTAACTTTTTTCCTCCAAGTATATATATATTGCTCTTCATTATGCTGGCATCTAACTTGAAACCGTGGATCGTGTTTTACCTGTTGAGACTATTTACATGGTAACAATTTCCTACCTATGTATATTTTTGCTGATAGGCATGGATAATAAGGTCTTTTATTTACAGCAGAATTCTGCAACCTTAAATAGTATCTTTTAAACATAGTACAGAAAATAAATAAAGAAAAAATCTATTTAACACTGAATTTTGTTTTAGACATGTTTTAAGGAATTATTAATTGATTGTGATGTGTTTCCAGTTGAGGTTCAGAATAATGTATGAGAGGAATAGATCAACATCCATGTGAATTACCTCTGTCTCTCTCTCCATCTCTCTGTGTCTCTCTCTCTCTCACATACATACATGAACAAGCATTTATTAAGTTCCACCTATATTCCAGAAAAGTTATTTTCATAGAGGTAATAGTTGACTCCTAACATCAGTTAACAAATTTCAATTAAGTGATCATTCTACATTTGTTAGCTGTATGGGGCACTTGTATTATGAATGTCTCTCTCTCTGTCTCTCTGTCTCTCTGTGTCTCTCTCTCTTTCTCTTTTCCCTCTTAAACCCATGAGGTGAGAGTGGGAAGCTGACCCAGGATTTTTCCTCTCACTCTTCTGTCTTTTATTCACATGTGGCTGAATGGAAGATGGTAAAATTCAAAAGCTAGGTTTGGACCTGGTGGGCAAGGCATCTCTTTAGTGTTAATATGGACCTTGCACTACAACCCAGCCCACTAACATTTTCTGTACTGAGATTTGGGGCTCAAGCCCAACTGACAATTAAGGCTCTTCCCCTTTTCTTTGTTCCTGTTTTCCATGTGTTTAACTTCCTTGGAGAGGGTCGGGGAAAGGGAGGGGGTTTATGGAACGAGCCCAGAAATTCTGGGTCCAAATACCATCTAACATCATCAGAAAGACTGACTCTTAACACGTTCCTCATATCTGCTTTCCTCCCTAAACCAATGCCTGCAGGTTCTCCTGGATGCAAAGCAGCCCTTGAACTGGGTCTCAAGCTGGTAACACGATGTATCTGGTGTGGATTCTGGTTTTAGGTTTTCACTGGATGCTGATCATAGTAGACCCTGTGTTCTCAGAAGCAGACCCAGTGGACTCAAATTTTAAAAGCAAGAGATCAGAGAGCAGGAGGTGGAATGGCTCTGGGCCATGAGTAGGAATGAGCTTCACGTGGAAAAGTGATTCCGACCTCACAAAATGGTCTGGGTGCCAACCATTGCTCTTTTTTGAGCATTTCCCTCAAATTTGATCTTGCTTATTGGGTTGTGTGATGAAAGACTTTTATTGATTAGTACCAAGCACTTTATAAAGTTAAGTGGCTCTGTGGAAAATAGGGAATTAGATGATCATTATTTTTTATCTTTTCTGAAAGGTGCAATTTCTAGTTAGACATCTGACTAAATAAAATCCAGGGCATCTATATATACCAGAAAGTAAATGAAGAAGCGGAAAGTGGAATCTCAAACACAGCATTTCAATGTGACTGGATTTAATTAAATACACGGGAACCTAGGAAGAGGAAGCTCGCTCACACCAGGAGTGAGGTGGGTACCTCCCTTTATGAACTGGTCTAACGTGGAACACGCAGGGCCTGTTGACCATCAAGGTGCCCTTCCCCTACACCCTATCAAGTCCCAGAAAGGTCTTTGGTTGATGCTTAGTCAGTCTGTTTCTACCCCCAGGTACTCCCTACATTTATTAGGGAGCGTCCCTAAAGCAAGCCTTGCCCCACATAGTCTCTCCAAGCCCATCCTCAGAGAAGCCGACTGAGAACTGCACGCAGGTGAGGCTGGTACACCCCGGCATGGGAGTCTCGCTCCTGCCATGCTTGCTGACCTTCTTTATCGTTAGCATCCACCGGCAGATGCCCCTACACCTGCTCACCAATACCTTTGCTGCTCACAGTGGCCGTGACAGCGTCACGTTTAGAGTTGAGAAGACTGACTACAGCAGAGACTCTTTACCTGGGCTCCAGGATGGGTGGACGGGCTGAGGTTGTAGGTAAAATGGTCTCTTTGTGTTCCCATGCACAAGACGGGCAAGGCCTCTGCTCTCCCAGGGCTTGCATTTTAGGTGAAGCAAACCATGAACTAAATACATCAATACACGAGGTAAAGGTAGATTGTGACAAATTCTACAACAAAAAAATCTACAGGGCCTTTGGACAGAATTTCATGTGGGTTTGTAGCGGTAGGTGGGCAACGCTGTGGTTCCTGAAGCAGTCACTGAAACGACCAAAGTACTTTGAAGCCTCTTGTTTAAAAGAAATAATTCACGCAATTTTTGTTACTGCTTCTTCCTATATTCATGTTCATTTCAATATGGAATTTATTTTACAAGTGGTCAAAGAAGCTCAGAACAGAGAGGTACATGCCATATTTTCCCTGCTTCTTTGCGTCTCTGCGTACAATGTGCTCTAACCTGAGAAGAAATTTAGGACGGCTGCTGTGCCACGCCCCCTGACAGAAGAACCTTTTGGGCATTAATGATAATGGAATTGCATCCCAGGCTGCCGCCCCCTTGGATACTGTGACCTGGGACCCATCGTACTCTATTGCCTGGCTAGTCTGACCATCACCAGCTCCTCCCTGGCTCTCTTATCTCGACCTGTACAGTAGCTACACTGAGGTCCCCAGTGTGTTACAGCTGAACTCAAACAGGTTACGATCCTGAGAGTCCTGGGTTGTTACCTTCTAACCCTGCTTAACCAAACGGTTAAAGACAAGGACTCGTAGGAGATTCTGGTGCTGCCCGGCTCTTCTCCCATTCTGATTCCATTGGCTTCGCCTGAGCTGTAGAATGTGTGGGTGGCTCCATAGGCATCTGGGTGTGAGTGAGGGTTCCCTCGGTCGTCCCCTTCATTCCCAGGTAATCCCTTTCGAATGCCTCTTCCAAAGAATGGAAGTTACTTTCCTGGGGATCAAATACAGCCCCTCGAAATCGAAGGTTCAGAAAGGGTAAACTGGCTAATATTTGTTCTTCCTATGTGGTCAGAAAAACAGGGCTATTTAAGATTTCTGTAAATCACATGGGGCCCAGGAGAGTCCACCCATGGCTTACCGGTTGAGGTAGTGAATGGACTGTCATCAGAGGAGGAAACACAGGTCCTGGGCAAGATGACTGTCGGAATCTGCTCATTCCTCCCAGTGTGGACCATCAGGGTGACGGAAGGGAGGGCAGGAGTGGGAGGAGACTGGATGAGATAATGGGAATTAACGTCTCCCATTCTGATGCAGACATGAATGAGAGCAGAGCCTGACTCTCCAAGCATGAGGAAAGCATAACAGAGCCAACGTAATATCTTGCATTTCAGCGAAAACAAACATAAATGAAAATAAAGTCGTGGCATTTGGAGTCAGTGAGCTAGGTTCAAATCTAAATTCTTCCATAAACTGAAAAAATCGCTCAGCTTCTTCAATTCTCACCCTCCTCTTCAGCTAAGTGGACATAACTGGGTACCGAAACCCTTGTCCTGTGAGGTTATTATGAGCAGTAAAGGAGAACTTGGCGTTCAAGGATTCATGTCGAGTATATATTCTTCTGTGTGGGGATAAGTTATCTCCAGAAGGAAATGTGCTGCCCGCAAAGGCCAAGAGTGAATGGGATGGGAAGCTCAGGACGCAATGAAGTCTCCGCAGAGTGTGCTCCAAGAGGTTCCAAGGCAAATGGACCCTGAGTGGCAAACAAAACGCCTCGTCAGCCTTAGCCCAGAAGATGCTGGTAAGGAAGTTACTAATTAATCACCAGCCAGCCATAAGGTATTACGGAGGCTGCTAAGTTTAAATATGCTTTATTAACTGACATCCAACATATGGCACGTGGTTATGAGGTGGATGACACTAGTTTTAAAGGTCATTGTTACCCAGATGAGCAGATCTGAAATGGAGAAATCAGTTAATGCTTTCTTCTGCTGATTTAGTGTGAACACATCCAAGGGAGCTGAGGCACTCCAGATGGCAGGCGGCAAAAATAGCTAAGAAAGATGATGTGTGTTAACTGTCTCTTAATGACACCAATGGTGCACCAGCGGGGGAAGAGAGAGAAGGCATCTTTTCTAAGTGCTGACTGAACTCGTGGGCAAGACAGAGGTCTCTCTACCTGGTTCTCAGGAGATTAAATCCCACCTGCAACAAATGGAAAAACTTCCCTTCCATCCATATTATTAGTATTATTTCTTCTTCTCCCTCTTCTTTCTCTTCCCCTTCTCCTTCTTCTTCTCCTTCTTCTCCTTCTTCTCCTTCTTCTTCTTCTTAGTTCCAGCTAATATTTAATAAGCACTTCCACGTGTCAGGCACCATTTTGTGTTTAACGTTCATCATTTCACTTATTTCTCTCAACAACTCATTGAGACAGTTGTGGTTAAGAATGTTGGCTTGGCATCATCAGAAAGTCTACATGGGCTTCACTGGTGGCGGAGGGGTTAAGAATCCACCTGCCAGTGCAGGGGACATGGGTTTGAGCCCTGGTGCGGGAAGATCTCACATGCCGTGGAGCAACTAATCCCATGTACCACAACTACTAAGCCTGCACTCTAGAGCCTGTGAGCCACAACTACTGAGCCCACGTGCCACAACTACTGAAGCCTGCACACCTAAAGCCCGTGCTCTGCAACAAGAGCAGCCACCGCAATGAGAAGCCCGCGCACCGCAATGAAGAGTAGTTCCCGCTCGCTGCAACTAGAGAAAGCCCGCTTGCAGCAACGAAGACCCAAAACAGCCAAAAATAAATGAATAAATTTATTTTTTTAAAAAAGTCTACAAATAATAAACGCTGAAGAGGGTGTGGAGAAAAGGGAACCCTTTTACACTGTTCCTGGGAATGTAAATTGGTGCAGTCACTATGGAAAACAATATGAAGATTCCTTAAAAAACTAAAAATAGAGTTACCATATGATCCAGCAATCCCTTTCCTGGGCATATATCTGGTGAAAACTAACTCAAAAAGATACATGAACCCCAGCGTTCACAGCAGCACTATTTACAATAGCCAAGATGTGGAAGTAACCTACATGTCCTTCGACAGATGAATGGATAAAGAAAATGTGTGTGTGTGTGTGTGTGTGTTTGTGTATGTGTGTGTGTGTATGTGGAACACATAGAATGTACACACAGAATGGAACATTGTTCAGCCATAAAAAAAGAATGAAATAATGCCTTTTGCAGTAACATGGATGGACCCAGAGATTGTCATACTAAGTGAAGTAAGTCTGACAGAGAAAGACAAATATCTTATGATATCACTTAAATGTAGAATCTAAGAAAATGATACAAATGAACTTATTTACAAAACAGAAACAGATTCACAGACACAGAAAGCAAACTTATGGCTACCAAAGGGGAAAGTGGGAGGAGGGATAAATTAGGAGTTTGCGATCAGCAGATACAAACTATTATATATAAAATAAACAACAAGGCGCTACTGTATAGCACAAGGAGCTACGTTCAATATCTTGTAATAAACTATAATGTAAAAGAACCTGAAAAAGAATATATACATACATATATATATATATATATATATATATATATATATATATATTCCTGAATCACTTTGTTGTACACCACAAACTAACACAACATTGTAAATCAACTACACTCCAATAAAAAGAAAAAAAAGCATGTTGGCTTGGGAGTCAGACTTTACGGACTCCAATCCTGTTTGTGTGACTACCAAGAAGGGAGTACTCTGGGACAGTTGGTCTGTAAAGTGGAGATGATGTTACTACCTACCTTGCAGGTAACTAAGGCTCGCATGAGATAATGCACATGAAACACTTAGAATAATACCTGGGACATAGCAAGTGCTCAATAAATATTAGTGTCCCCTCCCAAGATAATTTCCAACCTTTTCACATATAAGGAAAAGGAAGATTCCAGATGTTAAGGAGCACACCCAAGGCCACATGACTCACGTTTGCAGACAGATTCCAGTCTTACTCCTGAGATCGTATTACACTACCCCAGGCAGCAGACCCTTCTTCAGGGAAAGCACACCCCTTTCAGGAAAGGGTAGATAATTCAGAAGAAGAAGACTATTGTTAATCCTCAGAACACTGACGTAGCACAAGAAGGGAAATTCAGAAACCTAAGCAAGGCAAGGCCCAAGTGATTTTTCCTTCTACTAAAAAATAAAGCTTGGTGCAGCCACTATGGAAAACAGTATGGAGGTTCCTCAAAAAAGTAAAAATCAAGTTGCCATGTGATCCAGCAATCCCACTCCTGGGCATGTATCTGAACAAAAGTATAATTCGAAAAGATAATGCACCCCAATGTTCACTGAAGCACTATTTACAATACCCAAGACATGGAAACAACCTAAGTGTCCACCAACAGATGAACGGGTAAAGAAGAAGTGGTACGTGTATACAATGGAATATTACCCAGCCATAAAAAAGAATGAAATAATGCCATTTGGAGCAACATGGATGGAACAAGAGATTATCATATTAAGTGAAGTAAGTCAGAAAGAAAAAGACAAATACCATATGATATCACTTACATGTGGAATCTAAAATATGACACAAATGAACTTACCTACGAAACAGACTCACAGGTATAGAGAACAGACTTGTGGTTGCCAAGAGATTGGGGGGTGGGGGAGGGATGGATTGGGAGTTTGGGATTAGCAGATGCAAACTATTATATATGGAATGGATAAACAAAAAGATCCTACTGCATAGCACAGGGAACTATATTCCATATCCTGTGATAAACCATAATGGAAAAGCATATTAAAAAGTATGTACATACATGTGTAACTGAATCACTTTGCTGTGTGGCAGAAATTAACATAACATTGTAAATCAACTATACTTCAACTAAAAAGAATAAATCAAACCAACAAAATAATTCAGGCTTTGGGCAGGATGGTGAAGAAATATTTCAGAAAAGTAATCTTAAATCTTTAAATCATAATAATGACAAATAATACTTACCAAGTCCCTACTATGTGCCAGGTATTGGTTCAGTGTCTTGTACCATGTATCAATATCATTAATTATATCATGTATCAATATATTTTATCTTCACAGTGACTGGAAGTCTGTCATTATCCTCACTTTACTCATGAGGGAAGGGGGGCACAGAAACAATGAATATCATACCCAGAGGCACATGGTTAGAAAGTGGAGGCGCTCAGCTTTGAACTCAGGCAGTCAGGAGCCAGAGCCCCTGCACCCCACCATTGCCCTCTCCTGGCCCTTGTCTTCCAGGCATGACTTGATGGCATCCAGGGCAGGGCTTCTCAAACCTGAGCAAGCATCAAAGTCACCTGGACCCACCCCCAGAGTTCCTGATTCAGTAGGTCCGGGGCTGGGCCCAGTGATTTGCATTTCTAACAACCTCCTGCGTGATGCTGATGTTACTGGTCTGGGGGCCGCACTTTGAGTGCCATTGGTTACTTAGAATTGGGAGCCTGAGTCAGAATCATAGATAAGGAGTTGGGGTCCCAGATCCACCACCTGGTAGTTTTGTGACACCAAGCAAGTCACTCAATCCCTCCTAGCTTTGGTTCCCTTATCTGCTCAGTAGGGGTCTAAATCATTATAGTCTTATTGACTATATAAATAGTCATTAAAAGGATGCAGTTAATAAAACCCATCTCCTAGTGCTGTTATAGAGATTAAATACAATACCAAGTATAAAGTGCCTAGTAAGTAGCCTGGAACAGAATAATAGCTCTCACATGATGGTAAATAAATAAACTTGTCACAAAATTATTAAGCCTTCCTGTATACACAGCATGGGGGAGAGAGAGAGAGAAAGAGAGAGACAGAGAGGGAGGGAGACAGAAAGCCACATTTCCTGTCTGGGACAAGAAAATTTAAGGACTGAAAAAAATCCAGGAAGAAGCACAGATGCACATACAGATGCACACACACACACAGTACAAAGTAAACCATGGCTGTACCCACCCAGGGGTCTGCAGAGCACCAACTTCCAGATGAAGAAATTATGAGAGGCTCATGGAGACAGGACCGTCACAGCCGGCCCTTAGAGCATCTAGGCACGCAACTATACTTCTTACTTTAAAACAAAGAAAGAAAGATTGAGCGCTGACTATGGAGCAGCCACTGCGTTTGGCACTTTGCCCTTAATCGTCGTGACCCCCAGCTGGCTGGAGGCGGGGCACCATGCTTCTTCTTCTGGCAGGTGGACAAACAGGTCTGGGATGATTAAGCAATTTGCCTTAAGTCTCACTGTGTGTGTGAGTGTGTGTGTGTGTGTGTGTGTGTGTGTGTGCACGTGCGCGCTCGGGTGTTGGGGGTGAGAGTGGGGCTGGCAGGCAGGCTTGTTTTCTTGCACTTAAAGCCCAGGGAGTGATCCTGTCATTCTGCCCCACGATTTCCTCTAGTGGAGTGTTAGCAAGCTGAGCTCTGAAACTTCAAATTCACAATCCCCTCTCTTTAAAGCATGTCCCCCGAGGAAGGCAGAGAAAATGCAAATGCACATACCAAAATGAGCTTGGAACACGTGAAGCAAAGCTGGGCGAGTTCCAGGGCATCTCGATGAGACGCTGTCTCGAGCCCCCGGGACAGCTCGGCGCGGGGCTCCCTCTGCAACCACTCACGCCTCTCTGCTGCCTTCTTCAGAACATGCCAGCGCTCTGGCAGCTCATCTAAGCAATAATGTGTAGGGGAGGTTGCTCTTCTCTCCATATCCATCCAGAAGACACTCGTGCCTCTGAAAGAGAAGTCAGGTGTGTTCCTCTTTTGCATATAATACATCGGACAAGAGAAGTGATGATGCTCTTCACCGTGGACACAAGAACAACTCATGTGGGTCCCTGATCTGTTCCCAAAACATATCCACTAGTCATTGTAAGAGATGCAGAGTGAGTAATTTCTAGGATACTTGATGTCTCTTTAAGAACAGCTATGTTCCACTTACTCAGATGCCAGGCTTCTGGTAACTTAACCAAAATTTAGTCCTGAAATTAGATATAAATGAGAAGGGCTTGATATAGCTAAGCATGGCTTTCAAAAAGCCCCTTAAACACACACACACACACACATTTTAGAACTCAGTGGGCTCTAACTTTATACATGTTTCTACATGATTCTAATAAGCCTTCTTGTATGGTTTCCATCCTATAGGAGACAATCAGAAAGGTGCCATTGCCTGCTTGGCCCAGTGAAGGTGAGAAAGCAGATCACTTGCTAGTTTAAAGAAGGATCCAAATACAAAGAACCAGGAACCCTGTCCTCCAAAACAATCACACAAATGACCAGAAGTAAAGAAATAAGCAAGTGACAGTCTTGGGTAGGGAAACTGCAATTGGTGTTAATATTGGCAAAAGAGAGAGCTTCTGGGCAGGCGGAGGGGTGAGGTGGATGCAAGTCTACCCACAGGCCTTGGAATAGCATCTCCGACTCAGGAAGCGACACGTACTTCCTGCAAGGTTGTGGTTCAGAATGGAATTATCAGGAGAGGAGGTAAGTCACCAAGGAATAGAGGGGCAAATTGCCCTCCATGTACTACAAATATGAGCTTCCCCAAAGGCCACTTAATGTTTTCCCCGGCAAAAGAGTGCGAATCCATCCGCAGCTCCACGACCATGAACCTGGGAGAATATCTTTGCACTTGGATTAATACGACCTGTTCAGCTATGCCTAAAAACAGCAGCCCGGGTCGGGGACCACGGCTTCCTTGGGGTAACTCAGATCTCTGGATTCTTAGAGCCTCTTTTGTATGTGTGAGTACTCCTCTGAGAGGGTGTAGACCTCTACTCCCTGCTATGGGTATGAGATCTGGGATGTTTCCTTTGTTTGTTTTTGCTACTGTTTGCAACAGGAATAGTTCTGAATCCTGGCAAAGGCAGACTGCCCAGACCCCAGTGGGATTGAGTAGGATTGCGAGATAAAGAGAAACAGACAACTGTGTGTCAGCGCTCAGCCCAGGGAATGCGACTCTAACTTCGGAAGTTTGGGACCAGAGCTCCTTAAAATTCTGCATTTCAAATTCAGGTATTCCATGGTCCCCTAATTCAGATAACCACCAAGTGATAGAAACCTCTGGCATCAACTCAAGGAAAAACTGAGTTTCCCTCAGAAAACTGGCTCTTCTTTTCTACTGTCTTCCCAACCCCTGTTTTCTGTTGTGTTACAGAAATTGGGGATCATGTAAGCAACCATGTTTCCTGCTTTGTTTTGGCCACTGGAAAGCTTAAGTGAAAATCTGGCTGACATTTAGCGTGGAATGCTTATATAGTGACTATTGCTTTTGTTTGAATAGCATCTCTTTTCCTTATATGATAACAGACTCACCCAAGTATACAGGCACTAGAATGAGACTGGTTTGATCATAATAAAAATCCCCGTAGCAAGAGAGACGTCTCCAGGTATGTTCATGTGACCGAAACTGGGCCAATCAGAGTCCTATTCCAAGATTTTTCCACCAGAACTGGTAGAAAAATGCATGCTTTCCTATGAGCCAAATCACCGCACCCCCTTTTCACAGTAGAAAAATAAGGATCCAGTGCATAGAAAAACAGATGAGAAGCCTACAGAGAGGGTCCTGACAGTGCTCAGGAGCTAATTCTGGTCAACGTTAAGGCCATTTCCACCATTCCTCACTACTGCGGTATTTTATAATGCAGAAATTACTTCCTCGTTGGTCCTCTAGTAACTCAAAGCTGGACTTCCAGCACTTGGAACCAGAACATGAAGACAGGATCTCTCTCGTGGATATTTTCCCTGGCTTTCCTATTTTCCCTTCATCTTGATTCCTTCAATTATTTGCTCTTTTTCTTTTGTAGTACATATAATTTTCTAAACTGCCTCAAATTCTCTGTGAAGAGCGGCAAAGTATAAACATGGCATAGTATCAAATAATTTCAAATACAGGACTTTTTCTCTCTGCCACAACTGCTGATAATGGTAGTCTGTGACATTAAGGAAAGGTTAACTTGGTTTCTGTATTTTCTGTTTCAAAAAGCAAAGAAGTATTTGATACATTAAATAATGGTTTCCCTTTAAAAAAAAAAAAAAAACTTAAAATAAGCCATTTCCAATGGGGTAAATGCTAAGGTCCAGTTATCTGGAAAATTCACTTATATGGAAAAACATACACCCTAATTTGACCAAACACATGCAATATCACCATATTAAAAATATATTAAAAAGTGACAACTCACAAGACAAACAGAAGTGTCTAGCTGTCATTTTAGTGTTAGTATCTTCTTCAGAAACAATTCTCTAGGCTACAGAGGCTTCCTAAAGCATAAGAATATTTCCTCCTGGACTCTAATTTCCTAGAGACTATTGTGCATGATGATTTTGTGTGTATGTCTCTTTGTGTACTTTGCCCAGTCAAATATATACCTCTGTGCAATGATGTCTTATTTGATAGAGGAAAGTAAATGATAATAGGACCTGTTTCTTTGGTGATCAACAACTTAAAATACAAAACTCCTCTGGTTTTTATTTTAAATTGCATTCTTTTATAAAGAAGTCGTCTCGAAGGTGTACTTATTCTGAAAGTAAATGCTGCAGCTGAGCCAACCCGCTAATGGGCATACGGTGATTATATTATCACACCCGTGGGGTACTGCTGAGCCTGGGGACGGGGGTATTTAATGAGGCTGAAGAGGAAAGAAGGATTATGGTGGCTGTATTTGTCCAATGGATAATCTGGTTTTGGGCATAAACCTCAAATTGGTTTGAGGATCCCTCAGAAGAGGACCTAAAACGTCCCTCCTTAAGCCACAGTGGTCAGAATGAATGGACCCCTCCCTCCCCAACACATACACTACCACCATCGCCACCAGGACCACTGGAGGGAGAGTGTGGGGTAAATGAAGCGTTCAGGTTAGCAAAACAGAGATTTCCCTTTGAACATGCAAAGAAGCACAGCCAGCAGTAGGTAGAGCATCTTGTGGGGAAACAGAAACTGATGGAGATATCGCCTTATTGATGTAAACTGACCTCAGAGTGAAGGACAGGGAATCTGCGGTGGTTCAGCACTCATGACACAGAGTGATACATGTAAAAACATGCACACACACACACAATGGCTTTTTCCAAGTGGGCCAGACCTTCCCCACCGAATACAGTGGTTGAGGGTTTCTATCAGCACTTCTAGGAGGAGGAAGGAGAGGCGAATATCAGAACTGCCTGTCTGCCTAGATCCAGGAGCCCTTCATTTAGTTACAGCCATCTCATTCCACATGAGAGTTAAAGATGCTTTGTCTCTACATGTGCATATTTTACAAAGTTCTCAGTACGGGACATAGGCTCAGTCATGCTTAGCAATACAAGCCACCACAAAAAGTACAGTGAAGAACACAGCCTCTGCATTTGGACCAACCAGTTCTGGCCTTTGCCTTCCTGGGCAGCCTTGACAAGTGCCTTAACCTTTAAAAGGTTTCGAGTTCTTCATGTTTTAAAATAGAGATATTAACACTACCCATTAGAGTTGTGAGGACTCATGAGATTATATGTATATAAGGGGCTTGGCTCAATGCCTGGCACATTTAAATGTTCAATAAACGCCAGCTAGGATTATTTTATTATCATCATAATCATTATTAGTATTATTACCAGGATTATCATGTTCATAAATCATTAAAGGATTCTATCCTTCTTATAGATATTGAGGTAGGAAGGATGAAAAGAGTAAAGATGGGAGAAAAGGAAGAAAGGACAGAAAAAAGAAGAAAGGAAGGGAGGGAGGGAGGGAGGGAGGGAGGAAGGGAGGAAGGAAGGAAGGAAGGAAGGACTAATGTTCTATTTAGGATTGGGAAACCCTGTCTACCTATAACAATTAAGATTCACATGACCAGAACAAGACAAAGCATACAATGTATCTCTCTTCTACTTTGGGTTGTTTCTATTTGGAGATACTAAGCATTAGAGTATCTCTCATGAGTTATGTCCTCAGAAGGCATGCTAGGACATGTGCGGCACAGGTTAGTGAAAATGGGAAGAGCGTGGAGACCCATCCGGACTCTGGGGCTGACTCACAGTGGTTCAACAACCAGCGTGCAAAGAGATAGCACACTGAATTCAGGCTTAGCCAGCGTGACTGTCTGAGCTTGTTTGAACTGAAGGGAGGGTAATGGAGAAGCGATATCTAGATAGTGATGATCACCAAGGTCAGAGAGAAGGAGGGGCAACCAAGTAGGGACCCAGGCAGGAAGCAGAATCCCTGGGGTGAGGATGAGGCTTCAGCCCCAGCAAGGAAGTAGAGAATCCTTCTATGGGGAACTCCTCTACAAAGCAGAGATTGGAGGGAAGCCCTAATCTTTAGTGAGGATTTAAGATTTAATGAATTAGACCACATGTCACCTCTGCTTGCAACCTTCAGAACACTTACCACTCCTTGCTACAGTTGGCGGATGCCTAAGTGATCTGGATCCTGTGTACTCTACCGGCCTCTTCTTCTCCCACCTGCTCCAGTTCCTCAACCACGCCAGGCTCCCTCTCATCTTGCAGCCTCTGCATTTCCTTTTCCTTCTCACTGGAAGGTGCTCTGCTCACCCTCACATGACTAGCTTTGCCTCAGCACACAGAGCTCCACTCCAGTGTCATCTCCTTATAATGGGTACCCTCTGCTGTAGAGTTGCCCTCTCCTGTATCACCGTATTTACTCCTTGCAGAGCACGTATCACCATCAATACCTTGTTCTGGTATTTGCTGTCTGTTTATTATCTGTCTCTGTCCCGTGGCCTCTAAGGGCCATGTCTGTCTTGCTGCACTCCACACTGCTGCAGCCCCAGCACCAAGAGCAAGGTCTGGCAGCATGTATGTGTGCCAGAAATGTCTGTCGTTCAGGTGAATGAAGAGTCTTAGGGTGGAACATGACACCGCAGACCTCTCCTGCCATTAACTCTGTGTGCTCAATGCTGTAGCCTGGCCAGGGGTTCCCACCTGACTGGGGCTGACCAGAACCAGCCAGGTAAGCTACCAACTCGCAATAAGTCCATTCTCCGTTTGGCTACATGTTGTAACTTAAGAACATACGGCTGGTGGGAAAAAGCAGCAGAGGAGTACATTAGTGTTGCTCAAGGACATAGGTGTGAGCAGTGGTGGCAGGAGGGAAGGGCATGGCACGCAGGGTACACGAGCAAGAACTCAGCTTCTTTTCTACCTCTAGCAAAGAACAGAGGAACTTCTTTTCTCGTGTCACCATTGAGGGCCATGTTGTCAAATTCAAAGAGTGGAATAAGGCCAGTATCCACCAACTTACAGATGATGTCCAGAAGGGAATCTGGACACATGTTTCTTCCATGGAGGCTGTATCATTTGGAATGGTCTTTACAAATAGTTTTGGAAATGCATTGATGCTTTGTGATATTGCCAATGATTCCTTCTGATACCACATAATACTCACAAAAGAATCTTTTAAAGCTCAATTTTAATGCCTGAGATGCCAGTTTGCAAACCAGCTTCAACTCTATTCTGTTTCAAAAAAGTAAAACTTATATGAGAATTCAGGATTTGAGAAATATTGTTCCTAGTCACACAGACGCGCTGTAAAAATGGAAAACGTGGGGTAAATAATATACACTGTGGACAAGGCAAAATATGTGAAAAACTTATATCTCTACTTTTGTTTTTGCTGTGCAGTTTACACAAATCATTAAGCATTAATATTTATACTCTGAAGCATTTTTTTCCTACCATGCCCATCAAACTGTCACATAATCAGGGGAGTCAGTATATCACATAACACAGGGGAGAGCAACTTGCCAGCCTCAGTTCCTGTAAATATTTTTCTTTTGTGCTGGATTAAGATTATCCTCACGGTAGGGGTCCTTGTGGAAGTCAAGTTTGCCAACATATTTTATGATTTTTAAAAAACATGGACACTTCAAGTTTCCACAAAGTTGGCATTTATGCTCTGCATGGGAGAGAACTTTCTGACCTAGCCCCTGAAGTTTTTGAGGTTTATTCATCCTGAATTTATTTTTAAGCCAAAGAGAGGTCCCTTTTCTTCAGAGAGAGAAAACACAAATACCAAATTCATTCTTGGGTTATGGCTTATTTGAAAGTACCCCTGCTGCCTCTTAAACTTTCTAAAAGAGATACCTGCTCTTGTACTGCCCCTGCTCAAATAACTGTACGACTGCTTAACATCTCAAAACATAGGTAAAGCTCTCTTGGCCTGGTGTCCAAAAGCCTGCATGTTCTGATCGCAACCTTCCTTCACCGTGAGGTTTATTTCTCGGTGCTATCCGTCTGTGTGGGAGGGGCTCGTGGGGCAGAAACAGCACCAGGGCTGAAGTCAGGCAGGCCTGGCTTTGCAGCTTGCTTTTGCTCTTGAGTCTGTGCCAGACTTGGCCTATTTCGAATTTAACTGCAAAATTTGGATCATAATGGGCAGTGAGTATAGCAAAGTGGTTAAGAGCTCTGGCTCTAGGAAAGGGCTGTCTGGATTTAAATCCTTACTCTTATGCCTTCTTACTATATGGGATTTAGCACAGATGATGTGATTTTTCTAAGCTTCAGTTACCTATAAAATGGGGATGCATAGGAGTATTTCCACAGTTTGTTGTGAAGAGTATATGTACATCAGCTAACTACTGCTGCATAACAAACTGACAAAACTCAGTGGCTTAAAACAAAAACGCTTTATTATTGCTCGAGTCTGTGGGTTAGCTGTGCAGTTCTGTCTCAGCTAGGCTCACTTCTGCGTCATTATTATGCAGCATCAGCTACAAGATGGGTAGGAAGCTTTGCTGACCCTGGCTGTGTCCTTTCATATGTTTGAGAGTTAGGCAGCTGAAGAGTAGTCTAGTCTGGTCCTGGCTGGAAAACTGGGTTCTCTTCCACCTGGTGTCTTATTCTGCAGCAGGCCCTCCTGGACGTGTTCTCATGGTAGATGGACAGAATAGAGAGAGACTGAGATTCAAAGGCCATTGAGGCCTAGGCTCTGACCTAGTAGAACATCACTTCTGGCACAAAGCAAGGCCAAAGTCAGAGAGAAGGGGGTTTGAAAGTTACAGAAAGGGACCTGGGTACAGGAAGGCCAGTAACTGGGGCCACCATTATGATCAACCTAGCACAAAGTGCAAAGAACTTAGCATAAAGATGACCATATAGCAACTGCTTAATAAAAGTTTGCTATCATGACAGATTGAATATTGCCAGATAGTATCATTGTGAGGATTAAAACTCAAACAGATAACCATGAGTACACCGACATTATTCACCATGGAATGTGCCATTAAATAGTGGCAGTCATGCCCCCCTGTATTCTAGACTGGCAATGCTCTATCTTCTGTTCTTTTCAGGTGTCTTTGCTGTGAATGTTTATATAGCCGAGGATGCCCTTTCTGTATCTTCAAGATCTTCCTGACTGATTCCCACTCCCTGCGGAGATCATCCTTCCAATGACCCTAGAGAGCCCAGTATCTTCACACTGTGTCATCAGGTCCCTTCCCCCTTAGATTTTGGTTACTTATGTTGCTGCATTGTCTCCCTGATGATTCTCCTGGCTCCTTGAGAGCAGAGACTGTTTAGGAATCATATGTTTTATTTCTTTCCACACTTAAGTGCTAGACAAATTTGGGAGTTGGGGTAGGAGAGAGAGAGTGAGGGAGAAAACAAAATCGTATTTTATTTCCTGGCTTTAGGAATATTGGTTAATCTGTTAATATATTAAATTATTTTTGCACCAATAATTCCATGGTTTACTTGCAGAGATAGAAAGACTTATAATTAAGTTCTGTACTTTATTTTCTCATAGTTTGGTCTGCTGTTTATGTTTAAAATTTTACCGTTAGAACTTTGTTACTTGTGCTTAAGGCATGATTACTCCTTAAAATTGCTCATCTATAAATTATTTTTATGGCAGCTGCGGCAGTGTTTCAGATGAGGTGTTTACATACACTAATTTATGCCTAATAACTCTCTTATGCAGATGTCAGCTCTTCTCTTAATCCTGCTGTTTTCCTCAATCTTAACCTGAATCCACTGATATCTGTAGGACTGGGCAACTGTTTACATTCCCCAGAAATCATTACTTTATGTCCAAAGCCCTAGAGAGTAATGTCTATTTTACTTAGTATCCCTTGGAAGGGAGGGATGCACCATTGTTTTGTACCCCTCATAGAGTGGCTCTCAAAATTCCCTTCCAATGGGTCCCTTCTCTTCTGTCCAGGCAGCCAACTTCTGCTCTCAGCTTTTCTTCTCCCAGGTGGTAACCTTGCCCAAATTTCACTGTGTTTTCTATACCTTTCACTTCTCTACTTTTCTCCAGAGTCAAAATTAAAGCGACACCCACCCTGAGGGTAGGAGTTAGAACTAGTCACAGGTGAAATATTACTTTTCTTGTCATCCTCCAGGCCAAATTTTCATGCTTTGCAAAACCATTCATTTCCGGGCTGTCAGAGAGCCTTTTATTATGCCTTCTGGTTTTGGGGGGGGATGTCAGGCTGGTGTTAATTCAGGGGGTTATTTTTTTAATATTGATGTTAGATTTATGTTACTCTGCCAATGTCTCTGGAGGAAAAGCAGTGGATAATACAAAGCATCATTATTAACTATTATTAGGCTGACATGTAAAACATAACTTACTCCTGACACTTTGGTCAGTTGGAATTAGATGACATTTACATATTTCAGGCCAACTCTCAATATCTGTGATTTTTGCTCATGCTGTTGAAATTTTCAATGTTTAGCACCCTAGGGAAGCAGGCAAACTACTCTGTGGAGGCAGAGCATGGTGGGGTGGGAACTGCACGGGCTTATCTAGATAGAGTATAATTCTATTATCTGAGCACTGGCTGGAGAGGGTCTGTCTAAGTGGCAGTCTCTGCAGAAAAAGTGGGTTGTCCTGTTGACTTTGGTCTCAGGAACACCAGAATGAAATAGCTGCTGCAAAAATAATTATGAACTTAGTCTGAATAACAAAGTCAATGAAGGAGAGAAGAGACAGGCCAACCACCTTCTATAAAAAGGACTACGCTGTTTTCCCAGCACCACTTACTGAAGAGGCTGTCTTTTCTCCATTGTATATTCTTGCCTCCTTTATCAGAGATAAGGTGACCATGCGTGCATGGGTTTATCTCTGGGCTTTCTATCCTGTTCCATTGATCTATATTTCTGTTTCTGTGCCAGTACCATACTGGACAGCTATATGTAAAAGAATGAAATTAGAACACTCCCATATACAAAAATAAACTCCAAATGGATTAAAGACCTAAATGTAAGGTCAGACGCTATAAAAATCTTAGAGGAAAACATAGGCAGAACACTCTATGACATAAATCACAGCAAGATCCTTTTTGACACACCTCCTACAGAAATCGAAATAAAAACAAAAATAAACAAATGGGACCTAATGAAACTTAAAAGCTTTTGCACAGCAAAGGAAACCATAAACAAGACCAAAAGACAACCCTCAGAATGGGAGAAAATATTTGAAAATGAAGCAACTGACAAAGGATTAATCTACAAAATTTACAAGCAGCTCATGCAGCTCAATATCAAAAAAACAAACAACCCAATCCAAAAATGGGCAGAAGACCTAAATAGACATTTCTCCAAAGAAGATATATAGACTGTCAACAAACACATGAAAGAATGCTCAACATCATTAATCATTAGAGAAATGCAAATCAAAACTACAATGAGGTATCACCTCACACCAGTCAGAATGGCCATCATCAAAAAATCTAAAAGCAATAAATGCTGGAGAGAGTGTGGAGAAAAGGGGACCCTCTTGCACTGTTGGTGGGAATGTAAATTGATACAGCCACTGTGGAGAACAGTATGGAGGTTCCTTAAAAAAATAAAAATAGAACTAGCATATGACCCAGCAATCCCACTACTGGGCATATACCCTGAGAAAACCATAATTCAAAAAGAGTCATGTACCACGACGTTCATTGCAGCTCTATTTACAATAGCCAGGACATGGAAGCAACCTGAGTGTCCATTGACAGATGAATGGATAAAGAAGATGTGGCACATATATACAGTGGAATATTACTCAGCCATAAAAAGAAACGAAATTGAGTCATTATTTGTGGTGAGGTGGATGGACCTAGAGTCTGTTATACAGAGTGAAGTAAGTCAGAAAGAGAAAGACGAATACCGTATGCTAACACATATATATGGAATCTAAAAAAAAATGGTTCTGATGAACCTAGGAGCAGGACAGGAATAAAGATGCAGACGTAGAGAATGGACTTGAGGACGTGGGAAGGAGAAGGGGAAGCTTGGACGAAGTGAGAGAGTGGCATGGACATATGTACACTACCAAATGTAAAATAGATAGCTAGTGGGAAGCAGCCGCATAGCACAGGGAGATCAGCTCGGTGCTTTGTGACCACCTAGAGGGGTGGGATAGGGAGGGTGGGAGGGAGGGAGGCGATATGGGGATATATGTATATGTATAGCTGATTCACTTTGTTGTAAAGCAGAAACTAACACACCATTGTAAAGCAATTATACTCCAATAAAGATGTTAAAAAAAAAAGGACTGCTCTGAGCTTGTATGCTGCCCTGGGGTATTGCATGTGAATGCAGCACTGAGAAAGCCCAGCATTTTCCCAGGAGGAGTGAAGCCATTCGAATATTCAGGCTGGAGAAGGAGAGATCTGAGCAGGATGATGATGGTAGAAAAATGGCTGCCAGCAACCATGTGAAGGGTAGGAGATGAAAAGATGATACAATTGTTTTTCTCTTCCAAAAGGCAGAGCAGAACCAGTGTGAATGTTGTTCCAGAGAAGTAACGGGGCTGCATAAAAAGAAATTCCTAGAGATAAGAAAAATTCAACAACGAGTGCACCTTCCTTAAAATACTGGGATCACTGTTTACGGAATATGAGCGGGGATGATATTATTCATCCTCTCAGAGATGGGCAATGAAACTTTCAAACTTTCACAGATGATTCAGACAACTCTAAGATTTCATGGTGTTAGTTGGGGAAGATCTGGAGGGAGTTGAGTCTAGAGCTGGGGCTTAAGTGAAGATTAGGGATTCATAGCTGGTTATGAGTAAGAATGAGTTTTCCAATGAGCACGAGGACAGTGATAAAACAAGCTTGTGTGGAAGGCAAAGTTGACAGAGGGGATTGTGGAAGATAAGCCTTGCTGTATAGCACGGGCATCGAGCATCCAGGGCACCCTTAGATCTATTCTTGATGCTACAGGTAACAGAGAACCCTTGACAACTTCTGAATTAGTAGGTTGGGAGAGGTTGGGGAAAAATATATTTGGTGCAGTATTTAAGGGAGATGAGTAAGTTGTAGAATGAACTGAAATGTGAAATGTGACAGAAAGATCAGAAAATATTAAATTACGTGAAATGAAGATGCAATTCACATGTCCCGCCCACCAGGGGAGGTGGTCTTTACAATACACCATATTAGCCTATGTTTCATATCTGCCTTTCACCCCATGAATTTACAGCTGGCAAAGCTTCTCTTCCACTTACCCCTCTGTCTGGCCCTTAGTAGGTGCTTAATTGATGATTGTTAAATGAACAAATATTACAGTTTCAGTATGAGATGAGGGACGCGTATGCATCCGGCAAAAACTAGCACACATGAAAACAGGGAGAGGTAATTTTAGAATTATGGAAATACATCTGAAGAGACTCCTAGGGGTGGTTCTGATCTGGTGATGGGAACTACCCTCCACCTTTAACCCACTTTTATTTATTCACAAACTACTTGAGCCCTAGTCTTTCCAGAAAGGGTGTGAGGGGTTTTGTTTTGGTTTTGTTTTATCAATGTAAGATACGCCTAAAAAGGAACGGAAATAGAACATGGTAACTAAAAGAGATGCCCCAAAACCCCACCCTTTAAAGGTGGACTCACAGCTGTGTAGCAAAGGTAGGCTATGGTCACAGTTGTTTGTTTAGATCAAGTCATCAAGCCTCCCTTGCAGGAAATCCCTGCCACAAAAGTAGGGCTGTAGTCAAGTGGGAACTGGGAAATTCGTGTAGCAGGTGTCTGGCTTGTTAACAGGCCACATTTTCAAGGCAGGTGGGGTAGCTGGTGATGGACTATCTTGTTCTACTCATGAGAATGGAAACAAACGCTGTCAATGAAGCTGGTGATTGCTTGTCCCACTCTCCTTGGGCACCTTCAAGATCAGGGAATCTCTGGAAGACTAAGACCTCTGTCTGTTTGCCTGGCCATGTACACCAATGGTCTTCATCTTTCTGTGGCCCAGAGAAGCACCTCTGAAATTTAATTGTCCTTTTCAGATACCCCATCAAAAGGGTGGACCATCTACTGAACTTCCTTTAGATTCAACTTCAAGTTTAAAGTTGCATTTATATGAATCATGGTCAAATCTTTCCGATGACCCTAGATGGGGGGAATATATATTGGAGAAGGAATATGAATTCCAGACACTCTGGAGTTTAACTTGTAACTTCACCATGGTGTGACCATGGAAATTCTTTCAATCTCTGTGACTTTCAATCATCTTATCTATTAAATAAGAATAATTTTAAGACTTAAAGTCTACAAAAGCTCTAGGACAGAAGCTGATTTTTAATAGGGTTCCAGTAATTATGGAGCATTTATAATTAAACATACTTATACAGCACGTGGGGAGGGATGAGTGCAACCATGCATTCACTCATGTGCTTTTAAATAACAGCACACCCACTTTTTACTCACGTCACAAATGTCATCTTGTGACTTGAGCGAGTTACCAAAGGTCATACAAATAAATGGTCAAAGGAGGAGGAGAACACAGAGCTCAGGTTTCACTATTCACAGGCCTGTGCTTCTTCCACCCCACTGCTCTCCTCCAGAAACTGAATGCCAGCCAAGGCATAAGAATCTAGATGTTGGATCTTCCAGTTTTCTTCACAGAGAAGATGACATTCACAGAACTTCTCCTTGAAGAGCCTAACGTGAATAACATTAAACCTCATCCTAAATGAGGGAAAATCTAACAAACAGTCAAACTTCCGGGACTATATCTCTTACGGCGTTCTTCACAGAACTGATCCATTTCGTCATGGATAAAGTAAATTAGTTTAGAAGCACAAAGGCAGTAACCAGTCACCAGACCTATGAATGAGCCGACGTGTAGGTTAATATGGACATCTTATAATGAGTGGGATCATAGTGGAGTAGGAAAAATCAGGCCCATCTGGGTTTGAATCTATGCTTTGGGGCCTAAATGAGTTGCACAAATCTGACAAAATTACTTAATTCGCCTGAGCCTCGGTTTTCTCATTAGCAAAATGGGTATACAAAACCTAATTTAAAATTTGGATGCAGGGGCTTCCCTGGTGGTGCAGTGGGTGGGAATCTGCCTGCCAATGCAGGGGACACGGGTTCGATCCCTGGCCCGGGAAGATTCCCACAGGCCGCGGAGCAACTAAGCCCGTGCGCCACAACTACTGAGTCTGCAATCTAGAGCCCGTGCTTGGCAACAAGAGAAGCCACAACAATGAGAAGCCCATGCACCACTCGCTGCAACTAGAGAAAGCCCGCGCACAGAACAAAGACCCAACACAGCCAAAAATAAAAACAAATAAACAAATAAATTTATTTAAAAAAAAATTTGGATGCAATATGAAACAGCACACATTATGTATCCAGCAACCAGTAACTGACACATAAAAACAAAGATATTTTATTCTTCTCCTGCCTTTGAATGATGTTGCTATAAACTCTATGGCTGACAACTTTTTCTGCAGACAAAACCCAGCTGCTGTGAAGGCAGCCTTTATTAGGAAGTCAAGTCCAGTCGCCTATTTTACATAGACTTGGAAAATAAAGCACCAATGACACCCCAAGCTACTCAATATCTTTGGTATTTCTGTTGTCAAGGCCCAGGCAGGGCTGTGATTGATAATGTTGGTGAAAAGTCTCCCATTGTATACTTCACTTTTCAAATCAAGACCACAAGAGACAAACAAATCAATTAATTAATAAGCAAGAAGAGAAGGAAATAACGGTCTGGATGCCCTAAGAGGCCCAGGGGGCTGGGGCAGCTCCAAGCGCCAGGGCTGGTACTGCAGGGTGAGAGCAGCACCACGCGTGAGCTCGCGTTTGCATTGGCTCACTGGAGGGGGCTGTTGTTTTCCTGCATCACTGAAATCACACCAGGGTTTGACAATCCCTTAATAATCCCCACGGAAAGTGGATTCATAAACATCACCCCTTTTGAAGGGAATTTTAAAGATAGTTCTTTTTTGCGATCATACATCAAAGCAAGGATGGCATTCCCCTTGTTCTTATCTAACTGTTATTAGCCTTACAAACTAAATCTGTGGAGGGTCTTAGTGGGGAAATTAACATTTCATTTTCAGGAGGCAAGAAAATGATAGCTTTGGTGGCCATATAGGTTCACTGCCTGGAAGGTAAGTAGGCTTTGGATCTCTTTTATTGCTGGCCCTGCCAGGACTCCAAAAAACTGATTTTCAGTTAATATTGGGGGAATCTGGAAGACTTTGCCCGTCCCCTAACGGATTTGAGCACTAAAATCACAATAGCCATTCTTCTGCTTGAGATTCTCCCTGTACTGTAAAAGAAACATGAAACATCTGGACATGGTCAGATAAAAATGGGCATTAGCATTTTGGGGTACCATATACGATGAGGACATTCCAACTCTCTTAGCGACCTGACCTGATGCAAGTAGCTTCACTTCCCTGGGTCTCACTTTTTTCTTCTATACATAACAGGACTACTGATAACAGCTTTCTAATGCCTTGGAAGTCACATACAGCATGCTAGTAGGATCCAGTGTCCCTTGCCCGTGAAAAGGTGTTATGGACTGAGTTATGTTCCCCTAAAATGCATACACTGAAGTCCTAACTCCCATCACCTCTGAATGTGACCTTATTTGGAGGCAGGGTCTTCAGAGAGAGAATCCTCGTAAATAGAGGGGATTTGGACAGAGAGACAAATAGAAGGAAGACAATGGGCAGATACAGGGGAAACATCAATGCGAACATGAGAATGGCCATCAATGAGCCGGAGAGAGGCCTTGAGCAGCTCCTTCCCTCACAGCCCTTAGAGGGAACCAACCCTGCCGACACCTTGACTTTGGACATCAAGCCTCCGGAACTGAGACGATGCATTTCTGTTGTTTAGGTCACGAAGTCTGTGGTATTTTGTTACGGCAGTGCTAGCAAACGGATACAGAAGGGCTGGTGGATTATGGCTCTCCTTCTGAGAGGGGTGACCAGGAGGGGTAGGACCTGAAGTTCAACAATAGTCCCCTAGGACTATTGCCCACCCTCCCATTTTCCGTGGAACCCTGAACATGTTGCATGCTCTCTCTAGGCTGGAATCTCCCAATGAGAGGTAGGAGGGTTAGTTGCTCATTTATCCTCTCTTAAACGTTTTTCACTAGTTTTCATAAATAGCAGCCCTAAGGAGCAACTTGAAGAATCTGGACATGTGTTTTGTCTTCTTCCCACTTTCAGTAAACCATCTCGGGATTTTTATTCAACCTTATAAAAAAAGCGAAATACGATCACCCTGCAACATCTCCTGACAGGAGCACAGTCTGGCTCCGAGTGACATCTCACTTGGCAGAATTTTAATACTGTTTTTAATTCCAAAACTGTCAAGCAATGTCATTGGTTTGAATTTACATCATTGATAAAGTATTGATTCATGTTAGTAAACGAGGAGTCTTGAACTTAAGATGTGAGTTAATCGGGGTTAAACGTGTCATCTCTTGACAGAGACTGATGTTTTAGGCGGATTCTGTTGGACTCTGAAGATTGCTGGGTCCCAGCAAGTTGCTGCCTTCCTAGCCCCCATTCACATAAGAGGGGAGTTTTCTTCTGGAATTGCTGAGCAGAGTCAGTCTGAAGAAAAAGGGGTAGGATGTCAGAGTCCTTAACTAAAACAATGAGAGCAAAGCAACTTGACCTTCCTCTGTAAAGGTGAGTTTTCCGGAATAAAGGAGAAACCGAAAATGATGTTGCTTTGAAATTGAGATGTGAGTGTGTTGGGGGTGTGGGTGGAGGGAGAGGAGTGGAAAGTATCTGAAAAGCGCTGACCCATTTCTAGTGCACAATATAAACACTCCCATGAGCAACTCTCCGTGCATGGTAAACCTGGCTCGCCACCAGGATGCATGCACGTTCTTACTCATTTATTCATACGTGTGTTCAATATCGCTTTTCTGGTGAACCTGACGCTGTGCTGGGCGACTGGAACAGTGGCTGACAATGTGTGCCAGTACTCCAAGGGCTACAAATCTAAAGACAGCAATCAGAGAAGGGCAGCGTGCTAGAGGAGCATTGCAGTGAGTACGACTCACTCAGCTTGGGAAGTTGGAGTTGTAGCCGAATTTTAAGGGAAAGGGCTCATCCCTGGGACCTTTAAGTGTCAAAGGCTGGAGTTACCCAGAACGTGAGAAGCAGTATGTTGTATCAGGCGGAGGGTTCAGCACGGGAGTATAAGGCTCTGTTGGGTCTTACATGACATCTAGTGTGACTGGAGTAGAGAGCAGACCTCAGCTCACAGCGCTCTGCTCTCTTCCTTCCTAGCCTTTGTTAAACTTGTAAGTCATTCGTTGTTTGTGATTGTTTTTAATAGTATCCTCACCAGGCTGAAAGCTCCACGAAGACAGGGATTCTAACTGGCTTGGTCACTACTTATTCTCAGGAGCTAGGACAGCCACTGGCACGTTCTAGACTGTCAATATTCACTGAATATTCATTGAATAAATGAATGAATGTGTAGGGAGGCACATCATGAGATGAGACCAGAATCTCATCTCGACCACAGCAGATCATAGGGAGCCTTGAATGCCATCTTGTAGGTGCTCGTGAGATATTTATTAAACGAACGAATCAATGAAAGAAAATTTATAAGAGTACTGAAACCAAACTTGGAATCATGAAGTCTACAGTGAGAGGGAAAATTTGAAGTATCCTAAAGAGGCCATTGGCATGGTTTATTCTACCCAAAGAATCTTTTATGAGATGCTGATTATATGGGCTTGGTAGTTTGCCATATACCATTGATTTAAAGACAAATAAAACATAGTACCCTTTTGAAGAAGATTATAATCTAGGAGGGAAAGAATAAATTTACTCCATACCTTTAAATATCTTGGAGATTTCTCTATAAGGAAACATCTAGATATTTTTTCATGGAATACAATGAAAAACAGGACTTGTGCTTAAAAGAATTCTTCAGTGGCCAAATATATATTCCTTAATAGTACAAACCATATTGAGAAAGAGTTACAAGTATCTTACTCTGCACCAGGGATCAGCAAGCTACGGCATAAGGGACAAATCCAGTCCACCATCTGTTTTTCTATAGCTGTGAGCTAAGAATAGTTTTTATATTTTAAATTACTTTAAAAAATAAAAAAAAAGAAGATTTTGTTGTCATGTGAACAGTATATAGAATTCAAATTTCACTGTTCGTGAACAGTTTTATTGGAACACAGCCGCACCCATTCCTTTATGTATTGTCTACGGCAGCTTTCTTGCTACAAGAGCAGTTGTGTAGTTGCTATAATACGGCCCACAAAGCCTAAGGTATTTACTATCTGGACTTTTACAGAAGAAAGTTTGCCAACCACGGCTCTAGACTCACACTGAGTTTGAGAAGCGTGGTTGATGCCAGGATGCATTTTGGTGACCTTCTTCTTAAGAGGTTCCGCTTCCCAAATCAGCAGTTCCTGGTAAATTAAAATGTAATGACATTGGGGAAATTCGTTTCCTAGTTCTTAAAATGAGTGCCTTGCAAATGATGATTGATTATGCCTTTGATGAGGAAGTAAGGGGACCTACAGCTTAGTATGAAATGCAAAGCTATTTTAGGTCAGTGCCACATAGCTGAAACAACAGTGGCTTCAGGCCTGGAAGCCAATGTTTTCATCCTGCAAGTGTGGGCACCTCACATCCCCCGTCTGGGCCCAAGACCCCTTATGTATCAAATAAAAGGGCCTGGAGGACAGTCTTCAAGATCCTTTACGGGACTAAACGTCTGTAGTTCTGCAAGTACAAGTCACTATTTGTACTCAGGGCTCTGCCTCCACCTAGTAAGTATGCATTTTACAGAGAATACGCTCTTTGACCACTAGATGCCTTTGATTATTTACACATGTGTGCAGTTAACAAGAAATGCATGGGAATGAAACACAGGCTGGGATTTCAAATCTGCAGGAAACATGGGAACAATGAGGGTTCTGCATTTCATCATGTAGTTTCAGAATGCATTTTGTCTCTTCCTTTGGAAATAACTAGGTATAGAAGTAGGCTTACAGTGTTTCAGAAGGGCTGAAAAGGGGAGGGGTGAATTTCAAAAGAATAGGTAAAATTACAGCTAGAAGTCAGAATACTCCTGCCCTCTCCCCACCCAAGGTCATCTTCTCTTTGCCTTAAAAAGTACAATCTTTTCCCTGCTTCGCTCAGTGATTATGCTACCTCAAAATTGCTAACAGGATATTAGTAGCTGCTAACCAGGGCAGGATCTGAGCCACAACACTGACCGCTGGGCACATCTACATGGTTTATCTGGACCCCGAAGTGATCCCTCATTGCTCTCCCTTATGAGTCCAGATAGGAACGCTGGCAAGGTGCTTGCAAAATATCAATGCTTAAGTGACTGTTCCAGGTGTTAAATCATAATACAGTGTGATTTAGCTGAAATGAAGTAATTACAGGGGGAGAGAAGGAAAGTCAAATGATGTAAAAACAGGTCCTTTCTGATTGTCTAAGCACTGATGTGCCTGTGCTCTGATGCGTGCATTACTCCTTTCTCATGCGCCCATCACACAAAAGGTTCTGCTCTTTTAAGGGTGGAGATGAGTGTTATTTTGGCTGACGCTCTTATCCACAAATTTGGGCAAAGATGCTGCACTTACAGGCCCTCAGAAATTTCTCAAAGGGGTTGTAATCATTCTAAATCAACACAGCTCATGTTTTAATAGTTTGATCTGAAATTTACAATTTAAGCTCCCTGTCTTCCAGCCTTTACTTTAAGCACATGGCATCTTTGTCCAAATCATGGCTCTCCCATGTCCTAGCTGTATGATCGTGAAAAAGTTGCTTGAAGTTTCTGATCCTCAGTTTCTGCTTTTTTTTTTTTTTTTTTTTTTTTTTTTTTGCTGTACGCAGGCCTCTCACTGTTGTGGCCACTCCCGTTGCGGAGCACAGGCTCCGGACACGCAGGCTCAGTGGCCATGGCTCACGGGCCCAGCCTCTCTGCGGCATGCGGGATCTTCCCGGACCGGGGCATGAACCCGTGTCCCCTGCATCAGCAGGCGGACTCTCAACCACTGCGCCACCAAGGAAGCCCAGTTTCTGCATCTTTTAAAGAGGATAATAACAGAACATACCTCATATGGCTTTTGTTTCCTCAAATATATTTGAAAAGCATTTATCTGAGTGCCTGGCACATAGTAAAAACTAAATATATATTAGCTGTTATTCTAAATATTTTAGGAAACTTCTACTTGTCCTTTGGGCTCCAGTGTTATCTACCTGGGAACCTGCCCTTGCCCCCTGAGGTTTGGTGAGGAGCCTGCCCGTGTTAGCCCCTTCTAACTTTTTTTTTCCCACCACTGTCTACACTGTTTCATAATTATCTGGTTATTCGTCTCTCTTGTAAACTGTGGCTTTCTGGAGAGTTGCAAATCTACCTAATTTATTTGTCCATCTCTGGCTTTCTTCTCAGACTCAGAAACATAGCTCTGATCAAAAAATATTGTTGCGAAGCATTAAGAAAATGAAAGCAATATGCGTATTGAAGCAACAGACTCATGGAACTTACTTGTGTATGGAAACTCACTGTTCTTAGAATAATAATAAAAGAAAAATCTAAAACCTTAGCAAGACACTATATGGCCTTGTAGCCTCACCTGCTTCATCCTTCACCATAAATTAGGTACCCTAGCAAAATGGAATTTTCCATAGATACCATCCACAACCCCAGATCTTTTTTGAAAGCACTGCTAACTTCTTCTGATGGGCTCTAGCTGCCTTTCTTCCACTGGAAAAATATCTTTTCACTCAACCCTCAAAAATCAGACTACGAATCATCTCTCTGAAGCTACTTCTAACTTTCCAGAGAGAACCAGTCACCACACCTTCTGCAAAACCACAACTCTGTTCACACATTAAGCAGAAAAAAAATATATTTTAAAATAATGATCTCATTACACCTTTCTCCTTTGATGGACTGAGGTCTGTGAGTGTGAGATCTGTCTTACAATCCAAACTTTTCCTTTATTATTGGCCTGATATCTGGAACATAATAGCATTGTAATGTATTTCAGTGAATAAAGAGCTTAGCTTAAAATATATATCTTTTTCCTTTGATAACAAGCATTTATTCCACAAAAGAAATGTGTTCTCCTCTGACAGTGAGGTGGTATTTTGTTAAAGCAGCAGCCAGTTGAGAAATATAAAAAGTGGGTAACATCTGCATTTTGATGTGTGTACGTCTGTAGTAAATTTTCATTTATGATGATCAAGAAGAAAGGGAGTTTAAGGAGTTTGTGTTTTAAGACAGACTATAAAAATAACCTAGATTGTGATTCTGCCAATATAAATTTTATCTGTTTTGATGAATATTTCTCTTTAAAATGCTTGCCTTCCTAAAGAGTACTGATAAGCCCTCCAAAGATATTCCCCAGCTCCTTGCATTTCTAATCCTTTGATTTGGGTTCTTAATAAATACCAATGACAAAAATAATACTGAATGATGTTTTTGAGGTTCTGGGAATACGCTTTTTCATCAGCTTTTGGTTTTCATAGACTTAATATATATTAGCTTTCCAATTCTTCACTTTAAGTATGTTCTTTATTTATTTCAAGAATTCATCATTTCAATTCCATGAGCATTTACTGAGTGCCTACTGCATTGCAGCTCTGTGTTGGGAGCTGGTGATTCTGAAATACATAAGACAGAGTGTCTAACCTTAAGAAGTTGTAAGTCTTAAGTCTGAGCCAGAGATTTAAAGGAATAAGATCTCAGGAATGACTGCAATAAAGGAAGTGTGTTTAATATAAAGGGTAAGGTTAGACTGACTCTCTTGGGAAGGTGGGTGTCAGAATTGACTTGGAAATGTGACTTTTGAGATGGGCTTTGAAGGCTGAGTAGGAGTTTGCCGTTATGTGGGAGCAGAAGCAAATCAAAGGATTTTAAAATATTTTTGTAAAATAATATTGCAGTCAATTTCAATCAAGTCCAGAGCATGGATATTAGAGTAGTAAGGAGAAATAGTAGATATGATGTGATTTGAAAAAAGTTTCCCCTTCTGGACTTTTTGCTGTTGTTTCATTGTCTTGGAGGATGCAGGAAAAAAATACTTTGTGAGGGCTGCTTTGATGTGTATGAATTATTCATCATTAAGAAGTCAAGCAGCTGATACTGGCCTTTGTTAGAGCTTTCGAGGGTGTGCTAGCCCCCCCTGGAAAAGCAGTGTGGTTTTTATTCCTGTGCCCTGTGTGAGGGTCATCTGCATGTGTGGGAAGGTCTTGGTCAGTTTTTCTCTGATTGATGCAAACCAGAGGACATTTTGAACCTTCATATCCTGTCGTTTTTCTCCGCTCTTTTTAGGATGAAAAACGTTTGTCATTGGAAACACTGGCACACACACACATGCCCCAAAACTGCCTGGGTGTGTGGCCTGCTTGCTTCATTAAAACCCCACAGCCCAGCCAGCCAGAAAGGCACGACCACCTAATCCATTAGCGTTCTTGCTTTAACACAGGCAGCTTGACCTAGGAGCGGAGAAGCCAGAGCGAACGGGATGTCTCATTAAAACGGATGTTGTCAGAGTGTTTCCCCTGCCATTTAACATTCTCCTAAGCATCGTGCGGGCCGTGGGGCCGTGGAGACTCCCATCTTGCCAGGGTGGAGCGGAATCCACGATGGAAAGACTCTGCTGGCTGTCGGGGTCCACTGTGTGCCAGCGTTCCCCACGCGCTCTCAGCGACTCTGCGATACTCACATGTGTTGTTTCACGTGCATGCTAACAGTATGAGTCATCCAGCTAACATTTCACAGGAGCTTACAGGGTCTCAGCAGCTATATGAGATGCTTCAGATGCATTATCCTATTTAACCCTAAAAAACTCTAGGATCTATGGACTATTACTGTTCCCATCTGCAAATGAAAAAAGCAAGACCAAGGCAGATTAATTAACTTGTGTAACGGTTAAGAGAGAGTTTTTGATGCAATCAGGTTCCAAAGTGTATGCGCTTTCTACTGCATACAGATAGTGTATGCTATCATTCTACTTCTGCTTTTATCTACACAGAAGGCTAAGAAACCTAGACTAAATTCAACAAGAAGAATGATTGTGGTGGAACTTGTTGCAGTTGTTATTGCTATCATTGAAACCAGCATCTGCTGGTTTGCTCTGTGCCATGTCCTGGATTAATTACTCCATTTGCACACCTCATTTAATTCTCTTTACAACTCCATGAAGTAGGCACTCTATCTGTTCCCATTTTACCAATGTAGACATAGGAGCTTAAACTAGTTAAGTAACAAATGCCAGCCAGACTTTGATCCCAGATCTGTCTGATTTCAAATCAGAGGAAAGAAATGGTAACTTGGACTAGGGTGATGCATGGAGACAAATGAACAAATCTGAATGGTATTAATGGCTTATAATTGATAAAACCTGGTTAGTTTCTGTCAAAATGTAATTCAACTTAACAGCCTTTTATTGGATACCTACTGCTATGAGGCATTATGCTAAGACCTAAGTATGTGAAGGTAAATATCACACTACTTTATCCTTATAAACCAGATGCTTACAAACAAGAGAATCAACAGACATGAACAAAAGCAATGATATTGCTAACATGCATTGTATTAGAGGAATATGCAAATAATATACTAGCAAACACTTCGTCCATATCATACACCAGCCATGCCTATAAGTGTGATACCTATGCATTTATTTTTTTTATCTTAGAAATTTGATGTGATGCATGCTATTATCATCCCCATATTACAGATGAAAAAAACAGGTTCAGTGCAGATAAGTAAAACTTCTGTAAGTTCACAGAGCTAGCCAGATACTCAGAGAACAAAGATGAGGTCAAGATTTGTCTTCCCTGGTGGCGCAGTGGTTGAGAGTCCGCCTGCCGATGCAGGGGACACGGGTTCGTGCCGCGGAGCGGCTGGGCCCGTGGGCCGTGGCCGCTGAGCCTGCGCGTCCGGAGCCTGTGCTCCGCAGCGGGAGAGGCCGCAGCGGTGAGGGACCCGCGTACCGCAAAAAAAAAAAAAAAAAAGATTATATCCCCCTAGCTGAGTCAGGGGCTGAAATGGAATTTGAAAGGGAGGGAAGTTGAACTAGTCCCCAAGTAAAAATCAGAGCAGTACTAGAAAGAATGGATGGTTTTTGTCAGCTGACTCAGTTCACTGCAAACCCTGGATTCGTGCAGTTTAACATTAGAGTTAAGGACTCGATTTGGTTTCTAGCTGCACAGCTTCCTGGTTCTTAGACTTTGAGGCTCATTTTTATGATGACAAATGTGCATCCTAATGTCTATCTGATAGGGTTGTGGTGAGAGTCAAATGTGATAAAGCAGATACCAGCACCAGCAGTGTTTGTCTGGGATACAGTAAATGCTCAATAAACGTGACGGGGCACCCAGAACCCCCTTCAAGGAAGGACTGGTGGCCACAGTGGCTAGGAGTGCTGTCTGCAAATAACCTTCAGCTCTCAGCCCCTTCAGGGATTCTCTCAGGTCAAGGTCATGACCCTCTCTGGGGCAGCTCACATCCCGTGACTGGTCACTGCAGGGGCATAAGGAACTGGCCACTGACCCTGATTCAAAACAACTCTGCTGGGGCCCTTTCAGCTCCAGGTCTCAACTTGAGGTCAGCCACGTCTGTCACTGTGCCTTACATTTCTTTTCTCTCTGCTGATTTCTGCTTCCTTCCCCTCTCTTCCACGTGTTGGTTCTAAGGGCACCCCTTAATAAAGCTCTTGCATGCTAAGCCCCAATCTAAGATTGAGACTACTTCCCAGCTATTTTTGAGGTTCACATTGTCAACATCAGAGGCGGTGAGGCCTAGAACAGGCAAAGTGTGGAGAACATCGTGGATCTAGTTCAGTGTCAGGAAGTGTGAGAAGTGCTCACCTGGAAGACAGCTTTACGTGAGGCTGACTGTGGGACAAGGGGGCTTGCCTTTTGTCCTATGCTAGCCCACAGGACCCTTCATTAAGAACACTAATTGTTGATATCATCATTGTTCATAAATATTTTACGGATGAACGAAGCTGGTTGGGTTTACATGGGTAAAAAGACTTAAGTCACACAGCTTTAAGCAGTAGAGCTGGCTGACTCTGGTCTGCAATGATTCTTTTAGGATGGAAGCAGCTAGCCATGATGGCCCATGCGTACATTTTTTCCTTATTTGTAATTCTCTGGGGCTGCATCATATTTGTGACATCTCCACACTAAAATGGTGTTCTCTACCTTACAGGACCTTGTGAGTCCAAACAAAGGTCCGTGCTACCATCAGCATTCTATCCTGTCTCCAAGGGCTGTCAGCCAGAGATGGCCAGGTAAGCGATAGAGCTTTAAAAGGTTAATTACCATTAATCATTATGAGAAGGTCGCTTATTATCAATTCATAAATTCAGAATAAATTTATTTTGCTGACAAGCAAAATGTCCCAGTTGCCCTGCCGACCCAGCTTCTATTCTGAAAAATAAACAATTTTTCTACAATAAACAATTCTGTTGTGAAAAATAAACAATTTTTCTCTAGATTATGGTCTTTGTATAAACCGCTTATACAAACCGCGGTTTGTATAAACCGCTGGCTCTTCCAACATGTCATGGAGAAAAGCTTAAAAAATTCATAAAGTTGATTATATTATTCCAAACTTATCAAAAGCCTTTCAGAGTACATGTGTATGAGTATCTGTACAGACCCAGATGTATAGTCATATGTCTATAAATAGAGACGCAGAGAGGTTGCTACCAACACCTTTAAAAGTGTGTTTTACAGGTGACTCATAGATGAATCTTATGATGAAAGTTCTCCAAAACTTTTCTTGTCTGATATTTTAGTAAACAAAATGTTTAAGCTTTCGAGGTTGCAACCTGAAAAACTCAATCTTGCCAGACTCTAGGTTGCAATTAAGGTCTCATTAAAGCCATGCCTCTCCATCATCATCCAGAATTTGTTTATTAATTGTTTGTATTTTCCTTCAAGGTATGAAGCAAAATAAAATAATCCAAAATATTACAAATAATAAGAACAATCAATATTCACCATTTTAGAATTCTTAGAATATCTCAGGTACCATATTGTGATGGTTAATTTTATGTGGCAACTTTGCTGGGCCATGAGGTACCCAGATATTTGGTCAAATGTTAATTTGGATATGTTTGTAAGGATGTTTTTCAATGAGAGAAACATTTAAATCAGTAGACTGAGTAAAGCAGATTGCTCTCCCTAATGTGGGTGGGCCTCATCTGATCAGTTGAAGGCCTGGGTAGAACAAAAGGCTGACCCTCCTGTGAGTGAGAACTCTTCCTGTCTGACTAAGGACTGAGACATCAGCTTTTTTCCTGCCTTGGGACTCAAACTGAAACATCAGCTTTTCCTGGACCTCCAGCCTGCTGGCCTTTGGATGGCAACTACACCATTGGGTCTCCTGGATCTCAGGCCTTCAGACTGAGATTGAAATGAAACAATCAGCAATCCTTCATCTCAAGTTTGCTGACGCACTCTGTAGCTCTTAGGACTTGCCCTCCTCCATAACTGTGTGAGCCAATTCCCTATAATAAACCTCTTGAGAACACTGACTCATACGCATACTATGCGTAATACTAAATATACTAAATATTTTATTTAATTCAATTTAATATTTGAATAAACTTAAGAGAAGGGTACACCACTATTCCCATTTTACAGATGAGGAAACTGATGTGTTTTGTTGCATCCCCCAATGCCTGGCCACTCCTCCATCTCAACTATCTTCTTCAAGCAACTCTTTTCCTTACCCACTTAACACTTAACAAAGGTTATAAGATTGTTAAGTATGTTCTTTGCTTGAACATCACAGTGAAGACATCTAGATATGATGCATGAGAGATCTGGGAAGTTTCAGAACATGCTGTCACTGGTACTCTTTCTGATGTTGGCACCTGAAACTCTTTGAAGCCCATTATCCCAGGTGTTCTCAGAGCATCATTTTGATTTGGTTTGGCAGAAGACCTTGTTTAAGCCTGAAATAACAACATGTGTCCTATACTGGCTCACCATGTAGTCCCATCTTTAGTTCCTGTGGGGCCCCAGATGCTGGTTCCATAAGTAATGCTTCTCAAAGAGTGGACCAGGGCATTATCCTTCTGGAAGGAAAATGCCTTCCATAGGAAGGATAAGGAACTGGGAAGAAGATCATTGGAAGGTAAGTTCCAGTCCTCCCTCCACTGCTCATTCATGGTGTAACCCTAGGAAAGTCTCCTTTCTCTGGATTGGGATTCTCAGATCTCTGATAGAGACAAGGTGGTCAGGCACCTGAGCTTCCAAATGTCTTTTAGTTTTAAAAAGTTCTACAATTTCATATACTCTTCTTCCAAATCAAATTCAAACTCATTTTGCTTTGCTTATATCCTTCTTTCATTAAGAAATGCATTCAAAGAACCCGAATTCACAACATAAGGGAATAAAGGTAGCTATATCATAAAATATTGAATTGCTATTAAAAATGTGTATGAAGATTTTTATCAACATGGGAAACAAGTATCAGGGAGTCTTTAAAAGGAATATAAGAAAATATATAAAGTTATATGGGCACTATGATACCTGATAAGTGGGGAAAAATGATAAATGAAGTTAAGACATAAGGAAAGAATTTACCAAATTATTAACAGCTACTTCTGAGAAGTGAGATTCTGTGTGCTTTTTGTTTTCTTTACTTTTTGCATTAGTTCCCCAAATTCCTCAAAGTGACTGTGCATTCTCATCATGGAGAAAAAAGAAGTTATTTTTTTATTTGAATTGGGTGTGATTTTGAATCAAATTAGAGTATTATAAAAAGTCTACCATTTCATCTTTTCTATATCATTCCTTTGAGATCAACTTCATGTAAGAAATATATTCCATGTTTTAAGCAAAGCAGTGTATGCCCATCATATGTGGGCATTTAGGTATTTATTTTAAAAATCGCTCACGGAGCTGCTTTTCAGATGTCCAGCGAGCCTATGTGTGAAATCTCGTGGAGCGGCTATATAATATAAGGTTGTTTTTATTCCCTCTAATGGGAAAAAATGCAAAAAAAAAAAAAAAATCAGCAACCTCAATTTTAAAAATTCATTTTTCAAAATGTTTTTCTCAATATAATTGTATAAAAAATTATCAGATTCCTCTACTCTTGGAAAACATCAGCAATTAGTGGTCTAGCCCCTGAAATTCCTCACAGCAATCATCCACTTGCTTGTTATTTGCGCCAGTAACGCCCATGCTTCTGTTCCTGCCTTTGGCCATGACGTCAATCTCATCCTGTTTCCAGAGAAGGTGAATCGTGTTTGATAAGGGTGTACGTGTGCAGAAAGGAATCTGAGGGAGATATTAGGGTCAAAGTAGAGTCTTGCTTTGCAAGCCCATTTTTAAATTTAATATATTGCTTTAAATCCATTCCTTGTGCTGAGAAAAAAGATTTATTAGGAAGAAGCTGCTAAGGTAATAAGAAAATATAAATCTTTTGGCTGATTGTGGAGATTTTTAAATGATGCAGAGAGAAAAGCTGAGCTTGGGTTGCCAGGTAAGCTAGGAAGCGGGACGCAGGGAATCACTACCAACTCCCACCCCCTGCTTCCTCCGCAGAAGCGTCACGTTTCTCTAAGCCTCATTTTGCCCATCTGTAAAGGAAGTGAGAGGTTTTCTCTATTACAGGGTGTGAGGAGGCTTAACGGAATCATGGTCATAAAGAACGTTAGACAAAGCCCCATCCTAATACAATGCGGTATCAGGACTAGGAACACAATTCTCCTGCCTGGAGCCTAGAAACAATGTTCTTCTCAGGCAGGTACAGACACAGTGATGCAGTGGGTCTTATTCATCTTTGCACACCTGGCTGACTGCTTTGGAAAGTGGTTTTCACCTGGTGTAAACTCTCCGGGATGTGAAATATCTTCCTCCAGGAGGACAGTGGCAGATGAGGGGCTAATCTCTGTGGCTGCCTCTTGCTGCTGCTGAGGGTATAGATTTCAGGTAAATCTTAAACATCTTGCTTTGAGAAAAAGCACCCTTGAGAATAGGCCACCCCTCTGAAATGGGTGGATGGAACCGTCTCCCCATGCCCCTCAGCAGACAAACACATTTGGCACAGAGTTAGCTGGAACCCACAGCCCTATTCCCACACCTGGGAGATAAAGCTCACTAATCTGCATCTCCTTTCTGACAGCATCAACTCCCACTCTGTCCCATCTTTCGCCTTGTTCAGGTGAAAGATGACTAGGTCAAGAAGGAAAGGTTTTTCCATCCGTCTACACCACCTCACCCTAATGCAAATCTTCCCCGAAGCTTATTCTCTTTCCCACCACTCACCAAACGATCCACACAACTTGACTCGTTGACATGCAGCTGTCAGAAGTTATTAGAGGAGATGTGTTCATAGAGGATGCCCACTATGGATGGGGTCTTGATGGGCCAGGAAGATCTGAACTGTGAGAGGTATGTGAGGAACAGCCAGGGGGAGTGGGAATAATCAGATGTGCCTTGGGGAGGGGAAAAGCTTCCACTTGCCTTTCTGGAAAGAGCCCTCCACTCACCCCTTCATTCACTTTTCATCCTTTCATTAAATAAACACTCCCTCCCTACAGTGGATCAAACACTCCTCGAAGCATGGGGGGAAGTCTCTGTCTTTGAGATTCTCCCAGACTTACAAAGCCAGACGCAGGCAATCACAAGTCTGTGTGTTGAGTAGATGGCAAGGCGGGTATGGGGCATCAAGAAACGAAAACCTATCTGTGCTGCACTGGGTTTAGAAACTCTTAACACAGGAGGTGATGGTTAAGGAAGTTTTTACTCGTCGGTGTCTGGTGGGGTCCAATAGCACGTAACACAGAGTCAGGAAGTGGTGCTGATGATAGGATATAGCACCATGAAAGCCAGGGCAAGCACGGCAGCTTTTTAAGCAAGGAGAGGCATATTGGAGATGGGGGCTTAGAGATTAGTAGGTATGCAGACATTTGCTGAAGTAAAAGATTCTCCAAAGTATACTGAATTTTCAAGGGTTGAAATTTCAGGTGAGTCCCCAGTTTTGAAGGAAGCACTGACTGCCTCGTTTCCAAGATTAGTGCCTTGCTCTGGGCAAGATAACAGAAGACCCAGGGGACACATGGATTCACTGGGGGAATGCAGATTTTTTAAACCTTGCTCGACACAGGATATCTTGGCATAAAACTTGCAGGCAGTGAGGCCAGAAGGTCACCTGCCTGCGTAACCCCCTGTTTTAAAAGATTCTTTAGAAGCATCCTTAGGGATCTGAGTGTAATTTTGTTCAACCTTTATTTAAAAATCCACCTCTACGACGACCAATTTTTACTCGCCCCTCAGGTGATAACTTAAGACGGATTTCTCCTTAATAGTTTTATAACAATTTACGGCTCCAGCTCATTCATCTCATTTTATTTCCCACATCCATAAAAGGAACCTGGGGTTCTTATCAGGAAAGAGAGAGGAAATCAGGTACCTAGAAGGGCGGGGCTGATTCCCAAACCTCCCTGACAGATCGTGACTCTACCTAGAGATCCACTTCTTTGTGGGTCCTGAGCCTCAGAATTCTGGGCTTATTGCTAGTCAACCATGCATATATATCCTAGTTCTGCTATTTAAAGGTGGTGGGACCTTGAAAAATCATTAAAATGCTGAAACTCAGTTTAAAGATGGAGATATGGCAGGTAATGCTGTATGACCCAAATGAAGCAACCTATAAAAGAGCCATAGGAAGGTTGGTAACCCAAAAACATAGACCATTTTCAAGCACTGAGAAATTGTTATAAACCAGCAAGACCGTCATCAGCATTTCCTACCCTACTCTCCTTTCTGGTCCACCAATTCTCTTTCCTCTACTCTCTACTGTCTGAAAAAAGAACTGGTTTCTGGGCTTCCCTGGTGGCACAGTGGTTGAGAGTCCACCTGCCGATGCAGGGGACACGGGTTCATGCCCCGGTCCGGGAAGATCCCCCATGCCACGGAGCGGCTGGGCCCGTGAGCCATGGCCACTGAGCCTGCGCGTCCAGAGCCTGTGCTCCGCAATGGGAGGGGCCACAACAGTGAGAGGCCCACATACCGCAAAAAACAAACAAACAAACAAACAAAAAAAACCTGGTTTCTATATATTTGAGTTCCTACAGTTTGCAAAGTCACTAGATTCCAGGGAGACCAGCATTCACTGAGTTAGGAGCACACTGTCTCCAGTCCAGGGCTGCTCCACCTCCTTTAACTACGGTTCATTTGTAGAGATGAATCTGTGTGTTCTCCAAGTCAAAAAACTCTGAATTCATCACCAACATGAGGTCTCTGAGGAAACACACACCCGTGTTCAGGAAAGACAAAGGGCCAAAAAGAAGAAAAAATTAAACTTCTGCATCGTTGCATGCTTTTCTGTTAGCAGAAGTAGTGCTTCTTTTCACTGCTGATCAAGACACAATTACTGTGTAGTTGAGGGCAAACCAGTGTCCTGGTAGCCTCAACCGTGGGGCACATCCTTGGTTGAGAAAAAGAGACCAGAGCCAGGTTCTGAGAGTTCTAGAACTTAGAAAGGTGGAAAGTGAATACAAGACACTGTTCTTCTACCAGTAAATGTAGCTCAAGGCTGAATTTTCAAACTCTTTCAACCTTAGCTAAACATAACTCAGAGGTTTGAATTACTATAAACTCACAGTACATTTATCCAAGGGATGAGGGTCCCCTACTAAATACTTCTCCAAACATAAAAAAAGGTCCCAGGCCATGAATTCATTCTCTTTTCAGCATATTTCACCAATGTTCCTTTGGTTGTAAATAGCAGTGATATTTCTATTAAATTCACTTTCTCACTTGGTGGCATATCTACTCCAAATACAATCTCATTATCTGCAAGGAGGCAGATTCCCACTGGACCCTCCAAACTAGGCCATCAGACTCCCTTGTTTATGCCTTTTAAACTCATTCATACAGGGGCAATGCTATCTCATCCTTCGGAGGGCAGAAACCCACCAATGCGCTCTGCAGAAGATAAAGAAAAATGAAGCTAATACTTCTCTATGCTACGCCCATATTTACTGCCTCATCACGACACAACTTGTTCTGCTACCCTCTCTGATGGGCGCAAACGCACAGCCAATGCATTTTGTTCCAAGCGCAGCTCAGTGCGCCCACAGACAAATCTTCTGCCCTGCTCCGTATCAAAAACACTCGCAAGTCTAGGTAAATTATATGCCATGGCCCCAGTTTTGTCTACTAATATTTTAATGTATATGAAATATTTGGGGTGATTTGTGAAGCATGAAATACCTCTCATGAATCCATCCTGACACCTCCCTTGCTGAGAATACATTTCTATGGGCTGCCCACATCCATGGGGGCTGGTTTCTAACTGAATTAAAGATCTGCTGGCTGAACCAATAGAAAGATGGAGCACAGGAGTCCCCTCAGGGCTCTCTGTCTTTGGTCCTTTGCTTTCCTGATTTGCTGCCATTGGCTTTTGGAGTCTTTGTACGTCTTCCTTGTGCCTTCTGCTCCTGGCATGTTTACTGGGATGGAGAAACTGGAGATGGGGTAATTTTTCAAACTCATGGACTCTAAGACACCTATGTACCAAAAGTCCTTTCCCTACTCAATGGATTGGAGGTGAAAACAAATCTCTTTGAAGAGTAAGAGTAAACTCGTAGCTTTTCGGCATCTGAACAAGAAAGATTTAAATGGTTAATATAATTTAGTTGATATTGGCTGATATGATGCAAAGAATAGGACTTTCATGTTCAGAAATTGGGGCTTGGTTTCCAGATTCACCAATCATCAGCAGAGAGACCTAAGACATTTCATTTAAGCTTTCTGCACCTCCATTTGTGCTTCTGAAGTTTGGGGAAATTAATGTCACTGTCATAATGTTACTGTGAGGAATCAAAATATTAATGTGTGTATGTGCCCAGAATACTGCAAGGGTCCCGTCAGGGTGAGCTTCCTCCTTTCTCTTCTAGTTCATTTCTGTGATGGCTCCTTCCACTCTACCACCCTACTTTGCAGTCAGAAGAGCTGTCATGCGGGGAGCTGTTTGGTAGGCCACTGACACACATTTTTCATATCTGATGCTCACAACAGTACACCAGTTGTGAGTACTAATATTGCAGCTCAACAAAGGAAACCCTGAGCTTACGGAGGTTAGGAAAATTGACAAAGGGCACACGCATCTCCACATCATAATGCCAAGATTCTAACCCCAATAGTATAATCCCTAATTCCATCCATGCCCTTTCAAATATGCCTCCGCACTCTTCCCACAGCATCTGGCCTTCACCCAGCAGAAAGAAAAACAAATCCCTAGATCATAACATCTCCCTTCTTTCTCTACTATATGTGTCCCATCAATGCGTTTGGTGCTACCCCATTTCCACTCTACTTTCATAAGGGTTTCATGAGCTACATGGCTCTCACCAATTAATTAGAGATTTCTTTTTGTTTCCAAGAGACATTTCTTACGCCCATTTTTGCCTTATGCACGCTGTCCTTGCCTTTTTCATCTGTTACACACACACCCATTCCCGTATTTTTGCCTTATGCACGCTGGCCTTGCCTTTTCCATCTGTTACACACACACCCATTCCCGCATTTTTGTTATCTTTGATGGCAGCTTAGGATTGTAGTAGCTCGCATTGTTGGCTATTTATCCTTTGCATTATTTACTCATTTATTTTCTTCTACTTCTTCTATATATCACTGCAGAGCTCCCTTCCCTTTCCAGATGCACTGTTATTAATTCCATCCATTTCTTTCTTGTCTTCACCTACGATAATATGACTTCATATATTCATTCCTCAACTTCGTCTACTGGAAATCCAGTATTTGCAGCTCACGTTTTCCCTCAGCTGCCGTATGCTCTTATTTTTAGCCTAATTATGAGCATAATGAAGTTTTGATCGTGATTCTCCACGTTTCCCCTTCAATGACTTGAGTCATAACCTCCCTAGTTGCCAAGTCTGGTACTTTTACCCCTTAGAAACATGAATAAAATATTAAATTAGGGGACTTCCCTGGTGGCGCAGCGGTTAAGAATCCACCTTCCAATTCAGGGGACATGGGTTTGAGCCCTGGTCCGGGAAGATACCACATGCCACGGAGCAACTAAGCCTGTGCGCCACAACTACTGAGCTCGTATGCCACAACTACTGAAGCCCGCGCACCTAGAGCCCGTGCTCCGCAACAAGAGAAGCCACTGCAATGAGAAGCCCGCACACTGCAACGAAGAGTAGCCCCCGCTCGCTGCAACTAAAGAAAGCCTGCGCACAGCAACAAAGACCCAGCTCAGCCCCAAATTAATTGATTTTAAAAAAAGAATACTTGTTAAAAAAAAATTAAAGCGCCAACCTGCCCTATATCACAAATATTCTGCCACTATTACTACCCTACACTTCATTCCCTGCAATCTCAGCTTCATTTGGTCATTAGAAATGACCCAGTTTGAAGACCTCAGTCCTTTTTATTCAGCTGTGACCAGGGATCATCACTGTGGTTAGGTTTCTAAGTGTGCTGGTCATGTTTTGTGTCAAGTCCAGTATGGTAGAATTAGAGCACATGCGCCCTGGAAGGGCTTATAAGCGTCATTTTGAAAAAGCAACCTAGGATTGTGGAATTTAAAAAAGAAGAAGAACCTGCAAAGGATCATTTACCATCTATGCTATTTTGAAGAAGTCTCCTTACTTTGCTAAGTTTCACTTTCACTCTTTGCAAAACAGGATTCCAAAAGTATATTATCTACTTTATGGAGCTGTGGTGTAGCACTAATGAGTCAGCATTTGTGAATAAGCCCAGCACAATTTCAGGCACACAGTGTCTTCTCAAATAAATGCCAATTAAATAGGAAGCTGGTATCACCAAAGGCCAATTCCCAACAAGACCTGACTGTCAGCACCATGTGGCCAAGCCAGTTTATGTTGGACCAAGTCAAGTGGCAGGCCTCTCGCAACTTTCCGGGTTTGCCCATTCTACCTCTGGATAATGAAGACTCTTAGCATGCTCTTTCAGTTTGGGGCAGGACCTATATCACAGTTCAGGATGTTTAATCAAAACTGTTCTCTATAGACAGCCATCATCTGGCTTCATCCAAAATTCACCCAAGAACTCCCGTCTCTCTCTCTCTTTTAGGCCATGTAGGACACTTTCATTACAAACAGGAGAGTTCTTCAGATCTTTGAATAGAGTCCCCAAGTACTTCCCCAACCACTCTGACAATACCTCATGGTTACCATGGTTTCCAGTCCTCCTCAGCACCCTCTTCTCTCACGTCTGGACTGTTCAAATCCGTAAAGTCCCAGGCCTGACTGGACTATTTCGGGAATATCCTACTCAGTGCAGAGTGGAACACAAGTGCCATGTTTCTTGTCCTGGATAATCTACTTCTCTTTACAAAGCCCCACATGAAAATCACTTCTTTAGCAACTACACCCAGGAGTAATGCATTTCAGTTACATTTATAGTTAGCCAGAGTCTTCAATTTCCTTTCCTCCATCTACAAATGGGAAGTTGCTTTGGGGGATCCAGCCTCAGAACTTCAGATGTACTTTGGATCCATCTGGTTTACCAGTAGAACCCATTGTGATTCATTGATTCATTTTACAAATGCTTTTTTAGGACCAGTTTGAGCTGCTTCAGGCTCTGAGGATACATTTGTTAACAGGACATAGCTTTTCTTGCATTAATGGAACTTACAGTTCCAGCAGGGTCCATAGTTATTAAACAACTAATTTCAACGACAACAATAAAAGTGATATCAAATAGGCTTATAGCAGGGGACTGATTCAGTCTAGGGGGTCTGGGAAAACTTCCTATGGACATACCTTTGAGGTCTAAGTGATACAGAAATCACTTTGAGTTTTAAGAAATGAATTGGAGAGTCCCATGTAATGGGAAAGACGTACGGGAAGGCCTTGAAGACAAAAGAACTGAGGCCGATTGAAGGATCTACATGTAGAACAGATACTAACGCAGGTAGGAAGAAAGGCACAGATAAATCTAGAGATAAATAGTCAGGGTCTTAGGAAGGAATATGCAGGTCCATTAAGGATTTAAGTTGTTTTCTTAAGAGCAATGAGAACCTACTAACAGTTTTTAAGCAATGGGGCAGGATGGGGGACATGATAAAATTTACATTTTAAAAGTCTCACTGGGCAGCTATAGTGTGAGAATACGGATTCATGTGGGAAAGAGAAGGATGTGTGGTAAGTGATGGTTGGTGGACAGTCCAGATGAGTGATAACAGTACCTTGGACATGGGTGGTGGCAGTGAAAGGGTGACTAGATTTGGAAAACTACTCAGGAACTGGACTGTACAGAACATAGACATTGATTTGTAAAGAGGGGAGGAGGGAAACAGGTATAAAGGATGATACCCAGGTCTCTGATCTGCACATATGGATGGCTTTAATGCTATTTACCAAGTCTGGGGAAATAGGAAGTGATAAGAGCTGCAAGAGGAGAACACATGAGTCAAGTCTGAGACGTGCTGAGTTTGAAGTGCTCACTAGTTATCCAAATAGAGACCTGGGGTTGGATATTCATTACCCTTTAGTTTCCTTCTATCTGCAAATATACTACTTCTTTGAGTCTCATCATGGATCTTGGTGTTCAATGACTAGTTATCCTAGCAAAGCTGAAAGTGTTCTCCTGATAGTGTGTGTTTCTGTGTGGAGTGTGTGTTTCTCTGCAGAGTGTGTGTGTGTGTATGTGTTTATATGTGGAGACAGAGACAGAGACAGAGAGAATACACATTGATTTGCTTCAATCTTGGTTTTCTCTGAGGTTTTCTTTCATGAAATTGTCCTATAAGCACAACACAAGAATCTGCACAACACAATTTCTTGTACTAAATATGCCTTTAAAAATCTTATTTAATGAGTTTATGCTCAAAACCAGCCTCTCAGACCTTCACCTACCGAGCTGATTTAACCAGTCAGGTATCTTTACAAAGTAACTGTCCAATTACCAGATGTTTATAATTGTTACATCGGGACATTAAGCCTGAAAATATGCATGTTCATGACCTCAGCGCCTCCTGTATTTTTCATCCCTCCATATTGAGTTTGAAAAATTGGCATGAAAATTGTTTTCTGACACTTCTTTTGAACCCCTTAAATTATGTATCTATGACTAATAGCGATGTCTCAGGATGTTCTCTCAGAGAGGAAATCTAGTTTGAAAATCTGTTCTTTGTTTTTCATTCTGCAATTTCCTAAAAAGATCAGTTCAGGGATGTTCTTTGCCCCCTGTGTTCCTTGCAGCACATGTAAAACTACCCTCCCCCGCATCATACACGCTCTGCTAACATGCACCTCCTTCATATTATCAGAAAGCTTATTTTTGTCCAACATAGTCAACCTATTCAAAATTAAACCAGCAGCAGGAAACTCAGAGGGGCCTCCACACTGAAAGAATTCGCCATGGGGTTTAAAGTCAAACCAAAGCTGCACATGTAGCCAAATCTTAGCTGTGGTGCTGCTGGTGCACAAGGAACACTGTCAGCTCCCTGCAGGTGAAGGCGGACACCTAGCCCACTGCATTGCTAAGGAGCCACTCAGCAAATGTTGAATTGTGAGTGAAGCTACACCTGACCCCAAGTACTCCTTCCTGTCTCTGATTCATCCAGGCTCTGTCCAGGCTCACCTGCTTCTTTAAAACCCTATGCCTTCACCCTGTAGACCTCATTCATAAAACCAGGCTCAGATGAATCTCACAGTCTCATGGTCTTTCCCCTGAGCTTTTTCCTGAACCAGTCCTGTACGTGCAGTCTCCACCTGTGATCCTCTGCCGTCACCATCCCCCATTCTCACCTGGCGCTTCAGATATTTTGATTCAACCAGCCCCTTAGTCCTAACACGTAGACCTACTTCTTCACTTTCCAGCTTTTGCATCTGAATCCCAGTGACGTGGATTCTGCTCAGAATATGACACCCATTGTTGTAGACACAACCCTGCCCCATAAGCTGAGATCTTCACAAGTTTCCCCAGCTCCAAGTGCAGTGGTCACTTAGCCACCTGGTCACACTTGCCCATTGCCATGTCCCAGTCCCTTCTGTGTCCCCACTGGTTTGATTAATACTTTTCTTAGGGCAGAGAGTGAGTCTCCTGTCACTCTAAATAATCAGAGACTGATCAACCTTTGACAGGAACTTTATAGAAGTGATTCAAGCGTCAGCTGAAAGATCAAATTAAATTATCTTTGACGCCTCTTTTTTTTTTTTTTTTTTTTGCGGTACGCGGGCCTCTCACTGTTGTGGCCTCTCCCCTTGCGGAGCACAGGCTCCGGACGCGCAGGCTTAGTGGCCATGGCTCACGGGCCCAGCCACTCCGTGGCATGTGGGATCTTCCCGGACCGGGGCACGAACCCGTGTCCCCAGCATCGGCAGGCAGACTCTCAACCACTGCGCCACCAGGGAAGCCCCTTGACGCCTCTTTAATCTTGAACTTCTGAGAATACAAAATACACCCTGTAAAATATGTAGAATTCAAAATTTTCTCAAGCTATGCTATTTTGTGCAATGTGGTTCAAAACTCTACTAAAGGATCTTAGATGTTATGCAAAGTTTTTATATGGTGGATTTTGTCTCTTACTGAATGGAAAGTCAATCATTCTTCCCAGAGGGCAGGTTTTCAGTGAGGATGGCTGCATGTCTATCTGGATGCCTGAGGGACCCTTTCTGATTACTTTGTGATGTCTTTATATCTCATGAGATGGTTTACCTAACCACAGTGCTGCTGAGGTCACTTCCATTTGATGGGCATTCATTCTTGTCTTGCTCAAGTCCTTCTGGGGCTTTCTGTTCCCCAGGGGATACATCCAAAGCCCATGAGGATCAGGTCCCTCCTCACCCATCAGTTTCAGCTCACACGATGCCCGGACCGGGAACAGAGGTGGCTTTGAGCATTCCAAGCTGGCTGTGCTTCAAGGAGCACATCAACCTACCTCACACTTGCTCGGCTTTGCCCTCCAAGTTCCCCCTGCTTTGGATCTTCCATCTCCCAGGCAAAATTCTCCCCTTCCTCAACATGTAACTTGAACATCACATCCTTTTGGAAATTTTATTTTAGTCCAAATGATCTTCCTCTATAAAAATTAGCCCTTTCACTCTCTAGGCTCCCAATGCAAATGGTCTTCTCTTAGAGCTCATTTCACTGAGTTAGTATTACTTCTGCATCTCTTTCTCTCAGTGAGCTCCATGCAGAAGTCCAAGTCTGTTGTCTTTTTTTTTTTTTCCGGCTGCACCATGCGGCTTGTGGGATCTTAGTTCCCCGACCAGGGATCAAACCCGGGCCCTGGCAGTGAAAGCACAGAGTCCTAACCACTGGACACCAGGGAATTCCCTAAGTCTGCTGTCTTTATATCTCCTTTATATTTCCCAATTCCAGGCATTAGTAAGTACATGGTAGACATAAGTTGAATGAATGTATGTTAATTGATTAAATAAATAAGATGAACATAGTCATAGTATATTTATATAAACCAACTTTCCAGATTATTTCCTAACTGTTATGGTTATGGATAAAGATGTTCCAAAGTATGGATTTCTTGCCTGTTTAACATGACAGTACTCTAAATATTCAAAGATAACTTTTTTGACACTTTTCAAAATTATTTAAACTCAAGGTCCTCAAAAGCTTTTATTTATTCAAAATCCTTTTCAACTTCAAACTTTGGTCATCAAAGCATGATTTCCTCAGCATCAACTTGAATATCTTAAAAGTTAATTAGCTCTTGTAACCCTCTCACCTTTACTGACAGTGTTTCACAGAGGTCTAAATTACAGCCCACAAACTCCTAGAGAAATGATAGGAGCCTTTGAAGTCACTGGGACAGAAGTCCAGGGGAATTTCTACCATTTCCTGTATACACTTGATAGACAAAATCTTGGCAAACAGAATAGTATTTTAATGTATATTAATCACTTTGAACTTTACATTTCCTAATGAGGCATGACATTTGCCAGGCTCTGACAAATTCACAATATTTTGCAGAATTCTGCCAAACAGTGACACCACAGAGTCACCTGCGAGCCTCTTTGGCTGTCATATATGGCCCAAGTGGCCCAAGTCTCAGTCACATTCTGGCTCTATGAGGCCTTTTATTTATCTTTCTATGTATTTTTCTTTTTTTCCTCCTTCTCTCTTTCCAAGCCCCTCATGACTGGTCGTTGATCCCATACTTGGAAGATTAAGAACCTAGTGGTTACTAATAACAAGTTTTTTAAATGAGATAATACTGAATTTACTGCCCCCTTCTCCAGCACTGGCTGTGTGATTTTACAGTCAGTTACCTGTACTAGACTTAGTTTTCTCATTCAAAATGCTCACGTCATGGGATTGCTATGATGATCAAACAAGGTACGGCAAAGTACAATATCTAAGTGCTCATTTAAGGTGAGAGCTCCACGATAGGTTTCCCAAAGTGTCTGTTCAGAAGGCCATCTAAAACAGAGACCAGCCTTTCACTTGCAAAAATCTAAGATTCTAATAAGCAGGAACCATCTTATTTATGGTTGTATTTCCAGCCTCTTAGAGACTGTACAAAATAGAGTGAAGAGAAGAAAGGCGCTAATATGGATTTAAACCTACCCTGTGCTAGATACTTCTCTGAGCATTTTGCATGTATTTTCTCACTTAAACCTCACAGTAATCCTACAAGGTAGCTGTTATTAGCCTCACTTTTCGAAAGGTGAAAGCAAGGCTCTGAGAGCTGAAATAGCTTATGTTGTGAGAGCTCAATGCTTGCAAATGCCAGATGGAAGCCCTGATGTGTTTGTCTCCAAATTTATGTTTTATTTTTTCAAAGAAAAACTGATATTGGGTATAGGCTAAGGTTCTCTTTCCTGAAGTATGTTTTGCAGGATGTAAAAAAACGGTTACAAGGTTGGATTAGTTCTGTGATTGACTTAGTTTAAGAAGCGTTAGATTATACAGCAAACAAAATATATCCTCATTTTGTAGGACTTCTCAGAGCCTTGAATGAATGAATAAAGTTAACCCTAAATCTCCTACAGTGTGAGGGCGCTACTATATTTGATCATCTTGCAAAGAACATTCTGGGATACTGTGATCTAGGGAAATAATCTAAAAGTAAGTGTCCATCTGTCCACTAAAGGGTCCAATATTTCAATACATTCTACATTATTTAGGCTAATTCTGTTCTTCGGGTGCCTATAGAATGTGCATTAATAAATCTTATGAGGCAGATGGGAGTTCTCAGCGAGTATTATCCTGGTGCTTAATGAGGGCAGATCTAAACAAAACATACTTTTTCCGGTAGTATTTTCTCCTGGTTTATGGTACAGTGCATGGCTCCTAGGTACCAGAGCCCCAGACATCCAGCTGCTGTAAATCACCTGAGAAAGGTGATCATTAAATAGATTAAAATGCATGAAAATTACCTAAATGTGGACCATTAGATTAAATGAAGCAGCTACAGTATAATGCCCTGATGGCTCTGGGAACTTTATTTAGATTATAACTGTACCTGTGCTGTGCAAATCACATGATTAAGAAGAATATTACAAATCTTACTGCACCCCTCACCTTCCACTATGGGTTTGCAATTGAAATTCCTCCAAGGCTTAATAAACAGTTACCTCCAAGAAGACACTTTGAAACTGACTTTCTAGACCAATCTGCATTTCGATGTGGTTCAGAGCAAAACCTTATCTCTGTGTGGCATGTTTGCAGGGATAACAATGTTTAAATAATGTCTGAAATGGAGCATAAAAATCCTTTGTAACTCAAATGGACATACTGAGAAATCTTAAGCTTCAGCTCCCATTACCTTTCTGATATTTCTTTCAAAGACTGACAGTAAGACATCATCACTTGCAGAAAGTAACTCTCCAGGAGCCCTGTGCATATTATTTTTGATGTAGTTCCTGCTTGCAAACTCTCCTCATAACTTTAATAAATGCCAATTTGGGGAGCAGGAATGGTTAAGAGTTTAAATTTTTCATAAAACTCTGTATGAAATTGAAGTAGTCTGTCTCTTTCCATCTAACCTGATCACTGGAGAAAGAGGGAATAAAAACAGCGTACATATGTATGCTTTCAAAAAATGCTTCTTAATTGGTCATTTAGGAAGCTCTGTGTAATCCTGTGGGCAGAGAAAACCATCAGCCAATGTGGTTTTTCCTCCTCCATGTCAAGTGCACTTTTTGTTCTTATTAGATCATTTTATTTTATTGAGGCCGAAAACAAGAAAGGGTAGGGAAGAGAAGGGAGCATATATTGGCTGAGTGTCTATTCAGTGCCCAGTACTGTGCTTGGTGTTTTCCATATTATCATGGCTCATGGCATTTAATTCTCATAACACCATTTCCAGATAAAAAATATTGACCACTGATCAATTAATAAAACTGAAGCTTGAAGGGACTGACCAATAAGCTATATCATGGTAGAATCAGATTTTGAACCTATTTCTATCTTGAACAAGTCCATGCTCTTCCCACTATATTCTGCAGTTGCGCTGAATGTCACACATGTGCCCACACCAAGCATCCACAATAAAGAAAGTCATAAAACACAGGGACGGCTGTTTGGGTGGGAACCTTGTTGGCAGGTATTAGAAAATGGCTGGAGTGACTAAGCCTGGATCCTCTTTTGAAAAATGGAAGAATGGGGAAAAAGCAACATCTGACAAAGTCCTTAGGTATATCAGGCACTGTCTAAGCATTTTACGTACATTATCTCATTTAATCCTCATGACAGTCCCCTGAGATGAACACTGTTAGTTACGCTTTACAGATGAGAAACACGGAGGCTTACAGAGAGATAAGTTGCCAAGTCACTGAGGTAGTAAGCAGTAGCACTGTGATTAGACCCAGGTTGTATGAACCCAGAGGTCACTCCTACAGAGAGGAAGACAGCATGGGTTTTCTGTTGGTCTTTCTATTTATATTTTTAAACAGTTTTACTGAGATATAATTCACTTGCCATACACGAACCATTTAAAGTATAAAATTTAATGTTTTTAGTAAATTAACAGGGTTGTCAACCCTGTGAATAACCACAATCTAATTTTCAAGCATTTATATCCTCTGAAAAGAAACCCTATGCCTGTTAGTAGTCTTCTCCCCATTCACCCCTCAACCCCCAGGTCTAGGCAACCACTGATTCACCTTCTGTTTCTATTGATCAGCCTATTCTGGACATTTCACATAAATGGGAGCATACAATAGACAGTCTTTTGTGACTGGTTCTTTAACTGAGGATAAAGCATTCAAGATTCATCCATGTGGTAATGTGTATCCGTACTTTATTATTTTTGTTGCTAAACAATAGTCCTTTGTATGGGTATACCACACTTTACTTATCCAATCATCAATTGATGAATATCTGGGTGGTTTCCACATTTTGGCTATTATGAATAATGCTGCTATATACATTTGTGTCTAAGTGCTTTTGTGTATATATGTTCTCTGTTCTTTTAAGGATATACATAAGAGTGGATTGTTGGGTCATATGACAACTCTATGCTTAACGTTTTGAAGAACTTTCAAACTATTGCCCAAAGGGACCCTGCCATTTTACATTCCCACCAGAATTGTTATAAGGGTTCCAAATTCTCCACATTCTTGCCAACACTTGTTATTTTCTGTCCTTTTGGTTTTAGCTATCCTAGTGGGTATAAAGTGGTATCGCATTGTACAGTAACACCCCTTATCCTTGGGGGATAAGTTCCAAGACCCCCAGTGGATGCCTGAAACTACAGATACTACCAAACCCAATATATACTACGTTTTTTCCTACACATACATATCTATGATAAAGTTTAATTTACAAATTAGGCACAGTTAGAGATTAACAACAACTAGTAATAAAATAGAACAACTGTAACAATATACTGTAATAAACGTTATATGGATTTGGAGTCTCTCTCTCTTGCCCTCTGTCTCAAAATATCTTACTGTAAAGTTGATACAGCCACTATGGAGAACAGTATGGAGGTTCCTTAAAAAACTAAAAACAGAACTACCATACAACCCAGCAATCCCACTAATGGGCATATACCCTGAGAAAACCATAATTCAAAAAGGGTCATGTACCACAATGTTCATTGCAGCTCTGTTGACAATAGCCAGGACACGGAAGCAACCTAAGTGTCCATTGACAGATGAATGGATAAAGAAGATGTGGCACATATATACAATGGAATCCTACTCAGCCATAAAAAGAAATGAAATTGAGTTATTTGTAGTGAGGTGGATGGACCTAGAGTCTGTCATACAGTGTGAAGTAAGTCAGAAAGAGAAAAACAAATACTGTATGCTAACACATATATATGGAATCTAAAGAAAAAAAAAGGGTTCTGAAGAACCTAGGGGCAGGACAGGAATAAAGACACAGACGGAGAGAATGGACTTGAGGACACGGGGAAGGGGAAGGGGAAGCGGGGACAAAGTGAGAGACTGGCATGGACTTATATACACTAACAAATGTAAAATAGATAGCTAGTGGGAAGCAGCCACATAGCACAGGGAGATCAGCTCAGTGCTTTGTGACCACCTAGAGATGGGGGATAAGGAGGGTGGGAGGGAGATGCAAGAGGGAGGAGATACGGGGATATATGTATATGTATAGCTGATTCACTTTGTTATAAAGCAGAAACTAACACACCATTGTAAAGCAATTATACTCCAAAAAAGATGTTAAAATAAATTTTAACAATATATCTTACTGTATAAACTTAATGCCCTTTCCATCTTCACTAAGCATTTATCGTGCACTATGGCCGTTAACTTTTGCAGCTTGAGGTGCTACAGCAAAACTAGCATGACTTTCTTTCACTTTCTTCACAATTGCACGGATAGAAGATTCTTTCTTACCATAGATCTTAGCAAACTCAACACATGATTTTTTTTCCTTTCCTTATTAAGCTGAGAACCTTCACCTTGTCACTTAAAGGAAGCACTCTACAGCTTCTCTTTGGCATATCTGCACTGCCAGCATCACTACTCTTGCACTTTGGGGCCATCATTAAGTAAAATAAGGGTTACTTGAACACAAGCACTGAGATACCTTGACAGTTGATCTGATAACCAAGACGGCTACTAAGTGACTAGCAGACATGCTGGACAAAGGGATGATTCACTTCCTGGAAGGGAAGGAGTGGGATGGTGAGAGATTTCATCACACTACTCAGAATGGCATGCAATTTAAAATTTATGAATTGTTTATTTCTAGAATCTTCTGTTTAATATTTTCAGACCAAGGTTGACCACAAGTAACTGAAAGCCAGAAAGTGAAACCACGGATAAGCGGGAACTACTGTAATTTTGATTTGCATTGCCCTAATGACTAAGAATACTGAACATCTTTTATGTGCTTATTAGTCACTTATATACCTTTTGGGAACAATATCTATTCAAATCCTTTGCTCATTTTTTTCAATGGGTTTTCTTTTTATTATTGAGTCATAGCTGTCTTTTCAGTTACTTAATGGTAGCACAAAAATTTTTAAGTTTGATGTCATCCAATTTATCTATTTTTTTCTTTTGTCACAGGTGCTTTTAGTGTCATAAGAAACTATTGCCCTAACCTAAATGTCCATCAACAGAGGAATGGATAAAGAAGATGTGGTACATATATATATATATATATATATATATATATACATACAATGGAATATTACTCAGCCGTAAAAAAAGAATGAAATAATGCCATTTGCAGCAACATGGACGAACCTAGAGATTATCCTACTAAGTGAAGTAAGTCAGACAGAGAAAGACAAGTATCATAAGATATCACTCATATGTGGACTCTTATTTTTTAAAAATGAAAATGATACAAATCAACTTATTTACAAAACAGAAACAGACTTACAGATATAGAAAACAAACTTATGGTTACCAAAGGGGAAACATTGGGGGAGGGATAAATCAGGAGCTTGGGATGAATATATACACACTACTATATATCAATATAAGAGAGATAACCAACAAGGACCTACTGTGTAGCACAGAGAACTGTACTCAATATTCTGTGGAAACCTATATGAGAAAAGAATCTAAAAAAAAAAGAATATATGTAAATGTATAAATGAATCACTTTGTTGTACACCTGAAACTAACACAAAATTGTAAATCAACTATACTCCAATAAAAAAAAAATCGTTGCCTAGCCAGTGGGTACCCTAGAATCACCCTTTTCCCTTTACTAAGGTCATAAAGAATTACTCTTATGTTTTCTAAGATTTTTCTAGTTTTAGCTCTTACATTTAAGTCTTTGATCTGTTTTGAGTTGATTTTTATGCATGGTATGAAGTAGGGGGTCCAACTTGATGTATTGGCCTATAGCTATCCAGTTGTCCCAGCACCACGTGTTGAAAAGAGCATGATTTCTGACATGCGACAGCACTGGTCATTGATTTTTCCTTTGCCTGTTAGTAGCAAGGGGAGCTTAGAGAAATTAATCAAACTAAGTTTCCTCATCTGTGAGCCTAGTAATACACCTACATCTCAATGCTGATGTTAAGAAGAGATAATAATCTCCATTTGACTTCCTTCTACCATCCCCAGCACACAGTCATTATTCAACAGATATCCAACACCCCACACCTCCATCCAGTATATCTTGCTGAAATCAAATGATTCATTCCAATATTGTGAGTTTAAATAAATAGGGACCAATTACATGAATTTGATACTCTCCAGACCCCCACAGGGAACCCATTAGCCATCATACATTCTTCAGCTGTTACTCAGAGAGCATACATATGGAGAAATTACTGGATATCAGATATCTGGGAAGGCAAATGTTTTCAGTAAATAGGTCGCCATGTAACAGCTAACACGGTTACCCCGTTTTGCAAATAAGCATCCCAACTCTTCATCCTATATATGTACCTGCAATACTCAGTTGCCTCCCCTTGTGAGGGAGATACTAAAGAGGATTCAATGTCTTAGCAGCATTTAGAGTCTGAGCTCTCTATCTACTGTATTTCATCCCCAAGATCCCGTGAGTCTGAGTGTATGCTTTTGTGTTGTGTTCCATTTTTTTCCCTGGGAGATTCATTTTCTTTCAAAAAATAACCTGTATGTTTTTACTTTGCTCCCCAAATGGCTGATTCTCCAGCTATCAGGTTGGCTAGACCCACACCATGCTTTGACAAGATTCCCAAGTCAGGATGGTTTATCGCCAAGAGAATCACATGCCCATTAATGCTTCCAGACCTTGGATGGAGTGTTGGGTCTAGCCTCGTGTCCTCTCCTGGGGGAAGAAGGCTTCTTCAAACTGAAAGGGGCATGCCTTGGCTTGATTTATATGTGAGAGAAAATACCTCTTCAGTCCCATATGCCTGGGCCCTTTCTCAGACCCAAAAAGGTATTTTACATACCACATCCATTCTTTCCTTCTGATGAGTTTCACCATCATAGCCAGCCTGCACATATATATATATATATATATATATATATATATATATATATATATATATATATATATATATATATGGCATATCTTGACCCATTCTCCCCCAGGGAAGTCTATACCTCAGCCTGTGTAGGATCTCCCCAGTTCCTTTATTTACTTCCCTCAGGGGGGGAAAAAAAAAAAAAGCTCAAAGATACACATTCTTTTAAAGGTTTCACGTGATGATTGTTTTGAGGAAACAAACAGGGATTACCATGCATGGGAAAGTAACAGAAGTTCTGGAATTTGATAACATCTTCACCCATCTTGGTCCTTATCCTTTGATAATATCAGAGATGAAACTATTCGCTGCACTGAGCTCCTGTCCTTCCTGCTAGCTGAGGGTGGAGTTCACCAAACTCTACTTTTTCTTCTCTGTTTTTGAGAAGATCCTGCTGGCTGCTGGCTTTCTGCAGAGCTGACTTTGTTACTTGCTTACACACAAATTTATGCTCTACCAATTCCAAACTACTTAGATTTTCTTATAACACACCAGACATTTCCCACTTTCATGCCTTGCAAATGTGCCTGTTGCTTCCTCTTTGTTCAAAATGCAAATAAATTTTATTCCCTGCTTCAAGAATGAACTCAAACTTTAAGCATTTAAAATAGCTTTCCCTGAGTAATTCCATTACTATATACAGCTAATTTTTCTCTTTTCTGTACATATACATTCATCTAGGACTATACTTCTCACTTTGCATGACAATGTCTTTGTATGTCTGTCTTCTGCATTAGGCTATATTTCTTCAGAGCATAATACACCTTGTTTACTTCTCTCTTAGTACCAATTACTTGGTACAAAGTAGCAGTTAATTAATATTCAGTAAATTGGTTTAAATTGAAAGGAAAGAAGTCAAGAGTTTGCAACTCCCCTTATTAATGAAGAAAAAAGAAACCTTCTGATATGAATTAAGATAAGCCTCTGAAAAATTCCAGCTGGTAATGCTTACCAGGCTCTCAGAGGTTACTTGAGCTTTGCACACCCATTCAGCTCACCAACACTCTAAGAGCTTACACACAATGTTCACTAGAATGGCCTTAAGTAAATTAACATTACCATCTCTTCTGATTTCTTTGGCAGAAACAAGTTCACAAGTTAATGGGGATAAAGAATAGGAGAGGATATATGAAGAGAGGAAGAGAGAAAGAGGCATTTCATAATTTATCAAGATGTGAGCCCTGGCACCTCATTTATTTTACAAAAAGGACTGCTGATGCTCATATTTTTATGAGTTGGGGCTTACAACAGGATTCCTGCTTCCCCTCCGCCCACCACCAGTCTTGCAGCCTGTGGAAACGTTGCTTATTCACCAGTTGGTTCCCTAGAATCACCCTTTTCCCTTTCTTAAGCTATCAGTTGGGGCCACTTCATTCCCAAAGGCTGCTGCAATGGTGCAGAAAGGATCTTTCCTCCTAGGACACCGGGTCAGATCCTCCTTAATCAATACTGAGCACAAAACACAGGAAATGGCATTGTGTGTCTGCAAACTTCCTTTGCAGCTCATCATCCTATTTAGAATGAATTAACATCTAATCGGCAAGCAATCATGCCTAATAATTTGTGGATTTGTTTATTCTTCAGAGTCACATCTTTTAAAACACTGTCAATAGAATAGTTACATAGGATCTTCTCATTGGAAGGCACCTAGAGGAGTATCTGGTTATGTGCCTGTAACTATTACAAGCTGAGCAAGTCCTTCCAGCTCAGCTCTCTGCAGTAATAATAATAATGATAATATTAATAGTAAATAAGGTAAAACGAAATTAGAGATCTGAACAAAATTGGAGAAACAAGCTTCTTTAGTCAAGTGTGTCTATCTGCCAGTAATTTTTTTTCCTGCCAAATTTTAATCAGTTTTTATTTATTTATTTTTATTTATTTATTTATTTATTTTTTGTGGTATGCGGACCTCTCACTGCTGTGGCCTCTCCCGTTACGGAGCACAGGCTCCGGACGCGCAGGCTCAGCGGCCATGGCTCATGGGCCCAGCCACTCCACAGCATGTGGGATCTTCCCGGACCGGGGCACGAACCCGTGTCCCCTGCATCGGCAGGCAGACTCTCAACCACTGTGCCACCAGGGAAGCCCTTTTAATCAGTTTTATATCACCTCTCCCTCTTCCAATTTGTGTCCTGAAGGGCCAGAGCAACAGTTTTCAAAACAATACTTGGGCCACTATTGTCCTTTGCAAGAAATCCCCTGGGGTCTTTCCTTTTGATGTCAACCATCCATTTCACTTTTTTAAAACAATGTGTGTGTGTGTGTGTGTGTGTGTATATATATATATATATATATATATATATATATATATATATATATATATATAGTCTGGAGACAAAGAACAGAGGAAAATGTCAGATGCAGAAAGATTAGACTAGATCCACCTAGGCTTGGAAAACAGCAGAAGTTGCAGGAATTTTTCTGAAATGCTGATCTTGTTCAAAATATCTTTACATTCCATCTGGTATGCTGTTTCGGTTATTCTTTGCAAGGAACAATGGCACAGATAGGGTCCTGACCTTCCTAGACCACAGCAGCATCCAGGATATGTCTACGGTTTATAACAGGGCTACAAATGGTCATTTGTACCACCTCTGCTCAAAGACAAATCTCAGTGATCTCAAGGATCCCAAGCCCCATCTGTTGTCCTGGAAGGATTCTGAGAATCCTGGAGCATTCTACTTGCCTGAATTTAAGGATACCCTCTACCTGCTAGTCATTCTATTCTTGCTCTCAGTGTTGGCCACCCGACAACTCAAGGTGGAAGTTGCCACTCTGGTGGCTGCTGATGCCCCCACCCTGCTGCACCCATGGTTTTTCATGTTGATCCGCCTGTGCCTACAGAGTCCCTTTCCTCACTACCATTGGAGGTTAGTCCCAGCAACAACTGACAGTGATCTTTCGGCTTTATTGCTCACCTTTCCCAAGAAATTTAGATAAATTACTCTGGGTCTTCACTGGAAGTCAACTGAGTCTCTATATCCTGACATACAGCCAGGGACCTTGATAAGATTTCAAATCTGTGTCTTAGAGTGAATCTCTGGATCTCAGAGTTCTTCTTCCAAACAGAATCTCTGCTCCCTTTTTGGTTCATTATCTTATGCCCTAAAGTTTTAGGTCCTGAATGTAGCTTTAAGAGCTTCTTTAACATGTCTTCAAGAAGACTTGGTAGGTCCTCATGAAATCTGTGTTCCTTTTTGGACATCTTTGCATGTCAGAGTTCCCAAGGTGATGGGTATAAAGATGAAAGCCCACCCCTTGGATCCTCATTAAGGTGTGTGTTTGTGTATATTTGAGAGAAACATAGGGAAGAAGAAGGACAAGGAGAAGGAGGAAGAGGAAGGGAAGGAGAAGAAAGAGGAGGAGAAAGAAGAGGAAGGGGAGGGGGAGGGGAAGGAGGCGGGGAGACATAGAGAAGCCATGTCCGTACTCTGCCAAAGCATTTATGAGTTTAGCCAAGAATCTGTTGTCTCACTTTTCTCTTTCTGGATACATATCAACAAACAATTCATCTGATTTTCTTGGCACAGAAATGTGTTATCTTTCGTGGTTGGATTTTCCAGTGGTTTTTGTCCTCGTGTAAAAAAGACCCCTGTTCCCTGCCCTTTTTTTTTTTTTTAACATCTTTATTGGAGTATAATTGCTTTACAGTGGTGTGTTAGTTTCTGCTTTATAACAAAGTGAATCAGTTATACATATACATATGTTCCCATATTTCCTCCCTCTTGCGTCTCCCTCCCACCCTCCCTATCCCACCCCTCTAGGTGGTCACAAACCACCGAGCTGATCTCCCTGTGCTATGTGGCTGCTTCCCACTAGCTATCTGTTTTACGTTTGGTATCATACAGAGTGAAGTAAGTCAGAAAGAGAAAAAAAATACCGTAGGCTAACACATATATATGGAACCTAAGAAAAAAAAAAAGGTCATGAAGAACCTAGGGGTAAGACGGGAATAAAGACACAGACCTACTAGAGAATGGACTTGAGGATATGGGGAGGGGGAAGGGTAAGCTGGGACAAAGTGAGAGAGTGGCATGGACATATATACACTTCCCTACCCTTTTAAACATGACTTCAGCAAAAGTCTCCAAGTAAGCAAAATATCTTATTGGCTCCTTTCCACATTCACTTTTAAGCATTAGCTGCATTCTTTGTGATCCCTACCACTGCCAGATGGAAACCTGGATGATCCCAAACCCTGACTGAGATGCTTCAATGAGCCTTGCCTTCTCCAAAAGTACTTCACTTAATTAAAAAAATCACCATTTTCATCTTCCCCCTAAGGAAAAACATGGTAATAAGAGTCATTGTTAAGATCTGTGATCAACAGAGATGACTATTTTTTCTTCTTTCCTTTCTTTCTTTATATTCTCTCTCCCTTCCTTCCTTCATTCACTCCTTCCTTCCATCCTTCCTTTTGGTTTGATTCCCATTTTTTTTTCTTGAGAGCACTTGCCTGAGAGTTACTTTGGTAAAATCAGTCAATCTCCCTGGCCTTCATTTTCCTGAGATAAAGACATCACGTTTGAGGCAATATTCAGCATGCCAAAGTATTTACAGTTTCTTACAACCATAAAGTTCTATGTTTGTTTCAAACTTCTCTCTCTGTGACTGCCTTCTTTATCATTTTAATTTAGTCTTTACTGAGGTTTTAGTAACTATTTTGTACGAACAACCCCTTCTTTTTATTTTTGGTTTTCATGAGTTTTATTATAATGTGTCTGGTCATAATTTTATTTGAGTGTAACTTGTTTGAAGTTTCCTGAGCTTCTTGAACCTGTAAATTTATGTGTTTCACCACATTTGAGATATTTTCAGTCATTATTTCTTCAAATACTTTTTTTGCACCCAATCTCTTTTTCCTTTCTTCTGTGACACCAGTGGCACAAGTGTTAGACCTTTTTGTTTGTCTCACAGGTTTCTGAGGCTCTGTTTCCCCCTTTCCAATCTTTTCCTCTATGTCCTTCAGTTTGGATAATTTTATTGATATATCTTTAAGTTCACTGACATTTCCTCTGTCATCTCCATTCTGCTATAAAGTCCATCTAGTGAATTTTTTTTATTTCAGATGTTGTATTTTTCAGTTCCAAAATTTCTATTTGGTTTTATTTTTATAGTTTTGATTTCTCTTTGGATAACGTGTATGTTTCCATTCATTTCAGGAGTACTAATCCTTACCTTGTTGACCACGGTTACAATATCTGCCTTAAAGACTTTGTTTTATAATTCCAACATCTAGGTCATCTCAGTAATTGATATTTGTTTGGATTGCCTTTGCCATTAGCAGGAGTCATCACATTTCTTTCTGTAAGGAACAGACGGTAATTGTTTTAGGCTTTGTGGTTTAGCCCTCTGCTCTCTGTTGCAATGACTCATCTGACATCATAGCACAAAAGCTGCTACCGACCGCAGAGAAATGAACGGGTGCAGCTGTATTCTAATAAAGCTTCAGGTATGGAGAGTCAAGTGTGAATTACAGAAAATTTTACATTTTACAAATATTCATCTGTTTTATTCCAACTGTTTATCAATGTAATATCTCTTCTGACCTTATGAGCTATACTGAAACAGGTGGTGGGGCAGATTTAGCCCACGGACCATAGTGTGCCAATGCCTGCCTCCTTTCATGTCATTTACGTTGGATTGTACCCTGGACTGGTGAAATATGTTGTGAGACTCTGATGGTTACAGCCCTCTGGAGAGTATTACTGTTATTTCGATTGTTTCAACAGGCTCGGTTAGATACGGGTCACAAGTTTTGCCTTGCCTTCTGTGGGCAGAGGTGCCAAGATCAGTACAATCTCCAAAGCCTCTGCCATGTTCTTTATTTCCATTCATGCACCACTCAGAAGTTAGGGTGAACACACAAACCTCACCAAACACGGGTCATGGCTCATATTCCAGTTCAGCTCTCTAAGCCTTTGCTATGCTTCTTTGGGTCTGTTCTGCACATGTGCAGCTCAGGGGTGAGTTCAGGATTTCTGATACTCACACACAGAACTAGGAGATACCCATCTCCAGCTATCTTCTCCTTGGGATTCCCTTACACTTCCCAGCTCTCAAGAGTCCCTTTGCCCTGTTCCTGTTCATCTGACCAGAAAGAAGTGTTTTTCTCAGTTTATCTACCATTGGCCATTTCCATATACCTGGGGCTGACCTCAGTGAGAGAAAATAGAAAGAGAATAGAGAGAAAGATAATAAAACAGTGTGGCTTCCCCTCAATATATTGCCTTCATAGTATAGGTTATGTGACCATAGACATGGGTTATTCTCTTGGGGCTTAAACTTGCCCACATCTCTGCCCTGCTGCCACCATCACACAGCAACACAAGCTGACCTCTGGGCACAACCAGGAGAGGGAAAAGGAAAAAAAGTATTGTATACATGAAAGCAGTTAGGAGGGCAAATTTTAAATGGTATCATCATAATAAAAATTATAATTATGTGAGGGGATGGAGGTGCTAATATATATATTATATATGTATTTGATATATATCAAATCATCACATTATACACCTTAAACTTACTTATATGTCAATAATATCTCAATAAAACTGGGGGGAAAAGATGACTAAAAAGCGGCTCTCTGGCTCACAGTGACCCCATACTTTCTGGTTCACTGTGGCCCCTCTTCTAACTAGAGAGAATTTATCTCAGAGTTTTCACCGTCGACACCTGATGTGCTGTTCTGTCCTTACGTCAATGCTGAGAGATAAAGTGGGGGAAAAGTCTCACTGACATATTGGTATTCCTCAGATTCTCACTTCCCTCCCCAATCAACCTGGTTTTAATTTTGGAGACTTCAGGTAGTTGTTCAGTTTATAGATTTTAGTCATAATCAGTAGGAGAGAGAGGACATAGTGAGTTTACTCCATCTTGGCTGGAACTGGAAGTCCCCATCTTCTCATTTTAAAGGATCAGAAGCTAATGCTCCAGGAAGCAAAGTGATTTGCACAAGGTCACAAAGTAAGGCAGTGGAAAAGGTGGAACCAGGCCCCAGAACTTCCAGATCTTTTTGACTACCCCCTTCTGAGAGTAAATGTGGCAGTTTTTACTTAGGGAGCATGGAAGGGCATGTGGGTCCCAATGCATGCCGAACTCTCCTCCCCCAAGCTTCCCTCTGATGCTCACCACCCTCACTCCTACATCTGGGCACCCACTGGGCGCTCTGGAGGTGCCGAGACTGGGCTGAGCCTTGCTAAAAATGATGTTAGACAGTTATGTGAAAACTCATTCGGTCAGTCAATACTGGTGGCGACCGTGATGGTGGAGAACATGTTTGTGTATGTGCAAAGGTGCATGTGTATGTGTGTTTATAAGTGTACCTGGATATATATTTGTGTGTGGTTATTTATACAGGTGTATTTGTTTTTTTTTATGTGTGTGTGTCACATGTAAGTGTTAAAACTCTTGATGGAATTTAAGAAATGAAGTTGCCTAACCCCAACTTGGCAGACAAAGAAACATTGAGACTCAGATAATTTAAATAATTATTTTGTAATTGGCTCAGAACTTGAGCACCACACCATTTCCCCAGTATGTCATGATACCTAGCCAATTGCATTCAATTAGTCAATTCGGATATAGTGACATCTAAACAGTGTGAGAGAGAAAAGATTTGGGGTAAATCAATGATGACAATGTATCAATCCAACCTGTCTTAAATGCTCTTATTCAACCAAAACTCAATGCAGAAAGTTTCCGCATAACTTGTCTTCCAACAGAAAGAACCGAGCGCTGCGTCTCTTGTCCCTATTTCCCAGCCATATGCGCCCTTCTGGAATGTCTGATTTCCCTACGCCACGCTCACAGATCCCTGTTTCCAAGGCACATATTTCTATTCTGGCATTAAGTCTACAAAGCACAGGTGCTGAGAAATGAGGAGAAAAGTTAAGTTTGGCTTCCATTTGATATCTGGTGTCATATGCTTTTATAAGTCCAAATATAAATGGAACTGGAAAGCCATGTCAGAATGTTCCAACTAGCACTTGAGTAGTACACCCCAGGACTGCAAGTCTTAAGGACGACGTACTGGCTCATGATCCCCTTTCTGCTGGATCAAATGAGCCTAATTTGCAGTGTTTGTTATTGCAAAGGGACCCTATTTAGCTACCGTCATGTTGGAGAAAGGAAGAAATATCCTAGTAAATGGCTGAGGCAGAGGAAGCTTTGGTGAGAGCCAGTCCTGTATTCCAGCCCTGGGGGGGCTACTTGCTGAGCACCATCTCTTTTGGTGTCATGATCAATTTGATGAGCGGGAGGAGGTATACCTTTTCCCACCCAGTAGATGGATAATAGAAGTTCAGGGAATTGAAACAATAAGCTGAAATAATAAAAACTAACATACACTAGCCACGTGGGTTGAAGCCCACTTCTGGTATAGATCTTGGGTCTATCTTTGTCAACATAACAAACTACCTCAAATATATTATATAGCTTATAAAAAGCGCTTTCTTCCCCCAGGGTTTTGCATTTTGGGCTGAGCTTAGCTGGGCAGTTCCTCTGGTAGACACTCCCCGGGTCATGTGTGTGTGTACAGTCATCAGGTGGCCCAAGTGAGGCTAGTTTTTCACTGTGGCTGCATTTACATGCCCGGTCAGCTAGGGTGCTGGTCTCATCCATAGGTCCTTTCTAGCAGGAAAGCCCAGTTTCTTACATAATGGTAACAGAATTCCAAGAGTGCAAGCTTGTGTGCAAGTGCTTATCAAACCTTTCTTTTTTTTTTTAAACATCTTTATTGGAATATACTTGCTTTACATTGTTGTGTTAGTTGCTGCTGTATAATAAAGTGAATCAGCTATATGTATACATATATGCCCATAACCGCTCCATCTTGAGTCTCCCTCCCACCCTCCCTATCCCAGCTCTCTATGTGGTCACAAAGCACCGAGCTGATCTCCCTGTGCTATGCGGCTGCTTCCCACTACCTAGCTATTTTACATTTGGTAGTATATATAAGTCCATGCCACTCTCTCACTTCGTCCCAGCTTACCCTTCCCCCTTCCCATGTCCTCAAGTCCATTCTCTCTGCGTCTTTATTCCTGTCCTGCCCTTAGGTTCTTCAGAACCTTTTTATTTTTTTTTTTAGATTCCATATATATGTGTTAGCATACAGTATTTATTTTTCTCTTACTTCACTCTGTATGACAGGCTCTAGGTCCATCCACCTCACTGCAAACAACTCAATTTCATTTCTTCTTATGGCTGAGTAATATTCCATTGCATATATATACCACATCTTCTTTGTCCATTCATCTGTCGATGGACACTTAGGTTGCTTCCATGTCCTGGCTGTTGTAAATAGTGCTGCAGTGAACATTGTGGTACATGTCTCTTTTTGAATTATGGTTTTCTCAGGGTATATGTCCAGTAGTGGGATTGCCGGGTCATATGGTAGTTCTATTTTTAGTTTTTTGAGGAACCTCCTTACTGTTCTCCATAGTGGTTGTATCAATTTACATTCCCACCAACAGTGCAAGAGGGTTCCCTTTTCTACACACCCTCTCCAGCATTTATTGTTTATAGATTTTTTGATGATGGCCATTCTGCCTGGTGTGAGGTGATACCTCATTGTAGTTTTGATTTGCATTTCTCTAATGATTAGTGATGTTGAGCATCCTTTCATGTGTTTGCTGGCAATCTGTATATCTTCCTTGAAGAAATGTCTGTTTAGATGTCCTGCCCATTTTTGGATTGGGTTGTTTGTTCTTTTGATACTGAGCTTCATGAGCTGTCTGTATATTTTGGAGAGTAATCCTTTGTCAGTTGCTTCGTTTGCAAATATTTTCTCCCATTCTGAGGGTTGTCTTTTCATCTTGTTTATGGTTTCCTTTGCTGTGCAAAAGCTTTTAAGTTTCATTAGGTCCCATTTGTTTATTTTTGTTTTTATTTCCATTTCTGTAGGAGGTGGGTCAAAAAGGATCTTGCTGTGATTTATGTCATAGAGTTCTCTGCCTGTTTTCCTCTAAGAGTTTTATAACGTCTGGCCTTAAATTTAGGTCTTTATCAAACCTTTCTTGTATCAAGTTAGCTTACACCTCATTAGCCAAAGAAGTGTATTGTCAAGGCTAGAGTCAATCTGTGGAGGGGAGTGATCTTCACATGGCATGGAGTTTAGGAAACATGATTTACTGAGGTCATTAAAGTAGTAATAGTGATTTTGAAACCCTGGTCTGTCTGATTCCAAGAAAAGGGTTTTGTCCCATCAAATAAATTTGATGTCTTATTTTTTCAAGATTTCTTATATGATTTCTCTTTCTAAACTATCATCAACATTAATAAGATGACAATTTAAAACACACACACACACACACACACACACACACACACACACACAAAATCTCCACGCACATAACAACAGCTGTATTCATAGGCATGTACAGAGGTTGACAGCCAAATTTAAAAAGTAAGAAAACCCACTATGATGGAAATATGTTGAAAATACACATGAGCCAACTGAAAGAGCTTCCAATGGCCAAAGCTGGAGCAAACCCAGCAACAACATAAACAAAGTGGTATTAGATTATAACCTAAAGTATAAAACACATATCCATGAGTTCATACTGATATAAATGACTGAATAAATAAGTAGATGGGAAAGAGGACATAAGCCTCTTATACATAAAAATTCCAAGTAAGGTACATATATATCTCACCCTCAGGGAGGTGGATAAAGCATAATTCCCCACCCCTTAAGTGTGGGCTGAGTAGTGATATCCTTCCAAAGAATGCCGTATGGAAAGGGGTTGGAAGATAGTAACTCAACAGGGGAGAAACCTGAAAACACTACCTCCACCAGGTGATCAAGACCAACATCAACAGTGATAAGTTTAGTCAGTGTATGTACCCTTGAGATGATGTGATGAAAATGGTACTTTACCTCCATGTTCTTCCTCCCCCAAACCCATAACTCCAGTTGGATCATGAGAAAAAATTAGGCAAATCCCAACTGAGCAAGATTTTAGAAAATATCTGCAAGTATTTCTCAATACTCTCAAGATCATCAGGATCAAGGAAAGTCTGAGAAAGAGTCACAGCCAATTGGGTTGAATTGTAGGACACGCAGCTGGTGTCAGATAACTGCTTGGAAACCCTACCCATATCCCCACAAACTAGAATTGGGTTCAGAAACTATTTAAGGATATATGGGAACACTACAATCTTCACAATTTTTCTGTAAATCTAAAATTGCTGTAAAAAATAAAGTATATTATAAATAAAAGCAAGAACCAGGCTAGAAAAACCTGTTCAATATACATAGTAGTCAAAGAGTTGATATTTTTAGCACGTAAAGATCTTAAGTAAGCTGATATAGAAAATAGGACTCTAATCCACAAATGAGAAAGAGAAAGGAACAGATAATATATAGTTAAAAATAAGAGGACACAGGCACATGGAAAGCAAAGTTCAACCACTAATAATCAAAAATAGTCAACGAAATGTGAATCATTTTTACCTTTTTAAAATAAGAAGTATTTTTAAAATGATAATATCCTGTGCTTATTAGGAAGTCTTACAAGAGTCACTCTTTTAACAAGGGTTGTAAATCAGTAAAATCCACTTGTGAACTAATTTGAAAATCTCTTTCTATAATTTAAATATGTTCATTCATTTCTTCACAATAATCCCATGTCTGGTGCTCTTCTCTTGGAGAGTAATATATGTGTAATGTATTTTCCATAGAAAGATAATCATCATACAGGTATTTATAAACACATAAACTTAGAAACTACCTAAATTCCCTGCAATAGAGGAGTAGTTAAAAAGCCCTGAGTTCATCCACTTGATGAAACAATATGATGTAATGAAAATGATATTAAAAAGACAGTGTAATAACATGGAAGAGCATCTGTTAAAAAATGTTGAGAAGTGGCTACATATTAGAAGTTACTTACTAGTATTTTACTGCTTACATTAAACAATGCCCAGAGCTAGAAGACAAATACATCAATACTTTCAATGGCTTAATTTATTTTTATTTGCATTTTTAAACTAATTACTGCTTTTGTTCTTAAACTCTTCTAAATTTCAACTTATGGATAAGTATTTTATTTGCGCCAAAAAAAAAAAAAAAAGATGAAGAAGAAGAAATTGTAATTTCTCATAATAGCAAAATCTGTTGTATTTGGCACCTGGGGTTCTGAGGTGTTTGTTTCTGCTTATCTATAGTTTCCCTATTTTCTTGAATTGAACTGAATACATATAAGTGTCATCCGTAAACGTTAACACCCGAAGAACTGATACGTTTAATGTGTCTACTGGACCCAATGTGTACAAAAAGGGGAAAAGTTTATAGAATTGAAAAGAAATGACCATCTGTCAGCTTGAGATCCAGTGAGCTAATCTGCAAGTCAGCGTGAGCACACATAAAGAATACAGAGAGATCTTGCGGGAACCATAAAAAAGTTATTTCTTAAAAATTGTCCTTTTGAAATTTCCTATGTTGCTTTTCAATTCACTGTTGCCAGTCCATAGTTTTTTAAATTATTATAGAAATTACAATTATAAATTGTTGGAGTTTTTTTTGGTGTGTTTTCTTGGCCTGGAAAGAATGTTTGCAATCTAACAAAGGCTACAGTATTCTCCAATTGTTTCTTCAACTTAAATGTTACCTCACGACTAGATCCTGAACACCTTAACAGGTACCAAAATTTGATGGACAGGTTGATTGATTAGGTTTGCCCCAGGCTGAAGGCAAAGGGCTGGACCAGATGCTCCATGGAATGGCCCTGCAGCTCAAGGGTTGAGATCCCAGCTCCGCCAATCTTGTCAGCAAGTATCACCCACAGACATTATCCCTTTTTAAGACATCAGTTGTCACCAGAGTCCAAGCAGCAGCAGACAGAAGCAGCTGATAAAAGTTTTTTTTTTCCCCATCCTGATAAGATTTTCTAGACACCCAGAAATTTCTCCTCCCACACTGAAGTACTTTTTCTAAATATAAGAAAAAAGCTATCTTTCAAGGTCCACAATTTGACCTGTACCCCAAACTACTGGGGTCCAGATTTAAGCCATTTTAAAGGGTGGGTGCGATTTTTAGGGCCAGCAGACACCTTGGGCAGTTTTCTAAGGCAAATTCAGCACTGGCACCAATTTCAGGCAAAGGGAATCAATTCCAGTTTATTGGGAGGATTGAGTGAGTCTGTTATGACCCTAGTTCATCAAATGGGAAATGTCACAACATTTCCTGCATAAAGTTGCTATGAGGATTTAATTTTTTTTCAGTAGAAAAAACAAGTGATACCTATACACATTTCTCAATAAAATGCCTGGCGAAAAATAAGTACTCAAAAATATGAGACATTATTAGTCAGAAGCACATCTTTGGCTTCGTTAAGAATGCATTTACCCTTTTTGAACTTCAGAAAATTTCCATGGGATACAGACCACTCTACCCTCAGAGAGATAACTACAGCATTCTGGTCTTTTAACAACATTTAATGGGTGTTTCTTATCTTGCTTGTAGAGTGGTTTTTATTTTTTAAAAAAAGAGAGACAGAGAGAGAAAAACAGTTTTAAAAATATTTAATAAATATTCTCCACAGAGCAGCTGGAATAATCTGAGAAACAATAAATAGGAAAATAACACTTTTCTGCATAAAATTCTACAAACATCTAAAGTCCCTAACAGATCCCTACAGGGCCTTCTGCTCTGGCTACCCCTCTAACCGCTGTAGAAAGTCCAGCCACAGGGACCAGACTTTCTGACCTTCCAAAGTGCTTTCCCAGCCTCCAGGCCTTTGTTCATGCTGTTCTCCCCCGCCGCCCCGCCCCCGGAGAGCCCCTTCCTTGTCTCCTTGACTGCCTGGTTCCTACTCATTCTTCAGATTTCCTTTAAATATCACAGGGTCAATGGGCCATCCCTGCTCTGTTATTCTCTCTTATGGAGCACTTATTTTCCTCCTTTACACTTAGCACTTATAACACGATTTAATTATGTAATTATCTCTGTGTTAAAAGTCTGACTCCGCCACTGGGTTGTCAACTTCATGGGGACAAGACCGAGTCTGCTGTGCTCATCATCACAAGCCAGCACACAGGGAAGCTCCTGGAAGATGGCAGGCATACAATAAACACTGGCAAAGGAACGATCTTATGAAAGAGAAGAAAGAGGAAGGGAAGGCAAGGGACTTCCCTGCCAGTCCAGTGGTCAAGACTCTGCACTTGCAATGCAGGGAGCATGGCTTCAATCCCTGGTCGGGGAACTAAGATCCCACATGCTGAGCAGTGTGGCCAAAAAAAAAAAAAAAGGGGGACTGGGGAGAGGGGGAGAGGGAGATAAAGAAGAAATTGCAATTTCTCATAATAGCACAACCTGTTGTGTTTTGCACATACAAAAACATGTTCTCCACCATCACTGTCACCACCAGTATTGACAGACTGAATAAGTTTTCACATAACCTTCTAACAACATTTTTAGCAGGACTCAGCCCAGAGGTAAGACGAGCTGATGGGGCACTGCCAGAGCACCCAGTGGGTACCCAGATGTAGGAGTGTAGGAGAGGGAGAGGGAGAGGGAGAGGGAGGAAGGAAGGGGGGATGGAAGGAAGCGGGGATGGAAGGAAGGAAGGAAGGGAGATTTTATATTTTTAACATGGAGGATGCGTTCTGCCTGGAAGGTAGCATTTTGGGCCGGAAGTGTCTTCTGTTTGCTCTCATCTCCATTCTGTCAGGCTGCACCTCCTCCAGTGTCTGAGCTCAGTCATTCCAATAGCTCATTCACCTCTCCCTGCTCGGCCTCCTGAGGAGCAGTGTCTAGAGCTCTCTCCTTCCCCACCTTCCTCCTGGAGACACACATACTGCAGCCCCTTCCCCAATCCTTTCTCCCTCCTGCCAGAAACCTCCTCTCTGGCTGCCTGCAGAGTAGGATCCAATCAGCTTGCCGGGGCTATGATTTCAATTACTGATAAAGGGCCCAAGTCATGCCTCTCTCCAGGCATCTACATGCTAATCCACACAGAAACACACACTCACTGCTGTCTAATGGAACTCCTGGCATCAGAAGGAGATTGGGAAGGAATATTCCGGGACTGGGGTGAGAAGAAAGCTGCTTTTGTCCTCCTCAAGTCACCTCTGGGAGACTCAGAGAATTTTAGCAGCAAGGTTAGACATATGGTTAAGTGGGTTAAAACAAATAAAAACAAACAAAACAGACTACTGATAGTATGAACAGTCTGATCCTATTATAGTAACAAAAAAATACAGGTATGTATAGATAACATCTGGAAGGCTATACCCCTGGGAGTTTGATCAGGCTTATCTGTTAGTGGTGGAATTAGGGTTTTGATATATATTATATATTTATATAATTACATATTTGTATATATTATACTATCAAAAAATCTTACTGTGCATATGAAAAAGGAAAAGAATAAGAATTTAAAAGTAACTTAAAAGAAAATGGGAAATTTGCTTCTTTCTCTCCTTGCAAACAGCTTTGAATATCAACAGTTCCGTCTTGCAAGATTCCTGCCCTCTATTAATCCGGTTTCTCTTTCCGTCCTTTATGATGTGATCACATTCCTTTGAGGACCACGCTCACATAGAGACAGCAGGAAGATGGAGAGAAGACTGGACTGGAGTCCAGAAAACTTAGCTACTGTCCTGGATCTGCTGTTTTATTCATGTCGAGCTGAACCTTCTCTGAGTCGTCCCCTCTCTCTGGGTCTTACTTCCCATCTGTAAAAGGGGCTGGCTTAGATCGCGTCCTAAGAGCCCTTTAAAAGCCTTAAACTTCCATGTCTCTAAGTTATGACTTCTACCTCCCACTCCAATTCTTTGGGTCAGCAAATTGTTTATTCCAGAAAATTTTTTAAGCCTCTGCTGGACTAAAACTTTCTGGCAGATGTCTTGCCCTGGTTTCATCTGGGTGTCCTAAAAATATTGCCCAGCTATATATCCTAGAAGGTACCATGGGCATCACTGGTAGTGTAAGCATATAATTTATCATCCGAACTAGCACACAGACTTTTAATAATTATGCTTGAAGATCAGCTCAGCTGTCAACTGCGACTGTCCTGGACACAGCAGGATACTAGGAAGAGCCTAGTCTGCAGCCCAAGGGGCCTGGCTATCTAGTCCAGGTGCTCCCATTTTGGCCGTGTGATCTTAGTCACTAGACTATAAGCTTCATGAAGGAAGGGGAAGGATTGTTCTATTCAAAATGGCATCTTCCCTTAGTAAGTGCCACTGAAATATGTCTCAAAAGAATGCTTAGGGGCTTGCCTGGTGGCGCAGTGGTTGGGAGTCCACCTGCCAGTGCAGGGGACACGGGTTCGTGTCCCAGTCCGGGAAGATCTCACATGCCGCGGAGTGGCTGGGCCAATGAGCCATGGCCGCTGAGCCTGCACGTCCGGAGCCTGTGCTCCGCAACGGGAGAGGCCACAACAGTGAGAGGCCCGTGTACCGCAAAAAAAAAAAAAAAAAAAAGAATGCTTAACTGGAAGAGCTTTGATTTTGTCAGGTAGAAAATCAGGCTAATGACATATTGTCTTAAGTTTCATTTGCAGTCTGTCACATGATCGCATAAGTATCAATTTGGGTTGCTGCTTCTTTTACACCCAATTTTATAGATTGAAAACTCTAAGGCTTAGAAAAACTACGTAACATGTCTAAGCTCTGTGTGGGCTATGATTTTGGTCTATTTTTCCTTTTCCCTTTTTCAAAAATTTCCACTCAATTTTTAACTTAGTAATGCTTTACACATATATACATTTTTAATTTATAGGATCATGCTACCAGTGGTTGGTTAGATTTGGACATAATCCATGATGTGTATGCCAAGGTCTTCACAATTATCCCTCGTGCCGTATTTCTTTCCTATCTCAAAGAGATTCTTTCCACAATTTTAATCTCTATGAGAGACAGAGAAACATGGCTCCAGTAATGCCTTCTTCCCCATTCACAGACACACACACACACAAACACACACCTTCAGTATGCAGTGCAGAACTGTCTCTTGCAAACACTATTTACTTTGAGCTCTAAAATAAGTTCCCTCCCCTCCCTGTGAAAAGGAAAAACTGAAAAATGTTTCCTGAAAAATAAATGCAAATGTTTCCCTGAATGACATTTCTATTGTCTGAGACTTATGTGATTTTAATGAAAGTATTTATATCAGAAAAATGAGACAGGGAAGCATAAGGTAACCCAAATCTCTTTCTGGCTCGAAAAGCTCGAGAGTCACTGAAGACAGTTTTGCCAAAAAGGCTTGGCAAGAAGCAGTGATATTTGCAAATTGTTCAGCGAAACTGCTTTTATTTAGTCAATTTCATTCTGGTGTCCAATGGGTTCCCTGCACAGGGATATGTTTCTTAGACAATGACAAGTTTTACACCAAATTATGAGCTATAGCTGAAAATATAGTAACAGAATGTCACTCCTGATTTGTTTTCTAAGCTGGAGCTACATGGCTACAAATATCAAAGGAGTGATCCATGGGAAAGTAGATGCTCATTTCGGGGAGAGGAAAGACTTGAAATGGCTATGGAATTGAGCACCGAAGCAGATGAGCATGGCCAGACATAATGTCGCTTGCTCCAGAAAAGGGAAGAGAGACGGTCCCCTGAGCCAGCAGGCTTTAACCAGTGAACTCCCCACCACTCCCGGGCAGCGTTATTGCCTCCCTCGCACATGGATCCAGCTTTGCAGCTGCACTCTGCATCTGAGATCCAAGAAAGGACTCCTCCCAGAGAGCAAAAAAGAGCTCTTCAGAGCTTACGCTCGGCTTGCAAGGTGAAAGCCATTCTGTACTGTCTTGAGACACCAAAAAGACCCTGAGTGCTAAATGGAAAGAGTGAGGAAAGAACAGTGTTGGGAAGAGAAGACTGGCTTCGGGGGCAAGCAGGGCAGGTTCAGAATCTCATGCGGAAAGCACCGTCTCCTCTAATCCTCACTTTGCTCCTCCGTAAGATGGGGAGGCAACTGGCCTTATTAAGTTGCTCTGAGATGTGCTTCACACGCATTAGGACGCAACAGGTGCCAGCATGCCCCTCCCTCTGGGGTGGAGAGTGGGAGCATTTCCTTAATGATGGCCCTCCCGGAATGCAAGGCTGTCTCCTCGGAGTGACCCAGAGGCTGGCTGCCTAGAGCCTGAAGATAGCTGGAATCAAAAGAAGCTGCTGTTTAATCAGAATCTTCAGAGGGTAATGCGGGTCAGCTGGGAGTTTAGCAAAGTAACGGGAAACAGAAAGAACCAGAGCTTAGGTTCTTAAATTGGGTGGACTGATCAACCCATCTTCTGAAAAGGTCATACCTCCTCCAGGTCTTTACTATCTAAAGCGACTAACCAAGCAGAGGGCCTTCATCTAATCAAGTCTCTCAGTTTTGTACTGGCTGCAAGTTGGCTTGATTCCTGGACAGAGGCTGTGTGTGGCTTTGGGCTGGAAGGAACGTCACATCACTGAAGGATGGTGCCACGCCACGTGGACCAGCCCTAGAAATGTGCCCCACAGGGCAGGTGGGAGAGGCAGTTCTGGTCAGTGTGCCAGTGAGAAAGGGAACACTCTGGCATCAGACCAACTGGGCTTATGACAGGAGTGACCTTGAGCAACTCACCCTCACAAAACCTCAGTTTGCTCATCTATACAGTGGAGATATTACTTTATCATATTTTTAGTGGAAATAAGGTATACAAAATGCTCAACGCATTACCATGGGTTAAGCCCTCAGTACATGACTATTATAAATAGCCCAAGTTTTGAGAATCCTCTAACATTCCTTCTTCATAGTCTCTATTTAACTACACACACACACACACACACACACACACACACACACTCTTATATAATTGGTTTTATATTTAAAAATTGTGGGGGGAATAAATCTTATGTAAGACTATAGATGCAAAACAAATAATCTCCCAAAAATCTGTATGTTCCAAAGACCTCCTTAAATCACATAGCTATTTTTATGGAAAAACAAACAGACGCACAAAGAAGAAAAGTGTCTTGCCTACGTCATAGAAAGAACTAGTGACTGTTTCCAGAAATACCCAGGCAGTTGCTCATTTCATTCAACGTTCTTATGCGATCGCTCTGTGTCTCGTGTGGCTGCACCCCTCCTGGTCTTCTCTGAAGCTGTCCCAAGGTGTGCAGTCCAGTCAGTAACCAGTGTTGACTGAGCTCCTATGTGCATCGATTGCTATCTCAACATTTTATTGTTTGATGACGGAAAACAGTGCCAACTGGCTAAAGCTGTACTATCCTCACTAGGGAGTTAGAAGCAAAATGTCCCCTGAAGACCTTGATACATGATAAGAACTTGTCTGAATTATAGTTAGGAGGTCATCAAAGCTGCTCTGTCTTCTTGATCCTGGGACATCTGTCTGCTTCATCAGGAAGATCTAGCCACTAGATGGAAGATGGGCTTTGCTGCTTCCATCAGCATGGTTTTTAAAGGCAGGGCAACTTCTGTTCGTATTCCAGCTCTGCTACTGATTACCTTTGTAACCTTAGGAACATTACCTAACCTTCCAGAGCCTTATTATCCTCATTCAGAAAGCCTGAGATAGTAATCCCTACTTCATAGAGTTGCCATGACAGGCAAGTATGGTAGCATGCATACAGCCTTAACAGAGTGCCTGGCACATAAAGGGGCTTGATAAATGACAACCATGATTACTAGCATTATGAGTTCCTCAAGAAATGTTCAGTTCCTTCGTGATTCTTAGATGCTGTCAGGAATAAATGATGGAACAGAGTGAAATCATTTGGTAAACTCTGCATCTAGTAAACCACTTAATGCCAGGCAAATTGGCCTGCTGTTGATGACTGTTTGAAACATGATTCATTTTCAAAACTTTGAATTATTTTGAGAAGTTAACTATATCATGCATTTTTAAGCAATTATAGCAGCATAGTTTTTGCCAAAGAATGACATAATTTGACCTTCCTTGAGTAAAGGATGGGGACATAAAGATAACAAAAAAAGAGAAAAATGGAAAAGCTTTATACCAAAGGGACCAACCCCAAAAAAGTTGAATGAGGATCTTTTAAGAATTTTGTAACTTTCACAAGTCCCAGCTTTTGCTGTTTTGCTAATTCATCTCCATTTCCTCATGCAGATTAGCAATAAAGTCTATAAAATGGCCCCCTCACAGTGATGCAAGTTCCCCCAAAAGAGATGCTGGACCATTTTGTCTTCAGAATGACTGTCATCAAAACCACAAAGGTTCTTTTAACCGAACTCCTTAAGAACCTCACTATCTTCTCCACTCAACACATATCCTTCCCAGAGAGCATTTACCTGTCCCAGGTAAACATCTGATGTATTATCTCACAAAAGAGCACAATGTGCTGACTGACAGATAAAGGTGTGTGTGTGGGGTGTTCTTAGGACAATGCCCCTCAGAAAAGGGTAAAGCTCCATGAGTCTACGCTCCACAACACGCACCCACCCGTCTACACACACGTGCACACGTACACATGCAGGAAGTGTTTCTCATCTAAGACTGGACCTTTTAGAAGAGAGCTTATGTCAAGACAGGGGCTTCTGGGCAAGTAAGTTTTTTCACTCATCAAGGTACATACCTCCATAGATAAGAAATGTCCTCAACCATCACAAGCTAAGAACAGCCGAGTCCGTTATAAACTACTACCTTAGACTGCTGTCTTTACAAAGGGTGATACCACTTCTATCAGGTCGCTGAAGATACCAACATTTTAGGTAACATCAGTGCTCTCCATGTCCATCCCTCCCCAGTCCTCCCTGGGATCATGAACTTCCTGAGTGTAAAGGCCAGCTCATTTTGGTAGCTCTTATAATGCCTGGATCAAGGCCTACCACAGAGTAAATGCTTGAAAGTGGGAGGAAGGGAAGTCAGTGGAGGTAGTAGCCTGAATGCCTTGGTTATAACAGTTGCAAAAATATGACCAGGCACTCCTCCCCAGTAAACTCATCTCTACTGATACCTGCTACAAAGCCTGCTGGTGGAATTTGACTTTTCAAATGCACTGGGCACATGACTTTGCACTGGGCACATCACCCTTTAGTAGGGCTATCTCAAAGGGTGAAAAGCTCTTTTTTACCATGTTCATAGAATCTCAGCTCATTGGAAAACACAATACCAGGCTCCTAGAGTCTGGTCAGCGCAGACCCTTTGTATCTTTGCATTAAGATACAAAGCCCTGAAATGGAGGGATGATGTTTTATCCTGTTTTATATACGTCACAGCACATAGGTATTGCCAGGCATTTAGTGGGTATCCTATAACTACTGGCTGAAGGAGTCACAGAGGTGAAATTAACTCTTAGATTGGAGAAAACTACTGTCATTAAATGTTTTACCTGTGAAGAAACCAAAGTTTGAAGAGGTTACGTATATTCCCCAAGGTGACAGCAAGAATATAGCCAGCGGGGCTCCAAGTGCGATGTTATTTCTACTACATTCACCTGTCCCAATGTGAATGAATGAAAGGCATCATACCTGCAACTGATTTTCCACGAATCAGAGAGCTAGTGGAGAAGAGTTAGTGTTGAGTGGAAGAGCTATGTGTTCTTGCCTACAATGCCCTCAAGATCATACATACTTTGCATATTCATAAACGCAGAATAACAGTCATCCCCTAATAAATATAAGTACATGGTGTCAGACCCCAGTGCTCTTATCCCTTCTCCAAACTGTAATTTCCTGTGTGACCTTTACCAGGACACATCGTCTTTTACCCATCTGTAAAATAGGGACAGTGGGAATCAATGATCTCTTCAATCCCTTAGTTCACTTTAAAAGGTTTTGATTCTACGGCATACCTGTGTTTTTGTCTCCTGGGATCACTACTGCCTGAACTGCTGCAGAAATAACCAATCTTGACTCAAGACAAATATCTTATCAGGTTACATGGGGAAGGCAGTACATAGTGATGTAAGGTGAGTCTCTAAACTTATAAAGCACCCAAGAAGGAGGAGATATTTTGCAAATCTTGTCAGTGTAGTATCTATGCCAGCAAGAACAACCAAACAGAAGTGTTTGAATTCAAGGCAAAAGATTCATAAAGTCAGTGAGGTGGGAGGTGGAAGAAACTGTCTAGGAATCCGAAGTAAAACAAAATGGGCTATAATTTGGGTCTCGAGGTTTTTTTTTTTTTTTTTTTTTTTTGCGGTACGCGGGCCTCTCACTGCTGTGGCCTCTCCCGTCGTGGAGCTCCAGACGCGCAGGCTCAGAGGCCATGGCTCATGGGTCCAGCCACTCCGCGGCATGTGGGATCTTCCCGGACCAGGGCACGAACCCGTGTCCCCTGCATCGGCAGGCGTACCCTCAACCAGTGTGCCACCAGGGAAGCCCTGGAGTTTTATGTTCTTTTTTCTCTTGGAGTCTCTGCTCTGGTTTGATGCTGTTGTTTTTCCCAAGAGAGAATGCTACTGTCGCTCTATGTCTGGGGGGAAGATACCCATCACCCAGAATGTATCACAAACTATTAATAATCTATCACTGCAAATCTACCTTGTCTCAATAAACACCCTGTCCCCAAGTACAAATAAAAGGCCAAGCAGGCAGATGCTGGAGTTTATCATCCTCACATTTTCCATTTCCCATTTCTCTAAGGATGGTGTCCAGTACCTGAGCTGTCCTATGGATACTGTAGGAAGAGGAAACTAACATTTACTAAGCAAATTCTGTGTGCCAGATGCTTCTCAGCCCTGAGAAGTAGGTTTTCTCAACCCCATTTTGCAGATGAGGATACTGAGGCTGGGGGCGGAGTGGGGACTTATTTAAGAACATTCAGCTTGCAAGTACCAGAGATGAGATAAACCCTTTCCCAGATGTCTTTCTCCAAAGCTCTTTATCTTCTTCTAACACACTGCCATAAGGCTGTTAGGGAGCTCTGCATTTTTATCTTTCCTACTCTACCTACCATAGCTTTGTATACAGTTGGTGCTCAGGCAAGCTTAGCCAAATTGAAAAGTGAATATGGAAAAAGGCCTGCAGGTCTGCTGTCTAAAAACAGATTCCTACACATGGACAGGGAAATGAATTTGCAGAGCACAGAGCAATCTCCCTAAGAGGTGGTTGATCCGAAGGCTGACTCACTATTTCTTTTCCTCATTCTTCATCTCCTTTATAGTGTCTGTGACTGAGTTGATAAAAACGCAGCCCTCTTCTAACCTTTGATTACAGAATACAGCAAGTTGCACTCATCTGTTTCAATCTATATATGTCCCCGCTGCTTGGTTGAGGAGGGGGTGTTACACGTGTGCCCTTCACCTCATATTTTAGCACTGCATATAAGTGATGGGAAAAACAAACAAACAGACCAATACCTTTAACCCTCTGTGCCCCTCCCCCCTCCCCACATCACATTAGAGCTCCTTTTCAAGAGAGAACAATGGAGTTGCTTGACATTCAGTGGGCCATGATTCGCTAGTGGACAGGGTCACACTGTGCTACAAGCAATGGGCATCTGTCTATTATCAGTGCGGTCTCCAGAATGAGGGGCCAGGCCAGCCTACCTTACCCGTGTAGCGATGTGCTAAGAGGACCCCGCGGGCCCAACCATTATAGACTCCAAAAGCAAATGAAGATAGCCATGACTTCAATACTATTTCCTAAGAAGTTCTAAGCTGGGAGCTAGAGAGGAATGTATGAGCTAGAAGAGAGTTGACGCTATGTTTCCTCCATAATTATTGCTAATGTGTGTGTGTAGCTCCTTAGGTCTACAAATCCAGAACAGAAGAGATCTGGGCACCAAAATTCCATCCCCATCTCCAGCAACTCTAACTAGATTGTATTCCCCTTGAAGGCAGGGGAGTGCCAACATTTGTACCAGAGCTAGGTTAGTGATTCAAACATAGTATACCAGTACTTTTCACTCTCAAATCAGCCCTCTTAACTCACATTTTAATCCCCATTATACAGATGAAGAAACTGAGGCTTGGAATTCAGGGAAGTTACCCAAGTTATACAGCTAATCAAGGGTAAAGCTGGGATTTGACATTGGCTTAGAGAAAAATGCATTTCTTGGAATCGTGTTTCAGCTGTGGCTGCTTAGGAGCAAGCAGCGTATATCCTTAGTCCTCAAGGAAATAAAAAGTGAAACTCAAATTCTCTGGGTATCCAGGTGCCCTTGAAGGAAATCACTCATCTATTGATATTTCCCTTTGAAGCCACTCCCAGAGATAGCCAGAGTGTTGTGCAAGGGAGTTCTTGTAAAAATAGGCATCGCTTACCGGGCTCCATTTCTGCAACCACAGGAGTATGAAAAACCCTGCGTGGTTATAAGAAAACTGAACAATTTTACTGACAAATTAAAGGTTTGGGAGGCAGCGGGAGAAACTGGTCAGCTGCAACTTCAGAGAGAAGCCGCACTGAACATTTCAAAGCCTCCACTTCAATTATGAAGGGAGAAGCTGAGGTCTGGGAAGTGGTCCCCAATGGGTGTGCGCCCAGCATAAAATGTGCCCTCTGGTTCTCAGCAGGACTTGAGGCCTTTTAAGGAGGGACTGGATAGCAGGAGAGGGAGTGGTAGAGAAGAGCAACAGTGAGCAAAAGTGGGGCGGGGAGAGAGAGAGGGAGAGATGTCTGTCACAGAGAAGTCTGGCTCTGCTCATCAGATTGTAGAGCATAAGAATGGGATTTTAGATACTGCTATTTGCAAAGTGAAGACCAGAGTGTGTGAGTAACTGGCCCAAGCTCCTCAGCTTGGCAATGAAAGCTGGAATTGGCTGAAAAAGAATGAGTAAGAAATATTGATGAAGCACCTATTATAATATACATATGATATGTATAATATATATTATAATATGTGTATATAATCACAGTCCATATTTTATCCACATTTTACAGAAAAAGAGACCAAAGCTCAGAAAGTTTAAGCAAGATAAATCATAAATGGCAAAGCAATTGCCATCTTTTCCAAAGTCCTGTAAATCCTTTAGGAGGTGCCAAGATGTATTTTCCTCCAGGAAGTCCTCCTTGTTGCCTCAGGTCTGGGTTAATTGCCGTTGTCTCTGAATCTCTACCCCATCCTACTACCTACCACTTGTATTCTAAGGACCACCTTCTCCACTACTAGACCTTATGCTCCCTAACCAGGCACCATGCCAGTCTTGTTTGTTGTTTCACCCAGAGGCCCCAGCAGAGTTCATGTTCAGTACAGAAGTGAGGCTTTGAATGAACCCTCCTGGACCTTCGTTCTTACCCTTCCAGGGGACCATGAATGCTACTCAGACTTCCCTTCTCACCTGTAGTCTACACTTTGGGTTTTTATCTCCAATCTCTTCCTCTTCATCCTCTTTCCTCTCTAATTCTCCTTAAAACTCTACTGTCGGCTCCAAGTTAAGAGGAAAATTACTCACTATGTGACATCACTACAAGGCAAAAGTAATAGGAAAGAGTACCATTCATCTTCCATCCCAGTGATGTCTGCAGTTTCAATGACTGATTGAAATGTAATGATTGTCATCTACTGGGATGTAAATGATATTACCAGCAGTGTTGATAATAGTAGCTGATTTTCACTGAGAATTTCCTATGCCCCCCTCGTTTTCCAAGTATTTCCTCACTTAATTCTCACAACAGTCATGAAATATACAAAGAAACATCATCCCTGTTTTATAAATGAGAGTACTAAGGCCCATCGATGCTAGATCCTTAACCAAGACCATGCAATGATAATGTGAATGTAATTCTATCTAATTCTGAACTCAATAAAGTTTTTTATATCAGCTGCCTTTCAAAAAAAATAGTCAATATAGGAACAATGGAAATGGTCACATATTGAGCATGTATTATGTGCTAGCCACGATTATACACTCCATGTACGTAAGTCATTTAACGAGTTAAGGCACCAGAAATAAAGTTAATACCCTTCTATGGACTGATTTAAAAGTAACTTATGGGGAGTTCCCTGGGGGCGCAGTGGTTAAGAACCCGCCTGCTGGGGCTTCCCTGGTGGCGCAGTGGTTGAGAATCTGCCTGCCAATGCAGGGCACACGGATTCGAGCCCTGGTCTGGGAAGATCCCACATGCCACGGAGCAACTAGGCCCGTGCGCCACAAGTACTGAGCCTGAGCGTTTGGAGCCTGTGCTCCGCAATGAGAGGCCGCGACAGTGGGAGGCCCGCGCACCGCGATGAAGAGTGGCCCCCGCTCGCCACAACTAGAGAAAGCCCTCGCACAGAAACGAAGAACCAACACAGTCAAAAATAAAATAAATAAATAAATAAATTTATAAGAATCCGCCTGCCAATGCAGGGGACACAAGTTCGATCCCTGGTCTGGGAAGGTCCCACATGCCGCGAAGCAACTAAGCCCGTGCACCACAACTACTGAAGCCCACACACCTAGAGCCCGTGCTCCACAACAAGAGAAGCCACCGCAACGAGAAGCCCACGCACCGCAACGAAGAGTAGCCCCTGCTCGCCACAACTACAGAAAGCCCAGCGCAGCAACGAACACCCAAAGCAGCCAAAAATAAAATTAAAAAAAAATATATATATATTTTTTAAATAAAAGTTTTTTTAAAAAAAATAAAAGTAACTTATGGAGGTAAATTGATTTAGAGAGGTTAAGGCAGGCAGTTGGACCTAACGACCTCTTTAGTTCCATTCCAGAATTAACAGACAATATTCTAAAGATATATGAGGCCACATGGCAAACCAGCAAGGAATACATACAGACAGGTCTTTAAGCACCATGTTATCACAAAGTGGAGGCAGGGACTCCTCCATCGTTGCCTGAGGGTTGTCCCCATGGGGCTCTGTAGTGTGGCAACTTGGGCATGTGGCCCATCCCAAAGGAATGACCTGCTCCCTTCGGCTGCTGGGCCGTGTCTCAGCACAATCTCTTTGGATCCATGGTGGAATGTCAATTATTTAAAACTGGCTCAGGTCTGCATACTCCACTGGACTCTTTTTTATCCCACTTTAAGTCTTTCCCTTGGGACAGCTTAAACAGCTCTATCTTTTTAATGACAAACTATCCATCGATAGCACTGGAAATGAAATCAAGCTTTTGTTTAGCAACCAGTCTGCTTATTTATTTTCTAAGTTCATGAGTTTATGTATATGCTGCTCTTAATGGGCAGTGCATAAAAATGCCTCTTTTTATTTTCTTTTCCTTTGCACTGTTGCCAATGATGGCTAGTAGCAAGCCATTAGAGGCAGGAAAGTACCTTTTTTTTTGCCTTCCAAGACGGGCTGCATTTCTGTATGTGTGTTCTATGCAGATTGGCCAATATGTTAAACTTCCTTTTTCACTTCTTCTGATATAGATGGCTTTATGTCAACCACATAATTTTTCTCACTGATTAATGGAAATATATATATATATATATATATATATATCGATACATACACATATATATTTGTATGCACATATATATGTTATGTGTATACACACATATACATTCATATACATATATAAATGCTCACACACATATACGTATATACATAAACATATTCACACATATACGCACACAGAAAATTTGCTTTTTTCAGTCAAAATGAAAAGTCTGTGGCAGGGATGTGAAATGAATTCTACTCCACATCAAAATCTGAAGCATTGTTATGTAAATCTATGACACTGTGGTCTTGTTTTTAACAAAAGACTTGATGGGCTGAGACGGGACTGGACTGTTTTAAACAAAAGATTTTGAGTCCAAACATGGCCCGTTTTGCTTTCATAATCAAACTAAAATTATTGTTAGGTTGTATCTGAGAAGCACAGCCATATGGATAAAAACTAAGGAAAGTCATTCTTTATCCAGATGTTCCCAAATGTCTACTTAACATATACACACAAAATAGTCAAATTTGGGAACTGACTTTTTTAAAGATTTGCTGGATTCTTGAGGGTGGTGTGGGTTATTAGATTCTTTCATGGGAGGCAGAAAGGCAAAGTTCAATTTTGTTTTCTTTATCACAGTAGATGAGATGGGCAAAGTGAAGTGAACTAGCATTTGTTGAGTATCATCATGTTCTAAGTCCTTTAATAAGTACTATTTGACATTGTCATCTCTAAGGAAGGTCATGCTACAAAATTCGCATTACTTCTATGAAGTGTTTTCTTCATCTTATTGTTGATCAAGCAGGGACAAAGAGTGATTGTTGGCAACTAGGAAAGGTCAGATTGACTGGAACACAAACTGTGAAGGAAGACCCAGTAGCTAAAGAATGTTTAGCTCAGTCCTGCAACTGATACCAAGGCCTGGAGGGACAGAATATATGGAACAGTGGTTCTCAACTGGGGCAAATCTGCACCCCAATGTCTAGAGACATTTTTGGTTGTCACACTGGGAGGGGGGGTGCTACTAGCAAACAGTGAGTGGAGACCAGGGATGCTGCAAAGATCCTACAACATAGGAAAACCCTCCATAACAAAGAAGTATCCAGCCCAAACCGCACGAGTGCTTAGGCAGAGACACCCTCCAGCTTCCAGCCGGGACTCCTGGTGCTCGTCTGCATTTTATCAGCCCTGCCACTTTTACATTATCAGCATTCTAACTGAGGTCTGAGAAGCAAATAGTGTAACATCAGCATGTGCTCTGGGAAGAAGCATAAGGTAGAGGGGCCAGATGCAAACCCTGACTCTGCTATCTCTAACTTGTGCATCTTGGGGGAGTGTCTTACCCTCTTGATGACTCAGTTTTCTCATCTGCAAATTTAGAAAAACACTACCGCAAACCCCATGAGGTGCTTGTAAGGATTAAATGAGATAAAGCATAGCAAGAGTTTAGTGACACACTGGTGCCAAGTGTGTGTTCAACCACTTAGTTGTTATTTTTATTTTCATTGCTGTTATTACTTCATCTTCTATTTCCATTTTCTGGAGAGCACTCAGTTTTTAATACTATCTTTTCTTTTTTAAGAAAGCTTTTATCTCAAGGTTAGGTAGACCTGCTTTCACTCACGTGTGATTACAGAGTGCATCAGAATCAGAACGCAGGGGAGAGGGCCAGCTGCAGGAAGGAGCTGTGGGCTATTTTTAAGACATGCTCTTCTATGAACAGCTCCACAAATTCTTCAATATGGCATCCTCCACATCTTGCCGACATACCCAGAGCTTCCTGAGAGTTCCGGTTCTCTCCACATAGCTGAGCAGCAGCTCTACAGCTAGGACTCAACAGCAAGTGGGATCAGAACTTTCCCTTCATCCCAGAGCTGTTCTCAGTCAGCCAAAGAGGGTAGCAGGCAGCCCAAGGGAGCTCACTGCAAACATCTCGGGTGACTTAAAATCACTGCTGTCAACGTGAGAAAGACTGGAATAGAGAGAGGAAAGGGGTGAGGACGGAGGAAAGAAGACAAAAAGCATGGGATCAGTATCCTGGAACTCAAAGGATTCAAGAAATTTGCCAAGGGACGCACTATAAATATATGAGGATGCCGACATCCAAACTCCAGAGATCCCTTCCTCTCAGGCCCTCTGCTATTATTCCTCAGACTGAAAGGAATCTTCCAATTAGAGAAGCTATAAACAGGTCCCTGAATCCAGGTACTTACGAGAAAGGCAGAGAGAGGCAATCTTGTTATTGATAAAACACTGTAAAGAATGAAATGGAATGTGTTGTTTACTGCCTAGTACAGAAAACAGAAAAATAAGAAATATCCATCAGACTCTCCCACATAGAAAATAAACTTTCTGTTGAAAGACAAGAGAGAATTCTTGTGTTGGACGTCAAACCCCTGTTAGCTGTCTGTCTTCTACCTGTGGGTGGCTGGAACACTCCTGGGCAGGAGTGGCCATAGCCTCGTTTGCCAGCTGGGAGATACTACTCTATCATTTAGGGCCTCATGGATAACTGGATAACTCCTTGCGTGAGTTGTCACTCTAACCAGTGCACATCAGTCCCTAAAAAGAAGAAAAGAGTAACTATAGAACTCTGAAGCATGTTTGAAGGTTATCAACGACATCTATGAAAATGGTACAGTTCATCACTGCCATCATCATCCCACCATTACCAGCAAAATCAATAACCTTATCCTCTTCACCAACGCCACCACGACCATCATCATCACTGTCATCATCAACATCATCATCATCTTCATCATCATCACCACAGTCATCATCATCATTCTCACTACCTCCACCATCACCATTACCACCTCCACCACTATGATCATCTTCATCTCCATCGCCATGACCATCATCATCATTATCAACACCGCCTCCACCCTCACCACCATCATCACTATCGGTACCACCAACATCCTTATCTTCATCATCATGATTATCACCACCACCACTACCACTACCACCAGCATCATCATCCTCATTACTGCTATGCATCAGGGACTAGGTTTGCATTAAATACTTCATTTAGCACTCACAGCATGACACGAGTAGATCTTACTAATGAACCTTTCTTTCTTTATAGCTGAGAAAACTCAGGGTCCAATGGGTGAAACAGCTTATCCAGGGTCATACTTGGCAGGACATTCTCCAGTACATAACCCTCTGTCAACATTGTGCCCATTCTTCTAGGACTGAGGCAAAGGTTCTGTCTTTCACCAAGCTACCCCCAATCCTCACTATTGGTGCAGCTCTTGGGACAGCATATTCTAAGCTGCATTGTGCCTGTTAGTATATAGCTTATCAGACATCACATGTAGCTGAGAAATGAGAGGGTAGAGTCTGGTATCTCCCAGTACATAGTCAACATTTAATCTGTTACCTAGTTGCAGTATCTTTTCCTGGATCCAATATAAAGCACTAAAATATGCATTTATCTGCCTAACAACATAGTGGGTGAAACACTCCCACCTTGAAAAACACAAGATTAGGAGAAAAAAATTGTGTTTAACTCCAAGGCTGACCAAGTTAGATGTTTTCTGTAAAAAATACTTTCTAGTAGAGATAGCACTTTTGATTTAGTCTCTGTAGGAGCCTAGGGCCAGGCCGCTCTGGCATACCTCACTATTAGCTGTCAGTGCCCTGCAAGGTTAGAGCTCTCCCCAGGCTGTGGTTAATTCCCTTGTTTAGCAGGCAGAGAGCTCCTCAACAGCAAAGACTACTCATTTTTCTCTGACTCCCTGTCCTAGCACAAAGCCTACCATACAAAGAGGGGTGCTCTGTACAAATTCTTGGATGAATGAATGAATGCATTGTTCTTTGTTTATCAATTTTCCCAACTGTAAAATGCAAGGAGGTATGCTAGGTGAGCCCCAGGGCATGACTCTAGTGCTCACAGGATAAAAGGGTAAGGGAAGCTACTGCTAGATTCTGGTTCTTTAGAGAAGATAAAAAGGCTTAAGGAGGCTGCCAGAGCCATTAATTTGGCATTATCTTTGCATGTGTGATGCACAACTCCTAGTTAGGAAAGAACTCAGAGAATGGTCCACTCTCTTCTTTTCCCTTCTTCAATTCAGTGTTAATAGATCAAGGTTAACTGCTTTAGTCACCACTCCAATCCCTCTGCCCCCATTGCATGACCACAGTAGGTGAGGGGTGGGGGGAAGAGGAGGAAGAGCAGGAGGGGGAGGAGGAGGAGAGAAAGAGGAGGAGGTGGAGGAGGAAGGGGAGGAGGGAGAGGAGGGGAGGGGGAGGGGGAGGAGGAGGGGAGAGTGAGGAGGGGAAGGAGGAATGGAGGAGGAGGAGGGAGAGGAGGGGGAGGAGGAGGAGGAGGAGGGGAAGGAGGAGGGGGGAGGAGGGGAGGAGGAGGAGAAGGGGAGGGGGAGGGGGAGGGGGAGGGGAGGGGGAGGAGAGGAGAGGAGGGGTAGGAGGAGGGAGGGGGAGGGGGAAGAGGAGGGGAGGAGGAGGAGGGGAGGAAGGGGAGGAGGAGGGAGGGGGAGGGGGAAGAGGAGGGGAGGAGGAGGAGGGGAGGAAGAGGGGGAGGAGGATAAGGAGGAGGGGAGGAGGGAGAGGAGGGGGAGGGGAGGGGGAGGGGAAGGAGGAGGGGAGGAGGAGGAGGGAGAGGAGGAGGGAGAGGAGGAGGGAGAGGAGGAGGGGAGGAGGGAGAGGAGAGGGAGGAGGAGGAGGAGGAGGGAGAGGAGGAGGGGAGGGGAGGGGGAGGGGGAGGAGGGGAGGAGGAAGGGGAGGAGGAGGAGGGGAGGAAGAGGGGGAGGAGGAGGAGGAGGAGAGAAAGAGGAGGAGGTGGAGGAGGAAGGGGAGGAGGGAGAGGAGGGGAGGGGGGAGGAGGGGAGGGGGAGGAGGGGAAGGAGGAATGGAGGAGGAGGAGGGAGAGGAGGAGGGGAGGAGGAGAGGAGGGGGAGGAGGAGGAGGAGGAGGGGAAGGAGGAGGGGGAGGAGGAGGAGGAGGGGGGAGGAGGGGAGGAGGAGGAGAAGGGGAGGGGGAGGGGGAGGGGAGGGGAGGGGGAGGAGAGGAGGAGGAGGGAGAGGACGAGGGGAGGAGGGAGAGGAGGGGGAGGAGGAGGAGGAGGGGAAGGAGGAGGGGGGAGGAGGAGGAGGAGGGGAGGAGGAGGAGGAGGGGAAGGAGGAGGGGGGAGGAGGAGGAGGGGGGAGGAGGAGGAGGGAGAGGAGGAGGGGAGGAGGAGGAGAAGGGGAGGGGGAGGGGGAGGGGGAGGGGAGGGGGAGGAGAGGAGAGGAGGGGTAGGAGGAAGGGGAGGAGGAGGGAGGGGGAGGGGGAAGAGGAGGAGAGGAGGAGGAGGGGAGGAAGAGGGGGAGGAGGATAAGGAGGAGGGGAGGAGGGAGAGGAGGGGGAGGAGGAGAGGGAGGAGGAGGAGGAAGGGGAGGGGAGAGGGAGGAGGAGGGGAGGAAGAGGAGGAGGGGGAGGAGGTGGAGGAGGAGGAGGGGGGGAGGGGGAGGACATGAGCCTCCCAGCACATCAGCTCTGCCTGTGAGAGCAGGCAAGACAAACCAGGGAGACAAAGGAGTTGAAGGCAGCCTTGCCCACTATCTGAGGCACAAACCAAGTGGAGAATTAGGTCTCCACTGGGCTCCAGCCAGTAGCTAAGTCAGCTGGCCACTCAGGGTACTACCAGTTGTGGGCCTCTCTAAAATCAGGTCATCACTAGCTTTGTGGAGGACAGGCTCGGGCACAGACAGGGAAATGTGAGATTGTTGGAGAAAGAAATTTTGTAGCATCCAAAGGGCCTTCAACAAACACAGACCCCGAAAAGCCCAGCATACATTTTTTCCACACTGTATACCTTTAAAGGACAGCTGGGAGGATGGTGTAGGACCATTAGGGCAACATTCTTTGGAGAGACATTTTTAATGATTTATGGTCAGCACCAGAAGACTGAACTTTTTCCTTTCTACACAGACAAAAAATAGATGACTCTGGTGATTTACAGAATATTCAGACACGCTGTTATCATCCCTTCCCTGACAGCTTCAGTACCTCATAACTGGCCTCCCAACATCCATCCTTATCTCCTTCCAACTCATTCTCACAACAAGGAGAGAAATTCGAGATTGCCCGTATGACTCTCCAGCTGAAACGTGTCAGTGCCGTTAGAGCGCTTTTAGAGCAAAGGACAGAATAACAATTATCTTCCCAGGGTCCTGCGTGTTCTGGCCACCGTTTACGTCTGCAGGGAGCCACACAGCTGGTCCTCTTGATCCCTGGGGTCCAGTGACGTCAGCCCCCCTTTAGTTCCTCAAACATTCCATGGGCCCCTAACCCCTCATCTATCTCCTCTTGACATAAATCTCATCTCTCCTTTAGCTCTCCAATCTGCCTTCACTCCTCCAGGGACGCTCGCTCTGAAGAACCAGCCTAGGTCAAGGCTTTCTATCATCCATTCTCAAAGCATCCCGTACTCTTCTTACCACTGAAATTCACATTAGTAAATCTGTATGTTTCTGCAACGCCCACGTCTATCACACTGCCTGCAACATGGTAAAAGCACTCAACAAATAGTCCTTGAATGAAAGCTGTGGCATGGTGGGATGTTATCTCAAGAAAAGAAATGGGAATTAGGATCACCAGGGAGGCTAGCTGGAGAATTACCAGGTTAGTGGTAAATTACTCTACATTTTTATACATGTGTGCGTGCATGCACACATGCACACACACACACACACACACACACACACACACACACACACCCTTCTGATTCTGCCTTGGTAGTCTAGTATAATACCTCCAGAGGCACATAAAAACATTACTAATTCCAGCTTGAATATGTAAGAAGCGGCTGTATATTTGAAGTCAAGAGACAAGGATTTTAGATTATGATTCCGAAGCGACTAGTTGTGTGACCTCTGTTTATTGTACCATCTCTCTGAGTTCCTTATTTCTTATGTATAAATGACGATGCACTGATCACTCAATGACTTGAAGAAGTCCTATTGTGTGCAGAGCAGGCCTAGATATTTAGTGAAAATACAAGGCCAGAGCTCCATCTCGGCACTTGGGAACTTTCCAGGCTAATGGGAAAACAGGCATATAAATAAATGTTTACAGCAACAAGCTAAGTGCCAGTTTCAAGATTTGGACAAAGGGTTGTGGGCGCAAGGGAAGGAAGCACGTTCAGGGGACTGTTTGGAGGAGTCAGAAAAGCTCTCCTGGAAAGACTGTTCTGACAATTAAGTTAAAGGATGGGCACACCTACCACATAAAGACCAGTAACGGGCACCAGCCCTGGGGCCAGAAAGTACTTAGTAGAAATCCTACTCCAGATCTCACTTGATGAGAGCAGGATTTCTACTTAACCCCTCTCTATCATTTCTCCTCACCCACAAAATGGCAGCAATAACCTCTCCCTTGCCGTTTTGGGGTGAAATTTAGAGATACTATACACAAAGTACTTTTAATCAAAAGATTCGACTCCCAGTAGGTGCTCAATTAACTGCAGCTGGATTTATCATTCTTCCTATGCTCCATTTCAGTGACTGGCAGGCCAGGGCACAGGCTTTTAACGGATTCCTGATGTGTCTGCCAGGTGTGGTTTGCATAACTAAGTGGAGGGGCAAGGTAAAGACAGCTGAGTGTTGTCGTTTGATGTGTTTTTCCCAAGGCATCCTCACAGGCCCTGTCAATATCAGTTACCTTGCAGTATCAGGAAATTACAGAACGCCAAGAGGGTTTTGCAGGGGAAAGCAGCATCTGACAGCAATGGTGAACCTGGGAGAGATTAGAGGCGTACAGATTCCTGCCGGGTCTCACACCACGTCCTAAAGAAAAGCAGTGTGGCAGGCCTCGTTTATTACCTTCAATAGCTTGAATGAACCACCTTGACCCTTTGGGGAAAACGGGTGAGGGCTGAATGACGTGGAGAATATGAAATGTTTTCAGGCAGAAAGAGAGGAGGAGAGAATCAAGCAAAGATGACAAGAGTGTGGATATCAAGGGTCCAAGCAAATTTGTAAATTTCCAGGCTCAGATTCCTCAGGAGGTGCACATTTGGGCTCTAGATGCTTCTATGTTAAGAACAATCAGGCCTCAACAGTCTATCAACTTTCACTTATCAATCAACACTCACCTCAGACATTTCTCCAGACAATTTCTCTGATCCCTCAGGTCAGATTAGGCCCTATTCCTACCCCTGTCAATCCACTAATGACTCTGTGTCATATGTAGCCATCACACTGAATGAGGAGGACTCATAGGGGACCTTCATCTTTGCCTCTCATGGTCCCTCCAAATCTGTCCCCCTTAGTGTGGCCTCTTTCCCTGACACTGGATAAATATGACAAACACCCCAATCTTTCGTGACAGTGTTAGCCCATGCAAACAGCTACCAGGTCAATTCAATTCACACAAACACACAAAGAATCTCATGTTAGCAAGTATAATATCCAGTCCCACGGTATAATCAAACCTCAATGTTTTTTCGTTTTTTTTTTTTTTTTTTTGCAGTACGCGGGCCTCTCACTGCTGTGGCCTCTCCCGTTGCGGAGCACAGGCTCCGGACGCGCAGGCTCAGCGGCCATGGCTCACGGGCCCAGCCGCTCCGCGGCATGTGGGATCTTCCCGGACCGGGGCACAAACCCGTGTTCCCTGCATCGGCAGGCGGACTCCCAACCACTGCGCCACCAGGGAAGCCCCTCAATGTTTTTTTATCGTTGGGATTTCTCTCCTTCCCCAGCTGGGACCCAGTGCAGACATGAAGACTAAAGTTTCAGGAGAGCAGGTGGCCAGTCTCTTCTCTCTTGTCCCCCCAGTGTTTGAACTCCTTCTTCCTTAATTTGCCCACTGAGTATTCTGAGCCTCACCAGGGTAGGATGATGGGAAAGGGCACAACGAAGTTGTTATCTCATTGGTGGTCTTGTAGAGTGGTATGTCATGTGATGTCCTATTTAAAACTGACTTTCTCCAGAAGAATTCTGTGGATTCTTCAAAGACCCTCAGCCTCCTTTGGCGGGGCTCTCTCACCCAGTTTCCCGTACCAGACACCACACGCATCTGCTTTGGCTGGATACTGATCTTCTCAGCCCTGAGATACCCAGATTCTGTGCTGAGAGCTGTTAAACCCTGTTTAGAAGCAACCTCAGAAGATCCCATGCCAGATCTCTCTCTCTCTCGTATGGGTAATGGGGGTGTGGTGGGAAAGCAGGATTGCTTTTCTAGATGATGGTAAGTACTCATACTGCATCTGCAGCGTCAAGTCTAGGGGCACAGGCCATTCAACACACAGCTCTTATCTTTGCTCCACTACTGAAGCAGATAACAAACATTTATTATTGCTGTTGTTGCGTTCAAGGCAGGTGTCAGACACCAGGTTGCTATGCCACCGAAATTTCAAGAGACAGCACTCAAATTTTCAGAGTAGTTCTGCCAAGACCTCCTACTGTGGAGACTTCAAGGAAGGAAATACCCTTCTCCCCTTTCCATTCATGGAAGCTAGAGAGACTTACAGTACACCAACAGCTCTCTCCAAAGCTGCCTCTTTCCCATCACTTTCAGTGTAGTGGAATCATTTAGTATCTGTCACCCCAATTTTTCAAGTCTAGAATATCCCTTGTCTAGAGATCTCAGCCAGTTTCCATTTTGGCATTCCACTTTTACCATGATCAGTGATTAGTAGGAATTGCTCCAGACCACTGGGGTTCCTATTATAAGCAATTCCTTTTATACTATTCCTCTTACAAGGAATCACAGTATATAAAGTTGAACTTTGTAAACTGCTTCCTTATTTCTCGAACTGGAGAATACCAGATTTAATTCCTTTTGAAGATAATCATATTGAAAGTAAAGGAAAAACAGGAGAGTGGGGTTCAAAATGAATAAAACTATGCAAGGGATTTGAGAAATACTCCTAGAAATCTGTTAAATATACGTTACAAAGCATTCTAATTACTCCATAATTGGCCAAGACTGTGGTAGTCAACCGTGCTCCCGTACAATCAAAGTGAAATAGATATCTGGCTGATGGACCAGACACACTCTTTAATCCTCTTAAGAAGCGTGCTATCAGCAACAAAGCAACATACATTTAAGAGCATCTCAGTCGCGTTGTATGGAAGGGACGGTAAATGGAAAATAAATGTCAGTTAAGTACCTGCAATGGGAAAATATCATTGATACCACCTCGATTTAATTTTTTAATCTTAAATATGAGCTTTTGCACATGAAACACTACTAATTAATCCATTAGCATATTTCTCAAGCATGAATCATGGAGGGTTTCAGGGACACGGCATTCATTCTTGGGGCTTGGGAACAGAATTTTAGTCTTCTCTGCCATTTACTCATTTATTTACTTTGGCTGTGTTGGGTCTTTGTTGCTGCGCACGGGATTTCTCTAGTTGCGGTGAGCGGGGGCTACTCTTCGTTGTGGTGTGCGGGCTTCTCACTGAGGTGGCTTCTCTTGTTACGGAGCACGGCCTCTAGGCGCACGGGCTTCAGTAGTTGTGGTGCGTGGGCTCAGTAGTTGTGGCTCGTGGGCTCTTGAGCACAGGCTCAGTAGTTGTGGCGCACAGACTTAGCTGCTCCGCGGCACGTGGGATCTTCCCAGACCAGGGCTTGAATCTGTGTCCCCTGCAATGGCAGGCGGATTCTTAACCACTGTGCCACCAGGGAAGTCCCTTCTCTGCTTTTTTGACTAAACTAGGCACTGTTATCTCTATATCCCCAGTGCCTGGGAAAATTATGCTGGATAAAAGTTGTTGAAGAAATTAATAAGTTAAAGAACGGATGAGTGAGTGGATCTTCATGCTGGCACACAGTAATGTGTATGTAGAGATGTTGAACTCAAGAAGCTTAAGTCTAAAGGAAAAGAAAAGTAAATTTTTTAAATGATGCAAAGGCAAGGTATACATAGGTGAGGGCTCCACGCACGGAGCCTCCAGGCTTGTAAAATCTTCTCATTTCTCCTGGAGTTGGTTCTCAGGGTTCAGTTCTTGTCCGAGACCTGGGGCTTCTGTGCAGAAGGAGCCCTGGGGATGTTTGCTGAGGAACCGAATGACAGCTTCCCATAAGGCTTAGGCTGAGGGTGTAGAAGGGGTGATGGAAGGTGGATGACAGCTGCTCTCCAGCTCTCAGCATACCCGAGGGGGAGAAATATAGACACTGGAGCAAGTACCTCAAACATCAGGACAGATGTAGTCATCATCCAACCATTTGTCCAACAAGCATTAATTGAGCATTTTCTATATGCCAAACTCAGTTCTAGACTTGAGGGATATGGAGTAAAGAAAAGCTGACACAATTTTGCACTTAGGGAGTTTTTGGTCTATTGGAGGAGACAGGTATTAAATAAGTACAAAAATAAATGTAAAATTGCAACTGACATAGATGCCCTAAAATCAATTTTCAGAGTCTTAAGAGAATGACTAATTGGGTGGCTTTGAATTAAAGTACAGAAAGTACAGGAAGTAGAGGGAGGTAAGTTTTCTGATGACCAAGTCTGAGCTATTTGTAAGGCACAATTTAGCAAAATTCAAACAGTCTGTTGCATAGCCTTCATTTTTTTTTCCTTCTTTTTTTTTTTCTTTTACACCCTCCCATCCCCCATTCACTTACTATCTCCTGTTTCTAAGTAAACAATTTTAAAATAATTTGTGCCAAATGTTGTGATGGGTATCCTCATTTCACAGGAATGCCATGAGGTAGGGATTAGAAAGATGGTGGAATCAGACGAGCCTTCATCTGAATCCTGGCTCTGTGTTTTACCTCCTGTGCGCCTCTGGGAAAATTGCTGAAACACTCTGAGTCAGTTCCTTATTTAGAATCACTTTTTTTGTGACATGATTTTACCGTGTAAGCCACATAAGAGCACCTTCAAATAGAATTCTGAAAAACAGAAAGGGAATGCACAGTCTCATCTCTCTAATGCCTCTGTTTGTAATTCTTACCTCTTTGCTTTCCACCTTTGTAGACGTGGAATACACGGGCATAGAGAACTGGAGTATAATCCCAGTGTACTTGGCAGTTTGAATTCTATATTTAACGTTCTCGTCTAATTTGTCCAATTAGCGTGGACCTTAGTCCATGGCAACTTTTGAATCTTTCTAATGTTCGCATTTGGGTGGAAGAGAAACAATTCCGGAATCTCAGAGTGAGTCACTGGAATGCCAAGATGGTGACCCGAGTTCTGCCTGAATCATTAAAGGGCGTGAGGGGGACTCAGTGGAGGGGGTTCTGGAGACGTTTCAGTTCTCCAGGAAGGACAGGGATAGAAAAGGAAGGCACAAATTGCGTCAGTTATTTCAGCTCAAAATTGACCTGGGATTCTTCCCTGATGTCCCTGCTCTCTCAACAAGGGGACTTTTCTTTTATAAGGAAGAGAGAGGGAAGAGCAAGCAAAAGAGCAAGAGACACAGAGACTGGAAGACAGAAGGACAGAGATGGACAGTAAAACTGCTAGGATATGGGGAAAAAGAACAGCTTCAGGGAGGAGGGGCCAGGAGTGACATGACTAGAGCACCCACAGGGCTGACCTCACTCCTGGTATAACTGGGGCCTCAGATGGTTATTTCAGGTCTTTCTCCAGTTGAGAATTGTTTTATTTATTGAAAATGAATTTCATATTTATATTTCTTGATTTAATAATATCACTGGTATATCTGTTTACTAGCGTATAATATGAAAATTGGACACTAGAGTTTAAATTAAATTCTACCTTTTAAAAATAACAATGATTTCCCATTTCAAAAGTAATACATCAGGGCCTCCCTGGTGGCGCAGTGGTTGAGAGTCCACCTGCTGATGCAGGGGACATGGGTTTGTGCCCCAGTCTGGGGGGATCCCACGTGCCGTAGAGCGGCTGGGCCCGTGAGCCATGGCTGCTGAGCCTGCGCATCCGGAGCCTGTGCTCCGCAACGGGAGAGGCCACAGCAGTGAGAGGTCCATGTACCACAAAAAAAAAAAAAAAAAATTAATACATCAGTATTAGGAATAACATGAAGAAGTCCAAAAAACATTAATAGAAAAATTAATTATATATATACTTATATACACATATATATGAAATTTGCAAATATTCAGTATTTATCATTGTGTTATGGGTACTGATAATTTTACTTCTACATTTGTATACTTTTGATATAGTTATTGTATATAGATATGCTTTTATTTGCAGACTTGGGAAATTCCATATACATATGTACAGTTTCTTTTTCTCCACTTGACATTATATTGAGAGCATTTTCCTCTGACATTAAACATTCTTAGAGTATAATTCATTGATGAATCTGGATGCATTATTCTTTATTGAAACATATATTGACTTTTCCCCTATTGTCAGGGATTTAGGATATTACCAACAGTTGTCTAATATAAGCAACACCATGTTGAACAGTCTTGTACAATGTAACTGCCTGCAATTCACTCTTTGGATAAATTCCAAACAGATTAGTCAATCAAAAAATATGGGCATTTTAAGGCTCTTGTACTTGATGCGAATTTTTTTTGAAAAAATTTATATTTCCATCAGGAGCATATGAGTATCATCATCTCATGGGTCGTTTACCCACCTGGATGTGTATTTCTCTGTGTGTGTGTGTCTGTGTGTAATCATCACCAATTTGATTCTTAAAGTAGCATCTCTTATCAGTAGGCTAATTCTTTTTTTTTAATTGTATTTTATTTTCTGATTTGCCATTATGATGCCAAAAGATGTCTATCCTTGTATTATGATTACTTAATGTTACTCATACACATGCAATCACATACACATATGAAGAGAGCCTATTTTATCTGCCAAATGGATTTTCTGTCACTTCCCTATTCTATCCTCTACTTACTATTGCTGATAAAATGGTGTGATGCATTCAAATGCCTAGTAAAAAAAAAAGATGTGCCTTTAAAAGAATGCATTTTTAGGACTTCCCTGGTGGTACAGTGGTTAAGAACCCGCCTGCCAATGCAGGGGACACAGGTTCGAGCCCTGGTCCGGGAAGATCCCACATGCTGCGGAGCAACTAAGCCCGTGCGCCACAACTACTGAGCCTGTGCTCTAGAGCCCGCGAGCCACAATTACTGAGTCCACGTGCTGCAACTACTGAAGCCCGTGTGCTTAGAGCTCATCCTCTGCAACGAAAAGCCACTGCAACGAGAAGCCTGCTCGCTGCACCTAGAGAAAGCCCGCACGCAGCAATGAAGACCCAGTACAGCCGAGAAAAAAAAAAAAAAAGAATGCATTTTTAATTCTAAGTGTTTCATTATAAGCAAAAGATAGCTCTAAACTGTATCACATGAACTTCAATGGGAAATACAAAAATACTTTTGTTTTAAAATTGAATATACCAGTGCAAGAAAGAAAATAAACTGTGACACTGCGTTTGTTTCACACAAGAAGCTCCCAAACTAATATTTGCTAAAGAAATCAATTTCATGTACCACAAGGCTATTCATTAAATCTTTTCCACTTTGCCATGGGTTATATGCAATGGAGCCATCAAAGCATGAGGTAAGGGCTGTAGCACCCTAGTGCTGGGCCCTTCAGATTTAGAGAGTGCAAATTTTCAGCACAAAAACTTGAACCAAATTTGCTTCTTTTTCAACCTCCTTAATAAGCAATTCTAAAGCCCCATGGTGCAATTGATTTAGAAGACAAAAATCAATAGAAAGCTGACCACCGGGCGTGGGAATCCAAGGATCATCCAGTGGAGAATCATGGCTGAAATTTGGGACCTTGAGGCTCTGGCTCATTTCTCTTCACAGTTTACACCTATGGGATGTTACCTACCTCGATCTTAGAAAGTAGCAGGAGCTCTCAAAAGCAACATACCCAAACATTATATGATCTCCAATGGAAAGAAAGTTTATAAGAACTTCAATCCAAATTCCAATCTTTTTACATCTAACTACTGTCAATTTTCCGAAGTATTAAAATGAGAAATAAAAGACCCCAGAGTGAATGCTGTAGGAAATTTGAGAAGCTGCCCAAAGATAGGAAGCCACCCACTCTTAGAGCAAAATAGGAGGCAGCAGAGACCGCCTAGCCAAGTCCCTCCCAGGCACCCTCCACCTGGGGAACTCTTAAGGCTTAGAGTAAACTCTGCTCTTACCCCAGCGGAAGAGCAGACCCAAGACCACCACCCCTTCACTCCACCCAACACCTCCAAGCCGCATGTTGCCAAAAGAATTCTGCAGTGGGCTAATTCTCATTGTTCTTATGTATTTTTACCAGTTGTACATTTTCTTCCTTTTGTGAATTTTCTGTTAATACCACATGCTCATTTGTGAACTATCCTTATCCAGTTTCTTTCTCTACCTACATCATCTATATTCTACCTACTTTCAAAAGGATTGTAAGTAACTTACAGCAAAAAACAAAGATGCAATCAAAACATTAAAATCAGGCCAAAGAAATCACGCCTCACATATGTTGCAGGTACATTGTTGTTTAATGAACACTTTCACCTGCATCCTCCCATTTAGTCTTCACAAGATTTCTGGGAGGTCTGGGTATTTACAACCCTCCTTGTATAGATGTGGAAACTGAGGCTCTTACAGGGGAGGAGTTGGAGCCGGAACAGATCACCTTCTGTTATTAGCACCGGAATTGTCCCTGTGGTCTGCTTAATCTCAAACCCACAGTGTCATCAAGTCCAGTCCATCCATTCAATAAATATTTATTGAGGGGCTGCTATACACTGGGCAAGGTTCCTGTCACTGGGAATACAGCAGGAAACAAGAGAGAAAGCACTGCCTTAAACTTTAGAGTAGACAGGAGACAGGCAACTAGGAAAGATGTGGATTCTGTTAAGAGGATGAGTTAGGAAGATAAATAGAGGAGGGTGGGCGGATAGAGAGTGCGACATTCAGAGTGGTGAATGCAGGCATTCCTGCTTAGCATGTGCTCTCATCTGCTCTCATCTGCTCTCATCAGTATGTGCTCTCATCTGCTCCTCTAGTATGTGCAAGATCACCAACCATTAAGAGTCTCCTGTGCAATCAGCCTAGGGCTCTTTACAGGCAGAGAGCGACAGATCTCGGTGGCTCCTCCCTGACTTCCAGGTTACCTGGAGGGGAGCCTAGTACACCTCCACAGGGCGTTAAGTATAGGTGAGCTGGATGTATGATGACAGGGACAGAGATTCTGGGGGAGTTGCGAATGACAGCGGCTGCTTCTACAGGAAACCCAAAGGGAACTCGGCAGAGGAAGAGAAGGAGGGGCAGAGAAGCCACTGCCCTTTCAGAGGGTTCAGTGTCACCTCTTGGCTACAAACCAATACTTTCCTGTTCTTTCATATGAAATGACAGCCCCTCCACTTGCTTTTTCCTTGATAGTGTAACTCTGATTACAAACACAGCCAAGAGAATCCCAGGGTATAACCGCCAAGCTAAGGAGTCTCTGAAAAACCAGAGTCAGCGCCACAAAAATTCCACTTCATTCCTATAGCCTGAAACTGGAGAGTGAAAGCCAAAGGGGCAAAGGAAAGGCATGTGCGTTCATGTTACATAGCTGTGACTGGAGTCCAGAGCTGTGTCTGGAGGTTGCAAGAGCACATTTGGAGATGCTGAGTGGTTTCTTAATGACAGCCCAGGCGTGGAGGGCAGTGAGGCTAATCTCCACAAAGACGATGGTAACCTGGTTACCCCCAGGAAGAGTCCTGAGAGGTCGTCTGGCATTCTCGAAAGACACCAGGTAGCCATCTGGTCCTCACTGGGAAGACCTGGTTTAGTGGCAGGGTTTGACTCACACAAAACAAAAGAGATTTTCTTTTAATTAAAAGCATATAACATGAGATCTACCCACTTAACAGCTTAACCAATTTTTACACGTACAGTATGGTGTTGTTAACTATAAGCACAACGTTGTATGGCAGATCTCTGGAACCTTTTCATCTTGCATAACTGAGACTTTATACCCATTGAAAAACAACTCCCCATTTCCCTGTCCCCCCAGCCCCTGATACAATTCCATTTATATGAGGCATCCAAAGTTGTCAGTCATCAAACCAGAAAGTGAATTAAACTAAGTTCTGAAGCTTCCAGTTTTTAGTTTCCAAGTCTTCTTTGTGTGCTCTGATATTTTAAGAAGTGGCAAGCATTAACTGAGCGCATATTGCATGCCAGACATTGGACAGAACACTGCAGAAATGCACATTACTTGCTGGGGGGCAGGCAGCTTTAATGAGAGCATTGTTACAACTACCACCATCTTCATTATACCTCAAAGTCTGTCTCAGCACACACGCATACACATGCAAAGATCATGAAGAGTCAGGGCCCTGAGTCTGCACACCTCTTATCAAGCTGGAAAGAATACGTAGCACATGGGCCGCTGAATCCCTCAGCCAGTCTTGCCCCATCCAATGGCATTGCTTTCACTGCCACTTTACCACCTGTAACTCTCAAAACTCTATCTGGTAGGGACTCCTATATTCAGTTAGGGTTTCCATACTGGTATATTTACTAATTTTATTCATCTGGACATTAAACTACCGTGTCAGACCTTGTGCTGGGGATACAATGTCAAATAAGTCAGATAAAGCCCTTGTCCTGGTGACATTTTCACCAAGTTGGGAAAGCCAATATTATTCCAGTCATTTTGAAATAAGATCCCTTTTGCATTAGAGAAATACATGGTACTGTGGGAATGGGTAACGAGAGTTCTTGGGATTAGCTGGGGCTGAAGAAAGGATCAGAAAGGAGAGAGAGAGGGAGAGAGAGAGAACATGAACTTGAGTAAAGCCAGAACACAGTCCCTATTTCCAACACAAATTTTCCGGGCTGGGCCCTGCTTAGCTATTTGCTTAGCACAGGGCAGAACCCAAGCCCCTTGGTCCAGGTGTCAGTGACTTCACACTGATCTCCTCCTCAACCTGGCTGGGAGTTTTCTCCAACATAGATGGGGAGCCTGTTGTCTAAATCTCACAGTTAAAAACATTTGTTTGCTCCAGCCAGATGGTTATCAACATCAAAGAGGAAAAGCTGAAAATGGAACCTAGTGGGGTAAAAAGGGCAAATGCGGGTGCTGAACGAACACAGATGGTCAGTGTGGACATTCACTCCAGGCTTCTCTGTTTGTTTGTGAAAAGAGATAGGGGCAGGCCATGACTGCCATCCCCCCAGTCAGCACCAGACAGGTCTGGATTCAATCCCACCTTCTGTCAATAGAGCCCAAATCCCTTTGGATCTTCTGGGCTTTTGCCTCCCTGACATTGCTTTTTATTTTAATAGCAAGACACAATAAACTATAATATTATGCACTGTACTGAATGAGTTACATGCATTTTCTGTTTCAACCCTCACAGCATTCCTGTGTTGGAGACATTATCCCTCTACTTATTTCACACAAGAGGAAAATCAGAGCTAGGGAAGTGAGCATCTTACCCAAGATCCCAAGCCTGTGCATAGCAGAACCCAGATTCAACCCCGAGTCTAAAGCAATGCTCTACACTACACTGAAATGTCAAAGTTTATAAAGACAGACATCAAGAAATAACCCAGAGGTTTAACTCTTAACATAGTGATGCATTTCTTTCGAGTCTTTTTCTTTTTGCCTAGTTTTTTTTTTTTTTACCATAGTCCATATCTGTTCGTGCATGGGTATAATTTTGCATCTTGCTGTAATATCATGAATATATTCGTATCAGAAACTCTTGGTAACCATAACCATAAATGATTTCATAGTCTGCATAGCACTGATAAATAGTATAGATATGTATATCCTAATTTATTCACACCAATAAAGCTGTGCGTATACGTTTGGGTTATTTCCCTCATTGTATTTATCGCATCAGGACTATAAACAATGCAGGCAATGAGCATCTTTCTATGTGCAACATAGCTCACTTAGAGTTCCAAAGGAATAACAAGTTAAATTTCTTAAAGTGGCTTTCAGGCAAGACCCAATTCCCTCCTTAGTAAAAACCACACCTTAGCAACTGTTTCCTCAAGCAAGGAAGATAACAGTACCTAGCTTATATGGTTTATAGTTGTTGGGCCATGAATGTGCGTGTGTGTGTGTGTCCGCGTGTCTGTGTGTGTCTGTGTGTGTATCTGACTCACTGTAAAACTATACTGTTAGCTGCTGGAGTAACAATACTGATCATGGTGAAGGAAGTTACAGCTGCTGGAGTAACAATGCCGATCAGGGTGAAGGAAGTTACACAGAAAGGCTCCAACTCTCCATCCTTCTTCTCCGAGTACTTAAGAGAAAAGGTAGACATTTGCAGTGAGTAAGCACCCTTTGTGCACAGCCTCTGTCCTAGATGTCCTGGGCACATCAACTTTGTGACTTCTCACCATTATCTTGCAAGGAAGATCTTTAGAAGAAGCTAGAGCTCAGCAGGAAGTGACTGCTCCAAGATTATACCGTCAGGAAATGTTAAGCTGGCTTTAAACACACATCTGATAGCAGAAGCCCCCTTTCCTTCTCCCACTCGTAACAAATCTTTCATGTCTGAGTTGCACGTATGAACCTGTACTGTACTGTATGCGATATAAACACATTTTTCACTCTTTTTGCGACATTTCTGATATAATTCTTTCTGTGTGACTTCTTAAACATCTTCATCGCATGTCAGGGATGTTTCCTCTTAGCACCCTGCAGTTTTGGGCTTTCCTACACTTCCCATGTCCCCAGTCCCCACTTCACGTTTCCCTCCAGAGATACAGGAAAGGGTCTGCAGCCTGCTGTGCTTGGCTGCGGTTTATGGGCAGGGAGATTAAGCCAGGAGGCGCCAGGCACTGCTTCAATTACACTTCGCCTGTTCCAAGGGCTTTAATCATGACCTCTTTCTCAATGGATCCTTTCAGAAAGGCCAGGGGGAAAACAGGCAATTGGAAACACTGGTAGTAATCAGGGTCCCCAAACTCCAACTCCACTAAGAAACACAGCTAGGATATAAGATTCATCACAGGAAAAAGAAAACTACGAGAGACTAGCCATTCCTGAAGGATCCATGTGTGTTGGGGGCAGGGCGGAGGGGTACCCGGAGATCATAAACAATAAGTGGAAAGAGTAGGTGACAATAATTAGTTTGGGGTTTTAATTAGGAGGTCTCTGAGGCCAGATGTTCTCTGAGAAAGAATGAAAACCCCTCCTGAGATATGTAATGAAAGTTAGACCCCATGGCTGGGGAAGTGGGTGGAGATGCTGGGTTTGGATGCATTATAGGCTCATAGGTCTCTGGCCTGAAGCATCCTGTGAAGGGGGAGAGGAAGAGGAGGGAATGTGTGATCTGGGTGGAGCACCACGCTCCAAGCCCCAGGCTCAGGCGTTTGTGTTCCCTCCTGAGCAGCGGCGCAGCCCAGCCAGCGTGCCTGCTTCTGATTAACATAAATAGGACACAGCTCGGAGACCCGACTCCCTGCCTGGGCTGGGCTGTCTCAGGAATCTGGACCTCTGTGCGCTGTCTGGGTCTCACTGCCATGAGAAAAGAATGGGTAGAAGCATCCCACAAGTCTTCCTTGGCATTTCTAGCCATCAGGCTCCTGCCCCAGGCAGGGTGAAATACATGGCTGGCTTTCACCACGGAAAGACGGGGTGGGCTACACGTAAAGTTCTGCCAACCCTCTCACGTCCCAGACAACTTCCTGTCCTGTAATTTATTTGCTGTCGACCAGATCAATTATTGCACCATGAGCTACCAGCTCTTAAGAGCCAAACTCCTAAATGAAGAAACATGGAGATGGACATTTGCCCAGAGGAATGAATGAAGAAAAGAACAGTCACTGTAACAGTAGCTAACATCCACTGGGCCCTTGCTAAGCAATTTCCATGGAGTATCCCATTCAAGTCCAAGGAGGACACTGCGAGGCAATTCTACCCAATCCCATTTCCCAGAGAAGAAAACCGAACCTTGGATAATTTATGAAACATGCCCAAGCTCACACGGTTAGTGAATGCTAGACCCAGGATCCGATCCTGGGCAGAATACATTCATAGACTGGTCTCTAAGTTCTTGTAAAAGGAACTGAAGAACAATCCCAAAGGAAGCTGAGACCTGGGCAAAAGAGCATGGGTGCTGGAGGCAGAACAAATTCCTTCCCTCTAGGCTAGGGGTGGGCAACCTGGTTTTGTAAAGGGTCAGGTAGGAAACGTTCTAGGTTTCGCAGGTTATACAGTCTCTGTTGGAACTATTTAGCGCCACGGTTCTCACGCCAAAGCAGCCGTGGATGGTACGTAATGGAATGAGTGACGCTGTGCTCCACTAAGTGTTTACCTACAGAAACAAATGGATTTGACCCATGGGGTGTGGTTTGCCCATCCCGATTCTAGGCCATCATCAGAAACTGAGACATGGAGGGGTTTTGAGAGAGAATATACGTCAATACCCTCATTTACAGATTCACACATTGAGGTTCCTAGACTCCAGGGCTTGAGATCTCAGAACCAGTATTTTGTTCATTTACTAATAAATGTGCCCAAGATCTCACAGTTGGCAAGAGGCAGATTCTGCACTTGAACCCACATCAGTCTAACTATGAAACTCTTATCATTGCCCACTGGTTTCTACTGACCCTGTTAATACTAAGTGAAATGAATGCCTGGTGGACCCTTCTCCAGCATGTTCCAAAGTCGGGCAGCGTTATCTATGGTGAACAACACTCTTGTCTTCTTCCCACTAACCTTATGACCTTGGACAAGAGACTAGCTTCTTGCAGAGCCAGCGTTATCCTTTACTATCACGTGTGTTGGGAAAATCAGTGACTCTATCCAGACAAACCTTGATCTGACTGTCGGCTCTGGGATCTATAGCTGTGAGGTCTTAAGCAACTGTCACACTCTTCTAGAGGTGTTGGCCATTGCCCCCTGCTCACGCCTTTCTAAGATAACTCCAGCCCTCCCCCCATGCCACGACCCACAACTCGCACATGCCGCAGAACAAGGTACCTCACGGGAATCACTTTGCACACCCCTCATCATAGCTCACTAGACTTGACCCAAGGCAAATCATTCCATTGGATGAACTTAAACCAATCAGTTTCTCTCTCACAAAAACTTGCACTCGGGGGGTGTCCTGAGAGTTGGGCTGAATCCTCTTAATGGGGGACAGAAGTGTAAGGACCTAGTAAACCTTGATTCTGAGGGCACACCAGCTCCCACCCATGCTAAGGACTTCTGTAGTTCAGTTTTTCGTCAGTTTTTTAATCTTTTGCATTTTGGACCAGTCTGGTTCTATTTTTAGGAGTAAATGTGTCCTAATATTATACTTCCATCTGTAGCACAAAGATAACTGACACATACTTAACAAAGTGTGTCCTGATGAGAGCTAATGTAAAGGGGCCAAAAGCACAGATCTGACACACAGTAGGCACAGAAAAAAATGTTAGTTCACTCTTGCCGTTTATATTCTGAAATGATGATTCAAAGTCAATTATCAAGAAAGGAATTATATTGAAATCACAGACCCGTGCACATTTAAGAACAGGAACAGAGCATGGAAGCTCTCCTGACCACCTGCAGACTTGATCTAGAAAGCCCCCTGGGAGCCTTATTAAGACTCCCTTCCAGTCCATGCTTGAATAACCCCGGGGGAGAAGAGCTCTTCCCCAGCATGGTGTCTGGCTCCATTGGCAGATGGCTTTGATTGTGAGGACCTCTTAACTGTAACATGCTACACATGTGGACCCTCTTGTTAGTAATGTGCTACACGTGGCCTTCCAGCGGTTCTCACCACTGGTCCTCACACTGAGTGTTGGAGCTACAATGAAGGAAGTACATGTGGTTGCAATGAAGCAAACCACATGTACTGGACTACTAAAAGGGAATATGCAAAAGACATAAATAGGCCTCACGTTGGGATGCTGAACCCATAAAGACTCGCCGTGTCACTTCAAACGTTCTCAAACTTGGTCAAAATGTCATGCTTCGTAATGACAGAAATACTTTAAGATGGAAGCATTTGAAGATAGGAGATTTTGCACCCCATCTTTCTTAAGCTGTTTATTTCTCAGTTAAAATATCTCCAAGTCCTGCCATTGTCTCTCGTGAGATATAATTTCCGTCTCTGGATTACATCCAGCTTATCACCATCTTTTTAAAACATGGAATTCAGAATGAACACAATAGTAAGCTGGCCAGGGTTATGACTTTATTTATTTTTCTATCTACCTTGCACTAAGTCCAGAGGACATGGGACAGAGTCATTATCCCATCCCAACATCCTCACCCTGCAATTCCAATGGGTTGCACTGGTAGATAAATGACAACCTGTGAAAACAGTACACAGCCTCTGTTTTAACCACCACCCCGGGAACCTTGCCTATGGCACGGCACTAACTTCATCTCTTGTGACTGTGTCCCCACAAGGCCCCACTGTCCTCATGGCACAGCTTCCTGTAGCATCTCCCTATAGCTCAGCCTGCACGGTGATTCCATAACCTTCATTTTCTCATAGGATTTGGTCCTGGCCATTGCTTGGATACCAGCTAGTATCCTGGGACTGCCTGAGCTGTGTTTAACTCAAATTTCTAGTTTCTTAATTTGATGGGTTTTTTTTTTGTTTTTTGTTTTTGCAACACTCTGGAAGAGATTTTAAACTTTTAAACAATAAATTGTGCCATGTTTGGTTATGTAAACTGCCAGCTTCCATGTCTTAGAGTTGGGTTTTCTTTTTAATTAAATTTATTCATTTATTTTTTGGCCGTTGGCTGTGCCACGCGGCTTACGGGATCTTAGTTCCCCGACCAGGGATGGAACCCGGACCCACGACAGTGGAAGCACCGCGTCCTAACCACTGGACCGCTGGGGAATTCCCTAGAGTTGGGATTTGAATGAAGGGCTGAAACAGGTGTAAGAAAGTAAATAAGTTACTAATCTGAACTGTACTTCCTGGCTTTAGCTGGGCCCATCACAGTGGTAAGAAGGACCCAGACCATTGGTCAATGTGCCTGTTCACTGATTATGGCCCAGGAGGGAGAGCACACATTTAGATGACAAAAGGTTATTGGTGGTTTGGTTTCTTTGAGATCCAAGCCCTGGAGTCATCCTTGGCACCTGCTGAGAAGCCAGCATGTGAGTCCGACTCAGCGGGGAAGGAACTCAGGAAGTCAAGACAGGATGTCAGTTGCCTCAAAGCATTTTGTCAGGTTCCACTCCCTTGCCTCTTTGCATCCCGCCACCTGCAGCCACTGAACCAAAGGAAGTCAGACTGAGCCATGCGAAAAATTATTTCACTAGGATTAATTTTCATTAAAGACAGCCAAATCTCACGACGCCTAGTCCAGAAGACTCCTGCAGGGTTGCTTCTCTGTTTCTAAAATCTAGAGCTTTAATTGGAAGGGAATGGAAGAGACGACACAATCTCTAGAGACCAGTATCAGGGGCTCCTTCAAAAAACAGTAGCATGGTGGTGTTAGGGCCATGGCTCGCACACTTCAGTGTGCACCCAAATCCCCTGCAGGGCTTGTGAAGCGCCGACGCTGTGTATTTATACACCTGGAGTGAGGCCTGGGGAGCTGCAATTGTACAAAATTCGCAGGTGATGCTGATACCGCTGGTCCCAGAGACCACACTGAGAAGCAAGCACTAATGTAAAAGGAAAAAAGGTTCCGAGTCAAGATTATATAAGCTCAAGCCCTACCAGGTGGCCCTGGCAAGCTCACGTCACCTCTTTGAGCTACAGGGCATTACTGTCGCTATTGCTGCTGCTGCTGTGCTGCTGCTTCTGTTTGCAAAATGTTCGACAGTCCCGAGGTCAATATATTGTACCTAGGAATCAATAAGATAATGGGTGCCCAAGCCCAGTGGTAGACATAGTAGAGCTTCAAGCATTGTTAGATCCCTCTAGTTTCTTTGTAGCCCTCCACCCCTGCACGGGTGGGACTCAAGGAAATGATGCTATTACTGCAGTTCACAACCACTTCCCCTGACTTCTGACTTAACAGTACTTCTTAACATGAGTTTCACCCTATGAAGGAAAAAGCCCACATTATCCACCACAGCCCAGCCAGTGGAGACAGGATGTCCCTGTTGTCTCTACATCTGGCTCTCCAGCACAAGTCTCTAATTTTCTGTGGCTCTCTGCTGGCCTCCCTTCAATGTGGGAGAGTGGTGTGGATAACGAGCCCCATCTGTGAGTCAGCTGAGTTCCGGAGGCCCCCCTTCTCCTGGCCTTTGAAGAGTATGTCCGTGTTCTGCCTGGAGGTCTCCCATCGTGGCCAGCACCTCTGTTCTCTATTAGCAGTGGGGAAAGCATCAATATGTTAAAAGGAGGAAGCATTTGGATGTCCCGTTCTGAGATGTGCTGAAAAATGCCAGTATGGAGGAGGCTGCTGCAGCCACGAGTGTCTTGGACACAGATATTAACTGAGTTTGCATCCAGAATGGCACTCATTTCTCGCCAATCAGTACAGAGCAGGCTGGCGTGATGGATGAAAACCATGTGGTTTCGAATTAAACACTGGGGCTTGAATTCAAGCTCTATTAAATCACAGTGACTCTGAGCCTGAGGCCAGGTGGAGAAGTTACAGAAAGGTCTGCAGAGGAATTCAAGAAAGATCTCTGCCCAAAATTGCCCTATTATTTTTAGAAGCACAAACAAATAATTAAGAAAACTTAACTAGTCCAGTATACTCTAAGATATTAAAACCAACTGACCATTCTAGACATACGGGCTCAAGCACTTCCAAGGTGAAGCACACAGGTTAATGTCTTTTTTTTTTTCAAATCTTTACATTCATCTGTAAAATGACTGTCTCTAAAATCCCCATGTGGCTCACCTGAACTCCTCTCTGAATCTGTGTCTACGGTATCCATGGGATGGTTCTGGGTGGACTTTGTATGAAATCAAAGTGGTTTCATTCTATGGTTTCTTTGGTTTCGTTCTATACCTGCGGCATTTGCTGAACGGGGCAAAAACATAAATGGTGCTGACCTTTCAGAATGTTTTTGAGCAGCGAGCTTCTGCCACTGACATTTCCACGAGTTTGGGCAAGTTACTTCATCTTGCTCAGCCTCTGTTTCCTTACATGTAAAATGGAGATAACACCTTCCTTTAAAGCTGTGGCAAGGATTGCTTAAGAAAACATATTCCTATTGGGAGATTGAGACTGACATGTGTGCACTACCATGTGTAAACCAGCTAGTGGGAAGCTGTGTACAGCACAGGGAGCTCAGCTTGGTGCTCTGTGGTGACCTAGACGGGGCGGGGTGGGGGTTGGGGGAGGGAGGGAGGTCCAAGAGGGAGCGGGTATATGTACACATACAGCTGATTCGCTTCGTTGTACAGCAGAAACTAACACACGATTGTAAAGCAACTCTACCCCAATAAAAAAAAAAGAAAACATATTCCTGGTACATAAAAGATGCTGGAAACCTATCCACTAATCCCAGCCCCACCACACATACACCTTCCTTGAATATGAGTTTTGTCCAAGTATTGAGTTTAGTTGAGCTCTTTCCAAGCTGGATGGTCGGACTTTTTTTTCCTCATGGTCACCTTAATGGAGAGAAGGTTATTTATGCCAAGGCTGTGTTCGTTAGGTGGTCAGAGCAGTGGCGTGCTGGCGACTGTTTGACAACTGACTCTCCTTGGGGGTAATGTGTCACCTTTGCTGAATTCCGTAGTGTAAGTACTCCCACCGTGGCCAATTTCAAGCTACCAAGGAGACGTCACTGATCACAGAGTTGAGAAGAAATGAGCAAAATTGGCTTTTCCAAGCTGGTGAGGACTAGCTTCTGTACACCAAGGGATCCCAGGATGAGGATTTGATCATTTGAAGATAGTTACAGGGGAAGGCAGGAAGTAGGGAAGAGCAGAGACAGGGCACAAATGAACAAACAAAAAGAAATAAAAGAAAGAAGGAAGGAAAGAACAGAAAGGAAAAGAAAAGGGAAAAACACCGATCTTAGATATCATCCCTTCCAATTCTTCCATTTTGCGGAAAGGGAGACTGAGGACTAGAGAGGAGAAATAAAGTTCCAAGGTCACCCCTAAAATCAATGGTGAACTTGGGACACCGGGCCAAGAGCTTAACATGTGTGATTAGAGACCGAGCATTACAGAGGGGAACTAGAATTAATGAGTGTAACCAAGCAAATAACATGATAGTTTGAACCAAATAAAACATTGCCCCACAGTTAAATCTACAATGTTATAATGACTTCCCTGGGGAAACCCAATCACTCAGTCACTTCAAACTCAACTAGGCAAAAAGACATGAAGACTGGTCCTCAAGAACAGCCCATGTGGGTGGAGAATGGGCAGAATGACCTGGTGGGCATCTCCAGCCCCTAATGTCTGTAATTCTGTGACTGAAGGGCCTGCCATTTGGTATCTAGCTGCCACACAGGAACTAGCGGTACTAACCTACAGCTACAAGCAATTAACATGAACAATCTTGTGAGAATTGCTAAGAAATCTGGCGGAGTGACTCTGTGATTTCTCCCTCTAGCATGCATTTTGCAAAGGGAATAATTTCTGTTGTGTTTCAGGTTTTATTCCTTGTGATGTCAACATGCATTTAGACCAGATGTTCCAACCGTCTCAGAAAATTCAGAGCGCAGATCCTTCTTTCCCAAATTGAAAAGCTCAGCATTCCAGTTAATGACACAAGACTCCTGTCTGTCACGATGGTATGCAATTATTTTGAGACTGAAAGAACGTAGTTTTAGGGATCCACATGGGTCAGACCCCCTAGTTGGCCTCAGCTTTCACAGAATTCATGACTCTGTCACTTACTAGCTAATCTCTTACACCTCTCCTAAATTGTCTAAAATTTCCCCCACTCATTTATAAAATAATGATATTAAACTCATTGTAAAATTGTTTAAAGTAAGAATTTCTGGGCAAGAATGTGAGAATTTAAATCCTGGCTCTGCTACATAATAGCACAGTAGTCTTAGGTAACGGACTTAACATCTCTAAGCCTCAGTTTTTCATCTGCAAACAAAACAAAACAACAACAAAAACAAAGGAAGGATAAAGACACTGTAAAAGAAGGTTCTGTGATGATTAAATCAGATAATATCCATAAAAGTACTGAACATCACTCTTGGCACCGAGTAAATGCTTAATAAATGTTGGCTTTTAAATCTTATCGATATATTTAATAATATAATAAAATAAAAACTAAGAATTTGTGACTTCATCATATGGATGAGGATACTGATGCCAGAAAGGAGAAGTGGCTTTTGCCCAACGACACACAGCTAGGGTTCAAGGCCTGGTCTCTCTTACTCCAAGTGCAGTACTTTCCAGGCTAACACATGTTTTGCACTAGTTCTCTCATAGGAAGTGGGGAGCATGTATTCTTAATAATTACTACAATTGTTCTTCTTCCCATTTCTTTATGATTGGGAATCCCCTGTACCAGATGGTAAGTAGCCAAGCAAAAAGAACCTTGCAAGTTCTGAGACAAGTTCCTTAAACATTCTCCAGGCGGTAGAATTGCAGGAAGCTGGGAGCCAGCCAGTTTTATCACTGTTATTTTGTCTTTCTCAAAGGGAAAGGGCAAAAGCCAGGGATTGGGGAGAATTCTCAAGCTTCAACAAATTTCTAGTCGTCAAAGGACTGATCTCATGTTACAGACAAGTATAAAAAATGGTAACAAGCACTTCGTGAAACCACATGAAGCTGTGTCTTCCACAGCCTGTGAAGCTCTTGAACTGGTCTACGCCATTTATTTATAGGGGAGAAAAAATATTCTGATGAGAACCGTTTTCTCGTTTGACAATTTTATTTTAGTGTTACTTGATCTACTTGGAAGCCTCCTGGGAAATCAATGCTACATTTGACTTCTCTTCATGTCATCGTGTGAGCTATTAGATGGCTAATTCACTTCACAAGATATGCCAATATGAGAGGTACTCGGCTCCTATTAGGAGTAGAATTTCACCACTCAATGGTCAGATCTTTTACGATTAAGACAGAAGAGCAATCCAAACACAGCAGCCAATGAAAATGCTCTCCAATCACCTGTAATCACTGCTCTTGGGTTTCTAATGGAAGTGGTCTCACTTAGCACCAATCATGCAGCTCTAATTTATCCTAAAAGTAATATTGTGGTTTGGTTTGGAAGTTGACACTACGGGAAGTGCTCTCTCTTGCTCTGTTTTTTTTTTTTTCTTCTTTTTACTTCTTCCCTTGATTTTTTCTATATTTTCTTTAAGTAGCATAAGGAAGACATAAAATTAAGGTAGACTGCGAAAACAGCAAAATGTGAAAATGAAAACAGTATTTTCTAAGGAAGCTCAGTGAAGCATGTTAGCTTTGGGGTCAGATAGTCATCATGGATTCTAAATTCTTAATTTGTTATTTATTAGCCATGTGTCTTTGACCTAGTCTGTAAATGTACCTAAAGCTTGGTGTCCTTGTGTGTCAAATGAAGATACTTAAAAGAGTTTTGGCAAGGACAACTGAAATAATGAATGAACAGGATCACAGACATGATAGGAACTGTTAGCGAATCCCTAAGGGAATATACTGCCTTCACTATCCTTCAGTTAAACAGAATGACATGGCACCAGGACAGGGGGAAACTTAACTAAAATAAAGTTCATTTTCAGATTGTAAGATCTTGGGGACTGAACGACATGTATTTTTGAACTTCTCATTCCGTTATTTAAGAATCAGGATTAGCAAGGGTGGAACAAACCTCAACTCTGTGGTCATAAAACACTCTTCCAGAGACTGAAACAGAGGAGAGTTCCGTGTGTGTGTGTGTGTGTGTGTGTGTGTGTGTGTGTGTGTGTGTGTGTGTGTGTGTGTGTGTGTGTGTGTGTGTGTGTTTGCCACAGGCAGAAAGACAAAGAAAAAGAAATCCAGATAAGGGAGAAATCCTCATGTTCTTAAATTACACAGTTCTTACGGGACCAGAGATGAACTGTCTAACTTTAGTTGGCCTTTCGTATCCATTTCATAAAAATCTTAAGAATATCCCTGTGTCCTTCCCAACTGTCCAAATATTCACTTTAGGCAACCTAGAAAAGGTGAGAAAAAAATGTACAGAAAGCATTATGAATCTTGAATACTTTTCAAAGCAAATTTCTTAAAGTACCTGGTGAGGAATTCAAGGAGGCAAACTAGGATGATCTAGACCCCTCTCCCACGTCTTTATCCTTCCTCTTCCAAGCTTTGTGTGGAGACAGTCTTTGGGGAGGAAAAATCAAGTGACAGAGACTTTGTTAGGATAAAAGCAAAGAGGCCAACCCCATTAAAAAGAGAAAGATGAGTGTACTCATAGCTACCCTAGTCGGAAGTTTCTGTAAAGACTTAACCCTTCAAGGGCCCTTCAAGAGTGAGTCAGGGCCCTGGGATACAGACATAGAATAAGACCCAGAGTAACGACGGGAGAGTAGGAGAGGGAGGGAAATCAGAGGATGCAAACGAGTTTGGAATAGATGTCTAGGTGGATCTGTGTGGACTGAAAAGTTAATTTATGGGAAATACAAAAGTACATATTTTATCAATATTCTTTAGATCATTTGTGGATGAAAAATATACTTTAGCTGTTACTGAGACTTTCACTTTGCTAATCACACATAGCAGCAATGTCCACCCAAAGGTTTGGGCATCATGAATGGATTCATCAGAATTTATCATGATAGCTGGTGGCTCAGACACCAAACAGGTAGGCAGCTGGGGGAGGGGAGAGAGCAGGTGGGCAGAAGTGAGTCAATGGTAAGGCAGACTCCTTAGAAGGTGATCAGCAGAATAAAATGAAATATTGGTGGTGGGGAAGGTCCCTGTTCTCTGAGAGGGGTCTCCCAGGAAGAGCTGTGCTAGTAATCCTAAGTTATAGTAGTATAACAGGCATCATTGGGTAGGAAATCTGGATAGGGTGGTATCTATTCATGCAGGTATCTATTCACCACTTACTCCATTTTCTAATGAATGAAATAGAGTGCCTACAATTAGCCAGGATGTGAGATGGATGGAAGGGATGGCAGGGCTTGGTAACTGCTTAGCAGTTGGAGCACCAACACAGCAGACCTGCATTCAGGGAGAGAGGAGACTGGTATTAGAAGCTGTCACCAAGACCAAGGAAAAAAATTCCAGTTGTTTGTGAAAGAGTAGATGTGGATGAGTGCTGAGATACCCTCCTACCCTGCCCCAGATACACACTTGAGGGTAGCAAGACTACTTCCAGATTCCCTTCGAAGGTGCCAATCAGTTTCACAGGATAGTCTCAGCATTGATTGGCATTGGTCTGAAAGGTGGGTGGGACAGGACCCCAAGGTGACAGTCTTTAGCCATTTAACCTAGGCTAGCCTTGGCTGGACCATGAAGTCATTGACAAAATGATGTACATTGAAGCATAAGCCCTATGACTATGTCCTCATGCCTCCAAACAACTACCAGAAAAGTGGGAAGAAACAGAACAAACAAACCAGAGTGATGTGTTTACAAAGGGAAGCTGTGCAATTAACCATGCCTGCACTTCATTTGTACCGCCTTCTGCTTGCAGAGGGGAAATTGGCTGGTAGTCTAGAGATCACTAGGGGAAGAAGCCTCATTACCTAATTGGTGAGAAGTTCCAAAGAAGCTGTGAGGCAGAAACAAAGTGTAGTGAGAGCATCCACCCCACTCTGAGTGGTGAGGCTGTGAAGAGGAGAATAAATAGATTAGTGTCATTTTAGAGGTGTTCGCTCTCTCCATTCAGCCGCATAATGCAATTATTTGGTAGTTCAGGATTCTTTTAATTCTGTTTGAAGAACTTAAGAGGTTAAGGGCTTGAAATGATAAATGCATTATTAATGTTGCTTCACAGAAACATCCAAGTCTATAATTTCTGAGGCGGAAAAAAAAAAAGACTAATAGGTTTTTACTCACTTCCCCCCCCCCCGGTAAATTAACCTACAGGACCTGTGAGAAATGTATAAATTAGACATTATTAGAGAAAGTAATAATGGACCAAAAGTCATCATCTGAAGGTCTGATTCATTATCAAGAGTGACATACACAACTTCGGTGTTCAGCCTTCTTCTTGTACTAAACCCTGAAGATCTGGGAAGAAAGGAATTAACAGCACAGGAAGGGGATGAGTTCACACCTGGAAGGGTACGTTCTTCTATATGACCTGATGTGATCTCACAAGTCCATGTGATAGTTACAGAAAACAAAGGGTGTGGAAATAAAGGGCCTGTGTTTCAGGATCCAACACACCTGGGTTCAAATATGAGCCCCACCAACTATGAATTGTGTGGCCTGGTAAACCCGGATAGGTTGAAAATAAAAAGATGAAAAGAAGATATGTGAAAGAAGCACTAATCATAAAAATAAAATCACAGCTGGATTGGCTGTGTTAATACCAAAGTAAACTTCAAGACAAGGAGTATTACAAGAGATAAAACGTTTGGAAACCTGTTTCCAAGTCTTAGGTGTTGTTGCTGTTGTTTTGTTCAGTATCACAACCTTAAAATTTTTCCGCATTTAGGACATCACATGTCTACGGAAAATCTGCATCTACTATAAGCTACTCTGAGTGTGATTGTTCATGGTGTAAGAGATTTGTAGTTGAGAATGATGAGCCCTGCACAGAATCAATCTTAGCCCTCTCCAGGTGAGTGGACAGAGACACAATACTGATGGTCTAAAGGAGTTTCTCAGCATGAATGACAGCTTTGATACAGCTGTGGGTCCTACGAATCATCTATGCAAATTTCCTTTATCTCACAAACATTTTTTAAGCACTGTTTGCATACCAGATATTGAGTTAGGTTCTATGTATACAGAAGTGAATTTGGTCAGGATCACTGTCTTCAGAATCTACAACTGCCACCATAAGATTACATTGAAACATAATATATTTTACACCAAACTTATGGACAAATTTTGGGGAGATTTTACTTTGACTATTTGCAAAGGAAAACCTTCTCCAAATCAGTGTGGAGAATGATACCTCTTTTAAGGTGGTTATGCCTTGGGTATAAATCAGACTATGTTTTGAGCTTTTTTTTTTTTGAGCTGTGCCCTTTACAGTGTGGTTTGCGCCACTTTTACATGATGATTCCCAGCTACTATGACCAGCCAACTTTATAAGCAGCCCCATTAGGTACTTCTGTGTTCCTACGTCTTTTTTCTTATTCTTTTATTCTTCATTCTTTTTCTTTTATTATATCTTAGATTCCCCGCTCCCTCTCTATGCCCATAATAATCCCACAAGTCTACCAAGGCCTAAGGCAACTGTCACCACCGGACTCTAACTTTAATACTCTCTATACCCTGCATATATCCCCTCAACACTCACCATCTCCATGTTGATGGCTTCCAACTACAAGCAGCTGCGACTCTTTGCCCAAAGATTTTCTCCAGCCACCAGAGCCTGCTTAGCAAGCCAGAGGTACCGGAGAATTAACCACCCAAGGGAGAAACCCTAAACCAACAGCTGACAGGAGTCGGTAGAAAATATCTCCACTTTCTTGCCCCTTAGGAACATAACACAAAAGGCTATTTGACATTGTACCTGAAAGTTCTCCAGGGAGAATGAATCCTGATTTCTCTCAGCAGCAAACTGGGGAGTAACACTATTGCATTCCTTCCCTTCCCTGACTTATTTCCCCTCTCCTCTAACAGTACTTCCTGAATCATCCTAAGTTGACCGCCTGGGAGAGACAACGTAAGACTAGACTTAACTGCCAGGGTAGTTTTTGACCAGAGGCTGGCAACAGCAAAATGAGGAAGCCAAGGCTGATCCTTTCCAGTCTCACCTAAGGACCCAAAGCAGGTTTCCAGAGCTCCAAGGGGCTCTTCTTTGGGCAACAGAGATTCTCAATAGTACAATTTTCCAAATTCAAGGTCTCGGAGCCAAGGAGCTCCCAGGGTCTGGTGAGACCCAGAGGGCAGCGGTGTCTTTGATGAGCCTGTGCACTGTGGTAGTGACCCAGGTGCCCAGGAAGGGGTGATCCAGAAGGAGATCTCATGGACACATAAACATCTGTGAGTCTGTGTCAAACATGTTGCCCACCACGGGCTGTAACCAGAACTTTACACCAGGGTTTGTTTCTGAAGTGACTAATCTAAGAGAATACACATCTAGAGGCAGAAGCACTAGCTCTTCACCTGTAGTTCGCTTGAGAAAGCTTGAACCTTTGGATCAAACACAGTTAGATTACAGTCCAATCTCTAGAGTCAGGTATCTTTCTTCTGCAAATGACTGCCACACAACTCAAAGTATTTTCAACTGAAAAAGGGGATTTATTTACTCCCATACCCAGGAAGTCAAGGGGTTTCATATGGCTTCATATAGGGCTTCAGATTATGTTGTTTCCTACTCAGCTCTTGGTTCTGATATCCTCTTTGTCAGCTCTACTTCCAGCTGAACTCTATAAAGTAGCTAAGATGGCCTGTGGTTTGAGTGCCCAGAATCTGTAGAGGGCAGAGTCTCTCTTCTCTGTTTTAGCAACATCTTGACTTATAGGGAGAAACCCTGAGTGAAATGTTAAATCCAGGGAGATGTACTACATTTGAGGCCATGACTGGATCATGTCTCAACTCCAGAAGACTGCAGTGACGTCAGACCCACAGAAGTCACGTAGACTAAGAATAGGGGAGAAGAGTGCTCCAAATGGCAAAAAGGATCTCGGTAACTAGAAGATAAAACTGATGGTGGGCACAGCAGGTTCTACTGATGACAAAATTACTTAGCCTTATTGCTTAATGCAAAGAAGGGAGAAATGGAGGAACATGAAGAAATGACAGGAGGCCTGGGGCTGACTTCTCCCTGGTGATACCTTTTAACTCTGAATTCAATGTCATCTCACCCTGACCACATAGTATTGTGTTTCACAAACTTCTCTGGTTAGAGAAGCACAAATACTGTGATGTGACTAAAGGTTTAGGAGACAAACTAAAATGAGCACAAATTCATATTCCTGTGACTTAATAAAATGTAAAATAATGAAACGTAGCTGTTATGGGCTGAATTGTGTTCCCTCCCCACCCTCCCAAAATTAATGTGTTGAAGACCTAAGCCCCAGTACCTCAGAATGTGACTGTATTTGGAGATAAAGCCTTTAGACAGACAAGTTAAAATGAGGCCTTTAGAGTATGCCCTAACGCGATCTGACTAGTGTCCTTAGAAGAACTGGATATTTGGAAACAAAAAAGGGACACCATGGGCACGTGCACACAGAGAAAGGACCATGTGAAGACAGGGAGAAGGCAGTCATCTGCAAGCCAAGAAGAGAGGCCTCAGAAGAAACTAAACTTGCCGACACCTCAATCTCAGATTCCTAGCCCCCAGGACCATGAGAAAATAAATTTCTGTTTTTTAAACCCAGTCTATGGCACGATGTTATGGCAGCTCTAGCAAACTAATACAGTAGCGACCAATGACTGAGAACTTACAGGATTCTAGGCACTATATACAGTTTTTATAGTGAGAGCGTTTAAGTCCAATGGCAGTCTCAAGAGGTGCGATTCGTTTACGCATTTTATAGATGGAGAAACTGGGTTTCAGAAATATTAAGGAACCTATTTGAGGTCACGCTGGCTCTAATCAGTGCCTACTTGAAACCTCTCCTTAAACGTTTGAATACGACAAAAGCAAACTCAGGGTTCAGTCACCAGGCCCAGTTTTCCCATACAATGTTCTCTCCGCCAAACATCCTGATTTATAAGCCAGAATCTGAAGAATCATGTTTAACCAAACACTGCCTCACGCTTCAAATCTAATCCATCATGCAATCTTGTTTATTTGACTTCATCTTCTTACAGAGTACCTGATACAACAGACACCCAGTAAGAAATTATTAACTTCGTGGAGGTAGAACTGATATGCTTAGCAATGGAATAGATGGGAATTGGTATACCTTAGAAGGAAGATCAAAGATTATGCCAAGATTTGAATTTAAGGCACAAAAGGGAGTCTTTTCAGTTAGATCAGCCCTGAAGGAACTCATCAACCCATATTATCCTTCTCCCTCTGTTCCCACTCAGGCCTCTTGACTGTTATCCATGCCCAGGGTGCCTGCTATGGTCCAGATCATTATCTCTCACGTGGATTAGTTCAGCACCCCTCTGTACACCTTCTCTCCTCGTCTGCTCTAGTGCATTTTCCACCATAGCCGAAAGAACAGACCACTTCCCTTTAAAACACTTCATGGGCTCCCCCACTGGAAAAATGTTAGGATCATGACCCATGAAATGTTACTGGCTCTCACTCTAACCCTAAATAATGCCCAGATAGAGACAATGCGGAAATAACTTAATTTCTTCAAAGCTGCAACCCAAATCATGGCCCAGTCACAAATCCACAGGCTGTCCTTTTTCTGTCACACCAAGTGGCTTCCCAGGAAGCCTGATTTACTCTAGCAGTGATGTACCAAACAGATATCTCTTCATCTGGGCGCGGAGGGAACAGGCTTCCCAGAGATCAAGTCCTGCCTCTGCTACGAACTGAACAGTGAGTTTTCGGATAAGCCAGGCCTCCATAACTTGGTTGCTTCATCTGTAAAATGTTAGGTTTTGGGTACTGGACTCTGTGACCCTTTCATGTTCCACAAATAATTACAAAATCACATGCCATGTTGTTGAGAAGAAATAGGAAGATCTCATGGTGAACTAGAGACAGAAGAAAACAACATGCAATGGACAATTTGTAAGAAACACTGGTACTGAAAAATGTAGATGTGGATGCAGTGCCTCAGAAACCAGTGATTAAAACACTTGGGTTTTTCCCCACCCTCTGAGTTTTCTCTACACTTGCACAAGGGATGCAAAAAATGAGAGCTGGATTTTCTTCAGGAACAAAGGGGATAGAAACCAGGCCTCAGACACACCTCTTCCCACCCAGACTGAGCCAAGATCCACCCAGGAGGTTGTGGCTGTGCGGGTAGGAAGTTGGGGCCAGATTCCCTCCCTTTTTATGAACACGGCTGCCCTTTGAAATCACACTAGGCATGGCTGGTCAAAAAAAGAAGAAAAAAAAAAAAGGATCACTAACTAAAGTAAAAACAAAAAAGCAAAAACTAGAATCCGATTCTATGAGCAACAAGTTATCTTGGGAAGCAGCTGCAGCTACACACTCACTTATCAAATGAGAAAATTAAGGCACAAGAAGTTCAGATAACATATCCAGCTCACACCATCAGGAAAAGATATTCAAACCCTTGTCGTTCTGACTCTAAAATCCGTGTTCTTACTGTGATACATCTTCTTCCTAACAATGAATGCTGTGAGAATGTCTGGCTGACATCTCTGGCCTTCTTCGAGTGGAGACAGATCACATTTACTGTTGCCATAGATTTTTTCCTCATGCAAAGGCAACTCTTGACCCCTTTGGTACTGAGATGCCATATGGAGAACTCCAGGATCTCTTGTTATAACATATGTGTGAGTTATTGTTGGTGTCGACGCCCAATTCCCTATACTGTTCTGGTTCTTTTATCAGGATGTTGGGCTTAAAATTAATCACCTCCTAATTGGGAGAGCTATTTTCTCATTCGATAGCAGAGACTGGTCACATCAGTAGGTAAGCATTTTAGTGTGCAGCAGAAAAAAAAGTCAGGAAATAAAAAGTAAAAAATAATAATTTAGCAATTGAATGTATAACCTCTATTTATCATGTCTCCTCTCTGGGTGTCAATTCACTCATCTGGAACGAGGGGAAGTGTGATTAGATGATCTTTAAGGATCCTCTGGCTCTGGCCATCTTCAATCCTGTCTATGACTGAGAACAGGAAAGGAAGAGCCCCATGGCAGCTTGGAGGGGGCAGCCAGGAACCTACGTGGTCATGGACCCTGGGCAGCTCTGAGAATGAAGGGCCTGACAACTGCATTTCTAGAACATTACCCTTTCCTCCTTTACCCAAACCATGTGCTGTCCCTCTATCCTAAGGGACACAGCTAAGGGTTCTGCACCTGAGGTGGAGAAGAAATCAGCCCCTGACATTCTTGTCTAACAAGCTTACAATAATGGTGAAATTACCCACCGTGACTTTGTAACAGTGACCCACTGAAGAATAAATCAACCTTCCCAGTCTAACCTTATTGGGCACCGATACCATTATTTGCCAATTTTAGATATAAAATTTCACCTTTCTCTACTAAATAAAAAATTAAAGCTTAATAAACATCAATATCTTAATAATCAATATAGCTTGACAATCATTAGTAACTCAGTTATCATAATAATAGCTGTAATTTACTAACCACTCTACTAGATACCAGATGCTTTGTCAAGTGCTCTACATGTGTCGTTTTATGGAGTCCCTTTCAAACTTATGAATTAGGTTCTTCTATGATTCCCATTTAACATATGAGGAAACTAAGGCTGAGAGAGGTTAAGTAATCAGCCCAGAGTAATACAACTAGGAGGTGCTGGAGCCAATATTCAAACTTAAACTGACCTGACTCCAAAGACTGCTCTAAACCACTCTGCCTTTTAAATACCTTAAAAGTGCCATGCCTTTAGGATTAAAAGGCACTCCCCTCTTTGGTATGCCTAGACTTGTTGGAATGAAATTATCTATTGAGTTCTTCCATTTGCTTTGGCCAAGTTGGTAAGCCATCACATTTTCTGTCCTGTGAGTTTATATATCTGTCTCTTCCACTGGTAATCATGCAAGAGAAACACCCGCCATGTTACTCTCTCAAGAGTTTGGGGTCAGGCCACACAGCATGACAACTTTAGCAGCTGGTAAGACAGGAGCTCAGACCGTCAAGAGGCTAAGGTGTAGCTAAGAGTCCAAGAGGATCCCAAAGGCAGAAGGAATGAGCCTGGAACACTCCAAGTCACAACATGGATCCAAATCCTATAGGCTTGATTTACTAATGGATACAGGACCTTATCAGTCTACGCAGTTCAGGGCAGAGGAAGGAGGAAGCGTGAGGGATTTCCACTTGCAGCTTACTGGGCAGAACGGTGTTACATGGCCATATCTAGCTCCAGTGGAGGCTAGAAAATCTCTCTACACTAGATGAAGTCAACGGGGAGAAGGGGACCAGAAGGAATATTGAGGAAACCAGCCTATCATTCTTGCCCCTCTCTCTGACTGTTATCCTGATAAAATCCTCAAATAATGAAAGATAATGCATGTGTAAACATGCCCAACCCAAGAAAAGCCAGGAAATGGGAGGCTAAGGGAATGTGGGAAGGTATGAGTTTATCAAGATGACCAGGGTGTATCTGAGAATGACATAACTGTGTTGGCATATCCAGAACCTTAATACTAGCGACACGGTGATCCAATCGCTGGGAACAGATGCCTAACTCAATCACTGACAATGAAAAGGGGCAGAAAACGCTGATCTGGTTTATTCCATATTGCACAGAATATACAAAACTCTCATATCCTGCAATAGACAGAATATGGTCTACACCAACAGCAGAAAAGGGAAGCTAAGGGCAGCTTATGTAGTGGATCTCTTTCGTGAAAGTGAATCTGACCTGGAGGACCCTCCTTATTCCATCCCCTAAGAGATAGCCTCTGATGCGACAGATGTTATCTCATCCACCTCTCAAGGTCTCAGAATCACCAGACTAAGCTACCTTCTGAAGTTCAGGCTAACTTCTCACATGCCTGGAATAGCACACAGGTGTACTTTGGTGATGTAAAAAGAAGGTTCTACAGTTAAAATGAATAAATTGTGATCAAGTTTATGTACTGGTATCCTGTAAACTTCGTTGGCGTGAATTACTTTCCTAGGTCTGGTTGGCTCTGAATGCCATCACAAGGTCAAACATGGTTCCTTGGACCTTGCTGACCCCATCATATGACATCTCCCCCTACACACACACACACACACACACACACACACACACACACACACGGTAGCTTTGTCTTATGGTCAATTGTATAGCCTATAGATGAGAGGTCTGTATGCCTGTTACCTCTTCAAATTGCAGCAGAGAAGACAGATGCAGGCTCAGTAACAGAAGAAAGGACTCTCTTACAGTCATAGTTGCCTGAAAGTGAAAAGCACTGCCTTGGGAGGCACTGGGTTCTCCATCCCTTGACATAGACAAGCATTGTTAGAATACTCTAGAAAGATTCCCAGCATCACAAGAGAAATAGACTATAAATCCCTTTTGTCTCTAAGGTCCTACGGTGCCCTGAAAAATTTTACCTGCATATCCCTTGAGTCCATGTAAACATGAGGAGCCATCAGAGGTGTGTGTTCATTCATTCGTTGACTCCTTCACTCATTCTTTTATTTATTCGACTGATAAGTATGTGCACATAAATCACCATGGGCCATGCCATGTGACAGGGGCTGAGAAAACAGAGAAAGAAAACGAAGCACTCTCCCTCCCTTGAAGAGGTCATGGGGATCCTTGAGTGCGACAAGTGCTCTGAGAGCTGAAAACCTACATATACACACTCTGCCAGATCGAGAGAAAAGCTGCTAGAGGGAAAGCTTTAGAAAGTTAAGAAAAAGCATTTGTTATCTAGTCTGAAACCCTCTAGGTATGTAATAACATTGATCACTACAATGTTTTTACGCAGAACTATCACCGAGTGGTTATCCATACAAAGAGTACTGTATTTGTGGGCATCAATCTTATCCAAGAAACCACAGGTTATCAGAACTCAATATGTTCATAGATAGATCATCAAATCTACTCCCCTGTTGTATATGGTGAGAAACTGAGGCCAAGGGAGGTCCAGTAACCTGTCCAAAGTCCCAATGTGAGTTTTTGGAGCCCAGCCTAGAATGAGGTGATTGTGTCTGCCTGACACATCCACTTGGATGTGTCCACTTGGTTTAATATGTTTTATTTTAGATGGTGGTGGTGATGATGATGATGATGGCTGTGTACGAAGTGCTTGTCTATGTCAGAATACTGTCAAGGTGCGTTAAGGGCTTGCACTGTTGAATCTAAAAAATAAGCTTAGAAGGTAGGTGTTATGGTCCTCATTTTACAAATGAGGAAACTAAAGACCAAATAAGTTAATTACTTTGCAGAAACACAGAGCTAGGAAGTGGCAGAGGCAGGATATGAACCCAGGTCTGCATGACGCTCAAAGCCCATCATCAGGCATTACACATCGTGACCTTGTAGTCTGCTCTGATGGACTGCCAGTTGATTCGTCCTGGGCATCCAGGATCACGAGGAATCAAACACAAAGACGTCTTAGACCTCAGCTTAAAGCAGGTTAATGTTTGTTCGTGACGTCTTGGTGAGAGGGGAAGAAGGTTAGCTGATACTCAGTAGCATTCCCATCCTCTCCTCCCCATGATGAGAGCATCCTCCAGCCAACTGAAACAACACTGAGAAATGGAGCAGAGATAACTAATCTAGGGGCATGACCCACCCCACTGAGACATTCACAGCGTTGCCATAACAAGAGCAGGAGCTGTGATAAGGAGCTGGGAAAATCTGTTACAAAGAAGGCTACGCCCAAATCAGCCTGTGGACACAGACCAGAATCAGTCCTGGAACTCACGCAGCTGGAAGAGCAGGCATGGATCCCAGGGTGCAAACTGTGTTTCCCTTTCCAAAGCGGCTCCTGATTCCTGGCTGAGGCTTGGTCTTTGTAAAGCCAATCACTCAGGCTTGGGAGGCGCCAGGGTCCCTTTTGGATTTGGCCCCTGGCTAACTCTCTCACTGTAGGACGTCTCACTCCTACAATACCTCCATCCTAGTTGTCAGCCACAAAGAAATGTATTTGTAGGTGCCAGAACACTCCATGCTATTTCTCAGCTCTGGGAAAGCTTCCTTCTGACACTTCCTTTCTCCTTCCTTTTTTAATTGGAGAATATCTACTCATTCTCCAAGATTGATTCAATATGGTACCTTACCTGGGAAGTCCTCCATATTCCATGATCCATAACACCCCCATCATTCAGACGAGAACAGTTTAGTTCCTCTCTTGAGGGCAAGCATTATCCCTAGGGAGTATCTCTCTCAGAACACACCCTATATTACAGTAAAGCTGCAGGTTCACGTTTCTGTCTTCCTCCATAAGCTGCTGCCTTTTGGACAGCAGGGACTGTCTTGTATTCCTCTTCGTGTTTGTAAGATGTAGTAAAATAAACACTACTTGCAGATTCTCAATAAATACTGCATGAATGAATATATGAATGTATAAGTCAATACACTGATGAGCTCAAATTAATTTCATAAAAACAAACCCTGGTCTAGTAGCTGGAGCCGGAAATAATTTCTCTTTCACATCTCTTCTGTGGGCCTGACCCATGTTATCAGGTATAGCAAGAAGAGTTCTTGAATCGCCTTGATTCAGAGGCTAGGTGGAGGATCCACAGAGATGATCCAACTCAACTCTACATGGTCCACATGGGAAACTGAGGCTCAGGTGACTCACCAATAACCATTCATCTCAGGGGTGAAGATTTTCAAGTGGGCATCAGGCCCTTTTCTATCAGTCAGAGTGGTGGTGATGCCGCAAGTTTAGGACTGAGTATTTAGGATGGGTCAGGCTCTATATTGGAGCTGGGGACCCAGTAGGAAACAAGACAGACAGGGTGCCTGCACTCCAGTGTTTACAGTCTGGGAAGGAGGGCAGACAGATGAATAAACAAAAGCACAGAGTGTATGAAGGAGGGACACTAAACCTGGAGCTGGACAGTCTAAGTTTCCTGGAGGGAGATCCAGGCTAGAATTGGGGGGATTCACAACTTGGATCAGTGTGGCTCCTCCGGGTTTAGTAATGGCTATTTTTATTAACAGTCCTCCCTACCCATGTGATAGGATCTACTAACTGCCAGTGAGTTAGTGAGAGTGATTTACAAACATAGCCTTTTAAAATCCCCCAGTTTCTCCTAAAGTTAAGTGTGACTGTCCCCATTTAACAGATGAGGAGACTGAGGCTCCAAGCAGATAAGTAGTGATAAAGTCCCCCCTTCCCCAGATAGCGAGGGGTAGAGTCAGACTGTGGGCCCAGGCCTGCCTTTGACTAACTCTGCACCTCCCAGTCTAGCAATGGCTTGCTTTGAATATGTGCTCTAGGTGTTGAAAAATAGTAATTCCCAGATTTCAACAAAATCTCTCTCTTTCTAACAGTTACTGAATATCAACTAAGTGCTGAAATTGGTGCTGAGCTCTAGAAAGAGATATAAGGGAGATGGAGAAGGACCAAGAAGGACTCTAATTGCCAAAGGGCCGACAGTTCTGCATATAAGGGGGAGGGAGGGAAGGTGAAGAGAAAGAGAGAGAGAGAGCACAATTAAAAGGCAGAAATGCCTAGAATGATACCCCAAGCACTGTGGGAACAGAAAAGGAAGTGACTCACTCTTTCTAGGGAGGTCAGAGAGGTGGATCCTGTCATGATTGCTTATTTGTTGATAGCCAACTTCTGGAAGTTTTACTTCAGAATAATAACAAAGTCCTCCTGGTAAGTCAGGAAGTACAAAATAGGATCCAACTGGTAAGTTTTAACAAGACTGACTGTTGGCAACCTCTACACTTTCAAGATCCTGAGCAGCTAAACTCTTCAAGAACTGGGTGATCTGATCAGCTAGTGGCTAGTGGTTCTCAAGCCCAGCTGCTCACTGGAAGCCCCTGGGAGGATTTTAAAATATACCAATACCTGGGTCACATTTAAGAACAATGAACTCAGAATCACTGGGAGAGAAGTCACGAGTTGGTAGCTTTAGAAAGGACACACACACCCCTTTCTGGGATTCTAATCTGCAGCCAGCTGGGGAAGCCACTGCTGTTTGGGGAAAAAAACAGTTTTGGTGGCACTGAAGTGACAGACTGGCCTTAAAAACAATCCCTGAGATAAATGAGGTAGGTAATGGCTATTGTTTGATCACCTCTCTCCCCACAAGGCCTTTGCATACCCTTTTCCTTCTGGTTCAATCATCGTTCCAGATTTCCACCCATCCTTCCCCATTTAATTGACTCCTTACCCTGCTAACTCTCATCTCAGGGCCTCTACCCCTATGGAGGCCACCAAATCGAGTTCCTTTGTCATCTGCCCACAAAGAGCTTGTTTCGTTTCTCCACAGCCCTCACCTCAGCCTGTAATTGTACAAGTAGGAGGGTAAAATACTGAAGTCCACCTTGCCCACCAGACTGGAAACTTCCAGAAGCAGGGACCATAAAAATTGTGATTCCGTCTGTTTGTGATCAGGACCTAATTCAGTGACTAGCACAGAGGGAGCGCTCAACAGATATATGTTGTATGAATGAATAGATGAATGAATGGATAAATGAATGAATAAGGAAAGGAAAGAATTCCTCTATACTCCAGGCCATAAAACAAAACCTGATCAGATCTAGTGTTCTTGTTGTCCTTGTTACCTATTGTTGCTGTTCTGTGTTTCAACAACAGCCTCTTCCATATCTGCATTTCAAAACCCCACTCATCTTCCAAAGCCGAATTCCACACCCTTCTCCCACACCATGCCTTTCCAAATCACCCAGCAAGCAGTGAATTTCCTCTTCTCTACACAACTTGGATTCCTAATTGGAATGTGCTACATGTCATCTTTAACACACACATATTACCACTTTCAAGAGATTATATAAGCAACTTGGAGGTGACAACTGCTTACTTTATTTCTGCCCGTTCCGACTTGGTGCTGGGTAAAGCACCTGCCACATAGTAGGTATCCTGTAATTACTGGTTTTAATGCCTGGGTGAAGGAATGAGTATATATTATGGGTAAGTGGGCAATAGACTTCTGCATTCATTTTTCAAACACAAAGACACAATCACATAGATTTTTAAGCTCATATGTATTCCAAGGATTGAGTCTAGAAAAAAATTACTAATCAGTCTTCTTTTCTCTTTTCCTTTGTAGACCACACTCTAATTTTTTTTTTAACTAGAAGAGAGAATGCAGATAAGACAGTGATTCTGAATGAGTTTAGATAATTATATTTTTCACATTGCTTAGCAGTTAAGATTGACAACTACTGATTATCTAAGGCACTGTGTATTTTTCAAAAAAATTCACAAAAGTAATAATTGGATATAACTGCAAAACCAATGGATAAAGTCTCAGCACACTCTTGAGTTTATGGACCTCAATTTCCCCATCCATGAAATAAAAGACATGGAATAGGTCAGTGTTTCTCAGTGTTTATTCCCCCCAAGACACACAGCATAAGGTAAATATTTAGTGAGCATCTACTATGGTAAGCTGAAAATATGTCCCAGTGGAGAAGAAAGGCATTTCACAAACTGATAGAATTTTAGAATTGGAAGGGCTGAGAGAACACTATTATTAAAGGCTCCACATTACTCAGAGGTGGAAAAGGGTTCCAAATAAGAAAGTGAGTTCCTCAAGGGCGCACAGTGAGCCTGTGATAGATCTAGGGTGATTCTGTCTTTTTGTCTAACCGTCCTGGTAAAGAGAGAACCTTCACTGGCCTCCTAAGATGTAGTTACACTGTTTACTGTTATTTTCTCTTGGTTTAAGAGTTTTGGTTTAAGAGTATTATCACCCCTTATCATAACCCTTTGAAATAAAAGTTAGCTGTTAAAGATTATAACCATTGTCCATCCTTTATTCCTAAGCCTGTGTGAGCACCATTTGGAATGGGATGGCCCCAGCAGCCTACCAAGGTTCTCATTACCCAACCCTTTGGGGCAGACTTTTGCCAGCCTACACATCTAGCCTGGTGTGATGTATCAGACTGGAACATAGTAGGGCCTCCCGGCCAGTGCTACCTACACTAAAGAGGCCCTTTGGCAACGTTCTCTGCTGCTGTTCTCATTGCTGCTGCTTCAAATGCCAGGACTGCAAATGTTAGTGCTATATACCAACTGCTAGAGCTATGCATCCTTCATTTGCCTAATTATGGTTGAGACTAGTTTAAAAACGCATACACAGAATGAGAGATGTCACAGGTGAGAATTTGACCTGCAAAATTTATTTATTTGACATTAAAGTAGCTTTGCCTAGTGATGCTTTTCCAGTGATTCCTAAATCACTGGAGCTCTAGTAGCCCTGAGTCCAGGGCAACTGATAGATTGTTGTCCAGGTTTCCTCTTGCCTCTGAGCCCTCTCCATCCCCGTCTGACCAAGGCCACTGTAATGATGATGGCCCTCACAACTTTAAACAGCTTCTCCTAGACACTCTTTCCAAAAGTGTTGACAGGAGACCAAAACACAGGAAGTGGAAGAGAAACACAAAATATCAATAAAATAATTTTTAAAAGCCTTTGCTGGGCTGCAGAAGGCTTGAGTCCATTTCCAGGTTTGTACTGACTGGTGATTTCAGTGGGTGAAAACATTAGCCTCTCTGAGTTTTCCATTTCTCCATCGACCATGAAGATTCTTGACAGGCTTTTGTTAAGATTAAAATAATTCATCTTCAGAGCTAAAAAGAACATTAAACTGCACTACCCAAAACTAAAACATAATCCTGGAAGTCAGTTTCATCAATCTAATGCCAGAGTTTCTGGGCAAAATGTGTCCTGAGAGGCTGGGGGAGTGACAGTTGTCAGCAGTAGGTAAACACCAGTTCACTCCTGGGGGGGCTCAAAGTAGAGATGTGGCACTGGGGAGTAGGATCCAATCTCAGCTGAGGAAGAATAAGAGATGGTGAAGATCTCAATCAAGGGAGTGGGCTTCCTGGTCTAGGCACTGCCCCTCAACTTGGGGATATGGCTCTAGGCCTCTAGCCCCCTCAGCAAAACTCAGTCTTTTTCCAGACCAGGTTGGGCTCACATCTCACTTCTCTTCAGGTACAGCCATGTTGGAGGAATTCAGTAAGGGTGACTGGCAGAAGTCTGCACCCTGAAATTGTGGGAGGTCAAGAGGATCCAGGTCTTAGGTTTGATTGGGAAGCTGGAATCAAATAATTCAAAGACCAGGCACAGACCATCACAACCAAAAAGGCTAAAATAAAGTGTAGATCTCAAAGGTCCAGAGCTAAAATGTCCAAGGTGGAGAGAGTGGTCATTCCCATTCCTTCCAGGAGGGAGCAGCTTTCAGAACATTCCTGTAGGCTGGTGATATTGTTTCTGTCATAGTCACAGTGTAGCAGAAGTACAGGGGTCATTGAGTTCCCGGCACCTAATATGGGAGAGACTCTGGTCGGACCGTCTGGGACACTCAATAACTGAAACCTGGAAAACCCCATGAGAGATGTGATCAAGCAGAAGCAGAGAATAGAATCTGCATGTGACTTGTGGGGAACAATTTGAGAGGACGGTGAGAGGTGGGTTTAAGCGTCAACGTGGTGTTGGTGAGCTCCGGCCACAGAAGGGCAAGTTTGCTCTGTTCCCCCAAATTCGCCATCTGCTTGATTCCAGGCCACATTCGTGGTCACCAGGCCAGTGCGTGACCACCTCCCACTCTAGGGGAGACCTCCTGGTCTTCCACACTGATCCTCTGTATGTCTGGCACCCCTCCTTCCCACTCAGCACTTCCAGCTCTTAAGGGTTTGACTGCCCTGTGATTAAGGAGGTTTGTTGGGTTCTAACATACTGAGGAAGCGGTGGGGAGAAGGCAATAAATATTTAATGAGAATTTTGCTTCTGAGTCTTCCTCTTAGAGGGGAAAATGGAAATCAAAAGTCTTCATTGGAACCCCCTACGGTTGGAGGACAAAGAAATATGCTCCCACTGGCTGTGAAAATGAGCCGCTGCACACCTCAGCAAGAGGCAGCTCTGAGAGGGGAGTCTTAATGAATCACAGAGCAAAGAGCCCTTTCCTGGAAGGAATTATCCCCAGTGCTTTCCCTAATACCACTCGGAGGCTTCAGCCTGACGAATGCAGTTATGGCTTTAGAGTAGAGGCTCCGGCTGATGGTAAGGGTGAGGTTTATGCAGCCTTCCCAAACAAGGCCCTCCACCCCGTTCTGAAAGCAGAGCCGTCAGACTGGATCCTGCAGCTTGCTGGGGCCACACAGAGGGGCTATTTGGGGCCTCAAACAGTGACAGCCTGGAGGACGAAACTTTCTCAGAGGAAGCTGCAGACATGCTGAGGAGCTAGATTTGTGAGTTGATACAAGTCAATGAACCTCTCTGTTCCTTGGATTTCCAAACCCATAAAATAGAGATAACGCCTGCCTCATAGGACTGTTTCTGAGAATTTAATGAGACAATATTTTTTAAGAGCCCTCAGAATGACTGACACATCATAAGCACTCTGTAAGTGTCAGCTACCATTTTCATTGTTGCCATTGTGGTGGTGGTGGTGATTTTAGAGGAAGCTGGGGCTTAGAACTGAGGTGCTGGACAACAGCTGCCATGTGAAGAGGTAGGTATGTGGTTGATACAGGGAAGAGTCCAGGGCTTCTTCGTAGTCACAGCTGACATGTATTGACTGCTTATCACGCTCAAAGGATTTGTCATTCATTATCTCACTTAACCCTCACAGTAACCAATGAGAAAGACCTCACCACCACCATCATTACCATCATCATCATCATCATCATGAGAGGTGGAAATCAAACCCACGTCTGACTGACGTCAAAGCCTGTGTTTGTTCCTTCTCCCACAGTCATCTTTGCTGCCCACTTCAAGACTTCCACTTACTTCAACATTGAGACACCAGTAAAGTATGACTGCAGTCTCTCATGCTGGCCTTCTTTCTACCATGTCCCTGTTGGGCCCCCTCAACTGCCACCACTGTTGATATTGACCTGAGGCCTCAAATCTGCTTGTCTTTTGAGATAACCCTAACCAGACCCATTGTCCCACTGTCCCAGCCACACCAGCACATGTCTTTCTGCCGTGGGCCCCAGCCTTCCAAGGCCTTGGAAGAACTCTGGGCATCAAATCCTTGTCTTTACCCTTGCTCCTCTAAGCCAGCATCACCTCTAGCCTTCTGCCTCTGTTTCCCCTCTTAGCAGTCTGTTCCTATTCAGACCTGTGCAAATCGTAGCCTCTCACTAAGACCCTATGTATCTTGGCCTTATATATCAAAGCCAAATTCCTGCCTGGGATCCTATTCCCAATTGCCTGCGATTATGACACTGCCATCTATCTTGCTACTTGCCCTAACATGCATGCCTGAGACCTTGCCCTGGAGCCCCTGGATGGTGGAATGGACTGGTAGAGCCTGAGGTCACCATGCATCATGGACCACCATGAATAGGGCCTATCGTTGCCCCTCATTCTATGGCTTCAGACTTCCAAGCCAATCCAGCCCCCAGTAAAACACTTACTTCAGGCTCTCCTGGTGGCGCAGTGGTTAAGAGTCCGCCTGCCAACGCAGGGACCATGGGTTCAAGCCCTGGTCCGGGAAGCTCCCACATGCCACGGAGCAACTAAGCCCATGTGCCACAACTACTGAGCCTATGCTCTAGAGCCCGCGGACAACTACTGAGCCTGTGTGCCACATCTACTGAAGCCTGCGTGCCTAGAGCCCGTGCTCCGGAACAAGAGAAGTCACCACGGTGAGAAGCCTGCACAAAGAGTAGCCCCTGCTCGCCACAGCTAGAAAAAGCCCGAGTGCAGCAACGAAGACCCAACGCAGCCAAAAATAAATTAAATAAATAAATATTTAAAAAAAACGAAACACTTCCTCTCTACTTTATTCAGATTTAGATAAGAAGAGGTAACACTTATCAAATGATAGGAAATTCACTCCTGTCCGAGGTCTGATTTTCCTCTATCTAGTCCTCATCTGGCTTCCTTTTTCCTGTTTCAAGATGTGCCCCTGTGCTCCACATCCATGTCCTCCTCACCCAATCCGATGTTCCAAGATTTTATTGCCCAGGGTGCCCCCACCCCTTACGTTGTCATTTTCATGTTGGTGGAAATAACCTTCTGCTCTGAGGAGATGCATCTGTACTTGGCCCCTGGGTCAGTCCCTCCATGCTGTCTTTTCTGGGTCCCACCACTTCGCTCCTCTTCCATATTCAAAAGTTGATTTGATATGGGAGGGCCAAGTGCACTGATGTATGAAGAGTGTCTACAAGGATCTGGTCTCTTCTTCCTTCCTGCAGACATCATTGTTCACAGAGCAGGATGGGTTGGATGGTGAACTACTTGAGGACAGGAATGTGATGAGTTCATCACTGCATCCCCAGCACCAAGGACAGTGCCCATGACACACTGGGGTCCTGGTTCCTCATTGTTCCTTGGGCTCACCAATCTCTTTGGGAAGGGGGCTGGCTGCCTCTGTATGCTGACCTGAGAATCTGTTCTTAAGAGGGCCCAAGATGACTGAAAAATCTTGCCCATTTGGTTGTTATCTGACTGTTCACAGGTAGCCTACAATATTAAGAGCTCTAATGAGGGCTTCATCCCTGGTGATGACCTTTTCCCCACAAGAACAACACACTCACTGTAGATAAATGAATGGGTGAACAAATGAATAAACCACAAGTAAATGCATGCATATACTGTCTCTGCTAGAATGGTCTGCTCAGCTTCAGGGGGACCGCTGAGTGTCATCCTTTGGGGAGGAATAACAGATTGAGGGTCTCACAAGGGAACAGATGGGAGATTTGGGAGAACAGATGCAAGGCCAAGAAGGTCAGAATTAAGAGGCTCAAGGCCTCTTGGCTGCTGGTGGCATTCAGGGTGGCTGCAATCATACACCCTTGCCAGGAATTCTGTGAGGCAACAGGGCTCATATCTGAGTCTCCCTCCCCTTTTCCCCCAGCACTCATTTCCAGTTCTCTGAAGGGGAAGATGGACCTGATCCAGGGGAGCCAGCAGCCCATATCGTCCTCACCTTTCTTTCCACTACAACAGCTGGCGGATTGCGCTGGGTTTAAGGGGTTTACAGGGACCCAGTTAATTGATGCACAAAACCGCCCATCAAAAAGTAAACTGATGACACTGCTCCCTGAGGCATCAGGAAACCTTAGTCTTTGCAGCCTGCCTTCTATTGCTGTTCCGTACCTGAGGTAATAATGCTTCCTCAGTAAACAGCAGCAGGGAAACAGTTAAGCACTGGGTGGTATATTTCACTGCAGGAGGGCAGTTCAGTGTGTGATTGAACATTCCATCATCGTGTGCCATCTTCAGATGGCCCAAAAGAGACCCCAACATCCAGATGCGGGTTAAGAGCAAAGAGGGCTGGTTACGTTGCATTGTAGGCAGTGGGCAGGAAAATCTGAGCTAAGGCATTAGGATAAATGGGATGACTGGAGAGATGGTAGAAAGAGATATTTTTCATAGACTGCTTTTGTTGGTGATTTTTCTTTTTAAGGTAGAAAGATCATATTTTGTGGGGAGAAGAGCAAAGAGTCAAGAAATGTGGCTTTAAATCCCAATTTCCTTTGATGAATGCAGCATTCACCCCCATACAGAACCTTTCTGCATGTATATGATAATGTGTAATGCATATCGATATTTAAGAAATCATCTTTTCTCTTTTCTCTACCTGATAAGCTGAAGTCAAATCTTCCTTTTAGCGGAGAGGTAAACTGTCTCCAATGATTTCCTTTTTTTTAGCCATGTTATGTGCATGAGCCAGTGCTATGGGCTTTACAGCCGTTAGCTCATCTAATTCTAGAAAATAATTCCCCAAATCAATACTGTAATGCCCATTTTATAAATTAGGAAGCTGAGGCTCAGAAGCTGATATTGTTTGCACTGGTCGTAGAGTCAGTATCCTTTAGAGCTGGGCTTCTAGACCGGATGATTTAACTCAAAAGTATGGCGAGGCACAACAGGAGAGGGGTCAAGTGTCTTGGATACCTAACCAAGGTTGAATCTTCAGGCTACCAAGTACTAACTCACTGATGTTAGGCAATTTACTCAACCTCTCCAAGGCTTAATTCTCTCATTTGTAAAACCAAGATAATGAAAGCACCTTCCCACAGAGTTCTGTAATTATTAAATGAGGTAATATATGCAGCACAGTAAGTAAAGGGCCTGGCACAGAGTAAATGCTAATAACTGGTAGTTACTACTGATTCATCACACCATAGGATGCCTGCAGCCTCGGTTACTGGAAGAATCCACTTCTCCATGGACCTGGTGTTGGAGACTCTAAGTACAGGTGACCAGTTAGGAGACATATGTCAATTTTCCAAGAGATATGACAGAGCCAGGGTGGTGGGAAATGAGAAGAAGCGATGATGTCCAAGGAAACGTAGGTGAAACATGGGGAAGACTCATCACCATCCATATCGGGCAATGCATGGGAGACAGAAGAGCCAAGCGCAGCTCCTGGCTGGGTCAAGCCAAGCCTTTGGCTGGTTTGCTGTAACACATGTGGCTAAAACAGCTGGAGGAGGGAGCTGTAGCCGCCTGTCTGCAGAGGCCTCTTATCTAGAAGGCATATATCCAAGAACCACCATTGTGTGGAAGTATTCATCAATAACTCTATCCCTTGCTGAACTTATGCTTTATTATAAATAGAGGACAACCTGAATCTGGCATCCAGCTAGGGTACAAATAGAATTAGAGACTCAGGAGAAAGCAGCCGTGGCTCAAGGAGTTTACTTCATCACACTCTGTTCCTGGAGCCTATAGGCTCAGTGTTCTTATTTAATATGAACCAAAATTCACCATCAAGTTCTTAGGTACCAGTTTGCAAAAGTCCCCGTGTAACTAAATTAGATTTGCTTTTGCCCTGCAAATTAAAGTCAGAACGAGGTCCAGGTGTAAATCGGGCTTGATCAGAGCAGGCTTCTAATGAAAGCAACAGTTGTATCCCTGCCTCCTTTATGTAGCGGTGAACATGAATCAAAGTCTTTTCTTTCAGTCTGAAGCTTAAAAATGATGCTGAAATCTAAGCAGGCCAAAGGAATGGATGAGGACGCACAGGGCCGCTTTTTCAAATCAAGTGTTACTCAAGTGAGGGTTTTCCTAAGAGCCCCTGTCTTGGCCATTGCTCCAGAAAGGCACTCAATTTGAATCTTTAGGGCAAATGTGCTGGACTTTGAAATTCTTTGTTTTCCTCGAACAGTAAAAAAATATTGCAGACGTCAGCACACTGAGGACCACTGAGCTTCAAAGCACAGGGATTCTGCTGAAGGATGGTGGGCTGACAGGCAAGAAGTACTGACCATGTGCCAAGCATGAGAGGTGCTGGGTTCATTGAGACTCAATGATTCAGCACCTGTTTATTGACCCTCTACCAAATGTCAGTCATCCATACCTGTACTGGAAACACAGGTCCTAGCTCTCACAGAACTTATATTGTGGGGAAATATCCTAGTGGCTCAAGCCTGAGAGATGTTGAGATGTCTGACAAGAGCAAAGAGAGATAAGCATCCTGACTGAGGGACAGGCTTTGAAGTTAGATGTGGTTTGCGTTCCGGATCTGCCAATTA